>NC_040910.2:25024076-26399076 GCF_004126475.2 Phyllostomus discolor | reverse complement strand
TACTCAAACTCCATAAACTAATCTAAGTTTTTCTTTTTAAAAGTAGAGCTGTCATAAGCCTTAGATATTATAAATAACTTGAGCACTTTGAATCACCGGCAAAAGAGTTTCTTCCCATTGCCATCAATAAACACAACCCTAACATATTTTTTTATACCCATTCCTCAAGTGGAATATCTATTTTAATATGCCCAGTGTGGATAAAATGCTATGCTTCTGTAAATTTCGACTACAGAACTTATATTTCTCTAGTTAAAAAATTTAAAGGAACTATCTTCCCTTCAAAAAAAGATCATTTATTTTCATTAAGCTTCCTAAAATAAAATGAATTTAGGGTTTTAAAAAATTACTAACATCCAATAGTTATTTTTAATATTTTCATTCTTGTTATTTCTGCAAGTAAGCCTTTGTGTAGCACTTGGTGTTCACCTGAGTGCTCTGAAAACACACTTACCACATTTCACAGAAGGGAAAGAGAAATGTAAGGTTTCATAGCAACCGTTTCCGTCAAACACAGTGACACGTGGCATGGGGGCATGCTTCACTAAATTCAGCTGTCCCTTATCACAAATCAGAAGATAATGCAGTATAACTTAGTGCACTTCTCCTCATCAGGAATGTTGGAGGTGCCATTTAAGTTTTAATAATAAATGCTAGAATGACCAAATTGCAGACTAATTGTTTCCGTATTGTACTTAAAATGAGTTTTTAAAAATAAAAAGATGACTATATACGATCAATGCTATTTATTGTACCTCTGGGCCTACTCTTCTAAAAATTGTAGTTTATTGAATTTTCTCTGTCAAGCTTGAACTAATGTAAATAATTGAAATAATGTAAAGTTATATTTTCATGTTTTTATAGATACAACATGACAAGAATACATAATGTAAGAGTATTTCCACTATGGATCATGTTGAATGGATAATGCACATCCCAGTTACAAGCAGTAATCATAGTTCAATACCCATGTAACGGTGCATCAATATATTGCTGTATAAATATGTCTGTGTGCATACAAGTGAAAAGTGGTCAAACAAGAGTGATGACAGCTGTCTAAGGTTTTTTTATTCATTTTATATAAAAACTGTTATGGAAAGACCAAAATGTTTATGAACTATTCTTATGTAAATTTACAACTGTCCTCTACTGTACCTTTTTGTTTACAGTATAGTACCTTATTTTCTGCTCTGTTAAGTGGGTGTCATGTTCTGAGGAGACATACACTTTCTATAACTTCTATTGAAGACATTGGAATTTCCAGTTTTTCATGTGTACTATGTCAGAAAATGCTTTTGATTTTATTTTTAAATCTAACATCGGATGGCTTTTTTTGGAGTGTTGTAAAAACTTCAATCATACATAAAACATGTTCTTACAAAAGGCAAAGTTCTTTATTTTTTTTTTACTTCATAATTCTTCAAACTAAGAATGAGAACCCAAAAAGTGTATTTAAATTTATTCCCCAACAAATCCAGCTACTTCTACTCCACAGTGATATGTTTTCTCAGTTTATATGTCAGCTAGGTACCAATGTAACAAAATAGAATTAGCTTTCATTCTTTAGCTAAAATAATTGACATTTTAGCTATTCCATACCGACAGTCATTACGTGCTTTGGGCATATGCAGAAACGCCACTGCTGGTGAATTACAGTTCTTGTGTTATGTAGATGCACTCCACTTCTAAAGTGTCATGCTGAGCTGTCATCAGCTTCTGCCCTGTATTGCGCCTGGTTAGCTGCTACTGTAGTAATACTAAAAAGCAGAAAGGTGACTCTTTAAAAATCCCATAACACATGTTTCAGGCTTAGATGTTTCAAAAAATGCCTTCATTTATTGTTTTACTGAGCATATTAACAACTAAAACTCCTGCAATTTATATTGTCTTTTTACAAAGGTGGTTAATTTAATAGGTAGGTAGTTCTTTTTAGGCATATTCTAAAATTATCAAGACATTTTAGTTCTTCAAAATGCACATTCAAATGTTTTTTATAACATTCTGTGGGCTTTAATATATTTATTGGGTAACGGATGAACACACCAATGCATCTGCTTAACAATGGAGTAGTGTTGATTTTCCTCTCTGCAAATACTCTATTAATATTTTGGTGGCTGAGGCAGTAAATTTAGCAACTGAAGAGAAATATTAACAATATAATAACCCCACAGGATAATTTCAATACAACACCTTGACAAAACTATTTAAAGAAACACTGTTGAAACTATTTAGAATACAATACAATGTGTTTTCCTCCCTTCTGTTCCCTATCTCATCACCTCCTAGAGTTATCAGTCTAGTAAATTAAAAAAGAAAAAAGTACTCAAGTATCATCTCTACCTTGAAATGTATTTCTGGGTATTTATACTTGTTTTCAGGCTGGACAGAGTTTATTATGTATTGCACTGGACATCTCATTAGTATTTTATGTAAAATGAAGTATAATTTGGGAAAATATTTCATTTTTCTTTAATTCAAATGAAATATGTAGGTGGATTGATTGAATTACATAGGTTCTCTGCATTATCAATTGTAACTGATAGTATATGGTTTATTAAAATATACTATGATCTTTGGAGAGGTTTTTTTGGTTGTTTAACAAATGTTATATGAACTCTCAAAAGCTCATTAAAGGAAATAGAAGAACAATGTAACTATTTAAATGAAGGGTAAATTTTGTGCAAGGAATTCTACATTTAAATTGGTTTATTTTTAATTACTAACATTAAAGATGGGTAAGTACAAGTGAATAATCATGATGTTCTCAATGAGAATTTGAAGATGGATTAAATGGATTATGAAAGTTGTATCAAATTTTTAAAAAGAAAAATACATTCTCTTGATGCACTGTTTTGCTTAGGCCGTGACACTGAAAAGTTTATTAGACATGCATCAATAACATGCATTTTCTCTAGTTTTGTGTTTTAAAATGACAACCCCTCGTAGACAGCACATAGCACTCTAAGTACATGAAGGTTCAGACATGTTTGTGTAAACACGATGATACTCAAGCACAGAGACTAACACGAACGACCTCCTATTCAGTGCAAGTAAGGCAGTGCCTGGAGTAAATCTAGATCATAAGAATCTGTATGTTTATATCCCGTCTCTATTTATTTCCTTCTAGCTGTATCACTATACCTAGTCTTCCTGCCCTTCGGTACAACTGCCATTTTTTTTATGTATTATACTTCAAATGGTATCTCATTTTTTAGTTTCATTCATCTGGCTTTTTGCTTTTTTTTTCTATTATCCCATCTATTTCTGGCTTGTCCTTCGTGAGAGATTTTGCTGTGAGAGCACTTAGAGTGCAATTCATTTCCTCAAAGACAGGACTGACAATCTCAGAGTCTTCTTAAAAACTGTAATAAATGATGAAGAATTTCTTGAGTGAAATAAAAATGTCCTGCTAAGCTCTATTTCTGCATCACTCACAAATGCAGGCCCAATCATTGAAAATGTGTTGCATTCCTCCATGTACTTACAGAGCTCCACAATTTATAGAGTTTCTGTAGGAAATGGGCGGCTCTTCCATGAGAGGCAGGAAGAGTGAAAACTCTATTTTTAATATGTTTGCTTATCAGAATGTCTTTTAAAAGCCACTTGACAATGAGCACAAACCAATTCTCTATTTTAATTTCACTCTCAAGCACTTCCAGATTATCTTTAACTGCCTTTTCTCCCAATAGGTATAAGACAGTTTTGCTATTTCAGAGCCAAATTCCTTTTTGGATATGCCTAAACTCACTGTTACTTCATTGGGTATGACTGAATTTACTGAATGACTTTGGTCATTTTTCTTTCTTTTTTTTTCCTTTCAGGTTAATGTGCCAATTTCATTTTATTGTAAATTGGAATGTGGGGGAATGGATTAAGCACTTGGGAGGGAGACAAAACCAGGATTCTAGCTTTATCTCCTCTTGTTTCAAGCCTCCCTTTGTCTCTGTCTTCTCAACTGGAGGATATGGATACTAGGACTGTGTCTGGGGCATGATGAGAGGAAATGTAATACAATTATTTAAAACATAATGCAACGTTGTCTCTTCTTAAAAATGGTTTGAAGTAATGAGTTCATGCATTGCAGTGTCACTTAATGCAGAAACTTTTTTTTGTCTTTCAGTTCCAAATTTGTTTTAGTATCTCAAAACATTAGAAAAGCAGTTCTACCCTATAACATTCATTTATTAATTCAGCTATTCATTAATTCCATCTAACAAATATTACTTGAATGTACCTTGAGTAAATATAAACAGAAGGTAAGGACTACATTTGAAACCTCTATTCTGAAGATTAAGTATTATATTTTCTTTAAAGCATGTAGTTCTTTGATCCCACTGTCTTAGAAATAGTATGTGTATATGGGCACTACTATATTTCTGTTCAACAATTTTTAACTCAAGACATTTAAACATTAAGTTTGAACAGACATCTGATAACACCCACCAACAGTCCCCTTAACCATAAATTTCCTATATTTTACTATAGGAAAGAACTATATTTTCCCCTCTCAAAAAAAGTCTTAGATTGTATTTATTGTGTTTATCCATAAACTTATTTGGCATTCAAACAATAGTTCTATTCTCATTTTTCAAAAATTCAAATTAAATCCATTAATTAATATCACAATTTGGTGATTCTAAATTGTTGCCACCTGCATGGCTTATAAATATCTACAATCTATTTTTTTTGGATAAGAGTTTAATTTAAATATGATTCAACAGATGTATGGCCAGCAGCTAAGCTGCATCTTACATTTAAACTGAAACAAAAGTTAAAGAAAAACATGTTAAAAACAAGCTGGTAATTTCTCAGCTATGAGCCTGCCAATCTAGCATTTTTCATGAAGATGCTTGAAATGAATATCACTACTTATTTTTTAAGTTTTATTTAAAATTTTTTATTTAAATTTACATTAAGTCATAACTAAATTCAAGAATATCTTATTTCAGATGGAAAGGGTTTTGGAGGAATTCACATTTTTGTTGGGCTTCCTAAACCAGAGAAAAATATATCCTAAACTTTGGAATGTATATGGTATAGTGATGGTATATGATTTATCATCACCTATTATATTGTCAATATTAATAGGTGAAAAATGTCCATTTGGTAAGAATCAGAACAAAAACCAATTGTAAATTAATTTACACATATTTTCTAATTCTTTCTTTCTTTGGCTTATTCTAACTCAAGTTAGAGGTTATTTTCATGTAAAAATTACCTTTTCTCCCCTCCGCATTTTGTGGTCAAGAATTTTGTTACAAAAAATCTGTGGTTATTAAAATTTTAAGCTATTGGATATATTTGATCCATATCTAAAAACACCTTTATGTAAATATTTACAGACTTAAAAGGGAAGGAAATAGCCTCATGAAAATGATTTGCAAGGTTTTTGAAATAATTATGAAAGTGGAACTCTATAGTATTATGAACTATTTATACTTGCTTTGCTTATGCCTCTCTTCCTCCCCAAATTAGATTTCGTTTGCCAGTGATCTCAATTGCTACTTTTGGAAGATTTTATTGAAGTCTAAGTCACGAGTTGCAATCAATCACATGTAACAGATAATTTTATGTGGTTCCGAGATCATAGACAACATACCCATTCTTCCACATCCTTCTTGCAAATATGTGCCTTAGTTCTCAGTGTGAGGTAGTTTGGATAATCATTGTGAAGCTGTCATCTTTATTTAGGGTTCTTTTTTAGTTAAAGTGCGTTTTTGGACTTATAACTATATGTAGTCTGTATCTTAAAAGCCTTCCAAGTCTGTTTTATGTGTATTATCTTGTCAGCTATTTGTGTTAAAGAGACAAATACGTCTTTGTTCATTTTTATTTAATGTTTGTGTTTCTGTGCGTGTGTATGTTCATGTGTGTATTAAAAAAATTCCACATCCTCTATAGCATTTATTCTGTTAATTATTTATAACATTGTTTAACATACCTCTGAGATTTTAACTCAAAGGTTTTAAACGTATCAAAGTAAATTATTATGAAAACTTTAAAGGGGTTAAAAGGAAATGAAGCAATTATTTAGGTAGCACATGTCAACATAACGAAACTCAAGCCCAAAATTATGCCTTGCTTTTTAAATTGAAACTATTTTAAAGTATATAGTCACAGCTGAACTTCCAAGATTTGCAACTCATACTTAATTGTTAAAGCATTTCCACATGGGAAAATATTTTGGAGTTATGTTTACACCATGCCTCATCTTTGTCATTTTCTTCATTTAAAAAACCCAGTAAGCATGGAGAAGAAAAATGTGCTTCATGTGTGAAATGGTGTTCTGTATACAGGAAAAAATATATACCTGAAGGATCTGAGTAACTGTTCCCAACACTGAAGGACTGTCGGTTACTGGTATATAATACTCTTGTGCCATAACCATCTTTAGGAAAACTATTTCCCAGACAATACGCTCACTCACTGTGGTGTAGAAAGGTGGAGCCACTGGCCAGCTGTACACCGACCACCGGGAAAGGACTGGACAGGGTCATGACCCCAGCTAATTCCCCATTCTAATCCTTTGCCCCTCCTTCACCAGATAAGATTTCTTTAGTTCTCACAGGAACAGCTACATAGTAGAAGAGTAGGCATGGTCTGTCCAGAGAGGTTTTCTTTCTTTCTTTCCTTTTTGGTTTTACAATTAATGGCTTACTTTGCATTAGGATATACTCTTGTGGTTGAATTTCCATGCAGAAATTTTTCTTACTCTAAGTGCAACATAAGGCATAGAACTGGCCAGGAAAACAGCATGCTGGAATGTTATTGCTGCATATCTTTTTAATGTAACTACTCACATTTATTTTTCTTGATATCTTAAATATTTGTGAGGAAAACATAATCATTTGGTTAATAATTGGTAAAGAAATATAAATGCCCATCTGTGCTTACTGGCTCTCCTAGAACCATTTTTTGAAAAAGGTGGGATTTATAAATATAAATACAAGTTGTCATTATTGTATATTAATTTGCTTCTAGAAAATGTGAAAACATTTTGCAAATGAAAATGTGAAGAATGGATTAAAATTATAGATTGAGTATATAATTTCAAATATATGTTAATCTTTATTTTGAAACATTTATAAATAGGTGTTTTTAGTTTTATTACGTTACAAAATACCAATATCTGGATTTATGGTTTATATAAAACTTCTGCATAGAAAAATTTAATAGTATTGCACATCAATATATAAATTAAGTAGCATTTTCTTGTTTGATTCGCAGGTTTATACTCATTCATACATTATCACATTATTCTTATTACCACATTGTCTTTCCCCATATAATGGCAATACAAGAAAATATGTTCACAAGTATAACCTTTATCATTTTATGCCTGAAAACATGAATGATTTACTATTTTAACTTTCTCTGTTTCATTTTCATGTTTCCTATAATGTGCTTTATTTTGGCCAGCTATCAATCACCAGCATCAACATGTCAATGATCATCTGGCTTTTTATTTCCCCTTTCTTATTAATGAGACTCTATAAAAATATTTCCCATACATGCTTTAGCATAAGCCTAGTAATCTCTTTAATAGTATATGAATATTTTTCTTTCTTATAACACCTAACCTGGATCTCTCACACCTGCTGGACTCCAAGCAAAGTTGATTAATTACATTTTTGTTTAAATTCTGCACCTAGTGGAAATCTCTCTAATACAAAAACAATGGTATATTTTCACTGATATGCTTAATCAACTATTTCCTTTATAATAATGTGAGCTTCCTGAAGGCAGGTGATAAATATGTCCTATTCATCTTTGAGTACTTAAACCTCATCAAAATAATGATAATAATGATAAGCTTACATGTACAAAGCACAAATTTTGTGCAAGGCATCACACTATAAAGTGCATACTATTGTTTTAATCCTAGTTTTACAAATAAGGAACCTGGGGCAGAACAGCACAGAGAGATTAAGTAATTGGTTCAGACACATAGCAAGAGATACAAGCCTTTCATACTGGGACATGATGGTTTCACAGTTAGCACCTGTAGCTATCATGTGGAACGATACAGGTCACAATATAATGTTATGTGGTAACAATGTACTTGAAACGTAAAAAGTGAATTAGGATTGGATTTACCAAACAGCCAAACAGGGGCCCAGAGTGTAAAAGAGCACTTTAGTTCCTATGAGATAGTAGGATGTGCAGCTGGAATGACTACTCTAAGTCACTTAGGCTAGAGTGAGATCCCCGACAGATTTGCTCCATTAGTAACAGAGAATAGCTGAACTGCCATCTAAAGAGAATGCATAATATTACCTTAGGTTTCACTGAGTATGGAGCCAGAGCAGAATTGCTAAGAAAATGGAGGCAGACTTCAACATAAATCATCCCCTTCTCCAAAGAAACTTTTTTATGGCACCTTATTTTTACATAATACTGTTTTTTAAAAAAATATATTTTGTAATCAGATTTCTCAAGTGTCTTCTAACTCAATAGATTTTGTTTAACAACCTTTATAATGACTTCCTTTCAAAAAGACTTGTACTGTTTCCATTCCTCCTTAGCCTACTTCACAGTATAAACCCTTAAAATCTGCAAAATAAATGTGAGTATTCCTGGGAGATTTTTTCCCTTCTAGCTCAATTCTTCTCAAATTATATTTTCTCTTTCTTTCTAAGGAAACTCATTTTCCCCTATAGATTTCATCTTCATTCTCTGCTGAGTTTTTCCCCAAATATGTGTGGATAGCCCTGAGCTCTTTGCTCAATTCTAGACTCATAAATTCAACTATCTAGGAATCATTTTATTAATATGACTAACATATTAATAATAATAGCTAATATTCATTGAATATGTGAGTTGCCAGTCACTATTTTAAACATTTTATACATGTATAAATATCTTTAATACAAGAATAATATGAGTTTCATATTATTACCACATTCATTGCACCTTAATGAAATAGAGGCAAAGACATTGCATAATTTGCCCTACGTCTCAACTACAGCTAGAAATTTCCATGGGCACTTCAACTTGAATAGACTCAAAAATGAATTTATTTTCTTTCCAGTAAAAGTTGTTTCTCCATCTGGTAAGTCCCTTTGTAGTTACATTAGGTACTTAGGCTACTATTGTGAATGTGAACCCTCTTATATGTAGAATAACAAACATATTTTCATCATTTTTGTAGGTGTGAGATAAACCCTTTTAGAGTCAATCTTTTTCCCTTCACATTTCATGTTTATGGATGTAGGCAAATACTAATCAAGGTATTTTGAACATCCATATATATACCCAGCAGGGAAAATTTCCAAACAATCCCAAATATTTTAGTTCCTTAAAGTATAATTTATTTTATGTGAACAATTAAGCATTGTTCCTTGTGTTAAAAATCACATCTAGATTGTCATGTCAGAGTCACAGAAGGTTCATGTTAACTGTCTGTGCATTCATAGACTTACATATTTATTTACTCAGTGAGTATTTATTGAACCTGTATTGTGTGACAGACTCTGTACTGTACAATAATACACAGTACTTCTGGCAGTTTCATCCATTTTATATGGAAAGCCAAATTGTTCAAGATTTTCTTTCAATTTCTTTACTTTCACTTGTTCCTCACATGTATCTCTATCCTTCTGTTGCCTCCTTGCTGTAGTCCTAATTCTTTTGAGATACAGATTTAAACCATTCGTTAATTCATCCAACAAATATCTACTGGGCACCCATTCACATATGAGGCATCTGTATGTGTGCTCTGATAATAAGGTGTTGAATAAAACACACATTTTCCCTTCCCTTTTAGAACTTCCAGTGTGACTGGTAAGAGAGATTTCGCACAAGTATCACAACAAAAGCTGAGATTTCTGAAGGAGAATGAGCCATGGAACCAGGTGGGCCTGGCGTGGGTGCTGGCAGGACCCCTTTGGGGAATGGCATTTAAGCTGAGACTTAAAGGACAAGTGGGAGTTATGACAAAGCAGAGAATGTGTTGGAGGAAGAGATTTCAGGTTTAGGAGACAGTGCATAGAAAATCTTGGAAACTGGAAAATGCCAGCCAAATCTGAAGTATAGAAAACTAGAGGAGATACACTGGAGTGATCTCTCTCCTGCTCCACAGCTTCATCCTGCTCTTTCTACCCTACACCTGTCTGTAGCTCCTGACCTATATTTCATTCAGTCGCCCTAACCTATCAACAAGGGCCCTGTTACCTCCTTTCCCGAGTGTGGTGCTCACTTGAACAAAGGTGACATTTGTTTGTTGCTTAGAGCAACTATACTAGGTAGGAGTCATCATAATAAGCCTGACTAATGAAGAAGGATTAAGAAACACGCCAATATTCAGAAAGCTAGGCAGTGTCCGAACCACAACTACCAGGGTCAGCCCTTTGGCTTCCAGTCCCTGATCTTTTTGTGCATCCCATGGTTCTCCCCTCCAGTGAGTAAACGTTACCGTGGTTGGAGTCAGGCCCTCAGTCTCTCATTCAGATCTGAATGAATTGGCCACCAAGTCAGGTGAATGTGCTTCTCAAATATCATGGGGTTTTTTTTTTCACCCTGGAATTGATTTTTGCACACTAGAATAGATTGAAACACCTCCCTTAAATGAATTTTTCCTCTTTGCTCTTAAATAGACCAAATGAAATCTTTATATCTTCCATTTCAGTAGTAAAAATTCTCAATTTTTTGAAGAGATTATTTCTGCTATTTCTTTCAAGTCAGTTTTGTAAAAGCCAGTTCTGACAGTATAAACTCTAAGGGAAGCTCCTAAAAAAGTTCCATGAGAAGAAGTACTGAAAACTAAAAGCACTTTAAGAGCATATGGCAATTTATTAAATCACTTCTTGGACCGCCCAGTCTGTTTCCAAGCCGTCCAGTAGGAACTGCAATGCCACTCTTATCTTCGGTTTGATGCCCCCGATCTGTTCTCTCAAATGTTAATTATCTTTGTGGTTGGAATGAAGGCTGGAGGCCATAATAACCAATGAAAGACACATAGCCATGTTCAGGGTCAAGGAGAATCTCACATGTTGAATTGAAGCTGCTGAGTTTTTTTCAATGACCCCTCAAGGTGTAATTGTCTCTTAATAATTGGATCTATTTTTGGTGTCAAAGGCAGTGACACCTACTAATGTGCAACTAATTATTCATATATATAGTATCTAACCTGTACTCAGTGAATGAAGAGGATCAAAATATTTATCAGCAATTATGATCAGGGAAGAAAAGAAGTAGTTTAGATGCTGGTAAATTAAATATTTGGTTTTGCAAGTATAAGCATTTGCACCTACATCACACCTTTCCTATTATAGCTCCATGGGAATGCTCTTCTGATTACACAATGTTCATTAATTTACTAAGAGATTCTGTAAGTAATATTTATTTATTGTTCACCAATATTAAGTGTTCATGATGCATCAAGCAATGAAAATAGGATGGCCGACACTATTGGGGACAAAGGCATGTAAAAATCCATTACAATTTATGTTATCCTTCATTCACCAAATATTCATTGTATACCTGAGTACAAGGGCCTATTTCAGGTGTTTAAAATATGAAAATTAACAAGTAATCAGGTGCTTGTCACTGAAACTGGAAATGAGAAGGGGCAAGGGCAGGATTTTGCTTGTTTTTTGTTTCATTTTTGATATCGTTCATCAGATGGGGTGGAAAAATCATGAACCTTACTTTGTTATAGAAATTCAGAATACCTATTTAGACCTCAGATGAGACAATCAAGTGGGCATTTGGGTACACTCATGTTGAGACAAATTTTGAGTCATTGCAAATGGACAAACAATCACCTAAGAAGTCTAAGTGCTGAGTCTTAGACATTCAAGTGCTTCTAAGTGGGGTCTGAGGAGGGATCTGTGAAGAAGACTGAGAAGGAATAGCCAGTAAGGTAGAAAGAAAATCAGAAGTGCCTGGTGTCCGAGAAGTAGATGTGTTAATGGAGTAGTGGGGAGAAGAGAACTTATAGAATTCCTACAGCAGGTGACACCTAGAATAAAGCAGATAAACCCAAGCTGGTCTCGTAGGGAAATAGAAGTTAATGTCCCCTTAGATGCCTAGACAAATAACATGTCAATTTAACTACGGATTATCATGCCCTTATTATTTAGTGAGTACCAAAAACAAGGGCCAAATGTGGAAAAGAATAGTGTATGAATTCGCAATTAAAAGATTCAAGAGACCTTTACTGACCTTGGGGTCACTGAAACAGAGGAATTTTTCAAACCTCTAATTTCCCATGTTAAAGATACCAGGACTGCACATTCCTAAACCCATCAGAACTATAGTGCCTTCTTGTTTATTTCTCCATGGAATGACACTGGTTTTGAGGGTTTTGTTTGCTTCACATTAGCCAAGAACAATAAATAATAAAATTAAAATCCAATTATCCTAAAATAGTTGAGCCCAATATTTGCAAATATTCTAAGGAAAAGGAGGTGAATCGTGATGAAGATGAGTTTTGGAAGCAGACATGCTAGGTTTAAGCTAAATAGATGCTCTATCGCCTATTATATGTTAGTTGAAAATTCATTTAATGTCTCCACTCTTAACATATCAGGAACGTGGAGATAATAATAGTGCTCATTTCTTAAGAGTGGAGAAGATTGCATTACATGATTGCATGATATAACACAGTGCTTGGCCTAAGGTAAAAGCTCAACCTGTGTTACCTTGCATTGTACCATGTCAATTTATAATATGAGTATTTCCTTATATCACTGGTCTGTGAAAACATTATTTTAAAGGCTTATGAAAGAATGCTTACCTAAGTATTTTCCTATCACTAGGCATGAAAGCTATTTCTAAATTTATGACAAATTTAATAACATTTTTCTGAATATCATTTTACATTTTCTACAACTCTGATTGGCATTTCTTTATAAGTTTAATTTCTTTGCTTCTATTGTAGACTATTATTTCTATTTAATTATTCCAAATTACAATTCCCCAATAATAGCTGTGAGCTTATCTCACTCATTTACTGATTTTTCTACCCAACATTTACCACAAAGAGTCACAAATCGTTATCATGTTCCTTTGTGCTCTATTTTCCTTAGTTAATAGGGATAATGAAAAAGAAAGTTAATTGCACTCTGAAAACTCCTGAAGTAAGTATCTGAAGACATTTTTTATGAAGCTAATTTAGCCCTTGTAGGAACTTCCTTGTGCCAAAGGAAACCTCCCCCGCTGTACATTTCAGAAAGCAACATATATTCTGAATCACCTTTCTCTGGCTTAACACTTCATTCTTCAGGACATGGAAAGAGTATGTTTTTTTCCTAGCTGTGATTATTGGTGTTTTAGAGAAATTGGTGTCCAAATTATGGAAGGACTCCCCTTTTCTTGCCTAGGCAAAATTGAATGAACCGAATTTCTTTATAAAGGCAGCTGTTGAAGAAAGTGGGACTTCAATAGTCAGAAATGCATCAGTTATATAAAATGGGTTTATTGTTGCTGTCTCTAAACATAGCTCCTTTGTTATTATTTTTCCTAAAAGATAATTTAATCAGACATTACTATATAGGTTTCTCTGCCCATTTGCAGTGAGGTGTCTTTCCATGAGTTGCTTCAAAAGACACATCATTACATCACTGTTGACCTCTCTGATGGAGTCTTAAGTAGGAAGATAAAGAAGGCTACGGTGGAGGTTAAGCTCTATAAGCCTGTCATTGCTAAATGCTTCCTCAGAGCAAAGTGATCTACTAGTGATGGCATCTACTTACAACTCTCCCTTCCTGCTTTTATTTTAGGCATTGGAAGGAGACTTCATAGAAAGGCAACAAAACCGCTATTAATAGTGCAGAACTGACCTGAGTGCAGCTATCAGATATTAGTCTTATAACCTAAAATCCTTAGCAATGGAAACAAATACTGGCTTTTTAGTCAAGCATGCAAATAGAATTTCCTAAACCCATAGGACCTGTAGAAAAATGAAATAATTCTCTTAATAGCATATTTGCTATTTAAAAAATATAGATACAACCCACTCAAAATCAATTTTTTTTTCTGTTTTTGAAACACTGTGTGATGAGCTAGGATCTTTTCTTATGAAGAAACAATTCTACTTTCATGTATTTTAATGATTATAAATAGCTGAGGGATTAGTTCTTGTTTGAGAATCTAGTAGCACCAAGAAAATCAGAAGATAGATTTATGCAACCATTTTACATATGTGCCAAATGTAATGGGCTTCTGTGACTCCCTCAGGAAATGAAATTCTCAAGGAGAGCCCAGGCTTTGTAGAACAAACCAGTTCTTTTGATGGATGGCTGGGAGCCTATACAGATGTCCCTGCCAATTCTAACTTTTGCCCAGTGGATACTCTGATGTTCAGCTTGTCCTGTGGGTTGTTATTTTTTAACCTTGTCCAAGCAGCTAAAAGAAATTTAAAGGTACATTACCACTAAGTGTGATGATATTATGGGAATAAATATATTGCTCCTTGGATCTGAATCTGCATGTTGTCATTCCCTTTCTCTGTAACGTTGGGAAGCTGCTTTTCTACCTGAACATCACTTACATCATCTGTATCATTGCATTTCATGCTTATCTGGCAAGCTTATAATGATAAATAATGACACATGGTATGGCACCAGTACAAACTCAGCTAAAAAAAATTAGGTAGTATTCTTAGATGCTCCATCCCCATAATCTTTCAGTTCCCAAATCCAACAAATTAGCAAGGACTGTCAGAGTGACCTTCACATTATATTCCAAATCCAGCCACCTCACTTTACCTCCTCTGTGTTATCACCTTAGTCCAACAGCCAGCAACCTCCTGAAATGCCGAACTAGCCCCTTATGTGGTCACTCTGTTTCCACTCTTGCTCCCTGAGTCCCAGCATTTTATCTATGATCACCAGAAAGCCCACAGGCTCTCTTAAAAATACAAACAAAAGATCATATTCATCCCATGCTTAAAACCCTCCAGGAAATTTTCATCTTATTGAGAAAAATTGAAACTTCCTTTCATGGCTTACAAGATTCTGCATCTCTTTGACTCTTCCCTCGCTTCCTCTTATCCAGTCACAGTTTCTCACTTTTCCTTGAACTGACCAAGCAGAGTCCATCTCAGGGCCCCTGCCCATGCTGTCTCCTTTGCCTGAAAACTCTTTCCCTACATCTAGCCTCTGATTTAGAGAGCTAGCCCTCAAGTTGCTTTCTGTCAAATTACACTGTCTTACTTCCTTCCTAATGGTTATTGCTGACTTCAAATACCTTATTTACTCACTTTCTGGTTTACTGTCTCTCTCCCCGACTGAAATGTAGGCTCACTAAGGGTGCAGGTTTGTTTTTTCACCATCTTATTTCCAGCACCAAGGACAGAGTCTTACAGATAGTAACTACTCAAAAAGTGTAAGATAAGTAAGCACAAAAATCCTCTACTGTGTTTGACACAGAGTAAATGTTCCATTAGAATTATTGTCATATATTCTTCTATTTAGGTTTCAGCAGGTGAGTCTACTTAAGGCAGAAGAAATGTAGGTGTCTCAGTATCTAATGTCACTTGGAAAATTGAAAAATAATTTTTTGAAAAAATTTTTTCATTTGTATTTTATTTAATTTCTTTTTAAATATTTTTTAGTTTTTATTTTTTAATTTTAATTGTTGCTCAAGTACAGTTTTATGCCTTTTACCCCCATCTCATCCCACCCCCACCAGCCCTCCCCACCTCCCTCCTGTTTCCACCCTCCCTTGTTATTGTCCATGTATTTTGATCAAATGTCAGACATGTGAATTTTACCTTGTTGGATACTAAGTAATTTTTTAAAAAAATATTATTGACCGGTGTCCTGCCACACAATTAAATTACTTGGAATTGGTTTGATCATTTTTTCCCACATACTGAAGACCCTTTTTAGGACTTTAACTGATGCCACATAAATTATGAAGTATTTCACTTTGGCTTAGCAAAAGGCACAGTTCCTGGCCCTCTGACCTCCAGTCACTGTTTTTTCTCATGTTTGGGGTGGTTCTTTTCAGCTTTGAGTAGTTTGCTTACATATATGTGCTCATTGGCACTCAAATGAACACTCAAAGAAGTTTCTCTATATGGATATTTGGAGTTTTCGCTCTGTGCAGGTTTCTTCCCTCCTGTTCTCTTCTCTGTGACTGCGAACCCCCTTGGCTGCCCGAACTATCGGCTCTGTGCCTTTAACTCAAAGAGTCTGAAATCTGTCTGTGTCCCTGTTTTTTGCTCTATGCCCTGAAAACTCTCTACAGTCAGTAATTGGGGTTCATTTCATTTGTTTCTCCTCTCTCAGGAATAACTGTCCTTCACTCCCTGATGTGAACTGTCATGTCAAATTTTTTTTTCAGTTTGGTTGTTTTTTGTTTTTTTTATGTTTGTTGTTGTTCAATTACAATGGTCCCTATTTCCCCCCATTACTCTCCCCTGCCCTGCCCACCCCCTACCTCCCATACTGAATCAAAACAAAAAGGTAAATCTGATCCCTGCTTCTGCATTACGATAAAATTATATCAATTATAAAGTTCACTTTCAATAGGTTTTTGTAAAAATTTTATAAAACTACTGATCACAAACAGTAAAGACTCAAGAAATCTAGATAGCACAAGAAATGATATCCCGATGATAAAACACTCATGATATCCCAAGATTCTAGCAACCAAGGAAACAGGACTAGAAATAAAAGAAATGTAAATAGTGAAGAAAGCAACATAATTAATTATGAAAAACTAAATAAGGTTAGGAAACACAGCCACACTTAGGAAGACAAGATGACTAGAAGTAACAAGAGTAGGGTTATAAAATCAACTGAGTAAGAAGGAGACACTGGCATTCCTCAGTGGTACGATGAATATTTTCCCTCAGCACTCACAGACCTGGCAGATTCACCATGGTTTGTTGGTCTCCACTGGCATAGTTAGTTCTTTCCTATTCTTTATTGGCATTCTACACCACCTACAGATGCACACAGGACATCGGGCTACCACTGGACAGCTGGCTCAGACAGCTGGAGCACGGTTAACAGGTGACTGAAGCAAGGAATTGTTTACATGATCCTAGTGGTCTTCCCTTTCCTGCTGACTTGACTGTGAAATGGCACTGCGGCACATTCACTGCACTCGGTGCACTACGAACTGGTGATATAGTATATATAACAACAGGTTTATTTGTCCTATTGTACATTTTGTTCTGCTTTCACTCATTTACCATCTTGTGAAAACACCTTAATTCCTGTGAAAATTGGGTGCCTTTGCTCCCATAGAATAACATTTAAGATTATAATTATTTATTTAGTTATTCCACTAATATTTCTTAGGCATCTGATTTTGTGATATTTTAAATATTACTGACTTTTGTTAATTCCAGTCTTTGATAATTTGAAACATAATTAATTAGTGTTGTCATTCTCTTTCTATCTTTGTAGAGGCTGTTTAGTCAATTCAGAGAAAACATTTATCTCAGGAGAGTGACATGGTAGATTTTATTTTGACTTTATGGTGCAGAGACAAGAAAATTATTTATGAATGAATCAAATCTATTACTAAAATGGCTATTCAGGAAACACCTTTTTAAAAATAAAAATAATCCTTACCTAGAAATACATTCCACCCATATATATATTTACAATAACCATTGTGTCATAAATGCACCAACTCTTGTAGGAAAAAGTCTCTTAAATTTTTAAAAAATCCTATTTTCCATGTTAAATAGTTTACCTATCTATTCTAGATTTCCTGTCTATTCCAGATTTTCCTTGATTTAAACATTTGATGTTAATGGTTTGCACGTGCTTTATTCAGGCCATGGATATAATTGATATAACATAATGTAAACATTACATAGGAGTGAGCCATACCAGGATGACGAAATCTTATATTTGACCTGCTTTTATTTCCTCTGTTTCATCCTTTTATTTTCCACTGCCTACTATACCTCTAACTTTAGGCTCATATAGACACCAAATTTATATGATATTTCTTCTTAAAAAGGCCTAGAATATTCAATATTTTTTCAGCTTCTGGGAAAGAATCATTAGTGTGCTGGCAATCTAGCTGGTAAATGGGAATTTCTTCAACTTCATAAAGAGTATTTACAAAAAAAAAAAGGAAAGAAAAAACCCTACAACTAACACTATACATAATGTGGAAAGATTAAATACTTCCCCTCTAATATTGAGAACAAGACAAAAATGTCCACCCTTACCATTCTTTATCAATATTCTAACCATTAAAGCAACAAAAAGGAAAAATAAAGTGTTCAGATAAAAAAGAAAGAAATGAAATTGTCCCTATTTGCAGATGGCATAGTTGACTATGTAGAAAATCTCAAGAAAAGTACAAAAACCCACAAACCTATAACTTACATATGAGTTCAGGAATGATGTAGGATAAAAAATAAAATTGAAAAAATCAATTGCATTTTTATATACCAACTATGAGTGTATGAAAGTGAAAATTAGAAGTATAATACCACTTACAATTGCTAGAAAAATGAAATAGTTGTAAATCTAACAATGTACAGAATCTGTATACTGAAAAACTACACAATGTTGAAGGGAAAACATATAAAGAAGATCTAAATAAATCAAGAGAAATGCCACACACATAGATTGTAGAGTCAACACAGTAAACATGCCAGTTCTTCACAAATTTATACAGAGTTAATGCAATTCCTATGAAAGTACCAGCAAATTTGTTATAGAATAAACAATATCATACTAAATTTTATACAGAAGTTCAAGGTATCTAGAATAGAAACATGATTCTGAAAAAGAAGAGTAAAATTGGAGGAATTAGTGACTTGATTTCAAGACATTATATAGTAACAGTAAAGATGAGTTTGTGGTATGGGTGGATAGATTCAAATCAAAGAACGGAACAGAGTTCCAGAAACAGGCCAACACAAATATGTGCAACTGATACCAATGAAGATGAAAAAGCAACGACATGGAGGAAGAATGGTCATTTCAACAAATGATAGTTGAACCAGAAAACTATAGGGCAAAAAAGAAAAACAAAGAAAAAGAACCCGACCTAATTTTCATAGCTGGTACAAAAATTAATTCAAAGTGAATCACATAAGTAAACAAAAAAATTACAAAATTTTTGGAAAATGATAGGAGAAAATCTTCAGGATTTGGGGTTAGGCAATAGTTTGTAGATTCCACACCAAAAAAAAAACACATAGTTCATAAAATTAAAAATTGGAGACTTGGACTTCATCAAAATTTAAGACTTTGCTCTGGAAACAAATCATAAAAAGGCAAGCTACAAAGTGGGTGAAAATATTTGCAAAATACAACACAAAGGATTAGACTGTGGAATTCTAGAGAGCTCTTGAAACTCAACAGTAAAAAGATGAACACTCCAATTAAAAAAGGGGGAGACTATGACAAGACATTTCAAAAAAGTATACAGGTGGCAGGTAAGCACGTGAAAAAATGCTCAGTATTGGGTAAGTGCATTAGAAAATGCAAATTAAAACAAATGAAATACTACTACACACTTAACAGCATATCAAAAATAGTTACAATATCAAATACTTACAAGGTTGCAGAAAAGCTCGCTCACTCCCACATTGCTGGGGGCTACGTGAAACGGTATGACCATACTGGGAAAGTTTGACTGTGTCTTAAAAAACTAAACATGCAACCACCACTTGACCCAGAAATTATACTCCTAAACTTTTATGAAATAAAATGAAGATTCATGGTCACACGAAAACCTGCACATGCACGGTTACACTAAGTCTATTTGTAACAACTCACAGCTGTAAACAACCCAGATGTCTTTCATTGGGTGAATGGTTAAACCAAATGTAGTACATCCTGACCATGAAATGCTCTTCAGCATAAAAACAAAACAACACAAGCTATTGATGCCTACAAAAACCTGGATAAACATCAATGGAATTATAGTGATGATAAAGGTAATCTAAAAGTTTTATATGATTTCATTTACACAGCATTCTCGTTAGTGGTTGCAGAGAGTTAAGAAGAGGGTAAAGGAGGAAAGTGGGCAACATGAGGGATCCTTATAGTGACAGAACATTTCTGTGTCTTGACTGGGTCAGTGCCAATATTCTGGTTGTGATAGTGTACTATAATTTTCAAACTATCATGAGCTGGTAAAAGGGTATCACTTCAACAATTATATCAAAAGTAAAAGTTAATTAAACAATTAACTTTGAATTGCTTTTTCTAAATGAAGAGAAAAAGAA
Source organism: Phyllostomus discolor (assembly GCF_004126475.2). NCBI lineage: Eukaryota > Metazoa > Chordata > Mammalia > Chiroptera > Phyllostomidae > Phyllostomus > Phyllostomus discolor. The sequence goes on along the minus strand of NC_040910.2, from coordinate 26,378,915 downwards.
AATTAACTTAGATCAAAAATTTAAGCCAACTGAGAGAAATGTGAAAATAGGTGTTTGGTTTCAATTATAAAAGCAAGTCAGTGGGAACCCAGACTGTGTCAGAGAGGCCCAGAGCAGAAAGAACAGGCCCCCGTATGTTTTGTAATGGTAGAAACACAGTCTATAACGGTAGTGAAATGTTGGAATGGTAGCTTGTGCTGGTTCTTTAAAAATATGAATGGAACAAGTGGACAATTACTTTTGTGAATTATTTCAAACATTCTTTGGTTCACTTAGGACTTGATCTCCTGATGCTCTTTTTAGGTCTATAAATTTTATATCTAATAGCTTTTCTTTTACTCTAGGAAAAATGGGTAATATAATTAATATTGGAAAAATGCCAAATAGCATGTCAGTGACAAAAATCATGGTGATTTTTAAAGGTCTGACATGAAATAGAAAAAAAAACCCTTAAATCCATAATTGTAAATATAACATTGAAATATAAAATATATGATGGCTTACTTCTAGGAAATAAGATTATTACTCAAGATTTCCTGTAAAATATTCATTTTTACTGACAATATATTGCAAAAAAAAATTTTAAAATTTTGTACTAGGATCTGTGGTAAAGCATAATAATGAACCAAACATAAACTGTCTTTTCCCAAGTATTTTACTACATGTACATACCTCATTATGAAAGGTTGGAAGACAGAAGAGACAGAAAAAAAATAGGTGTCAAATGCTGATAGAAGGCAGAAATCTCTTTAAAGACAAAGAAGAAGCAATGCAGCTTTGTTATTTCCCTTTCTTAGTCCCATTCAGTCTGCTATACCAAAAATACCACACACTGTTTGGCTTATAAACAACAGAATTTTATCTCTCACAGCCAGGAAGCTGGGAAGTCCAAAATCACAGATTGGACAGATTTAGTGTCTGGGAAAAACCCATTTTCTGGCTCGTAGATGGCTGTCTTCTCGTCTCCTAACCTGCTAGAAGGGGAAATGAGGGGGGGAAGCCCTCTGGAGTCCCTTCTATAGGGGCACTAATCCCTTTCCTGAGGGATCTACCCCCAGGATCTACACACCTTCCAAAGGCCCCACCTCCTAATACCATCATATTTGGGAAATAGGTTTCAACATATGAACTTTCGGGGGGAAGAAACATTCAGTCTACAGAATTTCATTCTCCCCAGATCTCTCAATAAATCACTTTCACAAGAATCTTGGTCTTGAACTCAGTTTACAATGCACCCAACCTACAAAAGGAACCAGACAGATGTGCAGTGCATTTTTAAAATGACAAGTACCCTTGGGGATGAAGAACACAATGTGTAAAAAGTATGCTGGTGGATGGAGTTGGAAAAGTCATTTACAGTTGGAGAGCAACTTTGGAGTTCCTATGAAAAATTTAACATGCATTTGTCTAAGCAGGATCTTAATGAAGGGAGTGATATCCAATAAAGTTACTGAGAAAATAAATATGAACTCTATGTAAATGAGGAAATCAAAAGGAAAGGGCCTCCAGTTAGAGAATCCATTCAGGTGGCGTGAGTGGCAGTGAAGGGGAGGACACACATAGTTTATAAAGAATTCTTCATTTATGGCCACAGATTGAAAAGTGGGTTTTAAAGTAAAGCAGCTCACAATACTGGGAAGATAGAGCGGTCTTTAGCTCAAAGAAGAAAAATAAACTAAAGAAGAATACTGACTCCTGAATTGGACATATTTTGATGTGTGGGGAGCAGGTTGGCAAATTTACTTATATATGTAAATGAGGAAGCCATCCAAGTAAAGAGAAAAGGCTATAAAATGCATGGTGTGATGCTTAGTGAGGAAGCTACTTCCGTCAGTAAATGCTGAAATTTAAGGAGTTTATAAAGCAAAAAATAGAATACAAGGAGGTGGCTAGAAAGTTTAGTATATGTAAGAGATGTAGAGAGATGTGAAGAGATGAAGTATTGTATTTGGCAGTTAGGAGGTGATGACTGATCTTTATGATAGGTGTATTGATAGTAACAGGAAAGAAACTTATTTTTATGGTGTTAACTAGTGAATTTAGGCTACAAAAAGTAGAGTTGGTACTGAAAGCAAAGATGATAAAGCAATTGGAATTTAAAGGAATATAAATTTTTAAACTACTTGTGACTTAAACATATTTGTGGGGAAGTTAACTGTAGAGGTAATTTGTAACACCTAAATCATCTCAGATTGTAACAACCTTTATCAATAAAATGATGTAGTTGTAGTTCCTTTTTTAAAGGGCCAAATGTCTGCCTCTGTGTGTCTGCAGCAGATTGACAGTTTAATTTCAAATGTGAGTCTCATCAAGGAGTCTTCAGTATCTGCTTGCAATATTTATTTCCAGAGGACTCTGAGTGACAAGATGAATATTATATAATGGAAATATCTAACCAAATTCCCTTCTGTAAATGATCACTGCACAGCATCATTCCCGATTGCCATAAAGTGTATTTCTGTGAATGCTGTTCCCTTTGTTCCCCTGCAGTTATGAATGTTACTCATTACTCTGACTTCAGCTAATGAGACATTTCTTCCCAACTGAAGAAAACCAGAACTAATGTCTAACACCAAAATCAAAACTGTTTCTAACAAATGTTTCACTTGTCAAGTTCATGTGTCTTCTAGTTCATACATCTATACAGAGTTATTTCTTGACTTTCACTCCCCTCATTCACTTTAATCAATCACTACATTTTACTTATATATTCTAAAAATATTAATTATGCTGTCCTACTCTTCAGCTCTTTCATACATTTCCATTGCATTTAATATAAAAATCCCAAATCCTGATTGCATCAAACAAAGCCCTGCAGGACCTCTGAAGCCTCCTTTTTGTTTTTTTTAAATGTATTTTTTAATTTAATTGTAGTTGATATACAATCTTTTGTTGGCTTCGGGTGTACAATATAATGATTCAACATTTTATACCCCACAATGTGACCAGTCTACTAATTCTAGTAATCATCTATCACCATGTAACTTATCACAATATTTTTTTACTACTTTTAAGCATCATCTTTTGCCAGTCCAGCCTACCATCCTCTCCCCTGATACTACAGCCCAGGCACAGAGTCCTACTTACTGTTCCTGTAATAGGCCATGTCCTTCCCTACCTCAGGGACTTTAAGCAGGCTGTATCCACCACCTGAAATATACTTTATCTTTGATTCAATTGCATTATATCTCTTAGGAATCAGCTTAAATGTAACTCCCTCACAGAAACCTCTCAATCTAAGTAAATTCCTTTCTAGTTCTCTCTCATACAACTCCCTAATTTTCTACTTAGCACACTTTGATAATTTTAATATATATTTATTTATGTAATTACTTGATAAATATCCTCTTTTAATGAAACAATAAGCAATTGTATCATTATATACTCAGTGCATGTTATAGGACTTGATATATAGAAGACAATCAAAAGTATTTGTAAAATAAATGGATCCTCAGAGCAAGATCTTAAATTGAAATCAGTATGACTCAAAAATATAAAACTACAGCACTATATGTATATCTACATCTATATTTGTATACACATATTATATATATGTATATATATATAATAAGAACTTTATCCAATGAAACAAAGCTATGAACATTTTAAAATATATTTTATTAATTATGCTATTACAGTTGTCCCATTTTCCCCCTTCATTCCCCTCCACCCTGCACACCCTCTCCCATGCACATTCCCCCCCCTTTAGTTCATGTCCATGTGTCATAAGTTCTTTAGCTTCTACAGTTCCCATACTATTCTTGCCCTCCCCATCTATTTTCTACCTACCGTCTATGCTACTTATTCTCTGTACCTTTTTCCCCTGTCTCCTCCTCCCAGCCATGAACATTTTTAAATGCTAAATGTAATTTAGCATGGATAATCTGCTTATGATGACTGTAAGAGTGTTAATTCAAGGGTGGTGTGAGTTGGAAGGGTTAGCACATGTCTGGATTTATTACAAAGTCTCTCATTTTATCAGAGAAAAATATATTAACAACAACAACAACAACACTAAGAATGCCAGTCAGATAGGAGGCAGCAGAAAAGTCAACGTCACAGAGAATGAGAATGAGAGCCGTGTCCAGCTGGGGCTAAGCACAGGCTCATATTGTTCGGCCCAGCATTGCGGCAGAAGTGGAGGGTGTTGCCTTCCCACTCTCACAATGACTCGCCAAAGAATTATGAAATCCAACAGAACAAATGTGATACAATAAGCGGTTACTGCACAGTATGAGAGTATTTCTCTGAATAACCAAAATGCCATTTTAATTTTTTAAAAAGAAATGCAGACTACTAATAAAACCAAATGTACCAAAATTGAACTGGACTAAAATTCAAACAAGAAAGAAATACCTAATTTTAGACTTCCCTTAGTTATATGTGATCAGTTTTGACCTCTTTATTTCTTATTTTTCTCACTGGCCTAAAGTAAAATAATGACGATAATTGTAATAATAATAACAATTGTATCTTTAACATTCAACATTCTTGGAAATGGTGAGGTATTAATATTATTTGTGTTTTTATAGTCTTCCTTAGAAAAGAGAGCGAATAAGCATAGTTTCCAAGGTGATATAGAAACTGAAACAGTGCAGAATAGGGCTTCTAAAATGACAATGAAACAGTAAGTGAGAGACAAAAAAAGAAATTAATTACAGCCATGAAGATCTGGAAGCAGCCCAAGTGTCCATCTACAGATGAGTCGATAGAAGAGCTATGGGACATTTCCACAATGGAATTCTACTCGGAATTCCATTTTTAATTCTAAAAAAGAAATAAATTTTACCCCTAGCAACAGTATGGATGGGCCTGGAGAACATTATGCTAAGTGAAATAATCCAGTCAGAGAAGCACCAATAAGAGATGATCTCACTTACATGTGGAATCTAATGAACAAACTGGACTAACCAGAAAAATGGTGACAGACTCAAAGATGGAGAGCAGATGGCAGCTAGTTGGGGGAATGGGGATGTTAAGGGGTGGAGGGACTGAGCAAAAAGGAAAAAGGACTCAAGGACATGGACCACAGTGTGGTGATTGCTGGGGGCAGGGGCTATAAATGGACCAAATGGCAATGGGGAAAAATACAATAAAGATTAAATTTAGGGAAAAAAAACAAGAACAAGCATGATTGCAGAAGTGAAAAATTCTCACAGAAAAAAATTATGAGAGGAGAAAAAGAAAAAGTAACATTAATTGACGGCAAATAGCTTAAAATGATTTAAAGTTAGGTTAACAAGAATACTTCATATATCTGTGACACTGCCTCGCAGACACATGTAACAACATTTAAATTCTAAATGTTGTTATTCAACATTTAGACATTTTAATGTTTAAATTAAAATGTCTAAACATTTAAATTTTAAATGTCTGTGTCTGTATTTAGACACAGACTCATGGATGGAGAGCACTGTGACAGCTATTGGCGAGGGGAGGGGAGAGGCTGGAGGGATCCAGCAGAAAGGTAAAAGGACTCATGGACACAGACAACAGTGTGGAAACTGCATGGGGGGACAGGTATAAGGGGACTAAACAAAAATGGAAAAAAATCGTTAAAAATGAATAAATAAATGCAAAGCTGATGCTTGCAGAAACATCCAATGTGTGAATTGCATAGAGGTGTGTAACAGTGGAGTAAAACTACATCTGTATAGAGGCATCAAATGAATCTGAAGCAAAAAGGTTGTTTTGATTTTATCCAGACAATGGACAGGGTTTTTTTAGGAAATGGTGCACTGAGCAGTAGTAATTGTATAAAGAAATGATTTGGTGTATGAAGGAAAATAAAATGTGTGCCTTCAGAGTGTATTTCTCAGATTCAAATCTTACAAACTGTGAATAAATTGTCAATAACCTACTGCTTAAAATAGATACCTGAAAGCCTTATTTCCATTCAAAACACAACTGATGCTTATTCGCTCTTAAATTTCAGCAGTGCAAGACTGTGTTTCTGTGCATCATGGGTACAATTACTAACATTACACAGTTAAATGGAAAAATAGTCTGTTTCAGATATATGAAGACTCATTATGTAAATAGGGTTGAACATCTGTTCTGTTTCCACAGAAGATCATGAATAAGGAAGCAAAAAGTAATACAAAGTACTGTATTTAGTTTTCTAATATAACATTCGCACCTGTGTCAATAGCAGTCATACAATTTTATCTTCTCTTGTGAACTTAAGGAAAGAACAGACTAGTTTTCTTTCTGGGCATAAGTCCTACCAGGAGGTAAGATGAAAGCAAGTTGGACTGCAAATTGTGAACATGTTAGAAAAAATATGTAGTCTTATGTGCACCTCATGTATAAATCCAATGCCTATTATTACTACAGCTAGTTGTGTTTAAGTCAGTACTGTATCAGGGTAGTCAAGACTAAGTTTTTATACAGGTTAAATGAGTTCTTAATTAGCCAGAAGATACTTTCTCCATCAGAACCCTAATTTTTGTACTATAATTAGATTTAAATACATAATATTGATTTAGTAGTAATGCAATCTGTGTGAAAGTTAAACTACTTATCCTGGTATCAGATTCAGACAAAAGAGTTTCAAGTTAATTGCCTTCTAGAAAAGATTCTAAATAAGTTAGATGTTCTAGATTATGCTGTAGACCAAGATAACGGGATTTTAAAAATTTCAGATAAGAAAAATCCATATATCAAAGAACATTTTAAAAAATCACAGGATAAGCCCTGGGTGGCATAGCTCAGTGGATTGAGCATGGGCTTTGAACCAGTGTCGCAGGTTCGATTTCCAGTCAGGGTGCATGCCTGGGTTGCAGGCCATGACCCCCAGCAACTGCACATTGATGCTTCTCTCTCTCTCTCTCTCTCTCTCTCCCTCTCTCTCTCTCTCTCTCTCTCCCTCCCCCTTCCCTCTCTAAAAATAAATAAATAAAATCTTTAAAAAAGAAAGTATATTGCTATACAATATTTAAAAAAAAATCACAGGATAGTGATTCCAAGGAGATAATAAAAGACAAATTTTTCATACAAAATGAGCTCACGGGATTGAAAAATATTAACACAAATGTCTTTAAGTATTAGTAGATTCCTTTTCCAAATGTGCTTTAAAAATAACTGAAAACTACTCCAAGGCTTCAGCTTTGGGTAACAAGGCCCTTTCAGTCCGCAATGTAATGGGAAACATGCATTGCTTCAGAATACTTGGAGACTATGCTCTGTTAAGTAATAACATTACTCTCTTCAGTGTTTCTCAAAATGTGAGTGTTTTGAGGTTTCCTTGCGTTAGAAGATTTCAGGGTGTTTGTTCAAAATTAAGATTCCTGGATCTCTCCAAAAATTTACAGATTCAGAATATCTATTCTCAGGCCTAGTAAATTCATTTTAACAAGAGCTTTAGGTGCTTGTTATAAGTTAATATTTGAAACCTTTTGAGCTATTTTAATCGAACTCCTCTAAAGTAGATCATTTTTACTTGAGCTGTGATAGCTTTATCAAATGTTTGTTTAAACATATATTCTAATCCTTCTAATCCCTTGTCAGCACTAGATAATTTAGTGCTCACTTTGAATTATGATAGATTAGATTATTTCTGTTACAAAAGATAGCAGAAACTCAGGCCATTTTACGGCAGGAAGACATCATTCAGTAAAGCCAGATGCTCCTTCCTGTAACAGGCAAGCATTCACTCCAATGAACGTCCGTGCTCCCGTGTTTGCAGTGCCCCCACTCGCTCTAAGTGCTAGTCTACCCGTAATGAACGTTTCCAAATTCACAGCGGTCATATTAAAATACTGCCCCACTTCTCTGAACTTACCTTATAAAACTTTTGACAGACTTAGATCTTTCTAAAATCCTCTGAAAATATTTCTGGGATGCTAGGAAAGTCTCTTTTGTGCACCAGGTACCTGTTTGCCTGGCCCCTTCAAGGCATCCTCATACTCTTGTTCTGACGCACCACAACACCACCATTTGCTACGTTGCCATCGTCTGTGGAAAGCAACACTAACTGGTGTCGGGACGGGGACAGTATTGCTCACTTGACAACTCAGCCACTCCCACTGGGCAATTTCAAGAGCACTGGCTGGCATTTCAGAGGTTCTCCATTATGGCCAAAGATGTTAGCAGCCATGCTGAGTTCATTGTACTCACATCATCCCACGGAAGAGATGATAAAGACAAAACAAGCAGAATTACTTGTAAAAGAATTGTAAATTACTTGTAAAAGTAAAGTAAAAGAATTACTTTTACTTTACTCCTCTAACTTAGAGAATTTGGATTAGAAACATGTGATGGACACAACCCTGTACTGGAAATATTAGGTCCCTCTGGTGCCATTGAAGCAATTAGCTATGCTGTCACTCTCCCAGGTGATATATTCTTTCTCAGAAATCTCCATCTCCTTTAAAGACACTGCATCCTCACCTGTATGATAGCCAACATTACATGAATCCCATACATTTTTTATTTTAAAATTACATTTATAGAGGTACAATTTACATACAGTAACACTCATGAGTTTTAAGTGCACAGTTTTATTAGTTGCATAAGGAACATAAAAGCGTGACACAGAACGCTTACTGTCCTTCACAGGGTTCCCTTGCATGTTTGAGCCATCAGCCCTTCCTTCCCGCCTCTGATTGCTGGCAACTGCGGAGCACTTTTCTGTCATTACACAGCCCTAGAGTGGTGTCCACCTACTCTTTCCTGTGGTTCTGTCCCTGGCCTCAGGCAGTTTCCTCTTCTGAGTTCACAGATTAATCTAAGGTTTAAGTAAATCTCCAGCTCTCTTTTTATGTAGACCCTGCCTCTCTAAAATTCTGTTTACAGATATTAGTAGCCTTGGCCTCCTAAAATTCCAATCTCTCACTTGTTCATTGGACTCTCTCTGAATTTCTCATCTTTGCGCTGTATTCTGGAAAATACCTGCCGGTATTAAACAGGTGCAATGGCAGGGCTCACCTTGAAAATTCCTTTTCTCTCTGGTATCAAGCATAGTTCCTTGCTGCCTATTGTGCAATATCTGAAAACTTTTCCTTTGTGTCAAGTTTTCAGTTGTTTAACATGGGGAAGTATATTCAGAAAGTTTCCTTCACTTCATCTCCTTTGGAAGTAGTAATCTTGTTACATTCATGAAAAAATTTAGTGTAAAAATTATAATTATTCTGAATGAAGGAACAGAATCTCTTTGATTAAATTTTATAGGAAAATCAATACCAATTAAAACAAATTTGACATTTGTTTAGAATATCATATTTATATTATTTTACTCTGCATCCTTTTGTCTGGTGTTTCACATATACAGATTAATCATTAAAGTGTTTGGCACAATATAGGCATTCAAATAAAGTTCTTTACTGAATGGGATTTTTAGCAAATAATTATAGTCTTACTAGGAAAGGGAGTCTACTATTTAAATTTAATATATAGGTACATCTGCTTAATTTATTATTAAATGACAAATATGTAAGTTAAAACAGGTTATTTTTTTCTATTTTCATAGGGTAAAAATATATGTAATATTATTTACTGGAAAAATTTTATTAAATACACATTTTTTGTTCATCAGTGTAGATTATGTTCATGCTGATATCATACTTCTCTATAATGTGTTTCATTAATTTGGCAAAGGCTACTTAATTAACAATAACTACATGACACGGCTCAACTGAATCATAAAATGTGCAGTAATCTAGTTGGTCTGCCAAATAATATCAAATCTATAATTCTAACATAAATTATAATGTATGGCTTACAATTAAAATAATCTGAGCCACAAGATCCTACAGTTTTTTATGTATTGGAATAATATGTTATTTGTCCTATATATTGGGTTCTCCCTTAGCATTGAGCTCCCTTAGCTCAACAGTGCTTCTCGACATTTTTTCACTAGTATATCCCAGTAATAAGGATACCCTATTTTAAAGAACTCAGCTTAAAACAAATTTACTTAATAAGCAACCATAAAAATTCACATACTTTTATATTTACTGCAAAAATATGTTATAGCATAAAATTAGTACTTAAACATATTTTTCCAAAAATATTTTAATAATATTAATAATATTTGAAGGTCTTGTGATTTTAGTTTATTCCACACTTTGTAGAACTCCAGCACATAGCTATTTGGCCTAAATTGAGACTATTAAATAGGCTGGCAGCGGTGTCCAATCCTCAGTCCATGGGCTGAATGGAGCCCAGGACAGCTTTGAATGCAGCCCAACACAAAAATGTAAATATACTTAGAACCTTTTTCTTTGCTCATCAGTTTTTGTTAGCATTTGTGTATTTAATGTGTGGTCCAAGACAACTCTTCTTCTTCCAGTGTCACCCAGAGACACCAAAAGGTTGGACAGCCCTGAAGAGAGCAAAGGTTGTCTTCTATTTCCAGGTCCAACCCTTGGCAGCTATGTGACACTGGGCAATTTATTTAGCACTTATGAGCCTTACATTTCTCAACTGACAGAGACAAATATTCTTACTCTGTAATACAATCGTGAATATTGGAGTTAAGTGCTAGATTGCAGTGGCTTCAAGAGTAATTTTTTTAAAAAGTAAAATCATGACTCATGTAAAAACAGGATGAACTCTTGTCATAAAAATTATCCAACTGATTAATTGTAAGAAAGAGGCTACAAATGATCCAAAGAGCATTTGAAAAGTAGGTACATGTGGGCAGCATAATCAAAAATGTCAATACTTTTTTTGTATGTACTGGGTAAGATACAAAAATGATTATTGTCGGATAGAGCCATAAACTCTAACCTCTGGAGTTACCAAATTTGATAGGCAGAAATAAATTTGCAATTTGAACAGAAAAAAATCCACAACTTAATTTCAGCTTCGATAGATTTTTTTTTAATTGTCCTGTCAATAGAAAGTCCAGCTCTGCAGTACAATGAAAAACACCTGGTAATCTCTTCTGCCTGTTTCCAATGTTCAGATGAGTTGAAGAGTGAATGGGGAATTGAAAAAGTTACTGCACTGATAAAATTAATTAATGCACTATACATGACATTTTTTAAATGGTGAGGTTGGAAATGCATACATAGTGCTTTAAAAATTAAATTTCTACTGTTTGGGAGCAACTAATAAACATTGCATTTAATTTTTACTACAATTTTGAGATTATAGTAAAATCTTGAGATTGTATTTCAAATCTTTTTCATCATTGACCAAATAGTGAAACTGGGGCCTAAAGTATAACATATATAATAAAATTCTTCTCCTTCCCATCAGCTTTGAAATGTGTGTAAATATAATAATCTTAAAAGTAAAACAATAACCGTGTGTGTGTGTGTGTGTGTGTGTGTGTGTGTTTCTACTACTTTAGATACTAGTCTGACTTGTGCCCAAATATCACATTCCATAATTCTGGCCTTAGAGCTGAAGCACCTGAAGATCTGGACTCACGCAATCTACTCCTGAGTGTGTAAGTTACAAAGGGGTCATTGTGGAGAAAGAGAGAGAGGACAACACTTGCTCTGGTCCAGTAGTTCAGAACTGCTCTGTTTTTAGGGCCGAGTTGAAGCAGCTATATGTTAATCTGTAATAGTAATAGTCATCTGCTTCTTGATGGAGTTTTATTGATGTTGTTTGGGGGTGGGGGGTGGTGGTTGTTTTTTTTTTTAACCAACTCTCAGCAGCCAGAAGACGTTTTAACCAAAACAAGCAGTTGTGTTTTTCTTTTCAAATGGGAGAGCACAAGAGAATAAGGACATAGGTAGTTTGTATGCTTAAATGTTGAGAGTCTGATGGCTTCAACAGGTTTTTCATTTGGAAAGGAATTATCTGCTAAGAGAGAAGAGGCTGCTAGAGCTGGAGATTTAAGACAATAATATACTCCCAAGTCTGAACTCAATTCTGTCACTCACTTTTCCTGTGGACATATTGAACCAAACGCATAGGACCAAAGACATAACTTAGAGGAACCTTCCTTTTCAAGAGAGTTCAAAGAAAAGAAGCAGAAGAGGCAATGAAAGGCTTAGTTCAAAAGACTGCAGTACAACTGGGAAAATCAAAGCAGACGAGTTTTATGGTGTAGGACAGGACAAAAAAGACCACATGCTGCAGACAGTTAATACAGCAGGAGTGAACTGGAAAAGAGATTTTTAAAATTGGAGAAGAATGCAAATAAAATTATATAATGCCCTGGCTGGTGTGGCTCAGTGGATGGAGTGCCAGCTGCGAAGCAAAAGGTCACAGGTTTGATTCCCAATCAGGGGACACACCTGGATTGCTGGCCATGTCCCCAGTAGGGGGCACACGAGAGACAACCACACACTGATGTTTCTCTCCCTCTTTTTCTCCCTCCCTTCCAGTTCTCTAAACATGAATAAATAAAATCTTTTAAAAATTATACAATGCTTTTTAAACTGTCCTTTCCAAAAATACTGACATACAATAGCAAGTTAGAACATTTTAGGTTCATTTATACAGTTGGACCTATCTCCTTAATCCTCCTTCTACCAGACTTGTATAATTTCTGTTGTGTTATTTCTTGCGGCAGTATAAGGAAATTACTTCACACGGAAAGAGAAATAAATATCTTCAATAACAACTTACTGTGGGAAATTTACTCGATAACTCTGCTCCTAAAGAAACTAGAGAGTTTTAGATAACTCACATATATCTCCGTTAGGCAGAGCTTTCTTTGCACAGTTTACCATTATAATCGGGACTTCAAATGGTTTTTGTGGTGGTGGGTAGATTTGGTGTCTCTCATTTCAGTTACAGGTTTTTTTTTGTCATTTTTTTGTCATTTTAATAACAGGATAGAAAATGTGGCTTCTGCTGTATTTTGCCCAGAAAATTGTCTGTCTGTCTATCTCTCTATTCAATCTATTGATATAGTTAGTTACACATTAAGATGAAGACTGCCAATAGGGCCTACTGAATTACTTAAACTATTACTAAAATAGAATGTCTTTTCTTTTCATTGTAGTTAATGTATTTATTTACATATTTAAACATACTGAAAACTTACTACAAATGACCGAATAAACACCTGGGGTGTGGAGAAGAAACAAAATGAAAGAAATTGGAAGTTGTTTACTTTTTTATGTACATCAAAATAAGGCAATCCAAGAGCTCAGATAGTCAAAAAGAAACAAAAGAAGCAAGCAGAGAATACATGTAAGACCTCCTCCCCAGGCAGAAGGCAGAAATAAACAGAAGGTGACAGGTTAAACGGCCGTTCCTGGCCACAGAAATGGCTTCATTTGTATCTATGGGGACTGCAAGGTCATTTTAACACAACTTCACTGTAAAACAGATGCCTCACCGGGTCGGTAGGAAAGGGAATGTGCCAACGACAGTTTATTGGGGAGAACCATCTCAGCTCCCCAGCTCATTCTCCTGACTCTGATTGGAAGAAACAAAAGGCACACCACTCCCATGAGAAGCCACCTCGAAGGAGTGCAAGACTGGTGTTCGCCACTGAAACGGTCATCGGGGAAAGTGTTTGTGCTGACTTCCACTCTACAGCACAAGCAGGGAAACGCACAGTACCGCAGGTAAAGAAAAGAAAAAATCAAGCACTGTTCACTGTCTTACATGCCAGTCTTTACGTAAAAATCAAAGGCTTGACAAGAATCGTCTAACCTGGGGTGTCCAATCTGTGAACCGTGGGCCACATGCAGCCCAGGATGGCTGTGAATGAAGTCTGACATAAAATCGTAAATTTACTTAAAACATATGACATTTTTTTTGTGATTATGTGTCGCAATGTATTTAACGTGTGGCCCAAGATAACTCTTCTTTTTCCAGTGTGGCACAGAGTCACCAAAGGTTAGACAGCCCTCCTCATAGTGTAAGTACCCCTAATTTGCAATGACATTACATTTTTTATTGAATTTATTGGGGCGACATTTGTTAATACAATAATGTAGGTTTTAGGTATACAGTTCTATAAGACAATGTCTGTACACTGTATTGTGTGTTCACCACCCTGAGTCAAGTCCATTTCCATCACAATTTATCGCCCCCACACTCTCTGTCCCTGCCCCCACCCCTCATTCCCTCTGGTAATCACCACACTGCTGTCTGTGTCTGTGAGGCTTCTTTGTTGTCTTTGCTCCATCCCTTCCCCTTTCTCACCCAGACCTCCAACCTCCATCCCCTCTGGCAGCTGTCGGTCTGTTCTCTGTATCTACGAGTCTCTTTCCTGAGTGTTTGTTAGCAAAAAGGATCTATTTAAAATCTTAGAAAGAGAATCAACTCAACAACTGGCATTTCCTTCAATCATTCTCTATTTTGGTTTTTAAATTAATGTTCTGCTCTTTCTGCTTATAAACTGCAGTATAGAAGAAGAGATGGTTACAATGATTTAAAAATCTACTATTATTTTCTCCAGAATATATCTTTCCAAACTCAAATACATATACAGTGTTTATACATAAAGGCTGCCGGTTACAAAATTTATATTCCTAAACTAGCAGTTCACCTTCAAGAGTACTGAGGTCAAACATATTTTGGGGGATCAAAAATATTTTGAAGAGTGCTCCCTGTATTTTGAAGAGTGCTCCATGGAAAAAGCATTAACGCCACCTGGGAGCTTGTTAGGATAAGAACTTTTATTTTAACAAGATCCCAGTGATCATAGGCATGGTAAAGTTTGAGAAGGTTTATGTACATACATAGTTCTATGTAACTGGTTTACACATACAAAGTAGGGAAAGGTGGCATGAGAGTTACAAATCCACTTCAGGGGGATTATATCTTATGGTGTTATCTACTATGATTTTGTATATATTCCCTGATATGTTAAATGCATGTGTATACTGAAGCTTTGCAACTCTATAGTACATTCATATGGGTTAAGAATCGCATTTTAAAATGAATATTCAGTTGTGGTTTAACAAAGAGATTATAAGAAATATTACGAAAAGCTAACACAGCTAATCTTTATATTTTAAGAACATAATTAAAATGTTAAAATAATCATTTATTGGTTTATTCAACTCAATCCAGTATTCTTTCCAAAAATATAAACTATATTACATTCATAAATCAAAGGTTAATTTTAATTATTGAAGTATAAACACAGCGGTGTCCTGAATGTATTATTTGTTTTTCTTTTCTACATTGGTCTTTGGTCATTAGCCAGTGTTAATATTATATTGGATCAATATGGAAACTAGGAGACATTTTTGGCTTTGTCCTAGATTTACTTTCAGGTTCTTTAGGAGGTTATCACTGAACTCTGCTGTATGTTTTAAACAATGGGAGGGTCACCTCTGTTTTCAAACTGTGTTAGTCACACATAATAAAACCAATAATAAGAGGCAAATGCTGATGTCTGCTACACAACCACAGCTTTGCACTTAGAGTGCTATAGAATCATTACTCTCTCTGGCATATGTACTGACTCAAAGGAATTTTTTTCTCTGTTTTGTTTTTATTCATAGTGAAATTATGTTTCTTATTTTAGTAAGAACATAAAACAATTAGTACATTTTATTTCCATTCTGTTTATGAGGCATAATGATAATAAGGCTAGGGAAGCATAAGAATTCCATTTGAATTTACTAGAACAATTTAAAGAAATAATGCTAACCATGTTAAGCCAAATCCTGAAAATTTCCCCTTATATGGCATAACTTTTTCATGTGATTATTACCATTACTGCACCACCACCAACAAAATCTCACTTTATGTGTTTCTAATAATAAAGGTAGTTATACGTGCTCATTTTGATGCTGGAGTCTGGAAAGGTATTTGCTTGAATGTGAATTTGTTGTTTTCCACATCCACCTCCAGTCCTACCATCCCCATCTTCAAGGGAGTAGTTTCTAGAGTAGCCAATCAGGGCTGTGAAATTTGAAAAAAGCCTCTGGTACTACCAGAGTCCTCACAGAGGAAAGGTGGACTGCTCTTATTCATTTCTGGGCCTACAGGAAGCTTGGTGGTTAGCAGTGAGGAGTTTAGCAGCAACAATGAGATTTGGAGACCTTGGTACTCTGACTTCCATGAATCCCCAAATGAAAGACAAAGATAGATCCAGCCTACGTCACTGTCCCTGGGAGGACCTCATGACCTCTTGGCTCAGAGCGGGTGCTGAGAACTTGTACCTGTGCCTGGACTTCCCCTGAGACTGACAGATGTGTCAATAGCTTCTGGGTTGCTTTAGGAGGTTCATTACCAGATCGAATAGTCATCTCAGGCTTGATTTTATTTTGAGTAAAGCCAAACATAAATGTGAATTTGTACATCATAGTTAAAGGAAAAGAACAATTCAAATAGGAATACTCAGCAACTAGAGAGAGAAGCAACAAGCAAAATACCCAGATCCTAGTGATTTGGATTTGCTGGAGAAGGCAGGGTACAACTTCATGAGTAAGTGGATATACTATTTTAGCAGATTTGATTATAACTATTGGGAAATAAAGTAGTCCATAATTTTTGAATATCAAAATTTTATGTAACATTTAAGAGACTGAAGTTTCATAATTGAGTCCTAAAAAGTAACCTAGAAAATAAAATTGAAGAAATCTCTCAAAGAGAGCAAAAATGCAAATAATTTGAATTCATGAGGAAAAAGATATAGATGTGGAAAATGGATCTGTATACATGTAAAAAGAAGAATTCAAAAGAAAAAAAAATGGGAAAATTGAAGGAAAAAATGTTAAAAGTTCGAGGGGACATTGCATCTTAAGCAGGATTGAAGTTTATCCTGATAAAAGTCATGAAGTCCATGATTAAAAGTGTTAACTTATAAGCTTTCAGACAAAGGAAGCTAGTTAAAAAGGAAACAAAGAATTAGTTTGGCTTCAGGATTCTCAGTGGCAACAGAGAAGCTAGAATACGGGGAGAGAATTACAGAGCATGGAATGATAAGGGTGCTTCCTTAAAGACCCCATGTCCAGATATCATTTATCAGCCAGAGTGAAGGAGATGTAGATTTATTGATAGAGAGATTTACAAACTGTATCACCCACAGAAGGAAGTACCCAAATGAATTCAAAACATTAATCAAACCTCTTTCAAGATGGTAGGGATGAAACGGAGAGAAAATACTGGTGAACAAGGAATATATGAAGCATCACAGTGACTGGAATGTGGTAAGAAGATATCGTACGAAGATATTTCATGTAGACGGAACGTAATACAAACAAAAACTATAATTGAAAGTAAAAGTATGAAATCACCTCAGCAAAAGCATAGTCTGGTGGGTGGCAAAAATGGAGAAGGAAAAACATTTCAGATGGGAATCAGGAGAATAGAACTGCCAATGAGGCAAGAGAATCAGTGTTTGCCTTTATGTAATTCCATAAATGTGTACTGAGCATCTACTATGTGCCAGGTGCTTAGATGACACTACCAGTATACAAGAAAGGGTGCTTGTGTTTGATATGTATGCATTTGGTGATGATGTATGCAAATAAGTAACCATTAATCGAATTGCAATGAATAGAAGATATCCTATAAATTTACATGGGAGATAGAAAAAAAACAGTAATTTGATTAACTAGCAAAATTAATACAATAGGAAAAAAAGAAATTGACAAATTAGGCAGAAAAAAGATAATATCTGCATTGTAAATTGTGTATTGTATATAAAGATGGTGAATTCTTATATGAAAAATACTGTGTCATATTCCACTTTTTCTTAAGTTGTGGTTACAAGAATGTATTTTGGAGTCATTCATGGAGAAGTATACTTGTAATTTGCCATTTTTTGTATATGTGGGTTATAATTCCATAAAAGTTAATTTAAAAACAAATAATCACAAATTATAAAGAGAGTGCAGGCTTCGTCTTCCTTTTCCCCATTCTCTCATTCGCTGTAAGACACTGGGGATGTGTTATGCGCATGCGTGCATGTGCGCACAGGCATATCCTGAACTTCTTTAGCCAGAAACCTTTGAGTGGCTCTTTATCTCCCAAAGCACAAATTGATTCAATTTGACTCTAGGAATAAAATTTAATTGAGTGGATCAAATAAAAACAAGAGCTCTGTTAAACAGATCAAGGGTTATTCCAAGAGAGTTTTCTGAGACTAGTTTTTGCAAGAAATTGCTTCAGTTTCTGCCTATACTTTCTTGTCTCTCCCACCACCCCCAATAAAGAGCCTTTGCTGGAATGCTGGAAAGGAGTCTGAGGCCCTGGGCCAGGCGGCAGGAGGTTGTGCTCCTCTAGCTCAGGGGTACTTTTGAGAAGAGCTTGAGCCTCTGAGTGGCAACAAGTACATCTCTGCTATACCATGGGTGAGAAAAGAAATAAGGCCAGCAAAGCCTGAAGCTCGTTGCTGTGCATACAAGAAGCAGTCACCCACACACTGAAGCCGTCCAAGCAGAAAGCACATGACAGGAGTGACACAATAGGTTTTCGGTAGAGAAAACCTGCAGAAATCTACATAAAAAAGCCTGATTTCCAACAGGAGCATTATGTGAAACAAATCGGATGAATGTCTTGCATCCAAACACTCTCTTTTTTGGTTAGCTTTTGAAGATTCAAATCAAATTATTTTACCATAATGAACATCAGGTACAAAGGAAATCGTGTTCACAGAAATATTTCCTTAAAGCATTGACAAGTATTTCTCCCATTTCCAATTGAATAGAAAATAGAACCTGGTGGAAATAATAACCACTTATCTCAGGGAGAATAGGTTTTTTGAATCCAGGACCAAAAATAATCATACACTTACAAAAAGCATTCACTTAAATGCTCAATGATGATGCCTTGTACTGCACTATCAATTTTCACAATTTTATGTAGTGTCAAAGCTCTTTGAAGAATGTCATTTGTTCCTATTTCAACACAAACATCAAAAAATATTAGATGAGCAGAAAATTTATTTAAAGCTCTTCATTGTTTGAGTAATTTTATATTGTAGACAAAAGCGCAGAATTTTCAATAACCCTTTGCAGGGTACTCGATGAAACTAGAAAAGGGCTTAGTTACTATAGGAGTTTCTGCAGTATTTTACATGAGGATGCTGATATGAATGGAATATAATGCAAGGAATAACATAGGATTGAAGTTAAAAATACAAAGTTCTCTCAGCAAAACATCATCTGGTAGGTGGCAGAAGTGGAGAAGCAAAAATATTTTTAAAAATCAGGAGAATAAAACATTAGCTAAAGTGATTTTTTTAAAGTTTGCCTTTATATTATAGTATATGGTATTATACTATGTCATTAAACTCCATTAATATACTATAGTAATATAATGTTAGCTATATTTTTCAAATCTAGATTTAGCTACCTAGTCTCATTTAATAGGCTAATGTCTGCCTCCCTGGTCTGGGTCACTGTGGTGTCCCATTCCCTGGAAGCCAACCGCACCACATTCCTAGATAATGACGCCCCCTGGAGGTGCCACGTGCACAGACTTAAGCTTTGCCCTACTCACATCCTGATGGTATCTCTGGATCAGTGTAAACTCCCCCAAATGGTATATGTGCTTCCAATTTTGCATCACTCTCATCCTTATTACACATCAGAGCAAGAACAATACTCATTTTCTGCTGAGATAAATCACACATACTTTAGAGAGTAAAATCACTTATAATTGTGATACAAGTGATTTTTATTTATAAAAAGGATAATTATAAAGAAAATGCCCTCAAAATCATCACCTGTGTCAAGAAACAGAACATCGCCAGCTCCCCGTGGAACACATTGTGCCTCTTCCTCATGACTCTGTCCCTTCTCTTCTTAAGATCAGGTAATCCTGACGTTCATGATAGGAATGTCTTTGTTAGATACGGTTGTGGCTTAATCTCCCTTGTCTTCATTTCTAAGCAATATAAATACATTTTCAAGATGTATTTTCATTCCAAGTGACCTTGTTTAGATTTGCTTGTTTTTATACTTTTAAAAATTTTTACCTAAATTGCAAATGTAGTGACATAAATTTGTTCATAAGATTTTCTTGTTACTTTTTAAATATCCGTATTGCTGTCCTCTTTTACTTTCCGGATATATTTTGTGCTTTCAGTCTTCTTACGATCTTGTCTTGCCAGATAGTGTTTCATTTTATATGCTGCTTTGTGAAACCACAGTTTTCATCTGTTGATCCTCTCTATTGAGTTTCTATTTCATTAGTTTTAAAATAGTTTCTTTTAAATAGTTGTAGAGGCACCGAATGATTGGGAAGACAGCACAAAGAAGTCAGATAGAGTTCTCACACCCACACCAGGCTTCCCTTGGTACTAGCAGTTTTACATTAGCATGGCACACCTGTCACAATTAATAATACAATACTGATACATTGTTATTAACTATAGTCCTTCCTTTATTCAGACCTTCTCGGCTTGTCCTAGTGTTCTTTGTCTGCTCCAGGATCCCATGCCGGACACCACACTGCATTTGGTCATTTTGTGTCTTTAGGCCTCTCTTGGTTGTGACCATTTCTCACATTTCTTGATTTGATGAACTTGAGAGTTTTGACCAATTTTTTTGTAGAATGTCCTTCAAACAGGATTTTCCTGATATTTCTCTCATAATTAGATTGAGAGGATGTGTTTTAGGGAGGAAGGCCGCACAGAGAGGTGCAGGGCCGTTCTCATCACTACACATCAAGGGTCCATACTACTAATAGGACTCATTGCTATTCTTGTTAACCTTGATAATTGAGCTTGAGATCATGAATGTCAGTTTTCTCTTTTGTAAAATTACTCTCCCCCATTCCTTTCCATATTGTACTCTTTGAAAGTCACTATGCACAGTCCTCACTGAAAAAGTGGGTAACCCCATTGTACCTTTTATGAATGGAATATCTACTTAAATTACATGAAATTCTGTCTCACAGAATTCTTCCCCATTTATTTATTATTATTAGAATTTTCTCACCTATTTATTTAATCATTTATTTATATCAACATGGACTCAAGGATATTTATTTTATACTTGGGGTTATAACAAAATACTACTTTATTTTGATGCTCAAGTAGTCCCAGGTTTAACCACTGGGAGTTTTCAGTTGGTCCCCATGTCCTTTTGACCTACTCTCCTCATTGTCTGTGTGTGTGCAAATGTGTGTGTACATGTGTACATCAGTACTTTACTACTTCCATATGGCACTGCCATACCATATGCTCCAGGCTTGACTTGTATATACCCTGCCCCAGTCCTAGAGTCAGTCATTTCTCCAAGGAACACTGGATCCTTATACCAGACAGTAATATTAAAAATGAAGATCTGGGTAGTAAGTATCCTTGTTACTGCGATGTTTTTTCTTCTAGATCCACTTAACAAATGGAGGTTGGAAATGTATGTGTTTATACTCAAATGTGTATACATGTATACCTATAATTACTTATATATTATTTCTCTCTATAGATATTAACTGAATGTGACTTCATCCTGATGTTGATGTCTCTAACTCCAGTGTATTACCTCATGAATCATTCTAGCTCCCTTCCCTTGATTATACCCAATATCCTGCTTCAACAATGAAAAACTTGGCTCTTTCCATTTGTCATGAAGCCACATTCAAGGTCAGTACACACATATATTCAATTCAGAAATGTTAACTTGTAGCCCCATGAGGAATGATGTATTAGTATAGTGCTCATATGCAGTTTTTGTTGTCTTCAGTGTTACACACTCCAGTTATTTCCAAAGTTACATAAATCAGCACCATATTCTCCCACTGTATTCTCCCACCTGCTTCAGTGAGGTTGTTTCATGTATTTATAGCACATTTAGAGTTTTTTTACATTCTGCCTTCTACTCTGTGATCTCTAAATCTCCTAAATAACTTACTAAAATTTGTATATGCATCAAACTAAAAAGGTTCTCTACAGCAAAGGAAATCATCAATAAATTGAAAAAACAACCTATGACATGGGAGAAAATATTTGCAAACCTTAAAACATTAAAATTTACTCTTTGTCTCTTTGTGCTTTAAGTTCACAGGGTTTTGAAAAATATTTAATATTTTATTTATCATCATAGTATCATAAAATAGCTTTACTAAAATTCCATGTGTTTTACCTATTCAGCACACACACACTCTCTCTTTTTCTCTCTCCCACTCTCCCTCCCTCTCTCCCCCTCTTGGTGAGAACACAAGTTTTACTCTCTTAGAATTTTAAATTATGTAACACAATGTTATCAGCTAAAGTCACCACGTTGTATATCAGATCCTCAGATTTCATTTATCTTATTAGCTGAAAGTTTGTATTAGCTGAAACCTCTCCTTATTTCCTCCACCCACCTTCTGGTAACCACTTTTTAAAATCTGTTTCTGAATTCAACGTTATAAAAAGTAATTTTCTAGGTTCCATATGTGTTACCATACAGTGTTTGTCTTTCTGTCTGGCTTCCATTACCTAGCATAATACACTCCAGTTTTATCCACGTTGTCACAAATGCCATGATGCATTTATTTTATTGAAGTGTAATAATATCTCATTACATATATATCTCACATTTTCTTGAACATCCACTGAGAGACAGTTGTCTCCATACCCAGGCTATTGGGAATAATGTTGCAATGAATGTGGCGGTGCAGATAACTCCTCTAGACACCTGCTATACTTCTTGTTACTTCCAAGGGGTGTGTGTGTGTGTGTGTAAGTGAGAATTCTTTGGGATTTTCTACATAGACAATCATATCATCTTTGAACAAAACATTTTTATTTCTTCCTTCCAATTCATATATCTTCGTTTCCTTTTCTTGCTTTATTGCATTATCTAAGACTTCCAGTAGACTGCTGAATAGGAGTAGTGAAAGAACATTCTTAGCATCCCATGGCCTACAGTGATTACAGGTCATTGAAAATTATGTGAAAAACAGTATCAACAGACTAAATAGTTTCTTCAGAAGAGTCTTAATTCCTAGGTCATAGGTGCAGAGGTGTTTTATATACCAAATTATGCAACCCTTCAGCCACAGAAAATTTATCTCAGTTGGAAAACAATGAGATGTTTACATTCAAATTTATTGTTAATTAACTAAAACCAAGGTAATAAATGTCCTACTTTCTATTCCTTTTTTACACACACACTATAACTCAAGTATATCTTGACATACCATCTATATAATGTAGACTATCTATTGATGTTCATGATTACAATTTATTTGGGCTTAAAAGATTCCATAATTCATTTAATTGACATGAATTATAAGTTAACTAAAAGATCTAATTAAATTGTGTTAGAATGACCTAAAGTAATATGCACCTTAGATAAACATTTCTCTATTGTCATTAATCATCATACATTCAAATAAAATGATTCAAATAAATGACTTAATATCACAGTGTCATATATTATGAAACTGCATGACCAACAAATTGCTGGGTATATTGTCATGCAATTACAACTTTGCCCTCACGATTCTCTCTCGTGTGAAGTAATGCAATAATTCTAATGTCTGCTTAATTTTATTCTTCCTGTACTGTTGTAGATTTATTTCATCATAATGAAAAAATTCTTGTTACCTGTAGTCTTTTGTCCTGAATATTAAAGTTTTAACAATTCCATACTTTTAAATAGCATTAAATACAATAGCAAAGTGAACAGGTATAAATGAAATACAAAGTTAACATCTCCCTTTGCATATATAAGTATAGAGTGCTTTATTACTCAGAATCAATGTAATTTTTATATAAGATTACCTTTACATATAACTGTATTTCTCCTATTATATGTTAGTTTCCACTCCAATAATACTTAATTCTGGGCAATTTGTTAGCTGCTGTCATTCTTCATTCATATCAATTAATATTTGTTATAAAGTATTATTCCAATATAATATACAATAACATATATCTTATAAAATGCAGATAAATTGATATAAAAATTAATTTGTACAACTCAATCTTTATGCAATTTGAAGAGCAGAGGATTTGGTTCAGATAGATTAATCATTATATAGGTGTGGAGTTTACAAAAAGTTAATCTGTGAGGATTTGCATTTTTATATTGTTACACGATGTTCTTCATGCAACAGAAAATAAGAAATCTTGTAAAATTACTAACCATCATAATCAGGTGGTTTAAGTCTAAGAGGAAGAAAGCCATCACATTGCTCACATAAATAGAGGTGCCAGTTTCCTTCCTAAGAATGTCATTACCACCAATTAAATTTTCCTATGCAAGTTTGAGCAGAATAAAATGCAATGTGTATATATTTAAGTATATATTTAATGTGTGTTTAATTATAAGAAAGTCTGTTTTTAGATTTTTAGACAACATTCAGGACAGTAATATCTGGAGAATCTAAGCTGTAGTAATGCATGTAAACCCAAATAAAGCCAGCAGTCTCTCTGAGCAGAGAAGATGGAAATTGTAGTTTGTTTTTTTTAAGGTTTGATTTATTTATTTTTAGAGAGAGTGAAAGGGAGAGAGAAAGAGAGGGAGAGAAACATCAATGTGTGGTTGCCTCTCGCTCACCCACAGCTCGGAACCTGGACCACAACCCAGGCATGTGCCCTGACTAGGAATCAAACCGGCGACCTTTTGGATTGCAGGCTAGCACTCAGTCCACTGAGCCACACCAGCCAGGGTGGAAATTGGAATTTGATATTATGGAGGGGGCAGGAGCTTATAGACAGGGCACTACAGTAAAGCATAGGAGACTCAGAACAGTGGTCTTATCATAATTAAATGTAACATCAGTATTAAACTGAAATTTAAAATAATAATATGTATTTACTTCCTGAATTTAGGGTCTTACAGTAAATTACGAAAAACAGGTGATTGAAAATTAAATTTATTGATAAGAAATTTCTCATATTTTTATACATTTTCAGATGACAGCTGAATAGTAACTAAAATATCATGCATTATAATATGCTTCTACTTACAGCCAAGGAGGCACATGTAACTCATCTTCAAATTACACAACACCTGGATGGATCCATAACTTATATTCATTAAGATAAGTATGCTAATCACATGCTTTGTGGCTATCAAAGTGGCTAAATGTTTATTCTTGATTTACGTACTTACCTTTTGGTTTGCTCAGTAACAGTTCAGGCAGAGAACAAGTTTGTGGACCATACTATAGATCTTAATAGGTAAGAAATGTAAATATAATAAATAAAAATATCAGAAACAATATCTTTTCTTTGAAACACATAAGAATTCTTTTTGTACGTGTGTCATTTGAACACAATGGGCATATGGAGTAAGGAATTCTTTTTCAGCTTTATTTCCTAAAAACACAAATAAATGATATACCACTATGGATTATATTGACAATATAGTTGTTTGAAATTTAACTTTTGTGATAGATTATGTCTGGGTAGTACTGTTGCATTAATAAAAAGTACATTTCGTGTCAGTTACCCAGATTAAGGAGTTTGTACTTCCTTCATCAAGAAAGTACTGCTGTAAAAATAAAAGGCAGCTAAGTAAAACAGTGGGTTTAGTAACAGGATAAACATTGTGAATTATGTAAGTTCGAATACAATACAATGGAGAATATTATCTGTATTATTTAATGACATGGAAGCCAATCAAAAATAACCACTACTGAACATTTCAATACAATAATTTTGCAAAGAAAAAACCTGCAAAGATCTGCTTTTGATATTTCCACAAAATCACAAATCAGTTTGATTCTATGTCTATTGTCATGTGTATTTTTAATTATATTAACACTCTTAATGTGGAAGAAAATCATGATGGTTTTTAATAGCAAGTCAGAATCACAATGCAAAAATAAATGTAGGAAATATGACATAACAGAGTTAATAAAATTGTTATGGCATGTTTCTTTTTTGGTGGATTGTCTTTACAGGCTTTAAAAATATTTTATTATGTTACTACAGTTGTCCCAATTTTTCTCCCTTTACTCCCCTCCACCTAGCACCCCGCACTCCCTTAGGAAAACCCTGCACCACTGTTCATGTCCATGGGTCATATGTGTATGTTCTTTGGCCACTCCATGTCTTATACTGTACTTCACATCACCATGGCTATTCTGTAATTACCTATTTGTATTTCTTAAACCCCTCACCTCTTCACCCCTTCCCCCACACATCCCTCCCATTGGCAACCATCAAAATGCTCTGTGTCCATATTCTGTCTCTGTTCTTTTTTTTGTTTTGTTTATTTTTAGATTCAACTATTGATAGATATGCATTTATGTCACTTTATTGTTCATACTTTTGACCTTCTTTTTCTTAAATAAGTCCCTTTAACATTTCATGTAATAATGGTTTGGTGATGATGAACTCTTTTAGTTTTTTCTTGTCTGGGATGCTCTTTATCTGCCCTTCAATTCTAAATGATAGCCTTGCTGTGTAAAGCAATCTTGGCTGTAGGTCCCTGCTTTTCATGACTTTGAATGATTTCTTGCCAATCCCTTCTAGCCTGCAAAGCTTCTTTTGGGAAATCAGCTGACAGTCTTATGGAAAAATCCCCTGTAGGTAACTAACTGCTTTTCTCTTTCTGCTTTGAAGGTTCTCTCTTTATCTTTAAATTATGGCACATTTCATAATTTAACAATAATTTTTAAAGAAGTAGGCAAATTTATGTTATTGCACATCTAAGAAAAATTATTTAACAACTTAGAAATTCAATAAAAATATTTTAAAATGTGCATTAAATAGATTCAAATATAGGAAATCTATTCATTTATTTTATGAACATATAATTTAAATTTATTTAAAACTTCATAAGATAAATTATTAAAAATGATCATTGATTAAGAATTAAAGATAAATTTTGAAAATATTGGATCACTTATTTCAGTTTGGGATAACATTTTCAAATGAATGTTGTGAAATTTATTTAAATTATCTTCTTCAATTTGGTTTTCCTACTGTTCATCTTATTTAAAATAAATGAAATAGTTTAAGTGTATATTATCCCCCCAAAATTATGCTGTTAATCCAATTTAAATCAGATACACTGATAAGTTAGTAAACAAAATGCAAACTAACCTTTGATATTAAATATTTTAAGCATTAATATACATGGTGTTTGTTTAAAATACGGTTGTAGTAATATACCATGGGTGTATTATTAGTTATCGCTGCAACTAAAATGCACACAACACAATTTTCTAATACTCAGTGGCTTAAAACATTGAAATTTTGGGTTTTTTATTATTCTGAGTTTGATTTCTTAAGTATTAAAAATAAGCTGTGTGACAGATGATGGTCTATGGGGTCCTGGGTCCATTAGACCATTTTTTTAAGAACAATAATAGGAGAAAGGAAGTTCAAAGGAGGAAGTTCAAAAAAGCATTCAAAACTAGGGCACACAATAGGACAGAAATAGAACACTCACAAAAAGAAGGAATGCCGGACACTCAATGGCTCTTAAATCTATCAGAAAGCAACAGACATCATCTTTTAAGCTGAACCAGAAGTACAGGTGAAATATTAGATCAAGGATTAAAGTCAATCTCTGTGAATGAGAGTTTCCTAACCCTTTTCAATAATGGTATCTGAAGCATAGCCAGTTTCTCATGCCACATACAGGAGCTAAACCTTGGGAAAAGTACAGCAGAAATCAGCTTACTAACTAGATTAAGTGTGATTAAATGAACATATAAACGAAGCCAAAATGAATATTTAGAACATTTATGCTTGTGGCCAACAGCAAGCATAAATTAAGAAAACACAAATAAAATCCATACAGCTAA
The DNA here is from genome assembly GCF_004126475.2 of Phyllostomus discolor. Lineage (NCBI taxonomy): Eukaryota > Metazoa > Chordata > Mammalia > Chiroptera > Phyllostomidae > Phyllostomus > Phyllostomus discolor. The sequence goes on along the minus strand of NC_040910.2, from coordinate 26,351,393 downwards.
CAGAAGGAAAACAATAATAAACAGTTCCATACAGCATTAACAGCTGCTGAAGACACTGAAGGCTTAAGACATGCAGGGGGATGAGGTCAGAGTTTAAAAACTATGCTTTTAAAGCTAAGCTTAAGAACCAAAAGAGAAATGAACATAATAAGTAGGTTGAACCAGGCATGCGATATGTTGGATAGAAAACTTACTTAGAAGGTTCTGTTCGAAAGAGGCATCCCCAAAGATACCAAGGATGGAATATCTACAGGCAATATGTTTAAATTGTTAGGAAGAGATAGAAACATAATTAAATAAAGTGGAAAATGATGGACTCAGGTTGTGGGGTGGCATATAAGAGAATACAAAAGTTATGGGATTTTAATTGTTTTCTTTTGACTCTTGAAAAACACTATTCTTTATATTGGAAACCTATTTCAATATTATAATAAGTAGCCAAAAAGGGCCCAAAACAGAACTCAAGATTTAAGTAGCGAGTCTTGCATTGATTCTTGTGAGGACCACTTTTCTATGTAAGATCCAGATCCCAAAGCCAGAAATCTCACACAGCTTCCAGACAAATTGACATTTTGTATGTGTGTTCTGTTTCTGGCCTGAAGAAAGGTTCAGCTTATATCTGAACCTCACTATGCCATTTTTATCTTTTTAGATGTATCTCATCCATCCCTGTATACAAAGATGAAATCTCTAACCATCGTGACATAAATTTGATACAATTTTTCTAAAGCACAGTCTTATGATTTAAAACAAAGACAAGATCCCAAAACTACCATACAAAAACTTGCATCTTACTTTACTATAAATTTCTCAAAGAAGTAAAATAAAATAAATCATATTTTTAGTAGAGTACAATGACTAGCACAGACTAAACAAAAGCTAAACTGCACTAATATAAATTCTAAAGGTGGTACCTTTTAATAGCCTGCCAAGGGCTATAACAATAAAGGATACAGTATTGATTATATCCATACCTAGCAACTACAGTTAACAGGAAAAAAAACCAGCAGTAAAGAAAACTCAAGTCATTAAAAACTGATAAAGATACAAGTCATTTGTAACATCAGGGTTGTCCTACGCAGTTCAGGATACATAAAACATGCTCTAGTCCATCCCCAGGGTAAAGTACTGGTGTCCTTTCTAGTAAAGAAAGCTTTGTCTATCCCTCTTCTAAAGCCTGCTCCCCTTTCTGTGCTCTGTCATGGGATAATTTTTAAGAGAGTCATTCTGAGTTGTGCTTTCTGGTTTCATTTTGTCATCAGATATTGACTCTAGGAGCAGAGGAAAGAGGTTTTTTTTCTAAATTATTTTATTATTGTTCAATTACAGTTCTTAATAGTGATGTCAAAAATGTTGTATCTAGAGTAAGAACAGCAGGTCCTCAAATAACATTGTTTCTCTTTCAACACATTTTTTTTTTTGCTTTAATGTTGATTAGATGCTATAGGAACTCAACTCGTGTTTACATCAATTAGCTTATGGCAAAAATGGTTTCATTATGCCTTATTTCACTTAAAGTTGCAGAATTTATCAACAACATTAAGTGAGGACTTACTGTTTTAGCTTCTACAGTGGACCGGTTACCAAGAGGACACCTTCCCTAGAGGAACTGACTACCCAATTTTAAGTTTCTAAAGTCTATTGGGAAGCACACCTCAAATAGGACATTATTCCCATATTTATGTTCTCTTTTATCATATGTTAATGAGCAAACACACTATTTTGACAGCATGTTTGGGGGTTAATCTATCCAGGACCAATTATCTTAGCAAGAACAAAAATTTGACTATAATCCTACAAGAAAGTTCTACTCTTTCACCTCCAAATTGAACTGGAGAGAACAATTTGAAAATTGTGTTTGCACTTCTTGACTTTCTGCAAGGCATCCCCAGCCTTAAGTTCTAGTACAATATTAAGGTTAAGGTTAAAGATAAGGAGACAATCAACAGTCAGGAGGAATCCAGGGCAGCTGGCAGAATAGTGATGTTGCTTTTCCCACAACAAATCTCTTAAAAATAAAATGGCCATATTTTCCATCAACCAACATTTATCTGCGATCTCTTAGGCAATCCAAACATTAGTAAATTAGATAATAAAGGTTACAAGCCATCAATGGTTCAATTTTGTTAGGATTTGAGAAGTAATAACCAGGACAAGCACTTTATAATAAAAAGCCCTTAGGGTGAAAGCCAAGTCTTAATATAGCACATTGTTTCACTGAGAACTTGAAATAATACAAACGCAATGTGCAGAAAATAGGATAGGCACTGAGAGAAAGACATTTCAGTCTGCGGGGTATAATTCAACACAAAACTTTTTTAAAGTCTTTGTTTGGAAAAATTCTAAATACTTGCATTTTTATTTCCCTAAAGAATGTTTATTCAGAAACCAACAGAATAGTTTCCGTCATTTCATACATAATAATAATAAATCACACTAGATTTAGACATTTGGAAATAATAATCGACTCCTCGAGTTCAAATAATAGGGAGTAGAGACATAGAAAGGGATATTTTAAAGAAGCATTGTAGATGGGTAATATTATTGATCATCCTTCAGCATCACAAATTGCTTGATCTTAGGGCATTACTTTGATAACAATGCTTTTAAAAACATTTCTTTTGTCCATTTGGCAAGGAAGTGAGGTGTATAATTATAATATGACTGGTCAAAAAAGAATCTAGCCCATTCGTGGGCCATATCTATTTGGTTGGATGTTTAAGGACTTGAAAGAAGCATTATTGGAAAGTTGCTGACAAAGAATTTTGAGAAAAATAGTTGTGAATATTGCTCTCTCAAAAACACACACAAAAATGAACCTATTTGAATCCCAGAGCATATACAAATATCTTCACAGAGAAGGATTTTAAAAATCAAGTAGAACAGATGATCAGTTCTCTGGATTCCAGTCAGCCTCTTTCCTGCGACACCATCATCATGGCCCAGGGGGCTCATATACTGAGTGGACTTGGAGGTTTGCATGTGTCCAGCAACATAAACTTGAATTCACCAGGCCAACCTGGCTAGAGCCACCACTAGGTGTCCAGTGTGCCAGCAGTAGAGACCAATCCTGAGCCTCTATTACAATAATATTTTCCATGGTGATCAACCTGGTGATAGGTTGAATACAATGGCCCACTTCCATTGTAAAAGGTACAGTATTTTGTCTCACTCGAGTACTTATTCTGAAGATAGATTGGGCTTTTCTGCATGCAATGCTTCTGCCAAGGCTACACTTGCAATATTACATATAAATGCATGGCAAGTATATAGCTGTAGGGGGTATGAGCTGATGATTTTGGATAAATTCAGAGTACAAAAGAAAAATTAGTGTTATTAATACTAATTTCAAATAGCAAGGGAGGACAAAATAAGCACGAAATAAAAATGTGACATTTCTTTGGCCTCTAGAATACCGGTTGGTATTATTCTACTTGATTCAAGGTAAGCCTTTTTTGTTTTTTTTTGAAAAATGTATGAAGCTTATATAAGTATACAAAATAATTAGCATTCTGTGAACTATTTTGTGGTCCATCATTCACATTTCATAGGCAAGATAATGAAGCACCTAAAGGTTACAGAAAAGAGAGCAAAGTATTAATTTCATCAATTCTAATATATTGTGGCTAATGATCTAAAAAAGAAAATTCAGTTATCAAAAATCATGTCCACTCTTGTTTGTGGAGGATATGGCAGAATAGCTATGCAGCAGTGAGCTGAAATTTAATGAGAAATAAAGATTCTCTGAATGTGAGTTATGATTAAAATAAAGGAGCAATTAATTACACAAAGACTATGGTGGATAATATCAGAAGCGTCAAGCACAGGTAACTACAAATGAATGTTTTATTAGTATCACTGAACAAGACATAACTATATCAAGGAGAAAACTGGAAAAGCCTAGAAATACCACTTAAGCTAAGAAACTTGTATACTTAGATAAATATCTGCCTCTCTGTAGGGATTTACTGTACATGCAGACTGGATTCATTGCTACGGTCACAAGTTTAGTCACCAATGACATTAAGTTCTTTAGGCAAAAAAAAAAATACTGGTAATTTTTTTTCCTTTGTGTCAGTGATGAACTTTTCCGAGAGTTCATTGCACAGCTGAGAAAAGACTACAGATAGCCTTCATTAGTTCTAATGTCACTTTGCTCATGAATTTCTTCCTGCGTGTAGGGAGCAAAACTGTTGATACATCATTTATATTTACCAATGAGCTACAGTTTAGTTTTCATATGTGACTCTTAAAGATTCATGGTCTGCTGAAAAATAATAAATAATAAAAAGGAGATTTTTAAATAAAAACATACGTCATTTCTGACAGGTCCTTGCAGGTAACAGGAGAAAAGAAAATCTTTCACAGCTCCTATCAACATTTCTAGCCAGTGGAATGCTTTTATGTTCTTTGCTTCTTCACCATATTGGAGGGTTTATGGAGACATGCTTCTGTTTATTGGAGTATTTATGCCTTCCCAACCGGGTGAAAGGTTGTACTTTACAGAGATGATACTAAGTGGAAAAATGGACTGGGTTCTCTTTTGCATATTTTTATAAGAAAATCCACATACTAGAGGGGAAAGGAGAAGCAAACACAAAATCCAGCTTAAGAGTTCAGGTTCTGATAAAACAACCTGTCTGTACAGTTTGTGAGATCTGTTTTGGAGGTAAATCTATTGCAGCATATGAAAGATAAGTGGAATATCTCAGGCTACAGATGACAAAATAAAAACCTCAAAGACTGAGCATGTTGACTCAGTACAGACAGGTGATGGGTGAGCAGTAAGTGATCGACCGCGGTGCTAGCTCAGCGCTCTTTTGTTGCACAAATGCTTTTGAACCAATGTGGATGAGTCTAAGTATTATCAAGCTTCCCAGAAAATTGGCACATCCAAATGACTGAATCATTCAGTCATTTAGTGAGTCAATAATAGTTTTACTCAATAAAATAATGAGCATAATAAATTTAATGACAGTTTACCAAGATCAGCCACTGTGTTAGGCTTTGTTGATACAAAAATGAATAAGTCCTGCACTGAAAAAGTTTTCAGTTTCACAAAATTGATCTGCTTTATTTGCAAGCAGTGGTTTTTTCTAAGTTATATTTTATTAGATTAAATATCTTTTCTCCTTCTTCACTTAATGCTTGTATTCATCTGCCTGAATAAATGAAGAAAAATACTGTTAATATTTCAGGACTACATTTTTTTCTCTTTGAGTAATATTTGCCTTTCTAACTTTAAAAAATATAGTCAGTTATAAATTAAAATTTCAACAGATTTTAACCTGGCTGGCGTAGCTCAGTGGATTGAGCGCGGGCTGGGAACCAAAGTGTCCCAGGTTCAATTCCCAGTCAGGGTACATTCCTGGGTTGCAGGCCATAACCCCCAGCAACCACACATTGATGTTTCTCTATCTCTCTCTCTCTCTATCTCCCTCCCTCCCTTCTCTAAAAAATAAATAAATAAAATATTTTTAAAAATTTTTCAACAGATTTTAATCATAGTTAATTAGGTATTAATTATCATGGCAAATAATGAACTTTATTTACATATTTACTTAGTGAAGCAGTCACAATATATATCACAAGGACAAAGAAAAGTTCATGCACTGAGTATGTGGAGCAATTAGCAATTAAAAAAGGATATAAATTTGAAGAACTATTCCTTAAGCTTATAAAAAAGTAGAAGTAAAATACGTATGCTGAGAAGTTTTTCATTAAAAATATTTCTAAAAAGCATTGATGAAAATGAGAAAACATACTGAATCAAAACTTGATTATTTATCTTGATGTTTTTGAATAGGCCACACAATACAGAGTTTGAGCAAGTAAAAAAATACTCAGATCAAGGGTCCTACTACTAAAAGGGTGCCTTTGCTTGAGTAACTAAAAGTAAATTGATATTTGCTGTCCCGAGCTACATGGGATCCAATGGAACATTCATTAACTGATACAGATCTTGAGTTCCAAGTTCTTTTCAGCATTCCAGGAAACTGATTGAATTCTGGCTCTCGAGTCTTAAATTTGTCTTTTAGGCTCTTGTCATTAGTCTCTTCTGGTCAGTTTAATAGAACACAAGTTCAAGATAAGAGGTTCACTGAATAAGTTAGTTGCTAATACAGTATCAGGTCATTCAATCCATTGCTGTTTCTTCCTTGGTTAACTTAAGTATTAACTTGGAGATTAATTTTTGTCACATATCAAATGAAATTGACAACATAGAATAATACAGATTTTTTAAAATAAATTTGCAAAAATATGAAATTTTATATGGCTGAAGTGGGGCACATGTCATGTTCAAATGATAAAATCATAGCAAGGATTATTTAAAATGGAATAAGAATTTTTTAAAAATAAAATACATGCATATTAAATGAAATAGGTGGAGACCAGTGTTCTCATTTTTGGAAAATGTTCTGATTATACCGTAGTCTTTTTGTCAAATAAGTTAAACTAGAAAGAAATATGAACAACTGCCTTTAATCTTTGATATTGTGTCTAAAATGCATTCAGTTATTTTTAAGATTTTATTTATTTACCTTTAGAGAAAGAGGATGGGAGGGAGAAGGAGAGGGAGGGAAACATCAATGTGTGAGGGATATATTAATTAGTTGTCTCTCACATGCCCCCAGCTGGGGACCTGGCCTGCAACCCAGGCATGTGCCCTGATTGGGAATAGAACCAGCAACCTTTTGGTTCCCAGGCCAGCACTCAATCCACTAAGGCACACCAGCCAGGGCTACACTGAGCTTGTTTTAATATTTTTATTAATTAATATCATTGGACAAAGGCACCAAAATTATTTTGTAATTATGTCTAATGATAATCACTCTCCAGCTTACTAAGGAAGAAAAGAAATAATTGACATAAAAACAGTCTCTCTCAGAGTCATCTCCAAATCTGTCCAATTTCTATTGTCCTTGCTGGCTTTGTGTTCTTATCATCATTGGGGAACAAAGGAGTCTTCTCGTGTCCTTATATATGCAGTTTCTAATTTGATTTCTTAGTCTCATAGCTTTGATTGATTTAAAAGATGAACACACATATAGAAAATTTTACTCTGCAATCTCAAGCTAAAGTTGAATGAAGATTTTGATATTGTGACATCAAATATTTTATGGATTTGGACCTAGGATTATAGAGGCAAAATTTCCATAATTTATTTTAAAACACCAATTGTTTTATTATTAAAGAAAATTTTAAATCTCATTATATGTTTCAGACACATTATTTTTAAGCACTATCAAAAATCAAATACATATCTACTTTTGGAATTCATATTATTAATAAAGAATTATTAGGCCTGGATTAGGCTCCCAGTTGGGAGTGCAAGAGAGGCAATCACACATGGATGTTTCTCTTCCTTTCTTTCTCCCTCCCTTCCCCCCTCTAGAAATAAATAAACAAAAACTTTAAAAAGAGAGAAGTATTAAAATTAAAATGACACATTAAAGGAAATAGAAATTATATGTTAAGCAGAGACCATTCAGTGAAGAATCCTTATATGCTAGCAAAAGAGAGCAGTCTGGGATGACTGAAATTTTCTTACACAGCCACTGAAGATAAGTTTCAGACTGCAGATCTCAACAGGAGCCATCTGGAGGAGGCAACATCTTGATAAAATGGCCCAGTTACCCAGACATCACTCATGAGACTGGACACGTCTCTACTGTAGAACATTTTAAAGTATTTAATGAACTAGAGCATTCTAAATTTCAAGTTATTTGGAAAGAGATAAGGGAAGTCAGTTTCCTCACTAAAGGATGTACTTAAAATAGCTATAGTAGCACACTGAATAATTGACACTACTTTTTCTTTCTTTTTTTCCCCCTTTTTTTAGAAATGCTTATATCTGGCATAAGTCTGATCTAAAACTTGAGTTGTGAATACTATCTCTAAAGTATTCCAATTCTCTAAACAATTTAAAACTACATGGACTTCAATTATAAAATACAATTATTGTCTGTCAGATGTATTTTCTGGTAAATGGCCAAATTATCACATTTTTATGAGATATATATTTCCATGAGTGATTCAATGAAGACTTTATGCTAGAGGTGCCCTGCTGTGCTAATAATAATTTAACTTGAGCAGCAATCATTTATTAAGCACCTGAAAACATCTTTCACCTCATATGTCTTCAAGAAAATGCAAATTAATAATTAGATTCCACCACACACCTATTAGAAGGACCAAAATCTGGAACACTATCAACACCAAATTTTGGTGAGGATGTGGAGCCGATGAGCATGCAGCCACTCTGGAAGACAGCTTGCTGGTTCCTTAGGAAACCAAGTACACTCTTAAAAACATAGCAATATCTTCCTACTCTCCAACACACATATTTTAAATTTGGGGATTTGCAAATATAGAATTCTTGATGTGGCATATAATAATTCAGATGCATATAATAATTATTATTTTAATTTGTTTTAATAGTTGATATAGAAAAGAGTTCCAAACATGTATGTGCAAATTGAATAACATTTTATAAGTGATGATATGTGGATTTCAGGTCAACTTTTCCTTCAATTATGTAAATATTTTAAGTTTTAGGTTATCGAGATGATACCTTAATATTTCATATTGTTTATATCTGTGAAAGTAGTACATTTTTGTAAAAATCCAAACAAATAAGGTAGTAAACCCAAGCAAAATAAAGAGCAAAATGACTCTAAATACAAACAGTAAGTAAAGAATAGATAGAATTCAAACCAATTATGGGAATTTATTGTTTGAGTGAAGTGTCATTTTTAAATAAATGCAGATATAATGGCTCAATTCATAAAAGTTAAAACAACTGCATTACAATATGGAATAAAATACATATGACAAAATATTAATTTATATATATATAAATATATGAAAACTAAGAAAAAATTGAATAAACCAAGTAAAGATGGACAAAATGCATAAGCAGTTTCCTTACTATGACACATCAATGGAGAGTAAACATGTGAAAGTGTATTCAAGGTTTCTAGCAAAAACAAATGCAAATTTAAAATGTCCTATTTTTGACCACCAGGTTCGTAGATTAGAAAGCATGATGATGCCTAGTGCAGGAGTGGGTGAATAGGTGTTCTTGTCTAATGTGGAGAGGCTATGTACACTTTTCTGGAGGTCATTAAAGCAATACATATGCAAACATTGCATGTATTTCCTATGATGGAGTAATCCCACTTAGAGAAATTTACCCTGAGGAAGTAATTATAAAAGTTTGAAAACATACTTCCCTGCAGTTTAGCTACATGGCTTATTCAATATTTGCTAATATGTCTAATTCTTAAGATGTTTTGCAAGTTTTTTTAATGAAGAAAACATTTTGAAATATAGTATGTATATTGTTCCTATAGTATTATCAAAAGTCTGAAGAATAAAAAACATATTCAGGTAATAGAATGAACCATCCTAGAAATTACTAGAACTTGACTGATTATACTTTTGGTGTTAGTTAAGTTTTCAAATCAATTTTACAGGGGCCTGATGTTTCTATGGAATCATATTTTAAATGCTCAGTCTCTTCTCTCAACGTGTTGCTCCATTCTGAATTTAGAATACTACTTTTTGTACTTTTATACAGGTATGCATATAACATAGCATGTGTTCTAATTATTATGTTTTTAGAAGCAAAAAGAAAGCAGGGAAAGATTTTTTAAATGATTTTATTTATTTATTTTTAGAGAGGGAAGGGATGGAGAAAGAGAGAGAGAGAGAAACATCAATGTGCAGTTGCTGGGGATCATGACCTGCAACCCAGACATGTACTCTGATCAAACCTGTGACACTGGTTTGCAGCCCGAGCTCAATCCATTGAGCTATGCCAGCCAGGGCATAGGGAAAGATTTTTTAAATAACAGAATAGTGTTTATCTCCAAGAGGAAGCAGGATGATGGGATAGTAACTAGAAATAGAAAAGATGGAGATTACAAAAATATAAACAGATGTGACAAAGCTGGTTAAAATCCAGTTCTTAAATTTATTGGTACATTTGTTTGTGTTCCTTTTTATTATTTTGCTTCAGAGCTTAAAATATATTGCATGCATTTTATATTCTAACATCATAAATACAAATTAAAAAGAGAAAAGATAACCCCTTATATTTTAACCTCTCCATTTAGGAAAAGACACAAATATCTAATTCTTTAAGTTAATTTACTAAAATTTCAAATTACAATGGTAATTAGTAATAATTAGAATGAAACCAAAGAAATCCAATGGTTAAATGTGTATAAACTTGCTAAAATATGTTCTAGGTTTACCTAAATAGATTAATAGTGGCCCAATATAATAACAGTCAAAATGAACATTTTAAAATTTATGTAGGTATGATATAATTAGTACAGTAAATGATACTCTTGAATTCTTCAAGTAGAAAGAATTTAGCATAATTGAGCACTAGTTAGGATAATGTGTCATTGAAACTTCTTGTTTGTACTACTACTAATTAGCAAGAATATCTGTTTTACCTAGGACCTTTCCCCTCAGAGTAGCAGGAAAGGATGGATCTAGGAATAGGTTAACAATTTTTAAGGAACTGTAGAAGTGATCTACTCCAACTCACTACCAAGTATCTGATTGTCTTCACCCCCAAAAGTGCATACTTTTCCTCATTGGTGAGACCAATCCATTCTAGATGTACCTCTTCAAAGTTCTTTAATTTAAAGTCTACAAAGACTTTTTTGGTTTCATCACATAATTTTTTCTCCATTATTGCAGTAGTTAATGTATCTCATTATTAACTATTAATTACTTTTAAAAAAATTGTTCCAGCGTTTTTGCTTTCTATCTGCTTCAAATACAGGGTGGGGCAAAAGTAGGTACAGTTGCTCCTATGGAAAATAGTACAATAAATAACAAGAATAAACACCATGTTTTGTGTACTCACAACTGTAAATCTACTTTTGTCCCACCCTGTCAGTAAAATCGCTCCTCCTTCCTTTCTTCTCTGGCTCTTGTGCCCCGTCACCAGGATGCTGCTTTGAAAGCTAACATTACTCTACAGACCTTTATGTGTTGGGACAATTCTCTACCAATTCTGAGATGTGAAAGTCTTTTCTCATACTTCTGCATAACCACAAAGTCATACTTGAATCATTCCTGCAAGTTTTAGAAGGTAAAATAGTTGAGAATGCATATTTTACAATATACAAGATTGGAATAGCAGACTCATTTGACCCAAAAATCTATAGTTTTCACAACTGGGCTACATTTTTCCCTTGTGCACAGTTAGGAGAAATAGCCAAGGATAAAGTTATGATCGTTATCTCCAAGACATTGCAGAAAACGATCTGGAACTCATATTCAGCCATAAAAAAGATAGTCCTAGATTTTCTAAAATCCATTTGTTAAAGAATTTCCCTAGGTCATTTTCATTGCTAGGAAGTAAAAGGTTCCTTCTGAGGGGAGCAAGAAGAATTGGCCCATTGAAGGGGAGCAAGTAAACAACTAGTGGGGAGGAAAGGAATACAAGGTGTAGAATTCATCCTGGGGCTGATGATATTATCTCTATCCCTGGCAGCAAAATATATGAAAATGAAAAAATCCTATTCTTTAATAGCAGTATGTCTGACTTATTCTCTCTATTCAACTCTCTATATTTGTTACATAAAGTGATTTAGAGACATGGGGATTGTAAATGATTGAAAATGCTCTTAGGCATCTAAGCCACAACCTTTACCTGGAAAACAAGAAAATTCAGAGAGATGTTGGAGTTTGCCACAGATACATGGCCTCATCAACGCTGGGCTCCTGGCCATTTGTTCTTCCCCCAATAACCCACTTTTAATCCTTTAAGTGCACAGTGCCCACAAGCTCGCAGGGAACTCTCTAATTTATCTTCCTAACTGTTACACATAATTGGCATTATAAGAATACATGATTGTTATACTTGTGCATGCTTCTTTATTAGCAGAAATTGTGAAAGATTGTCCCTGCGGTGTGCAATGCATTCGGTCAAGGTAAGACAATGTTCCTCTCCGTTCTACTCTGTCATTGGGCTGCCTGAAAGCGGTGATGAGACTCCAGAAATAAGCGAATCAGTCTTTATGTAACCACATCCATTTCATAAGTTGGGAAATTGTTTTGAAGTGTAGAACTCCCCACTGAATCGTGATGATGTCTAGGCTAGTGAAGATTAAACTGCGGCATTAAAAATTGTAAGTGGTTTCAAGTCCTTGGAGGCTGAGTTCCAGACTGCCACTTGCAGATGGGTACAGCTATCTTTACTGTACCCTGAAGACCTTAATGGAAATGTAATGATTTGAAGAATATTAAATTACTTTTGTTATTTTAAAACAAAGCCATCTAGGTCACTTTCTTATTCTATTTCCACCTCAACTCTTATTCCTTCTGTAGAAATTACGTGGACTGAGGTGGACATGGACAAACATGACCTATTTATGCAGGATATTATACAATATTTTTTAAATGCTTAGCCTCTTCTATTTCTTTGATATAAACATCAAAAGATTTTAAGTAGCAAGCACATTTATAAATGGATATATTGTTCAGTTTGAGCAAGGTGTTATCAGTAAGTGCTGGAGTTAACTCAGGAGATATATTCTGTGCTGTCAATCTCTGTGCTGCTCCAAGGAACGTTATAAGCCCATGAGTACCCTTCAGCCTGTAAGCTTCTGCTCAGTATGGGATCAGACTGGGAAAGGACTTACAAGTGGTTTTTTAAACTCTATTTTCTTATGTAGGTTAGCTTTGAAATGACCTACATACCACAGAATAATGGTTATATATTTAATTTTCCTGTAGATATTTCAACAGAGCTGACATTTTACATGTCTTGCACAGTCATGATGAGAATACAGTGGTAGAATATTTTTGTTCCATAGTTTTGTTGTCATTAACAATTCCTGATGCAATGGTACGCCACCCAAAGTGACATCTTTAACAGTCTTATCCCCACACTGTTGTAATACCACATGGATCTGAACAAAGAGGCTAATGTTACTTTGTTCAGAGAGAAACATTAAAGTGAAGCAACCTTGAGCCATCCTGTAATACAGTCCTTTGTTTTCAGTAAACTTAACATGTTTACTGAAAACATGTTAGGGTATTTTCTATAAAATTCTCACCATTTGCTTGCACTTAGGAAAATACTGATTACTAATACTTTGAAAATTAAAGGAAAATTAACATATTGAAATAGAAAAAGATAAAACTCACCTTTATCTCGGTGTCTGTTTCAGTATCTGAAACCCCCTCAAGTACTGTTTCTATGTAGATACTACCCAAATAAATACCTCCAGCTTTGAATTTTCCCTGCCTAGATGTTACAAAATCTTCTTCACACCACTGTCCCAAACCTACTTCTCTCCACCAGACCATATGTTTTCAGTCAAATGTCTGAGTCTGTTATCAGCAATACCATATTCTAGGTCATCCAGGGTTAAATTTGAGAGTTTCGCTTTACTTTTCTTCTCCTTTTGAAACGCTACTCACCCTGGCATCTAAATAATTTCCCAGATCTGTTCAAGCTACTTTGGTACCGCAAACTAATTCCCTCTTTTGCATTCCCACCATTGCAACAATCTTTGCAGCCCTTCCAAATTGTTATACATAGTGTTTTCTCATCACCTGAACCTCTCAATAATGCAGCATTGAGAGGCCATATTAGTGAACATTCATTGCCCAGTGATGTCACAGTTATTTTTTAACCAAATATGTAAGATATGTCTTCAGTTTCTCATAACAGTCACACAGGCTTGAGTTATAAAGGACTACTCACTATGCTGTAACACACCCATTCTTTATGTCTTAGCTTTGTTTTTGACCTCCTCTTTATCCAGAATACCCTCTGCTCACACAGGGATCCCTATAGACAATCTTCCCATCAAAATTCTACCCAAACACAAAGGCAATGCTCCAGTACCTCTCCCTAACATGGAACCATCAGTTTCACAGGTGAAAGTAAATCTATTTCCTTCAACTCTTTTTTTAATTTTTTTGAGTTTTTATATATTTTTTAGAGAGGGGAAGGGAGAAAGAGAGGGAGAGAAACATTAATGTGTGGTTGCCTCTCAAATGCTCCCTACTGGGGACCTCGCTGGCAACCAAGCATGTGCCCTGACTGGGAATTGAACTGGTGACCTTTTGATTCCTAAGCCAGCACTCAGTCCACTGAGCCATACCAGCCAGGGCAATTTCCTTCAACTCTTATGCTGGTATTTTTTCTCAACTTTCCTGAAACAGTTATTTGAATCTGCTCTGTAATATTTTTTGCTACAGATATTATCATTCCAATGAGACTAAAATGAACATTTATGTCTTGTTTAATGTCCAGTATTTTCCACAGAATTAATCTCAATCTTTCCACTTCCTCTCTTTTCTATCCATCCATCTACCTGCCCACCTATCATCTATCCTCTATCTGTTTGGCTATCTGCCATCTCTCTTTCTATATGTCCCAACTTTATCAAAGTATAATTGATGTACAGTAGAGAACATATATTGAAAGGTACAATTTGGTCAGTTTTACCGTGGATACACATCAATGAAATCATCACCACAGTCAAGGCAATGAGCGTCCCCTGACTCCTCAGTAGCTCTTCGTATTCCATTCTTACCTCCAGCCCATCTTTAAGCAACAATGACTGTGCTTTGAGTCAATATACACTAGATCATATTTTCTAGAATGTTACATAATAAAAATCATGCAGTACACATTCTTTTTTTAACCTAACCTTCTTTAGCCAAGCGTAATAATTTTGAGACTCTCAAATTAATCTATGCAGCTATAGTTCAACCCTTTTTATTATTGAGTAATATTCCATTGTATAAACATACCATAATGTATTTACTTTTATTCATAATATGGACATCTGTATTGTTTTCCAGTTTGGGATACTGCAAATAAAGTTGGCAACCATATTTCTGTAAAGCTCTTTTTGCATTTTCAGTAGTCTGAGGTAAATACTTAGGAATCGAAGAGCTGTATCACCCAATTTGTTCCAGCTTCAGTATTTAAGAAAATCCCAAACTACTTTCTAAGGTGATGCTCTAGCGTAAACCCCTCCAGTAGTGTGTGTGAGTTCTGGTTGCACAATAGCCTCACTGACATTTGATTTAACCAGTCCTCTTATTTGCAGTCCATTTGCTCAGTATGTAGTGTTATCTTAATCTGTGGTTTTAATTTGCATTTCCATGAAAACTAATTACTTCTATTATTGGGCCATAAACTTATTCAAATATTCTGGATACAAATCTTTTGTCTGATATGTATATTGTGAATATTATTTCCTAATGACTTGCCTTTCATTTCCTTATGGCATCTCTCAAAGAGCAAAATATTCTAATCTTAATGAAGTCCAACTTATCAATTTTTATTTTGCTTTGTACTTTTTAAGTGCTGCTGAATCAACTTTCCCACCTCAAGACTGTGATGACTTTCTAATGTCATTTAGAACTTCTATGGTTTTAGGTATGACATTTAGGTCTATGATTTATTTGAAGTTAGTTATTCTTTATGGTGTTGAGAAATGATGCTCTCTTTCCCCCATATGTATATCTAGCTGATCCAGCATTATCTGTTGACAAGACTTTCCTTACCCCCACTGAGTTTCTTGGCACCTTTGCTGAAAATCAATTAACCACATATGGGTGGGTCTATTTCCAGAATCTCTATATATGTCATTAATTTATATTATATACTTATTTTCTTAGCAATACCAAACTGCCTTGATTCCTATAGATATATAGTAAGTTTGAAGTCAGTTCAGGTAAGTCAAACAGCTATGCTCATTTGAAAAAATATATATTTAACATACATATTACATATTTTTCTTATATATACAACACATATAATTGTTTTGGTTAGTATAAACTCTTTGTATTTCCAGACAAATTTTCAAATCAGCTTTCAATTTTTACAACAAAAATTGTTGGAATTGCTGGAATTTTGACAGGAATTATGTTGCTGATGTAGCTTCACATTAGGGCAGCTGTCTTCCTAAAAAGAATAAGTCTTGTAATCTATGAAAGTGATGCATCTCCCATTTAAGCCTTCTTTGTTACCTCTCGGCAATAAATTTGAGTTTCTGTATAAAAGTATGTCCTAGCCATCCCTGGGTATTTTGTGGGGGTTTTGCTGTTGTTTTTGTTTTGTTTTGTTTTGTTTTTGGTGCTACTGTAAATTTTCTTCTAAATTTTATTTTCCAATAATTCTTTTTGCCTATATATAAAAATAACTGTTTGAAGCTTCTGTCTGAGAGTTCCAACATCTCAGGGTTGATGTCTATTGATCACATTTTCACATGAGAATCTGTTGCCTTTTTTATGTTCTTTGTACAAAGAATAATTGTGAATTGTATCTGGACATGGTGGATGGAATGTATCGTTTCTAAAGATGTGTTGTACAACATTGCACCTATCGTTTATAACATTGTGTTGTGCACGCAAGTTTTTGTTAAGAGGATAGATCTCATGTTATGTATTCTTACCACAACCTAAAATATATCCAAATGCGTGGTCTCTCTCAAAGTCATCACCCTGGGAGGCTGTGCTTGCGGCACCACGACTGAGAGTTCCTCTTTGCCTGCTGCCCTTCAGTGTCAGCTCACGGGGCTTTGTTATCCTCGTCAGAAAAGGCCTTACCCACAGTGGGTGATCAATTTGTTAATTTGCTGATTTGTCGACTTATGTATTGATTTACTGAAAATTCATTAATATGTTGATGAGACTGTATATAATTAACAGAGAACTTCAATTACTGATAACACTGTATCTTGGTCAAAACTGCCTATGATAAACTGAAAAGAAAAGCCAAAAAGGAGCTGACGAGTCGGCACTGACCTCAGGAACCATCATGTACCTACTCTACTTTTCATGCATTTTATATTCTCTGTCCTCAATGCCAGTCTTGGTTCCCACTCTCCCTGACATCCTTGTGCCTTTGATAATAGTAAAACCCTTGTTCTTATTCTGTCTTTTACAGAGAAGTACATTCTTTGGGTCTGAAATGATATAGGAGTTCTTTGTTTTACTAGCAACTCATTACAGCTTATTATGAAAGGCTACATTCCTTGACAGTTCTGAAAATATAATACCCGTCAGCTCTAAAAATATAATCCCTTCAGTTAGGATATTTTATTCTTTCAATAATAATGTGAACTTTTATAAAATATGATGAGTCCATCACTTAAAATGCAATATGTGAATAATGCTAATAAAAATTACCACATAAATAAATGTTGTGACCTTGAATATTTTTTCCTGAAATAGACACTTTGCTGACTTCTGTCTTATCATCTTTCAACTTTGAGCCATCCATTGAGTCTCTAACAAAATATATTCAACTCACATATTTCAGAGTATGTGGCATACATTTAATTTTAAGTCTGGCCACTAATGCTTTAAACTAGTACAGGGGTGGAGGGGGGAGTGGGTATTTAAGCTCAATAATTTTACAGCTCGAATGCTAGCATAAATAGTGAATAGTAAGCTAGCCAGAAATTCCATTTGCAAATGTCTGGACTCCTACTAGGCATTTCCTGCACATTCAGAGCTCATCACAAAAATCTCCAATTAGTACCAGCGGACATTGTAAGAGGAAGAAAAGAGTGTTAGTGTGCATTTGGATGCAGATGCTGCTTCCAAAAAAGGCGTGACTGCATGCCAGCTTGCACAGACAGCAACCTTGTTTTAGGAGAGATCTTTATATATTAAGAAATGACAATGAATATTTGCAACATGCTTTTCAGTATTCATTAGATAGGGAATAAATCCACTCACTCTTCCACTCATCATTTTTTTTGTGAACCTTACATTCTACATGACTGAATCATTTCAAATCCTAAATGGCAGAAAATTACTTATTTCATTAAGATCTAGTAAAATATTGAATCTTAATCACTGACTCATGCTAAAAATAATTTACGATGATAAAATTTCTACGGTTTGTGTTGGCAAGAGTGTATTTTGTGCATACACAAATGAGAAAATTAGTTATTATATAGGATCATCCATTATTTAGGATCACTTTCTCTTAATTTATATAAAAGTTTGTTACATTTAATTAATGTCAACAAGAAAGGTGAAACTCAATATTTACTATTGATCATGTTGGCTATCACTGTCATTTCTTTCATTAGGTACCGTTTTCATGTTTTCCATTTGAATTGGTAGATTTTGAATTTGAATTTCATTCAACATATTTTGTCTTTTTAAAGATCAATATCTGAGCCACTCTCACACACAATTTACTCTAAGAAAATAACATTATGTAAACAGGTTTGTCGTATGATGGTTTATTTACTAGCATTTCACAAATAAAATATTGCTATTGGTAAACAAACTACATTTAAATTAATCAAATACCTAAATAACAAACAGATTTCACATTACTATGTTGCCATGCATAGTATTTGTAGTTTTTATAGGATTGTTTTTAAAAGGAAATCTGAGACCACATGCTTTCAGCCTGGCTTTTCAAATCTCCTGAAGTAATGATTATAGAGACAGGTTGGGCTGCTTCAGACATGTCCACAATGCATGCTGAAACTTATGTAAAATAATGTGCTACAGAACCTAGTTCGCTTGAGTGACAAAGTTTAGTTCTACTGATTTGTCTGGTATATTGGACTTTTGAAATTGATTTATGTTATTCTAACCCATGTGAGACCACTGGCTGAACAGAAAAATTTAATTCCTCTTTGCTTTATTTTTTGTGAGGGTTATACATCAAGATCTTAAAATATTCTAATATGCTTCTGCCAAAGGGATGTATATAGAAGTATCCAGCCTAAGGAGGGCTGATTCAGATTAAAACAGAGTTATTAGTCTGAAGGAAGGACCAGTGGAAGTAGCATAAGCAACTCTTTTCTATTGGATGAACATTACTTCATCAGAGTTAGTAGCTATTTGTCCTTTATGGTCCCTCCTAAGGATTCAGTCATATATCTTCTCCATTTTTCACTTTTTAAGATGGCTGTGTGTTCTGTGAAAAACTCATTTTTTTTTATTTTCCTGAACTGGGCCAGCTTGATTTCAGCCTACCTGTTTTGCTGATCTTGCCTTATTACTAATCTGAGATCTTCTTAAGAAAAATAGTAAGTGAGTCATTGCATTTTTATCTTAATTCAGGGCAATATATTTGTTCATATTTTTCATCTGCTTCATGATGATATTTTCTGAGTCAATTTTCTTTGTCACATGTTTTTCCTTTTTCTTTTTTGCTCTTTTTAAAATGTAGATCCTCTGTTAGCTCCTTTTAAATATATTCATCTTTGAATAAAATAAGTTCCTTTGGAGACCACTGTTTATTTAGCAATTTCTATGAAAGAAGCACAAAGGCAGTGCTAAGTACCACAGGGAATTCTTGGGAGTTGCAAGTGAATTTCACAGAAAACCATTGCATATGGTTGCGTCCTGCACACTTTGCTTCTTCCCTGACTACTGCAGTTGGCTTCTGTAGTGAGGCTTCCAGTTTGTCCCTTCTCCATGCCACCTTGCTGATGGAAGGTGTTCTGAGATTGAGTCCTATTTGTTCCCCCATTGAACCACGCCACCCATCCTTCTCCTGTTACTGAAAACACCCAGAGTATTGCCTACCAACAGTATCTTCACCCTCTTTCACTTCTAATGAAGAGCTCTCATTTGGGTAGCTGCACATTGCCTGATTATTTTGATCACAGTAGCCAAAGGTGTCCTTCCTTGGTATCTTGCCACATTCCTGTTAAGCTTCATGTATTTGTTAGTTAGCTAAAGTATATTAATTGGCTGCTTAAATTTTTAATGGCCTTGCTGGTTTTCTTTTCTTGTTTTTCTCAGTATTTCATCTTTGACTTACGACTTCTTGCTTTTTATAATTTTAAAATACATTATAGTACACATAGAGATTTAGAATTATTATATCTTCCCAATGGATTGACTCTTTTTCTTACTAAATCTTTCTTTATAGTCTAATAATCCTTTTTGTTGTAAAGCACACTTTGTATTATAATATAACATTTGCATATATTATATTTTCACATTCTTGCAAGTTCAATTTTTCTATATTATGTTCAAAGTCTGTCTTCTATAAGCAGAACATAAATCATTTTAATTCAGTCTGTCAATTATAATCTTTTAACTTATTTAATAACTATCTTTAATGTCATTACTGATGTGATGAATTTATTCTAACATCTTATTATTTGCTTTCTATTTACATACTAACACTATTGTTCTTTCTTTCTTATCCCCACTTTACATCTGTTAGCCTGTTGGTCATATATTCACATACTCTTTTGTTAGGGATTACCTTAGCAGTAGTGATCACTCATACTTGATTCAAACTGGCCTAATACAAGTCATGTTTACCATTTCCCCAGTGCGGTTACCAGGCTCCAGTATAGATAGCCTCCTGGTTTTTACATAGTTGGGTGGTACCCTCTTACATTCTTCAGGGCTGACTTGTGCAACTAATAGGATATGATGGAAATGAGTGTAAGTAACTCCCAACTCAAGGTTCTAAAAGACCTTACAGCTTCTGCCTTGCTCTCTTCTGGATCACCTGTTCTGGCACAAGCCAAGCCAGGAAGACACTCCAGCCCCCCACAGGGAAGTCCCCAGTGAGAAATGGAGGATTCTCCTGTGGAGAGTTAGCGCCAGTTTGCAGGCTATCCGACTCTTCAGTCCAGCCTTCAGATCACTATGACCCTGGCCATGATCTTAACTGCAGTCACAGGTAGGAGGCTGTTATCAAATTCCTGCTCCACAGAAACTATGTGAGATAATAAATGTTTATTATTGTTTTAAGCAATATTCTGAGGTAATTAGGTGTGCAGCAATAAAAGGCTAAGACAACAAGAAACATTAGGACTGTGGAAGTTTTCATTTTACATGTCCTTTTATTTACCTTTTGAATTTTACTTGTCATACATTTCAATTTTGCATATGTTAAAACTCCCATGAGAGTATTTAACAGTCATATTTACTTATATTTACCCATGTAATAACATTCCATTACTCTTCTTTTCTCCTTGCATTTGCATGATTCTTTCTGGGATAATTTTTATTCCATCAGACAAGTACCCATTACAGTATCCTTTTGTGCAGGACTGCAAGGGTGAAATTTTATCCTCTTTTCTTTATCTTTCCTTTTCTGCCTACGAACAATGTCATCTTCCCTTTCTCTTTATTATTATGAATATATGAAGAGCATTGAATTCTAGCTTTCAGATAATTTTTGTCAGCTTTAAAGAAAGCATCCACTATTTCATGGATTTTTTTTCTCCTGAAAAGTCAACTGTTGAGGTGTTTTTAATTTTTCATAATGTGTCTATAATGTTGCTTTTAAGACTTTTTTTAAAACCACGGATAATCAGTTCTTTTACTGCAATGTATCAACATTGTTTTCATCCCACATGGATTCTGTATCACTTTTTGAAACCTACATTGAAGCACTTTATTAATATTGGAAAATTAGTATTGGAAAATCCATGGATATCACCTTTCTAAATATTGATTTTGCTCCATTCTCTCTCCTTTTGTTTTAGAACTCCCATTACATATCCTATCTCAATGTCTTTTATGTACTGTTCTGTGTTTTCCATTACTTTCTGTTTCATGGGTATTTTCTTTTCTTTTTTTTTAAAGATTTTATTTACTTGTTTTTAGAGAGGGAAGGGAGAGAGAGAGAGAAACATCAATGTGGCAGTTGCTGGGGGTTATGGCCTGCAACCCAGGCATGTACCCTGGCTGGGGTTCGAACCTGGGACACTTTGGTTCCCAGCCTGCGCTCTATCAACTGAGCTATGCCAGCCAGGTCATGGGTATTTTCTGTTGTCTTCATCCACCCTTGCACCAACCCTCTCTTCTGCACAGTTTGTTTTCCTATTCTCTCTCTCTCCCTGCCCTGTCCCTCCCTCTCCCTTTCTCTGTTCTCTCTCAAATTATAAAGGGAAGTCTGTGTTATTCAATTTTCCTCTATTTCTTGAATTTATTACCCTTATTATTTCAACAGTCTTATTTGCTACTGTTTTCGTATGACTTTTGCATCTGTCTCTTGTCTGTTTTAACTGGGGGTGTTTGATCTTATGGCCCCTGTTTGCCACACCTTTGTATTAAACTGCAGCTGACTGGTAACCATGTGTATGCAGCATTGGTAAGGCTGATGATGATATCTTTCTCTGCAAAGGGTTTAATATCTTCCCTGGTGAGCTGGTAGAGTAAGGGCAGATCACCTAAATCCAATTATGGGCTGAGCTGGGTTGAGGCCAGGTAGCAATTTTGGTAAAGAGTAAAGATCTGCCTGTCCCTGGTTAACAAGTTTTATTTTGAGGGCCTTATTTGTTGGGCCTTAGAGATTTTAATTGAGAATTTAGTGTGTTCACTAGGTCTTTCACCCGGTAGGTCCTAAATGATCATTATTATCCCCTAAGCACAGGGAAGATTCTTGAAATATCTGTTCTACTTGTCTAAGGTTCTCTCCTCAGATTTTTAGCCACCTACTTGTGCAATTTTGAATCAGTCGAATGTCTTAAGGAAAACAGAGGCATGCAATGCTCCAATTTTGCCTCTTCAGTTTTTTTAACACTCTAAAGCTCTGATTATGTCTCTGTCTATAGAAGGTTTATGCATACATCCAAAAACTGGAAAAAAAAACCAAAATATTTATCAGGAGATGGTATATCTAAACCTTGAAATATTGGCCAGCAAGAGAAAGCATGACATTACTATTGTAATACATGTGTAAACACATTAATGAAGGGATCTCAACAACATTAGGCTGGGTGAAAGATGCCAGACACAAAGCATATGTACTGTAGGATATCTTGGAATAATTTGCTTTAGAAAGCAGATCAGAAATTGCCTAAAGCAGAGAAAGAGAATCGATTGTATGGGAAGAGGAGTTAGCTTTTGGGGGTGATGAGAAATTATACATCTTGATGGTGCTAGTTGGTACAAAAGTATAAACATTTGGTCAAACTTATCTAACTATACACTTAATTGTTATATTTTTTCTTATTTTTTTAAAAAATTACAGTCCCATACACACACTATAAAATTTACCGTATTAAGCATTTTAAATACACAGTTTAATGGTATTCAGCATAGTCACTTTATGCAATCATCCCAACATCTGTCTCCAGAGCTCTTTTCCTTTTGCAAAACTGAAATCCTGTACCTGTTGAAACAACAGTTCTTCCTTCCTTCTTATCCCCAGGCCCAGCAACCATCCTCCTCTTTTCCATCTCTGTGCATTTGACTACTTTAGGGACTCATATAATTGGAATCACACAATGATTGTTTTTTGTGTGTGATTGGGGTTTTGCATACCCAAATCACCATAAGCACCATCAAAAGATAAATGAAAAGCTGGGGAAAATATGGGCACTTGTTTCATAGACACACGGCCATTATTACTTGAATATATAAAGAGCTACTAAAAATTGAGAAGAGAAAAATCAACAACTAAATACAAAAACAGGCCAAAGATAAGAGCAAGTTGTTCACAGAAAAGAAACACAAATGGCCATTGCACTAACATATTCTGCTCTACTTTACTCAAAAAAAAAAAGCAAATTAAAACAATACAGTGTTGTTATTACTCATCTATCAGTTTGGCAAAAATCCAAAATTTTGAAATGTACTCCACTGACAAAGCAATAGACAATAGGAATGTATGCACTGCTGTGCTGTACTTAATTTAGCCTTCTCTCCATTGACTTCCATCTGATATTTTCAATTCTTTTTTCCTTTATAAATAATGGGAGAACAAGTAACCTTGTGCACATTAGTTATTTTTGAAGTAAAAATTGGCAATAGATTCCCCTAACTGAGATTTCTGGGGCAAAGGATAAATAAATACACATGTAACTTCTTAACATTGCCAATTCCTTTCCATAGGGCTTATGTCATTTTGCATTCCTACTAGCAATGTATTCACATTGTAAATACTTTATGTATTCAAAAATGTAAATTAAAGAGAAAGGAGCACAATGAAAAATTAAAACCAAGTGGAAACAGATAAACCTAACTTTATATTAAATTGATATATCTCACACACACACAAAAAATGAAATTGTTCCAAGTGATTTTGAGTACAGAATCCCTAAATTGAATATCCTATAAAGAAAAAGAGCTGTAAAATACCTTAAACTTCACGGCATTATGATTTGGGCATTTTTCTACAGTTGTGGCTTGATAAAAATGGAAAACAAATTGCGGCTCTATAAATGTTGGTAGAAATAAAGATTTTCAACACAAGAGAAAAGAGATATAAAGGTAAAGTAAGAAATATTAATGTAAAAAACTTGACCTGTTCATTTGGATTGGGATCTGTCACTAAATCTCAAGGATCACAAATTATTGCTTTCTCAGTTGAAAGGAAGTTGTCCAACTTATATTTCATAGTTATATTTCATATTTTCAAGTCTCTTCTAAAAATCTCCAGGAATTGACCTCCTGCCTTTTTTTGCATTACATCAGTGCAAAGGAAATGAT
Source organism: Phyllostomus discolor (assembly GCF_004126475.2). NCBI lineage: Eukaryota > Metazoa > Chordata > Mammalia > Chiroptera > Phyllostomidae > Phyllostomus > Phyllostomus discolor. Next base: position 26,326,955 of record NC_040910.2, on the reverse strand, counting down.
ATTATTGTAGATTTAATATTCATTCTGTGACAAAATCCTTATTTCATCTCTATGAGATATTACTTAGAGAATTAACAAAGTCTCTCTAGTTCCCTCATCTATAAATGGAGATTATAAAAGAGACGGGACTGTTTCCTGAAAGGGTCGTCCAGGCTGAGGGAACATTAATCCTTCACTCCCGAGTCCTTCAGGGCAGTTCATAGGTACACAGCCTAGACAAGAGTCATCTTCCCAAGTAATACTGAGATTTGGGGGTGTATAGGCACATCACTCACCTTGAAACCTTGACACTCTCGAAAGTAAAGGACTGAGTTTTAATTGGTGCACATAGGGCCAGCCACAAAATTAGTCTGAGATACCATCTAGTACATGAGAAAATGAACTGTGAAAATGAATTATAAATTGCAAAACACCAAAATAATGGTCATTATTACCATCCCTAAAATGAGCGATTTCAATTTCATATAGTTGTGTAGTTGCAATAATTTTACCATAGTTTGAAATCTTCCTCTTTGTAACTTCATTGTCATTATTATTTGCCCTGCTCTCTGGGCTCTCCTGAATGATTAGTCGTTCCCATTGAAGGAAATATAAGTTTTATCAATTACAATAATAGACTCTGTAAGCATGCAGTTCTCAACTTCTTATAATTCTATTTTTAAAAAATCAATGTGTACACCCTTACGTGCACGATACACAGCCTGACTTCCTCTTTCTTTCTTTGACTTTCCCTGTGTGTTATTATGAACCATTTACTGAAGAGTGACTGTGATCCCAGTCCTCAGTGTTAGCCCAAGACTTTCTGTCTCCGTGACTCTGGCAGGCGGTTTCATCCACTGGGACTACCTCCCCACAGTGATGGCCCCTGGGATCATTTCCTACCTTTTAGGATAGGATCATTTTAATTACTTTATACTTCCACTTATGCCATACTTCTCTGCACATCTGCAATTAGTCAATTAATATTCATGATCAAATTCTGTGTTCTCCAGAACACGATCTTCATGAAGGTTTAGACAGTTTCTGCTTTCTTTGTCCACCATTTCCTTTGTCTATTATAGTGATTAGCAAAGGTTATCAATGGTTATTAAAAAGAAAGATAACTGTGTGAGGTCCCAAGGTGCCCACTTTATTGGGGACTGAGGCATCATTGTCCTATGTAAAATATTTGTTGATCTTGTGTCTTGTTCAATAAATGTCTCTTTTTCATAGTACATGGCTGGATAACTTCTGGACATAGTGCATGGCTGGATACCTTCTGGACAGACCTCACATATCTGTATTTGTGTGTACAATAACACATATATGCATTATATTAGGTCATGGGAACACATACCTAAAAGTCCTTTAAATCAAGGCAACATTAAAATTATACAAAATAAATATATTCATGTAATCCTGAGGGGGGTTGAATGTTAATTATATGTATTTTTATAATAGAAAATGAAAAAATACTCCTTGGATTAGGTGGGAGAAGGAGACTGCTTTCTTTCCAGTGTTTCAGAGACAGCCTTATAGAGAAGGTAAATGGAGTAGCTATGTAGAAAAATAATTAGCCACACATCCAAAGTAATTCATCTAATACTTATTATAGTATCAAACTATCATTTTCATTCAGTAAACAGTTATTGTATATCTTCTGAGTTTCAGGCCCCCAAGTGAAAAGCTCATGAGCAAAAGAGGAAAAAATAATAAAACGTGATTTGATTCTGGCTCTTAGGGAACTTGTTTTCTTCAAATTACTCTAATACAGTGGTGTCGTGAGTGAGGATCTGTGGAGCCCAGGGCAAGATGGCTAGCACTGAAGTTAAGGACCTTCACATAAGAATGTTCTTGAAAACTGAGCACCAAAGAATGAAGACTGGGTTACAAGATAGACAAAAAAGGGCAAGCTGATCTCATCCACAAAAGCAAATTGTAGGATCAAAGGCACAGTCATGGATGATATAAACATCTTTGAAGAAACTATGAGGCTGAAGTCACTGCAGCCCCACAGCATATGAAGAAGGAATGATAGGGCTACAACTAGAATAATAGAAAAGTGAGGACTGCAAAAGTAAAAAAAAGCACATAATACATTTTTCTGAGATAAAGAATGATTGTAGATTAAAGTTGAGCTGTATCCAAGATATGTGAAAATAAGATAATGTCATAATATAAGATGAATGTCTACCAAAGCACTAGAACACACTTGAGAGTATATACCACATTTCTTTAAATTACTCAAGTACTGTGAAATATCTGAGTGAATGAGTATTTCTCTTACATAAGGAGTACATCTGATCATCTGATTAAGTTAGTATCCTCCAGACATTTAAATTGATTACTCCCAGGGGCTGTGGTCAGATGTGTGATCAGCTAATTCTGTAATAACAGAATGACAAGGAAATTAAATAGCTTTCTTGGACATAAGTCTGCACTTTATAATTACTACCTTAGGAAAAGTGAAATATTTTGTAAGACTTTTGCAAAATTAAATTATACAAGTCATACTGAGTACTGAACAAAACTGCTGGTGAATAAAAATCACTTTAAAAAGATACGTGCCTACCATTTAACTTAACTTTATACAATCTGATTTAATTTACAGAATGATTATTGGGTGTCTACTCTGCTTGTGACCAGGGATATAAAAATATGTGAGACATAAATACCTTGTAATATAATTGTTATGTTAACCCCGTGGGTTAATCTCACCATTCCCACACCACACCAGGTACTGTTATATCTCTGTGCCTTTATTTCAAAGGAATAATATATTTTTCTTCCTTTTTGCACTTTGTTAAAGTTGGACTAAGTCTTAATTCTGCAAGTTCAAGATAAAATATCATGATTAGAATGTAAACATTTTGAGTGCGACCCAACCTTATTTACCTTTTATTTATAATATATAAATGCTTTTTCTTATTCAGTGACTGATTCACATGTGATCCCACCAACCTACACATAGCTGAACTTCCTTAAAGTGCAGCCCCAAATGACACTGAGCTGATGAAAATCGTTCACAAATCTCTAGTGTCAACTGATTTGAGGCAAACTGTTCATGCCTGTTCATATGACTTCACTAACTTTCTCAGAAAATTAGACCACTTTAAATGTATACTTTGTTTTATCCATATTGTACTAATTAATATTTTCCCCAAATCAAGCCTTCCAGAAATGCACCCATAAAGTACAATTTAGAGGTAAGTATGAGTTGCATGAGGGTAACACCTATTTTTCCCACAACCGGAATAGAATCTACAGAGAAAATGATGACTCAGAGAAGATGCTTTTTGTCCTTAGAAGCCTTGTAAAGTTTCTAAAAAACTAAGAAAAGAAACACTGAACATACAATGTGATTTGGTGAAGACTAGAAGTGAATTTATTCTGCTCCAACACACAATAGATTTTCAGGGAAGAATACATTCATGTAACAATGAATGTAAGATCCCTTTCCTCCCCCTCACTGTCACCAAATGGATCTCTCTGAGAATTCCTTTGTTGTTGTTACCAGCCTTGCTGGGACTGTTAACGGTGAAGAGACAATTCAGAGCTGGGAAAATTCCAAAATGAATCTCACTCAATATTCTCCTTCTAAAAGGTGATGATATGCACTGCTTTTTGTTGGTATAGGCTAGTAATTAAAACATCATAATCTTCATTCTTACTGTTTTGGTGTTATTTGCTTTTGATTTAGCTGCCAATTTTTTTATTCAAATAAGAATTTATTCTTAAAGACATTTTAAAGGAAATATGCCAAGAACCTTGACCCCCATGCCTTTCTTTTAACAGACTTTCCTGATGATCATCAGAGCTTGATGGGTTCTTAAATGCCATTGAACAGTTCTGGCTTAGGCAACTCTACATTTCAAGCTTGCCCATCTGAAAGAATTATTTGGAGTCTATTTTGTAATCAATCAACAAGTTTCTTGCATTACCTCTATACTAGATAACACTAACACTAACGAAGATTCTATAGTTTAGAGTCTTCGTACCCAACACGTATAGATGCAACATATTTAAAAATACAGTTACATTAGTCAAATCAATAGATTAGCCCCAAAGTGTGTTTTGTTAGAAGAACCTACCTCAAATGGTAGGGGATATTTTCACAGGGAGTTATCACGTCACGTTGACGTTGTTTATACTCAGTATCCTACTTTAAAGTCCAGCAAATTCATAGAAAGTTACTGTTGTAACAGGTCGTCTTGGCCTATATTCTGTTTTCTCTCATTCAACTGAAAGGGGCTTTTATTTGTAACATTTCTGTATCTGCCATGACATCATGCCTTCTCTGTACATCCTGCAGTAGGACATTTGACTAAGAACTCTTAGTATTGAAATTTTGTTCAGTAAAAATGGAATGTATTACCTTCTACCCATTGGCCTTATATAAGCTCTATCTTAGGAAGGAAGATGAAAGGAAGCTCCAAATCATTTTAGCAGCTTTTTGGGTCCTGTTCATAAAAGTATGCTAAAATATCATGAGACAAAGAAGATCCCTAGATGAGAATATGGGGATGGTTTTTCCAAAATGGAAGCAAAATGTTTGTTTGTAGATTTTCATTGGAATGGGCAAATGTTTAAATCAGAGGCAATTGTGGGAACATTTGTACTGTAAATAAATGTGTCAGCTTTTACATACAGGGTCCAGCAGAAGTAAGACATTCTTCAGTATGGTTGGTAGGCTAATAATATGGGTATGATAATTTATAGTTTTTATTTGAACATTTCACCTAAAATGTTATATGATGTGCTTGGGTGTGATATTGTTATGTTACAGAATTATATGCTTATGATTTTATAAGATTTTATAATAAAAAGGGGCATTATTTGTGCCACACCCTGTATTTGGAAATGTTTTTCCATTTTTTGAGTTGAGTTTGGGGGAGAAAATAGTATACTGCTACCATGCAAGCCATCATCTTTAAGAGAAAGTTCTGATGTGAATAATATGTTTTCTAGCTCATAACACTATCTGATACTAAAATCAAATGTAATGTCTGATCTTGAACACTACAAAAATTTTTAGATCAGTGGTTCTCAATGTTTTTTCTGTCTCAGGAACCCTTAACACTCTTAAATTTATTGAGTGGCCCCAAAAGCTTTTGTGTAAATTATATGTATCAATATTTACTGATTAAAAACCAAAACCGAGAAACTTGAGAAAACAGACATTTCCAAGCACACACTCCAGCAGCCACTCAAGCAACACCAGCACATTTTGTGTCACCACTGGGAAACCCAGTGAAGCCACCATCAGAGAATGAGAGCAAACACATCAAATTATGGACATTAAATAACTACAGTTTTCTGTATGCCAATCATGCACCAACAAAAAAGCTAATAAAAGAGAATGAGAGTAAGAATGACAAAGAGTCTTACTATTATTAAAATTGTTGAAATTCATGAACTCTTTGGAGAGCTCATGATATTACTTGGGAAAGCCCGGACTACACTTGAAAAACATCATTCCACATTAATATACATAAAAAGTTTCCATCCATAATTGAGACATACTTTGGCAATGAAATTAAATGAAAACATGCATTGAAATTAAATGAAAGGAAAACATGAATTAAATGAAAGGAAAGCAGCAAATTAAATGAAAGAAAAACATGTTTGCATATATAAGAAGAGTGGTGATTGGTTCGGTTGACAGAAGTCAAGTTTTCAGGAACCAACCTGATGATGTCATTTTGCCAAAAGGAAGCGTATAGTACTATTGTCCAGCTTTCATAAAAAGAAGATATTTTATGCATTAGGTAGAAGTGAAATTCCTTAAAATAATTTCTATTTTGATGTTGTTGATGTATAATTGACATATAGCATTATGTTGGTTTCAGGTATACAGCAATGTGTTTCAATATTTGTCTACATAATTCAAAATAATCACCACAATAAGTCTAGCGAACATGCATCACCACCACACATAATTACATATTTTTCCTGTGAATTTTTTCTTAGCAACTTGCATATATGCAGCACAGTGTTATGAGCTATAGTCACCATGCTGTTCATTGCATCCCCATAACTCATTGATTTCATAACTGGAAGTCTGTACCTTTTGATTCCCTTCATTTGTTTCACCAACCCCCATCACCACCTCTGGCGACAAGAAGTCTGTTCTCTGTATCTATGAGCTCATTTTGTTCATTTCTTTTTGTTTTTTAAGTCCACATATAAATGAAATCATATGGGATAAAAGACAAAACACCCCAGCAGGGTTTTAAACAATCCGAATCAATGTATATGCATATCACATCACATCAGGTTTCTAAAAATAATCATTTTTGACACATTTACCAAATGTCTCCATACAACAATATCCAGAAATACCTGCAATCTGAAATGTGTTTTTGGTGAAGCAAAAACAAAACAGAAGTGAACAAAAAACCTTGTTTATACAGAAACAACCAAAGTGTCCTTCAGTAGATGATTGGAAAAAGATGCGGTGCATGTACACAGGGGAACACTACGCAGCCATAAGAAAGCATGAAATGGTGCCATAAGCAACAACATGGATGGATCTTCAGAATAACTTGCTGATCTCAATGAGACAGAAATAATCAAGAACCATATGATTTCACTCATATGAGGGATATAAAACTGAAAGCAACAAATGAACAAATAAACAAAAAAAAAAGCTAACAAAATCTCATAGACACAGACAACAGTATGGCGGTTACCAGAGGGAATAGGGGTTAGGAACTAGTCAAGAGTAAATGGGGTCAAATATATGGTGATAGAGATCATTTGGCTTTGCAGAACACATAGGATTGCATACATGAAACCTATATAATTTTATTAACCTATGTCACCACATCACAATTAATTAAAAATAAAAACCAAAAAAACCTTATATGAGTAATTTACATAAGATCCATGTGTTATTGTTAATATATATTATAGCAGGGATTAAGCTTCTTATTCCCTCATTCCTTCACAGGGATAATATTATCAGCTTGTAATGAAAATAGAAATGAGAGTTACAAATAGAAAAAAGAGTTACAAAGTCTTCTCATGGTAAAAAAAAGACTTACATTATGGAAGAATGAAAATTCAAATGTATTTTTAAGGATGATAGTTCATGGGTAATTAATTTCATTTAATCAGATTGAAGTTTTAGAACCAACCTTAGCTTTAGGATATTGGGTTATACTCGGTTGTGTAAAAATAATAGCTTGGGTATGTGTGATGTTCATTAAAATCACCACCAAACTTAAAGAAACATTTACTTCTAATTAAAAATGTTCATCAATGCACAGTATTCTGGTTAGAAAATGTGTTTTTAACTCAATTTTTTCTCATATAATTTTATAACACTTAGGCCAGTATTTTAATATACTCAAATTACAAACTTCATTTTTCAATATTTTGAGAATATTAAAATGTTTACCATATACTTATTAATCAGTATTAGAAAAAAATAACTTGTTTCTTTTGTGCAATGAAGTGAAATCATTAAGCATTAGATCTCAACTCAGAAGTAACTTTTTTGTCTATGTCTCTCATCTTCCTGCCCTTTCTTTTATTTTAAATAATTAATGAGCTCAGGAAATATGAGAGTCAGGAACTACTTACCCTCTGAACAGTACAGGTATGTTGATAATTTACTTGTGCCTAAAAAACTCTCTTGTTTTAATATTCTCTTCTATATTTTCATTTCTACACAATTTAAGCCAGAAATTTCTTAGTAACTTCAAAATTTCTTCAGACTTCCTCACAGGCTGTACTCTTCTTCTGACACAGTTGGGCCTCGAACAATGTGGGGATCAGGGGCATCAACTACCACTAGCCAAAACCCACTTATAATTTTGACTCCAAAAACTCAGTTGTCCCTTGGTATGTGCAGAAGATTGGACCCAGGACCTCCACAAATACCAAAATCCACAGATGGTCATGTCCTTCAGCCCTCTGTATCTGCAAAATCCAAACCATGAATTGGAAATACTGTTTTCCTCCTACAGATGGTTGGATCACCATGCTGAACCTGTAGTTGTCGAGGCTGACTGTATATTTGTTGAAAAAATCCTCATATGGGTAGACCTGCACAGTTCCAACTTCGGCTGTTTAAGGTGAATTATAGTACTTAGAGACATACAACTTTCAGAAAGGTTGGTACTTGCTAACAGGTAGCAAAGATTTTAAAAACATGTACTTGACTTCAAAACAGAGCATGGCACTTTCTATAAATCTGTATTTTAAAAAATCAGCTTTTGACCTACCAATGTAGCTTCTAGGTAGCTACCCTTAAGATACACCTCCAAAATAAGAAAATATATATGTACAAGGCTGTTGATTCCAACATTGTAGACCACTATAAAATAGTAAAAAAAAAAAAAAAGGCAAACGCCCATACATGGGAAAATGGTTAACTCACCTATGGTATATCTACACAATAAAGTAATATGCAGCTCTATAAAAGAATGAGGAAGCACTCTACTACCAAATAGAGAGTGAGCTCTAGGATATATTGTTAGATGCAAAATATGCCCAAAATATCTGCAGTATACTACCCTTTACATAATAAAGGGATAAAATAAAAGTGTATCTGCCCATTTGCACAAAAGAAATGCAGAAAGATAAATCATATGCTCATGACATTACTTACAGGAGCTAAAAGGGACGAAGTGAAATAAATGGAGAAATGAGAATGGAATTACAGGAATGAATGGTAACTATACTTCTCTAGATGTCTTTTTATACAGTTCTGACATTTAAATCTATGGTTAATTGTTCACATATTCAGAAAATAAAGAAGTAATTGAGACAAACAGATTCTAGGGGAAATCTAAAATAGAGAACAGTCAGTAATAGTTGAATTTCACTGAATTAGTAATGAATGTTTAATAATATAAGTACACTTTATATTATTAATATAAATAACAGAAAAAAAACAACCTAAGTATATTCAAAGAACTAAATTCTGACTTTGTGCAAGGATGCTAAAGATGAGAACTATACACAGTCACTGTACTCTAGTCAGTAAATAGGTTTCTCACATTTGGTTTCCTTAGTGATTATGAAATACTTTGTGTTTACTAAATTGAACAAATGTAAATTTGTTTTGGATAAGATCCGGGTTTATCACAGTCAGAAAAAGAATTTACAAATAAGGAGACAGAGAATGCTAGAACAGACCCTGTAATGTTGGATTGGAATTGACCATCACTATGAATTTATAGTTCTGAATAGCACAGATTAATAAACCCAGAAATAAGTATAGAGGCATGGGGAGGTTGGTGTCAGTCTACATAACTTCATTTCCTCGCTCAGTCTGCCGACAGGGCCTGGAAGGAATGGCAAACCAGCAGCAATGAGCACTCGTCGACCCAGATCTCAGTGCCGAGTTATTATTGATTTTAGGGCTGGGACAGAGACACCACAAAGATCAGTCTGAAATATTCTGAAACCACAGAGTAAGGAAATGTTCCAAAGATGGTGGGGAGTTACTGTAAGAACACAAAAGGCACCTGGGGAAAGTCCCAATGGTCAAAAGCTGGGATTATTCCAGGAACAAAATAAGAAATAAATAATAGTAGTATTAAATTATAACCAATAGATTAAAAATATCCATTATTCCATACCAATGTAACTAAATGAGTGAATGAATAAGCGGAAGAGGTGAAAAACTATTCCTTAACAGTATAATTGCAATTAAATGTAAAAGGAATGGTGAAAATATCAAATTTCACCAGTAGACAAGCATCTCAATGTTTTCACAGACTACAAGAATCACTGGCTACTAAAACTAGTGGAGGAAAGTATGATAAGAATAGCACAAATGCACACTGTCATATACGTCAACACAATATACTTGTTAGTGACAGAAGGAAATAGTACCTTTACAGTGGAGAAATCTGTACACACTATCCTAAAGAAACCATACAAATTAACATTGCCAGAAATAAAATACTCTGACATATTTCTCTGAAATACACTGAAAATGGCTCAGCATCATTTCTATGGGTATTCTTACACAAAATGAGCAAATTCAGGCTCATTCAATATCAAATATCAATATCAAAATCAGAAAACATAAGAACTCAAATGGTGAAATTAATAGGATAATTATTGTTATGTCAATGTCAGTTTTCTGATTTTGATATTGTTATCTAAGGTTTAAGATTAGGGGAAGTTGGGTGAATGATATATGTGAAAACTGAACTACTTTTCACTTCTTGGTAAGTCAAAAATTATTTTAAAATGAAAATTGAAAAAAGAAAAAACTAATCGGGTTCAATAACAATGTAGGCTAAGAAGGCTTATAAAGGAGTTTACTGCAATACAGTTTAAAATAATAGGATATTGGAAATAACATCTGTGTCAAAAATAGGAAGTTGGTATAACCACATAATGGCATATTTTACAGCAATCAAATTTAATTTTAACCAGAATACTTTTTTGACAAGGAAAAACACATACCTGATTTATTAAGTGAAAAATGCAACCAAGGCCTTGTGCATAAATATTTTAAATGACATATACATATGCAAAGTTATCACAAAAAAACAAATAGAGGTTTTCAATAAAGTGTTTATGTGACTATCTTTGTGTATCTGACTTGTGGCTAATGATTACTTTCATTAGTGTTGTTGGTTATGATTTTCCAAGTTGAGCATGTATTACTTTTATAACAAGTTTAAAACTAAAACTTGCTGAAGAAGAATAAAAAACCTAACTTAAAGACATTAACATAAGTAAAAATTAAGTCTGATCATATTTAGAGTAAGGATGATTAAGTATTACCACTCATTATGGGAAGAGCACATAGCTCTATCATTAAAAGAACATCCTTTTACACAATAGATTACATCAGACTCCAAAGTTTCCTGGGAAACAGATAAAGACTATCCCCTGTGGCAAAAAGATATATTTAGCAGATAAAACTTGCTGAGTATTTGGAGTTTATTTCTGATACTGACTTCTTTTCATATTAAGTCTATTAAAAACAGACATTTGCACTTTCAATAGCTCCTGGGCTCTGTGATGGAATCCAAAAATAGTGCCTTCCATTATGGTGTTTCACCAGGAATTCAATTTTGTGTGTGTGGTACTATCAAACGTGACAGTTGGTTTCTCACGTTTGTTCTTGGCACTTCCACATAACACTCTACCTACTTTATTAAAAGTAGGTAGAAGTATTTTTCAACTTGAAAACTTGGCTTAGACCTAGAAATTACATCTGCACAAATTACTCTGCTACCACAAGCCCTTTTAATTGGCATCTTTCCAACAATATATTTTAGGTGCTTCAAAATGCTATTTTACATTTATTTAAATGTATGTGTATGTGTGTGTATCTTTTGCAGTAAGAGTGCTGTTACATAAATTCACCTCTCTTGCCATTTTAAAGTTTATCTAATATCACCTTAAAAATGCCTTAGCAATTTTATTATAGACTATCATTTTTTATAATAATCAAAGGTAGCCAAAAGTTTAATATGGTGTAGTTTTAATGCATTTTTATGTTTTGATGTCAGTGAATAAGAAAAAACATTTTGTCACCATCATTCAAAGTAAAGAAAAGGAGAATTTGTTCTAGATGCAATTTTGACAGCCAAAATAGAGGTTTTAGACAAATGTGTTTAAATTTGTGTGGTTTTCTGAGCAATCTTTCTTTAGTATCCAAAAAATGGAGGAGAGTTTTTCAGGACAGACATTTATGAAGGATGCTAAATTTGTGGTTGTGCTGGGAATAATACAAGAATAGTCGTATTGGAACTACAGTATTTCTTGACATCCTCTCCAGCTGTGAGATGCGTCCAATAGAAAAATGTCATATTTTAAGATATTTTCTGTACAAGTGAGTGGATTTTACTCAACTTTTTGCCCAGTTATAATCCAAAAATAAAATTTTACTTTTTTAACTGAGAAATATAAAAATTACAAACATAATTTATCCCTGACAGAAGCTGTAAAAGATTGAAAACAGCAGAAAAGAAACACTTTTGATATAGACTGGTAAACTTTTGAAGATATTGCATTGAAAAATTAATTCTGCATTTCATTTAGGATTAACTGTTCCAAAATTAAGTGTTAACGTGCTAGGTTGTTGCTAAGCAACCCATAATTTTTCTGTGGTTCATAATTTTAGGCTTTTGTAACTAATCTATTGTTAATGGAATGCCCTATTGGTCTGTAGAAATCAGACTTTGTTGGAGGGGAAAACACAAAATAAAACACTGAAGCTTAAAATTGAATAATTAGCCTAAGCATAAGCCTGCTAGAAAATTACATTTGCTATACATGAGTGACCATTGAAGAAATTCAATTTATGTAGGGAATGAAAGCCATTATAGGAAATTAATATTTAATATATTAATACATATTTTAAATTAATAGTACCTTTTGGAATGAAATGGTGATGGTATCCTTATGTAATTATTTTCTAGAAACCTTACTTCTCTCTCCCTTCTGTACATCTTCACTTTTTCCTAAGGCAAGTGTCTCTGTTCTGCCTTCAATTAGCACACAGCACACAACTGAGGAGCCCTGTTAATAAAATGCTTCTTCCTACTCATGGCCTTTGCATTCTATGAACAGAAAAGAATTCGCCTCAATGGCAGGCTTGCCTCATGTCCTTGCAGTGATCTGCCCCAGTCATACTGAGAGGAGTATATCCTTCTACATTAGGAGCTGGGCATCAGTAGATCCATTTGCCTGCCTATACAAGCACCCAACAATCTGAACTTTTTTGCCAGTGAAGACAAAATTTTGGCCTTGGACTTTATCTCAGTTTTGTTTTTCAACCTCTTCAAAACTAGGGAGTGGAATGTTATTTTAGATATTCCACTTGTCGAATGCAATAAATATCAACTGTAAAACAACTATATTACTAACTATTAAAATTATAATCCTGAGTAACACACAACGTACCAACCAAGTAGTGAAGCTAACAGAAACATAAACAGATGACCTCAAAACTATGTACTTTAGTACAGTGTGGTGAAACAGTGTGTATGATAAACAATGGAAGACCAGATGAAAAGGCTTTAACTCACCCCTGCTGTGTGTATGCGCACTGCACCTAATCTTACAGCATACAAATCAATTTCACAGGTAAAGTTAGGAGTTAGGAAGAACATTATCAAAAATTTTTTTCAAAAACACTTGAATAAGAAGCAATATGGTATGTTCCAGGAAACTCCAAATTAACTTTTTTGAAACATAAAGAGTAAGGTGGGTAGACAGAGGAGCTGGGTATGGTAGGAATGCTCAAGGAGGCCTGGGAGGTCACACAGACAGAGAATGACACCCTACTTTTTATAGTTTGCTATTATTTTTCCTTTTAAAATGCTTTCCGAACTTTATTGATTTATTTTTTGTAAGCACAGGAATTAACATGTGCTAATGAGAGTCTCATGAATTTTTCAAACATGGGCTGATACCATTCTCACTTGAACATAAGCCTGGAATACCTAAGCTCTCATTCAAATATTTTGAATCTTGTTTTTGACATCAAGATACTTACATAGAAATAGAACCTTAAGGCACCTGGAATTCAACACTGCAGAGAATTTGTTGCCTCTTCACCCAGACTCTTTCTCTCCCACAGTCTCAGGTCTCAGGCTGCTGAGATCTGCTTCCATGACTCAAATGCCACCACGACTCAAACTGCTTCCCAAGCAAGAGAACTGGGGGTCACCTTTGATTACTCCTCTCCTCTGTCAAGTCTGTTTTTCATCAAAAAGAGGACCCACTAATTCTATTCCCTAAAAAAGGATACGTCTGGGTCCCTTCTCCGGTCTTCACTTCTGCAACCCCAGTACAAGGACAATCACAGTTCTGCCCTGGACAGTGACAATTATCACTAATTGCATGGCATTTATTGCTCTGACAACCTTGAAATCCATTTCTACATTGCAGTCATGGAGATCTTTTTAAAACACAAATATGATCATGGCACATCCTCTATTTAAAACACTAGACTGATTTCAGATTGAATCTAGGGTAAACCCCCTACGGTCTAGAGCGTACCTAACTCTCCAGGTTTATCTCCCTTCAAATCTCTGTACTGCGGCTGCTTCCCGACATCCTGAGGGCCTTACAAAAACACACTGCAGCACTTGGAATAAACTTATCCCTTTCAGCCTAGTTATTTTCTGTTTTTCAGATCTCAGCAGAGATACGTCTTGATTTTGTTAATCTCCCCGACTCAAGTCAGAGCTTCTCTCCTGGGTTTCTAAGATGTCACGTACGTAGGCAAAACCTTGTGCCACAGTGGCAGTTTTCAACACACTTACGTTAAAAGAATTTTGAATTCTTATAAAATACCTATTACATGAGGCTTTTCTATGCTCTCATGAAAGTATTAATGTTTACCTCCCATAGGAACTCATACCAATCTTATATATTCTCTGTGCTTTCATTAGGAGCTCTGAGCACATTACCTGTTCATAGAACATGACAGGTCTTTAATACATGAGTTTCCTGTTTACATTAAATCCTTCCTACTGTGGCCAGTTTATTAGAATTAGACATTTATTTCTAAAAAAAAGATAAATAAAAGAAGAAAATAGAAAAAAATTTTAATATATTGATAAGGGACTATCTGGTGCCCAGAAGGCTAAATATAGCCACTAAAATAGAAGACAACATTGATAACAGTAATAATCATTAGCATTCATTATCATCAAATATAAGATTAGAAATGAATAGTTGCTTTCACAGATTTTTTCCAAGCAAAAACATAAGTTAGCCCTTTTAGCTTCTAGCAAACAGTGAATTAAAGAAATTAAGCAAATTTTTCAAAATGAGAGAAAGAATATTTTCGGACTGACAATCAAACATTGCTCCATCCAAAGTTTGTGTTCTATCCAGCATGTTGCTTTAATGGGTAGAACTCAATGTCTTGTACCGTTAAATCTAAGCTGATATTAAAATAGTTGGTGAAAGTCTATAAAGCTTAAAATTTTACTCCCCACTTCATGAAAAAAAAAAACAAACAAGCAATTTAATTGGACTCCCATGTAAGAGGAAGACTATGTCATTACCAAAGGTAAATGTTTTCTAATATAGTTTTAAGAAACATTTGAAATGTAAATTTTGCATGAACTTACTCACTTAATTGAATTCTGGTATATAAAAGCTCAAAGGCTAGGAGGAGATTCCCCTCACTTCTGGAACTCAGGCCTGCGACCAACAGAGGGAGCCCTGCACGTTAGGGAGAGCAATCTGCTTGACTGAGTCTGCAGATTTAAATGTTTATCTCAACTACGCACACAATCACAGACACACCAGAATAATGTCTGACAGAATAACTGGGTACCCCAGTCATGCTGACACATAAAATTAACCACCACAATACTCCAAGTATCTTTCACTCCACATAGATTGCCTACAACCTCATGGGTTAAATTTACAACAGAGTGTATCTATTGCAGGGAGAAAGGAAGAAGGAGCTTTGTTGAAGATCCTGGAAATCCCCATCTTCTGCCTGGGCCTCGTGATTTCCTGCGCCCTCTCCATTTTTCATGGCATTCAGATGGACTGGCTAAGATCTCTGCTTCCTTGTGAGTCTGATTTACCAATCTGACACTTGGTGTCGTCTCACAGAATGGTAAAATACCTTTTAAAATGTATTCAACTTCCCTGCATAAAACTACTCAATTTGCTAATATTTTCATAAACTTCATGGTTAAAGCAGCATGGAAGAGACTGCACAATAGAAAAAGAAAACCAAAATGTCACCCCGACTCCTTCCCACTGTAACTATGCAGGAAGTCTGTAAAGCCGTTCTCTGTACCTGTTTCCAACCCAAGAGCTTTTACATTTCATTACTTTGCAACTGTGGGCACTTGACACAAAACCATGTCCTTCTGTTTGAAAGCGTCTCCTTTGGCCTAGGGAGCATGACACTGCTTCTCATTCCGTAGATACTGTCTCCCACCCCTCCTTTTCCCTAACTGTGAGCCACTCTGTCCTGGTGGTTCAGTGTTTTTCTCTTTTCACCCTTACTGACTCTCATATTTTCTTTTTATTCCCAGAATAAAACACAAGAGAAAATGAAACAATTACATTTAAACTGATCCTTTAAGGCACTGGGAAGCCCTATGTGGTAACACATTCATAACAGGGGTGTCAAGGAAGGAAAGAAAACAAACACGTAGACGTGGTATTTTAGGGGAACACTAAAAAAAGTCAACACATTCAAGATTAGATTCCAACACTTAGTGCATTGGATTTATTTACATAGTCTCCAACAACATTCTTGACTTCCCAAAGACATCTGGTAATGTTCTCTCTCCTACCTTAGATATTTATATTACAAAAGAGTTAGCTATATTCTGAGGACTTATCTACCCAAATTCTCGTGCAATCCCCTAATTGTTGGCTCTTCTCTACTCAGAGTCCGACAGGTATTACACTTGATAGGCATGGGTGCCCCCAGGGCAGACCAGAGAGCAGGAAAGAACACATAATCCTGAAGAGAAACGCCTCCAAAGTTAGGAAGGGCAGTTTGTAGCAGATGGGGAGTGAGCTGGACACGGCGCCAAGAAGTGAATGGTTGAAAAAGTTCAGAGGGAATGTGTGCATGATCGCAGACACCATCTCAGCTCAGCTCCCCAGAGAAACATGTGGATGGGGAACACAATGGCTCTGTGCCTGTGACAAGTTGCATGGCTTAGAGCTAATATGACTAGCTCTGCAGACAGGACGCTCAGTTACAGACCTGGGTTTAGTCGTTGATTAACTGTGGACCTCAGGCAAATTACTCTACAGCTCTGTGCTTCAATTTGTCCATTTACTTTATGGAAAAAGGAATGCTTTCTCATACTGCTATGACAAGTATTAAATATATTCATCTTAAGTACAGAAATACTGGCACATTTGTATTTGTCAACTAAATAAATAATCACAAAGGGCTGTAGCGTTTTAGCATCAGCAGTTTTGATCTTGATCTTCCCGATCTCTCTGCCTTTCGGCAGAGTATTACACAGAATAAAGCAGCCTTCTTGCTCTTATTTCAAAGTGGTTTCTGAAAAATCCTCTCAGCAGGAAGAGGAGGGCCATGTGGAGCATCTGAAAATCTCCTACACAGACAGGAATTCAACGGCAGCAGCCACCTCCCACACAACTAGGAGAGAGATGTTAATCAGAATTATCCACACGGCGTATTTCTCCCAGGTCAGCACGAACTGGGTCCAACCAAGACTGAATCACAGGTCGGTGCCAATGCCTAGGGATTTTCATAGTTACTGGGGGAAAAAATTACTCCATGAAGAAACAAGCCGTTTTGCCACAGAGCCAAAGAAAGATTAATGACTTCGTCAATTATTGAAGGCACTGCATCCTCACTTTGTGCTGGTCTTGGAGAAGTCCTGGAATCAAAAGTGATCGACTAACTGGAGAATTACAAGCTTAGCTATTGGTTATTGTAAATTTTGCTTTCTAAAATGTTATATCTAATATATTTAGGCATATGTAGAAATTCATTAAAAGGGGGAACAGCTGCCATAGGAAAATATACGTGCCTATTTTTCTTTTAAAGTGCACCTGTTCAAGTACTCAGGTGTGGGACTTACGTGCTAGGGGACCAAGCACATATGTGTACACATTCCAGAGATTATATATGTGTGTGCTAAGTATCAATTCACTGGAATTTTTAGTAAAAGAGCTCTGTAATAAGAAACAGATAAGAAAGGTGCTAAATTGTTTTAGGAATAACTCTTAGGTTCACTGAACTGAAAAGAAAACTACCATTTTGAAACCAGCAAATAAATCTCTCAATTTTAAAAATAAAGCTCTGCTTTTTGGTATGAATTATGCATTGCCTACAGGGCTGCATTTGATGTTATGCATTTGTTCCTTCTGGACATTTTCATAAGACCTTATCCAAATGAAAGATTGTATTCTTTTCAAAGAGAAAAGTGCATAAGAAATAATCCACTAAATATTTCATGAGAGGGAATTTAAGCAAAAAGTGTATTAGTTATGATAAACCACATATCATATTTGGAATTCTGAGCATTTTATCCCTAATCCTCTGAAATACTTTTATTAAATAATTTGGTATGTGTAGCCAATCATTAGGAATTTGTTTAATACATTTAATCAGTAAAAAAAAATCTCACTGTTTTCTGTCAGCAGCAAATAGTTGTAAAGTAAAAATAATGACAGTGACTCAAAAATTTTAATCACATAGTGTGTTTCTAAGTATTATAGCATTTAGTTGAATTTTATTTACCAAAATATAAATTCTAAGAAGTTTCTAATAGTTCTGAAAACTATGTAGGAAAAAGTTTTATAGGGATATAATTATACTTGTTGCAATTATACTTTGATTTCAGATTATGTAGTTAAAATTTCTCTGAAAGATTATTTCCCTCTCTCTCTTTGTTTTCCCATCCTGTTTTCCCTGTGCTCAGAAATCATTAATGCATACATTAGGAAGAAACCTCTTTTATTAAATTAATAAAAGTCTATGTGATTTTTAACTCATCTATTCTAAATATTTGTTTGTCCTTTTACCTGGTCATTGTGGGAATCTCTCTAACTTTTTATGAAATCTAGAACATTACCAGGAACATTCAGATAGAACTCATACCTGATAAACGTCTATTTTACTTAGAAACACACAAAGGAGCTAGTCCAGCAGTGATGTAATCTGTTTGTTAATAGATTTTAACACACATGTTTTGTAGGAATAGGGCTCTGGAGTTAGAATTGCAATCGACGGGATCCTCCCTTCCTAGCTATGTTCTGTGGGCTCATGCTCCAATTTCCAATTAGCAAGAGATCCAATTTCCGTCTCTGAAAGATTCACTACCTACCACCTTTCATTAAGGATCATACCTCCAACCAAGAGAGGGCCCAAGAATGGCCTAAACACTGGTATCCAAAGCTACAGGGTGCTGAGCAGGCCTAGAAAAGACTCAACAGAGAGAGAAACTGAAGGCAAGTGACCAAAATCATAACTAGAAACAAGCTAGATATATATTTTTATGAAAGTATCCAGTAGACAACCTGCACAAGAAATGAAGTCACTAACAGAAAAATAATCTTCATAATATTTTTCAAAATTAGGCATAGGGTTATACTTCTTTTTTGGTTTTAAAATATATGTGTACTTTAAATATATGCATATATATACACACACATACATACATACATATATTTTTACCAATATCACTGAATCATTTGTTCAGTCTTATTCAGTTTTTAAAACAGTTGAAATATCTGTTGAAGCAGTTTGCAGTTTCTTGCCTATACATAGTTTTGTGATTGGGCCACTGACCACAGTGACAGGTCTAGGTAAGGTCATCTATCATTCAAGAAACAATGAAATGACAAAAGGGGAGAACAATGAGAAAAGAATTTGTGAAATTCTTTTCAACGCCATTGAAATTACCAGGTAATAGTCAGTTCTTGAGATATAACAGTATTGCCAGGAGTTGCACTATCAGGAGAGAGGGGATCTTTTACTCTGAACTTGCAGATAGTGTATTTGAAAAAGCTTCCTTAAATATTCTTGCCTCTCCCCTGAGGAAAGCACCTCACGAGACAACCTTCTAATTTCACCACCTAAGGGAGCGTGCTTCTAAAGATCACACTAGTAAAAAAGTGACAGCCAATTAAATAAGTATATGCTTGTGACAACTGAAAAATTAACACTAATACTTCTTGAGCACAGTTATGGGCTCATAAGGACGTTTTGGCTGATGATGAACTGTGCATGTGATGGAGGTCCCAAAGATTATAAAGGAGCTGAAAAATTCCTATTGCCCAGCAACAAAGTAGCTATCCTAACTTCATAAGGCAAGGTGTCACTCATGAGCTCATGGTGATACTGGTATAAAGAAACCTAGTGCACTGCCAGCTGTAGAAGTCTAGCACATGCAGCTATGCCCAGTACATAATGCTCAGTATGAAAATGAGTGACTACTACTAGTTTACGTATTTACCATATATACTTCTCATCATTATTTTTTATATATTTTATTGATTATGCTATTACAGTTGTCCCATTTGCCCCCTTCACTCCCCTCCACCCTGCACACCCCCTCCCACCCACATTCCCCCACTTTAGTTCATGTCCATGTGTCATACTTACAAGTTCTTTAGCTTCTACATTTCCCATACTATCCTTACCCTCCCCCTGTCTATTTTCAACCTACCATCTATGCTACTTATTCTCCATACCTTTTCCCCCTCCCTCCTTCTCCCACTCCCGTGTTGATAACCCTCCATGTGATCTCCATTTCTGCGGTTCTATTCCTGTTCTAGTTGATTGCTTAGTTTGTTTTTGTTTTAGGTGTTGTTGTTAATAATTGTGAGTCTGCTGTCATTTTACTATACACGTTTTTTATCTTCTTTTTCTTAGATAAGTCCCTTTAACATTTCATATCATCATTTTAGAAAATAATTATTTTTCTAAAATACTCTTTCTACTGGTTTATGTATTTACCATATTATATTTTTCATCATCATTATAGAAAATACTCTATCTACTTATAGTGTTTTCTGGAAAAACTATGCTGTCTTATGCCGGCAGCAGCTTCACAGCTCTCATATTTATCACGTCTCTTAATGGCAGCATTTTCTCTTGTGCTCGATTTAACCTCACATTGTTTTGTACAGTAACACACTGTGCAGATTTGTAGTCTAGGAGCAATAGGCTCTACAACATTGCCTAGATGTGCTGTGGCCTACATCATCCAGGTTTTTGTAAGTGTACTCTGTGATGTTCACACAATGACAAAATCACCCAATGACACATTCCTCAGAATGTGGCCCCAAGGTTGAGTGCCCCAAGACTGTAGTTCCTTGCTAGAAGCCAGTATTAAATGCATCACATAGCTTACTTTTAAGAATACTCTCAGCTACACTGTGAGGCTGGTACCTCTATTGTCCATTATTCATATAGGAGGAAAATATCACTGTGAATTTCAGATACTTGCCTGAGGCTACATGACTAATAAGTGGAGAAGCAGAACAAGAACCTAGAACTCTCTGATGCCAAAGCTTGTGGCACATATGTTTTGGGGTACAAGCCAAGTAAAAATAATTTTAAAAACAAAAATTGATCTTGGTGATTTTTTAAAGTCTTAAGATTATCTATAGAAAAATCACTCCCCTAAAACCACTAAGCTATTGAAAATGTATAAATAGAGCATAGATTCTAGAACAGACTATACAACCAGGAAATAGAATTAGATAACAAAATACTGTACTGTATCATCTTTACTTTATAATTATTCAAGTTATAACCAGTAGATATTTATATGTTTTAATATATATATAATGTAACAGATGCATATTTTAGTATGCCTTTTTAAAATATTTTTACACATCCATAAACATTCAGCTTTTTACTTTGAGGTAAATTGTCAGACTGACAGCTGTCTGTCTACCTTATCAGACTATCAGCACTCTTTTTAAAAACTGGATCTGTGAAAAAGCAACACCTTAGAAAAGCTAGGCATAAAGTTATTACATTGTTTCATGACTGTTGTGTTTATTACCACTGCTTTACTGCCTGTAGCAGCTGTTACAGTGTATGTATGGGTTTACTAGGCTACACTTAGAAACAATTGCTTCTTTCCACGTTATAATTATAGTCTATACTTAAAATAAGAACAAGCATATGTCTTAGTCCTAACATTTAAATGGAAGAGAAAAAATATTTTAAATAATATATTCTATGTTAGATTAGTTTGATGTTTTTTTTTTTAGTTGACAAATACTAATACATAAAGGTGGTTTGAGAGAAAACAAAGAATTTAAAAGATGTGGAAATCAAAGGTGGAAATCAAAGGTTCTACTTTGGGTTATTGACAATAAGAAAATCTTGAAATCCCTTTATGGTTCTTGGAGACTGGATATTTTTATCTCCGATTTTTAATTAAAACCTTTGCCTGAAGTGTTGCTGGTGTGAGCAGAGAGAACTGGCAGAAGGAAAAGGCAAATTCTAAAGCATTTTGAATCAGATTACTACTAGCTATGTTAGTATACGAATTATATAATAGCATATTTTGTATCAATGCCTCAAATATATATACATTTGAAGGTAAATACAGAAAAAAATATTTTTCTTATAAAATTTCATATTAGGTATGATGAAATGAAGCAAAACAGTTTGGAAGAACTGAGAAACAATCCCCTAGAAAAATCGAAATTACAATTCAAATAGAGATAGCAGGTAAAAATACTTATTTCTGGGGATAAGATGGAGGTATCAATACTGAGATCGCATAATCATGGGTTCACAACTGGCAGAAGATGTGACTGGAGTCCCTGGAATCTGAGAACTAGAGAGGGAGAGACAGCAGTGTAGATCTACAGCTGGTGCAGATCCTTAGGTGAAGAACTCACAGCTCCCCCACGACAGGTCAGTGTGGAGTTTACATGGGTAGAGGTAACAGAAAGCAGTAGGGCCACAAGGGGATGGGATGGACACAACCAGTACTTTCGGTCTGGGAGGTGGGCTGAACAGAAGTGGGTGAATGGGTAGGAGAAAAGTCACTAGTAGCTGCCACAGTCCTTCTAAGGTGGTGAAACTAGAGTTGATGTTTGAAGGGTCTTTTTAGGCAGCGATGGTTAGTTAACAACAAACATATCTGGCAGGTGAAGGGATGGATGGTGTAAGTAAGAGAGTAATGCACTTTATGTGTACAACAGCTGTAGTTTAGCCTGGCTAAAGCACAGGGTGTGTGTTAAGAAATATTGGGCCATAAGGTTAAAAATGTGGTTTGTAACTAAATTGTTCAAGGACTCTTTCTACAAACACATTGTTAAGTATATCATTCATGTGTATAATTTAATGGAGTGCTAGGCTGCATGTTAGGACAAACTAATTTAGTAATGGTATTGAATTAGAGGTTTTGTCATTTTACTCAAATTACATTAGGCAGCCAAAATTGGATGCTTGCATTTCCTCTCCAAATTGACACTTAAGCGAAGCAGAGATGTGAACATTACTCAGTGTCATGGCTTGAATCATTTACTATAACTTTTCCTCACATGTTGAAATTTCATTATTATCCTCTTTTTTAAAGATTCAGAAGACAATGAATAGATTGTAGACATTTATCAATTTCAAGTCATTAACTGTGCATGTAAGTAAAGTGGATTTAGAAGAGATGGCCCCAAACAAGTTAATTAGTAAAAGAGGCAACAAAACAACAAACAGGTCTCTAGAGTTTCAGCCTAGCACTTCCTTCTGGATGGATATTTGGAGAAAATAAGAGAACGGTGAGTAAGACTGCAATTCTCAGCATTAGACAATCTTTTGACAAATAAATGTTTGAGAACAGGAAGGGGAAACAGGGACTAGACCTTGAACGTGAAGGAATGTATTTCTTGCTTATTCCATGGAGCTTCCAGATAAAACGAGGTTCGTAATTAGGTCTCTTTTGAAACAAGTGACTAAAATAAGCACTTGACAGTCAATTTGTTTCCTGAGAAGGGCTATTCATAGCCCTGATGGCCACACAGATCCCAAGGGTCAGTGGCCAGCTAGTGAGAATGGCCAGTGGGTATCCTGACCCTGGGAGAACTGAGAGCTGAGAAGCTGGTGCCTCCACTTACTCCCTTGGATTTGACTTCACAGTGTGCGCCTCTGCCTTCCACTTGGGCCATGCGGGTAGGTAGGTAGGATTTATATTCTGTGAACTGTTTCCCCTATTTAGAGGTCCCAGCCAACTCTGGAAAGCCATCTACAGGTCCTCTGAACCTTGCATTTCTTCATTTATTATTCACATTTTTAATGCCAGTTTATGCCTTCTTGATTACCAAGAGAACAAATTCACATAAAGGGATTCAGGTATTAGGGAAAAAACATAAAGTGTTTTTATATCTACTTAAAGTATTGTATAATAGAAACAGTTAAAATGTATTATGCTTTTCACCATAAGAAACAAGGAAAATGTTATATTGTTTACCTATTAAACATATTTCTAATAATTGATAAATGTATAAGGGGTCCATAAAGAACAATTTAAAATATTTATTGTGAAAATCTAGAATTCATTTTGACATTTTAAATCTCATTGACATAAATATTTTACATTTTAAATTGGCACTAGTTAAGTTTCCAATATTTTTAACCCACATCTCCAGAGTGACACATTTCTAGGCACCTTGGTGTTTATAGATAGTGAGCAACCTGGCACATTTCTTAAAGAAGCACGTGAAGACAGAAGGACAAGTGCATAATGGTGCTGGAGCTGAACCCAAGGTACTTTCAGTATGCGTGGAAGAACAAGCAAGAGAGACATATTTTAAATCCAATAAACATTGGCATTTGAATAAGGTCTGAAGAACAGACTTCTAAAGAAAGTGGGGAACTCAGTGAGATTAGAAATACAGCTAATCTTTTAATGCAGCTGATTAAGAAAAATCTTTCCCTACCTTACATTTTCCCTAAGAATGAATTCCCAATCAGTCTGTTGTAATTTATGCTTCTGTAAATTCTGTAGTACATCTCTTCCTTTCCCCAATCACAAATGCTTCTCAGCTGAGCCAGTGGCTTGTCATGGCACATCTTGAATACAGACTGTATGGTACTCACTAGTGGCTAGCCTAGTACATTACACTAGACAGGTTTCAGCAAAAGAGTGGTATGCCTTTGAATTCATTCTCCTGCTGAAACTGAATTTTTCTTTTAGCAAATCAATGGGACAGCTTTTGTGGCAAAACTTCTTTTACTCTCTCTGCCACAGAAAGTTTAAAGATATAAAATATGATTTAATAGGTGCTGTTTTAGGAGAGTTGGTGAAATAAAAGAGCATTACTAACATGCTATATATATATGCTCCTATTTTTTATAAGAATTACATATTTTGCATATTATATTTGGTTTGGGTCCCAATATGATATATTATTCAGATGGTTTCATTACCCAAAGTAAGGTATCAAGATAATTCTTTTGGAGTATTTGAAAAGTTTGCTTCTATAAAAATCATTTCTTTGTCAAGAAGTTATATCATATCTTTTTAAGCAGTGATATAAAACATATGGCAGGTGGTGATCCCTGAAATGGTTCATTTCTTTAGCAAAATAAATAAATAAATAA
Source organism: Phyllostomus discolor (assembly GCF_004126475.2). Classification (NCBI taxonomy): domain Eukaryota; kingdom Metazoa; phylum Chordata; class Mammalia; order Chiroptera; family Phyllostomidae; genus Phyllostomus; species Phyllostomus discolor. Next base: position 26,301,952 of record NC_040910.2, on the reverse strand, counting down.
ATTTAAAAATAGAAATTATGATCCCAGTTTGTCTCTTTGAAATGATTATACCACCTTCTTAATAAACTTATGTGATTGAAGAAAATGAAGGTATTCTGTAGCTATATTTTGACGGGATCACCACAAGTCACTAATCTAATAAAATAAAAGCTGCATTTGTGTAAGTGGTTTGATAGATTGCCTGTGGGAGGTGCAGTTGTGGACTGCCACTATCAACAGACTTAACCCCCCAGCTGGCACACAGGGGCTTCACTTCTGCCTACAGTGCCACAATACAAAGAAAAAAAGAAAGAAAAGAAAGAAATCCAGAATAGACTTGAAAACAAATGAGAAGATCTTAATTTCTATTTGCAAGTATGTAAAAAGAGTAATAAACACAGGAGTCAAAGCCAGAAGTCGCTGTAAAATGTGCCTTTACTTATCATCCAGATAATAGGTGATCTCTCTTCTTGTACTTGCTACTATAAGAAAGACAGCAGTTCTTTCTAATGGTAGTGATATTTTTAAGCCATACATGGTTTCTTGCCAGTGTGCCACGAGCCCAGAAACAAGATGTCTGGCCAAGGTTAATAGCTAGTTTATGGTCTCCAGGAAAGATACTTCATGTAGTCTTTACAACCACAGACATTTTCTGTAACCACCTCTGCTCGAAACGCTACGAGAGACTAACTATTGGAAAACGACATTCATTTTAATCTGCCTACCATGCTTGGCACTGATAATGCAGAGGAAAGCATACAAGTATAAAGGAAAGATAAAAGGAGAGCAACTGGAGGCAGAGAGAAAAGTGGGGTGAGCCCCAGGATGTGGAATACTCAAACTGTGAGCAAAAAGAAAAACAGACAATAATTTGTAACTCAGTAGTAAAACTGGGCCTAAAAGTTAATAAAAGTGTTTTATAACTGCTGTTTATACACTGATGAAGTCTTCATTAAACTTTGAAATTTATGTAGGATTGCCTCAAAACCCCAAACCAAATGATGAGAGAAAGACAAAGCTCTCCAAATTGTCTGCTTATTCCTGGGGCTAAAGTTCTGGTGTTCACTGGTGTTGACTCGCTTTTATTTTATATTTTCCATGAAGGAAGGGAGGGAGACTGGGAGGAGGGAGGGATGGATGGTGGGATGGAGGGAAGGAGGGAGGGAGGAAGGGAAGAAGGAAAGGAATCTTAGAACACTAGAGAATGATTATAGAAGTGTCTTTATCTACAGATCACTCAGGAAAGAACTCATGTTGTGATAAATTGCATGTCTATTGGAGCAAGAGCATTAGAGTCAAAGGTGAAAACAGTGAGAGACACAGAGCATCTGTTCTTCTGCTCTACTCTCGGTGAGTTAAAGGACTGCATGTAGTATGTGAGGAAAAAAACAAGGATACTGTAAACAATTCTGGTCTAAGCAAATGGCAGGATGAAGCTGCTCTTTATTGAGATGGAGAAGACCAAGAGACTCCATGAGGGGGTAGGGATCAAAGCCAACGGGCTGGCTTTGTGCATCACGTTATATTAAAAGCTGTGAATACTGCTTAGCTGTCCATTGGTATATAAGTTTATGTCTTGAGTTTTAGGTAGAAGTCCAGTCTGTTGACATAAATTGAGTCCTTGGAAACAGGTAGAATATAAAATCCTGGGACATAAGAGATTGTGTTCAGAGTGAGTTTACTAGAGTACAGATCCGATACTGAGCCCTGAGCCCTGGTCTTTGCTGATATATAGAGTTGAGGGAAGTGAGGCCAATATTGTGAGAGGAGAGTTTAGAGAGAGCAACATTCTAGAGGACATACAAGGAAAGTGTTGAACAAGGGCAATACACTCTGTTAAATGCTGCTTGATGCATAGAGTAGGAAGTCTAAACCTTAATTTTAGATTTTGCAGTGGAAAAATGGGTGACATGGATAAGAGAAGTATCAGTGGAAGGTAAATCTGATTGCGTTTGGTTAGCGAATAGAAGAAGATAAAATGAAGCCAGGAAACCTGGACAACCCTTACAAGACATTTTTATGTAAAGAGAATAATTAGACAGTGCCTGGAGACGTCCTCTATGGTAATGGAAAGATATTTAAAATGCATATACAGCAAACTTGAACAAATGAAGAATACGATCTAATTAAGGGCAAAAAGGTGGAGGAGAGCACCAAAAGACTAGGCAAATGTGATACACTGAATGCAGCACTCTTGGACCCCCGGAAGCTCACAGTCATATGTTTAATTTTAGATGAATCAGCAAGGATGTGTACCACGTTCTTTTCAGCCACATTAGAATTTCTAGCTACAGACAACATGGAAGAATTTTTGTAATTACTTATTTATTTTTAGAGAGGGAAGGGAGGGAGATAGAGAGAGAGAGAGAAACACCAATGTGCGGTTGCTGGAGGTCATGGCCTGCAACCCAGGTATGTACCCTGACTGGGAATCGAACCTGCGACACTTTGGTTCGCAGCCCAAGCTCAATCCACTGAGCTACGCCAGCCAGGGGAACATGGAAGAATTTTATCGAATCATATATTTGAGACTTGTTTGTACTGACATGGATAAATGGCCCCAGTGAGAAAATGTCCAATACCCGTGTATAGGGCCGGTTGGGGTACTGAAAATATGGAGGGGGCAGTGTGTAAAGTACATGGTTGTACAACCACTAAGCTACACACCTGAAACCAACACTAAATGAAACTGAATTAAAAAAAAAAACAAATTTTCATTGTTTACTGAAATTTCCCAAACACTGTAAAATGGCAAGAATTCTCAAGGGAAAACTTGGAAGGATGCTGTTATGGCCAAGAATAAACACTCCACCTGCAAGCAGATTTATATTTAATGATGCATGCCCTTAATCCTCTTCTCTTTTTGGAAGTTGTTTTGTATTGAAAGGATATTGACAGCCGAATGAAACATTTGGCTTTTTTTTTTCACTTAATAATATACTGGAACATCTTTTCCTATTAAGACAAATAAAAAATTGTGCTCTTTTATTTGTAGTTTATTAGTATCTGATGGTAGGGAAACCTCTTATGTTAACTAGCTGTACCCTTTTGCTATGAAAAATAATGACACAGTCAAAAGATCTGCACATGTTATTTTGTGCATGCACTGCTGTGTATGAACTCAAAGCTCCAGAAGAATTGCTGCCACAGAGATGTAAGCATATTAAGTTTTTCTGGAAACTCTATCGCCCTCCATTTGTCCTGCACCACTTCATCCTCTCACGATAATGTATGAGATGCCAGTCCTCATTCCCCCACTGCCACACCTTTGGAGACCTCCCTGTCTCACAACTGGATTACACAGGGAACAACTATTCACTTAGACTACAAGATAAGTCGACATCGTGAAAGACAGCAGCCCATTGACTCTCGATTTTACCAATATTGGCATTATTAAGCTTTTAGGATTTTGTCAGTGTGATAGATTAAAATGGCATCATACTGTAGTTTCAACTTATATTTATCTTATGGGTGAGATTTTTAACTTCCTTTTCTGTAAGTGACCTCTTCTTCTCTTTTGCCTATTTTTTCCTACTGGCTTGCTTACCTCCTTATAGGTTTTCTTTATATATATGGGAGTATTTGAATGTAATATTAGTCATGATATTTTCCCAATTGGTCTTTGTATTTTGACTGTGCTTTTTCTTTCATCTACAGTAGCTTTTGATATTCACATCAGTAAATTATTTATCTATCATTTTATTGCTCTTGAATATTTGTGTCAAATGTATAAAATTCTCCTACTCTCTGAGTTTATGAAAGAAGTTTCCCATTTTCTCTATTTTATGTTTCATATATTTAAATCATTGCCACATTTGGAATTTATCTTTGTGCAAGCATGAATCCAGCTTCTTTTATTATTTTTTCCAGAGCTTAGCATAGTTGTTACAAAACACATTTGTAGAATAGTACATCTGACTGCTTCAGATTTAAAGTCTTGCATTGGACTCCCTGTGTATATTTTATTCTATTTTATTCATCTGTGTCTACATAGTTTTCAAAACTTAAGTTTATATGCCATGACAAATATGTTAGGAAAAGACCTCCTTATTGTTTTTCCTTTCCAGAATTTTAGTTTTATGAATTTGTATTTTATATTTTTTCTCTTGATCAAAGTAAGGTAAAGCATAGTTAGAAAGTCATGTCACAATGTTATAAAATATGAATAGTTCTGAATACATGTCATATTTTATATATTTTCTTTGTTTACTTACTCTTCTTTAAGCTCTAGTAATATCTAGTCTAAATTTCTAAACAAATAGAAATAAAGAATTACACTAGAACAGCAGAAGAAGTCCAGTAATCAGAAGGGACAAAAACATTTTTATATGACGATCTAGTCCAAAGATAAGGGGGTAGAAAGTAATAAGGGCTATAGACCAGTACAGGTATGCAATATACAGATGATGCATCACAGCGTGGTACACTTGAAACATATATAATTTTATTAATCAATTTTGCCCCAGTAAGTTCAATAAAAAAAATAAGAGTACAGGGACAGTGCATTTGGAAGGAAAGGTTCAGTTTTACACTAATGTGACCTGTGAGCCTTAGGTTTTTGGTGCAGAACCAACACATTTATAAGATATGACCATTTGTTAGAGCCAAAGCGTGGCAAATAGGCACCATTATCCCCATCACCAAAATGGTTTGTTGTTTATATAAAAGACATAATATCTACTGCTAACATCTTTTTAGCTCAGAAAAGAAGACAAACATCTTAAGGTAAACATGGAGGAGGAGTGGTAGGTAAAATAAAGTTGGAAAGTAGAAATATAAATGGTGTTTTTTGTTCTCTAAGAGCCTCTACTGGACACTAATGTGCTTTTCTACCTTCTACTCCACATCCTCACCTCCATTTCCAAGGATTCAGTCACTTCACAAGCTCTCACTAAGTACTCACAGACTGGAACTGGGCTGAATAAATCTTACCTGTGGGTAGACACTTACGGCATTACCAGAGATTCCTTTATGTTGTTTTTTGTCAAGTTTGGTGGGAAACGTGTCACTCTCAAATATAAATACTTTGAGGATAACTTTTTAAAAGAACCACGTGTAAAGGTATTAAGCAAAGCATAAAGAAAACAAAAACAATGTTACGTGTCTATGGTGCTACAAAGAGCAGTTGCTACCCTAGGTATGAATGACAAAAGCCAAGAGTGGTCGCCACACCTTGAAAGTCAGAATCCTGTAAAAAGGGCCAGTCGAAAGGGAGAAGCCAGAGTTGGTGAACTCAGCTAACCTGTGTGTCATGGCAGTCAGAAGAGTGAGTGGCCAACCTGATTCCATCACCAGTTTCCTGCTGGGCAACCTCATTGGTTAAACCCAGCTGGAAATGAGGGGTCAAGGGGGCCCCTTGCTTGGTTCACAGACCAGTCACTAAGCAGAGAGAATGGAGAATGATGGAAAATATGTCTGGAGGGATAAAAAAACATATCCCACACACCCTGTGTTCCCTTATTTCTGTTCCCAGACTGGGTAAACAAGAGCTAAGAACAGAGCTTGGATAACTTAAATAGGTACGAAAAAGACAGCTTTACAATGATCAACTATAACACAAATTTTTTTCTTCCTGGAAGAGAAAAATAGATAAATGCAGTGTCATGAATTATATGTAATTTTACTTAATGTTTGTAAGGAAGTGGCTAGCCAAACAAGAGTATACTACTTATAAAAATTCATTTTCCTTACTTTTTTCCAAATGTGAAAAGTTGCTTCATAACTCTGTATTTCAGAAACGGTCTATGAATTACCTATGATAATTTGTTTTAAGATGTTTGAAGTATAAATAAAACATTCAGAACTTGGCTATAGTGAAAGATTTCACTACATGTTCTTTTTTCTTAAAAAGCTATTCTTTTTCTTTTAAAATCAATAGTTCACCTCATACCTCTGCTAGCCTGAAACATAGCTACAAATAGAAAAAAAATAAAACTTCTTTTGGCGGCCCCCAACCTACTTCCATGCACATTATGCAGACAAAATATGTAACTGAAAATAAATTTGGTAAAAAGTTGTCCTCAGCATTGTCTCATAACTAGTACAAGAAGTATCCTCTCCAATTGCTTTTCTAAAAAGCCTTGTTAATGAATCAGAGAGATAACCAGTGATATATTTGGTTATCTTGTTGGATATAGTGATACACAATAAGGATTCAAATTTATTCCTTCAAGTTTGTTTTCTGGTCCCTAGAAAATGTTATGTAAATTGAACCAATTTTAAATGTCAATCTAGTGTTCACATGCTTCCTGGAAAAAAACAAGTATCTTCACTATGAAATACTGAAAATGTTCAAATATGAAATATAATAACTTTAAAAAATATGTGATTAATTTGGAAAATCAGTGTACAGTAGAGGTCCCCAGCTTCTGGGCCACAGAGCAGACCCCTAAGGGTCTAGGCCTCTTAGGAACCAAGCCACACAGCAGGAGGTGAGCTTGAATGTAATGTGCTTGAATCATCTGGAAAACATCCCCTACTCCCACCCCAGTCCATGGGAAATTTTTCTTCCACAAAGCCAGTCCCTGGTGCCAAAAAGGTTGGGGACCACTGGTATACAGGAAGAAATAGTAGAGAAACACAGAAACATTAAAATTAAAGTTCCATTGTTATTTGGGTTTCACTCGAAGCCAAGACATGTCTAAATAGTCCATTGGCTGCACCTCTCCAGCAGCAAAGGTGACTTGGACCTGTCCAGTGAGTCCATTTGAGCAACTCAATGGGATCTTTTAAATTGTTTGACACTGATTTTCAAGAAGGTAAAATCATAACTGTCATTCAAATATAGAATAATAACCCTCAAAGGTTTTATTTAATTCATTTAATTAATGAGGAATTCAGTCCAAAAACAGTTCACATGAAAATTTGATTTATAGGGCTTTATATTCTCTACCAGACACATTTCATTTGCATTGCCGAGAACAAGAATCATTTGCATTGTTAAAGACAAGTAATATTTGCAGTATAATCAGTTTTCTATAGTTTGAATTCTATATCATCAAAATCATTAAATAGCCTGGTCATGCAAAGACATTCAAAAGCATACAGCTTTAGAAGATCAGCTAATTTCTACTAGACACTGATGAAAACATTCCACTGAGAAGATATCCAGTAATTTTTTTTAAACACAGTTTCAAGTCTTGGATGATTTTTCCTGAAAAGACATTCTGATGAGGTCAAATCCATCTAACAGAGACTCAATTGCTAAGTCAAACTTAAATTCTTAGAATAAAAATTAGTTTTCCCACATTATGGAGTCATTAAAATACTTTCAAACAATTCTGTCTTTTCACATCCAAAAAACATTGACTCTGTCTTCCATAGCTTCTATCAATATTGATCTTAAAAGGACATGCAAGTAGAAAGCTCTCTGCTCTAAGTGCTTTATTTTAGGTATTCACTGGCAGCAGCCCAAAGAAAAGGTGATAGCTCACATCAGAGTGTGGCCTGGGTCCTGTGATTGAGTCCAGCTGCCTATTCAATCAATCTCCAGGCTCTTTATCAATAGGTGAACTTCCATATTGCTCCAACTTGAAAAACTACCTTTGTTTGTTTGTTTTTGTTTTTTTAGCTGCATTGCAGATCAGGATGGCCAAAGCAATGGGAATAGAGACCATTACCTGGGACCTCAAGAAAAAGCACATACACATGGGGCTGATGAGCTGGGAACCATTTTCTTCTTCCTGCCAAGCATGTTACGTTGACCTGATGGCTGGATCAGGAAGGCGGAGTTTGGGACATTTGTAATAGTGGTGGAGCAGCCATACCATCTTTACACTATCTATCCCTAGATTTATGAGAGAAAAATAAACCTTTGTATTATTTATGGAAAAGTTGTTGGCTCTATGTTGGTATTTAAATGTAATTACTAACTGTTCCAGGTTCGTAGTTCTGTAAGGTACCCTAAGTCATTCACACCGAGTCGTTTTATCATCACATGTCAACTACTTTTTGGAACAGAACTTCTGCCTTATTCTTAGGTGGCAAATATTGGATGTAAATGAAAACTAAACAGATGGTAGGGTAAGTGACAGATATTTGGAACCGATGCTGAATATTATTTGGCCCTGTTACATTTGTAAATAAGTTTTCTCATGCTCTCACAGACATGTTGGCCAGTTCTCCTTTTGTCATTGATCTAACCATGGGCCCAAAGCAAAATTCTACCTGCTACAGAGCCATCATGAAAGGATGAAATGTGAACCAACAATTTTTTAAACAAGCTCCTTTCTATAGGCCCCTCACTTTGCCTTAATATCCTTCTCATTCTCCTTTTTAAAAAAAAGCTTTTAATGATGGGAAATTTCAAACACAGATAAAATAGTATGAAGAACAATCATATCATTATCCTACAGCTGCAAGTATCAGTACTGCTGTACCTATTCCCCCTCCTCTTCCTCTCTTCCCTGAGTCATTTTAAAGTAGATTCCAGACATCATTTTAGCTCACATTTGTCTCTAAACAAGTGTCTCTAAAATAAAATAATAAGCAAGTAATATATAATTAAATAATAATAATAAATAGCAAGTGTCTCTAAAATAAAATTTATTTTTTAAAATCTAGCCACACTTTCATATTCCCACCTAACATTTTAAATAATTTTTAAATATTTCTTTATCATTTTTCTTATGTCTTAGTTGTTTTAGTGCTGATTAAATCCATTTTGAGTAGCTTCATGTGTTCTCTTATAGTTTCTTTTTTGTAAATAAGATCTAAAAGTTTTTCAGACTTAGGGCTGATTTTTCTGCAAGACTACTGTATAGACAATGCTTTAAATTCTACCAGAAAGCACACAATTTTGGTTGTCTCTTTTTCTAGGGTGTTGGCCCCTGATGATCATTATATCATTCATTCCATTCTTTCATTAGAAGCAGAAAATAGTGATATTCCAATTCTACCATTTCATTTTCAGGTATGGGCTAGAATACATCTATAACAAAAATGTCCCCTCGTCAATTCCAGATAACATTCATAAAGGACAGGCAGGACAAATGCTCATTTAGTTTCCCTTATTCATTAGTTTTCAAAAAAATGACTACTTAGAAAAAGGATCAGCAAATATTGTATCCTTTCCCTTAACTGACAGATCCTCAATTTTGTTCGGTATCCACATCCCATATGCCAAATATAGTTGAGCCCCAAATAAAACTGGGTTCCTACTAGTAAGAAAGAATATGAAGATGGGTTTTAGGTTAATAAATAGATTCAGTCACACTTACTGTGAATCATAGCTCTGCTCGTTTCTCCACCCTGGCCATTAGTTCATGTGATTAATGACAGTCCTTCTGGCTTCCCATTGTAACTGTTGACTAATTTTTATTTTTCTCAGTTTGTATTTGTAAAGAGATTATGTTACATCCAAATCACGTATCACCTACCCCTTTCCCCTGCCAACACTCCTACATTCCTATACAACAAAATCTTCTTTTAATTATTATTAAATTGAAATATCCAAAAACATTGTCACTTTATAATTTTTGTCTATAGAAAAAACAGAAACAAATGACTAGACAAAATTCTAAGAGTTTCTTTCATTACACATTGCTACCTGTAAATTTTTCCACTTTTATCCATATTATCTACATTGTACTTTCATTTACATGGCTATTAATAATTAATAATTAAAGAAAACCAGTTAACAAGAGAAGTTATGTGCCAAATACTTATGGCCTATACATTATAAAGCATGGATACAATATAATTCCTTTCTCAAGGGAATTTAAATTTAAAAGAAAAACATTCCTAGATTATAGGAGCCCATAGAACAAAACACTTTAGAGTGACAGCTGTGAAGCTAGGCCCTCTGTACTTAAAGCTGCACCCATTCCTTCCTAGATGTGTTACTTTGGGTGGATTACAACTATAGAATGAGTATAATAATTTTATTCTTCCATAGAGCAGTTAGGAGGATTAAATGTAGATATTGATATCATATATGTACAACATATGTAACATCACTCATATCCTATAGGTCATTTTCTTAAACAGTTAATAAATCATAATAGTCTTGCTAATATTCACTTAGTATTCCTACTATGTCAGAAGTCCTCTTTAGGGATCTCATTAGAAATATATCCTTCAACATACTAAACTAGACTGTAAAATGTGTGGTCATATTGCTCCAATATGAACTAATTACTAGTAATACACTTTTAGGTATGTGAATTATTTATTGCTAAGAAAGCACAGATTTTTAAGTAACATAAAATATTTTTTTACAAATTAAACCTATAGGTAATATTTTTAAAAGCATTTACATATGAGCACAATAAACTTGCAGTAACATATTTTGTCACATGTAGGTAATATATTACCCATTGGAGTATGAGAAACTATTTTAATGATTATATTGGAGAAATAGTAACACCAACAAACACTATGTAATCCCTTTTGTGCTATACCAGACATGGTAAGCTAGATTTTACATTTCTTCTAATGTCTTAGAAACCACTAATAGAAATTACTATCGATATTATATTTATTTTGGGAGACACAACACGCACGCTTTATTACAGGTACCCTTCTCCTCCCACACCAACCAACACCAATGTCAGCCCATGTGACTGGTTTAGCGACAGGTTTAGAACCATACTATACAAAATTGAATGAAGACATCCAGTATTCCTATACTGGAAGTTTTACCACCATAGAATTATCATACTGGTCTCTGAGAAATCTATGTTGGGATTAGGAGAAAACTGTGCTAATTAACTAAATCAAAAATTCAAATACTCCGGACTAAGTGCTGATGAATAAGTTTAGTAATCTAATTCAAGGGGATGTGCAGTGAAAAGACATGCTTCCACTTACTAACATATTTTGCATTTTTACTTTGTACCTGTAGCATATTGTGTTGATTGACTTATTTAGCACTCAATGTGAATACCACCTACTCATTTGTCTTTCACTCCTATAAAAGCCATAAGACTAAAGTAATTATTACCCAGTCTCTCTGAAGCTAGACAGCACATTTAAATCTGTTCTTGCTGATGAAATACAAACTTCAGTTCCCTGTAGAGGATTTTCTTTTGCTGCTTGGCTTCCTCTTTACTTCCCATGTATAAAGTCACACATGCAGATATGCATATTAATAGCAGTGTTCTTTTTGTAATGATAGTAACAAAAGCTACATGCCTACAATGGTGGAACAAAAAATTAGAAGAAAAATTATTCTTTGTTATCATTATTATTCATCTCTGACTACTTACTGAGCAAAATAAATCAATCAAACCACAATGAGATATCACCTCACACCTGTCATGGTGGTCATCAATAAGTTGACAAACAACAAGTACTGGTGAGGATGTGGAGAAAGGGGAACCATTTTGCACTGTTGGTGGGAATGCAGACTGGTGTGCAGCCACTGGGGAAAGGAGTCTGGAGATATCCCAAAAAATTAAAAATGGACCTGTCTTCTGACAGAGATCCCACTTCTGGGAATATATCTAAAGGAACCCAAACACTAATTCAAAAAAACATAAGCACCCTTATGTTCATTGCAACATTATTTACAATCACTAAGATATGGAGGCAGCCCAAGTGTCCATCAACAGATGAGTGGATAAAGAACCATTGGACATTTACACAATGGAATTCTACTTAGCCATAAAAAAGAAGAAAATTTCAACCTTTGCAACAGTATGGAAGGACCTGGAGAATTTTATGCTGAGTGAAATAAGCCAGTCAGAGAAAGGCAAATACCATATCATTTCACTCACATGTGGAATCTAATGAACAAACTGAACTAACAAGCAAAATAGAGATGACTCATAAATGAAGAGTGGATGACAGCTAGTATGGGTGGGGACAGGCATTACAGGGGTAGATGGATTGAGCAAAAAGGGAAAAGGACTCACAGATATGGGCAACTGTGGTGATTGCTGGCAGACTGGGAGTATAAGAGGACTAAATGGTAATGGGAAATATACAATAAAGATTAATTTTTTCAAAAAGGTTTTCTGTTACATATAATTTTAATTTATATGGATCCAAGTGCTTTACTGTATAAACTCTAATAACTCATTAAACCCTCCTAACTACTATTACATGACAAAATTTATTTTCTCCATTTTACAAATAAAGAAATTTTGCCATGAAATAATTCTACCACTGCATTAAGGTCACAGATTTAGTATGTAGAAGGGCAAGAGATGAAATCCATATGGCCTGATTCTAAAGCTTTAGTCTAATCACTATATTGGGTTTCTGCTTATGATGAAAATCCAGGAGGAATAGAGAAACAAGAAGACATGTACAATCTTCTGTGAGACAAAACATTGTAGACTTAATTTGAAGTTTCATGAAGCCCATTGCAGCTTGCTTGTTTTGGGGGTTTGAGATCTATGAGATAAATATCTTAATTTATGAGACATAATTCTTTATCTGCAAAATAGAGATATGCACTATCCAGTGTAGAGTATCTATTCATATCTCTCTAATAGACTCATAACAGACCATCATGAAATGAGATAACATAGGTATGGAGGTTAAAATAATACATCTGAATTGCAATGTATTTCAAATGGAATTCCATTACATTCTCAATGAAATTGAAAATCATGATAAAACAGAAAGCAGATATTTTTAAAAATCTATTAAATCTTTACTAGTCTTACAGTTATGGGGGTCACAAATTCTGGCATCACAATTGGATAAATACTAGACATATTATGATACTTTGAATCTTTGGTTTATCTTCCAAGCTGAACTTTAAATGAAAAAAGATTTAACCTATTCATCTTGAGTTAATGCTTTGTAACCTAAGTGTCCAATGAATGTCATCCTAGCAAAAAGAATCTGATTTTCCAACTTGTTTCTGTGCTAGTTCAGAGTATGATGAAGTGACTTAAGCTGTGTTAGGGCAGACAGAGACCCAAATAATAACAGAAACAATTTAAGCCATTGACAGTCTCCAACGTGACAAACATTGAAGAATTATGTACTTACTTGCTGTGGGCTGTTAGAAAACAGTAAATATCTGGTAATTTCTCAGTGGTACATGTGCTTATTTTTGTTTTTTACATGGGTAGCCTGCCATTTTGAAATTTCTTCAGTGGGTTGCAGGGCTGGAGTGATTGACCAATTATGACATTTATAAGTTAAGCACATACAATCAAGTTTAGAGTTAGATCCTTGACTAAAATCTGATGAAATTTAGTTTATCCCCATCTCAAATTTTCCATGGTAGAATATTATTAACAAAGGATTCACATACTATAAAGAAATCACCAAAACAGTAAGTCTCATGTTGACTTTATGGGCTAATGTAGCACTACATCCAATAACCTATAATCTTAAGTAAAAGGCCTGTGCATACATTATGATTCTTCAATTTAGGTAGTTCACGATTGTATGTGATAATCTTAAGAGTAGAATGGAATATAAAATACTATGCAAATTACCTTCAGATTAAAGTAAAATGCTCAATAAAGTAATTCACTAAATTATGTGAAAGCTTCTAATGCCTTCTGTACCTCTTAGTAATATGTTTACTACATAACAGCAAAGCCATAAAGTAGCACTCACTTCTAAATGGTATTTTCCAAGGGAATCAGCAATAAAGACTACCATTTTACAAACAGATGTTCAAAGCTCTGATATCTGTTTTGTTAATAACCCCAACGGCTAAGCTTGACTTGCAGTGAAATGCTTCTTACACCTGGTCGCCCGCCCCATTCCCTATTAAACTATCTTATGAGCATTTTCCACATGGAAGGAAATTAAGGTAGCACATCACTTTTTGAATCTCAATTACTTATAATTGTTTTATAAAATAGGTAAGATTATTGACTCTATAGTCAATAGTAAAGTCCTACAAACATTACAGGAAGCTAGTACATCAGACAATTATTTTTAGAGAGTCTCTATTTTAACTTATTTATTTTTTTATCAAAGTATAGTTAAAATACAATACCATATGAATTTCAAGTATACAACATAGTTATTCAATATTTATATATCTTAGGAAGTGATATTCTAATAAGTAATAAATTTAATAACCATCTGTCACTGTACAAAGCCATTACAATACTATTGACTATATTCCCAATGGTGTATATTACATTGCCATGAATTATTTATTTTATAACTGGAAGTTTATATTTCTTATGCCCCTTCACCTTTTTTATTCAACCTCCACCCCCTTTCCATTCTCATCTTTTGTTTCTTAAATATGACCAGCTTTAAATAATTTTTCAAAAAGTATGTCTTGGGGTGGCAAACTCTGGTCCTCCTCACTTCCAGAAGATCAGATTCAAGGGGGAGAAACATATTTGAAACATACAATGTCAATACAATGCATTAAGTGCAATGATAAAATTAATGTACTGTGTTAGAACAGCATGGTTTTCTGTGGAAAACTTAGATAAAAGGTAATTAAATTATTTGTTTAAAATATTGAATGAGATGAGATCATCTGATTCATATTTTAAAGCATGGATATGCCAATCAGGGTATTATATAAAGGATATAATCCTCTCTAGATTGTTCAAAGAGAAAGAGATTTGTAATGTACCATTAAATGACATTTAGTCATTGGAGTACTGATGCAATCAACGGATTAGTCTGAGCTTCCAGAAAAATTTCCCCAAACCATAATATAGGACTGAGCTGTTAAATGAGTTGCTATACAATCAACAGGAAGCTATTTGCTGATTGAGAAATAATCACTACACATATTCACTCTAGAACAATACTGTTCTGCTACAATCAGTAAGCTGCCCAAATCAGGAAGCTGATACTGCCTTATTATCATAAGAAAATCAACCATTTATAATCTGCCACTACCACTCTCATTCTCTAGTTAAGTTCTGGACTCAAGACTTCTACGACTACTAAACTTACATGAGAGGCAAGGAATTTAGAAAAATGTCATTTTAATTTTGTACCTTCTACAATTCAAGAAGGCTTACTAGAGAGGTTGGACTAGATGTCAAGTAATCACATACACAATATTAATTGTCCATGGTAAATAGGGAAAGGAAATAGACTGAAGTAGCAGCAAGCAAAGGTACTGGGATATGGAATAACGTGGAATATGCAAAAATATAAACACTGACATTATGGCATTAAATGCAAGAGAGTAACTGACTAGAAAGATCAAATAGGTACACGGAGGCTGAATGTTATACAGGATCTCTATTATGAACCCAAAATGTTTTGTTCCACAAACGATCAGAACGTTCTATTCTCCGAGCACAGACTGGAATTTTTAAGCACACCCACTCCTCTGTATCTTCCTTGGACTCCTAACAGTAGTTTTACTTTTAGAGAAATATTTGACAGAAGGATGAAGCCTTACTTGCACTTGCAATATTTCTAACCAGTAAATACTCCCATATTTTTAAATGTTCAAATTTTATTCATATGTTTCAATTAGTTTTAATTTTGAAACTTTGACACATTTCTTAATGGCATGTACACAATTCATAGACCAGACTTGCACAAAATATGTTCACTTACCTTTGCATGTTTCTATTTAGACCTCAATACTGCAGCCAAGTATTTATACACGGTCTTTCATTTTGTTTTAAAAATAAGGTACCAGAAACTGTTCCTAATTTAGTTAGAACATTATTTAAAAAAGCATTGTAAAATATGGGGAATATTTTTTTAATTTGTATTTTATTAGAAAAGACTTAGTTTGACTTCCAAGAAATGTTTTTGTCATTTTTTTATGTAAAGTATTTTAAATTTTTGTATTAAAATCTATCCCTTCATTCAAGTAATGGTTGTTTTGTTTGTTGATTTTGTTTTGTTACTGTTTTTTTGTTTCTCATTTTTGTTTTGTTCATTTGTTTTAGTAATGACCAAGAGCTCAGGTTTTTGGTGGTGTTCATAGCACAAGTACTTAGGGTCCTTCAGTGAAGAGTCAAAAATTCCTGCTGTAATGAGAAGCCTTACATTCTAAAGAAAAGAAAGGAAGTTATCAAGAACATACATTTAATAAATAAGTAGTATGTTAGAAAGCCATATGTGCTTTTGAAACCTAGTAAAATGCAGAACAGAGGTAATCAGTACTGTGTGGGAACAGGAGGTGCAATTTTAACAGGGATGGCAGGGCTGGGCATCAGTGAGCATGCGATACTGGACAACATGGAGGGCCAGCAGCGCAGTGGCCACATGCGGGGGAGAGCATCCAGGTAAAGATGGCAGCCCTTGCACAGACACTAACATGAGGGAAGGCCAGGTATGTTCTAAGAACAGCAAGAAGGCCACAGTGTACAAGATATTATATTTTTTTAAATATACTATGTTGATATACATGACTATACTTTTGGAAATAATGAATTTTAAAAGGGAGGAGATTCTTCAAATCACTAAACAGCAAGCTTGATGTGCCATAATAGACATTAGAATATAGTAAAAAAAAATTTAAAGACTTAAAAATATTTTATAAAGAAAAGGGTAAAAACAGTGTTTAATTTCACTTTTAAGGTTCTTAACATTTAGCTAGGCAGGGAAATAATGTAGTCCTTATAAATAGTTAACTTAATAAAGGCTATTTGATAACTTCATGGAATCATTATACTTACTTAAAATGAGAAGTTTAATGTACCTTCATCAATTGATATTAAAAACTTCTATTGCTGTTGGCTGTGATCTTTTAAAAATATATTTCTAGTATGGCTTCCATAAAATTCATTTTATATTTTAGAAACTAAGAAATGGGTTGAGCTTTAAGGAGGGTAGAGTCTACTGACTCTGTTCTTACAAGTATACCTTTCCCTATGGGAGTTGTAAAAATGTGTTTTTACCTAACAGTGGAAAACAAGATGGGACTGGAGGACAGATGCCAGTGTGAAGCTGCCACCAAACGTAAGATGTAAGAGGAGACTAATGGTCATGTATGGGGACAATGATTGTGAGTAAAAGATATGGGCAAGGGAACAGAAGTGGGACTGCGGGGACATCTGACGCGGTAAAGGGAAAAGAGGAAAACGAAAGGAGTATAACAAAGGAAGGGGATTCTTACATCTTAAGTCCTGCCTCTCACCTCCTGGCTTGTTATTTCTGGCTCACACTGCTAGCAAAATTTCTAGTAACCCACGTTAGAGCACAAGTTGACCTAGAATTTAAGTTGTTTTGCTTTTTATTTTTAATGGAAATATGAGTCCCTCCTATTCTGCCAGGGGGATCCCATACTGTTTTAGGGCATGGCTGGTCCTTAAAGCACAAAATTTTACTAGAAAAATCATCAGTTCCTTTAAAAGAATCAAAGAAGATGGGGTGGGAAACATTCATATCTAAATTTGAAGATGATGACTGAAACTTAAAAACAAATTAGTCTCTTAATCCATTACTAACTGTTGTGATGCTATACAACATTTATATTATGCCACTGTATATTTAATTCATTTATCACTTCACATATTAAATCTCTTTTCTCATTGCCAATTTACTCATGTTGTTCATTTTTCCTCTTCTCCTTCTTACATATATTGTATCATTTTACCTTTCTTTTGAAAAACTGACAAAAAGAACCCAGATAATAGTGTTTTCACTGGGAAATAATGCACTACAATACAATATAATTCTGATGCTGGCAGAATTTTCTGCTTTGCAAAATGAAATGCTTCCAATAATTTAATGTAACATATGGAGCCTTCAGAAGAAAATAAGTGTTATTTATCTGAATTCTATAAGACACCTGTAATGTTTTTCCTTCTGAGCACATGAAATTTGATGACACACTGATAAGGATAATTACTTAAATACACTTTAGCCACTCTAATCCAGGACTTAATAATGGTAACAGCCAGAGTTAAAACAATACCAGAACCACACACTGATATACACATGCACAACCTAGGTAGTAGTGATGAAATCCTCTTTATTGAGAAACTGTAGTAACGCTTACCGACAGGAAAAACATGACCATCTTTACAGGAATTCGATAGCATATTAGCTTTTTGCTTATACCCTTTCTTAAGGTTTTGTGAAGAGTTTTTAGCAAAAAAAGGAAGGAAGGGAGGAAGGGAGGGAGTAAAGAAGAAAAGAAAAAGAAAACAGATAAAAAGGTAAGCATTACCTTTTTTCTACTGTTTCTGTAAATGCTGGGTCTGCCTTCACTATTATCTGCTTTTCCATGTCCATTTTATAGAACAATGGTTTTGTCCTCTCTGGCTATTAATTGCTTTATTGTCCCTGTTTCAAATGTGGTAATCAAGAGAAGTATTTTAAAGGCTTTTGGTAAATAGCTCCTTCATTTTTGAAGCCTGAAAAACAAAACAATCTGAAAAGTAGCTTGCAACAACTTGCAAATGTATTGCTATGAAGAACATTTCTTAAATGTCTTATTATAATTACCTATTTCAGAGAATTAAATAGAAAATTGGGAATACAGTTTAAGCCTTTTTGTGCAAATCTTCCTTTGCAAATAAGAATTTTAACACCCCATCTACTGAATTTGACCCCTATGTCCAAATCCCTGACCCATGCTGGGGAAGAAAGGTGGACATAGATTCCAATGGCATATTTAAACAGTGGCTCTACTGCAAATATATCATGAACAAAAATAAGACTTTTTAAAGCTAATCCTACCCATTCAAAGGAATAATCTAGGGTGGTGAGCACACAATACAATATACAGATGGTCTATTATAGAATTATACATTTAAAATTTACATAATGTTATTAACCAGTGTCACACCAATAAATTTAATGAATTGGCCTGGAATAAGCCAGTCAGAGAAAGGATACCATATAATTTCACTCATATGTAAAAATCTAAAGAACAAACTGAACTAACAAGCAAAATAGAGACAGACTCATAGATAGAGAGCAGACTAACAGCCCCAGGGGGTGGGGGTAGTTAGGAGCTGGAGGGATTGAGTGAAATGGGAAAAGTACTCATGGACATGGACAACAGTGTGGTGACTGTAGAGGGGAGGGTTGGTGGTGGAAGAGGGATAAATGATATTGGGGAAAATGCAATCAAAAGGAGGAAGATGAAAAAACAAAAAAAAACTATAAATACACAAAATAATAATCTGGTTCATAATGTAAGCTTTCCTAAATAAGCTTCTGATCCAGTGTGCTAGAACATGCTCACTCATGTATGAGTATTCTGAGAGAAGAAGCCAAGGAGATACACCAAACACTACCCCCCATCCTGGTTACTGATCTAATTGTGTTGAGGGTGGTGGTTGTGCTGATCACCAGAGCTGGGGCTACTGCAGGCAGTCATATGCTCTATGTCGACCTCATTAGGAGTTTGTCTTGAAAACAAATTCTTCTCTACCAGTTTTCCTTGGGTTGGATGGGTACAAACACTGCTTAGCCATGGTCCAGAAGTGCCTTTAATGTGGTGTTGTCAGTAGTCCATATGCATTGAAAGGGTAAGCAAGCTTGGATTCAGGCAGCTTTCTATTTAGGGGTTCTGCAAACTAGTGCCTTTAAAATTAAAACCTGCATATGAATCACTTTAATCTTGCTACAATACAGGATCAACATGTCTAAGATGGCATCATTTTATGTGTTTTGAACAAGCTCATGAGTGGTGCTAACACCCCTACTTATAGCTCATCATGATGTAAGAATCAAGGTTCACAATGGAGGCAAGAGACAGCTTCACTTTATTTCCCCAGTAAATGGTCCTCTTTTCCTTTAGTGAATGAGGGAAACTGTATGGAATTTGCCTTAAACATACTGGTGGACTAATGAGAATGGTAACAGGGTGCCTGCCAATTAGTTGACAATTTTTGAACACCGATGAGTCACCACGTGTCCCACTGTATGGATTAGAGTATGGAAATCAATTAACTTATGGTCTAAACTAAGGCATTTTGAGAACAAAAGGAGAAATTTTTAATAATTATGCTGGTACAACAGCAACCTGGGAAATAAAGATATGTTCACCCTGCTAAGAGTGACAACATGCTAGAGAACTCTTAGTAATTTATTTATGCTTTATCATATAGAAATTCATTTTTTAAAATAACCCATGTAACTATCGTTCTTTCCCATTATTACATGTTTATAAACATTGTTGCTTTCTTTACTCATATATTTTTAAAAATTTATCCTGAGATAGAAAGGATTTTTCAAAAATACATTCCTTTATAATCCCCTCTTTCTGAAAACATGTAAAACATATAATTCAACCATGGTTTCTATGGGATTAGTTGCATGAGATCATTATAAAATTTTTAATAGATAGCTGAATGAAGTGATAACTTTTCTGAAGTTCTGAGTTGAATGTTCAAGTTAAAATGTGATGTGTTTTGTTACGCCCTTGGCAGGTGTGGCTCAGCACAAGCCTGATGGTAATTATCTCTTGATGATAATAAATTGCTGTTGTCTTTTAAACATGTAGATAGATGGTGTTCTGGTTATATGTTTAGCATTACTGATGCATTTAATAAATTTTATGGCCTGTCAGCATGTTGTCTTTCATGGTGAAATTAGCACACATAGGGGATGTCTCTTAATCCCAAAGTAAATACTGATTTACATTCTCCCAATTTTAATAACTTGGCCTTATAGTTCAACTTTACATGCTCATATTTTGTGTTGTGTACCCATAATTTTATTATAAATTCATGGTTCTTAAACAAGATATGCTTAAAAACATCTTCATTTTATCTGAAGTGATTTACTTTTAAAACTTCTGAGTGAATTTTATGTATATGGAAGTGCATGCATCAACTTTAATGTCATACTATAATATATACTTTTAAAACCTTCTAAATCATAGGAGAAAAAGTGGAAGATGAGCTCAATTAACTGCAGGTGGGTTGTCACTTTAAATGAGACAAAGTCTGTTGTTTCCAGTAGCATTAATTAGCTTTAAGCTGGCATACAGTAATTTGTCAGCTAGAGATAACCCTTTATTAACACTTTTAAAATAAAGATTTAAAAAGCTGTGCTATTTAAATTGGCAGTAATTTATTTATTGTTTTAGAGCTATGTAGTTTTGTTAAATTCCCAATGACTAGTTTAAGTAAAGCTTCTTACGATACAACTGCCCCTAAGGAAATATTTCTTTTTATCTTTACAATGTTTATTTTATAGGCAAATAAGTAATTAAAACTTTATCATGCCTTCAAATGACCTATTATTACCCCATAAATTACACACCCTCCACCCCCAGAAAAACCAATACCTAAAATGATATTTTGGCAAGAACTGAAGTCTTTGTGCTTTACAAGGCAAGAAATTATTATATATGTCAATATATTTTAATTATATACAAGTGTTTTGAAAATAATAACATAAAAAGTAGATACAAATAAACAATATAAACTCCCATTGGCTAATTAACTGACAAACAAAACCCAATCTTTATATTTAAAATTCTTTAAAATATATTTTATCAATTATCTTCATTTTGTTTCCTCATGTGAAGTTATTGCATTCTATTTATCTATGTGAACACATTCTCATTCTTAAATTATTTTTCCCCTTGACTTATGTCCCAGAAATCAAAGTTCTTTGCCAATCAATATGTTTACCTTAGAGTTAAGTTATTCAGTTCTTCAGCTTATCTAGAAAATATATGGCTTGCCCAAATACAAAATTGATTTTATTATTTTTATAAGATTCTAGATTTTAGAAATTATTTTTACTCAAGTTTAGTTTTTGTTTTTAGTTTTTAACTTTTTGTTTGGAAATATGATCAGATAGCATATTTGCAAAAAAAATATCCCAATGCATACTCATGTACCCTCCACTCTGCTTTCTCAAATGTTAACATCTTCCACAGTCATTGTGCAGTTATCGAAAACAAGATGTAAACAATAATACAGCATGTTTTTAAAAAGCCACGTGTACCTTTCAGTTCCTTCACTGTCTTCTGTGTTCTGCTCTACGGGGACTCAACTGCTGTGTGTTCGCACAACACAGACTTTACCCATGGTGTTGTATCGACCCCTGTCCTGTTGTTAGCCTCCTCTTCCTCTCTGCAATTTTTCTTACTCTGCCCTTGTCCCACACAAAGGTGTGTGGCCAGACAGGTATGTGAGAGGTTGCTTAATGAAATTTGGTGTAATATTCTTTTTTTTTAATTATGGGTTTTTGAAGTTTGTCATTTTTTGTCTTCATACTATGCTGCCTGTGTGCATGTGTATGTGTATGTTACCATTTTTTTTCCTTTTTTTGTTATGGAAAACATTAGGAGATGTAGACCTAGATAACGTCCATTGTTCATCTACCTGGAAATCCAATATATCTTGATTCCTAATGTCAATGTGTTATAGTTAGAAATACTGAAATCTAATGATTGATTTCTACTCAGTGTTTGAAATGACTGTTTTTCCTATGATGAATAACTATAATACAAATACTAACAAATTAAATTTCTATTCACTGATGTATCACTCTGAGAAATATCAGCAGTTATACTTGGAAGTCATAGTACGGAATGATTTCAAAACATATTTAGTTCTGGAAACAGACTGACTGAATTCATATCAAATATTTATAATTGCATTGCCTTAGGCTAGTTCTTCACTTTCTATCATTTTCATTTGTTCCATTAAATGAGAATAGTAATGTTCTTACTTCATGGAGTTGTTAATAAGGATTAAAGAAGATAATTCAAATAAAGCATTTAAAAAGTCTGACATAAAACTACAGGATTTAAAAACATTAATAATCTATATTGTCCAAACAGTGCTTCCTTTTTTAGAATCTGTTTATCCTTTTGATAGATTTTTTTTGTATATTTTGTAGTATAAAGAATACATGGTAGATATGGAGAAAATTATTTCATTCACCTGAATTTGTATTTGCCTATTTAATAAACACTATTACTTATAAACAATGTGCAAAAAAATGCTATCGGGTTTATGGGACAACTTCAATTGTTTAGAGCTTATCCTAACAAACACATTTGGGGCTGGAGAACATTCTTACTGATGTGATTTAGAGCTGACAATGAATGGTGATAATAAAACCTAGACTAATTTTGGTTGAGTTCATCGTGTGTCTGAATTGTCTTCATACAACTACCATCCTGACTGCCTGCACTCTGGATGGACTGGCTCCCATCACCTTGCCCTTGTTATGGCCCTGCTGATGTGGTCAGAAATGTTAGCTCTTATTTGCTAGGAATGCAAGTTCCTTGGAAGGCTGTTCCAAGACAAGGGGGGACTGAATTGTAGAACACCTTGAGTGTCCGACATCTCACAAGTTAACTACTATAAAAAAACACAGACAATTTCAAGAATCTAAATAAATGTACTGCTTAAGAGAATCCATGAATACATTTTTTGTAATTATAATTCAGGTGATGTAAACATTCACGTTACCTCATTTAACTGTAAAACTGAAGTGGGCATTCACAACTCAGCTGATAACAAAGAATGCTGATTTCCTCACTACAGGTATGAAGAGGAGATCTACATAGAGACAATTGGAATATTCTTCAGGTTGGTAATGCAGCATGTAGAGTAGGATCAAAATATTCAGTGGGTAATAGTTTATAAGAATTAAATATCTCAGCATGAAAAATTATACCATGCCTAATACCAAGATATCAAGGATCTGGTTCTAATCAGTTAACATTTTATCCAAATTAATCTTAATCATAATTTTCTGCCCCTTTAGTTTTAATGTGACAATGTATTAGTAACAGGCTTTAAACTAGGACAAAGTATTTGAATTAATGATTGAGTTGGTATTTCTTATCTAACATCTTTGTATTTACTAAAGAACTTTTAATGATTAGAAAAATGGAGCAAAGTAAAATGCAAAACGAGACCAAAATCTCCACTTATTCCAACATCAGTTATTTTAGTTTGTGTAAAATAGTCCATTGGAACTGATTCAGGTCTTCCCACCAAGATGCCAATATTTTATTATAAATAGTAACTTTCCCCAAGAAACAACTGAGGTTTTAAATATGAAGTTTATATTTACTTAGATGATATCAGGCCAATGAGCTTCCCAGAAGTCTCTTGATCAAGAAATGTGTGAATGCCTTTGCTGATAATTCCACAACAGGCCCTCATTACTCTGTATATTAATTTTTATTCTATTCTATAAAACCCATAAAGATAGATGCCTCCCATGTTTATCTTAACAAGTGCTTTAATCCATTAAATTATTCAATAAATATTTATGAAATGAAGTTGATAAATCAGACTGATTTATATTGACAACTCTCCAGGAAACAGCACTGAACTGGGACTTCCAAAATTACTTCAGGAGAGCTCACATTATAAATAAAGTTGATAGATAATAATTTAAGCTCTTGCCCTGTGCCAGATACTACGTGTTTTATATTGTTGACTCATTTAATCCTTATCACAATCTTCAGAGCCAGGTGCTGTTTATCTTACTTTACAGAAGAGAAAATTGAGACAGAGGGGTTGAGTAAAGGCTATACATACAATTTCTGCTCTGGGTCTGTTTGCTGATCCAGAAGGAATAGTTCAAAGGCTGAACATTTTTCATTGCCTCACTTGTTTAGAGGAAAAGCAGTTCGAGGTCCAGGTTCTAGTGAAGGTAAACCTCACAGAATGTAGACTGGAAACCTTAAGAGCTTCAACCTAGGACAGAGGGTAAGTGAGAAATACACCACCCTTGCCAGATAGCAGCCTACAGTCAAATTATATGAGTGGTCTTATAAATCTCAAGGACAATCACAGACTAAGATGATACCAGTTATAGTCACTCCGGGCATCTTGCAGAAACAAATATAAATCCTCTCAGTTGTTTGTTAAAACAATTACTTTTTAATACAAATTCTAGAACACAATCAACATTAATCTAGACATTCAATGATATATGATGACATATAAAAACAAAGTAAATAACAGATAGCAGAAACAGACTATATCTCCACCAAATAATAGAATCACCAAATACAGACAAAACAAAAAAAAAACAAAATACTTGGATATAAAAACACTAAACTTCTGTTTCAGCAAGGAAATAAAAAGAATAAAGTATTTTTAGAGTTGAAAAAGACCTGAATAGAAATAATAGAGCTAGAAAATCTAAAAATAAATATTATGCATTGATAATGGAGAAAACAAATGGAATAAACATAAAGAAAGTCAGTTAAAATGGAATAGGCAGCCACTGAGGGGGTGGGGTCTATGCACCTCTCATGTCCATGTTCTTACAAGTATTGTTAAGTTGCTAACCTGCCGTTAAACCCAGTTCAAGGACAAACAACATACATTCTGAATCCATGACTGCTACATGGACATATATAGACTTCACTTCTTCCTCATCATAGTGACCAAACCATTTGCATTCTTCACCTTGAAAGGAACCTATCCATTTGGACAACCAATATCCTCTATTTACATAATAGGCCTGACCAATCCCAACTGACTTAGCCAAAATCATCCTTTTACATGGAGGACAAGAATGAGAACAGCTCCTAAGGTTCTGCCCTTCACAAACCTTGTCTTTCTTTGCTACTTTTGAAGCACAGTTTAGGTTGCTACCTGAATCTGTGCCCTGGATTGCAATGCCTCCTTTGCTCAAATAAATGGTTTTTATTCTTTATTACAACCTAAACCATATTTTTGGTTAACAATATTATACTGAAGGCTTTAGAACATATTAAACTCAAGTAAAAAGAAAATGAATGAACTTAAATATAGATCAGAAGAAACTATCCAAAGCAACAAAGGGAGACCAAGTAAGTAAAACACAGAAGGCAAGAAAGATTTATAGAAAACACAATGAGGACTTTTAATATGTGTTCAATTAGGTACCTGATAAATAAGAGGGAACATTTTTGATAGAACAAAGTTGAAAAAGATATCTGAGAATTACACAAAACTGATGAAAAACACCAAGCCATAAAATTAACAAGCTAAACATGCTGAGTAGATAAAGAAAAAAATCTACACATAGATGTATTACAGCAATTCTACAAAAGGCCAAAGACAAACAGAAAAGTCTCAAGAGCAGCCAGAGGAAATATAGACATTAATGTCTCAAAAGCACTCTTATTTTAATAGAGTATGATATGATATCGCAGTATTATATTTTTAGTGACTGAAAAAAATGAGTATGTTCTTAGATCTGAAAAATATTTTTCAAGGATATATTAATAAAGATACATTCAGAATAGCAAAACTTGAGAGAATTCACAACCTAGACAAAACTAAAACAATATGTATGCAATCGGATATTCCTCCGCAACAAAAAGAATGGTATCTTGCCATTCCCAACAACATGGATGGACCTACAAGGTACTATCCTAAGTGAAATAAGTCAGACAGAGAAAGGCAATACCATGTAATCTCTCACTTATATATGAAATCTAAAAAAAAACAAAATAAATGAACAAACAAAACAGAGAAAAACTCATAGATACAGAGAACAAACTGATAGTTGCCATATGGGAAGAAGACTGGGTAGATGGGTGAAAAAGGTGAAGCAATTACAATGTACAAATTGCCAATTATAAAAATAGTCCAAACTGTTCTTAAATCTCTGCCCCTAGGGTATTTTTTTGCTAGTTTGTTTGCTTTAGCTAATTTTTTTTAACCTCAATGTTGTGTAAGTGCAATATAGAAGCTGGCCAAAGGCTTGAGGAGAATTTTTGCATAGATTTTCAGGGCTCCCTTACAGCTCCTTTCTCACCAGCTTCCTTGCCCCCAAATCCCAGCTGCCTCAGAACCCTCACACTCTGGTCAACCTTTCTTTTACTTAAGGAGACTATCAGTCTCATACCTGCACTATGATTTGGCAGATGCTGTCGGGGACAAAGTCTGTGTAAATACAAGGCTCCTTATATGTGTTCTTCCTCAAATATTATAGACCCATATTTAGTGTCCACAATCTACTAACATTGTTTTTAAACTTGTCCAGTTTAAATAATTCTTCGTGGTAGGGAGTTAAAACTTATCCAGCTACTCTGTCATGGTTACATCCAAAGATCTTTGCCATGCAGTTTAATAAATCTATTTTTTCCTTAATCTTGAAGTTATGCAAAATAATACAGATTTATATTTACACATATTTGTATGTTTCCTATAGCTAACATAGTGGTTATCATGCATTTGGCACTGTGTGAGAGTGTGTGTGTGTAGGAGAGAGTCTGGGAGTCTGGGTAAATGAATAAATGTATACATGTGAATGTACTCTTTTTTTTTCTACCCAGACAGAATGATTTAAAGAACTAAATATTATGATAAGACTATTAAAGAGGTGAGGAAAATAGTTTACCCTAAATTTGAGGGCATCATTGTATGGACACTTATTTCATCCAATTATCTGTAAGAAATTCCATATATTTTACATGGGTAATCTGTAGTATCAATGTCAAATTTCTAGAAGACATTATTATCAGTTACCCAAATTTGTTTTACTCCTTGATGACTTTATAGATTTGACTTACAATAACCCAATATTGGATCCACAAAATGATGAAGAAATAATCAAATTTAATTGTCTTTGTGACCAAACAAAATGGAGGTTTGACTGCGTGTCGCCAAAGGAGCTGGCACCAAAGGAAAGAGGTTTCATTCAGGTGCCGCAAAACCTCAGAGAATAGTGGACTCCCTTCTGGAAGACCATCTCATCTTCCTGCTAAAGCCTGCAGTTATTCTAGGGATAGGGAGGGGAAGGCATTTTGTCCCTATCCAATTACCTTTCTAGCCTTTGATGTGCTGGGGACCTATCCATTGATGTTTCTAGCTGTCTGAGGGCTCAGAGAAAGAAGCTCCCCCCAGCACCATCTATGCCAATGGGGGAGACCTCTCCCCGCACTCCAGCTGATTATCTATGGAAACAATTTCTTGAAATCAATTTTGCTGTGCTTGGTGCCACTGGTTCCTGTCATTGCTGACAATGGAATCTTGTGCATTCAGAGTAGGCATCCTTAGAATCTTGAGTAAATTTGCATACAATTTTGGGGAATGATATCAGATCGAAAGAAAAAACTTTATACCTCATCTCAAAACCTTACATTTTACCAATGAAGAAGATTAAACGCTAAGAATATACTTCACTCAAAGCCAGGGAATTTGTTTTAGTAGTTGTGAGTACTTCTACATCTGTCATTCAATTAACGTTTTTGAACATCTAAGAAATAAACTAAAAAGTACGTAAGTTTTATATGTCTAAAGGAAAAATATATTTTTTTCTAAAATGTCCATACGACACTTTTATAATACAAAAATCACAGTTAAAGAGTGATTATTCAGACATTTTGCTTAGTAACAGTTTTTCACTGCGATGCACCAGATGTCCGAATCCATTCAATTCAGGTTGTCGTTTTCATGACTTTAATGAGTGAGCTTCCGTGACAGATATACACACTGTCAGTATTTCTGAGGGAATCAGGTCCCATCCAAATTGTCTTTTTTAATTGAGTGTTTTAATTAAAAGTATTAAATTTACTTTTTCTTATCTAAAACAAATGACTAAGTCAAACACGCCACTGACATTAAGCTTCATTATTCTATATTGTTATTCAAATTTTGGATCTGGGAACTGCTAGGTTGACCTATTTGAACACTAATGTGAGGATTTTCAAACCAAGTGGTTGGGTTGGCCTTCTCGCTTCTTGAGAGCACCAGATTTCTGAATAGATACTTTATAAGAATTAACTTAAAAACTCTCTTATTTTTAAATACATAACAACTAGTGTTTAACTCCTAGAAACACTTCATAGGATAAAAATAAACTACCCAGTCAACCCATCACGAACACCATCTGAGGCAGCAGGAGTTCGAGGCCGGAGAAACAGAGGACAGACGAGACAGAATGAATGATGAAAGATGGAACAGAAGAAGAACTGGAGTTCATTTCATACTGTTTCCTCCCTCAGGGCCAGTTTCTGAAGTTTAGAACTATCAACTTGATACACATCTGGCTGAACAGGTTACCTCATATCCCTTAGTAAACTACGGTGGTGAATTGTACCATTGTTAAATAATAAATTTTGCCCTATTTCAGAGTAATAGATATCTGATTTCCAGTTTCCTTTCTCCAAATTAATTATTCTTTCCTGATAACCTCAGAAAGCCTGCCTCCCTTTCCCACAAAATAAATTACATTAAGAAATCATATGGTATCATACATGTAAACGCTGCACAAGTCCTAGTCCATAGTTATTGCTCAGTAAAAAATTATTTGATTCTGTACACCTGAAACTAATGCAAAATAATATTGAATGTAAGCTGTAACTGAAACTATTAAAAATTGAAAAGAATATAATATAAAGATACAACAGTAAAAGTGACCCTTTACAATAGATGCTCATCATCCGAAGACAATTATTTTCCATTTTGCATACTTTTCTTATTACTGAGTAATTTCCTAGGTAAGTCATGGTATACATACATTTTTGCTCTGCTTTCTCTGACTTCTATAATAGGAATTATCCATATTTCTAAAAAGATTGTTTGACTTCCATTGGCTACTTCCCATAACCACTAGTGGCAATGGGGGTGGTGGCTATGAGAGAAAGAAAGCAGTGAGTAACTCATTCCAGCTGTTTCCTTCCTCTCCATTGTGTACCTGGAAACCAACTTTTAAAGATCTTTTCATCTCCTTCCTGTTTGCTGCTGGCCAGTCCCATCCCTTTCTTATATTCAAATCTGAGTATAAGAAGGGAACTCTATCATCAGCTCTCTCTTCTGGAAACCTTAAAATTAACTAGACTAAGTATATTATTCATACAAAGTCTAATATAAGTATCCACAAAAAATAATCTGACCAGTAAGTATTTTCCCCATATTGTGCTAAATGAAAGGGCCTTTATAAAAGAACTCAGGAAGCCCTTATCAGATACAGGACACCCCCCAGTTTCTGTTTATGAAGAAAAATATCTTCAGCATGAAAAGCACAGCATGCTCTCAGATGCCACTACATCTATGACAAGGACTCGAGTGATAGGAACAGAGCCAATGCCAATTGAGCTCATAATAAATCTAACAAAGATTTACCATCACTCTTCAGAGCAACAGGTGGTAGTCAACTAATGAAAATACTGCACGATGGCAAAGCCTGGCTGAATTGTACATTTCCATTTTTGGCCCTTAAAAACAATCACAACTATAGTCCAAATACAAATCTCAGACCAGCCTTGTCACCTTTCAGTCTAAGGGGAGGTTTTTCTGGTGAAACAAGAGTAAGTGAGAAACTGAAAATCAAACAGTACAAAACAAAACAAAGAACTAAATTTAGGTATAGAAAGCAAAATGTGTGGAAAGATGGTAAAATGTACATTTACCCTGCCATGAAGAATTCTTATTGTCTCTGTGGCATAATGAAGGCTGAATATTTTTTCAACATATCCTGACCAAAGTATTCATTAAAAAGTCAAGACAGAGCTTAACCGCTTGAAAAATTTCTTTTGCTTTGAACTGTCTAGATTGTTATATGAATTTCTCAAACTCTCTGGAGCCACTCAATACATATTCATGTTATCACACATCAACTTGTATGTTAGTGTTACTTTAAGTCTTAATATCCACTGGCAAATTTGCAAAGGATTGCATTAAATTGTTTGTGAAGCATCTATTTGTTTGGTACTACCTACAAGCTATCAAAAGCCAAAACAAAGATAAATGAATAAATCAAACTAAAACATTTTCAACAACTTTAATATATTTGATGTAGAAAACAAATATTTAAATCATATGAAACTTTGTCAGACAATTTCCAGTACTTTCCATCTTCAAGGAGGCTACAAGTACTTTTTAAAAATTATTAAGACTTTCCAAACATAAATCTATAGAATATACAAAATCATATTGAAATTATTTGCTAATTAAAACAAAACCTTAGCTCTGGCTGGCATAGTTCAGTGGATTGAGCATGGGCTGCGAACCAAAGTGTCACAGGTTCAATTCCCAGTCAGGGTACATGCCTGGGTTGCAGGCCATGTCCCTCAGCAACCGCACATTGATGTTTCTCTCTCTCTCTCTCTTTCTTCCTCCCTTCCCTCTCTAAAAAATAAATAAATAAAATCTTTAAAAAAAACTTTTAAAAACCTTTACTCCTAAAACTCTGAGGTTGAATCATATTACACTTTTAGAATACCTACAAGTTCCTCAAAACTGCAACATATATATCTTTACATACAGAAGGTCAAAATGGCAGTTATGTCTCTCTAGATATGCTTTGTTTTTCTAAGCAAATGCATATACCTGTGTACATATTTAGCTACTAGAATTTATTATAAAAGTAAATACTGTGTTTCATGTAAAGTTTTTTTGAAAAAAAAATGTCCCCAATCAAGGACACACAACTTTCAGGATTTGGAGTTTTATTCCATTGAACCTTCTGTCGGGCACATGATAGGGAATGGGACACAGGTGGATGTGCATTGGAATCCTGGCTTTTACGTTATGCTCTGGGAATACTGAAGAATTCACATAAAATGAGAACTGCAGCTCTTTGTTAATAAAAATAGACATATCTGCCCAGGTTTACTGTCAAGAGAATTAAATAACAACAACAATAATAGAATGGTGGCTTAACAGCCATATTTATTTAAGGCTTATGATGTGCCAGATTCTTTGATAAATATTTTCAATCTCTCAATGCTCAGAGAACTCTATGTGTAGATTTCATAAAATCTATTTTGTAAGTTAAGAAATTTAGACCAAAAGAAAGTTGAAAATATCAGTAATTTTGTACCAGGTAATAATTATCTCAACAGACTTCATAATACATGAAGCTGTAATTAAATAATAATTATGAAAAAAGTTTATGCTCTCACAAGGGCTAGAACATAATAGGCACTTGCCAAGTACCACTGCCCCTCTGTTTTTGTCCCATCTTAATAACTTCCTCTTTTTTTAATTGAGGGGAAGGAGTTATGACGATGGGTACTGGAGACCCTGAGACCAAGGTTTGGTCCCTATTTTGCCACTTTAGCTGTGACACATCAGGCAAGACATCTAAGCTTCATATTCCAGATCCATTGAAGTGGAAGAAAGAACATACATTATAAAATAGGTAATAAAATAATTATTAGGAGTTTATTATTATGATGGAGAGACATGTCTACTTCAAAAATATTAGAATTTTGACCCTTTCCCAAAACAATAAATAAAACGATTTGGTTCTCTACAATATGATAGTGTCAAACTATTTCTAACAGCTTAAGCCAGGGAAATAATGTGTATTTCTCCAAGAGATTTGGGAAGAATCTGCACATTCTGTATATTTAAAAATCCAGAAAAGAAATAAAAATTGCTATTGTACAGTGATTTATTTTTGTCTTCCCACAAATGGGTCTAGGGGCCAAATACATGTCTTGTTATTTGAAGATGGGGGCTGTATTAATATCTTAGTAGTTGAAGATAGTCTATTTCTAAATTTTGACCAAATATAAATACTTCCCATCTGTTATTTCAGAGTCTGTTCACTTTGCATTTATATTTCTACTCTAAATACTTCAGATTCAATATTTTTGTTGCTTATATATGATATTAAGATTGAAATCTTAAATTGCTTTCAAAGTATTTTCCAGTTAATTACCAATCAAGTAATTTAATTCTTACTCGATTTTGACCCTACCTATCAAATAATTATACCTCTATTATGACAATATTAGTTCTTCATCTCAAATTTCTAATAAATGAAAGTAAGTGCTGAGGCTATTTAAGTAGAGGACTCATGGGCACAGACAATGGGGGGATTGACTATGAGAGTGGGGGACACAGGGTAGGGGAGAGCAATGGGGAAAAGGTGGGACAACTGTAACTGAACAACAAAAAATGAAAAATATAAGAAAGAAAGTAAATGAAATTATTTTATTCATTACATATGAATTACTGTTTTATTGTTTGTTTCCCTGTCAATAACTTCATGTAATTACTTGATAAATTACTTTCTAAAACAGAAGTAGTATGATAAAAACATACAACAAAAAGGAAGAAGTTAAAAGTACTCAGCACACTTAGAGGGAAAAAAAAAAACAAAATTAAGGGAAAGAAGGAATCACACACCCATAACACATTTGTTATTGGAAAACATGGGAACTTACATATGAAATAATAAACTACTATGTAAATGATTTCTAGAGTCTACTTTATGACATTATCTTCAATTAAAAAATAAAAAATTAATAGAGTTAAAAAGTAACTTGTTATTCCCCTTGAGCACATACGAAGAGGTGAAACTGCTGGATCATGTGGTAGTTCTATTTTTAATTTTATGAGGAACCTCCAGGACTGAGCTACTTTACATCCCCACTGACATTGTACAGGGTAATTATCTGTGACAACAGTGGCCATCTTTTGACCTTTTATTTTTTTTAATTATTTATTTAGTTTTTAGAGAGAGGGGAAGGGAGAAAGAGAGGGAGAGAAACATCAGTGTGTGGTTGCCCTTGTGCACCCCCTATGGAAGACCTGGTCTGCAACCCAGGCATGTGCCCTGACTGGGAATCAAACTGGTGACCCTTTGCTTCACAGTTAGTGCTCAATCCAC
Organism: Phyllostomus discolor; assembly: GCF_004126475.2. Lineage (NCBI taxonomy): Eukaryota > Metazoa > Chordata > Mammalia > Chiroptera > Phyllostomidae > Phyllostomus > Phyllostomus discolor. The sequence continues at coordinate 26,268,613 of NC_040910.2, read as the reverse complement.
TGAGCCACACCAGCCATGGCATGACCTTTTAAAAATAGCCATTCCAACAGGTATGAGGTGACATCTCATTGTAATTCGTGATTTGCATTTCCCTGATCAGCTGTGTCAAACACCCTTTCATTATACATGTAGGCCATCTGTGTGTCTTTTTCCTTGAGAGATGTCTATTCCGGTTCTGTGCCCTTTCTAAAAATCAGGCTGTGCTTTTAAGACTGGATTGCGTAAGTTCCTTAACATATTTTGGATATGAACCCCTTTATCAAATATATGGTTTGTGAATACAGGGTGGGGGAAAAGTAGATTTACAGATGTTCATGTGGAAAATAATACAACAATTAATAAAGTTAAATAAGAATAAACTCTGTTTTGCATACTCACAACTGTAAACCTAGTCTTGCCTCGCCCTGTATTTTCTCCCATTCTGTAGCTTGACTCTTCACTCTGACAATCGTTTCGTTTGTTGCACAAAGCTTGTCAGTTTTACGCAGCCCCACTTGTCTATTTTCACTTCTTTTACATGTGCACTTGGTGTCATATCTAAAAAAATTGTCACCAAGACAAATTCCAAGGAGCTTTTCACCTATGTTTCCTTCTAGTAGTTTTACATTTTCAGGACTTACATTTAAGTATATAATCTATTTTGAGTTGACTTTTGTATATGGTGTCAGATAACGGTCCAATTTCATTCTTCTGCATTTAAATATCTAATTTTCTCAACACTGTTTATTGAAGAGACCAGCCTTTCCCTTTATATGTTCTTGGAAAGTTAGTTGGCCATAAACACATGGATCTCAAAGAGATTATCTGCATTTCCATGTTCATCAAAGTGTTATTCACAATAACCAAGATAAAGGAATAGTCTAAATGATGTCCATGAGCAAATGAATGGATAAAGAGACGTGATATCTGTTTAATGGGATAGCATTCAGACTTTAAAAATAAGGGAATTCTGTCATTTACAAAAATATGGATGAAACTGGAGGACATTATGCTCAGTGAAACAAGCCAGATAGAGATAAATACTGCATGATCTCACTTATATGTGAATCTAAAAAAGACAAATTCAGAGAAGCAGAGAGTAGAATGGTGGTTTCCACGAGTGGTGGGAAGTAAATAGGGAAATGCTGGTCAAAGGGTACAAAGTTTCAGGTATAGAATTCATTTTGAAGGTCTTTTGTGCATCATGATGACTGTACCTAACATTATTGTACTGCATACTTGAAATTTGCAAAGAAGATAGATATAAGAGTCCTTAACACACACACACACAAAATAAGAAAGAGAATGGTAGCCATGTGAGGTGATGGATATGTTAATTATCTTGATTGTGATGCTCATATCACAATGTATGCATATATGAAAACATCAACTTGTATACCTTAAATATTCACAATTCCCATTTGTCAACTAGATTTCAATTTTCAAAGTAGCTTGGAAATGAACTCCACTATGTTGAATTAAAATTTGTATAATGCAACATATTGCTAGAGCATAAACATAATTAATGATAAAGCCAATCTTTCTGACTTTGACCCTTATCAACCATGAAACTATGCATAAAAAAACTCCACATTTACCTGCACTCTCTTCACTCTAATTAATGGAGAGGGTATAACCAATTGGAACATTTTTAGTGACTGTTTAAACTCATACTGAGATTTAAATAACAAGCAGCACCGCAAAAGAGCACATATTTGAACTTGGAAAATATCAGTGAGAAGCGTCAGTGACTGGAGACTTAACTTGAAATTTTGGAAGCATATAGGACATTCAAGAGAGGAGGTTTTTACATAAATTTCAACTTTATTATTCGCTGAACACTTTTTTTACCATGACCCAAATGGAAGTTAGGGCATTTAAGGACTGACGTCTTAACAACCTAATTCTGCAGCTAAATAAAACCTTGCAGGCACAATTGTGCTCACTCATCTAGGTTACCTGATGAAAACAACAAAAAAAATAAAATAACTTGTATGGTTGTAGGTTAATATAACCACATAAAATTATTTGAAGAATGATCAATAACATCTAAACTTTATAGGTTAGTAAGTACTGCTATAAGTTAGAATCTCTTAATGCTATACCATCAGAGGTAGGAATTTAAAAGATTTTAGAGTTTGTTCATAAATATTTTTATAAACTGAATACTGAAAATACATTATTCTAGGTGTGGTTCTCAATTAAGGAGTTTCATCAGAATCATCTAGGACTTTTTAAAAATATTATGTCTGGCACAGCCTCTTGGGATGTCTGATAATTAAAATGGCAGGTCCTAAAAGCACTGGAATGATGTTAACATTCCTTAGAGGTTCTCATGCATAGCTAAGCTTGGCAGCCACTGAACTAGACATGGTGGAGAGCATCTCTCTCAAAAAAGACAGAAAGGTTCATATCCAGTATGCTCATATCAGCTGATAATCCTAATTATTCATTTACCAAAAATTTTATTGAACACCTACAGCATGAAGTTATTGAGCTAGGTTCAGAGAGCAAATGAAAAAAAAATGGAACTTATTTCCTGCCCTCAAGCTTCTTATGGTCTATTGGAAGAGCCATGCAAACAAAGAGATAATTTCAATGTAGTGCTAGGAAAGGAGTAAGAAACTGCTATAGACCTATGATGGAGATAGACTAAAAAAGGTAAAGATGGTGGGTAAAAGGACATCAAGAACAGAAACAAAGATTCACAAAGACCTGGAGTAAGAAAGATCATTTGAGAACCGCAAGTTGCTGCAAGATCATAATATTGTTTGCATGGCATACTCAGGAATAAAACCTCTATCCAGGAAGCAATAAAGTACCATTAAATGATGTTAGGAACAGCAATGAAATGAAATACGATGAAGAATCGTGCAGTGAGGAATGAGAGACTTGCTTGCCCAAAAGGAATGAACCTCACAAAGTTATTTAGTTAATTTCTCCAGATAGAATCAATCAGACTCACAGGAGTAAATAGCAGATGGTGTTCTCCCATGTTGATGCATGTCCCTGATACACTTTTATAGTGACTCAGTGGCCTCAGGTCAATCTTTAAACTTTGCAGAGGGTTAAAGATGTTTTATATGAAATGCTGTGGTGGGAGGAACTCAAAAGATCAGAAATGCAGACAGTCAATTACAACCATAAATGCTTCCTTGAAATAGATTTCTTGTGTTTCCCAAGAAATTACAACAGAAGCTAAACTATTCATTGAACTGAATTAACACTTACAACAAACCTTTCCCCCCCAATAATTATTTGTCACTAATTCTGATCACTGAAATAGCCATTGAGAAAACCTCTTATAAGCCTGTGGTACTCACATTTTCCATGTGCATATACTATTTTAAGGAGAGCAGTTATATTTCAAATTGCTTCCTAAATAGAGTCTAATGCACAAGCTACAGGCAATATTTATGTATACAGAGAGATATTAGTATCTGTGTGTGTGATGCAATTTCAATGAATTACTTAGAAAAGTTCTAAAATGTAAAGGTACAAGCTAATGAATAAAAAGTAAAAATGAACAAGCTGATGGTGACAGTGACCACATTTTTAAACAGGGCAGGTACTTTTGAAATCATGTGAAATTGTAAGGTCTATTTGAATGATACTGACCTGCACCATTGCTAATTGTGTTAGTCTGTGATTTGGCTGACAAGGAAATCTGCCATTAGTTATTCTTTTAATAGAATAAATTGTGAATTAGTATTTTGAATGAAAAAGAGAAAAGAAATACAACAGTTGGAAGAAAAGTACTCAGGTTACTTCTCAATGATATTTTTTCCATCTACAAATCTTATCTTTATTATATGTATTTTTTTGCTGATATGAATTATGGTAAATGGAAGAAAATTTATTGATGAAGAATGACTCTGCTAAATAGAGTGCAAGAAACTCTAGATTTGGCCTCATTTATAATGTGCCAGTGTAAGTAGGAATTGTCAAGAGCCTTCACAGGTCAAGGCAAGCGCCCAAACTTGCTGAGTACTGGGAACACATACTTTCTTTCCAGAATGCAAGTGAAAAAAGTGAGAACTGGAGCTTCCCACAGCATATCAAAAAAGGAAACCAAGCTTTGGGGGGTTGGAGAGCTATATCTGACAGTGTTTCTATTTAACTTACACACCTGTTTTGAATATTTGCACTCATTAAAGGCAAATTATCATTGTTGTTAAAATTATGTAAATGATCACTGTTATTATTAACCATGGTATAGTAAAACAGTGTTCTGAGTAACACACTACCAAAGGACACAGAGGAGGCTTGATGCTAAAGACGAAAGAGCAGGCAGGCTTGAGTTCTTGTCCTAATCATCCTATTTTTTACCATGAATATAACTATGTTTTAAATTTGCATTCATAACAGAAAACCTGTGACAGGATCTACTTCCATATTAGAATAAAAAGATTGCACAGTACTTGGCAAAGGAGTGCTTAATGTACTGTTTATTTATAGACCATTCAGGGTGCTACTTCCACTTTTTTCTTATATGTAAAAACTACCAGCCAGCCATCTGCTGTACAAAACACAGAGTGCAATTAAACTGTTTGGCATACCCAGTTTGCAGTATTCCAGAAATGGTGACACTAGCTCAGAGGAGCTGCAAGTGGTGTATGTAGGCAGAAATAAATTCAACTTGCCTAGCAACGGACTGTGTAGCATACAGCATACTGAACATTCACGTGCCTCAAATTCACCCTGCTCGCAATGGACTCCCAACCAGAAGCATTTTAACTGTCAATGTTATTTACTATACAGTATTCAGCAGTGTAAATGTTAACTAAGAACAAAAATCATGATCAGTAAGGTAGACTGAAATGTGATCTGAACAAAAATCATGGCTGTGCAAGACAGACAGAAGTTTCTACAGAAGGGTTGTGGAAGGGATGGACTGGATAACTGTGTGCTGTGAGATAGCCCAGGAAAAAATCCTGAGTGAATTTACAGAGCTTTGCAAATGAAAAAGTGCTACAGTGTCGTGAGCTCTGTTTAAGCAAGTGAGCTGTGGTAAAGCAGATCTTCTGACCTGAGTACAAGGTCCCTGCAGTTTTGCATCTTGGAGTGTTTACACAGTGCCTAAAACTGGTCCCAACCAAATTTATTTTAGAAAGAAATATTGGCTGGAAAATAATGAATTTGAATATTTGCACTTATTAAAGGCAAATTATCATTGTTGTTAAAATTATGTAAATGATCACCGTTATTATTAACCATGGCATAGTAAAACAGTGTTCTGAGTAACACACTACCAAAGGACACAGAGGAGGCTTGATGCTAAAGACGAAAGAGCAGGCAGGCTTGAGTTCTTGTCCTAATCATCCTATTTTTTACCATGAATATAACTATGTTTTAAATTTGCATTCAAAACAGAAAACCTGTGACATATATACACAAATAATATCTTGGTAACATTTAGAAAATGGATGACCACTCAGTGTAATCAAATGTAACTGGTGAACTTATGTAACTGGTAAATGTTCTGGTGAACTTATGTTTTTGAACAGATCCTAGTCCTAAGTAGACATTTAATAGTGAATGGGCAAATGCACAATTGTGATTAGGTCTTCCTGCACAGAATTCAGAGAATGCAGTTTGTTGTTAATGAATGACTACTGAACCACCAAGGAGTCAGTAAAAGGAAAGTAAAAAAACCAGTTTGCAGAAGGGTGACTATAGTGATTGACTATATCACTATAGTGGTCATGAAAGTGCCATGGACAGGTATGTGATACATAGCGAATAGCATCTGTGAACAAAATGTCTTTGAAATTCACATGTTAATGTCCACCACCATCCATTTTTATTTGGGATTCTCTACCTTGATTCAGAAAATTTGGAGCAAAGTATATTCTTAATCCTTAAATTATGTTCATGGTTTGATAAAGTCTACCCATTAAAATCTCCATTTTAGTAGACAGGGACAATTGCCTGTTCAACATATATACACAAATTATGTAAAAACTGTGTAAAATTATCAGGCTAATATCAAATAAATAAAAGGCACTAAATAAATTTTAGCTGTTATTTTTAAAATGTTATTATTAATTTACAATTACTATATTTTTAGAAAGTTTGTATACAGACATTGCTCTTTATTTTAATTTTACTATTTTTTTCACTATGATATGTCAGATTTCAAAAGAGCATATAGATTATATATCTATGTAGGTTATAGATTATATCTATATACATAGATATATTTATGTGTAAGATAAATGAAATATTAATGATTAACAAGTGAAACACCCATGTTTCTACCTACAGCTTAAAAAAGTAACATATTACAAATAAAGCTCTCTTCCTTCCTATTCAAAAGTTTACTGGTAATTTCTTTTGCATCTTCTCCACAATGTCTGTCCAAGCCTTTTGTTTACTTTTTTCATTGAGTTTTTGTCATTTTTATTGTTCTTTATGTACTCTAAATATTAATATATTCATTATAAGATATTTGATACAAATATCTGCTAGTGTGTAGCTTTTGTTTTTATACTTTTTATTGGTGTGTCTTCTGAGCAGAAAACTTTATTTTAATTATCTAAATTTATCAGTCATTTTCTCTATGGTTTATTATAGTCACAAGTGTTTTATGAGACCATTTCTTACTCTGATTTTATATAGTCCCATCTTTATTCAAGTAGCCTATTGAGCACCAATTACATGCCAGACATTTTCTAGTACCATAAGAATATTGCTAAATGAAATTTTTCAATGTTTTTTTTCTTTTTCCATATGTAAATGTTGACCTTATCTGAAATTGAATTTTTGTTTAGGGTGTGAAATACATATTGATCTATTTTTTTGTTTATTTTTGATAAATATAAGCAGTCATCAAAGCACTATTTAAACTAGAAAACTATATCCTTTTCTCAATGAACTGCAATGTCACCACTATAAGAAATGAAGTATTTATACTTCAGATGTATTTATATGTATGCAGAAATCTCTGTGCTCACTCTATCAGTTTATCTCCTTTTTTAAGCTTATGTTTACCTCAATTTAATTTTAACTTTTATTCTCTTCTGACATTAATGATATATCTTTTTTACCTCTATCGCTAATATATTCTGCATCATCCAATTTGATATATATCCATCATTGTTGGTAGTTCTGAATCATTTAAAATTTTCCTGTTACTTCTTTTTTTAAAGATTTTATTTATTTATTGTAGACAGAGGGGAAGGGAGGGAGAAAGAGAGGGTGAGAAACATCAATGGGTGGTTGCCTCTCGTGTCCCCCTTCTTGGGACCTGACCTAGCCCACAACCCAGGCATGTGCCCTGACTGGGAATCGAACTGGCGACCCTTTGGTTTGCAGGCTGGCACTCACTCCACTGAGCCACACCAGCCAGGGTGCCTATTACTTCTTATTTGATCCGTATATTATTGTATTTTTATAATAATAAGTATTAAAATTATATTTTGTTATTATTACTGATACAGAACTTAATTGCATTGTAATCTTAGTCCATGGTCTTTGTTATACTAATTCTTTGGAATTTGTTCTATATCATAGTTTAATTAACTTAAAAAATATTTTGTCTTAGAGAATAATGGGTTATATAATTGCTACACATTTCTATCTATATCTAGTTTTTTTAATTTTTTTATTATTTTTCAATTTACAGTTGTCCCCATTTTCCCCCATTACTCTCCCCTGCCCTACCCACCCCCTCACCTCCCACATTCATTCCCCCCATTGTCTTTAGCCATGGATCCTTTATACATGTTCCTTAACTTGACCCTTTCCCTTCTTCTTAATTATGTTTATCAATTTGTATATAATTTTTAGTGTTTTATTTTTTCTTTAGTTTTTTTTTATTGTCTTTTAGTCTTTTGTTTTTCTGACTTATTCTTGTGGGTATATCACTTGTTCATATTTTTTATTTTTAAATACATATTTAAGTATATATTATATCAACAATTAAAGTAAACTAAAATATACAATGAGACAATAGTAAAATTTATGAGTTGTGCTTTTTTTTACATCCAAGCCCAATATAAATTGTTCATTCCAATATAGATATTTGTCATGTTTAAGTGCAATAGTATAAGAAAGTTTTTGCCCTTACTATAAATTTCTGAATTTCCAGGGAACAGCTAACACAAAATAATTCCTGTGTTTAGTACCTACTTATATTAGTTTAGATTAATATTATTACTGTAGAGTTTATATGATATGACTTGACATATTTTAGATCAAAGTCCATCTTACCAGTTGAGCGTCCTCACTTTTGGAAGGCAGCTATGCTCACCACTGTACCACCAACTTTTGAATATGCCAGCTGCAATGCTAATCTATGACTCACTATTTCCTGTACTTTTGTATTTAAGGGAATTTACTTTGCTTTTATGTATAATCTATGATATCCCAGTGGGCATAAAATTACTATAAGATGAATATGAAATAGCAAAATAACAAGTTAATAAATGAGAAACAGAAAATAAATGTAAGAATGAAAAAATAACCTGTGATAAGTCTTAGATTTCAGTAGTAAAGTCTAAAAATTTATGAAAGGTAATAATAATATCAATAGCAAACAACTTTATAGAGCTTATCATGTCAGCTTTTTTCTAAGTGCTTAATATATTTATCCGGATTTTTATATTTACAACAACCTGACAAAAGAGGTACTATTTTCCCATTTTTCAAATGAGAAAACCTAGAGGTAAAGTCAACCCATCCAGGATCTCACAGCCTTTAAGAGCTATTAAGAGTCTCCAGAATTCTTTTGCTTAAAAACATTTCCCAATTCAATAAAGATATTTTGCTAATCCACATATGCAGTTTATATAAATAAAAAACTATCAAGAACCAACTAGCATAAATACAAAAAATATGAAAACATATATGAGGAAATTTAAAGTTCTTTTACAAACTGCATGTGACCTTTATAAACCTAAGGTTTCAATTTCAAATGCAAATATATGTGCATTCTGTGTCTTAAGCAAATTAAAACTTGAAGCTTCACTCACAGCACAACTATGTGCAATGAAAGTTCATGTTTTTCAATGAGTAAAGAGCAAAGTATGATTATAGACCTGATTTCTCATTATTTGCCAACCATTCGGAAAGTACCAAGCCTTTGTCATGAATAAATACATAAAGATTGCTCAGATTGAGAGACAGAATAAATACGGTGATAATAACAAAGAGCTGAGAACCATTTATACACATTTTAAAAGCAAATGTATAAAAAAGACACACTCACAAAAATTGAACATTCTAGTACAGGCTTGGCCATTAATTGGCTGTGAAACTTTCTGCTCGTTATATATGCTATATAGAACTCAACTTTTCTCATTTGTAACACTGACGGACAAAATTAAATCATTATTTCCAAATTTCATTTACTTCTCAACGACTTTCTAGACTAAAGGCGTGGACAGGAGGCTCACCTCTGTGTGAGGAATGAGAGCCTTCCTGGTGTGAGGGGAGAGGAGCAGGAAGGCCACATTTCCAGCTTCAATACTTCAGTGACCCGTTTTCAATAGTTACTAAGTAATCAGCAAGGTGAACATCAGATTTCTTGATTTGCTATATTGTCTTTTTCTTTAGCTCACTGTTTTCTTTCTTGGTAGTTTTGAATACTATTTTAGGTACTTGCTCATACCAACTCATTTGTTGGTCAGTTATAAGTATGTTATACCCACACATGGTGGATTTAGGATCTGAATTAGCAGGGTAAAGGAGGATGGTAAAATTTCTCCCTGTCCTCTCTCACATTCTAATTATGTATAATCTCTTTAGCGAGACACTTTATATTTCTAGACACAAAATCACACCAGAAGAAAACATCTACTTCTGGATGCCAACATATGAAAGCCCAGTTTCTGCAAACATGACCACCTCTAGTGCGTTGCATGGTTCTGGCTCACTGAATAACAGATTCCCCTTCATAGACAAGCTTTATACTCTCCAAAAGCATTTCTGTAGGTCATTTGTTGTATTTGAACCAGATTATTTCCTAGGAAATGCTTACTTCTTCTTTCTTCTTCCCTTATTAAAAATGGAAATGACTACACATCCATCTTCCCAAAGTTAAACAATTTTCCTTACAGTGCACCTTACTTCACTGTCTTATTTTGGTCTAAAAAAATGGTTTTATATACATACATTTAAACTAAAATCAAATACTCTGAATTTTTCAGGTTGTAATTACATATAGAGGTCAAATGCACTTATCACATTGAAGAAAATAGAGAAGAAACTACCAGGCCTCATAGACTTTTGGTCCCAACTTGACTAATTCAGTATGCAATGAATGACTTTCTGCACTTTCCTTATCTTTATGTTAATTTGCATTATTGCCTGGAATTATTAGGAGACCAGACCATGATTGTAAGTTTTATTAAAGGTAAACACATGCTTTAGATAACTTTCTTAATATAATACAGTAACTTATTTTTCTTTATGTGTGTGTGTTTATTCAGGGAGTTCTATCTAGTCTCTGGCCCCAAACTGTAAGCATTAAAATTAACACTTTTTTTTCCAGAACCAACAGGAAGCGTAGTTATCTTTCTTTGTTTCACGTTTCTTATCACGTTTCACGCTTCACGTTTCACGTTTGTTTCACGTTCAAGTACAGTTGTCTCCATTTTCCCCCCACCAAACACATTTTATCTCTAGTAAGCACTTCTTTAATTGGATTTTTATTTGGAATTCTTAGGTTTATTCTCATTTGACTTGATCTTCTCTCTTTTAATTTTTCCCATTAGCATTCCACACTGGCTGACATCTATCTGCCTTCATATTCACTATGATGCTTTCATTTCCTTTAATGCTAACATTATTACCTGAGTGTGTGCTTTACGAGCCTACTGGGTAGACACAATTCTGTTAGCTAGAACTACCTTTCTTCAATACACCCTTGGCTATCTGATCATTTCTACTTTAGTGCTTCTGGTTCATCCGAGAAGATGACAATAAAAAAACTAGAGCACTGCAATGAGCTTACAACATAATTACAATTGTCCCTGAGGACTGGTTTAATAATATAAAACTTTAGAAATACATTATCCCATTACATTTGGAGACGTTACAAAGAACACTTTTTTAAAAAGCAATTGTTGCTGTTATTGGTATTATTGAGATGAAAGATTTGAAAATATATACAAAACTTAATCCATGCATCTTATAAATTTAAAAATCTACCTGCTGGCCAATACACATTAATTAATATCAAATATATAACCTAAGTCTCATAATAAATAAAGTATTACACAGAAAGTGAAGTTGGGCCATGCAATAGGGAATGCACTTTGAGCTTAGAATCCAATGAGAAGGATTTTCTGAGAGAGAGAGGAATATCACCCCCAATCATCACAGCAGAGAAGAAAGGTCATATTGTCAAAAGCAGCACATGCAGAATCATCCTGAAAGGTATGACAATGCCACACAGTCTGATAATGTGGTTCCCGGGGGTTAACACATCAAGCAGGCCCCCCACCCTCAATAAAAAAATATAGAAAATAAAACAAAGTATGAAAATCAATGTATTAAAAACTCAGTTCTTGAGGTGAATTGTGGAAAATCAATTCAAAGCAAAATATGGAAAATCTGCAAATACTAGGAGATGCCAGAGGAAAGCTCGCCTCACTTTTTGTAGCAAGAACAATGTAACCAAGTGATGAAGATGAGGAAACCTGAGGAACCCAGCGAAGCTGATTTCTTAGCTACTCTGGGAATAGGGCCCATCATCATAAAGAGAACCTGAAAGATGACATGAGAACACTTGAAGTGATAGGACTCTCTTAAAAATCTTGTTACCATTCAAATTACAACGGTTAGGAAAATGAAGTTTGGCTCTCAATGCATATTCAAGCATTTTTAACAAATATTTTTTATCTCCATTAGGTTTGGTATTAAAGACTTCCTCTTTTTGCTACATCATGGCTATACTGCAGAATGGTAGATTAACTAGACTTTACTTTTTCTCAGTGCGTGTGCTGCAATTGGAAGAACATGAACCTTTTTTCTATCCACTATTGACAATTCCTCATCAGATGTACATACCCTACACTTAACTTCCTTGTCATCTGAAACAATAACTCTACTTTAATAAAATTACTTCTAAAATACCACTTAAATCTCAAGAGAACTTCTCCATGCTCTCTTGAAATGCTTGTTCCCACCCTTCTCTCAGACACACACACACACACACACACACACACACACTTCTGGCATACCCCATTTTAAGACATATTCCCATTTGTCAGCAGAAACAAATTCTAAGACAAAAGATTTCTTTTCACATTATTCAGAAAATTCTGTATATCTACAGCATAGTCACAGATTTAGTTATGTATTTGTTTAACAAAGAAACCTATACTTTTGATATAACATAAAGTACCACAGTTAAAGTAGGAAAATGGTACTAGTCTAATAGGATACCTATCTGAACAAAAATGAACCAGGATCCTTACTCTTACTACATTAACTTTAAATATCTCATAGACTTAAATTTGGTAGGTAAAACAGTAAGGTTCCTAGAGAAAATAAAAACACCAGAAGATATATTTATGACATTGGATTCAGAATTCTTTGTGAAAGAGGACATAAAATAAAAGATCCTGGGCCTAATTTTCACCTCGAACTGTCCTGTGACTGCAAAGGAAAAGATTCTTGTTAAAACTCTCTATATAGGTCCCATGTCTTTTAGAGAATCCATCTGAATCTGGTGGTTGACATGGTCTTCAGATTCATCTTAGCTGGGGGGTAAGTAAGCTAAGCCTCTAAAACTCTAAATCAGTTATTGGACAGAGACCACCAACTAGGAACAGGTGGGGGGGACTAGATCTTATCTGATTTCAAAATCCAAGGCAGAGGACCTTGTGGTCCCATGTTTTAGTATGCAGATTTTCTCTTAGTACCCTCTTTTAGCCCCATGTTTTATCCTCTTGAATGATGGTACTAGTTCCAGAAGCTCACTGGTATAATATCTCTAGAAAGCAAGTCCCCCTTCTGCATGGCCACATCATTTACCTAGCGACATTCATTTGGGGTAGTAGGGAACTTCTCTCCGAACTTCACAATAAAAATAAATAGAATAGCACATGTCATGAAAATCCTCCATATCATTGTCTAGTCAAATACAAATACTTAAGCGACATTCCATTAGAGTGAATTTCCTTCAGAATATAACAATCACTACCTATTCAAATATTATTTAGCTTACTGCTTTTGAATATGATAAAATAAAGGCTTATTTGCTCCATTTTTTTATCTAGTCGGAGTTCACAATCAAGAAAATGCAGTATAAATATTACTATTCCACATTTCAAAAATATTCCTTACCCTAAAGGAAATGTGTCTAATCTTAGAAATACATACACACACACCTGTCAGTACTTTCTTCCACTAAAACATACGCTAGCCTCACTCTTAAGTATAGTCAGTATTTTCAGTAGAAAAAAAATACATTATTAAAAAAGTTTACACCTCAATGTTAGAAAAATTGTGATAATAAAGTGAAATCTCACTTTCTACATGTGAAGGTTATATCGAGACCACCATCGTTATCACAGGACTTCTCAAGTGTTTTCACAGGATACTGAAAAGACAGTTTGCTAAAACACTGGGTGAGAATTCATGTCTCCAAAGCCACAGGATATCCAGACCAGTGCCATATGGTTGATGTCTAGAATACCAGCATGGTGCTTTCGTGGAGGAAGAAATATATCACTATTTTAAAAGTGCAGGCTGACACAGAGTAATACTTCAAAGAGAATCAATTTCATATACACACGAAATCTTTTTACTTAATAGATTGTAAAATTTCCTGAGAGTTATTAATTTGTCAGGTGATCTCATTATTTTTTCCTTATATAGTGGGAGAGGTATTTTCAATTGTACCTTTGGGAACATAAAGGATTTTTTAGAACTATTGGTTTCAAAATTGGTTATAGAGAATTATTTTTTATTTATATGGTTTATCATTTCAACCAAGCTATCCAGACTTAATTTTATAAAGTGCAAATAATTAGTATGTTTAAGACATTCTTTCAAATTCATGAGAAATACAGATAAAAGACACTGTATATAAATTCTCTAGTAGCTGTTTTAGTCAGCTTGGGCTGCTATAACAAAATATGTTGTTATATAGACTTTGTAGCTTAAACAACAGAAATTTCGTACTCACAGTTCTGGAGACTGGGAAGTCGGAGATCAGGATGTGCATGTCGAGTTCTGGTGAAGGCCCTCCTCTTGGCTCGCACGTGGCAGACAGAGAGCAAGCTCTTTGATCTCTCTTCACAAGTACATTAATCCCATCCTGAACACCCTATCTTCATGATGTCATCTAAACCCAACTGGCTCCCAAAGGCTCATCTCCCAATCCAATCACCTTGGTGGTTAGGGTTCAACATATAATTGTGAGGGGACACAAATATTCATGTCTATAACCATAGGACAACAGGGAAAGAATTTCAGAATATAGTTCTGAAACTGGTATGAACTTTCCCAAGGGGTGTTTTATTGTTCTATTGTGAGAATGATGAGAGTTTCACACTCTGATGCTGTGGTATCAGGTACGGTGGGCTCCTGTGGCTCAACAGTGATATTGTCTCTGATGCATCTCTGGCCACACCTCCGCTCATCAGCAGGAGGAGCCTGTGGCCAGAGCTAAGAAACCTAATAAAGTGTTAAAAAAGATATATCATCCATTTGACTTCATCTCTATTTTGTAATTGTATGGTCTTTTATGACTACTAAAAATCACCTATATATGTTGTTGCACTGGACTACCCAAGCATATTCAAAGATTTGGGGCTTTTAATTTTATAGAAAAGAAAATAAAGCTCTGAGAATTTAGTGGCTTATTCATAACAAACTAGTAAATGGCAAAAATAAGACAACAATTATTTTGACTCAGGTTTTCATTTAGGTTTTTTTTTTTTACTTTAACATTCTGCTTTTCTTTGTACACAGAAACAATGAAAAGATATGAGATATTAGAAGTCATGGGTCCATATTGATATTTCTAATTCTAATCCAATTTTTCCAGGGATCTTTTTTAACTACCTTCTTTTTTTCATATATCCTTTTTTATAGTGAAATGTCTGGTTCCCCACTGTATCAATACATATGTTGACTTGCTTAATATCATGATTTATATAAAACAGCTTAAGAACTGCTATTTTCATACCACAGTGCCAAACCAAACCATGAAAAGAATTTGAGATTTACTAGCAGTTCTATTTTAATTTTCTCTCTACACCTAGAGTATAAAGTGAAAATATTGTGTTTAAATGTTACTTGCATAGCAATATATGTTTCTTTAGCTTGTGAAATACTGTTTCATTTGTTTGATTCACAATCTTCATTATTCTCCAACACCTTTTATGCTTTTTAAAAAATACTTAGAATATAAACATGCTTTAAAAGATCTAAAGTAAAATCTAAAGTATTAAAAAATGATGAAGTACAAAATTTTATAATATTAAAAGTATCTAGTATTTTTCTTTAACCAAGTATATCAAAATTGGTACATGTTCCTCACTCACAACTTCACCTGCTCTCCCTGGGACCCTCTAAAAGTAATCAAATTTATTGTTTTGTGGTTTCTCTTCTTTATGCTTTCTAGATATAGATAGATATATTTTAATTTGCATTTAGTTTTCCTTTTTCACATAAAACATCACATACTGTTATGTATACATAATCTCTTATACTTTATCATTATTTTTATACTTAATGAATCCAGCAAATAATTACCTCAGTCTTTTTTATGGCTGTGAGGTATTCTACTCTGTGATATAATGACTCATAGGTGTTTTAACACCTTGAATTTTTGCCATCAATGAATGAAAGTGACTATTTCCCCAGAGCCTCATCAGTAAAGTGTATTGTTAAGCTTTTGCTTTTTTACCAATATAAAGGACCATAAATGATCTGTTATAGAAGATTGAATTTGATTTATCCTATTCTGTTTGAAGTTAGGACATTTTTATGTAAATTGTCCATTCATGCCTGTTGTCCAATTTTCTAAATTGTTGGAATTTTTTCTCAAGTTTTCTAATTTTTTCAAATGAGCTGTCCAACACCATTTAGAAGATCCACATATTGATGCTAAAACCAAATAATGAGCATTCGAGAAAAACAAGAATCCCCTTCAAGATATCCAATAGCATCAGGAGGGAAGATAAAAACTTTACAATGAGCAGACATTGTCTACAGCCGGGAAAAACTTAACAGTGCAAAGAGCCAAGCAATGATGGTCAACACTCAAAAATAAGACACTGACATCATGAACCTGACAACATGACATGCGGAGGACACAATACCACATGTCTCAACATTTGCCAAATAGCATGACCTCAGTCCAACTAAAACACCAAATAAACCCAAATTATGGCATATTAAGCAAAATAGGTGACTAACACACTTCAAAGTTATCAAGACTGTAATACCTTTCCAGAATAACCTTTGAATTAACTATTAGTCTCATGCTAAACACACATAATTCTCTAAGATAAAGACATACGTGCACACACATGCGCACACTCCACCAACTAATATAGAGCTCATTTCAAGGAAATGTCACTGCTTTTTGTAAATTCTCATTTGGCTCAAATCAAAAATGGTATAAACAAAGAATTTCCATAAGTATTGGCTGTTATGAAACTCATCTTATTTAGAAATATAAAAATATACTTTCCCAAAGTGTTTTCTAAATATATTGATTTAAAATGTCAAGTACTAAATAAGAGAATTAAAAAAAAATCAGATACTTAAATTTAGAAAGTAGACACCTCCTCAAGATCTTACAAGAAAACTGTCAAGTGCTTTTACAACATGCCCCCAATGTCCAGACACTCTCTCCCTAGTGTGCATAAGAAAATCAGGGAGAATGACCATCCCCAGAATCATGAGGAGAATACCACAGTTCCAACATGAAAAGAGGACTTCATCTTTCCTAAAAGTTCAATTTAGAAAGTCTCCAAATAACAACATGCAGTAATGCTGTCATAGCTGAAGCCAAAAGAGATACTTTTTTCATTTCATTGGCTATGTGCTTTTTCCACATGCTGTGATGTACTTCTTTAGTCTCTGTGACTAAAGTTAGAGAGAATGCGAGGGAGCAGGGTAGTGGGTGGTGGCAGCGCAAGTCATTCTGCCTGCCCACCATGCGGCATGGGTTGTTAGTTCCCCATGGATTGAGTGGCCATGAGAACTAGCTGAGCGTGAGCGGTCTTGCTGGTACCCTGCCTAAAAGCCCAAGTAGCAGGGGATTGTGTGGGAGGCAGTGAAAGGCAGGAGCTGGCAAAGAGGGAAAAATTTCAGTGGGAGTGATCTGACTGCAGTAAAGAACTGTGCTGTGTGGAGGCAACTCTCGGTTCACCCTGAAAGAACTCACATCTGACCTCACAAGGAAGCTGTCCTGGGGGCACCAGCCACACACGGGGCATGGAGACAGCCAGTTCAGCGAGGAGCGCACTAACCATGTGCCAGCTAGTAACACACACATCCTTTTAATATCTTCCCTCTCCCCTGCTTCCTCTGAACCAGATCAACTAAGAGTTTATTTTTTGTACATATTGGGTTTCAACACATGCTTTTGTTTTGGGAAAGGTGTCCATAGATTCATTTTTAAAAATATATTAAAAATTACAGAATATATTTTCTCTAAGCAACAGTTCCTTACAGTTAGAAATCAGAGTTGGAGATGCATAAAAATTCAACATAAATAAAAAGAGGTATGATTATTAGCAGGGGAGACTCACCTCATGTATTCTTGAAAGTAAACATTAAATACATATCTGCAGGGGAAAATAGTAAAATAAAGTTACTATTTTAAAATAATGGGTTCAGGTTTTATAAATAGTGCGCATCATTTTGCAGCTCATCTGTTTTTTACACAGATGCAAAGGTACATCTTACTTTTTAATTAAATTCTGCGTCCTCCTATGCAGCACATGGAACAGCTGTAGATTTCCCACCATGTTATGTCTTTGCATCACTACGCTATGTCTTCCTCGCCTATTGTACTTACGTAATGGAGAACACAGGCACCGCTCTACGCAACTGCCCAGGAGCAATCAGACTTGCTCTTTAATGTCAGCCTAGTTGATGAGTCATATTTGAAAAATATTTTACCACAGTGGAGAAACTGCCTTATTATACATCTGTAGAGTATATAAGCCCATTTTTATTTACAGAAAAAAAATGAAACATAATGGTAAGGGGTGAAACAAAGGAAATTTTATTAAGAAATTTATGCAGCATAAAATGGAGTTACTATCCTAAGACAATGTGTATTAGAAAAAGAAACAAGTGCTGTCTATTTTAAGTGATTCTAATGGTTCCAAGCAAGGGAAATAATGCAAACTTGCTTTAATTAACTAGAAGTGGGCTGCATGCTCAACATAAAGTATAATTTAAGCAAAAAAAAAATCTAGAGAAACTAATAGACGATGCTATACAAAATGCTTATACTTTTAATACTTTCTTTGTTAAACTGAAAGTCAGAATATATTGAGACTGTTCTAGAAAAGGGATAAAAGAGAATTCTCATTGACATTCATTTGAAAAGCAGAACTTTTTCACAAACAAGATGTACAGTACCTAATGAGTAATTTTCTACCCTCCACTTTCTATTTTTGTCAAAACTATATAGAAATACATGCTCTCTCTCCCACAAGCCTCCTTTTCCTTTCCCTCTCAGCCAGCAGCAAAGCATAATAAAGCAGCCACCTCAGTGGGTGACAATGGGAAACTAACAGAAGCAAACAGGTTCAATTACAGACTCAATGCAAACTGCAGGGACATTTCAGGGATATGTAGCACATTCAGTACATATTTGCCTAGCTTATTAATTTCATATTTCTTTTTCTATTTAATCTTTATCATATTTTTTCCATTACCATTTAGTCCTCTTATACCCCCCTCTTCTCCTCAGCAATCACCACCCTGTTGACCATGTCTATGAGTCCTTTTTCCTTTTTTGCTCAGTCCCTCAGGTTTATTACCTTAATTATATAGAACTAGAGTTTGATTTCATTACTGGAATTTTAGTAAGTTTAGCTTCATTATTTTCTTCACAGTCAAAGAAATAGACTTTTTTACTCTTAAAAGTCTTTTTGACTGAATGTGTTTGAACCTCAGTTATTTCTTTTTATAAATGAAGATCAAATGTGCACTATTGGTAGAGCTTCAGCCCATATGTTTGGATCAAACTACTAGTAGCCCTTATACTAGTTACGCATGTCTGAAAGGGACAGGATCATCCGAACCATTCTCATTGCCATAGAAAAGGCATTAAAAAAACACTTTAAATTTTGCAGAATATCTAATGTGCATTATGCTCAATTAGCCAACCCAATTTATAAGACTTATCATATTTAGACCAAATATGATAAGAATAATTTGGCTTAATCCCCAACAATGTTTGACCTTAGTCATTTAAACATTCCAGACCTCAGGTGTGTGCATATATATAAAACATATAATATATAATAAATAACATATAATATATAACATATAACACATAAGTGACATATGATGATATATATGATAGGATGTGTTATATATATACTCACACATATATCTACAGTTGTAGAACTTTTTTCAAAATAAAACAATGTCATATAATGTGAAAACTTTTACAGTTCAATTTGTAAGTACTAATGTTTTATGCAAAACTTTATATAAGGTGGTACATTGAGATAACAATGAGCTTTATTTAAGACTGGTACTCTGCTATACTTTCAACTAATTATTGTATTTCAAATACTTTCGATAAAATATTAAGATATTTATGAACAAGAAATTTGAAACCCAAAATATTGAAGAAACTGTCCTATTACTCCAGCAATGACTGCATACCTTCTCTCCCTTAATCTTTCCTCTTTGACAGTCCTGGAAGAAGCTGATTAGTGAAGTATTTTATATCCCACTTTTTTACTAGATTGTAGGTTTCTGCCTTACTCATAGCACCAAAATATTTGCTCAGGAAAAAAGATGATAGCTTCCCTTAAACTGTATTTTTGAGAAAAAAATATTTAACCCAGAAACTCAAGACAAAGATCAAAATACCGAGGAAAGAAATTTTATATGTAATTAAATATCTGGTTGGGAATATTAGAAGTGTTTTAAATCACATTTGAGAAGTCTTGAGAAATGGACAAGACTTTGACTCATAAAGCTTGGAGAATATTTGGAGAGGAAGAGATAGCTTAGGTGCATAAAAACTGAAAATGCAGTGTTTCGTGAAAGCAACAGCATTATATACAAATATGTATCATATATGTGTGTGTATGTGTATAGAAGGATCCCCACAAAACCAGAATTATCTTCTGGAGGACAGGTTTTTTGTAGTACAGGCTAGATGAGTGTTTAAGACCCAACTGCATCGGGGTGCCAATTGGAGTTGTTGTGAGAGGCTCCATTCAGCTTCAGCGAATTTTATTGAAAACTCTTTCAACATGTTTGCCCATTTCATGATGGGCGATTTATGAGTGCACCTGCCCACACTGCGTTGAGTGTTCAGCAGTTTTTGACCAAAAACAGCATGACCCCATGTCCAACGCTCCCTATTCACCCGATCATGCCACCAGCAACTTATTTTTGTTTCCCTGGATGAAAAAAAGTCCTCAAAGGGAAAGATTTTGCTGTAGTGGAAGAGGTGAAACAAAAAAAGCAGAAGCAGTAAAAGGCATCAAAATTGATGCCTTCAAAAAACTGTTTTGAGCAGCAGAAAAAACATCTCAACAGGTGTACTGCATTCATCAATGGAGAGTGTTTTGAAGGCGACTGAAGTTTA
Source organism: Phyllostomus discolor (assembly GCF_004126475.2). Taxonomy (NCBI): domain Eukaryota; kingdom Metazoa; phylum Chordata; class Mammalia; order Chiroptera; family Phyllostomidae; genus Phyllostomus; species Phyllostomus discolor. The sequence continues at coordinate 26,247,873 of NC_040910.2, read as the reverse complement.
AACATGTAAGAATGAATACACAATTTTTTATAAGTAAATTTTTGTTTTTTTGGGTCACCCCTCATGTGTGTCTGTGTGTGTGTATGTGTACACATGTATACATATAGTTGTACTTTCTTTAATAAATACTAAGAAATTATTGAAATGGTCTGAGCAAAGGACTCTTAAGAAGGAAATTCTGGCAGCATTATATGAAGAGCTGTAAAGAGTGAGCTGGAAATGAGAATGTTAAAAAGCAGTGATTTATCTCAGTGCTGGAAGGGCTAGGCATGCTGACCATTACCAGATGTCAGAGCACTAGAACTGATCAAGTTTATGGACTTTTTGAATACTGAGGCAGCTATAAAATCCCAAAATATGGGAGACTGGTACAAAATGAGGCTAGACCAAAATTATATAGAGGATTTTATCCCTCATTCATAATAGCAACAGAAAAATATGGACAAATTTAAATAGAAATAGGCATATTAGTCAGAGTAAAATCAAGAAAATAAAAAATAGTTTATGTATTTCAAACCAAAGATATTTCATACAGGAGAATGGACACAATAAATCTGTTGGAAAATCTGAGAATCAAATCCCAAAACCACCAGTTTCCAGTTGCTCTTCTCCAGCTTTACCACACAGGCAAGAGCTACGCCATAACATAAAGTCCGGAAAGTTCAGGAAGCTACTGCCAATGCCACATATGCCTTGTGGCCCTAAGACAACTAAGGTCCAGCTAATCACTGCAAAACTCCTTCTTGCTAAGCCCCACCTATCTATTGCCTCTACCATAAAAAAGTATGTCTTCTACTGCTCTGCTACAACCACCCTGTAACACTGAATCACATTGATGGAACTTAAACAATATCTAAAACCTCATTGGCAAGGGCATCTAGGATGTTCTCAGTTCTGCACAGGTTTGGAAAGGATGAGGACCAACAGCCAGTACAGTGAAGGAGGGATGTCATGACCTGATTTACACTTTAAACTGTTTACTTGATGGGTGGAGAAAAAAACAGGAAAAGGGCAATATCAGTCTAAATAATAAGTAAGTTAAGATGAATAGGTAGGTAATTGAACCACAGTGTGGTGTTGAAAATGAAAAAGTAATTTAGATTGATGGATATTTAAAATATAAAAGGGATAGGTTTTAGAAATGTATTGCATTATTGTTCATGTTATAATTCCACAGATTTCTATACATTCTTCTTTATCCCAGTTTATAACTCAATTAAGAATGTATAAAAGGAACAGTCTAAACACATGAAATATTCTATGTGTAAATTGTCAGAAGAGGCAAATAATTTCTTTTTTAAGTTTATTATTTAGAGATATTTGAATATCGTAATAGGATTAAAAACTAAATCATAGAGACATTCGATATAATTAAAGATTATATTAGCCTTTCGAAACATAAACACATATATCACATACCCAAGAATTAGGGAAAATCCATGGAGCACTTTTGGTTTAGATTATCTGCCTACAGAATTAAAATAATATAGAGAATTATATTTTAACATTTTCATTTCGAAAATGATCCATAAACTGGCTCTCAAATTTTGGGCAATGGATTTTAACAGCAGTTTAAGCATCCTCACAGGAGCAGGTGGCATCCTGGTGAGTGAAATGGGAAGTCCAAGAGTGGAGTGGATGGGGAAATTTTTGCACCACAAACAGATAAAATCTACTTCACCCTTTTAATTCATGTCATGAGGATATCATAAGCTAGAGTAGCATGTCGTGATGCTTCAAGGGTATTTCCAGCAGGAAAAAGTGAAACGTGTCAACATAGAATTTGTAGGGTGGCAGTTAGTTACATGTGTTAGGCAGATTTCTGGGTCTAGATCTAAACTAAACACATAAACTGTGAATGAGATAAGTAACAAACTGCAATGACTAATGTTCTACCCCATCCCCCACTATTCTCATGTGCACTAAAGGAAGATTTGTGGAAAAGAAACTTCAACTGTTCACTGATTTTCCTCGTGTATCTGAGGTTCTGAATAGTTCTCTTTTGTCACGAGAGCTTAAACCAGGCCTTTCATTTAGCTGATTTATCCTTCATCGACGGTACCTCTTACCTCTATTCTCTACCATAAGTGAGCTGAGAATACCACCTCTCCTGGAGGCGCCTGTCCATTTTTAGAATTCAGAATTCTTGGTTGTGCCACAATCTCAGATCTCTGATGGGTTCCAAGTAAGTTATAGTTTCTTAGTTTTTAAGTCTTTTCTCATTTTCCTCATAGGAGTAATGGACCCTGTTTCCAGCTTTTTACTTTTAGGACAAAAGTGGAAAACCCCAGGATTTAATGTATAATTGCACGTTTCTGAATGCTTATGAATTCTACAAGATAATTTAACACAGATTCACATATAAATCCTATTAGATGTGGCTACTCCAAGAGCTCACCGGCTAAAACCAGACCTTGGAGTCCTTAGCGAGTTCCCCGTACTTGCCACCTGGCCTCCACCTTGCTGGAAATTGCTCCCGCTTCTCTACTGCAGTCCTCTGCGCCAGTCTGCACCACGTCTCACAGCTACCGACAATGGGAACTCACAGCTGTCCAGAATCTCTACATATTTCTCATATGCGACCCACGGACCCCACACCCTGTACAAAGAAAAGACCATTTCCCCTTCAGGGAGTAATCTCTTCCCAGGATCACTGACTGGAGGACCATTAACTCTATGCCTTCTGAGGTACCCCATCCCATCCACAAGGATGCCATCTGCCCCTGTCAGGGCCATTACATTGCTGCTAACTCCATTTCTCACATGCTGGGGGATCCATTTTTAAACTGCACCCCCCTGGGAAAACCATAGCCAGTTTAAGTGTTCTTGCCCAAAGTTCTAGTTCTTTTCATAATCTTTCCTTCATCTTGAGGTAACAGGAAGAAAGAGCCTGTGTCTTCTTCTGGAAGTAATCTAGTCCAAATCTCCTGTGAGCTGATGTTGGGGCAATAGCTCACACATACGTTCACATGCACAGCCCTATCCAAACACACACACACACACACACACACACACACACACACATCTACACCATTCTCATTCAAGTCAAGCAATTTAACAATTTTCATAACAGATATATACAGATTAGAAAAAACAGTCTGACTTTAAGATATAGTTAGACTATATGTTTGATTAGTAATTCATGTATTTTATTTTAATAATAAGTAAAATCTTATTTTTAAGATTTTTATTTATTTATTTATTTTAGAGAGAGGGAAAGGGAAAGAGAAAAAACAGAGAGAAACATCAATGTCTGGTTGCCCCTCACATGCCCCCAACTGGGGACCTGGCCTGCAACCCAGGCATATGCCCTGACTGGGAATTGAGCCAGCAACCCTTTGGTTCGCAGGCCTACGTTCAATCCACTGAGCTATAACAGCCAGGGCTAGTAATAACTAAAATCTTAATCAGAAGTTTCTCATTTGTGCCCTGGCTGGTGTGGCTCAGGGGATTGAGTACTGGCCTAAGAACCAAAGGATCGTTGGTTCGATTCCCAGTCAGGGCACATGCCTGGGTTGCAGGCCAGGCCCCCAGTTTGGGGTGCATGAGAGGCAATCACACACTGATGTTTGTCTCCCTCTTTTTCTCCCTCCCTTCCCTTCTCTCTAAAAACACATAAAATAAAATCTTTTTTAAAAAGTTTCTCATTTGTACTTTTTTACTTAACTTTCTCTAGAACCTGATGTAGTTAAATTTGAGGGTCTCACTGTGATAGACTGTCCTGTACCTACTCCCCACATTCTGATAAAAGCAGTCCTTTGCAGTGGATTGAGCGCGGGCTGGGAACCAAAGTGCCCCAGGTTCGATTCCCAGCCAGGGTACATTCCTGGGTTGCAGGCCATAGCCCCCAGCAACCCCACATTGATGTTTCTCTCTCTCTCTCTATCTCCCTCCCTTCCCTCTCTAAAAATAAATAAATAAAATATTTTTTAAAAAGCAGTCCTTTGCCTCAAAGACAAATCTGAATTTTCAAATTAAAGAAGGATTGACACAGTTAAAATATAAAAAATAAGTTTACCCTCAAAGACAATGTACCACATTTCTGGCAAAGGTTAAAGTTGAGATAATGTATATTGATCTGTTTAAAAGAGGAAACGGTATTTAGAAAGTTTTTAGACTATAGTGGAAAGAACAAGTTCTCTGAAATCTATTTTTCTCCTAGATTGCATTGTTTTTGGCACTTCTGAGTTGCAGCCTATTGGTGTAATCACTTTTTTCATTTTCTCACAGTGACACTTCTAAGAATCAAGCCATAACTTCTGTTCCAACACCTCGCATTACAAATCAGAGCTAAGAAAGTTGTGTCATGTCAGGAATTCCCATGTCAAGATGAACTTGAGCATTTTCACAGCCCAAAGAGAAGAAAATCTCCTGTCAGGGTTTGATAAGTAAATGTTTCGTGGGAACCAGAGAAGATGAACTTCTATATTTTAGATTCATAGCATTATACATATGTTAGCTTTGGGCAGCAATTAAATAATTTCATAAAAATGTGGCTTTAATATATCTATAAATGTGAAGTTTTGAGGATAATATAATGCATAATTTGTGTGTTTTAATTATGGAATATTTCAAGTACACACAATAGTATAGAAAATGATATACTAGATCCTTTGTACTTGCTAGAGAAATATAAAAGATGTTAATACAGTCATATCTTGGTATTTGTCAGTTGCAGTACTCATCACAAATTCCAGAACAAATTAACAATGAGTACTGAGGTACTACTGAGTTTTCAGTGTTTGATTTACAACACTTTTTTTTTATTTTAAGAACATAAAAATGTAACAATGTAGTGCCAACCTAACGTTCTTACTAATATCTATATACATACTATGTCCCGGCTGGCGTAGCTCAGTGGTTTGAACGCCGGCTGCAAACGAAAGTGTCTCAGGTTCGATTCCCAGCCAGGGCACATGCCTGGGTTGCAGGCCATGACCCCTGGCAACCATACATTGATGTTTCTCTCTCTCTCTCTCTATCTCCCTCCCTTCCCTCTCTAAAAATAATTTTAAAAATCTATATACATACTATCCTGAAGTTGGTGTCTAAATAAATCTTGTATGTCTTTATAGATTTACTCTATATGTAGGTATGCATAGAAATGTGCATACTATTAATTTTCATCTTTAAATTTTATATTAATGGCAACATACAGTTCCTACCCTTTGGTAAATTTTTTTAGGACTCATTATTTTTTAAGATTCATTCATGTTGATACAAGTAAACCTTTTCATTTTAACTGTAGTAGAGTATTTCAAGTAGGAAAAAATACAGTTCATCCAAAATCTTCTAAAGGATAGTTGCATTTATTTGATTTTTTCACTCACAATCTGTGATAAAATAAAAAGCCTTGTAAATGTCTATGCACAAGAGTGACAGAGTTTCAATGGTAAAAATTTTTAAGTAAAATTTCTGGGATGCACATTCTAAGTTTTATTAGATATTATTGAAATGCACCCCAAAATACGTATTCCTATTTGCATTATTACAGCCACACAGCAGGGTTTCTATTACCTCACATCTGCACTGGTGCTGTCAAAGCCAGAATAAATTCTGTCCATTTAAGAATTGAGTGATGGTATCTTGTTTCAGTTTTAATTAATCTGATTACTGATGAGATAGAATATATTTTATTTTGAATTCCAGTTTATGTTTTGTTTTGTCAGTTCTTTGTTTCTGTCTTTTCCCCAGTTTCATTGGGTTTTGTTATTTCTACCCCAGTGTTTGCTAGTTCTTGTGTCAGGGACTGTAGTCTGTGACTGTGATGTAGGTTGGAAATATCTTCTACCTACCTTTATTTTTTTTATTTTTTTATTTTATTTTATTGTTGTTCAAGTACACTTGTCTGCCTTTTCCCTCCCACCACTCCCCCACACCGCAGCCACTCCCACCTCCCTCCCTTGATCCCACCCCCCCTTGGTTTTGTCCCTGTGACCTTTATAGTTGTTCCTGAAAACCCTTCCCCATTTTCCCCCCATTATCCCCTCCAACTTCCCCTCTGGTTACTGTCAGTTTGTTCTTAATTTCAGTGTCTCTGGTTATATTTTGCTTGCTTGTTTGTTTTGTTGATTAGATCCCTCTTAAAGGTGAGATCATATGGTATTTGTCTTTCACCACCTGGCTTATTTCACCTACCTTTTTGTCATTCATCTTTTGACATTGTGGTTTTTCTTTTTCTTTTCTTGTTATTTTTTTCATGTTGTAGTGCACTGCTTGTTTTCTTTATACATAGTCAAATATATGTGTCTTTCCTACTAGTTAATCTGAATTTTAAGTGATATATCATTTTTTGAAAGAAGTCAAGATTGTTTTCTTTTAAAACTTGTATGATTTATTTATTTTTAAACTTATATCTCTCATCTGTCTGGATTAATTACTGTTTCTGATGTGAAGTATGTGTATAATTTCACCTGTTTCTCTAAATGTCTATCCAGTGTTCCAGCACAATGTGAGAATAGTGTCTATCCTTGCCCTAGTGGCCTGAGATACCCACTTTATCATACAGTAAATTTCTGTTAAGTTCTCTGGACTTTCTATTGTAGTCCATTGGTTTGAGAACTCATGTTGTTTTAATTAAAGAAGCATTTGATTACACGCTAATATGTTATAGAGTCCTAATTTATAGCCCCTTTTATGAAAAAAAAGTTTTGTTAAAATTTGGGGAGCTATTCTCTGTATGGTTTTTAATATGCACTATAAAACTGGTTAGCTCTATAAATTGGCTTATTATGTGTATTACAATAGTGTTAAATTTATATATTAGTAAAAACTCTCAGTTTTATAATGTTAGGTCATCTAGTCCAAGCAGAAGAAAGTTTCTGCCATTTGTTTATGTCAATTTTCATGTCTTCAGTGTTTTAAAACATTTCTCATATTACATGACAAAGTTTTAAACATTTTTAGTATTCTTTGTCGCCGTTGTAACTAGGGAATTCTCTAATATTATAATATCTATATATTTTGCTTGTATATGTGAGAGTATTTATTTCTGAATATAAATCCTATCTCAAACCCATTAAATTATTTTGTTGCTTAAATTATTATTATTATTATTACTATTTATTTCTTCATATAATTTTTGTAGAATTTCCTGAACTAAGGGGAAAAAAGATAACTTTTAAAAAGTTAATAGCTACTACAAAAATATTAATGTTGCAAGGAATATATCTGCAAAAAGCATAATAGATCAACTTTAGTCATAGATGCATGAATCCTAAATAAAATATTAGCTATGGAATTCATCTGTGTTATTAAAATCTAATATACCATGACCAAATTTGGTTTAGTTTAGCATGCAAGAGTGATTTCATAATGTGAAATTCATTTATGGAATTCATTATAATAATTAGCTAAAGAGAAAAATACATTATAACCTCAATCAAATCCAAAATCTTTTGATAAAGTTCAATATCCATAAATAATGAAAATATACTGCTCAAAAATAAATGGATAAACTACAACTCTCTCAGTATACTATAACAGAAAATTTTCCTTTATATAGAACCAAACTATATCTACTTAAAAATAACAGAAAGATGCACATTAATTTCAAAAGAAAAAACTATATCTCAAGAGTGTATATTATCAAACATTTTTGAAGCATCTTATTTGTGAAACATAACAAAAGATGAAATTAGTGAAATAATACATATATTATTTGCAAACATGTCTGTCTACACAGTAAATTCAAGAAATCAAAGAGGAAAAACAAAACTAACACAAATGCGAACATTCAGAAACATGGACTGATTTAACATCAATATAGATAAGTAATCCAACAGATGCCTCAATTTATTTACATGGCAAGATTATTAACATAAATTTTATCATGAAAGGATCCCCTTCCTCCTGGTATTTTTATTTTCCCAAATCTTTGGTAATGCTCTGCTTACCAAAATTTGAGAAAACATTAAGTATTTCCTCAATTCAAATGAGAATCTCTGCTGTCTTGTACATAAAAACAGGCCCTGTCCTTAAAACCCTCGCCCTCATGTGTGAGTACGTGCATGTGTTTGGTGCATGGGAATGCCATTATAGATGGGCATGTGGCTGGGGAGGGTGTACAGATAACTGCTGTCTGGGCGTTCAGACTCACTGTATCTGGTAAAAGTCTCACCTGATGCTGTCACCTCTACTTCCCAAGTCACAGCACCTGCTGTGTCTCTCTGGAGGGTTGAAACTCCCACATCAGAAGTTGTACTTACAGGCCCCAGCTGGTGTGGTTGAGTGGATTAAGTGCCAGCCTGAAAACCAAAGGGTCATCCGTTCAATCCCCAGTCAGGAGACGTGCCTGGGTTGCAGGTCAGGTCCCCAGCAGGGGGCACGTGAGAGGCAACCACACATTGATGTTTATCTCCCTCTCTTTCTCCCTTCTTCCCCTCTCTCTAAAAATAAATAAATAAAGCCCTAGCTGGTGTAGCTCAGTGGATTGAGTGCCGGCTGCAAACCAAAGTGTCGCAGATTCGATTCCCAGTCAGGGTACATGCCTGGGTTGCAGGCCATGACCCCCAGCAACCGTACATTGATGTTTCCCTCTCTCTCTCTCCCTCCCTTCCCTCTCTAAAAAATAAAATCTTTAAATAAATAAATAAATACAATTATTTAAAAAGAAGTTGTAGAAAATTTATTCTTGGTCCAATTGCCAGAATCTACTGCTCCTAATGTTTACTTAGTTTTATTCTGTGAATGTCTTTAATCGCCCCAGGCTCTGCTGGCATCTTTTGCAAGTACCAGCTATGTGGCTGGAGTTCTATCTGAGGAGACTGTCCTGTTAGACAGTTATTCTTAGGTTTTAAGCCTTGGAGAAAGTGCCCCTCTCCACCTCTTATTCTATTTATAAAGGTATGCCCAATGGATACAGCTATTCAGAATGTAATCTTTCAATTAGTTGCTTTGATAATTGCCACAATGCCTCCCTCATGCTCCTGAAATTTGTCCTTTGTAATTGGCATTCCTCTGAGATTTTTTAGTGGAAAAGTTCCTTATCATTGGGTTTATATTTTAGGTTTTCTCTGCTCTGGTTTATTCTTCAATCTTACTCCACTTTTCCTATGTTTTGGAAACTCTTAAAAATTTTTAATAGACTAGTAGAACATTATCTCATTATCCTTTTCATAGTTTGGTCTGGATTTTTCATATACTGTATATATATATATTTTTTTAATATATCACTCTACATATATATTCAATTTAGATACAACTATCTTCAAAGAAACCCAAAACACTAATTTGGAAGAATATATACAACCCTGTGTTCATAGTGTCATTATATGTAATACCCAAGATCTGGAAACTGCCCAAAAGCAGATGAGTGGATAAAAAAGCTATGGACATTTACATAATGGAATATTACCTAGCAGTAAAAAAAGAAGAAAATCTTACCTTTTGCAATAGCATAGGTGGACCTGGAGATTATTATGCTAATGAAATAAATAATCAGGGAAAGACAAATACCATATAATAGAAATAGAGGCGTAGATACATGGAACAGACTGACAGCTGCCGGTGGGGGCAGAGGCTGTAGGAAAGAAGGTGAAGGGATTAGTCAAAGAACATATATGTAACACATGGACACAGACAATAGTGTGGTGATAGTCAGAGGGAAGAGGGGTGGGGGCTGGGTGGAGGTGGGCAAATAGGAGGAAAAAGAGGACCTCTATAATAGTGTCAACAATAAAAATAAAGTTTAAAAAAGCAAAAGAAAGCTCCAATGGCAATATTAATATAATTTAAGGTAAATCGTATAATCAAAATAGTATCAAGAATAAAGAAGGCCACTTCGTGATATTATACTCATATGTCAATTTATCAAGAGTACATATAATCATCCTAATCTTTTATGCACCAAATAACAGATCTTCAATATATATGCTAGCTCGATAAACTGATAGAACTTCAAAAAGAAATAAAAACGTCCAAATTTATAGCTGGAAATTCTAGTACCCCTCACTATTTAGTAGAAAAAGTAAAGAAAATATATCAGTAAGGATGTAGAGCCATTAACTAAATGATCTAATTGGCATTTATAGATTTATACACTTCATCCAGTGGAAGCAGAAAATACACTCCTTTCAAGTGCACATGGAACATTTACCCCAATAGACTATCTTCTGGGACTAAAAAAAATCTCAGTATACTGTCAAATATTCAAGGCACACAAATTCTAATACCAGTTTGGAATCAAATCAGTCAGAAAAGTAGCTGGAGCACAAAGCCCAAACAAGAAAATTTCCTCAATTTGATAAAGAACATCTACAAAACCTACAAATGATGTAACCTATAAAAGACTAATGTCTTTTCTTTAGGATTGAAATAAAGCAAAGATGCCCACTTTCACCAATTCTTCCACACAGTACTAGATGCTTAGCTAATGCAATCAAGCACAGAGAAATGACATAAAAGTTGTATAGGTAGAAAAGAAGATGGTATGTCTTCTACGTAGACTATCTCAAAGAATCTATCAAATGATTCCTAGAACCAATAAGTGAGTTTGTGCATAATGTTAATAATGTCTGTGTGTGTGTGAGCACATGTGCACACACACGGAACAGAGCAAATAAAAACAAAGTGTCATAAACAATGAAAATGTAAGTCTAATCAAATGTATACAGGATTTTTATGCTGTGAATTACAGAACACTAACAAAAAATGAAACAAAACCGAAATCAGTGGGGAGATATACCTTGTTCATGTAATGGACAACTCAACAGAGAAAAGATATTAATTCTTCTTAAATTGATCTACAGATGTAAAGAAATTCCTATGAAATCACAGCAAGCTTTTTCTGTAGACAATAATTGCATTCAAAACTGTCATGGAAAGGCAAAGTAACTAACATAGCTGAAATAATTTTGGAAAAAAACAATAGAATTGAAAAAATCATACTGCCTGGTTTTAAAACTTATTGTTTAGCTACAAGAATCAAGACACTGTGGTGTTGGCAGAGGGATAAAGAAATATATCAATGGAACAGAATAGAGTGTATAAATAGACCCACATGATAAAAATCAAAACATTTGTGATGAAGGTATAAAAGAAATTCAGTAAAACAAATAATTTTAAATAGTTGATGTTGGTTATATATCCAAACACATGTACACATACACAAAATGAACCTCAACTTATACCTCACACCTTATGCAAAAATAAAGTTGGCCATTTATTTAAATTCACAGAAAAAAAATGTTGATTTAAAGTTAGAAGAAGAAATCACAGATATGACACCAAAAGCACAATTTATAAAAGAAAAAATCAATAAATGAACTTATTCAAAATTAGTAACTTCTGCTCTGTGAAAAATATTAAGATACTGAAAAGTCAAGGTGAATATATATGACACTGGTGAAAATATTTGCAAATCCTATTTCTGGCAAAGGTCTTGTAGCTGGAAATACAGTATCTGGCCTAAATAATGCCCCTTTTGTTATAAAATCGTAAGCATGTAATTCTGTAACATAACAACATCACACTCAAGCATACCATAAACATTTTAGGTGAAATATTCAAACTAAAACTATAAATTATTACACCCATATATTATCCTACCAACCATACTCAAGTAGGCATTACTTCTGTCGAACCCTGTATAAAAAATATCCTAAACCAAATAGTGAGAAAATTTAAAAATCTAATTAAATAATGGGAAAATCTTGAACATACATTTTACCACAGAGAAAACATGGATAACATATAAACACATGAAAGATATTCAACATCCTTAGCTGTTGGAAAATTGAAATTAATGCCACCATGAGATACTACTATATTTAGTAAACTGATTAAAATTTTAAAAACTTGACAATATCAAATTGTGTTGGAAGTACTATATAATTATAGAGTTACTCTGATAAACAATGCTTGAGTTTCACATAAGGCTGAAAATATACTTACCATATGACCGAACAATATCACTATTGAGAATGTACCTTCAAGAAATGAAAATGTATGTTCACACAAAAAATCAGTACATGAGTGTTCAAAGCAGCTTCCTGTGTAATTCCCACAAACAGCAAATAACTCAAATGTCCTTTAATGGATGGAAGAAACAAAGCCATCATGATATATTCACCCAATGGAATACTACTAAGCCACATAAAGTAATACACTATTCATACATGCCAATCTTGGATGGATTTCAAAGCACAAGGATGAGTAAACAGATGTCAATCTCCAAAGAACTGCATAGGATTGAATGTATATGATATTCTTAAAGCTATAAAAATAAAGTTATGGTGGACAGATTAGTACAGGAGATGAGACAGGTTGAGAGAGTTTTACTGTCACAGGGTAGCATGTGAGAGTATTTTTCAGGTGATGGAAAATTCTGTTCCCTGAAATGCAATGACTATTACACAAATCTATAAATGTGTTAAAATTCCATAAAATTACATACAAAAATGAGTGCATAAAAATAAGTGTAATACAAAGAAAAAAATAATGCAGATCTAAATTCAAAAACAATGTTTTATTAAAAACAGTGGCTATAAAATGTGAGTTCATATTCTTACATTTTATAACCTATACTTAAAATTTTGTCCAATATTGTAAAAAAAGTGGCCCTATATAATTTAATGAATATTCTGTTTGCTATTATAGTGTTCAGTTTTCATAAAAATTAAAGTAATATATGGCCTGTTTTATAGTTTGATTATCATACTTTTTGTGTGCAATTAAATATATAGTGTATCAATTCATGACATACATGTAGATATAATTTCATTGTCATTGAGAGGAATTATTTGTTTCCCTATTTTTAATAAGGAAAATCTCTAGATGGCTATTAATTCCTGATTTCTTTTGTTGTATAGTACTAAGGTCTGGTAGACAAAAATCACAAAAGGAAGGAGGGTTAAGGGGAGGAGAGCTCACTGTACTTAATGAGCACACACAGTGTTCTGTCACAATAAATTACCCCGAGATGCTTATGATTAACTAGACTGTCACTTGTTCAGTGAGCTAAGAGTACCATGAGCCAAGTGAGCATAACAAGAAACTGTCTACAAAATTAGAAGGCTGTTATAATTTCATATTTTTCACCATCTTGTCATCTGTGACAACACTTCATCATATATGTGCTCATGCCTAAAGTGATCAAATTTATATTTTACTTAAATACAAGTAGTACAGCTCAGAGGAGGACCCATGAGGCTATTCAGGGCAACAATAGTTGTACAAATTAGAATGAATTGGTTTCAGTGTGAAAACAACATTACAATAATCTCAAAGGGTCCCCTTTCTTCAATACTGTCCAATTATTCCCATTATAAGAGAATATACACCATTAGGTCCATTGGTAGTGATGCACAAATAATAATCTTTGGGGCACATTGTACTTTTTACTCATGTAATTGCAGCCTAGCCTCAATCCAGAAACAAAGCCCTAGGTAAATGTCTATTTGCAAAAGTGTTATGAAGACAGACTACTGTCAGAACACTCACAATAAAAATGCAACTAAATAATGCAGAAACATCATCATTTATACCATAGCAGTGTATCAAGTTCAGAGCCAAGAAGAGAGTGTATATCTCACTTCATGTTTCATATCTATAATAAACATAATTCTCTATTTTGATAACTATCTCTGACCAGGAATTAAAGCTTCATCCACTGCATTCAGGCAGGGGTTGTCCATCTCTCCAGAATAATCACCCACAGCTCATCAACTGTGATTCTGTAATCCCATCCAACCTGGAAAATGCTCCATCTGCTCTCTCCCTGTGTCAGTCTTCTCTAAGTCACCCCTATAAAACTCAATAAAATGCTCCAGCTAAAAATGCCTCATCTTTTCTAAATTCTTACTGCATTCATAATCCTTCAATCTCCATTTGCTTCATACATATTACCTTTTAGTTTTCAAATTTTTAAGCCATGTGAGGTCATGAAATATTATCTACCTTATTTTATCCCTACAGTAGCTAGGGTAATAATGACTACATCATAAATGTTTATGTATTCTCATTGAAAATGTTTTACTCTGTTATGAAATTTGAGGTGCCTTAAAATACAACACTCACTTTTCTACCCAAGTTCTGAACTAGTTGAGAAATTTTAAAAATCACATATAGGACAATATCCCATCTTCATTGCCAATTATTCAATAATGTTCCCTGTAATTTAGAATATTATTAAATTATTATTTTATTTATGGGCATATAAACAAATACAAGACTAACAAATGAAAGAAGCTGAAAATGGTTATTGAAAATTTTTACAACAGTAAAAAAATATATTTTAAATAAAGCATATTAGCTCCCTCTATCTTAACAGTTTGAAATTTTCTGAGAGTCTACTACTGGCATGATATGTGTGCATATGCATGTGTGTTTGAAGAGTCTACATGTAACCCTAAGTCATGTGCCTTTTCTGGGAAAGTGCTTTTTGTCTGTGGTTAACACATCAATTGGTCCTGTATGTGATCAACTGGCTTTAAATTTTTGTTAAATCATTCTAGCCTATGTGTCAATGTCAAATATTCCTTTAAAGGTTGAAGAACCCAAGGGTGTAAAAATAATTTCCTGCTCAAAACATTTAGGTCATCTAGTTTGTCATATTAATAAAGTTCATGTGAAAAGTATCAGTAAGTATCATAATATCATAAAGTATCCAAGGTATCATAATATCATAAAGTATCAAAAGTATCATAATAACCATCACAAGCTGGTTATTATGATTATTCCATAAGAAACATCAAATATCATTTTTATTCTTATAATTGATTTGTTAATGTATTAAAGTATGAATATATGCCTAATTCTTAAAATTATAACTATAAGCCAAGATTTTAATAAGAATGAATAGAGCATAAAAATTAAAATAAATCTTCAAAATGTAAAATGAAATCAATATAAAATTAATGCAAAAAATGTAAGCCACAAGATCATGCCTACTTGTTAGAAAAGAGTCTACAAGTTTTGTTTCAAGATACCCATCTGTTTATACTAGGGAAAAAAAAGACAATTGGTAAATTTGTCAGAAGAACCCCAATTATTCCTAGCATAGAAAAAGCAATTAAATTTCCCAAATGGATTCTTATAAAGTAGTAACAATGATCCACTAAGAGCATCTACCTCTTCCTTCATTAAATAACAGATTCCATTTAGTCGTTGTTTTATAATGCTCTGTTGTAAATTGATGACACCATTCCAAAGCAGAATTTAGTAAGAATAATATCTACATTGTACCAGAATAGAATCTAGACATACTACACAGTTATTTATAAATTCAAATGAAGGTAAAAATGTTTTATGAATTAATAAAGTATATATTGGTGTCTATAAATATAAACATACCCATATAATGAAACAGCCTATACTCTTACTGTGTAAGATATCCTCTGACATTTTCTATTCTATTCTACTATCATTCAACATTTAAAAGTTAGCCAGGAACTATTAATCTCCTGACCCACAAATGGCTGGTGACCTATGGAGTGAATAACACCGACCTTGAAAAATTTGAATCTCACATTATCTGTTATGTTTCTTAAAAATCTGATATTGAACAGAAGTGAATTTGAGTTTTTATTTCCTAAAATAGTAGGTGAGCACATAGATACCATACTTGAATGATTAAGAGAAGTACTTTCACATTTAGCAAAAGTAGAGATTATGGGGGAAAGTTCCTATTACCTTGCATAGATGCAGAAGGCTGAGAAGACTCTCTGAAAAGACATGTGGTTACCCAAGGTTCACATGAAAGTAGTCATGGGAACCAGTCTGACTCAGAAAATCATTGTTAGCTCACCCTAACCCTAGGGAAATGGGCAGGGAAGCCCCAGAGTTTTAGACCATTTACTATAACCTCAAATATTTTATCCAAAAGAATTAAAACTCTCACAAAGAACACTGTTAATATCTAGCTTTCATCAGCATGATCTTTGTAAACTCCCTAAAATAAAGTGAGTTTCAAAAAATGCCATATATTTTGGGGGAAGGAAATATTCATTCAAAGTAGGACAGAGAAAATGATACATTTGCATTTTATAAGTGGGACTCATTCAAGTGAGACTGGCTAACTCTGAAGTACTTGTTAGTACTTCATACAACATAGGGAGTTCATAACAGGAAACTGAAAGCATGTCACTGTAATTAATTAATTAATTAATTAAAAAGTTAGGAATTATCAGTTGTTATATCTAGAAGTATTAAAACATGTATTTTCATAAAGTATCACTTTAAGAGAAGTGAATCATATCTACCATAATTTCTGTCATTTAGTAGAAAAACATGGCTTTATCTGTACATTTTTCTAGTAATCAAAAAAGTAATAATTAGCCAGTGGTGAAATTGGCAAATATATTTTTAACTTTGTAAAATATCAACACCATTACATAAAGTCTGCACAAGAATTTAAATCTCTTTGCAATGTTTAGTGCTGCATTTTTTGAAACTATTTTCTGATATTTATGCTTTTATTAATCTACTTCCTTCTCAATCTTCCTTCCTTCTCAGGTGATGATGGAATCAACTGAGATCTATGTAACTGATAAATTCTATCACTGCTGTCTGTATCTTCATCTTTCCCCTCCATAAATCAATACTATGAATAAATGACTTATTATTGACATTGTACAGTATGAAATGCTAGACATAAATGTTAACAAATAAATATAGAATCACTAATACAAAATTATTAGAATTTTTTTCCTCAGTGATCTGAATTAGAAAGTATCACTGTTTACAAATAGGCTATTAAGCACACAGATTCCATGCTCTTTAAAGATGGACACTGTGGTACTTCATCTAAAAAACTAAGAATTTATTATTTACAGAAAAGAACATTGTAATAAATATACTCCATTTTTCTGGTGAAATTGTAAAACTAATGAGAGTTCTTTATCATTTCCTTGTGTGTAAATATCAAAGTTAATATTTACTGTGTGCCTAGAAATAAAATTTGTAGAGCAACATTTTAAATTATATTGGCAATTCAAAATTTCCCTCAACATTATTAGAGGAACTTAAACTGATGTTTACTTAGTTATTACGGTCCTTACAAGCTCTCATTTTTCATGACTTTCTGATGTCTTGTGTTTCATAAGAATATCTAAGTAAAAAAGGAAAAAATGCCTTTTATGTTTTAAAAAAGTTGTTTTTCCATATCCTTTTAAGTTTAGATATTAATCTCTAACAGTTATGAGCAGCCAATTGCATATATTTATTCTGACTAATTTACTTAATTAGGATTCATTTGTAAAAAGCCTCTAGATATATGTATTTTTCTTAAAGCAGGATTAGACTGTGGGTCGGCTTTTGCTCAAGTGGTTACTTTGTCATGGCATGCACTGGGATTAGATTGCTACTTTATCCCTATGTAAAGTTGATGCAGGTCAAGCCAAAACACATTTTCCTTCAAAATAGAAAATTTTTAAATAATATGTATAACTTAAATTGAATAGGTGTATATCAGTATACAGGTACTGACTACTAAATAATTAAATTAAAACAATACCATAATAGGTGTCCTGAATAATCAGAGTATATACATAAAATGGACACCACCCTTTCTGTTATGCATATAAGAATGATTCTGTTCCAAGTTTTCGTTTACTAAATATTTAAGAAACTGTCTGTTTTCTCACCATCATTTGGGGTATTTCCGGAACACTAGTCTGTGAATAAGGTAAAAATTGTTGCTGAAAATGAATTAGCACCATCTCCAAAAGAGGCAGAATTCACATAGATGCCAAATGAAAGGCGTGATGACTCTCATAAACACCTTGTGTGAGTTAATAAGAGCGAAAGTTCATTTCCATTATGGCTCCACATTTGCATCTGCTGCACGCCAGTTAGGGCACACCATAATATAGGCTGTACATGGTACAAGCTGGCAAAAGTCAACTGGGAATCAGACAGGTTGTGAATCTTATCACTTCAGTAATAAAAATGGCCATGCAGACTTTCTTTCTGGTCCAGCGCCCAAGTACCAACCATTAAAAAGGCTTAACCACTCAGCCTTTGAGGCACACCATCTGCTAGTCATCTTTGTTGTTACTTCCTCTTTTCTGTATCTACATAAACATCAATTTGCCATCATGTACTTCCACAAGGCCCACCTAGGGCACGGTGAAAAAACAAATTCTCTCGCTGTTTTCTTCTTCCACCACCAATATTCTCTAAGTAAAATGAATAAGATAGCATGAAACAAGTTTGATTATACAACATACAAAAGGCGAACAATAGAAATGTGAAGGAAAATGAGAAAATGCAGGGGGGAAAGTTGACAACTTCTATCTCTGCTTAAGAGAAACTGCCTACGTCAACTCAACCAATATGGAACTGAAGATGGTGTAGGGAAAGGACATCCAGAAGAGAATACAACTGGAGAAAGTCGTGGATGGAAATAACAATAACAACTCATGCTGTGGTACCTAGTTTTTGAGGGCCCACAGTAGAGAGGAATCCATTAACCATCAGACAGACGGAGCAACCCTTCAATAGCTCTTTTCTTCAGGCTCAATAACTGCACTTTCTTACTCAGAGAGCTCATTCTACTTCATAACTTCAACTTTTATTTTACTGCTGATGGTCTCCATATCTATGAGATCAGTCCTGTTCTCTCTGTCTTCAGCTATTACTTTCAATTATCTTTTTGACACTTCTATTCAGATATCTTGCTGCCTTTTGAAACCCAACATTAACCAAAGCTTCTTTCCTCCTCCTAAGAGTTAAGGCAGTCTAGAAGAGTCAGAAAGATTTGTAAATTTTTTAAAATCTCTTTCATCTGTCCTATTATTTATATTTCCATACTTTTATTTTTAAACTTATATAAGTATTATATATTAATATATAAGTATATTATTATATTATTTGTAGTATTATACTTTTTCAAGCCTGAATTGGTGAAATATTCAATTTAACAGTCTTTCAAACTCTATATTCTCTCTACCTTTATTCTGTGTTTTACTACTAGACTAAATTACCTCAAATATGGTTCCCTGATTTGCAGCTTTTAGGAAGAGCTAGTTTCTAACCATATTAAATGTATTATTTCTTTGCCTGGCTTCATTTAACCTTAGCCAATATTTATTGAGCACAGATACTGAGTCAAGAACTTGATTACCTTATTTATTACCTAGGATATAGCCATTGTAGTAATGTTTCTGTTTCCATAATATGGAAACAGGCTTACCAATTCAAATTACTTAACCATGGTCAGTCTTAGCTAGTAAGAATAGAGGGGGAATTTAAACCCATATCAAAAACAGAGATAATTATGTGATGTGATACAGGTGTTAATTTTACCACAGTAATATTGCCATATATAAATGTACTCAATAAATACATTGTACACCCTAAATTTATATAATGTCAATTACATGTCAATTTTAAAAATAACATAAATAAATAAATAAATAAACCCACATCAACCTGACTTCAAAACCGGTACATTTAATCACTCTATCCCTTTCACACCACTGACTTAGCTTCATTTCTCCCTTGGGTCAATCCATTCTCCTTCCACTTAAATCTCTCTGTCCCCTCTCCCATTTATTTCCATTTTTCTCTTTCTCACTCTCTCCATCTACATGCCCCTTGTCTCACCTCACTGTCCACACACGCACATACATCTCCTTAAACCATCATCCTCTTACTGAACACCTTCAGTGTTTTCAAATTCTTTACCTCAATACTTCAACACAAAGTTCAAGTCATTTTCAAGTTCTCCTCTTTTATGAATGCTTTCATAAATACTTGTCATTATTAATTTTTCTGTGCTTTCAGCTCTATACACCCATTGTTTATTATAGAAATTAGTATACAGTTTGCTTTGTATTACTGTATTCTTACCTCTACAACTCATTTAGAATTCCTTCAAGGAAAGGAACTTGTTGTTCTCTACAATATAATATATAAATGTAAGCTGTCATTATCATTTCTATTTTATGCTCCTGTGTACTCTGCTGGTGCCAGTGTACTAAACGTATAAATAGGTACTCATTGGGATCCATGTTCATTTCCTAATGGTAGGGCTGGGACTTAAACACTGACTTTTGATTTTCTAACTCAGTTGAATGAAACTGAACCATTTAGCTATAAGCCTTTAGAACTAGAAGCCTGGTAAAGGGAAGCTTTCTCTCCTTCACAATTTGAAGGGCAGAACATTCATATCCTGTTGAAATGCACAAAGGAACAGGCATGTTTATTATAAATAACAATGAAATAATTCAAAATGAATATAAACTGAAAAATATTTAATATTGATGTTAAGAGGTTAAAGACACTAAGTATTCACAAGGAAGTTATAAAAACATAAGACTAAACAAATTATTTAATCTCAAGCATCTTCAAAAAATGGAATTATAAAAGATAATTAGAACAAAAATGAAGACTATTTTGGCTTAGATTAAGAAAAACTTGGAGTAGTCAGAAAAATAATGAACTACCAACACTGGATGAGTTCCCATCAGAAACATAATAAGATTCTTGTCTTAGGAGAAAAATAAATTAATGAATTCTAAACTTATATCCAAACTTTTTGTTCTTGATTCTAGATTTATTTTCTCTTACCATCTGAAAATGCACACAGATGAAACCACAGAGCTTCTTTACCCTGGGTGCACATTCAGTAGGCAGCCTTTTAAAAACATCAGTGCTTAAGTACAACTAGAGGCGAAGTAAATCATAATCTCTAGGGACAGAGTCTGGATGATCATATGATTTTAAATGCTGCCCACATGCCTCCATTGTGCATCCAGGACTAAGGACAGTGCCATGGAGCAGGGCCTGAATGTTATGAAGGTAGAAAATCAGGAAATGGTTGCATGAGTCAGAGAAAAACTGTAAAATTATTCAAGTTAAAGATCTGACACTGATAAGAACCACATCACAATACTGTGACACAGAGGAATATGAATGAGGTAAAATAAGTGAAAATCAAAATTGTGTCGTAGTTCTCACTTATTTTTGTAAACAGTTTGTAGAATATGAGCAGCTAAGTCTTGTATTACTTCTGAGCCTCATTTGCCAGATTATTCTCACTTATGACTATGAGTTGGCCAGTGGGACTGAGTTTTCCCTTAACCAGCCTTACAGCTGCTAAATGTTGCATTCAGATATGGCCCATTTACGTGTTATTAACACAGAATCTGTTGATATCAAATCCTTCGGTCTCTGAATGAGACACCAGGTATTTTCAACTAAATTGTTGGACAGTTCCAAGGCACACATTCCAAGAGTACAGTAACGTTCAATTAGAAAAGAGTAGTAATACAAAATAGAGCCAGAAATAAAAATTATATATTGTGAACAAATTTCTGCCTTTATGTATGTTTTCCAGGCAGTTCTGAGATTATTGTTCTTGAGATAAATTCAGATGAGTGTATGAAAGGCCTAATTTGATAAAAGTTGACCCCTAAAAGTTAAAAATAAAACTACTAAAATAATCTTTATTGCAAGTGCTTGAAACACACACACAAACATGTTACGTAATTAGTATGATATGACCTCAGCAATAAAGACTAAACTAAAAATACTTGAAGTTCTAGCCTAAATTTCTAATATTTTAAACTGTAAGTTCAGGGCAAATTAATAAGACTGTGCAATAGACCTAAAAAAAAAAAGCAAAAAAAAAAACCCTACAGACACTGATTGCTGTGAATTCATCAAATAACATGCTTGCCTTTAAATGATTATTACAATTTATCATAAACTTGTTTAATTAACAAAAAATTTTAATGAACATGTACTATGATGTAGTTAAAGTATAAAATATATTTCACAGTGCTATTGAGAAAACTCATTTCCAAACCAAGAGAAAATCTGCTCAATTAGGCTAAATCCAGTCAAAAGCTTAAGGTCAAGCATTTGCATCACAATCAAAAAAGCCAAAGGTCAAGCTCTTACAGGACTAAGGATGAGGTTCAGATGGGGAAATATTGGGCACATGTGATAAACAAGGTATGGAATGATTAAAATATATTAGTACACAAAGGAAACTAAAAATAGCAAGAGGCATCCAAGCATATACCTAAATTAAACAATTGATTTATCATCTAATCCTGTGTTAATATATAATATTCTATTTCCAAAGCAGTCTTAGTGAATTCTTCTTCTTCCCAGAGATGAACCCATCATTTTCTCTATAAAATTTACTTTTAGACATGCCATCTTAAAGGTTGTAGGTCATCCTGAATGGAAATTAAAGAGTGGCTTCTTACTGAGTTCCTGGGGTTGTTAAGAACACTAGACTGTTTTTGTTCGCAATTCCAGCTGTTTTTCTGGAATTTCTCGATCATTTTTTATTTGGGTGTGCCACTAAGAGCTACCACCACTCACTGACCTTATATTCTAACGTTTGTGTGCCCAGCAAAAACCTAAAACCATGCTTTGCTTCAATAATTGGAAAGAGAAATTTGGGGAATCATCTTCACTAAACTCAATCAAAAGAAGCACTGAATTCATAATTATTTCATTTTACTTACTGGACAGGTTTCAAAAAACACAAAAGATTCTAAAGAGGAAGTCTGGCTTTGAACTGATGTCACACATTATTTTATCCACTATACAAGATGAGCTCTTTTAACTGATATCAAGAGAGTAAATGAGTGTATTTACACATAACACTGATCATTCTTTCCAGCTAAGACAATTGACTCAGACTGATGGGGGGGGGGTTCTTTTATGCTTTCTAAAAATATTTGCCAAGAGCCAGTGCTCCTTTTGTATGAGTTCCAGATTCCACAGATTGACAACAAATTCAGAATAAAACAAATTATCTTATTTTCCTAACTACTCTATCACTGTTCCAGGATCTTTTTAGTGCTGTTTGTGGAATACCCCGCAGAGTTCTGATTGATATCTTACTCCATTCCCACCTTTGTAGGTCAAGGAAGGGCAGACACTAGTGGAGATGTCTGCTTATTTTGTAATGAGAGCCCAGACCATCCATCTCTTTCACTGCAGTAAGAATCTCAAAGTTATATGAAAAAGAAACCATTTGACCTACTTCCTATTGTGCTTAGCCTATTTGGGGGGAAAAGTTATTTCTGATTAATAAAGAAAGAAGAATAGCAGAAATAATTGAAGGACAAGGAAATGATCAACAAAGTTATTCAATAAAATGTAATGTAACTGAGAGATAATCTTCTAGATTAAAGTGGCCAACAGAGTATCTAGAATAAAGGATAAAATAAACCCAGACTGAGGTGTATCCTGTGATATTTGAGGACGTGGAAGACCAGGAGAAATTTCATTGAGTTCCAGAAATTAAGGGGCAAAAGAATGCCTGCTAATGTGCAACAAATCAACACTCAAATGGCAAAACAGCTTCAGGCTTCCAAGAAGCTACAAGATACTAGAGTAAAGCCTTCAAAATACTGAAGGAAATTCTTTTCAATCTTGAATTTCATTGTCAGCCAAACTATAAATAAAATGTAAGAACAGAATATAGAACAAAGATATTTTTAGACTCTCAGAAAATTAACTTTCCCATGTCAACTGAAAGAAGCTGCTGGAGAATTTGCTATTAAGGTGATTTCAATAGCCAACCAAGAGGACAGAGAACCCCCTAAGTAGCTTAGTAGCTAAGCTAAGCTACTTAGGGGGTTCTCCAGTTTATGAGACATATGAAAGAAATATCAGAATGACAATGACGGGAGATTCTAGAGTAACAAACATAAACCAGGCAGTGGGAGGATTGCTCTGTGCCTCTCTTAGGGTATTGACAGAAATGCCATAGCCTACAGATGTCTAAAGGCATTCACCCGGGCCCCCTGGGAGCCCCCAGAGACATTTCTCCTTCGGAAGCCCCTGCTGTGGTTGAATCAGCCAGATGCATGCCAGCAACAACCATCTGGATACTTCAAAAGCAATAATAAACCTTATTACTTACAAGGCCTGAAGAGTATACAGCATGCCTGGGACCACAGAGTGAGACTGCGAGGAGAGAGAAAGCAAGAGAGACAGGCGGAGGGAGGGAGGGAAAGCCTTGAGGTCTCCTTTTATTGGGGGTCAAGGGTGGGATGCCTAAGGTTTTATAGGTTCATTCTTTATTGATGGATTTAAAGCATAAGATCTTAGGAGAATTACAGCAAGGAAGGGAAACACATGCAGTCAGACGGTTAGTTATCTGGGTCAACCACAGATCTCTAAAACAAAGGAAACTTCAGGGATGGGTAGACTGGCTCTTAATCTAGTCCTGTAGCTGGCAATGTATTTATTGGAGATAGTAATCTTTGAAGTGAATGCCTAGGCAATCAATAGCTTAATGTCAGGCCTTGCATTACAAAAAGGCAAACTTGCAGGTTTTTATGTGATAAAAAAGGTGTGGAATAATTAAAATATATTATTATTATATGAAAGAAACTGAAAATGATGAGGCAACTAAGAGCATATTTTAATTAAATAATTAGAATGATTTATGATAAAATTGTGTGTTGAAATGTGTGTGTTTACTATTCCAATTAGAATTTCAGGGTATTTTACTTGGAGTTATGAGATGATCAGTAAGGCATCAGATGATCCCATCCACATTATTGGCTAGTTTATTCCCAACACAAAAGTAATCAGCAGACAGGGGTTATATTTCCCACTCTGCATCAGTCAAACATGCATTTTCCTTTATTTACACATGCATCTTCTTCATCTGCCATTCATTCTCCATCTCCCTCCAGTTAACCTACTTTATCTGCTTAACTAAAATTGCTCTGATTAAAAACATTAACAAGCTGACAGTAAATTTAATAGATACTGTTTAATGCCCATCTGACTTGATGCTTCAGAAATAGGGTAGCTGACAATTCACCACATATTCTCTTCACGGTAGTAGCATCCTCTGCCTTTCTTAGTCGATATGGAGTTAGACTGGGGGTTGCTCAGTTCTAGGAGAAGACATGTAGCCAAGGCCTGATTAATCAGAGTTTGTAATTATAATATTCTTAGCATCAAAAAATTGGCTCATAAGATTGACACATGAACTGACTGAATGATATCACCAATTCCCAGAATTTTGATCTAGTAACCAGGCAGGAGACACTCCCTTTCCTAACACCTTGGGGAAAAGAGAACGTAAATCTGGAGAATGGGTCCAATAATCAAGGGCAAACATTTCAGTAAGACCTTCATTAACTTGTCTTCTGCCTTTTGTGTCCCTCTACAAACTTACTGATTGCTTTGTTTGCCCCTGTCGTGAAGGCTGGAGCTGAAAGACAGAAAGGGGCTGGATTCTGCTTTTTGATTTTGGTTTTTAAGCCCCTAGATACCACCGCACTTGAAACTATAATACATGTATTTCTGAATAAATCTCCTATTTTCTTATATTTTTGTTTTTTTAACTCACAAATGGAAGTTCCTTCAGAACATAACTATTTATCACATTTGATAGTTAGCTTAGTAAAGTATGTAAGTATGAGAGTTGCGAAGTCCAACTTTCTGTGTGACTTTGGGTAAGGTGGTTAACTTTTTGAAGGCTCATTACATCGTATGTAAAGTACTGAAAATAATGAAACTAATCTTACGTGACTGGAGAGGATTAAATAAGGTAACATTTATAAAGTTCATAATAAAGGGCTTGGAACATAATAAATAATATCATCTTACTGGTATTGTTGCAATTATTATATTATTATTTTCCCCTTCTGCTTCAAACACTCTTTTCATTTTGTCTTTCTTGTTTCACATCTGGGTGGTTTTTCTGTGACCTGACTTACTGCTTCTTCTCAGCTTCTACAGAATTTATCCTACCTTACCTAAAACTACATATTGATATTTCTCAGGGCTCAATCCATCTCTCCTTCTCATTGAACTCTATATTCTCTTCCTAGATCACCTCATTTATTCCCATGACATTAAATATTGTGTGTGTGTGTGTACACATATATATATATATATATCCAGAACCACTTACTCAGTACTAAATTCATATATTTATATCCAAAGGAACTTCTTCTTTATGTCTCACAATGAACTTGAACTTTTTCATTATATCACTTTAAAGATCTGTCTCAGTCTCACCACTTTATCCTATATGGTTTCAACTTAGCTAGTGGTGATTCCTTGTAATTCCTTAAAAAATTCATTAGGTTAAAAGCCCAAGAATCATTATTGACACCTTTCTTTTCCATGCCCTAAATCTAATCAATCATTAAGTGTTATCAATTCTTCCTTCATTTGTATATTTATTCAGTTCTCTATGTCTCTGCTGCCATTCAGATCACCATTGTCTTTCACAATTGTACTTCACTCCAATTTTTGCCTTATCTCTATCTCATCTATTTTTCTACATAGAGGACAGAATGGCCTTTGAAAAATGAAAGTGGGATATGTTACTTTCCTGCTTAAAAGCTGTCAATCTCTTCTCACTTTCCCAATGGAGTCACAAACCTTTACTTTGCTCTGTGCTGTGATTCACCACATTGGCTTTTTTTCTGTTTATTGAATGATCAGGCTCTCTGCCTACCCGTGAGATGTTGACAGGCCATTCCCTCCGCCTGCAGCTTTCTTCCTGGCTTAGTCATGCCTAATCACACCCCATGGCTGACTCTTTAATATCACATAGTATTTTGTAACTTTTCAGTACTAGTCACAAAGTTGGGACTTAATAGGGCTCAAAACATGTTTTCAAATAAATTGATAACATTTATACCATGATTCTTTTCTACATGTTATGGCAAACAGAAATGAGCAGAAAACAAAATACTGTGACTAATGGTTACTGTCTACTTGGAGGCTGAGAGTTACCTGTATGTGTCAGCACGACTGAGCCACGGGGTTCCTAGATATTTGCTCAAACAGTATTCTGGGTGTTTCTGTGGTGGTGGTTTTGAATGTGGTTAACATTTAAACTGGTAGGCTGTGCAAAGCAGATTGTCCTTCCTAAGGTGGATGGACCTCTATCGATCAGTTAAAAACTTGAATAGAACAAAAAGGCTGACCCTTCCCTGAATTATAGTTCTTTGTTGCCTGTCTTCAACTAAGACATTGGCTTTTTCTTACCTTCAGACTCAAACTAAAACATCAGCTTTGCATAGGTCTGGAGCTTGGGAGCCTTCAGATGAGAACTATACTATCTACTCTCCTGGGTCTCAGGCCTTTGGACCTTGCCTGGAACCACACCACTGACTACCCTGGGTCTCCAGCTTGTGACTTACCCTGCAGACCTTCAGACTTGTCCACCTCCATCATCACATGAGCACATAAGTTGTTATAAATATTTCTATAGACAGATAGGCAGATACAGACATAGAGATACATCTCCCCAATGGTTCCGATTAATACAGAGGCATTGTGCAAATACAGCTGAAGTGACTTCTTAATTAATGACATCTTTGAAGAGGTGAACGTCAGTCATATGACATTGCTGTAGAGCTCAGGTGTTCTGAATCAGCACAATGCACCTCAAAAATGCAGCTGTGTTCTCTGCTGCAGTCTGCATAGTGACTGGCATAACAGGCATCCCCACAAATGTAATCTAAATAAATATTTAAAAATACTTGCTCTATTAAATATGCAATACTTCTTATACATATTTAAGCAGAATTGTACAAATACTCTGTACATTATTTAATAAATAGCTTGCTCAAACTACTCCTTATTTTGTGAGAAAAATACATCCAAATAGAAAACATACACAAAAATCAATTTTAGTTCAATATAGATTTAACATAAAAAAGTAATTTAAATATATACATACAAGAAAAAATAGTAAAATGTCTTTGTGACTGCACAGTTAGATTAAATTTCCTTTAAAAAAACATAAAAAAAAATCTGAAAAAAGTGAATTTACCCACAGCAGATTTTAAAACATCTATACAAAAAAAAATCTGTAATTTAGTCATGATAGAATAGCTGGCATCAAAATAACCTCCCTTTTAAAAACAATTATTGAAATGGGACAAAATGAATTTGTGTGAAGGAATTGAAAAAATAAGGGAAGTACCCGAAAGACTACTATTCATGAGAAAAGAGAAGTGCAAGAGGTGAAATCCACATAAACCCAGCTTTTCTTTGAGGCTACGCACAGGCTCTGCTGCAGGGATCTATGGCCCATGAAGGTTGCGCTCTCCCTGACAGGGAAGGCAGAGGTCAGAGATTTCAGAGGCAAACAGATGAAAAGTTAGGGACAATCTATTCAACATAAGGGAACTAAATAGAAGGAAGCCCAAAGCTCTGCATTCTAACACACCCTTAGTCATTGCCTGCCTCCGAAACTGTCATATCAATAAAAACTACAGCTACACGCAACTATGTGGATGAATCTCACAAAGCAGAATGGAAGAAGCTAGACACAGAATAATACATACTGTATGATTCAAGTTACATGAAGTTCAAGGATAGAGAAAATTACTCTGTAGTGATACTATCTCGAATTGTAAGTGACCATAGTAGAAGGATATATATCAACATTACTTAGTCTAAAAAAAA
The DNA here is from genome assembly GCF_004126475.2 of Phyllostomus discolor. Taxonomy (NCBI): domain Eukaryota; kingdom Metazoa; phylum Chordata; class Mammalia; order Chiroptera; family Phyllostomidae; genus Phyllostomus; species Phyllostomus discolor. The sequence goes on along the minus strand of NC_040910.2, from coordinate 26,219,511 downwards.
TAGAAAACAAGGCAAGTTGTCAAAAATATATATGACAGCATTCAGTTAAAACTTAAAAATCTAAAAATAATGTTTTATTGAGTTTATGAATATATACACTTGAAATCTGAAGTTAATATTTGACAAAATTTGGTGGAAGATACATTATTTATGTTATTCTGTGTGCTAAAGAATTTTTTGTAAAAAAGGTAGTGCCTTAAAAAGGTAAAGGGTTTCTCTTTAAACACTTTTATCCTGTAAATTATATTCTCAGTTGAAAAGTTGCTTCAATGAACTCATTACCTGTGTCCTTTTGACAGGATTATTACTTTAAAATTTCTCAGAAGGATGCCTTAAGCATCCTTCTGAGAAATATATTTTTAAATTAATAATTCTGTCATGGTTTAGATTTATTTCTAAAAAAACATATTATTCAAAAAAGCTTGATATTAACTTTTATATTAAGACATTAGTCATATTCCATTTTATACTAGGAATATTTAATAATGAAAACTCTTGAATATTTATGACTTAAGGATACATATAATATTTTTACAATAAAATACAGCAGTGTATGTCAAATACAATTTTTCCTCAAGAAGTACATAGTTTAATAAGAAAGAGATAGCAATACTTTTGGTACCATAGTTACTTATGATTCCAAATCCAAATTTCTCAATTGACCAAAGAAAAGCATCAAATAGTTCATTATACAAAAATATAGGGGCATCTACATATTATCTAAATTTGTTTTTAATCTGTATTGGGCCTAAACTCAATGACAGGATGTCTATACATCTAGCATACATCAGTGTTTACATTTTCAATGGCAATTACCTGACATGTCTTTAAGCCCCAACAGAGAACTATTCTTGGTTTGAGGGAACATATTTTAAAACATACTTTTAGAACATAATGAAGAACTTAAAGTACATAATAAAAATTTTTATATAGGTCTTAAGTGGTCACCTTGAACGAATCATCCATCTTTGCCGTGAATATAGCTTTCTGTGGCTTTCCTGAAACCTAAATTTACTTGTGATAGTAAAGAATTACTTATTTCTTACTGGATTTTGCTTTAGGCTATGTAGGCATAATAAGACAAAAAAATATTCCAGTTGATAACCATAAAAGAGGGAAGAAAATTTTGGTATTGTTCCCAGGAAGGCCAAAAATAACAAGTTTTTGCAAAGTTTTAAAAGTAATCATTATTTTAGAAATATTAAAAAGAAGTCAAATACATTTTCTTATTTTATCTAAATCAGAAATAAAAAATCTGAAAATCATGGCAAAATTTCCATTGCTTAGTGTCAAATTTGATCATTTTCACTTGTCTGAAAAAATACGTGCCAACAAGATACACTCAATACAATACCATGCAAATCCCATTCAATTACCATATATATATTTCTAGAAATATATAGATACATTTGATATGTATTCATTCAAGAGAATAAAAAGCAATTAGAATTTCTTTCTTGGGCTGGTTCACCTTCAAAAGGACATAATTACTTCTTGAGAAGAATTGGTTGGGTTGTGTTTCCCCTTCATAATCCATATAATAGGAAGTTCTCTTAGAGTTTTAAACCTAGCTGACTGCAGCATTCTGATCATCAATAAAAATAGACTTTCTCACTTGGCAATTCTTTAGAATAATAAGAAACAGAGAGTTCTCTCTGAATACCACTGTATGTATGTTTTTAGATATCAAAGTGAAGCAATAATATCACTTTGACATGTTTTGACCAGGCAATTTTAACCATCACAATGAAACTAGGAACAGAAAACACAGGACAGTAAAAAATTTCTGGTTCTCAAAGCATCTTGGAGAAGTACATACTACAAGATCATAAACACAGTTAACTTGATATACCTGTAACTTTGTATCTCAGTAGGCAAAATTTTCTTGAAATTTTTGGGAAATATTGAAAGAGGATAAGAACATTCAAATGAAACTTCTTCAAAATAACTTTTAGAATTAACAATCTATTTCTTTTATTTTATATATGTTAAATAATATGACTTTGGTGCAAAATAAATTTGTAAAAACAAATCAATAGATACCTTATTCATATGGCAGAAAGTTTAAAATTTTGTACAAAACAAAAATAGAAAACTATTGTAAATCTACTCCATATGAACAAGGAGGCAGAAGAGAATGAACATGATAAGGAAGCACATGGCATAGTTTTTTTAAAGCAACCCAAACTGAACACCTAGAGATGCAAAAGACAATACAATAAAATAAAAACACTTAAAATGGGACTGGTATCAGATTGAACATTGCAGGTGAAAAGAATAGCTAGACACAAAGCAGGAGAAAGCAAGGACAAACATAGTTACCAAACAGGAATAGGTTCGAGGACAATCTGGTACTTATAAATACAAACTGGAATCCAAGATGAAAAGCAGTCATCTATGAAGACACACTAAAACAGTTTTCTCTGACTGCATCTAACCTCAGTGATACAAGTGACATGCACAAGAAGCTAGTGCCTTTTGCTCACTCAGTGCTTGGCCCAGGTAGAGAAAGATCTGCTAAAAGCTAAAGAAGATAGGGGACTGACTGCCATCCCACAAGTCAGGAATAATACAGCAAGCAGCACTGATGCCTAGTAACAGGTACCGACCTGCTGTCCCACTGCTCCCTTCCAGATCTTGTGCAAAGTTTTCTTGTAGCCAATGCTGACCTGGGACCATAGAGAGAAGAGAATTCTGGGAAAGACAGTCTAACTTAACTACACTGACAAAGTACGAATTCACCACAGTTCTCTTCTCTACAATTTGGCAGCCACACATCACCCTTTAGAACACATTTAATTTTCAAACAAAAATGCAATTGTGCTTCCATCTATGCAACAGTATCTCCTACAATTGAAAATAGTAAACTTTCATACTAAAATAACACAAAGTCTCTTTGCCCATCTTTGGATGTTATTTATTCCTCTTCTAGCTGAGTCTCAATCCCTCTTTGATATACTTTAACATAATGCTGATAAATTATGTACATATATATACACACACACATAAACACAGTGTCCAGCAGAAGTAATGCCTGCTTGAATGTGGTTGGTAGGGTAACAATAGGGTAATAATATGGATGTAATAATTTATAGTTTTAATTTGAACATTTCACCTAAAAGGTCATATGGTGTGCTCGAGTGTGATATTGTTAGGTTATAGAATTACATGTTTATGATTTTGTAATAAAAAGGGGACATTATTTGTGCCAGACCTTGTACATAACATAATATACATAATATATAGTAAATTATCTATGTATATAAGATACCCATATATGTATATATATAATACATGTAAATAATAGCAAAAAATTGAGAATAATTTTCACGTACAGAAGAATGGCAAAGAAATGGGTAAAGATGGGATATTGAAGCTGTATCTTGAATACAACATGTATAAATAATGATATGAAATAATAAAACATTCAGATTTTTAAAGGTCTATTTTAAAAACATGTATTTCTATAGTTCTTTGAATACTTGTAAATGTTTTATAATCAAAATACGACGGGGCAAACCTAAGGGTAAAGATAATCAGTTTTGTCATTCAATTAAAATAAAATTTAATTACCTGATTTACATTTTTAATTATTTCAACAACTTGCATGCTGAGTATACTTGGAGGATAATTAAGGCATTTTTGCCCTAAGAAGCAAAATATTTGCTATCATATAACTATCACAATTTGTGTGTCTTCTTCCTCCTAGCAACTCTCCTGCCCGGGAAAGACTACAGCTACTCTGACCCAAAAAAACACGGTCAGCCCCTCACTCTGAAGAGACACCTCGATGTGAAGCACAGCATTGATGTACGCCAATTCCAGAACCTGAATTAAAAGTGCAGAGAAGGATTTCCTCATCATATATAATAATGAGAATGGGGTTCTTTGTTAATAACTGTAGCAGATGTTCAAATAAAAAGGAAATACTCAATGTTTTATGTGGAAATAATCTCAGGATGTCCATTCTCTTTATTTCTTTTAAATATTTAATTAAATTATGTTGTTTCCATGGTAAAGCCCTGTAACTGGCTAAAAATACACTTGAAAACGATGGTCTGTATTTTTCTGGTGCTAACAGAAAATTGTCAAAGGATAAAGACTTGTCCATGACTACATGTTTTAGTCTTATTTTCTGAGTTTCAGTAATTGTGTTTGCTCCTTAAGCATGACATCACAGTGTTGATTCTATCCTAGACAATGCACAGGTGGTCAACACAAAATAGGCAGACTAAAAATACGTGATTTTTTTCATTTCTCATTCTTTCTCACTCTTGATGCATGTATTATCCTTTTCCCCTTTGATTAACTCAATTTAATACTTCCTCAGGTCATATTTTCAATTATTATCTTCATAATCAGCTAGCTAATATAATTTAACTCTCGATTTTCTATAAGCTATAATAAGCAAAACATTTTGCTAATATCTGGGGCTATAAAAAGAATACAATGTGTATCTTCTTTGTACTCAAGAAATTTATAATTCACTGGGAGAAACTAATCTAATTGTAAAAACAACTATTTTTAAATATAATAATGCTTTGTTAGAAACTAAATAGTATAGAAAAGAAATATCCAATTACTTACAATGTAGTTTCTGGCAATTTTATGATCTTAACATTTTTCTGAAAACCACTCTTGTCTATCATATTACAGCATAATGTGGCAGACTGCATAAGCAGGAAGTGGCAAGTACTATGATTGCTTTTAAAACACATGCACGATGAGGCTGAGAGGACAAATCTGTAGGTTCAGAGCCTGTCACACATGTAACGTGTTCAGGATTACAAACATTGTGAATGGATTCAAGTGAAGCCAGAATGGACCGTATAAGCATCATTTTTCCTGACTCATATCCTCTGAATCCAGCCACAGGGTCTGAGCGGGCTTCAACCTACTTCACACTCACAGTGACTAGAGTGCTTTGTGCGCCGTATCTAAGCATCCAGACTCCTCTGCTGCAGAGACACGGGACACCTAAAAAAGATGCTTGGCATTCGTATACACACACCACACACACGTGGGGAATTTACATTCTAGGGATAGATCTCAATCAATAAGAGAACGGAGCTGACAAACAAATCTTCTACTTCATCCATCAGGCCCACAACTACACGGCTCCTCAGAAGGAGTCAAGTACTCAGAGACCTCAGTAGTTGCCAACTCAGTGATGCATTTTTATTTTGGCTTTCACTCCTTGTCTCATGTTCCTTATTCCTTACACATCTCCTCGCTTTGGTTACATGATATCCAAGCAAGTAACTTAACTTCTCTATTTCTGGGTGCCTTTATAAGATTTGGGTAGCAATAATAATACTTTCCTCGTCTAACTGTCATAAAAATTAAATGAGTTACCAGTTCCAAAACTACTTAGAACAGTGCCTGTAAGAGATTAAGCACTTTGTATGTCATTACCAACTAAAGAGCAGTGAGGGCAAAGTTTCAAAAAATCAGACAGGATGGCCTCCAATAAATGTATATTATATAATATAAATAGGAAATAGAATTTTCTAGGACAATGTCATGTTCTTATTTGTACTGCCTTCAGTGCCCAAACTTTCCCCATTTCCATGCCATCAGAATTGATTTTACTGTATTTTGAATCTATTCACACCATGAAATTCTGATGATAATCTAAAACATGAGCCCTCAGATCACCAAACATGGTGAAAACAGTCCACCTAGAATAATAATAGAATCCCTGAGTGAACAAGTTAAAGATGCTGCTGATAACAAAATCTGAGAAGTATTTACTAAACACAGTCAAGGCAAAGACTTACAGAATAAGCTCTCCGAATTATTACCATTATAAGTAGATAAATAATAGATAGATCTATTTTCAATCTTCTTGCTATCATAAGTGTTATTATTACCATGGAAGCAGCCTCATGCTCAGCTATCATTAGAGACATGAGCAGCCACTCCATGTCCTCATTTTAGTATATTTAATAAAATCTAAGATTGAAATACTTCAGACAATGAATTATGTTACAGAAATTTTTATCACTAAGTGGATTTGGACCCTGGCTGAGTTGCACAGTTGGTGGAGAGTTGTTCCATACCCCAAAGGTTGCAGGTTCAATCCCCAGTCATAGCACACATGGGGGGGGGGCAACCAATCTATATTTCTCTGTCACACGAATGTGATGTCCCCTCTCCACTCTTTCTCTCCTTCTCTCTCTCCTGCTGCTCTTTAAAATCAATAAAACATCTCCTCAGGTGAGGATCAAAAATAAGTGGATTTGGTAAGAAATATTAAGGGATTTATCTAAGTATAAAAAATCACTTTTGAGAATCATTCTTCTGCTAATGGCCATCTGAGTAAAATACTACCTCTCTTCCATTATATTTTTGGAGAGAGAGTTGTTATTCTCAACTACATAGTCATTTTTCAGAGAACAATGTTAAATGCATCTGTTCTGAATCTATTATTCAACCCCTCCCTCTATCACATCAGTTTATTGACATTCAGAGAATGAGAACGAATGTATAATAAATGAGTACTTTATTACTTTACAGCAAAACCCGACATGGTTGTTATTTTTTAAAAAAATATCTGCATTGAAATTTTATTTTGAAGGAGTGATATTATCCTCCTACAGAATCAAAGTTTCTGAGCAAATCAAAAGGTACAGATTGCAAAGAACACAGTAGAGGTGTCTAATCACATCTGAAAGTACAAGCACTGTATAGGTAGACACCAGTCCATGCTGGGACATTGACAATTTGCTTTTAGCTTTTACTTTAACTACTACTGAGCTTGGCTTACTTGACCTTAAATGATACTGCAAATCAAATGAGGAGTATGAACAGATTCCAGAAGTCAAAAGATCCCCCTTTCTAAACTTCTTGCATTGTTTTTACATGTTTTCCTAGATTACTTTGTTTCCACATTAGATTAATAAATGAAAGAAACAGATTGATTTACTGACAAGCTAGTTTTTTCTTTCTGTCTCAGATGAGATCTTAATATTTCATCCTTCCCAATTGTAAAGGAGAAGAAATTCTCATTTCCCTGTCTTTACATCCACCTTGTCATCTCATGATGCCAAAGGGTGCTCCTTACAAACCTCCTGACCAATATCAGAGCTTCTAAATACATCCACAAAAGAGCATGCAAGCATAATGGTAATTTTTCATTTCTATAGCTAGATAGCTCTGTGTGCGGTAAGGGAAAGGCACAGAATTCCAGTAGTGAAATTATAAAAAGAATATAGTTCACATTTCTGACATCACTGAGTTTATAAGCAAATAACTAAGAAAGACACTGGAGAGTAAGAAAGATGACAGAGGGAACTCAAATAATAAAATCATTGCTCCCAATGACTGATAAAATGAGTATAAAGCAACAAATCATAAAGACAGAAATTCATAGTAGTAACCAAGAAGGAAGGGATACAACCTCATTCCAAAAAATTAATGATGATTCTAGTACTTTAATCCAGCCTTCACACCATGCCCAAAACACACAGTCACACCCACACACATACACACCACTTTCAGCATTAACACCAAGAAAGATGAGTAACTGAGTGACCAACTCTGAGCCTTCCCATCATTACACTTGAAATTGGAAAGAAGTGAACCAAGGAAATAAGTAAACATTCCTGGAAAAAGTTTTAAAAAAATAATGGAGAGTAGAAACTTTTACATAAGACACAAGATTTTAGCAGAGGCAAGAAAAGTATAAAATTCTGAAATTTTCCAGTATTCCTCATAGAAATGTGGCAACAACTAGAAGCCCAGAGTCATTTATCTCTTTAAAAAAATAGGTATCTTAAATCCTGGTAGAGGATATTTGCCAGAATCTTAGAAGAAAGAACAGAATACCAAACAGAGCCGCTCCCACACACTTAGACTGCAAAAACACGATAAAACACGCCTCCGACTGGAGCTCAGCAGGAAGACAAACAGTTCCACATAGGCATGGAAGTACTTACCGTCAAGGAAAATTGTTTTCAAGATGGAGTAAGTTGAGTGCTGCCCACCCCGAATATGAGCGGATGACAAGTCCTACAGCACAGCAGTGTGGTATCTGTAACACAGAGTACAGTGCGGACGGAAGAAAGCAGGAAAGAAATGAAGGTAGAGGAAGAGAAATAAAAGAAGAAATACAGTAAACAATAAAAAAAGAAACAAAATATGGAGCTCATTTTGAAAGAGATCATAAGGAAATGATCAGAAGAAACTGAAAAGACAAGAAAATAAGAACACAAATTCAAAAATGTAAGACCACGTGGTAAGATTAAAAGGTATTTATTATCTGAAAAGGAAGGGTTTAGAAAATAAAACAGGGATCAAAACAGTTGTTGGAGAGAAATACATTACAGTCCCATAATAGAACAATTGTGGATGAAAATCTGATCATTTTTCCGAAAGAAGAACTTGTGCTAATCAGAGCGTACAGAGAAAAGAGAAAGACTAAAGAAGTCAGAGCCATAGCTTTTATCTGTCTGATCAAGAGGTTCTGTGCCTTCAAACAAGAAAAGAAATGCTGAACATCTTTGAAAATCGAAAATATGCTTGAATTTTAAAATATGCTTTTATGTCTATTTCCAAACTACAAAGCTTTGTTAATGCCCCTTTTCTTGTTGCACCCTCACTAATAATCACATGAGGTTAGATCTACTTTTTTCCTACTTAATAGGTAATTAAACTGAGGCACAGGGAAATTGGCCTGCCCAAGACCAAATGTCAAGGAAGTTAAGGAAAAAGAAACAGCTTAGAGGTTCTTGACTTGGGGCCTCCATTCCCTCCTTTGTTCTTTCTGACTGATTGGAAATGACCAGTTAAGGGAAAAATCGGGGGGGGGGGGGGGGGGGGGGAGAAAAGAAAGTATAAAATCTTGAAAGCTGGATAAGAGTATGGTCATTTATTTGTCATTTTTCAATGTCTATCTTTGTCCCAGATCATGAGCAGCTTCATATCATTTATACCAAATGACATCTCCAGAGACTGGACGAAAATAACTCAAATTGGATGAAATGCAGCAATAGCTCCTATAGGGACCAATTACAAATAAACAGCCTCATTAAAGCTGTAAATGCTTAGAAAGTACATCAGAGCAGGAACAGCCCAGAGTGAAGCACAGGTGTACACAGTTACTACCAATATTTAGCACTATTTAAATTTGGAATATAATTTAGAGTAATTTATGGGGAAATTTAGGCATATGAGGATTTCCCAGCCAAATAATGATGGAAGAAACAGCAGTGCAAGATTGCAACTTCTACTGTGTGCTTCATTCTGTTCCCCTAATTTGCCTTCTCTCTCTCTCCCTGTCTCTCCCCCGCCACCCCACTTTTCTCTCAGTGTTAGAAACTATCTACTGCTTTCTGTGACTCATTGATGTGCCCTACATTGGCTTTTGTCCTTTGAAAGTTATTCCATGAGTTCAGACCTTCTTTATATTCCTTCTTCCTCCTGGATTTTTAGAACTAAGTTTCAACAGCATGACTAAAGCCATATTGACCAACACATGTCTTACAGTGAAAATGCTTTTAATAAAATGAATTCTGTAAAGAGAGAAGAGAAATGAGGAATAGTTATTTGGGGGTGACAGGGCAAAAAGTATGATTATAAAAATGCCTAGAATTATAATTCCCAGGTTTGCTTTTTAATTCTAGAAAACTGAATTTAGTGTGATGGGTTAATTCCTACCACACCCTGAATATAAAATAAAATTTTCAGCAATATGAGTTAATGCAATTTATATTGAGACTAAAATGGAATGCAACTAGCAGCATTAATTCTAATGGCTTCAAAGTCAGTAGTAAGTAGCTCCATAAATAAAAATGATGTCTAAGGGAAAAGTTAATTTATTCTCAAATTAAATTTACAAACTGAATTTACTGACTGATCTTTACATTTGCATTAGAGTAAAAAGCTATCATAGAATAAATTATTTGAAAATCACATTACTAGTTCACCTAGAACCTATTCAAAAGGGACTTTAAAATTGTTGAAAACTGAAAATATATGTTATCTGTATGTGTGACTTTAGTTAAAATATTAACACTCTAGGCAACAGTTTCCTCATCTATAAGATGAGCATAATATAGACTAAAATAGGTTCTTTTCCCTTGAGAACAACAAATCTTTTTTAAAGAAACTATATATGGGCTTTGGCCTTGAAACAATTTCTATTATGTCTCATAATTTTATGCAAAAGTATGTATAGGTTCCTGTGTGCATTATTCTGGAGAGAAACTCAGAAAGTTTCATCGTACTCTTTGTAAAGCAGACTGCATGTTTATTTGCCTCTCTAATATTTTACTAATGCCATGATGGCCTTTCAGTGATTTATTAACTTGAGTGCATAATAATAATCTATGAAGTCTGTTGAAAATATGGATCACTGGAACACACCATTCATGATGGCTGGGGTCCGGCCTATGTAAGAAACACTGTTATACATCACAGGCCCCATCGCAATGTAGATGTGATAACCAAAAATTTGTTCAAAGCTTTCAAAAAGAAAAAAAACAAAATATTATTTTATTGTCTGTGCTGATTACCAGAACCAGGTTTCTAAGAATCAAAGCCTTTTAAATTTCCTTGGTTGACATGTGACTCTCACTCAGATGGCTCTGCTCTCTATACTTCTACGAGCAAGGAAAAGAATGGAGGTGAAGTTCAGTTGACTAGATTAAGTCCATGTAGAATGCCTGACAAAAGGTTTAGTCATATAGGAGAGCAACCCACAAGTTAAAATAAGATCAGAGCTCCATGTGCCCACACCACCCTACCTATGGATTGAATGTAGTTGTGCTGGTTTTGTTCTTTTGTATTACTTCAACTTGCAATGATCCAACTTTCTTCTTATTAAGGGAGCAATTTTCTGCATTGTTTTTAATTCTACAGAGGTTTATATATTAAAAGACTTCTAAAAGCAATCAAGTCACTATGGAATCAAAGTCATTAATTTAAATTTTTTCATTCCGCTGCTTACCCTGGCTACAAAGTCATGCCCTTTGAAGTCAATGAAGTAATCTGGAGAATTTTCAGAGGGCCATGAGACAACACTGGTTATATTATACATTTCTAATTATTGCTGATAAGAAATGGAAATTTCTATAGTACTTTGTCTAGATGATGCTAAAAGCTAAGGGAAATGGCTGCAACACAGTAGAAAATTTATGTAAATTACTTTTTAAACACCACTGCCACATCGAAAAATGAGGAATTTAATAAACCATAAATATTATCTTGAAGCCCTATACATTAAGTTGTAGCAAATTAGGACATTTTCTTTAAAAAATAAAATAAATAAACTCCTGTCCTCTAACCCTAGTCCTAGAAAGCAATCATATGTCAAATAAAGAACAAATCTGAACTTAGTAAGAACAGACTTTATTCTAAAGGATAACTGCCAAGCAGTAAAGAAACTATTGCAGTAGAGAAAAGAAGACCATTGAAGTAGAGAGAAAGCTCTGACTGTAAGATCAGCAAACATCTCAGGGATTAGTCAAAAAGATTTCATTTCTAGAGAGGGGTGGGTAAGGTGAGAAAAAGCAGGGTGTAAGGAACTGGGATGCAGGGCTGATGTAATAGGATAGCAGAGCTGCGAATGTTCTACCCCAGGTCAGACTATTCTCAGGTGGGGCTTTTGAGAAGAGACTATATGTTGATTCAGGCTGAGGGTGGGCCAAAGGGGAGAGAGGGGCTTAGGGAATCTAAATGGTCCGTGGAGACAAACAGATCATCTAACCTTTATGAGATGAAGAACAGGAATTGGTTTGGTCTGTGTCTGGCCATGTCACAGGTAAACAAGGGGCATCCACGAGTCGTAGCTAAGTTTACGGGGAAGAGTGGTTCCTTGCAGTAAGTTGTACTGGAGAATGCAAAAGATCAGGGGGTTTCCTACCCTATGCATTTCCAGGCTTAGAGGACTCTGATAAAAGTCCACATTGTTACAGGTTTTCCAAATGTCCCCACAAAATACCACATGCACTTTGTACCTTTACCTCATTGAGTATCCTTCATGGACAGAAACAGATCTCTCATTGATTTGGAGAGGCCATCCTCTTGAGGATGGGGTAAGGCAGTAGAACAGGAGGTTCAGATGTGATGGGTAAGTGCAGAGTAGAAAGGGCTGCTCTTGCTTGTGGGAATGCTGGAGAGGGAGACTGAACTGCACAGGAGCCATCCAGAGATGTCTGTTTTCCCACCACTGAAACCCGTTTTGTCAAGGCCACTGAATACAGATATGGTTTCTCCCTGAGAATGTAGCAGGAAAAGATGACTCTGGCAGCCAAATAGACTCACGGAATCTTATATCTGTATTATTAATTGAACTCAGAGTAAAGATTTTTTTATAAAAGAAATTGCTATTGCTTATTATGCTGGGCTGCCAGACATGAAGGCATCATTCATATCTAATTTTAAACCTTTAGGAGTAACAACTCCTTGGCTACTTTCAAAGCTTATATATGACTTAATGCCTCTAAATCAAATTTAGCATTCTTAAAAAGCAGATTCTTAAGTATTTCCATTTAATAAATGATCTAAATTCAATAATCATTTTTAAAATATCTCTGTACCTTCTCTTACCCCCTTTCCTTATCATCAATATTTAAAACATAAATGGCACAAGCTTCAGAAAATTGGACTATTTCCATAAGCTGTGCACCATATGCCCACACTCTTTTCTGGCTGCTTTTCTCTCCTTCTTCCATGGGAAATCTGATAAACCTCAAAGTATAGATGCACCCTTATCCACTGGTGGAAGTGGAGCTCCTCTATTAGACTTCACAAAGAGTCATGGAGTTTTATAAGACAGCAAAGGAAAGAGAGATTGAAGCAAGTCTCCAAGAGGCCAGAATAAGTGAACTACAACTCTGTCTATGTCAAGACTAAGTAGACCTTTGTCTTAGCCCTGGTGCTTTTATTTCAGTGATTCTCATGAGTGCGGGGAGACTGGTAGGTATTTTAAGAGCTGGTGCTAAAAAGTAAGAGACATAAAATAATTAAATCTATTTTCATGGTGCCATATGGAACTGTTCTTATTTTAATCATCACTCTAATTATTTAGTCACAGATTTTTTAAAGGAAGTATTCTCTGTAATTAGCCATTAAATTTTAAGCTGCACTTTTATGATTAATATTTCTAATTCAATGTGCTCCTACTACCTATTTAAACATGATTCTAATTTATGAAGATATTGACTTAAGAGGAAAAATACCCAGATTACAATGCAATGTGCACAAGAAACACAGCCCTAGAGCTTAGCCAGGTGTTATGGCATAATGACAGGGTATAATAATTTTACATGTATTGCCACATGTTAAAGGTATACATAACTAGGATGATAAAACATTATAAGTAGATACTAATATTTTATTATTTAAGCTAATAAATCTCAAATACAATGCTTGTCAATAATGGTCCATAGAATTTTCATGACTTATACCACTACAATATACATAAAACATATATCTGAAATAAAAATATAAACAAGTATGATTATATATCTAATTGCTTTAAGTTGCAGACATCAGTAGAAAATGATGTATACACATTCATACCAAAGAAGATGAGGAAGAACAGGTCAAGTGCACCTGCTTTGGGGTTAAGCTGTCTGGGCTTGATGGCCATCGTCACCACTAACCTTGGGCAAGCTGCTTTCTACCTCATTTCCTCAATTGTACTGTGAATACCAAAATAGTATTAAGCTCAAAGTTTGTTCTAACAATAAAATGAGCTAATTAATTATTATAAAGCTCATAGAAAAATCCCTGGCATATTTTTCAGGCACTCACTAAATGTTAGCAATTATAGGGCATATGACCTTAGTGAAGACTCATTTTTCTTCATTCTAAATTAATCAGTTTTTTATTATTGTACAGTCTTTACCATGTAATGGTTATTGCTAATTGATTGAAGGTGGGGGTTGTGCCAAATGTCACACACTCACACAAACACACATGTAAAATCTCATTTGCTATTTTTCACATCCAAGGGTTTATAATTACTATTATTATGCCCATGAGACCAAACAGAAGAGACATAGAATTGCAGAGTAATTACTCCAAGATCACAGACCACTTAAACAAAGGGGAAAAAAACACTACCTGAAGAATCAACAAAACCTAGGCTCTCATTAAAGGTATATCATTTACTACCTGTGTTATCTAAAGGAAATTAAGTGTCTGAGATTGTTTCTTCCCTGTAAACCTGGAATAACACTGTGTACATCTCCCTCATTCTTGAATTAGTAGAGAGAATCAAATGATGAAAACAGCCCATGAAGTGGAATAGGAATAATTGAAGATTTCTCAGCCATGTAGTATACATGTCTCTTTAAAAGTGCTTTAGGTCCCCATGCTTTTACACATATGGTTAATTTAGCATGGAACTTGGTTTTCCTTTGATAAACAACTCCATTATCCCCTCCAGGAATGCCTGAAGGAAACAAGGATCTTATTTATAATTTTAGCTGATGTCTGAATGTGAAAGCACGGGGCTTCTCCTCTCTGCCTTGAGGTCACCAGGTTGCCAGGAGATGTAACAGCCTGTGGTTGCTACAGGCACTCATTTGAAATGATCAACTCCAGTAAATTTCTCCTTCTCTGGCCTGAAGATAAATTTGCTTTACTTCTCAAAACTGCTTGGGGGGTCCCAAAATGGAGCTACTGAGATCCTAATGACACAATTTGTCTTACAGAACACAATCATCTCCTCAAAGTAGAGACTGCCAGAAACACGGATCCAGGGACTAAGGCTAACCCCCACCTCCCATTTTTATTCCAAGAGACATGAAGTCCTCTAAAACATAGGTCTTGTTACTACTCATCCTTACCCCCCACCACCTGCCCAGAATTCTCCTAGAGTGTCTGTATACCCAGGAGTCCCATTGTGTCTGGTTTCTTTAAAGGATCCACAGGCTACAAAACACCTTTGAGTCTGTCCAAAAACTTTGACAATGACAGCCATATGCCTTTCAATTTTGTAAAACACGTTTTTCAAATTGTCATTGCTATTCTGATTACAATAATCTGAAAGAAAATTATGCATATTACTATGGCAAGTATAATGGAATCATAACTATGGTTATATTGTTTGAGTATCACTTTAAAATAGGAAAAAATCTAAAATAAATATACAGAATGTTAGTCATTATCGCAGAAATATATTAAAAGCTATTTTAGGAGTCTATCAGCAATTAGCAGGTATCTGTTATATATTTAATACACTGCTAAGAGATTCAGTGTATTCTTAAAAAAATAAAATTTCTAGTGTTAAAGCACTTGACTGTTTAATAATAATACAAAGAACTTACTTTAAATGTGAACATAAGATAAAAAATATTTTTAAATATATAGATATAAATAATGTGGACAAGGAAAAAAATTATAGACTACAAAGAGGGCTTCTTGAAGAAGAAGGAATTAAGTTGGCCTTTGGCATTCTTCCTGGATAAAAAAACTTTGTAAACTAGAAACAGGAGGTAAATTGTTTAATCTCATAGAAGTTATTGCCACAGAACCTACTCCATTTATCATACCCAGTGGTGAATGCTGAAAGTTTTTCATCTGCCGTATCACTTTGAAGGCCCTTACTTGTAGCTTGTAGGATGTTCCCAGGAAACAAAATAAAAATTTAAAAATTTGAAACAAAGAAATGAAACTGTCATGATTCACTATTATTTTTACGAAAATAAAAAATAAAATAAAAGTGAGTTTAGCAAATTTGCTCATTATCATCTTACAATCCAAGTCAGTTTTATTTCTATATAAGAGAAGCAAACATTACATCTAATTTTATAAATTAAATGTAATCATAAATTTAACAATGGCCTCTAAATTTTTAAATGCCAAAAAATAAATCTCATGGAAGTTACACAAGGTCTCTATGTAGGAAACAATAAGGCATTATTGAGAGAAATTAAAGAAGATTTAAAGAGGTGAATATATCATGGGGTGGAAGACAAAATCACAAATGTTTCCATTTTTTCCCCATTAATGTATGATTCAATGAAATATCAATTAAAATTTCAGTAGATTTATTATTTGTGAAAACTAATAAGTAGGCTCTAAGTTTACATGAAATTTTAAAAAATAGTGAGGATGCTCTTAAAAAAGATGAATAACTTGTTTCACTAAACATAAAATCTTATCCTAAAATTACTAGAATAAAAAAGGGTAGTGTTGGTGCAAGAAAGAATAAACAGACCAATGGATTGGAGAGTCCAGAAGAAGGAACACTCACAGTGACACTGAATTAAGGAAAGATACAACAGGAAACAAAGGGAAAAACAGCGCTTGGCTCACTGTAAATCCACAAGGAAAAACACTGGAACTTGGCATGAGCCATACACAAAATCAATTCCAGATACATTATTGGTTTAAATTTAAAAGTCAAGGTGATAAAGCTTCTGGAAGATCACAGGTACAGGAGAATATATTCCTTATTTGGCATAAGGAAAAATCTGTTATACAAGTCACAGAAAGCATTAGCCATAAAGGGGAAACAGGTCTAAATTGGACAACACTACAATTAAGACGTCCCACATTTTCAAAAGAAAGCATAAGTAAGTGAAAAGTGAGCCAAAGACCAGACAAAGATATTTATAATTATAACTAACAAATACCTGAAATTCTAACAATGTGAAGAAGACCCCTTACAAATTAAAAAGAAAAGGAAACAAAACCCAAGGCAAATAGGCAAAAAGCTTAAACAGGTGACATTTGTCTCATCATTGTACCCTCAGATATGAGCCATATTCAAACAGCCACAAACTTATAAAGATTCTCAAGTACACAGATCATAAGGAAAGGGAAATTAAAACCCAAGTTGGCTTAAATAAAATATGACTGTCAATATTAAGTGCAGTGACTTGGCAGAGTAATGGAAAAGCTAATAAACTGTTAGTAGGAGTGCAAGTTGAAAAAATGACTTTGGAAAATAGTTTGAAATTATCTACTGAAGTTGGAAAAAGACTTACTATTCAGCATTTCCACTTCAAGGTATATACAACAAAGGAGTGTGAGGAGTTGTGCATTAAGACACATGTAAGAATGGCACTATTATTGGTAACAGCCAGAAACTGAGGAGGAGGAAGGAGGACCCACAAAACTACTGCCCACTAGCAGTAAAAGTCATAAGTGAATTATAGAATACTTAAATTAGTAAATATAAATGAACTACAGAAAAAACTTATAAGTGAAACTTACAAAGATGATGCTGAGAAAGAGTTCTATATATTAATTTATATAAATTTTAAAAACAACAGAAATTAAACTATATTATTTAGGGATGCATGATTATATGGTAAAGCTATAAAAAATAATAAGAATGTACATTTCATAACAACCAGGGCAGTGGTTACTTTTGAGGGGAGGGAGGAAGTACTGACTCAGAGGGGTGTCACCAAGGTTTCTGAGATAATGTCAGAGTTGAACTTCTTGAACTGAGTAGAAGTAACACTGGTACTTCCTTTGTGATAATTTATTGAACCATACATTTATGTTTTGTGCTCACCTCTCTGCATGCTATATTTTTAAAAGTTAACAAATTAGAAAATTACGATTTCGATGATTCCTGGAGGATAACAACAGCCAGATTCTGATCTGCTAGGTGTGGTTTTGGCATTTAATAGCGCCATCTTTTTTGAAAGGTTTTCACCTAAGTTCTGCTCAGCCTCAGCGAACCCACACTGCTATTACTGAACAAAGAACCCTTAACTTGACAGAGCTCACTGGTCCAGCAAGACCAGTCAACCTGTCATTTTTCTTTGATGGATTAGACAGACAGCTGGACACAGGTCATGGAGCTTCTTAAACACCAGTTATTTATAACTTAATAAATAAAAAACTGCAAATCAATGTTTCTATTTTTCCTACATTCCTAAGATCACAGACACCCTGCCTGAAATATACAGTAAGTGTTTATCAGAAATTTAGTTGTAAAATCAATTCAATTACAGTTTTGGGAGGTAGAAACACAGGCAAATACGTTTAAAAAAAAACATTTTATCTAATTCTTATACACACAAGATTGGCTCAGTTACAATGAGCAATGTGATACCATGAAAGATTTTTTTATAAATTAAGGAGCAACACGTTCACAGTGGTGAGCCACATGAAAATCTTGAGATTTAGGTGGAGCTATTTTGTCTATTTTTAACTTACAATGAAGCTGAAGAAAACAAGGTTATGCAGAACATTAATCAGCAAGTTTTTTCCAATGGCAAGCAATGCTAAATAAGTTGCCTGTAAATTATCTGTTAATCAGAAATAACTCTGGTTGATAGATGGGCAGCATTTTTTAAATACAGAAGGTTGTACTTGAACCACCTGGTCTCCTAAAATAGAAAGCCAGGGTTGAGAAACCTTCCTCCTTTCATGATGTATTTCATAGTTAGACAGTAGGCCATCTGGTAACCAGTTCTTTCTGCTGTTTTCCCAGTGACTAATGAATGGAGGCATATGTGAAAGGGTGGGGCAATTATGATTGGGGTGGGGTTAATTATTCCTATAACTAGGTATATAGAAAAAATTAAGTTAAAAATTTTATAAAAATGCTAAAAGTCACATTACTTTCAAGTTTATTTTGTAAACTTTATGTGTACATAGTACTTTATAATTTCCAAGTTCAATATGCAAGTAGCCTCACTGGTAGTGGGTCAACCCACTTCCTCCCAAAATCTGATGTTATTTTAGCACCCAGGTTTCAGACTCACTAAGGGAGAAGGGCAGGAGAATATGAAGATAAAAGAATATTAAAAACAGGTATAATTTCAAAAATGCCCATGGTAGAGCTAAAAGAATAGTAGAGGCAAACAAAAAAGTACTATTGGCTATCTTAACCATTGTCGGTTACAATGGTTCCTCACCAGGAACAATTTTTCCACCCAAAAGACGTTGCAAGGTCTGAAGACATTTTTGGTTGTCAGGACTTGGAGGAGTGCTACTGGCATCTAATGGGTAGAGGCTCGGGGTGCTGCTACACATCCTACAACACACGGACTGGCCCCCTCCCTGCACACACGCACACAGATTTACAGTGAGTGGTGCTGAGATTGAGAAACTCTGATCAAATGAAACAAATACAGTCTATAAAAAGACTCCAAAAGGGTAAAACTACATAATTTTCTTAAAAAGGTACCTAGTTACATGCAAAAGAGGAGTAATTTAATGCAATGATTTTATGTTAGTTTTAGTGAGAGAGTTGACATATGTGAATGTGCTAATCTTAGGGTTTTATTCATTTTTATTAAGAATACACAGGATATTTATTCTTTGTTAACTACATGATGGACAGGAAAAGAAGAGTTATGAATGAGCCATGGTACACCTGAAAACTGGGAATTGTATCATGAACAAGAAGAGTGGTCAGCAGAAATGGCAATACTAGATAACCAGGTAAAGACAGGTTTCAATGGTGGATTGCAAGACCGATGTTCAACCAAATGTTCATAAGAGAGAGCTGATTGTGCAGAATAAGTTATCCTAGGAGGGGAAATCCCTGTGACTCCACTAATTACAATGATATATTAATAAAATACAGTGAAGTAGATAACCATCTAAGATATCTGTAGCCAAAACTTAATGGATAAAGCAGCAAAAAAGGGAGGTACAAGAAAAGAAATGCATGTATAATTTTGAGAAATAGCAGGTAAACCTGTAGTAAGATAAGAAGACGCACCACCTAGCGTAAGCTTGGAATTGATTTTTACCACTGGGGTAAAACCAGGTCTTGTTTTCAGACCAAGAATCAAGTAGTTTAAAAAAATAGGGGTCTAATATATTGGCTTGAGAGAATATTACTATCTGGGGTTACTAGTCAAGGTGATGGATACAAATGCTAATTTTATAAACCCATGAATCTAGATTATCAATATGTTTGTAATGATTTGTTAGTTTAACAATAAGATTTATAATCATTCAGCATTTCTGTGTATATTTGATTAAGAGGTTGAAGCACTGAAAATATTCCTTATATTAGATTCTTATTTTTATTGACATTCAGAATTTGCCTGGGGTTTAACCAACTTCTAAATGGTTAAATATTAGATTTATAAATGTGTATTCTTGTTCATTAGAAATATAAGCAGTATATAAAGAGATGGGTCATTTGCTTAGCGACAGAGAAGCTTAATAAACTGAGTGTTAAACAAAGGAAAGGCAGTGGGGAGTGCTCCTTTCCACGCACAACGGTCCCCAAACCCTACTGATGGGAAACGGCAGTAAGGATGTGTCCAGATCCTGGCAATCTATGGTTCACAAGTCGAACCTTGCCTGCTGCCTGTATTTGTGAAACCTGTGTGCTAGAATGGTTAAAACACTTTTAAATAGTTGAAAAAACTCAAAATAAGAATAGTATTTTGTGATATTAAATTACACGATGCTAAATTACATTACACTAAAATCAAATTTTACTATCTAGAAGTGTGTTATTTGGTGTGCTATTAGAACACTGCCATGCTTGTTCATTGACATATGGCCTCTGGTTTTGCATCCAGTTGTGACAGAGACATATGCTGACAAAGCCTAAAACATTTACCACATGGCCCTTTCCAGAAAGTTTGCTAATTCTTGGGTAGCAGCTATAAGCTTGGGCCCCTTAACAAGACACACTGGCTTTGAATGCCAGGTCTGCATCTACGGGCCATGATACAGGCAGGTTTCTTAAATTCTGAGGACCCCACTATCTCCATCTGTGAAATGGCAACAAAAGTATTGGCTACCTTATAAGATGGCTGTAAAGGGTAAACATAATACATGTAGAACGCCTCGAAGCATGCTTAGAATTAAGGAGTCCTTACTGAAGGTT
Organism: Phyllostomus discolor; assembly: GCF_004126475.2. Classification (NCBI taxonomy): domain Eukaryota; kingdom Metazoa; phylum Chordata; class Mammalia; order Chiroptera; family Phyllostomidae; genus Phyllostomus; species Phyllostomus discolor. Next base: position 26,198,735 of record NC_040910.2, on the reverse strand, counting down.
CTCATGAGCACTGACTAGTATTAGGTTTACTTACTGCTATTTCTGGAGTGATGGTAGAGGAATGAGTGTGTATGCTCTCAATTTGGAAATGTTCAATTTTAAAAGTCAAACATTTATTTAGAGACATAATTTAAAATTTATATACCTTCTAAATTTCAGGTTCCTGATGCAAAGCCAGTTAAACTTCTCTTGAACTTGCCCCAGATCATCAGGAGTTGTTACCGGGGAGAGTCAGAGTATGGCAGAAGCACCTGAGCTTTGGAACCACACAGTCTTGGGATGAACTGTAACTTCTCACCAAGTAATGTGGTTTAAAGCAGCTCAGTGTAATTTTGTGAGCATTGTTCTCATCTCCATTATACAAAATACTATACCAGCAACACAAATGTAAATACAGATACCTGGACCTGCTGAATTTCAAAGGATGAGACCTGGGTATTTCCAATTTTAAAAAAGATGTATATTTGCTTTAGGTGGACACATAGGCAGGGCTGAGAATCACAAAATTAAAATGTTTATGTGAGATCTAAATGAAATTGAGTGTCAAACTAACAGAAGACCTGAGGCAACTAGTGTCTGCAAGCCCGATACTAACTAATCTTTCTAATATCATCCATTTATGGGTAACAAAAAATTTGAAGTTGGACGGGTTGTCTTTATCTCAGGAAATTAGAAAGAATCACTCCCGTGCACTAACAACAGATAATAAACACATCTCGCATACTGTAGTTCTCCAACCTCTGGAGGGAAAAAAAGCCTCTATCCAATAGTCAGAGTATCCTCAAGCTCTCCCTATTGAGAAACGAGACTATTTCCAGAACTTACCAGAGAGTGTTAATAATTGATAACATTAGAAGTTTGAATATAAAGGGCACATTCTCTTTAAAGGTGACATTTGTATCAAAATTAAGGCCCTTTCCCCTTAAGTACTGTTATAAGCTTATTAACACTTTAAAAATCACTGGAGAACCTGTAAGGCAGTGCTTACACAGCCCTGCTCCACTCTAAATGGTTCAACATCAATACAAAGTCTCATTAACCTTATCACTTTCTAGTCCTTGAGCACAATGGGATATGTCAGGCAGCTGCCACTGTCTGTGTGCTCTAATGCATAAACTTAATGGGCCTGCAGAACAAGACTTCCAGCAGAGCCACCAGCTATTCAGAGGTACTTTTCGGCTAGCAAATATGTTATTCTGAACCATCCAGCTATTACTGGAATGTATGGAGCCTTTAATTTTGGTTTAATGATGTTTTTGTAAGGGAGACGTTAATAAAATTTAGACCACATTTCAAAAGTCCAAGTAATACAAAAATGGCTCTCATTCTCACACAGCCTAGTGACATCAAACACCGCTATGTGATAACGTCCTCAGCTTCTTCCCAACTGCTTGCTACACAACTGGTTTTGAAAGATAACTTCACCTTGTGGATTCAACTGTACAAAGTTTAAGGACAAGTTCCAAAATAAAATCATTTGTCTTGGAACTATTGTAGAGAAAGAAATCATTTTTAACTGGACTTAATAGGCAGAGATGTCAAAATGTTTTTTAACAAATAAATAAAAATTGAAAAGTAGAATAAAAATTGAAAAACAGATACAATGAAGAAGAAATAAATGAAGATAAAATAAAATCTTTTGATTTTCTTATTCTTACTTGATCTCATAGATTACTGTTCAAAGTAATAGGAGCTACAAGTGTTGGGTAATTATAGCATACAGATACATTAAAACAATGACAGGAATGTTATTTATATTTCTTATATAAAGGGACAAGAGGGATTTGGTATCTCTCCCAATGCCTCTTATCTTAAGGTTCATAATGTGCATATTACTGGTGATGTTAACTTGGTTCACCTGGATCAGGAGGTATTTGCCATGTTTCTCCTCCAAAAAACTACTATTTATTCTTTGCAATTAATAATTGTCTTCTGAGGACAAACTTTAAGATGGTGCAAATCCTCTTTCTCTTTATACTTTGGCCCACTAGTTTTGGCATCTACCAAAATCCTCAATTAATATCCAGTGTTTGCCTAGTGGTTATTTTCTACTTTCATTATTCCTTCTACATTCGTTCATTGGAATTCTATTGTAAGAAAAAGATGACCCTGGGATGGGGGCTGGGTGGACGTGGATGAAGGAGAAAATGGGGAACATATGTAATAATGTCAACAATAAAAAAAGAAAAAGAAAAAAATGAAATAAGTGTAAAAATGGGGCAAAATGTTAAGAGCAAAATTATCTAAATACTAGAATGTGAAGAGGAGGAAGAAGGGGAATAATAATAAGATTAAAAAGAAGAAGGAAGGGGAGGAGGAGAAAAAGGAGAAGGGGGAGAAGGAGGAGAAGAAGGAAAAGGAGAAAAGAAAAAGAACCACACCATACACTAAAACATCAAAGCCTGTCTCCAGCCCCAGCGTCCCGTCTCTGACTCCGATATCCAGCTGCCTACTCAACCTTGTCACTTGGGTGTCAAGTCAGTATCTTAAACTTTACAGGTCTAAAACTGAACCCCTGTTGTGTTTCTCAGACCTGTTCCTCACACAATCTCCCCCATCTAAGTAACTCCATTCTTTTATTAGATGAGAATAAAATTCTTAAAAGTTAGTCCCTTTTTTCACACTCTCTCCTTGATATTCTAAAGGGCAGTTAAAATGCTCCTGTCAAAAGCTGTCAGATTGTGTTACGCCCCTGCCATTCATTATGGTAGTTGTGTTTATATTTATCTTTACAGCTTCAATAAGAGGTCTCTGAGTGTAAGGTCATGCTTTATTCATATGTGGCCAGATCCTAGCATAGAACTTGGTATTTAATAAGTAAGATATATTGATGTTTGATCCTCCTTTTGTGGCTTTATTTTTATTTTGTGGAAAGAAAATAAGCAATAAAACATCGATGTTCAAAGCTCCCACTGCCATGGAGTACAGGAAAGTTGAATGAACTCAAGCTCCCAGTGCTGTGCTAATGACACGCACCACTGGGTGAAAAGATGGTTTCTGTTCTTTTCTCTGTTGTATATCTGTGACTATTATGGGCAATTCCTCCATCTCACTATAGGCCTTTCTGATGTCATTCCATTTCTTCCATCAAAAGACAAATAGAAAAGAGAGATACAGATAGGAACAAGAGAGAAAAGCAGAACAGGGATAAAGCAAGGAGAGAAAGAAGGAAGAGAAGTCAGTGCAGAGGAGGGAGCAGGAAAACCTGGATCTGTGGGACACTGCACAGGCAGTTACATCACACAGCTTTGCAGAAGCCAGGAAATCAGTGAGCAGTCGACTCTAGAAGCCGATCACATTTAAACTGAGATGCAGGGAAGGAATCAAAGGGAGCTGTGCCACAGGGAAGAAGAATACTACAAAACAGAGAGATTAATTCACACCTTTTGGTTTCACAAAATCTTAAATATTGAGAGGCATAAATTTTTGATGCATGTTTCTGAAGCTTGAGTGAATGAATGGTGATGGTATGATTAAGACTGTCACATTTTTCTTTTCTGCATGCTAAGTAGTTCTGTTTTGAAATATTACTCTTTTGAACTCCTGCTTTTCTAAAAAATAAGCTAAAATGTTCATTTGATTGATGTTTCATTTGGGAAGGGCTTTAAGAGACACCAAAAGCTTGTTTTAAGAAAGATTACTTTATTCATTAGTCTTATATTTCCCTTATTTTGATCTATAAAACTTTTTCACATTAAATATTTAGCCAGTGACCTTGAAAAGAGACCCAACTTCAACTCAAACGTCAGCAGAAACAAATGCCAGTTTTTATGGAAATTTTGCTTATGAATTTTAAATCTGAGAATACTGTTCTTTGGTTTTTAAAAATATTCCATTCTCTTTTTGGTTGTTTAAATTACTTAAATTCAGAGAGAGAGAGATCTTATGAATATTGATCATCAAAATTTTATCACTTGGCAATACTAAAATAATTTCTAAAGCTAATTCTGTGACATTTAACAAAAATTTCAGGTGCACTGTGTTTTTATCATATTCTCTTTTGAGATTATTTTTAATATTGTTTCATTAACAGTTACAATTATTTAATAATTGTTTGGTTCTATAGGAAGTGACTTTAGATTGAGAACATGTATCTAGGTTAAAAAAATTATCTCAAATTGGTAGAACTAGAAGAACAGAAAGAATAACTTTGGCCATGAAATTATTATAGAGGTATCAAATAAATGTGTGTGGTCATCAGCTAATTTAAAATTAGAATGTATTATAATTAATAAATTAGAATATTTCTTTTGATTTTGTTATAAGAAAGACATTGCATGCTATCTCTTTCCAAGTCCCTTCCTCTGCTCCTGCTAAAACATGAAGCGTAAAGAAGTATTATATGAATTGCTATTGTGGACTTCAAACTAATAGTTTCTATTAGTTTCTATTAGTCACTTGAGAATATTTAGAATTTCATTACAATAGTAAAGAAACCAAAGTATCAAAAACATTCAAACAGTGCTTGACTATAATAATAGCTATAATAATAAAATACAGTGTTTATGTGTCAGACAATATGCTATCATTTTACATGCATTATCTTGTTGGAATATTATAATAACTCTATGAAATAAGTACTACAGAATAGAATAAAAACTTAGAGAGCTCCAGGAACATGTCAACAGTTAGTTGCTGGTCTGGGATTTGAATTCCAATTTGTGTGACTCCAGCAGCTAAGCTTTAGACCAGTGTGATAGATGGTGTTATCTCCAAAACACCTGCTGCTCTTCTTCCAGGGCCCCTGGCTGTGGAGAACTACACCTTCCCACCTCACTGACTTTAGGCTTCATCATGCAACTTCTTTTGGCAGATGAAAGATAAAAATTGACACATGCCATGACCAAACAGAAGTTTTATAAGTTGTCACACGGATCTCCACCTTCTTATTATCCACCTTTCCCTTGAGCCTGTGTCCCCAGGGGAGCTGTTTCTCCAGTCCAGGCCTCAAGTGATGGCAACACCTAACAGTGCCCCCAAGCAGGTTATGAACATGCAACTAAATAGTCATTGTTATGTGCCAGTGAGAACAGGTCAGTTTTTGTTACAGCACAATTGAGCCAGGCTTGACTGTATCAACACTATTTTGTTTGTGTCTCTATTTGCTTACTCCTTCCTCTATGGAAATTTATTTGTAATGGAAATATTTTCCTTTGCTGCAAATAAACTAGAATCAAAACTTCCTTCCCTGCAAAACATTTCAAATGCATCATAAAGTCCTTTGGTAAACTCTGCAAATCCACAATATAATTAAATTATGAGGACATGAGAATTACAAAATGCCGACTCTGGTTGGATGCTGCAGCACAGACATATCAAGTAGAAAAGCAAACACTTTCCACAGATTATTTTCCATTACCCACTGTTAATGAGACCCCTCTTGATACTGGCTAAACTATTGAAGCTCTGTCTGCAAGTACATTTAAAAACAGAATTTGTTGACAGGTCCAGCTCCAAGGACTACTTCATCTTCAGTAAAATTTCATTTCTCTCCCACTCATAACTCCATCCTTAAAATGGTACTTACACCCACTGCCACCTGACGCTTTTATTGTAAAGACAATAAATTGTGATTGTGATTCATCTAGTTTTTAATCTTTTGCCCTTTTCAGTAGATAGTAGAACCATAGGAATTAGTAATGAAAACGATCAATTGCTTTTTCACTTACATTTTTATACCCATAGTCACCATCTTCCCAGCAACGTACTTGAAAAAAAAGGATAGGTAAGCTAAATTCCTCTACTATAGATAAGCAGCATCCTACCTGTACATTCCTTAGAAGTGGGTGGTCATGAACTTTACTTAGAGAGTTTACCTGAGAGATGTCACCTGTTCTAAATTCAGCCTCTTTGGCTCAGCCTGGGTCCATCAATTTTTATTTGGGTTGAAATCTGTTAAAAAAACAAGATAAGCAACCATGAATTTCTCATTTGCAACCATTTGTTTGTATGGGAAGTGACATCGATTTTCTAATTGAACAGTCATTGTTCAGTCTTCATCAGACCTGCCCTGCTACTGCCACTGTCCAGGCTCTGACCGCCTGCACAACTTTGCAGAGAAGGGCACTGCGTCTGTGATTAGAGCAGTCATACATCACATGCCTGTACAATGACTAAATGGAGATGTTAGGCACAATGTAAATACATTTTAATGATTTCTGTAGCTTCTTCTTTATGGGTTAAGTCTTGCCAAAGCAGTTTGTCACCTCCTGAGCCATGGCCTCTGGCCCCAATGCCAATTTTTTGGCAGATGTTTTTAATAAAGTTGAAACCAATATCAGTAGGGTCTAGTTAACACAGGTAAATGAAGTTGTGTGCTTCCCTTGGATCAGTAGATTTTTGACATTTTTCAAGGATTACTTTGTGGTTAAAGGTAAACATATTTTAGGAAATTTCATCAGAAGGAGTATAAATTACAGTAATTAAAAAGGAAGTTAGTACATATTCTGATCATCTGCTCTTTGTATAGGTTATAACATGAAGTGGACTTCCCTGCAATGCTGAGTCTTCCCTCCAACTTTATCTTCTGCTCAACTGTTTGTCTTACTCAATGTTTTTTAAAAAATCTATCCATACCAGTGCTGTCCAATATAGCTTTCTGTAAGGATGGAAATGTTCTATGATTTTGCATAATCCAACATGCAGCCACTAGTTACACGTGCCAAATGAACAGTTGAAGCCTGGCAAGTAAAACTGAGAAAATGATTTTTTTTATTTATATTTAATTTTAATTGACTTAAATATCTACCTGTGCTTAGTGATTATCACATTGAACAGTCATGTCTAGATCATGTATACCTTAAATACTTAGAATCATGGAACTTTAGTGTGAAAAGTGTTTTGCAGAGAATCTAACCTGAGCTCCCTGCTCAGGTGTCCGCCTGCTGCAGAGATGGTTTCTGATGTCATGTTTGGAAAGACTCTGCTCTCAACTATGGTCACTTGCCCCATCTACTCACGGCAGGTGAGGGCAGAGGACAATAGCTTTGGGTTCCATTCTTGCTAAATTTAAAACTGTATTTGTCAAACATTAAATAGTTCAATCTATTTTTTATCACTTGATTTAAAATTTTTGTAAGTAAATCATATTATTAAAATGATGAATGATAAACATCTTCTCAGAATACGACAACCCATCTGGATTAGAGGTGCTTGCTCTTAGAACTCACATAGAAGTAAATACAGAAAACAAAGTTGTGTGTCCATGTCTATTTGGGAGGAGATGAAAGCAGAAAACATTATTTCCACAGAAGCATTGAGAATATTCTTTCTTGCTTGCTAGAAATCATCCCGTGTTTACCTTTGCCTCTTCAGTCCTGACCACAGTGATTTCAATTTGGGAGATGATCAATAAATGTCATATGGACTTATTGAACTTAAGTGATTGCATTGAGGAAGCTGAATTACATTCCAATGATTTGTATCTTGACCACAACAGTGGGACCAGTGAGTTTATTATTTCACTGGTTCTTGAGTCTGGTTTTACATTAGAATCACCTGGGAAACTCAAAAAATGTCTAGCCCCAAATCCAGAAAGCCTGGAAGCCAAACACATTTGTAGCTTTAAAGCTTCCCAGATGATCCTAATGAGAAGTCAGTCTTGGGAAAACTGATGTGTTTAGTAAATAATGGTAATAAGGAAAAATTCAGACATATTTCAAAGTCAGATACATTTCAAAGTTCAGATATATTTTGAAGTCTAATCTATGATCTTAGAATACACCTAAGAAGACTGTAACTGAACTAATAATAATACATTATCACTACTAAAGATAGGAAAATAAAGCTCTACTAATTTTTAAAAACATCCAGCAAAAGATAAAGACAAAAGCAGTGAATTCCATTTTCAGCAGGGCTTCACATTATCACAGACATGCCTGAGTGGCTGGGAAACCCTATGTGACAGAATAAACTTTAATGGCATAGAATGGAGGGTCTGAGAGAGAGAGATCACTCTTGAGAGTAAAACAGGAGTTTGGCCCACAGAACTGGATTTCCCAATGGGGCTCTGAGAAAATGGAAGAAAGGCATGCATTGGTGAGGAGCTGGAATTTGAGTAATAATCATACTGTCAACTGCTGTATATACTATCATGAGTCACACCCTGTGCCACGTCTTATGAAGCTATTTTCCTCCTTATTCATAGAGAACTGCTGGGCTTTTCAGTGCTGGGATTGAAAAGGACTGAACTAGATAGCCATGAAAATCGGAAGGAATCGGAAGGAATCGGAAGGAATAGTTTGAAAAGACCAACTTTGGAGATGGTAATAGAGTTAGAGTGATTCTATTGTTTCAGTGAAAGTCTTTCTTCCATTTCTACTTATCAAAATCCTTTCGATTTATTGAGGACAATTATAGAAATAAAAAATTCTTAAGTACATTAATAAAACTTTAGTTTTAATTTGAAACCATGGGCCTTCATTTCCAAATGTAGTTGATGAGAATATTTGAGCTTAAAAAATGTTGATAGTGACTGAAAAGCATGAATATAGCCATTATCCTTTATTCATAAAGGAAAAAATAGAAAATATCTATTTACCACTTATCACAAAATTTAAGTAGAGGCTATATTATACTATATCTATTCATGGCAAAGCTGAGTTTCTGACTTGGTCTCTTTTCCAAAAGATTTACTGTAATTTACAGATATATTTTAAGAGTCTCCCACCCTAGACCTTTACTTGTTGCACTGAGGTTATATTTTTTTATAGAAAATTATTTTTTGGTAGAAAATTGTATTTGTTCAATTCAAGTCAAAGTAAGTACATTTCCAAAACCTAGCTTAACATGTTAAATATATAGTGCATAGAATATTTGCTGATTATAAGGATTTAGATGAAAAATAGAAAGAACATCATACGGTACCTGAAATTTAAGGTGGCTTAGTAACTCAGGAATATAATTTACATATAAAAACATGAGATATTATATGTGTATATGTGTTTTGGGGGCTTGGGATTCAAAAAGTTCTTTGTTTTGAATGTAAGAAATCATATATATGACACTTTTTCCCTAGGAGCAAAGTAAACAGATACAAAACAAAAGTCTTACAGAAAATGATTATGATCTCTCCTGAAACATTTCATGAAGTCCATAGTCAACAGGAAAAATTAAAAGAAATGTGCCAGATATAGACCTCAGAATTCTGAAAGTAAAACCAAAGGTTAAAATTGCTATTTACAATCACTAATCTTTTCATCCTTTATGAAAAGAAAAAATTCTTAAAATATGGTCAATTAGCTTCTTTTCTGACAGACTGCAGTCTTTGGCACTGGTTCGAATACTGCATACCAAACAGAAATGTTATTTCCTACAAAGAGAAGTGAATTTAATGAACAATTGTGAGAATTGTGGAATAAATCACTCCATACCCCAGATTCAGGAAACAAACTTAATGACATATATTTAGATAAATGCATAAAATTTTAATTTTAGAACTTTATTATCAATGCAATATAATGTAAGATTTTGTGTCTTCGCAACTAAAAACCAGTAAAAATACTTAAAAGGAAACAATGGTTGAATTCTCTATATATAGATTAGAAATTACAGGGGACTATTTAGAACCATGCAAGTGTTTTCATTTTCAGATAATTAAAATAATGCAATCTTTTATGTCTGATGAACAATAGCATCACTCTGTTTATATTTTGGATTACAGATGGAATAGGAAACTATATATTTGCCTAAGGTCTTCCAAATAGTAAATGAAGAGCCAGGAATGAAATGTCTCTTATTCATTGTTCCAAATCTCTTCCTCTGCCCAATAAGATGACAGCCTCCTTCTGCTGAAGAGTAATTACATAACTCTCATCAGTTCAAATAATGGTCTATGAATGTACATACCCTACAAATTAAAAGTAGCATTGTTCCAAAACCTGTGTTCTTTATTTTTTTGGAAATAACTCATTGGTAAACAAAAAAAAGATACAGAAATAATATACTAGCCCTGGCTGGTGTGGTTCAGTGGATTGAGTGCCAGCCTACAAATCAAAGGTCACAGGTTCAATTCCCAGACTAGGGCACATGCCTGGGTTGCAGTCCAGGTCCCCAGTAGGGGGCACACAAGAGGCAACCACAATCCATGTTTCTCTTCCTCTCTTTCTCCCTCCTTTCCCCTCTCCAAAATAAATAAATAAAATCTTTTAAAAATGAAAATAATACAGTAATTAGACTTTTCTGAATAACCAAATGATTCCAGATGCAATAAGCACAGGCTTGATTAAAGAACACACTCTAAGCACTGGCTGGCGTAGCTCAGAGGATTGAGCGCGGGCTGGGAACCAAAGTGTCCCAGGTTCGATTCCCAGCCAGGGTACATTCCAGGGTTGCAGGCCATAACCCCCAGCAACCGCACATTGATGTATCTCTCTCTCTCTCTCTCTCTCTCTCTCTCTCTCTCTCTTTCTCTCTCTCTCTCTCTCTCCCTCCCTCCCCTCCCTAAAAATAAATAAATAAAATCTTTAGAAAAAAAAAAAACACACTCTACACTTCAAACTTTCATTGTTCTTAAACTTCCTGGCAATAAACATTATGTAAATACCAGCAATAAAGGAAAACCACTTTTGAAACTGTAATGTGCATTTAAGTAAACAGATATTGAACACAGAAATGTGCTTTTCTCATTCTATTAAGTAATTTCTTTCTAGAAACTTTAAAGATGCTGATACACTTAAGAACATTGACTGCAATGCCAAATAAACTAAGATAGAAAGTGGGATTTTATATATAATGCACAGATTATAATCTAATAATTTACTGTCATTTTAAAATAGATTTTTTTAATTTTCCTGCTTTTGGAAAAAAAATTAGAGAATGAGCTCTTTGTTGTTTTGTTTTTTCTTTTTGTTTTCTTGGGTAATAAGTCCCTATACAGGCCATTCCTCACTCATTAAACACAAAAAGACTTCCCACCTGGAGAAAATAAAGGAGCTGCTGAGAAAGCTGAAGTCCTATGGGAAGAATCTCCCATATTAACCATAAAAATTATAGAGGAGATTCTCCCCAAACAAATTACCAGCATGTAAGTGTGTGCTTAGCTCTTCAACCTGCAGTTTTGGCTCAGAGAGCTACGTTTGGCTTTTGAGTGACAGCTCCATTAAGGAAAATCTTTGCATCTGAAAAAAGAATCCCTTCTTTCTTTTTGAGTCTATAAAAACTGATTGTTCCCTTCAGAATGTAAAGGCAGAATCCTCCTCTCCCCACAGTGAAAGTCAAGGAGTCACAGAGAATAGGCAGGTAATAAAAAAAAAAAAAAAAAAAAAAAAAAAAAGAAGCAGGAAGGTATACTCCTGAAAGTGGTGGTTACTGTGTCCATTTGTAGTTGGAAAAATATAAACATTTTCAAGCAGCATATTAATTCATACAAAGTTTAATTAAAATTTTAGGTAAGATAGATATAAATAGAAGTTTCCATAATTCCTTTCAAATCCAAGTGCACAATGTCTCCACTTCCCAGTGCTTGCATACCCACCAGGGAGAACTCTGATGCAAATTACCCCATAAGGCTAAATGCGCTAAATGTGACTCCCTCTTCTGAGTAAGCCATTCTATTTGGAGACTCTGCCCCAAAGGGATACACAGGCTAACACAGGCATTTTCAAGTTTTGGCCCCAGGTAACACAACACAATTTAAAAATCAATATTTAACTTCAGGCCACAGACCCAAACAATGATACCCTTTCCTACCTGTCCCAATTCAGAGATTTTTGAGCAATATATCATCTGTGACAGGCGCACGTAACACAACCTTCTTTCTTTTTTTTTTTCCACTCATTTTATCTCACTATTTTCCCTTTATTTCTTTTATTCCTTCCTTCATTTGGGCACAGGAGAGAAAATCATGTTTACTAAATTTTCATTTTTCTATATGGTGTTTGTGGTGAAGGAAAAATCTACTGATCTTCACATCTAATACACTGTAAATTCCAACAGATGTAGGATTGTGGTCTTGTTTCTGACAGGTTTCATATTCTTTATTCTTAAAGTTGATATATTATTTTTGACATATTAAAATATTAGAAAACAGACAATCTTACAGAAATTTGTTTTTTAATGTATTTACTTCATTCTGTTGAGGAATATTTTATACACAATAAAGCCCATGCAGTTTAAGTGTGCAGGCTGATGGGTTTTGATGTTGGATACACAGCAAACGAGATACAGAACACGTTCCTTGTACCCATCGGCAATAAATATCCACACCCTGCAACCCTGACTGCAGGAAAGCATGGTTTTCTGTTACAGAACTTCACGTAAATGAAATTATATACCATGTACTCTACTGTGTCAGCCGCATTTCTCTTAGCATAATGTTTTTGAGATTTATGATTTCATTGTTTGCATCTTTATATCCACAGACAGTATTCCATTATTCATACCATGGTTTGTTTACCCATGTACTTATTGATGGCTATTTGGCTTGTTTCCTTTTGGGGGTTAATATGGGTAAAACTGTTGGTTTCAAATTGTAGGTTGGAACATATATTGTCATTTCACTTGGATCAACAACTAGGAGTGAAGTGGCTGGATTGTATGGTAAGCATATGGTGCCAAATTGTTCTCCATAGGGTCGCACCACATAATCTTCCACCAGCAACACATGCGAGTTGCAACTCTTCCATGTTCTCTCCAATACACGGTATCGTCAATCTTTTTAATTGCAACCATTCTACTGGCTGTGTATTGCTATCCCATAATGGTTGTACTTTATATTCCCTAATAAATAATGCTGCTAAACATTAATTATGTATATAGTAGCATATACATTATTCTTCCTAGAAAGTTAATAAATACAATCTTAAGATATTAACACAGAGATATGGCAATTAACCATAGGTATCAATGTCAAAAAAGATTTTAACCTTCTATTTTTCCATGATGAAATATAATACAGAATTTATTAATTACCTTGTATTGATAAATCATTTAGACAATAATCAGGTATGAAATTTGTCTTTCTAATAATTTTTAAAGTTTATATGAATGTAAAATGCATTGGCACAAAGTGATTCATAATGTTACCCTTGTTTCTTGTTAATATATATAAAATCTGGAGCTCTCTCTTTCATTCCTGGTATTGATCATTTATGTCCTCACTCATTTGTTCTCTATCAGTCTAGGTATATCTGGAATGGACCCAAAGATCAATGATGACTCTGAAGTCTCAGCAGTCAGATTCCAATGTCTCCTGGACCTGAATGAAGTCTGGGGATTGTTTAGTTTACAGGTTACTGAACAATTTTTGCCTGACCACACAGACTTAATTCTTCTGCAAGTCTTGCTTAGTAAATAGCAACAGGCTCCAGGGGACCCATATACAGATTTCAGGAGCTCTGCATCTGCATAACTCCATTCTCTTTAATAGCATGTCCTCTAACCTGCAGCCACCTCAGCCTCTGCGAGCTCTGCCCTCTGTCTCTTTCGCTCAGTTTGAGTTTAGTTAAGTTCTGCTTTCCCTTCCTGCCCTACAGTCTGGACAACACCTCTCAGCAGAAAGCTGGCCTCATTATAGGATATGCCTCATTTGTTTACCTCATTTCAGGGGTTGTGGTTCATGCTACCTGTTGTCCCACATTTGAGCACAGATGTGTCATCTGTTATGCTTGGTTTTGAAAATGTTTATGGGAAAATGGCAAACCTGGTCTCAATGACCCCATTGCGGCCAGAAACAGAAATAAATCTTCCAGGAATTCTGAACCTCCTTATTCTTCCTCCAATAATTTACAGAGTATAATGAGACTGTCTTTTGCTTATGTTAGCCCTATGTAAACAAATAATAAAATAAGGTTTAGAGGTTGAAAATAAATAAATAGGAGGGTAAGAACCTTACAGAAGTGATTTCTAGAGTTTCTCAATAGAGCAAAGTATGTTTACAATATAATTTTTAAAACTTCAAGGTCACAAATTTTCTCTATTTTAAAAAGTGACTGGATGTATGTCCATCTAACTATAATTCATCAGAAGTTATTAACCATAAAAATTTAATAAGGCTTCAACATTTTGTTTAATGTTGTCCATCTTTATTCACTTTAAAATCCTAAAAAATGTCTTCTACAAAAAGTGTTTCCCATGCTTCACGTTACGGTAACAGTACTTTCAAAGGTTACAAATGAAAAGTTCATCAGTTTAACAGTTGATGCTGAACTCTGCTAAACTTCCTAACATTTTCCTTTTACTGACATACATTTATTATATGGCTTCCTATCAAGTCTAAAAGATTTGAAGCTAATTAGGCCAAAAGAGCACATTTTCTTTCTGCACTTATTTGTTCCTTGCCTTTATGTCTAGAACATTTACAGTGCTCTCCACCCAGCTCCCACCTGAGCCCATGAGAGGAGGACAGTCCTGCTCCCTCTGCTTCTGTGGAACAGAAAACCGTTGCAGAAAATTACACAGCACTCTAATCTCTACACTGCCCACCGCACAGCATATCTCACAGTACTTTTAACACTGTTGTGTGTTCCTTTATAAGATGCATAAACACCAATCCAAAAGAACCTATGCACCTCAATGTTCATAGCAGCACAATTTACAATAGCCAAGTGCTGGAAACAACCTAGATGCCCACGAGTAAGTGAATGGATCAAAAAACTATGATACATTTACACAATGGAATTCTATGCAGCAGAAAGAAAGAAGGAGCTCCTACCCTTTATGACAGCATGGATGGAGCTGGAAAGCATTATGCTAAGTGAAATAAGCCAGGCAGTGAAAGAAGAATACCATATGATCTCACCTTTAACAGTAACCTAAACAACAAAACAAACAAACAAGCAAAATGTAACCAAAGACACTGAAATAGAGAACAGGCTGACAGTGACCAGAGGGGAGAGAGGAGGGAATTTCAGGGGAAAAGGGGAAGGGTTTACAGGAACAAGTACAAAGGACACATGGACAAAAACAAGGGGGGTGGAAACAGGAGGGAAGTGGAGAGGGCTGTGGGCTGGGATGGGAGTAAAAGGCAGAAAACTGGACTTGAACAACAATTAAAATTTAAAAAAACATACCATTATTGCATATTTGGAAGATGCTAAGCAAGTAGATCTTAAAAATTCTCATCACAAGAAAAAAAATGTAACTGTGTAATGATGGACTTTAACTAGACTTACTGTGCTGATAATTTCACAATATATACTTATATCAAGTCATTTTGTTATATAACTAAAATATGTTACTAGTCAATTATATCTCAATTAAATATGTAAACATTAAAAAACAAAAAATTTAAAAAATTTTAAAAAACAAGATGCATAAACAAAAGAGTGACACATGCCAGGAAAAAGTATGTATACTCTATGTGCCATAACATGTGTAAATGACTTCCGCACCAGGCAATAGTATTTATAGCAAGCCAATCACCCACTGAACCTCCCTTTTTTGTACACAGTGCTTTCTGCCTCCTGCCTGTGTTTGCTCTGTGCCACATCTGTTTTCTGACCCATGTCCTGCTGGTGGAAAGAGCTTTCTAAAATTTAACTTTCTGGTAAGAAGGCTAACTTTTAGATTAGCCTTCTGATTGGATCTCAGATAAAAAAAAATAGTACCCAAATTCCACTAAAGTTATGACTATCAGGTGCTTCTAATAGTTTTTTTTTAATTTTTTCAATTACAATTTATATTCAATATTGTTTTGCATTAGTGTCAGCTTGTACAGCAGAGTGGTTAGACAGTCACCTGTTTCACAAAGCGTTCCCCCTTCTCCTTCCAGTACCCACCTGGCGTCACATCTAACGTAATATTTTTAAGCATGCCCCTGGGCTAGCACTGCTAAAGGTTTAACTGCAAAATCAGTTTTTATCACTGTCTAGGAAAGGTCTGCCATCTGAGGCATAATTTAAATGAGATGGCACCACGTCCAAATGGTAAAGGTAAAAAGATTAGCAAGATTTTCTCACTGATTAAAAATAAGTGCTATGTTTGAAGACTTGTTTTGGTTAATAAATTCTGATTGAGTTATTAATAAAGGTGTTATTTTTAGTGAATGAGTTTGACCAGTACAGCTAACATGCTAAATAAAACCTGTTCAACTTCTATATTTCCTATTTTTTCACTGTGATTTATACATAAAAATGTGGGTATATTTTACACATCTCAACATTTTCATATTCCAAAGTGGAATATTAAAAAACTCTGCAGCATGGAATTGGGCAACTGTGTTTGACAGTGAGTATCTAACGCAGTCTGCTTGGTGAGTTATTGGATTCCCTGCTAAAAGCAGAGAGAGCAGACAGCTGCTTCTGTTGTTTCTCTTTCCACAGCACAGCAATAAATTTAAACCTGATGGTGGCATTTGAATGCTAAAGCATATTCACCCTTCTCCTGACTAAAATTGAGGTATTAGCAAAGGTATAATATTATATGACTTAATATATTTAGTTAATTAACATATCATTATTCAAACTGGAAAGTATCTGTTTTCAAAGATAGAGTTAAATCATTTTTTAAAAATAACTTTTGGTTCTGGCTGGCATAGCTCAGTGGATTGAGCACAGGCTGCAAACCAAAGTGTCGCAGATTCGATTCCCAGTCAGGGCACATGCCTGGGTTGCAGGCCACGGCCCTCAGCAACCGCACATTGATGTTTCTCTCTCTCTCTCTCTCTCTCTCCCTTCCCTCTCTGAAAATAAATAAATAAAATCTTAAAAAAAACTTTTAATAGAATTTGAACTGAAAGAATTTTTATCTCTACACAGAAAACTGGTATTCTAAGGCTTAGGTTTGCTTTTTGGTTGTGACCATTTAAAAAAACAAGTGCCAACAAAATATTTTAGTCTAAAGAATACTGCTGAATTTTCAAATTTACTCAGTTCTATAATATATATTCATTGCTCAAATGAAGAATAATATTTTTCTGGATATTCATATTCATAATGGGAATTGAGGGAAGCTGATTTCATCATGAAAAGTTTCTTATTCATCTTGTTATTTTAGATAAAATCTTAGCAAGAAAAAATGAAACAGAATAATAGTTTATAAAAATGCATTTTTAGCATCATTCTGGTAAATAAAAATTGAAAAGTTACTTCTTTCCCAAAATAAGTATCTGCAGGTAGTAGTAAAACTACAAACTGTTTCTTTATAGTAAAATATAGAATCTCTTTATTGTACCAGTATAGTGATACCCATGTGACAACTTAATCTGCTCTTCCATATTTATAAGGATATTTGCCAGAATATGTTTAAGAGCACAGATTCTGACCGTGCCCACAAGAGATCTCAAACATGTTCACTTCACACAGTTCTCCTTGCACAATGCAATGAGCAATTTCAATGCTTCTTGTTTCTTGTGACCAGTGTTTCTCATTTGGGTTTCAGGAATCAAGACCCTTGGAGTCCAAAAGCAGAGAGGTCATCAAATGATGTCTAACTCATGCTGCTCTGGAACAGTACAATCCAGCCCATGCCCACTAGAGTGACCTCTACAGAGGACCCTGCACTGCCCTGTTCCTCCTGCAATGAACCTCACTTATTCTCTCCATCTTCTAGAACTTTGCCATTGCATATGCTTGGGCTTCTTCATGTTTCTAACTGGAGTACTCACAGTTGGCCCCACATCCAACATTAATTATCCTGCGTTATTCTAGCTTTCTGGTAAAGTGACTAGTAGTTGATTAGGTTATTTTTTACTTGTGCTCTGCTTTGTTCCAAAAAAAAAAGATTATAAACTGAGTGTAAAAATGCATTATATGATATTTAATGAATACATTATATCTATAAATATATACATGTTACATGTATGTACATATATGTAAATGCACATATTACAAAGTGAAATCTATTAAAACAAGAAAATGATGTGGAAAAGAGGTAGTGATAGTGAAAGTAGGAAAGCAATGTGGAACCATGAATTAATATAGTAAAGTAATTCTGAAAATAATTTGGTGAAGGCGAGTCACAATTATGGTTTAAAGCTTATTTGATAAGCAATATAGAAAAGGAATAGAGTAAATTGCATAATTCCCAGAGTTTCTAGGGGCAAAGCAAACAAGTGGGGCAGCTGCGGCTAAGTGGCCCTCTCAAGGGAAAGTCACACACTTAACATGCGTTGGAAGCCAGCACTCTAAATTCAGATTCTGCCACATCACTCATCAACTATGTCACTCTGGACATGTTACTGTACCTATCTGTGTCTCTTATTCTCCCTCTATTAAACAGAAACAATAATAGCAACTATACAATTATTATTGGGTTGCACTGAGAATTAAATGAGTTAATTTACAACAAGTACTTTGCACAGTTACCTGACATATAATAAAATCAATACACATAATAAGTGGGATGAATTATAACATCTAGTAATTTTCACATCTAAAAACATGGAAATATAGTTCTGAAAAGGATTTCTTAATATCTAAGTATACATCTTAAAATGATAAACAGCATTGGACCAAGAGTTAAGAAACCTAGTTCTAATCCTGTTTCTTCTAGAGTCTAATGGACACAGTTGGCACTAAATAAATGGCTCATTCATTTACTATGTCAGATTTTCATTTCTTCATCCCCAAAGACTGATTGGATGATCTCAGGATTTGTGCCAGCTCTAGTGTTTTCTTGTGGAGACAAAGCTTGTTTGCAGCTGCTGTGTTGTGAACAAATACTTTAACAAATATAATATAGATCAAAATCAATCTAAGAAGAGATACCAAAATAAAGATTACTCTTAAAATATTACTGAGACAGAGAACTTCAAGTTTAGTTTCATACAAGGAGCAAATTACTGGAAACCAAGAAAAGGAAATGAAGAAAATGGGAGCATCAGCCCAATGGAAGACACTGGCCTCACATTAGCAAACCCACACAGCATCTCAATTATTATTTCTGTCTTCACATTTAGGGAAAACTCATAAATAAGGGATTATTTTAACATTGTAGACAACTTTATTCATGACAAGCTGTCAGAGAAAAATGAATTCAGTAGGATGATGTAACTCAAAAATGTAAGACTTCAGCTTATGATGTTATACAGGCAAAGATTAGTTTGCTTCTTGAGAAGTGCTTATGGCTTATTAAATGCAGTTGACAAGAGGGTATGCAACATATGTTTCTTATTATATGTTATTTTTGAGGATTGTTACAACAGCCATTTTGTTCAAGGAAAATATTCATTAATATCTAATAAAACATGCATCCACTAAATTTTACATATTCACTAAATTCTTCACTGCATTAGAGTTCTATAGTGTATTTCAGCAATATGAAACCTATGTGTGACTATCCTCAAATCACATTTTCAATATACTTTAGCCAGGCCATTTTAAATGACCTCCCTTTT
This sequence comes from Phyllostomus discolor, assembly GCF_004126475.2. NCBI lineage: Eukaryota > Metazoa > Chordata > Mammalia > Chiroptera > Phyllostomidae > Phyllostomus > Phyllostomus discolor. The sequence continues at coordinate 26,179,462 of NC_040910.2, read as the reverse complement.
CTCAGTACATTTTGCAAGGATTCAGCTAGTTCCCTGTCACATGGAGCAGAATGAAGGCAGGTGTGGCCCGTGCCCTCCAGGAGGCCCCTTGAGGACCTGAGAGCATGATGGCTGCAATGGGATCATTGCACAAGGGCAGGGCATGGACCACAGATGGATGTAGAAAAGACCCGGGAAAAACGGGAAAAGGACCGAGTCCCAAGGAGTCACTGGCTGACCCTGACCAACTGATAGTGGGTGCACAAGTGTACCTGACAGACATTAGCAGCCAATGTATACAAGGCACTCAGTGACAAGGAACAGCAGATGGCATCTATCTCCTCAGAAAGAGACTGAAGGATCCCTCTCTTAATGGCAAGGGAGACACAGGGAGCTACCCAAATCTATATGTACTTGGGAAGTACAGGAGGAATGAAACAACTAGACTGAGAGGTGGACTTCTATTTGACTGAGTATTTATCCCCAAAGAAACCACAAAACTTGGAAGAATCAAAAACATTTTTATAGGCAAGTTTAAGCTGTTCTTCTACAACCTAACACCAACTAAAAGCCTGTGGACTCAAACTCCATACGCGTTCAAGTCAGTAACGTCTTCATTTTCAACCCACTTCATGTTATTTTTTAATTATACCTAGAAAATATGCACCATTAAACTAGAGTTAGCTACTGAAAAATAATTTAGTCTTACATATTTCCAAATTCAAGAAGTGGAGAGGCAGTAATTACTGTCAATGACACCAGTGAGATGGCAGTTCCGGTGCTGTCACCACCTTGCCTTAGTCAGCGAGAGCTGCTGTAATAAAAAGAACACCCTAGACTGGGTTCCTTAAACAACAGAAATTTACTTTCTCACAGTTCTGGAGGCTGGAAAGTTCAAGACCAAGGAATCAATACAGTTGGTCTCTGGTGAGTTCCCTCTTCCTGGCTTGCAGACGACCACACTCTCCGTGTTGTCCACATGACTCAGGGAACAAGATAGCAACTCTCTGGCATCTCTTCAATAAGGACATCATGACATCATGAAAGCCCCACTGTCAGAACCCCATCTAAACCTAATTACCTCCCAAAGGCACATCCCTAAATATCATCACAGTGGGGGGTAGGGCTTCAACATATGAATTGGGAGAACATAATTCAGTCAAAACAGGGCCTAATGAAAAAGATACAGAAATTGCTACATTTCTGTATTGTAAGTAAAAATAAGTAAAGGAGACTAGTAGTTTATAAATGAGGGTTAAAAGGAGTTAAATATTAAGGGTCCTGAAGTATAGACACATAACTGCCTAATAGTCATACTCCTATGTAAATCCCCATGTGAATCTGTCTGGCAAAGGACCACTGAAGTCAGTGCACAGGAATCAGTTCCACTCACCCACATCAAAGCCCAAAGTGTCTTTAAGACATCTCAGGACATGCTGTGACCTGCTTTATAAATGACAGCATTAGTTCTAGCAGAATCGAAATTAATACTTGACTGGTTTCCAGATTCTCAAAGGATATATATAGGAATTTTAACAGTGCCATTTTAGAAACTTTGTCCTGTATCTTGAAAAGACTAAGAAATTTTGGGAAGCATTCAGGAAATCTTGTGAGTCATATTGTACTGCCATTTTTTATATATTTTCTTACTTGTTACCACAATATTTGTAGAATACCTAGCATGTTTTTATATAATATCTATTTTAAAAAAGAAATATTTTAGGGGTAGCTCTAGTCAAATGACAAAAGTTGCAGAGCCATTGTCATATAGGGGAAAATTCACTTAGCTTAGAGAACAGTCCCTCAGCTATCACTAAATAGCTGAATGATGATGCACTTAATTTCTAATACCATAAGTTTCACCAAATAACCTGTAGGACCATTAGTTTCCTTCTCTACTTGTTTTATGTGAATACTTAAGATGATAATGTTAGCAAAACAATATTAAAGGCAGGAGATAGTATATAGGTGCATGGTGGAGTATTTTTTTCTCTCTTCTTATTAAGGTATCTTGGAATGCTCTGATTGTCCTAAAACTAGAATAGGAACAGGTAAAAGTTAGAAATAGAATATAGCTGTGTCAAAGAATAGTTGAGTGTATATTGGTTTAAGGTTACTTTAGTTTTACTGTTTCAGCAGTTGCTAGAATGAACCTGTCACTCCCGAAAACTCTACCTTGTATTTCTTCCTTCTAAAATGCAAGACTTGATTAGGAAGGGCATGCCATCCTGGATAGTAGTGTTTCTGATTGAATCATATTATGATTTCTGATGGTCTTCCTCTTTCCAAATAAGAAAACCTAATTCTAGAACACATGGCTTGATATCTTGGTATCAGCGCCCTTGAAACTGAAAGTGTGTTTGTCTCTAACTCTCTCCCTCCAATGACTACAGCCTTAGTTAATGGAGCATGAGCAAGCCCACTTTCAGCCAGAAATGCTTTAGAATTTAGACTTTTTAGATTAAGAGAGAGGTATACATTGCATAAGTTGTATAATGTGTTAACTCAGAATGGTAAGTTTTAAAAAATAAAGTATAAGTAAAATATTTTTCCTTGGCCATATCTTTGGAAAACAACATTCCATATTAACTGGGACAAAACATTAGAGGCTACCTGTTCTAGAGGCAAACAGGTAAAATAATACACACTCTTCCGGCTCTCTACATGAGGCTGCATGCAGAGTAAATTGTAGTTATAGCTACCAATTCCATATTGTTAAACATAAAGGGAGTCTATACAGGGAAGTGTAGCCTGAATCATAGTAAGTCATAACTCCAGAAACCAAATAAGATGATATTTATCAATGAGCATGTATAACTTCTTAAAGTGTTGGTAAATAGTAATGTTAGAGAAATTCTGCAAATATCTGTCATTGTAAGTCCCCAATTTGATGTAAAACTTTTATGATGTAAAAACATTTCTAAAATATTTTAGGTATAATAACAACATCCCTTTTCTCTCCTTTGTCTATGGTGGGGAGTCGTGGAAGTAAGAGAAAGTAGCTAGGTGATATCAACCTAGTCTTTTCATACTAAAGACTGTTACTTTCAGATTTCAAAAAAAAATCCCTAAGTGAAAATTTTTTAATTTATGTTACAAATTAATAGTTTTTTTCTTGGTAAGAGAATATTTTGAGCATGAAAATTGACCTGTCTCAGTAATTACTCACAAGGTCAGACAGTTATATTTAATAAAGTTCCATAAAGCTATATAAAGAGCTCTCTAGTTACTCCTGAAAATCAAATAAGTAGTTTGAACTATAAACAGAGTCAATATTGTTACTTTCACATATTACAGTTTCTCAGAATATAATTTATGGTTGTATGAGACTCTGCTTCAATGTACAATTTCATCTTGTCAAACAAACCCCAAATTTATTATATTAATGTATTTTTATTTTTTTCTCTTTCAGTCTTTCAAACTCATACCAGCCACACATAGAAAAGCACATAACAAGAGAAAATTGTTTGCCTTTACAAAAGGAATAACTTCCAACATTAGGCTATAATGGGAAACTAGAGTGAACCATACCTGTTAATGATACAAACACCCCAAGGTACATAAATAGCAGCAGAACCACTAGATTATACACGACAAAAGCAAAAGTATTATTTTCTGAAAACATGAAAGGAAAGCAAATCTGGGAGAAGGAGGTCAGAATCATCATTTATGCCTGCTTGGTGATACTTAACAGGCCAGAGAAAAATAAAACAGTCTGTCTCCAAGGATCAGAACTGGGCACAGAGACTTAATTAGAATCTAGGTAACAGCACCAAAGATGCAGAAATGTAGCAGTCACTTTTACTGCATGACTTCATTTGTCTTTGAGAGCTTATACCAAAGGACTGAACAGTACAGTGCTCAACTTCTCATACCATGTAATGGACTGGTCTTGAAGTTAGGAAATTATTCTAAGAGATAAAAATTACTTTCTAGGTGCTCATTATAATTTTTTTTAAGAAAAGCAAATGTTAAACATAGATTCAGAGGGATATTCAACATAGTATTGGAAGTCCTAGCCATAGCGATCAGACAAGAAAAAAAAATTAAAAACATCCAAATTGGAAAGGAGGAAATAAAACTGTCATTGTTTGCAGATGACATGAGAGTGTGCAGAGAAAACCCTATATACTCCACCAAAAATCTACTCAACCTAATAAGTGAATCTGGCAAAACAGTTGAATACAAAATCAATATTCAGAATTTGAAGGCATTTTTGTATACCAACAACAAAATATCAGAAACAGAATTCTAGAAAAAAGTCCCATTTCCTATAGCAACACAAAAAATAAAGTACCTAGGAATAAACCTAACCAAGGAGGTAAAAATCTGTGCTCAGAAAACTATACAATACTGAAGAAAGAAATTAAGGAAGACACAAATAAATAGAAGCATATACTGTGTTCATGGACTGGAAGAATTAACATCATTAAAATGTCTACACTACCCAAAGCAATTTATAGATTCAATGCAATCCCTATCAAAATACCAATGACATATTTCACATATATAGAACAAACATTTCAAAAATTTAAATGGAACCATAAATGACCCTGAATAGCTGCAGCAATTTTGAAAAGTAACAAAGTAGGAGAGATCACAATACCTGACATCAAACTATATTATAAGGCCACTGTAATCAAAACAGTTTGCTTTGACATAAGAACAGACACAGAGATGAAACAAACAGAGTAGAGAGCCCAGAAATAAACCCATGTCTCTGTGGTTAATTAATATTCAACAAAGTGAGCAGAAACATAAAATTGAGTAAAAATAGCCTCTTCAACAAATGGTCTTGGGAGATACGGACAGCTACATGAAAAAAAAATGAAACGACTACCAACTTACACCATACACGAAAATAAACTCAAGGTGGATAAAATACTTAAATATAAGTTGTGACACCATAAAAGTCCCAGAGGAACACAGGCAGGAAAATCTCAGATATTCCATGCAGCAATATTTTCACCAATACATCCCCTGGAGCTAGGGACATAAATGAAAGAACAAACAAATGGGACTTCATCAAAATAAAAAGCTTCTGCACAGTTAAAGAAACATCAGCAAAATGAAAAGGGAACCAACCACATGGGAAAATATATTTGCAAATGATACCTCAAACAAGGGTTTGATCTCCAAAATATATGAAGAACTCACATGACTCCACTCCAGGAAGACAAATAACCAATTTAAAAAATGAGCAAAGGACCTGAACAGACACTTCTCCAAAAAGGACATACAGAGAGCCCAAAAGAGAGCCTGAAAGGATGCTCAGCATCACTAGCTATCCGAGAGATGCAAATTAAAACCACAATGTGATACAACTTCACACCGGTCAAAATGGTCATCATAAACAAATCAACAAACAATAAGTGCTGGTAAGGTTGTGGAGAAAAGGGAACCCTAGTACACTATTGGTGGGAATGCAGACTGGTACAGTCACTGTGGAAACAGTATGGAATTTCCTCAGAAAACTAAAAATGGAACTGCCTTTTGACTCAGCAATTCCACTGCTGGGATTACACTCTAAGAATCCTGAAACACCAATTCAAAAGAACCTATGTACCCCAATGTTCATAGCAGCATAATTTACAACATCCAAGTGCTGGAGGCAACCTAAGGTGCCCACAAGTAAATGAGTGGATCAAGACAGTATGGTACATTTACACAGTGGAATACTATGCAGCAGAAAGAAAGAAGGAGCTCCTACCTTTCATGACAGAATGGATGGATTTGGAGATCATTATGCTAAGTGAAATAAGCCAGATGGTAAAAGATAAATATCACATGATCTCATCTATAAGTGGAACCTAATCAGCAAAACAAACAAGCTAGCAAAATATAACCAAAGACATGGAAAGAAAGAACAAACTGACATAACCAGAAAGGAGGGGGAAGAAGGATAAGGGGGGAAAGAAAGGGTAGGGTCATTAAGGAACATGTATAAAGGACCCATGGACAAAGCCAAATGGGGGAAGGATTGAGGGTGGGGGCTGGGGGTAGGTAGGGCAGGGGAAAGTGGTAGGGTGAAAATGGAGACAACTGTACTTGAACAACAATTAAAAATTTTTTTAAAAATTAAAAGAAGTCCATAAAGACTCCTTTCTCTGGTCTCTTAATGTTAAGCACTACTAGAAAACAAATGGTCAGCTATTTATGACCCTATTACTCCAAGAAAGTTTGAGAAGAGAACCACTCTCTTAAAAAGCCCAACAAGGAGCTGTATGCAAATATTTGTGTTTTTAATGATGTTTCTGTCATGTGAAAATTAGCAATAAGCAAAGTTTGAAATGTCAACAAAAGATGTAATTTAATGTGGTAATTAATTACAATAAAGGTAACAATAAAGGATTTATCAGTACACTAAGGGAAATTATAGAGATTAAGGAAATGGTTCTAGATGCTGTTGATAAATAACTGAAAGTAGAAGTTTTCTACCTTCACAGCACACTAAAAACATATGAGCAGCTTTAATACAAATGAGTAGGTCACACAGTATAATTTTTTAAATATGGGAATCTGGATTCAAGTTTATTAAAAGTCCTCCAGGTGGTTGTAACTTGTGCTGTGGTTTGAGAATGATTGGTCTAGACTGAGAATTCCTCTTTTACTCAGTTCTATATATTTAACTTTTTGTTCCTGAATCAAAAGTGTAAAACTATAGTATATGTAATTAGTCTTATGTTTGATGAAGTATCTAGCTAATATTTCTTCCCATCCTAACTTTTTTGTTAGTATTTTTTCCAAAAATGGCTGACAAATATATCAAGCAAAAAATTCCACCATACAAGTTACTAACTGTAAATTGAGACAAGTTATTTTTCACCCATGATACTTGCTAATATATTAGAGAAATTATTACATTTAGTGTTTTATAGATTCAGAAAAATCTAAGTTCAAAAAGCACTTTTGAAAGTACATTATACCTAATATGATGTGATATTTATTAATCAAAATCAGCCCATTCATTGATAAATTTTCTTTAAATATAGATTTGTCAACAAGGAGAGAAGATTCTAAGAAACAAATACAAGAAGAGCCAGTCCTCCTCACTATTCCAAGGTTCCATAATTGTGAATTCACCCACTTACTAAAATGTATTTGTAACCCCCAAATCAATACACAAGGTCATTAGCAGACATGTCTAAAGAGACAAAGAGTTGACTAATGGCATTCTCACCTGAGGCCTAACAAAGTAACACTCTGCCTTCTTGTTTCAGCTACCACACTCACTGTAAACAAGTATCCTTTTAATGGTCTATTTTACCAAATTTTGTTCATTTTTATGTTTTTTGTTGGTGATTGAACTATTTAAAATGGCCCCCAAGCACAGCATGAAAGTGCTTTCTAGTGTTCCTACCACAAACAGGTTATGAAGTCCCTTATGAAGAAAATATACATGTTGAATAAGCTTCTTTCAGGCACAAGTTACAGTGCTAATGGTTGTAAATTCAAGGTTGATGAATCAACAATATGCTACAACCAGAAAAAGACAAAAGAAAATTTGCCATTCTGTACGTCAGGGATCAAGATAATTCAAAAAGCAGGAAAAATCATTTCAGGAAGTGGGACTTCAAAAAGGGACATCTGTACTAAAAAAATCAAACCTCAATGCTCTTCCCACACATGAAAATTTTCTTGAAGTAAGCCACAGAAATAAATGTTAAAACTAAAAGTATATAATTTCTAGGAATAAAAAATATTTTTAAATAATAGGTAGATAAATATTTCTTAGATGAGATACCAGAAGCATTAACCCAAAAAGAAAAATAACAATAATAAGCTGAACGTTAGCAAAATAAAAACTACCGTTATAATTGAACATGATTAGTGAAATAAAAAATGCAAACCACAAAAAAAATAGGAGAGTATATATATGCATATATGTGTATATATACACAGTAGATAAAGCACTTGGATCTAGAATACATAAAGAACTTTTTTAAAGATTTTTTAAAAGATTTTATTTATTTATTTTTAGAGAGGGAAGGGAGGGAGAGAGAGAGAGAAACATCAATGTGCGGTTGCTGGGGGTTATGGCCTGCAACCCAGGCAGGTACCCTGGCTGGGAATCGAACCTGTGACACTTTGGTTCACAGCCCGCACTCAATCCACTGAGCTACGCCAACCAGGGCCAAGGAATACATAAAGAACTTTTACAACTCAGTAAGAGTAATGCAATTTTAAAAATTAGAAAAAATTTACAGACAGTGGAGATATATGAAATGTCATTAATTATTAAAAAGATGTTTAGCATCATTACCAAGAAAAGTAAAAGACATCATTAGTTGGAAAGTAAAGTTTCAAGGAGATACAACCATACACATACACAAATGGCTATGATTAAAAATCGTGAGAATGAATGTTGCTAATTACATGGGAAAATGCACTGCTGGTGGGGAAATAAAATGATACAACCATTTTGCAAAATAGTTTGGTAGTTTTTTATAAAGGTAAATATACATTTACATATGACCCAGTAATTTTATTCCAAGGTATTTATTTAAGTGAAATGAAAACATATCCACACAAAGACATACAAAAATGCTCATAGCATTTTTGATCAACAAAATGATCAACAGGGAAATAAATAAACATAGTATAATCTGCAGTGCAATGGAACACTACTCAGCTACAGAAAGGAACAAACTAATGAAACATGCAACTTGATGCTGAATGAAGTCAGAAAGGTGATGCTAAGTGAAAGAAGCTAGACAAAAGAGAATGTATGCTATGGATACATTTATATGAAATTCTAATAATTTCAAAATAATCTATGATGATACTGCTAAGAGGCATGAGAGAACTTTTAAGGGCAATGAAAATGTTCTTTTCTTCATTGGGACAGTGGCTTACAAGGTGTACCTCTGTCATAACTCATTGAATTACACACTATAAATGGATACCAATTATTCTAAAGTTGACAAAAAAGACTAAAAATGTGAAGCTTCATTTGTTACTAGCTATTTCATATCTTAATTTTGTAATAATTGATAAATTAATGTGTCAAGCATTATAATAAGTGCTGTGCGAGTATAAATATTTAATAAAGCTGATAGAGAATTTTATGACTTGAAAGTATACCAAGTACTTCCCCAAGTATTCTTTTGGGTTATTGTAATCCTCAAAGCAACAGTGAAATGAAGACTAGGCAAATGTTTTTATCCTCATTTGAAAAGGAAAAAATAAAAAAATGAAAAAACCTGAAATACAGTGAGGGTAAGTATAATAATTTATTAAACAACATCATCATTCATTGTGTAATTGTACCACAGCTTTTTTAATCTATTCATCTACTGATGAACACTTGGGTTGCTTCCAAATTTTGGCTATTGTAAATAATTCTGCAATGAACATAAGGGATTATTATGCTATGTGAAATAAACCAGTGAGAGAAAGACAAATGCCATATGATTTCACTCATATGTAGAATCTAATGAACAAAATAAACTAACAAAGTGCAGACAGACTCATGAATATAGAGAACAGACTGACAGCTGTCAGAAGGGAGGGATTTGGGGGCTGGGTAAGAAGGGTGAAAGGATTTAGCAGAGGAAAAAAAAAAAAGAAAGAAAAACTCATGGGCACAGACAACAGTATGGCGATTGCCAGAGGGAAGAGGGGGTCAAGGGGTTAGAAGAGGGTAAAGGGAGCATGAACAGTGATGATAGGAGACGACTTGGAGTGGTGAACACACAATACAATATACAGAGGGTGTATTATAGAATTATATACCTGATACCTATATAATTTTATTAACCAATGTCACCCCAATAAATACAATAAAAAATATTTTTTCCAAATCCACTCCTTAGTAGATTCAGAAATCTAATCCTACATTCTGTCTGCTAATCATTCTAAATAATTCACCTGTAAATTTTTTTGAACTGGGGAAATATATATTTCTGAGCAATTTTCAAATTCAGAAATTGATGTTATTTTATTTGTCCTTGCACTTTTAGAGAAAGAGGCTTGCAGAGTTGACTCATCACTACTCTAACTCTTGTTCACATTTAACTGCAGCTACTGTAAATAATACTTGCATTTGCAACCCACACCAGGAGAGAACACTACCTCCCATGGACTGTGTTTATCTTGGGTGGTTAATGATCCTGAATCCAACACCTACCAAGGTTATATAGCTCAAGGAACCTTTCCAAAGCATCCACTAAAGAGGGAGTTTTTTTCCCCCTTCTCAGAAGTTCCCTGTGAATTTCTGCCCTCTGACTCATCTGCCAAGTCTAGCACATTACATTATGCCCCAAAGGCACCAGAGGAGTGAGCCAACCCATCAAATTCCTGCCATAAATTTAGCTTAAACCATGAGATTATCTCTCCTGGGAAAGATGTTTCACACCCCTCAAACAATCCTCTGGACATTTTAAATATTTTTTTCCTTCTATGAGTGCTTTCTATTTAAAACCAAACAAAATATATTTCTGAACTAAATATCTTCTTTACCACTGTGCATTTGCTGTTAGTAATAAGCAGAGAAAATTTAGCTGTGTTTGCATGCATGAGTGTTTTAAAGAGAAATGAGATTGGAGGACAGAGAAAAGGAGAGACAGAGTGGAAGAACGCAAGATGGAGAGAGGAAGAGAGTCAAGAAGCTGTTAAAAATGTATCATTCATTGTTTAAATTTTGGGAAGTCATTTGATCTTCCTAACAATTACGTTTCTCATATAAAACATGGTAGTTATAAATAAGTTATCTTATAGAATAGTTATGAGAATTCAAGCTGATAATATATGTAAAGCCTTGGAAAGAATTCCCTGCACATAATACAAGTTTAGTAAATGCCGGTTATTATTGTCAAATGCTGTATAGATTCTACTATATACATATGTGTGTTATAATAATTTCTGAATCTTTTAAGAAAATTAAAAACATAATTTTCACTTTCTCTTGAGAAAAAAACTTTATTCACTTATTTATACTACACCCCACATTTTTTTGGACAGAAGAGAAATATGCCATGCAACAGTGGAAAAATGTGATCATAATTATGTTCTGATTGGATAAGCAATAGAACTGAATCATGCCGTTACCTAATTATCCATGATCATCAAAACTATAGTTGCTATCTTGCATAATTGTTCATTTTTTGTTGTTGCTGTTGTTGGAGCATATGGAGTAACCGTTGACAGCACTGGCTGACAATTAAAATCAGACTGATCATAGTGCTTCAAGGTGTCTACCCACTAATTAGAAACGTGATTGAAGAGGTATAATTTGCAAGTTTGTCAGTGTTAGGAATTAACTAGTATTTTGCTTTTACATATTAAAGCTTAAAGATATTCATCTTCTCTCAAAAGTTATTAGTGTTTCATCATCTGTTTCACAGGAATAAACTTTAGAACATAAATCCTAGGCAATTATTGTGTTCATGAAAAACTTAACTGCAAAGTTATGGCTTCAGAATTTTTATTGTGCTTCAAGCAATGTAAGCTCTTAGGAAAACTTATTTCCAACAATGTCAGGACTGCATCACACACACTTTTCTGTCTTTTGCCTTTCCTTACACCTTCCCTTCCTTCCCTAACTCTTCCAGAACAATTAAGATAGCAGGAACATCTTAGATTTCTTGGGTGTCCTTTTATCCCTTGAAGTTCTTTATGAGGCTCTAAGGATATAATTGCTGGGAATGTATATTTGATAAATTCCTTAGATTACTGTATTTTGGATTTATCCTTTGTCTCACCATTTTCCCCTTTAGAAAATCTTCACTTTTCTTCAGATCCTCTCTTTCTACCTCTAGCTTAATTCTCCTTTGAGTTCCCAATTTGCTCTCCTTGAAGGCCAAAATATAAATCTATGATTTTTAACACTTTCCTCAAAAGCTCTTGACAGCTATACAATACATTGGGCATGTTCATTATTCAACCACTCAAATCATCATAATGAATGAATTCCAACTAATTGTCAGACATTATTCCAGCATCTGCGAACACTTCAGTAAATAATACAAATAAGGTTCCTGTTCTCATATTGTGAGGATGTGCTAGAGATCACTAGATAGGAGAAGTGAGGAACAATGAGGATGGCTTCTTTGAAAGGAGGGTGTTAGAGCATGGTTCCAAAGACAAAAAGAGCCACCCCTGAGAATGTCTGGATTCCAGACAGAAGAAACATCAAATGAAGATCCCTGAGGGGGTGGGCGGGGGACACAAGGGGGAGTTTTTGAAAAGGCAGTAAGAAAATCAAAATGTCTGGAACGTAGTTAGCAAGTGTGAGGGTACGTTCAAGTTCAGACTTCTTTCCTACAGAGATGAGAATCCATTCTAAACGAATTTAACAAATGATTATGTAATAGTAGAAAATTCAGGAGATCCCTAAAAAAGCTGAAGAACATCTCTAAAAAGCTGGAACCAGCTTACCCCACACACGGCTTTGCTTCAATGAGAACACTGCTGCCACTGCTGCTGAGCCCAAGAACCGCAGCTCATGCCTTCAAGGTTGGATGCTGGGTTTTCCAAACGCTACCACCATCCCCACCAAACAGTTGATTGTGTACTGTACCTGCTTTCCCTTATTGCTTACTTCCAAGTCCAAAGTCTCATACAACTTTTGATCACCAGAATCAAGGTCACGTAGGCTAGAGGAAGGCTGAGAGAGGGTGTTCTAGCTTCTAAGTTGAGAACAATTGACTCATTAGATCCTATTGGAAGGGTGTTCAAAAGGCCTCACCTCATCAAACATGTAATAAACACACACTAGATCACAGGAAAAAAAGGTGATATTTAAATGTTAATATAATTTCAAGTGTGTTATATATAATTTCATATTCTTCTCCAAAGTCTGCATCACAGATATAAGGAAACTGAAAAATACAAAGTGTATTTGACTTCTCCAGAATCACCAATTTAGTGTGAGAGAAAGAGATACAATGATCATTAGCACCGATGTGTGGCTTAATTTATGGAGTGCCTCTGAAGGACATTTAATCAGCAGGGTTATCTCTGCCAACACGAGCAAGGGCTGCTTGCCACCATGTCGAATCTCATTAATGTGATCAACTAGAAGTGATGCCTGTCCCTTGAGAATAAGTACATCATTTCTGTAGGACTCTGAGGTAGAGATAATTGACCAGTGAAAATAAACAAGGATTATTAAGAGTTTGGCAGAAAATGAATGATTCTCACAAATGTCATTCAAATCTTATATGTCTATAGTTAAAACTACCACATTGCTAATGAAGCCAAAATCACTTTCAAAAAGAAACTTGAAAAAGAAGACTTTTGAAGGTCATCAAACACACCAAAAATGTCTTCTCTTTGGAAATTTAAAATGTATTACATTTGCAAATTAACTGAGTATGTTCACAACCCATCTTTTTCTGTGATTAGAAAAGAGCTTACCAAGTATTTGTTATCAGAAAATGTAATGAAGTAAAAATCTGAATCTTTTAGACTTCATTTAATACCTTAGATTAGAGAATAAAACTTTTTTTCAAAGCTCCATTTTGCATATGGTTAGGATATAGTTAAGTTGCATTTACCCCACATAAATGCCTCCTAATTACAAGCAAAACACTTTGGTGTTTCAAGACGGTGGGAAGGATATCTAAGTATCTGAACAACCCAAGGAAATGTGCTAAAATAAAGACTTGAGGTTTCACTGCAGGATTCTGATTCATTATTATTTCTCATGAGCTCAGGGACCCATTACATCTAATGTGTGCATCGGTACTTGAACAGTACTGCAGCCTGTCCCCAGGCAGATGTCTTAGGGAAATCATGTGATCTTCATCTCCTCAGAGAGATAGAGAGGAGAAATTTTATAAAAATAGGACCCAAACATTATGTAAGAGCCATTTCAACAGGTAGTAAATATAGGACATAGTAAAAGTTTTTCTTTCTGGGAAATCTATAGAAAAGTTGTCCCTTTTCTCCCCTAAAGTTTGCATTCCTCTAATAATGTAAATACTTAGGAAAATGTTCCAAACAATCCTTTGAGGGATTATATAATAATAATAATAAAAGAGCACAAAATATAAATAAAAATATAAACTGATTGAAAAAATAATATATTATATAAATAAAAGCTAGAATTAATATTTGAGAACCAGAAAAGCAGACCAATCTCTGGGACACATAGTAAAAAATATAAATAAAATAAAAACAAACTTGGAACAAAGATGGGGCTATAACAATAGGGAAGACTTTTATAATAAGAGAATACTGTTTATAATTATAGTTAATACATATTAAATTCTATATTTTTTAACAAAATGAATTAGCCAACCCAAAGCTGTGGAAAACTTAAGTCTAATAACCACACAAGAAATAGAGCAAGTTATCAATGACTTTCATTCTTAAAAGAATTCTGGTTAGTATGCTTTTATATCTATAATAATAAAGCTTTCTATGCTTTAGAATCTATTTTTGAGAATAGAAATTAATTACCAATGATCCCTATGTAATAATCAGTGATTGGTAAGGGTTATTAAGGTGGCAAACACAAAACCAAAATTGATTAAGGAAAAAAAGACAAAGTCACAGAGAAAGTATGCAAAATGGCATGTAACTGTAGAGATTGTTCAAGGTCACAGGAGATTATTATGAACAACTTCACTGCAAAGAATTGAAAACTTTAAAAATAAATACAAGTTTTACATAAAAATACAAATATGAAGGCTCAAGAAAGCATACACTATATCTAAGTGTCATTGAGGATTTGATTTTCAGCTAAAAAGAGAGAATAACAATCTCCCAAATGGGGCTAAAGCAAAGAACTTCCTGGGCCTCTCGTGTAAAAGTTCAGACCCTGGAAGGCTGTGGGGTGGCTCAGCTCCATGTCATTTGTGTCAGTCACCTCTAACGCTGGGTCCTACTCTCTGTCTTCCAAAATCGTGTCTTCATCTGCAGCCACCAAGCAAAACCAGTCAAAACAAACAAGAACAGTTTTAGTAATGAAATTTTGCATGCGAATTTTACAAACTTAGGTACAAATATCTCAAACAAAATGTTAGTAAACAGCAAAGGGATAAATCTGTGTGTACAGAGATATCCACACTTGGAATATAACAGAAGTCACACTAAAATCTGTAGGGGGAAAAAAGATACTATGCAATGAATGGTCAGAGACCAATGGTTATCTGTTTTCCATACAAGTAAAACCAGATTATTTTGATATGTTATACAAAAATAATAATTTCCATGGATTAAGATTGGAGAACTAAACTTGGAAATGCTTACAATAAAAATCTTGTCTGTATGAATTTAGGGAAGAAAATTATTTCCTGATTGAGACATATAATCTAAAAACCATAAACCATATGACTCTGCAATAAAAATGTCTGTATTACCGAAGATAGCCAAAACAATGCATATTGTTAAGCCACAGATTTGGAGAAGATAAGTGCAATGGAAAAAACAGTAACAAAGGAATAATATCTTGAATATATTAAGTATTTCTTCAAATTAGTAAGGAAAAAGAACAATGAAAAAACAGGGCAAAAGACTTGCACAGACATTTTATAGAAATAAATTTAAATTGCCAATAGGCATGTAAAGATTATCAATTGCTTTATGGAAATACAAATTAAAACACAGGTGAGATTGACAAAACCCTTCAGATTGTAAATTCTGATACCAAGAGCCAGGGAGAACAAGAAGGAAACAGAAACACAACTTGCTAATGTTATATAAAGTGGTATAAGCATTTTTAAACAAAATTGTCACAATTTGGTAAAGTTGAAGATGCACAGACTTTACAACCTAACAATTCTACTTTTCTATCACAGAGAAAAGTCTTGTTTATGTTGTCTAGAAATTGGCAAGCCTGTTCTAAAATACTTTTAGAGAAAGGAAAACAACATTGAACAGCCAAAACAATTCAAATAGCCAAGACAATTTTGACTTACTACTAGTTATATAATAAAGACAGTGTCTTTTGTTGGCACAGAAATAGACGAAGAGATCAGTGAAAGGAACAGAGTCCAGAAATATGCCCTGGACAATGATTTAAGTCCATTCCTTAAATACACATATTTCCAGAACAACTAGATATTGATTTGGAGCAGGGGTTGGGGTGTATAGACTTTGATTATCATTTAATTCCATGCACAAAAATTAGATCAAGATAAAACTTAGACCTAGGCATAAAACTTAAAGCTTCTAAAGACAACAGGATATTTGCACAACCTAAAGAAAAATAAAGATTTCTGGGAAAGACAAAAAGCAAATTCCAAAAGAAAAAAAAATGATAAATTAGAAATCATTAAAATTTAAAATTGTTCTGCCCTGATCTCAAAGACACCAATAAGTAAGTGATATGTAAGCCACAAACTGAGAAAACCATTTACAGTACATAGGTCTAAAAAAACACGTGTCTCCAGAACATACAAAGAACACTTACAAACTGATCAATTAAAAATTAAAAACCTGACAAAAGTGAGCTAAAGACTTGCATAGACACTTTATAAAAGAAGATCCATGAATGTACAATAACTGCATGGAAAGATATTCATGATCATCAGTTACCAGAAAAATATAAATTGTAACCATAATGAGATACAACTTTATACCAACTAGATAGACTAAAATCAAAAAGACTGACAAAATCAACTACTGGTCAGAATGTGCAGCAAATAGTACTTTCATACATTATTGTTGGGAGTAGAAAGGGTTCAACCCTATTGAAGAACTGTTGATATTTATTTATAAAGTTAATCATACATCTCGTCTGTGACCCAGGCATTCAAGAGAAGGGTTATACATGATAAAGAATGTTAAACTCAATGACATGCAGAGTGGGAAAAAAGCTAGATACAACTTACTATATGGTTTTACTTATATTTAAAAACAAATTATTCTAAAGTGATAGAAATTAAATTATGTTTGAAGAAGAAATGGAGAATAGAACAGGGGATTAAGAAATTTTCTGATGGGAAAGAAATATTCTGAATCTTGTTATAAGAGGTGTTTACAGAATAAATCCCATTACCAAAACTCCTTGCACTGAGCAGTTAGTATGTGCATTGTTTTGGAATACATACATGTACATATATACACACATATATATACATATATATTTAGAGAATTTCAAACATTTTATGTGAGGCTGAACTGGAGCAATTTATATAATTTACAACCAATTAATAAAACAAACCTGTACTTTTGAATTACAACATTTTTAGTTGTAGCTTTATCATGCATTACATTTATAAATGCCCTCCAAATATTTGCAAAGGACATCTATTACAAAGATGTGAGAGATAGCCCTGGCTGGCATAGCTCAGTGGATTCAGCATGGGCTGGGAACCAAAGTGTCCCAGGTTCGATTCCCAGCCAGGGTACATTCCTGGGTTGCAGGCCATAACCCCCAGCAACCGCACATTGACGTTTCTCCCTCTCTCTCTCTCTCTCTCTCTCTCTGTCTCTCCCTCCTTCCCTCCCTTCCCTCTCTAAAAATAAATAAATAAAATCTTAAAAAAAAAAAGATGTGAGAGATATGAATGTGATCCAGGGAGTATCATAAATGGGAAGGGTATATATTATAACAGAAATAACTGATGATGTCTTTGAGAAATTTTTTTAAAAGTCTCTCATGGGAAATATTCACTATAAATGATTGTATTTCTCAAATATAAGCTTATTCAGATTTAAAATTACCAAAGTAAAGGCATATTTATACTTCTAAATAAGAATAACCACATAATTCACTTTTGCTGTGAGAATATGTATTCAAAGGTATATCACTGAATATCATTTTGGTTGATTTATTACAAACCTTTAAGATTAAAGATTTACAAAGAAAATGCTGACAGTCTTGGTTCTGAAAGTCACATTGCTCGCATTATAATTAGATAAGAATTTAATAATATTAACTGAAGCTAAGCACAAAAGCACCAAGAATAAATTAGACAAATAGGATTTATGAGACTTCATTTCTAATGCATAACTACAACATTAGTAATATGCCCAGTCTTTCAAAATCAGCCTAACAACAAGGGCTTGTTATCCATTTGGGGCAAGAATTTTTAAAAGACAGCCTTTAAAATTCTAGAAATAACCATTGCTTTGCAAAAAAATACAGATTTAAAATGAGTTTGTTTTTATATCAGCGATTGAACAACCCTTGGGACTGTACCCAGGAACATGGAACTTGTTAAATGAAAGACCAATGAGTCACTCTCCAGTGGAATAAAATGAGAACGAGACTGACAAACATAGTCTGTAAGAAAATTAGTTCAGCAGTAGGTAGCAGTAAAGAAAAAGTATCAATTGTCAAGTATGCAGAAAAGTAATAAAAACTGAAGTGGGAGCAGTTTTATGGATTCAAAATAGCTAAATTCACTAACATGTTGAAAGTGCATTATAAAATAAAATAATAATTAAGAAAAGAAAAATTATATTGCAATTTTAAAAAAGTAATTTAATTGTGCAGAAATGAATGATCTCCCTTGTGGTCCTGATAGGCACCATGGTTATCTTCCTCTAATGAGAATTCTAAGGAAAACAAAAATAAAACAGGAACCAGTAGCTGAAACTAAGATATGCTCATTTTTATGTTGATTCTTCTTTTTTGTCCAATTATACAAATATGCTCAAAGCTCATCCAATTTTATACTCCTTAAATAATATCTAAAATATACCAATATAAAATCCATGTGTGTAGCTAACATTTTTCATAAAAATAAATAAATTCTCTGCATTGATACCTAATTTTCTTGCTCTATCATACTTACACTTATGGAAAATCCCAAACTCATTGCTCTGATCCATTAGAGCATTATTTTATTGGTATACCAATTATCTATTTTTAGGAGAACCTTGTTCATGGCCAATATTTATTGTTCTTTAAATTTCTTACTGTAACAAATGTTGATCAATGAACTGTGCATACCCAAATTGTTGAAGGAATAAAGTCTATGCCACCTAAGACCTCCCATTTTGGTGATAATGTCATAAGGAGAGATACATACCCAACACCAGAGCAACAAGAAAAATGATGAATTCAAATGATGGACACAGAAGAGTCTAGCATGCTAGAGGATGCCAGTAAACACAAATGCTCTTTTGTTTTCTCTTTTGTCTTTTTTTTCTAGAAGTGAAAACAGTTCACTGAGGAGATTAGAAAGGGAGAGAGAGTTGAAGAAAAGGATACTCCAAGCAGAGGAAACATACTTATAAACAAGATTGACAAGAAAGATGGACACAGGGCAGTAGTGAATGGTGACTCTGTCATAGTGGAAAAGGCCAATAGAACCTCATGTACTATATTTAAGACACTGAATTTCATCTAGAAACACATAGGCAGAACCACTGATCAGAGAAGAATGGTGTAGTAAAATCTTTAAGAAGAAGTATTCTAGGACATGCTGGAGTGGTCAGGAAAATCAAATCTCACAGAGAGGCTCAAGTAAAAAGTGAGTTTAAAAGGGTCTTTTTCATTTGCAGTTGGGTAACAGAGTAGACTTTCCTTCAAAACTGAAAAGTGAACTAGACACAGCCTGGTGACTTGTACTCTGAATTCAACCCTGGATGTCAGAGAAAGAGAAAGGAAGTAATAGATCACGGAACTCTCTTTCTCACTGTTATACATATATGTATATATAGAAAACTCTTGGGGAGCCAGAAGAGGGGGTGGTATCCCTCTTGTGTATGGGGTGAGGAGGGGGGTGCTGGAAGAAGAAAGAAGCCAGGGACTTTGGCAGGAGAATAGACAAGAAAAACATGCTACAATGCCACATTGCTGCAGTCAGATTATTGTCTGTCTTGAGCCAGTGGAGTTTGAAGCAAATAGTTCATCTGAGCTTTCCTTCTGGCACCATTTCTTCCCTAAGGATTAGATCAATTCAAAGGGGCAAAGACATAGTCACCTGCTGTGTGTTTGTTGGGTGGGGGCGGGGAGCAAGACAGATGATAAACAAGAAATTACAGGGCAAAGCTCAACAATAGAAGCTCTCTGTCCTGAGGCGTACTGTCACACAGCCCTATCCCCACTCCTTAAAGTTACCTGGAGACTGGCAGGCTGAGGCTCAGGCCATTAAACTTCACCACTTCCATCATAACCACAGAAAGTTGTTAGCCTCAAGGGTATTCTGTTCACACGCATCCTCTCACAGGCTTTTCCAGACCACCCAAACAATCTTCACTACACACTTCCCTCAGTCTCTGCCCACTCACTTTGCATTAATAATCCTCTTAGTCTCTTGACTATTTGAAAATAACCCATTAATTTACTTTGTTTATTGACCATATGGTCAAGAGACTACTACCACATAACACTGGGGCTTTTTATGTGTTGTTTAACAGTACAATCTCAGAGTCCAGAACAGGGTAAGAACTCATTAACTATTTTAAATGAATGTATAAATTAGTGGAATAAGTCTTAGGGAAAAGATGGGGAATGACCTGGAGGGCAACAATGGGAAAGGCCAGAAAGTAATGTAGCTGGTTATCATTGATCAAAAGAGCAGAGAATTTACAAAGGTCTACAAAAATCTATATTTTAGAACATGACTACCTTAACTCAATTAAAATTATCCATGGAAGATTCCAAGATCTAAGAGAAGCAGCAACAAGGCAAATAGGTAGAAGTTATTTGAAGAGGTTAAGAGTAGAAGAATGTATATTGGAAAGGTAAGCTAATGAGGAAAAAGTAAGGTAAGAGAGGGTTTAGCACTGGGAGGACAGTGGGTAAGAGTTTAGAAGTGTAAAAAAGGATACTGCAAAGGTGTGGAGAAACTTGCATTTTGTCTATAG
This sequence comes from Phyllostomus discolor, assembly GCF_004126475.2. Classification (NCBI taxonomy): domain Eukaryota; kingdom Metazoa; phylum Chordata; class Mammalia; order Chiroptera; family Phyllostomidae; genus Phyllostomus; species Phyllostomus discolor. The sequence goes on along the minus strand of NC_040910.2, from coordinate 26,158,771 downwards.
CTTTAGTGACAAAAATGTTTCATTCAATATAAAGAAACATGTGTTGACTACCTAGAAATAACAGATTCAGTTATAGGCAAAAATTAGTGTATTTTCAACCTTTATGGGTCTGACATTACAGTGGGACAGGAAATTACTCCAATATCACATTTATAGATGTGTAAGTACAAACTGAGAGAGGTACAACACCAAATGAGAAAAAAAAACAGAAAAATACAAAAAGTGTGGTTCTCTGAGAGCAAGCATAATGAGGAAAATATCTTGCCCTTAGAACTGCAGGGTGAGCAGGAGCCGCCTACGAGAGGAAACCACATGCTCTGAGACGCTGTTGGCATTGCAGGGAAAGGCTGGTGCTTTAACTGTCAGGAAACTGAGAGATGGATGATGCAACTAGTGACAAGAGAATGAGTAGCTGGAATTGTGGCAGATAAGGCCTAAATATTAAGCCAGGACCAGGCCATACAGAGATGTTTTGTTTTGTTTTCAGCAATATTTAAAATTATGGGTTTCTTTATCCTGCAGTGAAGAGCAATTAAAGTTTTACAATCAAAGGAGGCAAAGATGTGTATTTTTAAAATGCACCCTGCCTGAACTATGCACAAGAATTGGAAGGTCGGTGGGGTAGATGCAGGAACACTTTTCAGGAGGCTACATGTAAATAGAAAAGTAAGAGATGGATTTCACTATTTATGAATGAAGTGTCAATGGATTACTGACAGAAAGAAAACATCAAAACATGTATTTTTGCTTTGGCCTTTTTAAGAAAATATTAAACATTTTTTTTTCAAATGAGAAAGGTGAAATAAACAACATATGGAGTGACTTAAAGTCCAAGAAAGACAATGGGATAGTAAGTGAGTACCTGGCTAGGCCAAATGAATTAAAATCTAATCCCAGATGGAAAGCAACTAAAGACAGAGACAAAACATATTTTTGTTGTTATGATTTTCATCCTCACAACAACTCCCTGAGAATGATGAAGTAGAAACAGTTTCCTATTGTCAGTCCCCACCTGCCTCTCATTGCACCTGTCATCTCTGAACAACAGGCTCCCAGGGCTGGCATGGGTCTTACAGATTATTTTTGTAAATTCTCCTATTTCACTGACAGTGCAACTGACATCTGAGAGATAAGGGAGTTGCTGAAGGACGGTAGTGGATGTGAGGCAAAGTCACTGAAGAACCCAGAGGGCCTTACACTGAATGAAAAACATTTTTAATTGCAACTCGGTATTTATTTATGAAAACTGTCCTGACTGTGATAAACCAAAGTATTCTATTCCCATTTTTCAATTTCTGTAACAGTTCAACATAAGTGAAACCATATAAAACTGAAGACCAGAAAATATTGTCCTTATTTAGTGTTGATAAAAATTTAGATTATATTAACAAACATGCATCATAAAAACAAAACTGAATAAATTTTTATGTGATTAAGTAAAAGTTTAACTTCAAGAAATCACCATTGTAGTCATTTTGTTTACATAAAATCAAACCACATCAAAATTGTTAAAGATATTAATTACTATACCAGTTTCCTATTACTGCTACACAAACAGCACAAATTTAGCACCTTAGGCACATTTATTTTCCCATAGTTCTGTAGGACAGAGAGGACAGAGTCTTGGTTGGCTCAGTTGTTTCTTTTGTTTTGGGTTTCACAAGCATGAAATCAAAGAGTTACCCTGCTGACTTCTTATCTAGAGTCTCCATACAAGAATCTGCCCCCTAGCTCATTCAGGCGGTTGGCAAAATTCAATTCCTTGTGGTTGTAGGACTGGAGTCTGAATTTCCTTGCTGTCAGCTAGAGGCCTCCCTTAGCTTCTAGAAGAAACCTCTCCCCATCAGTGCAAGTGAGTCCCTACATCTCAGAGTCAGCAACACAATGTTAAATCCATTTTATGATCAAAATCTCTCTGATATACTTTCTGATATGTTTCTCTTCCACCTTCTTCTTCCAGCTGAAGATTGTTCTCTGCTTTAAAGGCTCATGTGATTAGATTAAGCCCGCTCCAATAATCCAGGATAATTTTTCTACTTTAAGCTATATAATGCTAATTCTGTCTTCAGAGTCCCTTTTGCTATGTAAATTAACCTTGTCACAGGCACCAGGGATTAGTGCACAGACATCTTCAGAGAACCACTATTTGGCTAACAACAACTATCTAATTTCAAAAGGAAATTTAACAGTCCTTCCCAAATGCCTTCGTTGTGTAAGATCATATGTACTGGAGTCTAAAGCCTGGTTCCCAGCCTTTACTTGACTCTAATCTCTGCCTCTTTAGTTCGTACTTGTGGATTTCTGCTAATTCTAGAGATTAGTTAGTCCCCCCGCCAAATCCTATGGAAACATGTTGTGACTCTTTTAACAGGAATGTTTGCATAAAATAGTGAATGATCACACTATTTTTAGATGAAACTGGAACTCATTATGCACCTGAGTCCAGTAAGAATTGGTTATTGACACCTAGTCAACAGGAAGAAAATTCCAATGAAATGTTAGAGACATTGGGCTCCCCCTGTGCTACTGAAGTGAAGAGAATGAGGGTATTCATGACATGCCCTCCATATCTGCACATGGCCAAACACGGGGCATGCAAAATACTGAAAGAACATTTCATATAAGAGTTCATCTCAATAGGCTGAGGTAATGAACTGAAACTAAATAAAATTCACCAGAAATGCATACGATGCCGCTCTACCACCACACAAGAGAATATGATTGAATAATAAAACCTGTGAAAATTTTCAAAGTTTTATTCTATTCCATATTTTAACATTAAAATCCTTTAAAAATGGTTTCCCATGACAAATTTCAATGCTTCTTCAGTAATATATTTCTCTTCAAATGAAACTGAACAAGAGAAAGTGTTACTTTATCATTCCAGAGGAATGAAGGTAATAAATTCAAAAAGTATTTGCTTTTCAAAGAGGTTTATTATGTGTCTAATAATAATTAGAGAGAATTGAGTGGAGAGCTGTTCTTCACACCCTCTCTAATTACCACTACTTGAAGCAAATTAGCATAAATCCAACTGTTTCTTATCTTGTCAAAGGCAATGTTGAGGACAGGAATAATTAATTTCCAAATAGAATGGATTTCTACAGCTTTCACATGGGTTGAAAGCAAATTATATCTCAAAATATGTGCTATAACATTTTTTATCAAAAATGCCATTTTCAGGCCCTGACAGGTGTGGCTCAGTGGATTGAGTGTTGGCCTAAAGACCAAACAGTCACCGGTTCCATTCCCAGTCAGGGCACATGCCTGGGTTGCAGGCCAGGTTCCCAGTAGGGGGCCTGAGAGAGACAACCACACGTTGATATTTCTCTTCCTCTCTTTCTCCCTCCCTTCTCCTCTCTTTAAAGATAAACAAATAAAATATTTTTAAATGTCATTTTCAGGACATTTTAGAGATCCTATTTGTATATCTATGTAATTTTATATCTTTTTCTTTGCTTCTATACAATACAAATAGAAATGATAAATCAATCTGTAAACACATACCAAAAAAAAATATAGTAATTAAAAATCTCTCTGTTAACATTTTCCATGGCAAGTATGACCTATTTAAAAAATATATTCTCACTATAGAAAAAAACATATTTATAAAAATATATTACATGGTGATTAGATTATAAGATTTTTTTTTGCTTTACAAAGTGATGCTCAAAAAAGTATCGCTGCATAATCAGCTTTTCCAATCAATGTAAAATATCACTGGGCTTACTTTAATTTATTTCATTTTAGGGTAAGAATCTACTTTTTTAAAAAAAATGCTGTATCTCTTTGGGTTTACTATTCAAGTACAGAGATAATGAAATAATGAACAATTTGTGACTGTGTTTAAAAATGTGTATTCATATTTAACCCCAGAAGTACTTAAAAATCATTCAAAATTTAAACTTCTTTTCTAGAAGTGTGGTTCATAACATTGGCAAACTATGCCCTAATTTACAGTTGATCAAGTCTCTTGCCTAACCCTTCTCAATGGCTATTCTAAAGTTTCACTGCTTTTATTTCCAAATCCCTAACCTCCCTCCCTCCCTTAACCTATATATTTCTCCTCATTTGCATGACTCATTTTTTCCCTAAGACTCTGAAGGAGAACTGTTTATCTTCCCCGATAAACATTACCTTCCCTCATTCTCCTTACTCTAAACATTGTTCAGAAGTGAAAGATCAGAGAAAGAAAAGGTCACACAAACCCACAATCGATTCCTATCTATACTATGTATTAGTTGCTTGAATGTAGGCAATTAAGTTAATGATTCTGACCATTTGTTTTCTTATTAGTTAATGGGAATACCTTGTAGAGTTTCTATAAGGGTCAATACTTAACATCTAGACTCACTGGCACACTGTAGACCTGAATAAAAATCAACTCTCAGTTGATTTTCCCTCTCCAACCACCTCTTTGATGTTGTTGTTTTTTTGTTTTTTGCATTTTTTGGCATAAATCATTCATTCTCTCTCTACAGAGAATCTACCTCTCTCTCTCTTTTTTTTTAATTTATTTTTAATTTTATTTTAATTGTTGTTACAGTACAATTTTCTATCTTTAACTCCCATCCCAGCCTACCCACCCAGCCCTCCCCTCCTCCCTCCCATTTCCATCCACCCCTAGATTTTTTATCCATGTGTCCTTTATACTTGTTCCTGTAAACCCTTCCCCTTTTCCCTGAAATTCCCCTGAAATTCCCTCCCTTCTCCCCTCTGAACACTGTCAGTCTATTCTCTATTTCAGTGTCTTTGGTTATATTTTGCTTGTTTCTTTGTTTTGTTGTTTAGGTTCTTGTTAAAGGTGAGATCATATGATATTTGTCTTTCACCACCTGGCTTATTTCACTTAGTCTCTCTCTTTCTTATATTCAGCTCCAAACCCTTATGTAAACAAGCCCCTTTCCAATTCTAGATGATAACCAGCCACCCCTTGATCCTGTTTATCATTCGTGTAATGTCCATTTCCCCTCTCTGCCTTCACAGCCACGTCTACACATTTGGACAACATTGATTCACCTCCTGACAAAATTGGAATTCCACAGGGTTCTGTCTTCAGCGCTCGTCTCATTCAGGACATATGCATGAGTCCTGATACTGAGAGTCTCTAAAAACAGTCTCCATGCCTATATTATTTTATTAGAAATACCTATTAATTATATAAATCAGTTCCTGGCCCAGATCCACTGGCTTATAATGTCTAGGGAGAGACTCTCAGAATCTGTGTATTTTTAAGGATACTCAGTTGATCCTGATAATAGCAGGCACAGATTTAGGGACAATTAACCTAGGTATGCCAATAATTTCCGAAGCCTTCTTTTCAATACTGCCCTCTCCCAAACTCCAAATCTATATATTTAATTGCCCTGTAGATCAATATTTATAGTTTGTAGAGTTGATAGTAAGGCGTCCCTTAAGACTTGAAAACACTGGAAATAAGGCTGCCTTCTGTGGACTAAATTAAATGCATCAATTTATAGTGGGACAACTTACTGGTTATTTTCTGAAATAAGAATATGAGCACTCCATGTGCCAGAAAGGGATAACCTGCCCTGTACTGATGTTCCATAAGTGGATGATCACCTTTGGTTATATGATCACCTTTGGTTATATGACAAATTTCTAAGCCTGTAAGGCCAAAACCCAAGGGTTTGATGTTCTCCTAGAAATAACACGAGGCTCATTTATGACTGTCAACTGCAAAATACCAAAAATCTTCATCTGTATTAGTCTCAGTAGCACTAAACTCAGGTTCATTCAGCTTTTTCCCTAAAATGTCCCCCTACTATGCCTGACCTCTGTGGTTTCCAGTCCTTGGAAAATTTGCTTCTTGTAATCTCTACTCCACCTCCTAGCCTCACTTCCCCCCTACTGCTGTTTCTCACAGAGCATCATCTTCACCACTTTTTTTGATCATGAGGTTAGCATTCCTATCTCCTCGTTTACATGAGTTGTTAAATGCACTATACTTATCCTTACATCTCTTGTTTCCATAGGAGAGCATTTTTTCTCTCTACCAAAGACTAATTATCCAACTGTGTTACTAATGTCACCTTTATTCTTTAATATGACCATGTTCAATCAATTATGGCCTCTCTTGTGTAGTCAAAATCTTTTCTTTCCCTTTATTTTGATATCTTCCTAAGAATTTAACATGCTCAAGACCTTCTGATTTCAAAATAAGAAGCAAATAAAATCAACAACAACTGTCTTATCTCCCTGGATACTGTTCTGAGTCTCCCCTTCCTTTATAGCTAAGCTTTTTCAGGTGATTGTTCATTTCCCAACCAAGTCTCATAAGGATTGCATCATTACCACTTCAACAAAACCACCTTCTCTTACACCCAAGAATTATGAAATCTAATCTCTTCATAATCTCTTAGCTTTATGGAAAATGTCAAGAAGGGCTAATAGTGAAAACATTAAACACTTTGGAGTCAGACAACTTGGGTATAATCCTGGTTCTATCACACATTATGCATACAACTTGGAGCAAGTAACTTACATTTATGAGCTTATATTCCTTACCAGTAAAATGCACAGGAATAGAGTATCCCATAGAGTTGTTGTGAAGGTATGGGACTCAAATAACATCACCTAATCACCTAATACTATTATTGTTGAACCTCTGTTTTTTGTAATACATGCACTAATATATGTATTGTACCATGTGCCATACCTTGCTACATGTGTTGGGGTGTTAAGATAGTTTATTTTGCCTTCAGCAGATTATCTTCCTACTTTCCTCTATTCTCTACTTAAATAGGTAAGTACTCTTATGTTATAGCACTATGCATCTTCTCTTAGATTCTTACAAGGTGGGTCATTATTTCATTCACTAAGTACTAGTGTATGTTCATCAAGAACCAGGGACTAGTAGAACTGCTGGAAATAATACAAGAGAGACAAAGTACTTTATCTCATAGTTGGAACAGACTAGTAGTAGGAGAGGGAAAATAAATAAGTAAACTAATAAATATCATCATATTAAGATGTTATGAAGTAAATAAAACAACACGCTGTTATGTCACAGTGACTAAATAAACTAGTCAGTCTACCAGAAAAGGTCACACTGAGCTGATATTTCATGATAAGTAATTACCAACCGAGAAAATAATGAGCAGCAAAGTATTCTAGATAAAGGAATAAGCCAGTACAAAGACTGAATTTGGTATGTAGATAAACAAAGAGAAAGCTAAAGAAGTTGGACCTAGTAGATAAAGAGAGTAATGGACAAAATATGTTAGGACTGGAATTCATTCTGACTGAATAATGGAAAACTAAGATTTTAGCCCTGGCTGGCGTAGCTCAGTGGATTGAACGTGGGCTACAAACCAAAGTGTCGCAGGTTCGATTCCCAGCCAGGGTACCTGCCTGGGTTGCAGGCCATAACCCCCAGCAACCGCACATTGATGTTTCTCTCTCTCTCTCTTTCTCCCTCTCTTCCCTCTCTAAAAATAAATAAATAAAATCTTTTAAAAAAAGATGAACTACTTTCTTTAAAAAAATAAAAATAAAAAGACCCATAAAAAAAAGTGGGAGGCTCAAGTTCAATAAAATGAAGGAGGTTGTTTAAAAAAAAAAGAAGAAAAGAAAACTAAGATTTTAGGTCATGTAAATGTTCAAGATTAGATTTGTTTTGACATTACACTTGCCTGCTTGCTGAAGAATAGAATGTGTAAGGGCAAGAAGAACTAGAAGTCCCAGTAGGAGGATATGACAGTAATTCATTTAAGAATTGATGTTTACTTGGAATTAGGCTGTGTCAGTGAGGATACAGAAAAGTGGACAGATGCTGAAATCTGTTTTTGAACAGAGCTGTAATATCTTGCTAAGGAGTCAGAATTAGGAGGTTTAGAAATGGAAGGAATCAAAGACGAGCCCCAGGTTTGGGGTTTGAGCCCTTGGGAAAATGATGTTGCCTAAAGGAACATGTTGAGGCAGTAGTCATCAAAAGTTTTATTTTGTTCATGTTAAATATAAAGTGTATATTAGACATCCAGTTAGAATATCCTATAGACAGCAAGCATGTGAGTTTGGTAATCAGTTACCCCAATGGAAATAAATATGTAATAAGTCATCAACCCACGAAGCCACATAATAGGTAAGATTACAGGTTGTAAAGCTCAGGGAGAAGAGTACTGAGTACTGAGACCTGGGGCACCACATCACTTATCAGAGCCAGCCAAGAAGCAGAGATGTAATTGTTAAACTTGTAAGAGCCCAACCTTCCTTTGATGGTCAGATCCACATCAACCTCAATTTATGTAAAATTAAGCCCATCTTCCTCTGAACCAAATGAGGATCATCCTTAATTATGTCCTCTCCTTCATAATTTATGTTCAATATATTCCCTAGTCTGATCAATTATATCTCCCAATCTCTCTCTCTCCCTCTTCCTCCCTCCCTCCCTCTATCTCTATTTCTAACTTTTTCTCTCTGCCTCTGCATTAGTTACTACCCACATAAAGTATCATGAGGATTAAAACTCCTCTTCAGGCTTCAATCCTTGTTCCTTTGCTGTCATAATAATGTTTTAATATGCAAACTGGCTTCTACCACTTCCTTTTTTACTGTGATGAGCCCATTGCCCTTACATCTGAAATTTCAAACTCTCTTGCATAGTTTTATAATCCTCTATGACTTGAAGAAAGATGCTCCTTTCCCAAAGCATCTTATTACATCACATTTATATCAATAGAGCTCAAACTTGTATGTTCCTTTGTATGCTTTCATTCCTCCTCCAGAGCCTCACTAACAGAATAGTTATTGGCACATATGGTTATATAAATTTAAATTAAAGTTAAAAATTCAGTTCCTCAGTCACACTACCCACAATTAAGTTGCTTAATTAGCCACATGTGGCTAGTGGCTACTTTATTAGACAAGGCAAATATAGAAAATTTTCATCATTACACACACAATTCTATGGGATAATAATTACTAATGCAACCTCTGGCCTTTTTCCCACTAACTAATTATCTGCAAAGTGAAGGTAAAATGTCACTAGAAGCAGTACTTTATCTCTTCCCCACTCTTAAACTCAGAAGACCAAATCAGATGTCTCTCTCCAGTGTTCCTGTAATGCCATGAACACACTGCTTTTGCAGCATTCAGATTACTAAATTAACTTATTAAGTAACTAACTTAACTAACTTATAAGTTATAAATGTTTCATTTTATTTTCTGTGTCTACTTCATAAAAATAAACCGTGATATATATGATATCACTCTTGCGTCTATAATGTTTTCATTGAACATTAAATATAGTAAGCATTCAATAAACATTTGTCAAATAAATTAATAAAATGAATAAATGAAAGGAATGAAGGAATATGGAGTTGAGACATCTTTATTTGTGATGTATTCCTATCAGTGTAAAATAGATTTTTCAAAAAGATATACAGTAATAAAATGTAAAAAGGAAAGATGGAAAATAGTTCATTTATAGTTTTAGAAAAATTCATTGAAAATAACTGACCATGGAGTTTATAAGGCTACAAACAATACAGATAGTAGTTGGAATACGAAGTGCCTATTAAGACAACAGAGAAAAAGTCTCAAGGAAAGGCAGTGGATCTTACAATCTCAGATCCACCATTTAAGGATCAGTTTAAAAAGCCAAAAGAGGCAGAGATTAGACACACATTATGCTATCAGTCTCCAACAAGGTACATCTCTAGTCCAGTTGATTCAGTTAAACTTTTATATTTGGATCATTATATATATCCAAATAAAATAAAACTAGTCAACATAAAAAGCCAAAATTATCCTGAAACTAGTATACTATTAAAGGCATAAATACTAGCATTTATAGCTATTTTAATGAATATATGTCATGATATCACTCTTAGCCTTTCTTCAATGAACTTATGTCTTCATAATGAAAGTTTACCACTATGAAATGTCACTTTGTATGTGGTAATAGTTCTCTTGAAATCTGAAAAAATATATAATAGGAATATTTAGTGGATTAGGTACTATACATGAATAAAAATTAAAATAAAAACATTTTTATTTAACAGCTTGTTCAACTTTAGAGAAGTGGGATATTAAATATCTAGACATATTATTTCCCTATGCTCTTCATATTGACTATGTTAGCTCAAAATACAACTGGACACTTTGTGAAGCCCTGATAGTGTTATTCTTGAACAGAAATCCTTATGCTCTTTGCTGGAAGTAACAGGATTCTGAAGGATTAGTTAAGAAAAAATGACATTCAAACATCACAATGTCTGAAGATAGATCATTTAAGGTTTAGCTCAGCCACGTATGACTACATCCTTTTGTTCCACTCAAAGATTTGGCCATGCCATCACTCAAGTCCTCAGAATGCCTGCTGCAACTGTGAACAACGTGTCTTCCAACTGAAGTGCCCCACGTGGGAATGAAAGGCAGAGGATGAAAGGTTTCTTTGTACAGAACTCTTACATCTAAAGACAATTGTTTTGCCAGAGAAGGAGAACAAGCCCTGTATCTGTTTTCATCATTAGAAAAATTATACTGGATTGCTCTTACTGACTTAGACTTATCATGATTTATCCTCTGGATGAACCATATCATTATCCAACCAAAATCAGCATTCTAAGAGCATGAAAGAATGCAGAAATGACTATTATGCAGACAATCAGATTGTCTGCCATAATCATAAAAATCCTAAAAGAAAGCAATGGCAATTACTAAAATTGATATGCAATTATAGGTATAGGTACTATGAGAATAATACTGGGTTTTAAATAAAAAAGAAACAAATATCCTATTTTTCCTCTTGAAGTATTAAATACTTCTTAGCCTTTCTTCAATGAACTTATGTCTTCATAATGAAAGTTTACCACTATGAAATGTCACTTTGTATGTGGTAATAGTTCTCTTGAAATCTGTTTCATCCAATATTAGTATAGCTATTAAAGTTATCTTATGATTAGGGTACATATATTTTATCCTTTCATTCTCAATCCATAAATCCCTACACACACACACACACACACACACACACAGAGACTAAAAAACTATGTATATTTAGCATATACAACATGATGTGTGGTATACATAGACAACGTGAAATGATTATCACAATTAAGCTAATATCTGTCACCTCAGAGTTACCTTTGTGTGTGCATGTGTAGTGAGAATACACAAGATCTACTCACTTAGAAATTTTCAAGTAAAAATAGATTATTATTAACTATAGCCACCATGCTGTATGTTAGGTTTCCAGAATATATTCATCTTACAACTAAAAGTTTGTAGTCTTTAGCCAGCATCTCCCCATTGCCCACACATCACAGCTCCTATTGACCACCATTCTATTCTCTGTTATGAGTTCTACTCTTATGGATCACACAGAAAAGTAAAATCATGCTGTATTTGTCTTTCTGTTTCTGGCATATTTCACTTAGTACAATGTTCTCCAGGTTCATGTATGTTGTCATAAATGGCAAGATTTCCTTCTTTTCTATGACTGAATAGTATTCCATTCTATACACATACCACATTTTCTTTTATCCATTCATAAAAAAAAACACTTAGGTAGTTTACATATCTTGGCTATTGTGCATATTGCTGCAATAAACATGGAAGTGCAGATATCTCTTTGATATCCTGATTCATTTTTATGTACCTCCAAAAGTAAGACTGCTGGACCACATGGTAGTTCCAATTTTGATTTTTTGAGGAATCTCCATATGTTTTCCATAAGGACTATGATAATCTACCCACTGAGATCAAAGTGTAAGTGTTCCTTTTTCTCTACATCTTTACCAGTACTTGTTTTCTTTTGACTTTAAGACAAAAGCTAACATAACAGATCTGAGGTGATATTTAATTATGGTTTTGATTTGCATTTCCCAGATGAATAGTGATATTGAGCAACTTTTCATTCACCCAATGGCCATTTGTATGTATTCTTTGGAAAAGTGTCTACTCAGATCCTTTATCCATTTTTAAATAAAGTTATCATGTGTTACACTATAGAGTTGTGTGAATTCTGTATATATTTTAGAAATTAATCACTATCAGATATATGATCGGTAAATATTGTCTTGCATTCATCAGGTTTCTTTTTCATTTTTTTGACAAGTTCCTTTATTTGGGCAGAATATTTTAACTTTGATGCAGTTCACTTGTTTATTTTTATTTCTGTTGCCTTTGCTTTTGGTATTAAATCCAAAACAATCATCACCACAACCAATATCAAGAAGACTTTTTCCTACATTTTTTTCTGTGAGTTTTATGGCCCCAAGAATTACACTCAAGTCTTTAATTCCTTTTGGGTTTTGTATATGGTGCAAGACAGTGATCCAGTTTCAGTCTTTTGCATGTGGCTGCACAATTTCCCTAACATCATTATTAAAAAGACTGTCCTTCATCATATATTCTTGACTCCTTCCATTGTAAAATTAATTGACTACATTTGTATGCATATATTTCTGAGCTCTTCATCCTGTTTTGTTTCAAGTGTCTGCTTGTATGCCAATATATACTGTTTTGATTATAAGCTTTGTAGTGTAATTTTATATCAGAAAGCATGATGCCTCCATCTGCATTCTTTTTGCGCAAAATTACTGTAGCTTTGCAGGCTCTTCTGTGATTCCATGTGAGTTTTAGGATTGTTCATTTTACTTTCATCAAAAAGATAATTAGAATTTTGATAGGGGTTGCATAGAATCTATAGATTGCTTTCAGCAATATGAACATTTTAAAAATATTAATTCTCCCAACCCATAAACACAAGATATCTTTCCATATATTTGTGTCTTCTTCAATTTCTTTCAGCAAATTTTTACAGTTTTCAGTGTACCTGTCTTTTCTCATCTTGATTAAATTTATTCCTATGTATTTTACTCTTTTTGATGTAATTCTCCTACTTTTGATTCCCAACAATTTGACTGTGATGTACCTATGTGTTCTTTGTTTTTGAATCTTGCTTAGGGGACATTGAACATTCCATCGGATTTGGAAACATTTGAACAATCATATATTCACTTAAATTTTTGTTTCTCAACTTCTCGGTCATTTTCTTCTGGGACTCCCCTCGTTGAATGGCAGACCACTTGTCACTGCTCCACAAGTGACTGAGGCTCTTCCTTTTTCTCTCTCAATGCTGCAGTTTCAATAGTTTCTACTGATCAGTCTTTAAGTTGCCTGATCTTTACATCTGTTAAACTTATCTAATGACTTAAAACTCAAACAGTATTGTTGTTTTGTAGTTTTAGAATTTCCATTTAGTTCTTTTTTATTGTGTTTATTTTTCTAATGGCATCCCCCATTTCTTTGTCCATTATGTCTATGTTTTCCTTTAAATTATTGAAATTTTTATCATAGCTACTTCAATATCCTTCTACTATCTGGGTTTGATTCTATCAACTGAATTTTTCTCCTGGTTATAGTTTATATTTTTTTGCTTCTTTGTAAGTATGTCATTTTTATTGTATGATGAACATGTAAATATTAAGAGTCTTTTTTTTCCCAGTAGATAATGCTGAGCTTTATGTTGACAGTAGGTGAATTTGACTTTTTACTGGTGTTTATAATTATACATGTATATTATTCAATCACATAAACAAATCAGGGTTGAAGGATAATTTTTGCAATTGTTAAAGAAAAGGTATAGGAATTGATTTTTATTTTTACTGAAATTATTGTCTTTGATGTTCATGCATAAATTGTTTTTTTAATTTATTGAAATGAAGGTGGTTTAAAATTTTTAAAATCACACATGAAGAGACTATCTTTGAATATATGTTATTACTATAAAGTGAATTATGATTTAACTAGTGTGAAATGTACTCAAGTAAACTATAATGTTTTGGTAAAAATAAAATACATAAATGAGAAAAAAACAGGGTTTTGCTTAAGCTTTGTACAGACAAGTCTAGAGTAGCTCTTGCCCTAAGGCAAAAGTAACTCTTCCTACAGCCTGGTCTTTCTAGGGTCTTATTTAAATATTTAAAATGTTACACAATACCTCTCCATTCTGGCTGGTACTTTCCAACACTGATTTCTGAGATTTCTGTTCAGCTCAGTGTATTCTGGAGAGTATTTTGGTTTTTGTTTTTTACCTACCATGCTTCATGAAGTCTCATCCTGACAATATACAGCTTGGTTTTCAGCCAAAGACTCAAGGAAACACCTCTGCAGATTTCTGGGCACTTTTTCTTGCAGAACTAACTTTTTGATACGTTACTCCATAAATCCAGACACCTCCGCAAACATGAAATCTGATCTCTGCTTCCTCTCCCAGAAGGTCTGGTGCTCTGTTTTGGCTCTACTTCCTGTGTCACAGTTTGAAAATTCCTCCAGGCAAAAATCTGGAGTAACTGTGGAGCTCACCTCTTATATTTTCTCCCAAGGATCATATCCTTATATTGTCAGTTTTTCAATGCCTAGAAGGGGTTGCTTTATGTGTTTTGTCAAGTTTTATAGTTTCTTACCTTGGAAGGGTAAATATAAAACCTTTACTCGGTAATAGCCAGTCCGATGCACTTTTTCAATGTGCTTACAAATAATACAATTCCTCTTTCACACATTTAGCAGCTTGTCCCTGACCTATCACTGGATGCAAGTGAAAAAAACAAATCTGCTTTCCATTGTACTCTATCCACTCATCTCTTAGTTTGATTTTAAAATAACAGACTAAAAATTAGAATTTACAAGGTCTATACTTGAAGATTCTTTAGAGGATTACCTTCTCAGGGAAAAAAACAAAAAACACCATGTGGAATAAATGGAAACATACATTGTAGCTATTGTCTTCAGTTGCATCATTTCTAAATACTATCGCTTCGACCAGTTTTGAGGCCCACCGGTGGGGAGACTCCCCAGTGACAAGCGTGCTCAGTGAAAAGCACTGCACTTATTAGTTGGGAAGCCATGATTTGTTTCAGCTCTAAGCCCCATGGCCTGGCATGCCCAAGGTGCCCTCTCTTCACTTCCTTTACATCCTCACACCTCTCCTGTTCCACAGTGACAGGGTTCAGCTCAGCGCTCTGCAGTTGGTATTCAGCAGCAAACAGTAAACACAATGAAAAACAGCTAACTTATAATTATTCTAAAAGAAAACAATTTGCCACTGAGATAATGGGGAGAATAATGACATTGAGGAACTTACATAATGTATTACTCCTTATTTTAACCTGTAATGCTACTTAGACTGCCTTTGGTTCCATATTGATTTGTAACTGTAATGTAGTTGCCTAGCAGGATTGACAGGGAGAACAAAGGGAAAAAAATGGAAGGGTAGCCCTTACAGAACAGGACTAAAACCAGTTATTCCCATTACCTCCATATTTCTTATTTATTTCCCAAAGGTACAACACAGGTTTCTTTTGCTTTAGTACCTATAATTCATCTTCTGGTGGGTTAGCCGGGGGAGTGGAAGGGGCTCTGATTTACCTCTTCCCTGCTCTCCATATCACTACATATTTGTGTGAGTTGTTCCAGTTTTCAGTTACACTTTCAAAAGCTTCAACAGAAATTATAATTGGATGAGAATAGTTTGGGGGATATTAGGAAATATGACTTCAAGTAAAAACTTTTAATTAAATGATAGTTCTCAGTTGTAGACAGCTAGGAATTTAAACCATAAGGATTTGTTATATAACAATTTAACTTATTGTTAGTCTCGTATTTCAAGTGTCAATTAAATAATATATAACCATTGCAGTTAACACATGTTTATTATTTATTACATATTCATAACATATATAAAAATTCATGAGTTACTAAATGTTCCTTCCCTACATTTTCTTTATTTTAAAAACAGCTTAGTTCTTTATTCATTCAATCTCATGTTCTCTTTGTTCCAATCAATCACAACCTTTTAAATTCCTTGAATATACAGCACACTCTCCATCTTGCTTCTCTGTTTAGAAATCTTTTCCCACATTCCCCATAGCCATTCCTGACTCATCTGCCAAGTATCAATTAAAACATTTACTTGTTCATAGAATCATTTCCTGATTCACCTAGAATAAGGTCTATGTTTAGTAGACCATATAAGGTAAGATTGTCCAAATGATCCAGTTTAGTGAACACCATCCAAACACACCAACCTAACTCTCATTATGGGCATAATCTTCCTTCCTGTCTTTATTCAGGAGAAGAATTGTTTCCCATAAAATATTTTGCCAAGTAGCTTAGTTCAAAAAGTTACAAGTATGCATGTGGAAAATTGGAAATTTGAGTGCTGCTGATTCTTCTTACATTAACTTTCAAATAACCAATATACACACTGTACTTAGTAAAGTCAAGGTTTAATTGTTTCATTGGTTGAATTAAAATAATCTTTATCCAAAGATATACTAGCAACAGTATGGGAATTAATTACAATGCTGAACATCACCAAACAGCATGGTCTTTCATTCAAAATCACAGCTCTTTGCCCAGTTAAATAATGAAGCAGCAGGGAAATGTCACGATTCAGGACTTAGGCAATGTAGTAGCAGCTATGGGCCTTTTCATCTTATCTTACCTCAAAATGACCATGGATAAGCCACCTAATACCAGCTCAACTATCTGTTGTGCAGAAGTGGATGTTGAATCTAGCCATTACTCTTGAGAATGAACTCTGAGACTTTGCATAATTAAACAACCACAGTCTTCTCACAATGACAAAAATATCACTATTTTTAACCAAAATAATGGGAACTTTTCCACTGAGGAAATTTTAACTATAGATTATTTTTCTTTCATCTACATTGGCCTAATTCATTCCTGGTATTCACTTAAAACATTTTAAATATTCACAGATAATATCTATAACAATTACTCTATGCCATGAGTTAGAGGGAAAGTGTACGTGAAAGTATAGCGGCACGAAGAATGCCCAGTACTTGCACAGGTAAAGTCTGGCTTCAAACCGAGCTCTGTTACTGGTTTGATGATTGATCATGGGCAGCTCACTGAAAATTTTGTTTCCGTATCTTTACAGGTATAATATATAAAACAATGTGCCTCATATATCTCATGAGAGAATCCAGTGAGAACATATCTGTAAATAGCAAATCACTATTGAAATTTAAATCACCATTATCATCATCCTATATCATTACCTAGGAATAGTAACTAAAAGTATCAGGGGTCCATTTACACCTAAACCAAGGACTCATCCTAACTCTAGAGTTCGATTATATTACAGTCAACATACGAAACATGCTCATAAGTGGTTGTCTCATCTATGGTGGATGAATATAGTTTGAGAACTGAATATGTGAGGATAGGGACACAAAAGAGATAGAAAGATTATATCTTCTTTTTAAATCTGAGATTGCCACAGCATAGAAAATGGCCTATCTTATTTGTTGGAGACTCTAAGAGTTAGGGTGTATGTGTGTGACACTTTCAGGAGGGACATCATTTCATCTCAGTCCACTTAGAGTCATTTAAACTGGACTCCAGTGTGGACCCCAAGACAAGCATAGAACTTTCCTAGTTTTTGAAATAGTTCCTATACCAGACACCTTTCGTTATCAGAACCAATTTTTAGCAGACATAGGAATAATACCAGAAAAAAGACTTAGTTTTTTTTTCAGTTAAATGACTTCTGGAAAGAGACATAGTATCCTGTGACTAGATCTTTTTTAAACTGTCAGACTAAACTACTATGACAGAATAAACATTATTTCAGTTTTAGCCCTATTTTGTTGCTTTTCAAAAAGATATATTTAGAACCCATGTAACAGAACATACTTCAGCAAACTAGCACTTGTTTCCATTCCTCAGAACAATGCAGAGACCATGGCAAGCACTCCCCAAAACATAGTCAGTGAGTCACTGATCTAAGCGCAGTCTTCAAGTTTTTTCTGTATGTTTGGTCATGAAGATTTATGGCTCTTTCACATTGCTACCATTCTTTCATTTGCCTTGGAGATTGTTTTCAAAATTTCTCTCTTTCCTAATATTTGTACCAAATATCCATATTCTAAAAGTTCCTCTGAACTTCCTTAGCTACTGATTTGTTTATATCTTTCATACCTAAATTATACACAATATATACTAGTACATTACATCCATGAGCAGATTTAAAATCCATGAAAAAAACTGGATCCTGTAATATGAAGCAGTATATCAGAATATTTTTTTATGGGCAGATAGTCAGAAAAAATATTTTAAAGAATAAGTGGATTAACAGATAAAAACAGCTATTTAGTATTTCTTTCTAAATGTTGGAGTATTTCTGAGAGATTTTAGGCACTCATCAAAATGAATTGTTTTAGTGTGCATGCTTTTGAACATGAAAACTTCAAAACACTTTTTTAAAAAAACAAGTATTTAGGGCAAATACTTGTTGCCATAAAATTTGCTTGCATTAAAATGTATTATCATAAAGTAAACATTAATTAAATAATATGTTTACAGGCCAATTTGAAGTTGATGCATAGAAACAGTTAATTAAATGTTATTATTACTAGCAATGTCTCTTTATAAAACAAAATGTTCTTTATAGTAATAAAAATGAGGCAGGTGTTTCTTTCCAAGTTTAATCTGCATCAATTTAAATTATTTTTAGCTATTCCTACATACATAATAGAAATATAAAGCGCAAACAATCAATACAGCAGCAGAATTCACTGTCTACAAGAGAGAGCGTGAAGCGGGGAGTAGGAAGGAAGGAAGAAAGGAGAGAGGGAGGGAGGAAGGAAGGAATGTATATGAAAGAGAGAGAACTTTCCAGAGGAAGCAGCAACAGCCCTAATTTTAACTCCCTATTAGAACAAAAAGAAACTCCCATAAACGAAGTAATTCTCAAAGTTGAATCCTCTGCATGTTAATTAAAAAAATATTTCAATTTTACCAGTGTATTACACACTGGGTATTACCTAACTCCTAGTGACTCTTTCAAAAATAGTCACTAGAATTTAATATTACTGTCTGTTGCATTCACAGCCTGAATATTTTAATATATAGGAGGAAATGATTCGGCAAGAGAAAACGCTTGAAAATGCTGTATTTAATTAATGCCCAAGGGAAACCATGAATAAGAAAAAATTTGTATTTGTCACGTACTAATTTTAAACACTGTTTAGCAGATTTACTTACATGTACTGTTCTAGACTCCCACTCAGCAGTTTGATAATAGCAAAGCAGTTCCATGCTGAACAGATCCTCGGTCTCTAAAATTTAGTGTGAAAAATAGGATACAAAGGAAAGATGAAGAAGCTGCATTTTAGTGCAGCTAAATTCTAAGGCTTGGGGACATCCTTAGTTACAAACACCTGCTTATGCATGAGCAGATGTAAGGGAGACTATACGCTTAACACTGGCATAGCAGGTATTTATATCCTTGCAAGGCAGTGAGCTATTTGGTTCATATAACACAGTGTATACTGTTACACCGGCCTACTTCTAGTCTGCTACTTCTACTTTTTCTACTTCTATTATATAGAAATATACACATTTATAATATATAATTATATGTAATATATTATGTATTATCTGTTATTTATATATATAATACAGACTTCATTGGACATTTTAGTCAAATTCATCTAAAAATAGTTTATCTTTTCTAAATGAAAATGCATATATACGAAGAAAATGAAAATAAAAAATGATAAGATAATTTAATATTACTACATGGCTAGAAAAGACAGGTCTTATTTCTGACCTGAATTCCATAAATGTAAATCTCTACTCACAAGAGGCAGAGGCCTGTGACCTTGGACCACACCAGTGAGTCAGCGTGCCACCCAGTGCACCGTTACACAATCAAATGGTGGTTATATACTTTCACAGCACCCTTCTCCCTCCAGGTCACTCTGAGCATCCTGGGTCCTGGCCCTTGACTTGTTCTGCAAATATCCCCAGCTCTTCCCAAAATTTTACCATAGGGGATAAATCTGGAGATATGGGAGAGACAACCAGATATACTGTTTGGAGACTGTGCGCCCAAATTCATGACCCTCCCACAACCTCAGAATTTGATGGGACTAGGGCACACCTAATCCAATATAAGTGGTGTCCTTATGAGAAAGACAGCAGCACAGAGACAAACGCAAACAGGGTGTAGGCCATGTGAAGACAGAGGCAGAGGCTGGAGTGACGCCTCTACAAGCCAAGGGAGGCCAAGGACTGTGGCCCATCACCAGAAGCTGTGAAGAGGGAAGGAAAGATCCTCTCACAGAGTCTTCCATGAAGGCAGGGCCCAGCTGACACCTCAGTTTCAAAGTTGTAGCTTCCAGGACTGTGAGACAATAGATTTCTATTGTTACTGCAGCTCTAGGAAACAAATGCACCAGGTAACTGGTTATGCTGACTAACTTATTCTATACATCTTCCTTTAATATATCCTGCCCTCTATTTGTGCCTATCTGAAACCATCATTTTCCTTCTGTATCACAGTCCCTCTCTGTTCTATTCTAAGTCATGTCCTGTTTTTTTCTATGACAGACTTTCAAGCACTTTTAGTCTCACCTGCTCTTTGTCTTCTTGTCCCTCAAACCTTCTGAAAACCTTGATGTATACATAATTTTTCATGAAATCTGATATAATTTTCCAAAATCATCAGAGTCAGAAGACAGGAAAGGAGCTGGGGATTCCTTTAAAATCTGGGCCTCAGTACCACAGGAGAACCAGGAATGTGGTCCCAACCCTACTTGACATAACTGTCTGACTATGGGTAGTCAGATGATGGATTTGAATTCAACTAGATGAGCTCCGGACTGATTGTTCTGATATTTTATTATTCTCTCAGGACAGGCAGCATAGAGCAGAAAGAGGGTCATTCCTTGTGTTATTTTATACCACAATCACTGAGGACATTTGTAGGACCAGACTTAATAGTAAGTGTTCAACTTGAACCATATAACAGATTTGGCTGTCAATTATTTAGTTTGTTGATGACTTGCCCTATTTGCCCTTTTCACAGAAACAAACAAAAAGAACAGTCACCTGCTGTCGTCCAAAGCTTCTTGTCAGTAGGTTGGTATTGTGGGACTCTGTGTTTGTGGCAGCTCAATGACCCTGCTGAGGTGCCATCTGCACTCTGAGACCTGGAGTCGTGATAAGGATTACCTGCTGGTGCCAAAGTCAGACACAGTACAAGCCTCACATTTACAATGATGGTATTTTTAAACCCCAAATCAGGACCCAGTGCCTCACAAGCAGAGCCATACCTATGGGATAGCAGTGAAACAGGATACTTATATTCAAGACTGTCCTAGAAAATCTGAGCTATAGCTCAGCCCGAAGTTAGTTAATCTCTTGAAAGCCATTGCAATTGTGAGAGAAAAGTAAAATATGGATTCATTCATCTCAACAAAAAGGACAAATGAGTGATTAAAATAATAAGTTGTATCAAGTATTCTATTTTATTACATTATGATATAATATATTTATGTAATTATATTTCATATAAATCTTTAATTATATTATAAAAACAATATTCAAAATAATAAAACATATTTTGAGGATATATATATATGCATATGCCAATGCCAGTAACTTTTGCCCTTTTTGTTACAATTCAAGTCAGATTTATGATCATGATAATGAAAGCTGCCATTAGGAACAGGGTCCATTCTACGCACTAGGCATTATTAGGTGAGATAACACATACATTAAGCCTCAATAACCCATGATGTAGGCAGTTTAACTTCACTTTACAAGTGAGGAAATTTAAACCTAAAGTCACATAGCTAGAAAAATCACAGAGCCAGATCCTACCTAAATACAAAGCATATGGCCTTTGCCACAATGGTAAATAAGAAATTAGAGTTCACCAGGATATCACTTAAATGAAACTGTTCTCCCCCTTTTCTACTCAACAGATAATGTAAACATGGCAAACGCTCCCATTTCAATTCCCAGAATTTGAACTGCAGTTCACCTTTTTACTCCCACATTAAGAAGAGCCATTAGAAAGCAAGTAAATGATAATAAAAGAAATAAAAATGTTAATTATGAATCTGCTTAACATGATAGACAAAAAAGGATTTATTTCATCTATTTGGTTAAGAGCTAATTTTAAACAAAACCAGATAAAAGAAATTAGTTTAAAACTTAAGATACATTTAACATGATTAGACATTATTGTTTATAAAAGAGAATTAAAGAACAAAATCGTTTTGGACACTTTCATGTTAGGTGATAAGGATTTTATTTAAATGTCATCAAAATATAAGAAATACACACATTTTATATTCAGTTAGAGCTATGCAATGAATTGGCATGTGTATATATAATGGAGATTTTTATTTCATGTACAAGAAACTGTAACTATTAAAAAGAGATAATCAATTTTGTTTTTATTTTTGTGAGAATCTGTTTTACTTTATTCATTTACCATACCTTCCAAATGTCTGTAATTATATTGGTACCAATACGTGGTTGCTTTTTGACAAAGGATCATTTTACTGATTAAAACCCAAGCTGCTGTATTTAAATATGTAGCAGTTACCATGGAAACGATTTTACTTTGACTCAGAGCATATCTTGTTTTAGGGAGAGAAGCCCGTTGTTATGGTAATGGAAACTTGAGTATTTTTCCCAAAAGAAGACAACACGGGAGGAATAGGGTTGCCAGTTATTAAGCATATAGAAATCGAGTATCTTTCATTTAAATAGTTTATAGAAATCATAACCAGTAAAGACAAGAGATCCCATTCTACTTTTGTTAGGAAAATCTCATGTCCCATGGGCCCCCCATCCTTGTTTTATTTTTGACTGTAACAAGTAATAATAATGTCATATTATGCTTGAATTTTACTCACTGAAGGCAATAAATTCAAATTGTATTCTGTAGCAATCATATGTGGTGTTTTATTAAAACTTCAACATGCACTACATTTGAAATACTAGAAGAATCATAATTCATCATTTGTCATCTCTTCCATGACATTATGGCAATGATGATGACAATGCTGACAGTCAACATTATAGAGTGTCTGACATGTTCTAAGACTTCCTCTTATACTACACCTTAAAATTTTCATACTATGTCTCTTTGGGTCATTATTAATATCTCTATTTTGTAGAAAAGGACCCTGAAGCACAAAGGTGTTAATTAATTTACCCAAGGTCACATAGCGAAGAAGTACCAGAGCCAGGAATCACACCTGTGAAGTCCGTGCTCTTTACTTCCTTACCACGTTATTTCCTACTGGCTTAATAGTTTTTCTTGTCTTATGTTAATGTTAAACCTCAATTTAAACATTTTTAAAGTACGTTAAATACTAAACTATATTTCATATCTAAATTTTTCCAAGAATGAGTTCAAATTTCACATAGGAGTTGATAACATAAACTTTTAATTGAACTAAATACAAATATAGTGACTTATCTCAAGAATGACCCTATACCTGGCTGGCATAGTTCAGTGGATTGAGTGCAGGCTGCGAACCAAAGCATCACAGGTTTGATTCCCAGTCAGGGCACATGCCTGGCTTGCAGGCCACAGTCCCCAGTGGGGGCCATGTGAGAGGCAACCACACATTGATGTTTCTCTCTCTCTCTTTCTCCCTCCCTTCCCCTCTCTAAAAATAAATAAATAAAATCTTAAAAAAAAAGAATGACCCTATAATGTTATCATATTTAATCCTAGAATTAAGTAATATTTAAGTAATGTGGGGTCCTAAATATGAAAGCCTTATTCAGAGTGAAGAGAGTGAGATTCCTTGAGGAATTATTCTGAATATATTTGAAAGTCTGAAATATATATATATATATATATATATATATATATATATGCAAATATGAAAATGGCAACTAAGGATTTACTGTGATAGAACTCTAATTAGAATTGCAAAATATTTCACTTTAGGGACTTACCATTTCTCATCAAAAATTTTTAGCATTTTTAAATCAAAACCCTTTATCTTACTAGTTTATGTGTTGCAGACAAATCTTGAACTCATCACATTTTAGTCTCTTAGACAATGATTACATAAGTATTTCAATAACACAAAATGTTCACTCCTCTCTGTGTTACTGAAAAAAAAAGTGCTATTAAAAATAAAATGACTTTCCCTGCTACGTTGTTCTAGTATAGGCAGGTGACTTTTTGATAAATAAGTAGTTTCTAAAAGATAATGGTTGTCTGATAAAAGTTATAAATGGTGCAATAAGTACCTTATAAAAGTAATGATATTAAAAATATTCCCTTTTGAATCAGAAGTAGGACAAGAATGCAACTATTACCACCTCTATCGCTATTGCCCTGCAGACCCTAGCCAGACAACTAACAGAAATAAGTAGTTAGCAGAGGGTTATAAGATGTTACTTTTATATTATCATTGGAAACCCTTAATACTTGATATTAAGATGTTCTTAAATGAAGAGCACTGCTAACAGTAATTTGCTTAAATAGCAATGTGGGTTACTAAAAACCTATTTATTGCTTTAGCTAATGGCTCTTTCTAAGTCAGTGCTTTAACTGTGCATGTCACAAGCAAATCCTGACACTCCTACCCCTTCCACAACCAAAATTCTACACCAAACTCAACCTATGCCTCAGTTATTAGTTGATCACACAATGCTTGTCCCATGTTTTCACTCTAGTTTTGAGTCTCATGCTCACATACAATCAGATCTAACTGCTAACTGATAAAATATATCCAGCTATGATCTTAATGCTTCAAACTGCAGAGGCAAATGGAGTTTACTTCTAGGTGTGCTCATTTCCTGATAATTATTTTTTTTAATTTCTTTTTAAGATTTTATTTATTTTTAGAGAGAAGAAGGGAGGGAGAAAGGAGAGAAACATCAATGTGTGGTTGCTTCTCGTGCACCCCCTACTGGGGACCTGGCCCACAACTCAGGCATGTGCCCTGACTGGGAATCAAACTGACGACCCTTTGGTTTGCAGGCTGGTGTTCAATCCACTGAGCTACACTAGCCAGGGCCATTTCCTGATAATTTTAATGATGAGGTGGTTGGTAATATGGACATGGACCACAGGGAGTGAGCAAAGCTGGAGAATCAAATAAATAAGAATTATTGACAAATGTGTATATGTATTAATGCTATAGTAAGTAAATGTACATAATGTTCTAATGTTATACTGACAGTAACTGCAATTTATTAAATATCAATTTAGCACACATATTGCTACATCTAGGAATCAGTTTTCAAGGAAACTATCTCTGTTAAACAGATAATAACTGAAGTCTAGCGGGGGAAATGTAACCTGCCCAAAGTGATACTGCCCAAAGTCAAGCCCAAAGTGATACTGCCCAAAGTCAATCACTAAGTGATGGAGCTGAGATATGAAAATAGTCTTCATCAGAAAACCTCATCAATTCCCTATAGAACAATAGCACTCAAAAAGCTTCACAATATTTTAAGAAGAGAATTCCTAACTATATTGAAGGAAAAATGTTTTGTCTGTGAAACAGATTAAGTTACGTTACAAACTATGTGTTTATTTTTCTTCATTTTCCCACAGGACAATTACAACATATCATAGCAGTTTCATAATTTTCAATAGATACTAAGACTTTATCTAGAGACTTCATAATTTTCTCTATATCTTAAATCATATTTCTCTATTTACATCAAATCTTTCCATGCTTTTTTAATGTTATTTCTGAGGAAAACAAAAACTTTATTCTAACCTCGAACACATTTACCCTGTCTTCATCCTTATTTCTGCTTTTCCTTTTTCCGTTTTCTTTCTTTCTTTGCATCTATTTGCTTCACCATCACTTAAAGAACAATGAAAACAGATAGAACACACTGGGTATTAGTCATACACATTCTCCATTGCCTGATGCAGAATCTCATTTTACTTCATTTAAAAGTATTGTGTGTCTAGGGTAACAGATCAATCAATGTTTTTAAATCAAATGTGTCTGTTCTACAGTAACCACGTCTGTGTATTATATCTCATAAATATTATATACAACAGTTTTGGAACACGGTTTTTGTAATCATTCTTTCACTTACCCCACCAGCACTTACTAGAGCCTGTTACTGGAAAAGCACCATGCTAGGGTTTGGGTGTAGGAGATGATGGCCCAAGTCTGTGCCATTAGGGAGCTCATATCCTGAGAAGGTCAAGAGATACAAAAAAATAAAATAAAATAAAATAAAACAAAATAAAACTAGTACTTCTAACAGAATATAGGTGCTATTATACAGACAGCTAAGACTTCTGGTTATGGTTCTCTACGTAAGGAGCTTTAGAGCCACCACTTCATCCCAACAAGTGGCGAGTTGGGCAGGTTGAAAAATCAACCACCTGTCTAGAATACATAATACAGGGGAGGGCAAGGGGAAAACTGAGGCTCCCAAAATTAGGAAAGCAAATAAAGGGAGTCTCAGCTTACCAGAGCAAAGACTCACAAGCAGAAACAGCTACTGGAAAAGGTGCTTGGGTAGGAAAGCTGAACTGTAATTGATGAATTAATTACTAGAGGCTCATTCTGGGCAAGTCAGACAGTTAAAAACTCCAGGGACTCAGTCACATGGGTGGTCCCCACAATTTGTGAGTTTTACTTCCAGGAGCTCGACCAGGTTTCATAGTCGTGTTGACCCCTGAACAGCATGGACTTGAACTGGGTGGGTCTTTTATGCACTTCCTGGCTTCGCTGCCAGGATTCAACCAGGTATGGATGGAAAACAATATTTTCCCAACCACAGGTTCCCAGCCAGAGCTCAAAAATACTGTTTTTGATTTGCAGTCAGTTGAATCTGCGATGCTAAGGGCCTACTGTAGGTCAAAAGCATGTGTGGATTTTTTACTGTGCTGAGGTTATGGCCCCTAAACCTGAGATTGCTCAAGAGTCAAACTGTAAATATCAAAGAGAAGCCCCCTCCTGCCTCCATCAGGGGAAGGAGAAAAGGAGCCTTTGAAACATGCCAAAGCACTATTTCACAAGGCCTACCCTCAGGAGATGTTAGGTAACCAAAGCCTAAACTGCTCAGCTGTTATCAGAGCCTAACTGACCCAGGAAATGGGAAATACCCAACCTCAGCTGGCTCTGACCATTCTTCTCCACCTAAGACAACAAAAAAGGCTGAGCCCTGACCAGTATGGCTCAGTTGCTTGGGCATTGTCCTAAAAAGCAAAAGGTCACCAGTTCAATGCCTGGTCAGGGCACATGCCTGGGCTGTGGGCTCTGTCTCCAGTTGGGGAACTTAGAGAGCCAAACTCTATGTCTCTCTCACAGATCAATGTTTCTCTCCCTCATTCTCCCTCTCACTATAAACAAACAAATAAATAAATAAAGGTCTCTCTAAAAAATATAGAAATAATTTATAAATAAAATCTAAAATAAATAAATAAAATCAGAAACAATGAAAGAAAGACTGAGAAACATTGGTAAAGTCCACAGTCCAGAGGCACAGGCTCACTAAAAAGCTGAAACCTAATCACAAGACCAAGAAATGCTTTCCTCTCCCTACACCTTACCATCAGTTAATAAAGGCCTGCAGTTGCCTTTACAAATCCATCAAGAAAAAATTAGTAGGTATAGCAAAAGGCAAAAAAACACAGCTTGTAGCAACAGAGCAAGAATCAGAACTAGACTTAGATATGGTAGCCATGGTGAAATTGTCAAACCAGAAATTTAAAATAACAATGAATAATATGTGTTAAAGGCTCTAATGGATAATGTAGAGAGCGAGCAAGGAAAAGAGAAATCTTAAGAGAAAAGCAATAAGAAACTCCATAGATCGAAAACACTATAACAAAAATGAAGAATGCCTCTAATGGGCTTATTAGCATACTGAACATGGTGGAGGAAAGAGTCCCTGAGCTTGGAGATATCTCTGCAGAAACTGCCAAACTGAACAGGAAAAACAATAAAGACTTAAAAAAAAACAGAATATTCAATAACTGTGGGACAACTACAAAAAAGTAAAATATATGTATAATGGGAATTCCAGAAGAAGAAACAAAGAAGGGAACTGAAGAAATATTTGAAAAATGGCATAATTTCCCCAAAATAAAGTTGAACACCAAATCACAGATTCAGAAAGTTCACAGAATACTGATTAGGACAAGGATCAATAGAAAACTTCACCTGGGCAGGAAACTTCAACTAGAGAGAAGCAAAGATAAAGAACAATCCTGGAAGAATCCAGACCAAAAACAAACCAAACCAAACAAAAACAAAAAAGCCAAAATACTCCTTACCTGTAGAGAAGCAAAAATAAGAAGTACATTCAACTTGTCCTCAAAAATGGTGCAAACAAGGAGAGTGGAGTGAAATACTGAGAGTAATGAAATTTTAAAAAAAAAACAATCAGCAATCCAAAATTGTGTATCCAGTATAATTATCCTTTAAAAGTGAAGGAGATATTGTAACTGGTGCTGCTATGAAGATAGAGGTGCATAAATTCATTTCAATTGTTGATTCGGGATTTTTAGGGTATAATCCCTGTGGTGGAATCACTGGGTTAAAAAGCAGTTCCATTTTTAGTTTTTTGAGGAAATTCCACATTGTTTTCCACAGTGGCTACACCAGTCTGTATTCCCATCAGTAATATACTAGGGTTCCCTTTTCTCTGCATCCTCACCAGCATTTGTTGCTTGTAGGTTTATTAATGATGGCCATTCTGACCAGTGTGAGGTGCATCATTGTAGTTTTAATTTGCATCTCTCTGATGGCTAGGGATGCTGAGCATCTTTGCATATGTCTATAGGCCATTTGTAGGTCCTTCTTGGAGAAGTCACTGGAAACAGCCTAAGTGCCCATGAGTAGATAAGTGGATCAAAAAGTGTGACACATTTACATAATGGAATACTATGTAGCAGAAAGAAAGTAGGAACTCCTACCTTTTGCGACAGCATGGATAGAAATGGAAAATATTATGCTAAGTGAAATTAGCCAGTCAGTGGAAGACAAACACTATATGATCTCACCTATAAAAGGAATCTAATGAACAAAATAAACTAATGGACAAAATAGAACTACAGGCATGGAAACATGGAACAGACTGACAGTGACCAGAGGAAGGAGGGGAGGAGGATAATGGTGAGAAGAAGGGGAAGGAATTAGTCAAAGAACATGTATGGGTGACCATGAAAATGGGCAAGAGTGTGGGAATTGACTCTGAGAGCAGGGACTGGAATGGATGGAGGAGGACAAAGAGAGAAAAATTGGGATAACTGTAATAGAATAACAATAAAAAAAATCTTTAAATAGAACCGAAGGGGACAAGATTTCCTCAAAAAGAAAAATGAAGTAATGTGTTGCCTTGCAAGAGATGAGAAGTTTGGGAGGAAAGAAGCAAAATGATATAGTTCAGAGAAACTAGCATTTATATAAAGAAAAGAAGAGCATCTAAGAAGGAAAGTGTGAAGGTAAATAAAAAAACCTTGTTTTATTCTAAACCGATCTAACAGGTAACAGTTTGTTCAAAATAATTGTAATAATGTGTTCAATTATGTATGCTTACATATGTCTTTGCTTATGTATAAGAGAAATGAAATGACAAAAATAATACAGGGATGGCAGGTAGTCATCAGCATTATTTTGTTACAACATACTCCCACTTTGCATAGTGCTATTTATAGTAACTCTTGATAGTGTTATTTGAAAGTGGACTTGGATTAGTCATAAAAGTATATTGCAAACTCTAGGGCAACCACTAAAAAATAACTATAACTGTTAAAACTAAGAAGGGAGAGAAAATGGAATCATATAAAATGCTCAATTAAATCCACAAAAAGCAGAAAAATGAAAGACAAAAATATGAATAAAGAACAAGGGTAACAAATGGAAAACAATAACAAATATAGGAGATGTTAATCCAACTACATCAATAATCATTTTTAATATCAATGGTCTAAATGCACCAGTTTAAGACTAGAGATTATCAGACTGAATCCAAAAGCAAGACTCGACGATATGTTGTCTGCAGGAAACTCATCTTAAATATAAAAACGTAGACTACAAGTGAATAGATGGAGAATTTATACCTTGTTCACATTAATGAAAGCAATGCAGGAGTAGCTACTTAATTTTTAGACAGAGGAGGCTTCAAAGCAAGAAAAGTTGTCAGGGATAAGGAGCTGCATTACATATGATAAAGGGGCCAATCCTTCAAGAAGACATGACATTCATTAGCATGCATACATCTCACAACAGAGAGTCAAAATACCTGAGGCAAAAACTAATAGAAGTGCAAGAAGAAACAGATGAACCTACTTTCATAACTGAAGACTTCAACACCCCACTCCAAGAAAGGGGCAGATTCAACAGGCAGAAAATTGATAAGGACATACTTGAACTCAACAACATCATCAATTAACTGAATAAGCATTTATATGACTTCATCCTACAACAGCAGAATATACATTCTTCTCCAGCTCACATGGAACTATTACCAATATAGGTCAGGTTATGGGCCATAAAATATGCATTAACACATTCATCTGCAGTAGAAATCATAGAGACATTCCAAGAGCTCTAAAGGAACAGAGAGTCAGTCACTGAAAAAGGAAGGTAAACCTATAGATGATGCTTAGGCTGGTTCTTAATTAAAAAGGTAAGAACTCCACAAGGTAGAGAAGATGAGAACTTTTCATGGAGAGGGGGACTGCATATAAAAAGATGCACAGGCATGACCCAGCACAAAACATTTGGGAAACCAGTCATTACTCAATGTGGTCATAAAGCAATGGTAAGAGACAGTGAAGAAAAGAAGCTGGGGCCAGTTTAAGAACTAAGTCATGTACCTGTTGGGTAGTGAAACAAACCAGAGCTGATAAGGTGTGAATGCGTGATTTTAGACTAAACTCTCTTTTTTGAAGCTTCCTGCAAAGAGAACAAAAAAGAAGATGGTTAGATAGTCCTATTGGGTCCATAACTCTGTGTGTGCGTGTATGTGTATGTATATGTGTGTGTGTTGTTTATTTAAGATGGGAAATGTTTAAATGTGTCTCTATCAAAAGGGAAAAAGGGGAAGAGGGAGAGATTGATGAACAATGCTTCTACCACTGAGAGAGAAGGAGATTCAGGTTATGGTAAGAGATATCTATTCCACTTTCAGATTAGGATGGTATGGATACAGTGGTTTAAAGTGGGTGGCAAATGTTTCTCTGGCAAAAGAAAGGGCAACTCAGATATTAGATTATCTGATATTAGAGTCAGATATTAAATGATCTCTTCTAAGAGCATAATGCAGTTTAAAAAAAAAAGCAGTACACATACATCTTCATGAAACTCATAGGCTAAAGTTTTTAATTTATTCCTGTCAGAAGATTCACACATCATCTATAATGGCTTATCAAAAGCTAGTAAATTCTTGATTTTATAATGCAGATGCTTTACTTTTTCAGGTTCTAACCAGCATCAGGAGACAGGGAACATTCTTTCTCATCACTGTATCCCTGTGTGTACTGAAACAGTGTTCACTCTGTATATGTTGACAAATGAATTCATGAGTGATCACATTATTTAGAGGGATTCCTCATTCCCTGTCCCTCATGTTCTCCCATTAGCATAACATCCCTGGTGTCTCTCTGCCCTTTCACTCTTCCCTTTCTAGAGGCAGAGTGAATTAATGTTATCGATGAGCTTGGACTGAAGATCTTGACACACGATGCCTAGCTCCATACTCTTTCCTTTCCATAATGACCAACCAGGGCAGACCTAGGGCTATGAGGTGGGTAGGATTTTCTAGTTCTGGAATTAAACAAACTAGGCCCCACTCATAAATTCCAGCTTTATCAGAAATAAAGGAAATATTTTGGTATACATCTGCCAATTTTCTATTCTATCTCATTTGATTCAGAACTTGAGTGGGGAAGTTGATATTATGTATCGACCTCTGTCAGAGTCTGCAGCACATGGAGTTCTGCAATACAATTATAAAGTAGCTCAGTTTCTGTAGGTTCACTGAAAAATATATATTTATTTACTAGGACTCATAGCAAAGTCTTTGTCAGGTTTGTCCCTTACTCTCTACCTGACCTTAAGAAATCGTTTCCACTTTGCACAGCTCAGTGTCCTCATTTCTAAAATGCAAATTCTCCGTGCTTTACATAATTTACATAAGTAGGAAGATATTAAAATGATTTTTGACTTGTGCCCCGTCCCAACTATTACAATGTTGTTGCTTCCTATAAAGGTCAGACTACCAACATCAGAATTTTGTTAGGCCTGTTTTAGACATTATATAAGTGGACTCATAGAGGGAAAGAAAGAGAGATTTTTTTTTAAAGAATAAACAAGAAACTGTTTCCACTGTTTGATTACAATAAAGCACTCTCCCAATTATTTTTCTTACCATAAGCCATGCATGTGCTCCACCCCAGCTGGGATTACATTCAATAAGGCCAACGTCCTGATCTTATTTGCCCTGACGGTGGAGGCAAAAGCTCCACACTGCTCTCCTTTTGCCTCCAAGGCTATTTCTGTGCCCCAGTGGTCCTCAAACTCAATGAGGAGGAGAGCTTCTCATTAAAGGAAAGGGTTTATCCTCTGAAGTGAAGGCTGAGACAACTCTGAGTTTATACCGTTTCTTTGGGAGAAAAGGCCCAGAGAGCAGGAGTGAAGGAGGCGGGAAAATTCAATAGAGTGTCATGGTGGGTGGGATCTCGGACCTCCTGGGAACAGTAAACATCCAGGACACAGAGCAGAGCTGACGGAGCTGCTCTCGGAACTGACCCTCAGGGCCAGTCGGAAGCTGGTTTGATTACCACACTCTTCTTCCTGAGAATTGTCCGGAGGGGGTATTAGCTCCTTCATAGAACAGAAAACAAACAAGGGAGGTGAGCCTTGAGCTGAGGCCCATCAGCGGGAAGTGACTTGAACCCACCACGGAACTGCCTGCTGCCACCAAAGGAGAAAACAGAGGACAAGGCAAAACGGTGAGAGAGAGAGCAGCAGTGGAACTGGGCACAGGGGCAGTGAATGCTATTTTTACCCCATAGATTTCATTAAACATTTAGAGACTGAGTTCAGCATTTAAACTGGGATAATTTTCATAACATCAACATGGCATTTTATATCATAAATATAAAAATGATCACAGTTTGTTTGCAAAAACTAAAGTTAAAACTAAGCATATATGACTGATTTATTTTTTTTAATTAAAGTACCATAAGTCTATGGTACTTATAGACAAATAAAAAAAATTATATGAAAATATGGGAGAAAATCTTATAGCTGACAAAGCTACCAGTTTTCCTGATAATTAAACCACTGTTGGTTGATTTGAGTGGCTTCAACTATACCTTTATTCTTCAGGAATATAGTCAGAGACTCATTGATCTAGTTTACTTTGCTGCCAGATTGATTTTTCTAAAACTCTAGTCTATCAAATAACTTTCCACCTTAAAATCATGGGCCCTTATTTACTGTGACTTGCAGTTCCCTAAACGTTTTTCACTTGTTCCTGCCAATATGCTTCAGCACACATCATTCCCTGCCTGGCAGCCCTGACCTCCGCTTCGGACTGGATGCCCACTCATGCTTCAGGTCCAGCATAAGCCTTCCCTTTAATGCCTCTCCAATCCATGGGAGGTGGGTCTTCCCTCCTGGGGTTTCCATGCTTCCTTTGCAAAAGCCTCAAATAGAGCATTTTTAACATGTGTGGCTGGATAACTTCTCTAAATATTAACTCTCTCTAACTCCATCCCCAAACATTCAGGCATGTGTTGGCTGGAAGTCACTCCTTTTCAGATAGTACAGCAGCTGGGTCTATTTCTGTTCACTAACCCAGGGAAATTATATGAAATATCAACTTTTCAACTTCTACTTCAAAGCACGATCTTGAACTAAGTGGCATAAAAAGATGTCTGAAAAAAAAGCACGCAGGGAAGGTTAAAGTCAGATTAATAGAGAATGAAAACTGTGATTCACAAGAGGCAGAAATGGATTTGGTAAATTCCAGCAAGGATGATGTTATTTCTAGATGAATCAATCAAAGGGAGGGGGCCTACAGGGAAACCCTGAGACATCTACCTTTTATGATGCTAAATCTTCAAATTTTCATTTGGAGATCATGTGGGCAAAGAGAAAGATGACAGTCCACAGGGAAGATGAGATTCAGGAAGGGTACGTGGGAACTGAAAACTGAATTTTATTCAGAGCTTCACATGGGGAAAAGGTATGTTTTTAAAATATATAGTCTAACTACAGAGTAGCATTCAAACATAGCCAAACCCAGGAAATATTTAAAATGGTAGACAAACAGCAATCAGTGATTTTTCCAGGGTAGTTAAATTTGTCCTGAATATGGAAGAAAGTTCCATCAAGTTCCATCATCACTGATATGTTGATGCAATGTGAGTCAAGCTGTGTCAATGAGGATGCTCGATTTAACAGAAAATTGGTCTGCTTTTTCCCTGCCTGTGACATCTACGGCTGTCTGAAGAGAGGGACTCAAACAGCGTCAGCCGCATCTCCATCCTACCTTGTATTCACGGGATGTTAGCAGATGGTACAGCATTTGGATACCAGTCCCTGCCATTGGGGTGGTAGACAGGCTGAAACCTACAGTGTTTCTGAATGTCAGGTCAGAAGGAGTCTTTCCAAAAACCCTAAAAAAGTTATTACCTTGACAGATAATATGTGACCATCAGACTGCATTTTCCACAGCTTTGCTTGTCAACCCCAATCTATGAAATGCTGAGTTGGGAGTGTATATGGGGAGTTGGGGGGGGGGGGCATTAAAATGGAAAACTATACAGTATACTTTCTCCAAGCTTCCTCCTCCACTTTAAAGGCTCAGAGAGTCACTGGTGTGGGTCATTGGGAAGCTGACCCAAGTAGCTAGACTGCCAGTTTTTCAGGTGTGCTTGTGACCAGTCCGGGGCTAATACTAACTAGCAAAAACTAATAATCATGAAAATTTGAACACTCATTATCTGATTGGGTTCAGTTCAGAACCACCACGGGTCTGATGGGTTTTTTTTTTTCTGTGTATATTTTCTTGCTTTTTCTTGCATATGATCTTGGGCAAACTAATCCAGGGTCACCCAGAATAATACCCATTCAACAAAACACAGTCTGCTCCTTCTCAGCAGTCTTGAATGTTTGCTGCAGGAATAACCCTGGCTTGCAAATATTCCTCATGCTGTGCAGCTGACAAGCTAGAGGATCTTATAAATATCTGGCCTAGATCCCCTGCCCCTAGTACATGAGGAACTTCGCCTGGTGCCTCTGTAGGCACCTGAATGCCAAGCTTTTCCCTCTAAAAGCATTTATGGATTAGTCTCTGTAGAGAATTGAACCTAATTCTTTTCTTTCTAAATAACTCTACCGATCTATCCTCCACAAAATACCATCTCAAGCATTCACAGGTGTCCCTTCGGATGCTAGATCAATATCAGGCTTTTGTGCAGAACCATCAGTAAACAAAGCACAGGTAAGGCGTTCTTCCTCAGGCCTGTCTCAAACCTCGTTATTGAAGCAGCTGTCACAGCAGAGATGGGAAAGTCTCTCACAGCTTCATCTCAATGCCACTGCATGTGAGGGACTCCTCCACAGTGCTGAGCAATTCAGAACAGTGATCCTTCTGTCCTTCCCTAGCTATGATATTTCTAAGTGCCCACACATGACAAAATGAACTTTGTTTCCTGAATTTGTTTTTCAGAGTGCTTGTTTTAAATACGAAGCATGATCCATCAGCATGAGTCACTCCACAGAGTTCATGAAGTACAGTCATTTGTGGGAGGGGCAGGAGGGAATATCACATTTACAAAATAAAGAACTGGATTTGAATTTTTTGCAAAGGTAACGCTGAGGAGAATCTTAATAAAAGCTTTCCTCCTGCCACATATATGCCTAGTGGTCCACTGAGACAGGTAAAGTTTATAGCAAAGTGAGCTAGTTCTGGCATTTTGTCAAAGAGACTGCAGCTTCCCTGCAAATTTGTAAAGTGTGGTCGATGGAAGGAGACACCTTTAATTTGTTTTTACTTCTAAGAGTCAGAATAAACAAGCCAAAGAACCATAAATGTTTTTCCTCTTTTGAAGATTGATTTGAGTGCTGTAAGATATGCCAAGTTCAGAGTTGTGGAACACGGTGACCTTGGAGCCAACCTGTGTATGTCCCTATATCACTACCTCCAGCTCAGTCTGCTAATCTGTGGCCCTCTCTAGCACCCAGTAGTTTACATTGCTAACTATTTCAATGACCTTATAAATTTGTCCACTTCCAAATAGCTGTGTCTGCCCAATATCCATGGGAGGGAAGAGTAGACAGTATACAATTTCAAACCCTTTATGTTCACAGACATTTCTAAATAAATATTTGTCAATTTTTTATTTTGATGGTAATGACAGTAGTAGGGGGAATGATTATGAAAATGCCATTTTCACAAACTCATTTCACTCTACTAAACCATGAATAAAAACCTATTACTGTTTCTCATTTTAGAATATGAAGCCTAATGCACAACTGGGGTGAGATTGCAATGTTTTGTTAATGTACAGTAAAAAAT
This sequence comes from Phyllostomus discolor, assembly GCF_004126475.2. Classification (NCBI taxonomy): domain Eukaryota; kingdom Metazoa; phylum Chordata; class Mammalia; order Chiroptera; family Phyllostomidae; genus Phyllostomus; species Phyllostomus discolor. The sequence goes on along the minus strand of NC_040910.2, from coordinate 26,122,432 downwards.
AAAATGCCCATTATTATAGTAATGAGAAAGACCATCACATCTCCCTGGACAACAATGCATTGCTGATTATTTCCTGTGTATATAGCCACTCAAGCATATTTCCAGTGGATATAATATAAATACATCTGTCATACTATAGCAAAAAGTCATATTTTAAAAGTTATTAAAATTATTACTCCAAATTTTAGAGAAGCAAGAGAGTATGAAAAATGAAAATGGGAAGCAAGAATTTATAAACAGAAGGAAAGGAAAGTCAAAAAGGAGTTGCGTCGTATTTCAGTACACACGTAGGCATGGTCCAGTTAAAAACTAGGGAGAATTCCACAGATGCAAACTGACCTCAGCCAACAAGAAAACATAATGATTAGTAGATCTGAGGACAAGCCATGGGCATTGAAAATTCCAACCTGTGTCCGTAGGAGTATCTCCTTAGGCTGGTCATGGTGAAAGCGACCCCAGACACAAGGAATTTGAGGAAATCTAAGCAAACAGACAGTTGCCATCAGAGATGCTTGTCCATCAGTATTCTGGCTGAGATTCAGTAGTATGACTCTGATTCCAAGGAGGAGGACTGGAAAGTAGGCCTTCTCCTACACACATGCAAGTACCAGGCAGATTACCAAAATAGATACTCAAGTACCACACTAAGAATTGCAGGGAAATAGACCTGGGGAGTTCCATCACTGAGATAACGTCAATTATAAAGTGTTAAACATGCATATTGATATCAACTTGCTCCCAAAACATTATTAAATTGATAATAAGGGAATGAGGGCAACTATTTAAATCCATAAGACAGAAAGAATGAGAGGGGAGACAACAGTAGCTGGGAGTTATCAGCAAATTTTAGAAAGATCAAAAGTGCAAAATAAATTCAAATGTTTATCTAATATCTATTATATGCCAGGCCCTTTTATAAGTATCTTAATTGTTGTAATAGCCCTGTGGGATCAGTACTATTATTAACCATAATTTACAAGTGAAGAAGTCCCTGAAAGGTTGAAGAATTTACCCAATTATCGTGTACTTAATAAGTGGCAGTGTCAGGGTTTGAATCAAAGGAAGTTTCTCTCCAGAGCTGGGACACCTAAAACACTTTCTGCTCTATTGTGCTGAGTGGTAAAAGACTTAGAAAAATACAGAAAGTTCTGCTCTATGTGCCTGCCTGGGAAGGAAAATTGCAAGAATGAATGTGGTTTGAGTCATAGAATCTCAGAACTAGAAACTGGAGCTTGTACTTTTGAAAGGATAGGTAGAGGAGGCTGGAGTGGAGACAGGAGGAGGGAGAAAGGTAAACTGAAAGTGGGAGAATTGGTTAAGACAGCTGCTCTCTCTGTCCATGAAGCAATCAGTCAGGCAGACCTAGAAGAGAACTGATGTGCCATATAGAAAACTAGGAATTAAGGGAAGTCTGCAAACTAAACAAGCCTCCTCCACAGCCATGGCCAGGTAAGAGACTAGGCAAAGGAAATAAAGAAAGAGCAAGAGAAAAGACAAAGATACTCACAGTTGGAAGTGTGTTACCCTTTCCTCTGCCTTAACGGTTAAGCCCCACTCTTTGGGGTTTTGTATTGTGCTGTTTGTGTGTGTCTTCGTATGTCTGTTATACCAATAGATATGGCATGTTTCTATTGCTAAATGGTACTACCAAAAACTGACTTATAAATTCAAATTTAGACTGTAAAGAAACTATTTAATTGGCTTAAAACAAGTAAGTGCTCATATAAGTTGCAGAAATAATAGCAACTAACACAATTGTTTTTAAGTGCCCATGATCCAGGATTCATCTTTAATAAACAAAAACTAGCTTGAGGATGTTGGTTTCATTAAGGATATGCAGTTGCCCACTACTCTGTAGTTTTGGAGCTAACAGACCACACGGAAAACCAGGGCAATGAGTTTGGAGCCTTTACGTGCCATTTTACAAGGTCAAAGGGGCACAAAATGCTTCAGCTCAAGATCCAGACACTTGCAGTTCAGCCTGATTAGGATGCTAGGGTGACTGAAAAATGATTGCATATAGAGAACAAGATGTGTGTTTCGTAAAAGAAGGTATGAGCAATGAAAATACAATTTTATTGAAGGAAGAGAAGGTAATCTTGCCCTAAAGTAAATGATTGTTCTGAAATAAGGGAAAAAGAACAAACAAAAGTTTTAGAAAAGTTGCAGAAAACTTTCTGGCTCTGTTACAGATGGTTCACGGGAAAGGAATCTTGAAAAAGAAATCTTATGTATAGTCAAAGTAAGGTTGGAATGGATTCATTTCAGTTAAAGTATACTGAAACATAAATTGGAAAATAGGTTTCTCTCTGTTAAAAGGACAGAAGTTTTTGTTTGTTGGTTTTTGTTGTTGTTTGCTTATTTATGTTTTTTACTATGGGCATGCTCCTAAGAGGAAATTTGAAAGGAGAGTAAACATGTATTCTGCATCATCAGGTCTTTGATTCCTCAGGTAAACCAAACCTTAATATTTAAAGAGCTCTATTTCACTTCTAACCATTTAACTTTCTATCATTGCTTGTGAAGTCTTCTCAAGTGAATGATTAAATACATAACTAAAATAAAGGAATCCCTTTTTACAAAAGGGGGAAATAAAACTAATTAGTCCTATTTGATGTTTGAAAAGTGGATTATAATCCAATTGCTCTCCCTCAAAGATGAAAATGTATTAGTAATGGTCCACATGTATTCTCATGGGGCAGGACTACAGACATAGCAGTTTCTAAAATACTTTTAGAAAGGATTTTTTGCTGCTTGGAAAATGCCCGAAGTTCCATGGGGGTTGGGGACCCATTTGACTAGAAAGACTAAACACCAGGTATACAAAACATGGCTACTTTGCAGCATTTCCATTGCACTTATCAACTCCAGTCCTCTGGTTTTATAGAACTGACAAGGCAGGTAAAATCTGTCGAATCTTTTAATCTGCCTTGGCCTAAAGTCTTTCCCTTGGTATTGCTTAACTTAAGAGCAACCCTGTTTTGTATACATCGATTGTGCTTTTCTAAAATTGTTACTGGAAAGCCTCGCCTTATGTGGTGAGATCCAGAAATGTGTGAACTTGCCTTATTAGGGAGACCTTTTAAATTTTTGCAAAGGACTTACAAAGGCTCTTCAAATTAATGCAAGCTCAAAGAGCCATCTTTCCACAGTGGGCTTCTGGGGAAGAGAGACAGCAAACACCATGGCCCACAGCCTGGACACACAGTCCACCACAAAAACACCCCCACGAGGACTCTCTCCAGCCTCACTTGAGTAGGCCGTACCAGATATTGTTAACTAATCCCTGAGTTGCAAGGTTAAAAGCTAATGATAGATGAATTTGGGTTTTTCATTTTAAAAAGCTCCCAAACTTGCACATCATCCCCCTCATTGAACACCCCAGCTTACAGAAGACCTCAAATTAAAGCTACTCAGAGCCTGGTTTTTGCCTTGACAGTTTTACATTAAATGTCTTACCTTTAAGTCTCTATTTAATTTACCTTGCTAAAAGAGATCAGAAAATGTTATATTCTGTTGGTATTATTTACTAAGTGAATATTAATGTCATTTTTATAAATGGATATAATTAACACATAGACTGGCAGCTTTTTCTGAAATTTTCTCTTTTCTCCTTTCTTAGCTTATTCTAATCTATGACTGTGACTTGTAAATACGTGTCTAGAGTTGATGAAATCACCCCATTTGGGTCCCAACCAGCTCAGCCACAGAGATTGTCAAGCTTAGTATTACTCATGTAAGGTAAAAATTAACAAACTAGAGTTGTAGAAGGAAAAGCTCAAAAGCAAACCCCTCTAAAGATTCACTTTATACAAAGCTGCAACTTTAAGAGAGATATGTTAAAGGAAAATAATTGCTAAAATAGTAACTTGTACATGTGATTAAAATACTCAATGTACAGAATAGGGAGCTTTCTTCAAGGATTAGTCTGCAATTGAATGTGCCGGAGACTCCCCCTAAACATCCTCAAGGCTGCCTGCTCCCTCTGCGCTGCCATGAAAGGGTAGAGTTTGACCCAACCTATCACCCTACCCTTTGTACCTCTGCAGAAACTCTTTCATCCAGAGATTTTGAAGTGTTTTTATAAATGTAAATTAACAAGCCTCATTATTATTTCTCTCCACAGACAAGGTTCAGTTAAATAACACAGAAATTCACCTGAATGGCCATCTCAGATGGCCTGAGAGGTCCTTTGTATCATCTGGAAATGGGTATTCAAGGTGTAGAAATACTGCAGCCTCACTGCAGGTCCAAATTCACTGCATCCTTTAGCAAGTACCACTGGAGGGACGAATCATCTTCTTTAATCTTTACAGCAAGGCTCCTACCAGTTGGCTATTTTAAGTTATTGAGTAAAAAGATAATTGGTACTATTAAAGGAAATATTTAAAAGTCTACAATGGCTGCAATAAACATAATGTCTCATTGGAAAAAGAAACTAAAGGCCTATAAGGCTACAGTTATCTCTACCCTTGACTGTTGTCGATAAGCTTTAGAATTAAAAGTAGCATCACCATTGAAATGGCTAATGGCTATCTCAAATACAAAATAACCAAAGGAGTACCTTGTTTTTCTGACCAAATTTATAGCCGCTTCTGCCCTCGTTTCCTATTTTCAGTTACTATGACCACCACCTACCTAGTTTCTCAATGACCAAACCTAGGGATTATACTTGATTCTTCCTCTACCTCTCCATCCTCCACCCCCATTGTGAAGAGAACACTGTGGCCGTACCCCTAATAGGTACATACTCCCGTAAGCCCAGGGTTGCTACACCGAATTTCTTCCTCCTCATTCTCTCTCTCCACAAAAACACTTCTCTCCCTCTGCAGCAAGTACCATGATATCCCTGTAGTATTTCCATCTGAGCTCAAAACTCAAGAAGACATTTTTCATCGTCCAGTGGCTCTTCTCGTTTCTTATAGGACAGAACATACTGTGCATCTCATAATGTGAAGGCATAAAGACTCAACTCGACCTAATGAGATAGAGAGAAAATATTATCTTACTTAGGTAAGCAGTTTAGTTGATGGATTTGAAATACTGCAGGAGTTGCAGATGTTCAACCAGTCCTGCAGAGACGCCATATGTCATCTTCCATTCTGGGTTCTCTGGTAATCGGATATGGAGTCAAGGAAGTGAACCTAGCAGCTAATAAATCGAGCATGACTCATCTCCTAAGACACCAAAAACTATACTATTCTAGTTTAGCATTAATAGTGGTTGCAAAGAAAGAAATAATTTTCAGGGTATATCCCAATAAGACTGTGCAAGCTGGTGCCTAACTTTATGAGATGATTTCTTCTTTCCTTTATGAAGTAAACTCAAAATGGATGAAGGAATTACTTAGCAGAGGTCAGGTGGTCAATCCGAGCTTCTTTTCTAGTACTATCTGTCCTGAGCAAGCAGAATGAAATAAGCTTCATACAATAGCGACACAAACAGATCCATCCAACATATGCAATTTACTGACAACAAATCAATATGCTTTGTGGATTCAGTCCGACAAAGTTTAAAGCAAACAAAAGATACTATTTCTCTGAAACAATTCTATACAGCTGTGCAAGAGATCTCTATCAAGCTTTTCTTTCCAAATACAAGTTATATCCTGCTTCTCTCAAAAATGCTGACACTCTACAGATATCCTCTGATATAATTTCTATAAGCTCCAAATAGCTTACATGTACTTATGTATTACCAAAAAAAGCTGTCATGCAGGCTTCCAAAAGCTCATGAATTGTAGAAGCTAACATTGATTTTTAAAGATTCCTGTGTCAGTTTTCATTTATACAATTCTCGTGTTTTAAAAATAGTACTCAAAAAATCCATACGCGTAATTTAATTATATTAAGTGCTAGATTTTGCTAGATTCTGTTATATTCAAAGGAAGAGATTTTTATGCCAAACATATGCATTTGTATTTAAATGACATGTAGACTTAGTGTATCTAAAATACATTATTATTGTGACTAACATTCTGTTTCACTCTCTGCCAGTGAGTGTGAGGGGGAACTTGGAAAAATATAAGTACGAGGGAAACGTTTCCTGGTGCCATTTGTTACATTTCAGAGTCCTGTATTACACGGCACAAAATATAAAATGTGTTATTAATATCAACCTGTCTGGAAGGTCTCAAAAGACCTATTTTTTATTTTGAAATTTCTCAAAAGAAAAATAACCTTAAACTTTTACTGTGCATTTGTGTACCACCTTCATGATGGAGAAGGTCTACCCGTTTCCTAGACTTATAAATAAATAAAACATACCTTCTGGGAGAAAGGGAAAACCTAAACAGGAATTTTTTTAATTGAATTGAAAATTTCTTTGAAACTCAGCACACGTTATGTTGTGACACTCTATTTGACTCAATGTGCCTTCCAAATACAGTGAAGGACATTTCCTAGCATTAAAAAGGACAATGTTTCTTTAATCAAACACATATAATTAGAGATTGAAATAGTACAGGTGTCATTGAAAGTTACCTTGATAACTGGGGTTATAGAATAAAAAAGCATAACAGCACCAATTCAAATGAAGTTGAATATGAATAAAAACTCAAAATACATACTTTAGGAAAAGTGAATACAGAGTTGTCATAGGGAAGAGAGGTAAACTCACTGTGACTCTAAGCAAAGGCCCTCAAGGTGAAAGGTACAGGAGAAGAGGATTTATTCCTATATAAAGATCTAGTTTCCACTTCTCAACAGATACTGTTTTCCCAAATACTTTAAGACTAGAAAAGCTCTCCTGGCTCCCTTCCCCACTGGTGCATAGACCAGAGGAGACAACCCCAGACGAACTTCTCACATACATTCCTGAATTCTTGTCTTGCCTCTCCCTCTTTCCACGGCTGCTCCACTGGTCCTGACCCTTCTTGGACCCCAGTTCCCACCACCTGTCTCCGGCTTTGACGGCTTTGACGTCTGTGGCCAATTTAATCTGATAACTCCCTTCCCTCAACTTCCCCTCTGCATTCCCTCGCCTTTGCCACATAGATTTTGGTCTCTCAACACCTTGAATTCTGGCATTCCTCAAATAAGGAACTTCTGCTCCAACTTTTAGCACCAGTCTATTCTATGTGCATTCGGTCATGACAGGTTTCAAAATGACTCACATCCTTAAGATGTTTACAATAACATTTTATATCAGCTACAGTTCTGTAAGCAGGAGATGCTATTTTGACAAATTTACATGAAAGGAAATTTATTGAAAGAATAGTGGCAGACCGAGGATCAACAGGGAAAACTCAAGCATCAGACTGAGAAATGCACAGAAACCAAGACCCACACCTCAGGACCAGGCAGGCAGAAACTACAGGGAAGCTTTTACAGCAAGAAGACTCCAATTAGCCTGTAACCTTTGATATAGATGAACACCAATATTCTTTCATCTGTTTGTTCCTCGATTCAAGATGAATAAAAAGAAAATACACAAAATTAAATTGAAATGCCCATTATGCAAAAAGGAAAAATCAGCCGATACTACTGCCAGTAGAAGTCCCTTAGGTTGCACTAGAGAACAGCTACCTGAACAGAGACTTTATCGAACACATATGATTATCTTAAAGTCATGTTAGTGCACTATTTCTTCTGTTAAATAAGTAGTTCTATTGGGATTGCAGAACCCTGTAACTCTCTAAGTTCATATACACCTCAGTTAATTAGAGCCCTGAAATCTTACAGCTAGAACAAGAGATTCCATTATAGATATAAAGATCAGAAAATTAAAATATCTGCATAATTGAATTGTTTCTTTAATGTGAATGAAATTCTGTTATTAGGATTAGGCAATTGTCAGTAAACTAGGAACAGAGAGGACCGTCCTCAACTTGATAAAAAAAAAATATCTACCCCCAAAATGTAATGTTAAATTCATTTAATGGTTGGAAACTAGCAACTTTCCCACTAAGGTCAGGAACAAGGTAAGGCTATCTCTCCTCACTACTGCATTTCGATATCGTGCTAGCTAATACAATGGACAAGAAAGGAGAGAAAAGGTGTACATATGGGGAAGGAAAAAAGAATCACCCAAAAGCTCCTAAAACTAATAATTATAGCAGAACTGCAGGATCCCATGTTAATATACAAAATCAATTGTTTTCCTATTTATCTTCAATGAACAAGTGGAAACTGAAACTTAAATAATAATAATATTATTGTTTACATTAACACTCCCCAAAATAAAATATTTTGTTATAACTCTAGCAAAGTATATACAAGATCTATATAAGGAAAACTCCAAAATTCTGATGAATTGAAACAAGAACTCAATAAATGGACATTTCACATTCTTGGATAGGAAGACTCAAACTTGTCAAGATGTTAGTTCTTCCAAAATTGATCTATGTATTCAATAAAATCAAAATCTCAGCAATTTAGTTTGTGAATATCAACAAACTGTTTGTAAAGTTTATATGGAGAAACATGAGACCTAAAAGAGCCAACACAATATTGAAAGAGAAGAGCTAGAGGACTGACAGTGCTCGACTTCAAGACCTATGATGCGGTCACAGCAGTCAAGGCGGTCTGGTGCTGGTGGCAGAACAGACAAACAGATTGGTGGACCAGCACGGGGCCCAGAAACAGACCCACACAGATACAGTGAAATGATCTTTGACAAAAGAGCTCAAGTAAAACAATTGAACAGATCGTCTCTTTTCTTTTTTTATGTGAATACCCAAAGTTTATGTTTTATTTTATTTTTTAATTTAATTTTTTAAACTTATTTTTTCTTATTAAATTATACTTGGCAAAGAATATTATATTAGTTTCAGGTGTACAACACAGTGACTTGACATTTCAATTTTTACAACGCAAATATCACTGTAAGTCTAATAACCATCTGTCATCATACAGATAGTCTTTTTAACACATGGTACAGAACAACTGAATATTCACATACAAGCAAAATGAATCCAGACACAGAACTTACACCATTCATAAAAATTAACTCAAAATGGATCATAGACCTAAATGTAAAACACAAAACACTAAAATTCCTAGAGATAGCATAGGGGAATTCTAGTTGGACTTTTTAGATGCAATAACAAAGGCACAATCCATTAAAGAATTCATTAGCTGGACTTCATTAAAATTAAAAATGTATTCTCTGAAGAAGACACATATTATACTACAATGGTGAACACATATCATTACACATTTGTCCAAACACAAAGAATGTACAATACTGATAGTGGGCCCTACTGTCAATCATGGTCTCTGGGTAATAATGATGTATTAATATAGATTTTTCAATTGTAACAAATGTACCACTCCGGTGAGGATAGTCCAAGTGGGGGAGGCTATATGTGTGGGGAGAGGACGAGGGTATATGGAAAAATCTCTCTGTATTTCCTGTTCAATTTTGCTAAGAGCCTAAAAGTGCTCTAAAAGTAAATTCTATTTTTTTAAAGTGGTCCTAAGAGAAATTAGAAGATACAACCAAAGAATCAGAGACTGAGAGGACCCACATTGTAAATGGAGGAAAGTTAAAATGCAGATCAATACATTTCTAAGGTTCCAAACCTTTCAGCTGCAGTGTTCATTAGAACTGGAGTACCTGCATGTGCTGCCCTAGGATTTGCAGGATTTCCAACCTCCTTTATTGCTTCCTATATATTTAAAGCATCCTCTGCTCTTAGCACTGCAATTACTGTGAGCAAGCCTCTGTTCCTTGCGATAGTAAAAATTGTAAGGAAGATGAAAGAAAAGATAAGGAGTGGTGAGAGAGGAAGTGAAAAAATGGAAAGCATGGTATTTTTAATGGAAAAAAAAAATTTCAAGAAATAATTTGTTAATGTGATGTGCCACAAGTATCATCAACTATGAAAAAATGTTTACAGTGCCCAAAGGACATACAATTGGGAAGCCATACAACGTGCAAACATGTGTGCACAGTTGTACATGTGTACGGAGTGTGCAGGTGGTGCATGTGTGTGTAGCTGTGATGGTGGGAGAAATGGTGGGAGAGGGACAGAGTAGAAGCTGATGAACTTGCAGTTAGTTTAAATACAGATATTTTTTATTTCCACAGTCGAGTAATTTATTTTAAATTTGAGTAATTTCAAATTCCACAAAACAAAACTGAAGAACAGGAGGAGTATTTTGTCTGAATTCTTCCGTGTGTACACTCAGTGATCAAAAACACAATATCTAACTACACACCATTGGCATCATGGTGCTCTTTGCTCCAGAACGGGGTGGTCCTGCAGCAAAAGCACCGGATCCAGCACAAGCATACCCGTTGCATGTAAAGTGAACAAAACACACTAGTATTTTCTATATGTGCAATGAGGAATTCTGAATTTAAATCTCTTTTTTTCAAGGAAAAGCTAAAGCAAAAATATGGGCATGTGACCATGCAGGACCGAAATGCCAACACAGACAGCACTAATCAGCACGTGCTATGCTGGACGGCAGTGCTTGCCCAACTATTTGAAAGATGCGTTACATCAGCTTGCCTGACTTTTGAATGTTAGCATAAAGAGCTCTCTAACTATGCAGGTTGCCTCATTCCACATATACACAGATTTTTTACTCATACGATAGATTGTAAATTGAATTTTTTAAAGTCCTACCATACTTTTAGGAATATAAAACTTGAAATGTCTGCAATCTCCTCTGAGATCTATTTAACTGTTCCTGAATGTCACTAGCAAAATTATTTTTGCAGATTTCCATACACTTATAGTTCATTAAAATTAAATCCACTCAGTGTCTTACCTTTCAGTTCTGTAAGTCAAATGTCTAACACGAGTCTCGCTGGCTTAAAATCAAGGTGTCCACAGGGCTCTGCTGCCTTGGGGAGTCTCTGAGGGTGAAGCTGTCTGCGTGACTTTTCCAGTTTCTGGAGGCTGCCCGTGTGCCTCCATTCCTGGCCCTTTCCTCTATCTGCAAACCTAGTAAAAACACCCTGAGTCTTTCTCGAATCACATCACACTGACCTCCCCTGCTTCCCTCCACTTTTAAGGATCCTTGTAATTCCACTGGGCCCACCAATTAACACAGAATAATGTCTCTGCTTTAAAATACACCAATGAGCCACCATAATTCCATGTGCAACCTTAATTCCCCTTTGCCAGGTAACAAAATCGATCTCAAGTCCTAGGGATTAGGATGTGGTTGGCCATACTTGGGAGAACATCATTCTGCCTACCACACTCATGTATGTCTCTTCACCTTCTAGGGTATTGAACCAAGTCCCTCAATTTCAATCCTTTCAGTATAATATCTAACATTAGTTGACTGGTACCTATGTGCAGATCAGAGGGCCAAGCATGTTATATAACCAAATAGGAAATGTGGGGATAGGGGGAGAAGGGGAGAGGACATTCACTTTAGTTTTGTATACCTGAAACCTTCCATCCCTACTTCATCTCAGGCATGTGGTTCACTTAATCCCCCTTCCAGCTCTACAGAGTTTTAGCCAAAAGAAAGTAAGTTTTTTCTGGGAAAGAATCCAGGGGAATGTAGTTCTCTTTCCCCCACGCATCTGTACCCCCATGTCGCACACATGCCAAAGGGTCACTGCTACTGTGCTTGCAGACACCTGTAATTGGTTTAAAAGAATAATGATTTTGTTCTATAATTCAATAGAATAAATTTGAATATGTTGGAATTTAATATTAAAACCTTGGGGACAGACTGCATTCAAGCAAGACCATGCTTATATCAGGTGTTTTCTATTTCTGTTTCTAGGTAACACTTGATTATTATTGGTGTTGCTTGGAGCAAGACAAGCTTAGCTTAAGGCTGGTCACAGGCGTTAAATGTGCTCCTTTTCATTACTCTCATCCAATTTCTCCTTTTTGTTTCCTTTCTCTCGCCCTCTTTCCCTCCACCACTTCTTCCTTTGTTCAGTATAAATATTATTGAGCCCCTACATGTTCAGAGATTTTTTAAGATTTTAGCCTTCTTTTCCATAAATGCTGCAAAAAACAATGTTTTGTTATTAAAAGCTCTTAAGTGATTAGTCACTAGGCAAAACAAAGTAGTCTACAAACATTTTTCACTACCTCAAGATTGTGGTTGAGATGGTGTTTTAAATTTAAGCATACATGAACAAATACTGTTCCAGTTCAAATGACATAGGAAATAAATATTTTATGTAGAAAAAGATTAAATTTTAAAAATGCATATTTATGGCCCATTACTTGATATTTGGATTTAATGAAAGAGTTGAAAGCAAGGACTAAATCAGGATAAAGGCTTTACCATTCTTACTGGAAACGAAATGTTTTTGACATAAAATAAAAATAGTTTGAATTCTTTTTTCATTTTCTGAGATCAAGCATACCATTTAAAGGTAGACTTGTTTCTCCTAAGAACATGAATTGTTACCAAGTATGTAAGAGTTATCTACAAATTATAGATGCATGTTGGCCTGGAGGATAAAATTTGATATCAATTAATTAGGCACCCAGCAAGTAACAGCTATTTAATATGTATTTGTTTTTCAAAACAGAAATGGAGTTGGTATAATAAAAACAATAATTCAGTCTTTTATAAAAACCAATACAGGACATTTAAAAACTTTAACTTAATTTGACAGCCAAATGTTTCTTCTTATTCTGTAGAGTACCATACTATATCTATTTCTGGAGCTACTCTGTACTTATCTTCCCATCCTAATGCAGGAACCCCAGTACGTGGCTAACCACTCATGACCACAGAAGCCAACTCTCACTGACGCTTTTTGCTGCCTCCTTCAAATGCCCCATTTCTATGACTTCCCTCTCTCCCACCTCTTCCCACAAACATTTACTGCTTACTTGATGCCCACCAAGAGCTATGTTCTGGGGCTACACACATAAAATGGTTTGTAAAATGATCTGGTTCCTTCTTCTCCAGAGTTCATTCAAACATAGGTAAGTTAGTGAGTAGTCTAGTACAATTGCTTTCAAACTTTTAAAAACATTCTCCATAATTAAAATGTGCACATTATATTTCCATCTATTAGGTACATGTGTCAGGGGAAAAAATGAGTCACACAGCAATACTTATTGTTATGCATGATACACTCTGATTTTTTCTATCTATTTCTTCTATTTCTTCTCATGCTGATCAAGACCTTTTAAGTTGTTTTAATGATCTATTGTATTAAAAATCAGAGTATGAAAAATAGAGCTCTAGAAAATGTACATATCAAACAAAATTCCAAAAGATTGGGAACTTAGTACTTTGTATTTTCTGTGGCATCCCCAAATACTTAGAAAACTCTCTAGTAAGGGTTAGTCAACATAACCCATCATAAACCTGTTGGATGGATGGATATAGGAAATGTTTTTATCAGTCCCTAACTCCTTTTTAAAAATTTTATTGTATTCATGGGGTGACATTGGTTAATAAAACTATATAGGTTTCAAGTGGCCAATTATATAATACATCATTTATATACTGTATTGTGTGCTCACCCTCCAAAGTTCAGTCTCTTCCCCTCACCATTTATCCTCCCTTTTCCCTCTTCTTCCTGCCCTCACCCTCCTTTCCCTCTTGTAATAACCTTACTGTTGTCTGTGTCTATGAGGTTTTTCTTTTTAGCTTAACCTCTTCACCTCTTTTACCCAGCCTCCAAACACCCTCCCTCTGACAGCTGCCAGTCTGTTTTCTGTACCTAAGAGTCTGTTTCTATTTTGTTTGTTAGTTTATTTTGTTCATAAGATTCCTCTTGTAGGTGAGATCATATGGCATTTGTCTTTCTCTGACTGGCTTACATCACTCAGCATAATACTCTCCAGGTCCATCCATGCTGATGCAAAGGGTAAGATTTCCTTACACTTTATGGCCCAATAACATTCCATTGTGTAAATGTACCACAGACTTTCTTTATCTACATATCTAGTAATGGGCACTTGGGATGCATAGTTTTGATGAATTTTTTAAAACATTTACTTTTAGGCATTAGTGAGACCTCAAGGCAGATTTAAAGACATCATATTTGTCATTTATAAACCCTTATAATATAGTCTTTGAAGCTATTACATATTACTACTCTTTTGCAGAGAAGTCAACCCAAAGATCAACAAGCTAGTTAGTATACACTTAAAATCAGAAAGCAGATTTTTTTCTCTTCTACCATAGTTTTTTTTTCTGCTATACCATGCTGCTCACATATAACCTCACATACGCAACTTTCAAGGTAATTTCTTCACATATTTTCCCACTTTCTTTCTCTATAATAAATCTTATAATTGTCCTCTATCATGATTTTATTCATTAATAAGACTTAAAGTCTGTAGATGGAGACTCACGTTGCTTCCATATCTGGGCTACTGTAAATAACACTACAATGATCACGGGTGCCTATATCTTTTCGAATTTGCTGTTTTCTTCAGATAAATACTCAGATGTGGAATTGCTGGGTCATAAAGAGTTCTAAAATAGTTCTATTTTTAAGTGTTTGAGGAACCTTCTTTCATACTAGACTCAACAGGAGATCACTTCATAAATTATATAAATGTCTAACTGCTATGCTGAGTACCTGAAACTATTATAAAATACTATTGAATCTCAACTGTAATGAAAAAATAAAAAATAAGATTTAATTGTGCAAGATTAAAGAGAAAATGGATAAAGTACAAAAAGAACACACATGAAAGACAGTTAATCCCGCAGAGTGAATGAGCTCTTTAAGCTCTGTCTGCTGGTCTCAGGAAGTTCTGTGAAATGTCTGTTATTTTCAATCCTATACTATAAACTCTACCTTTTTGTCTCTATACTCACAATTTCACTGATGTAATAACTTTTATAAAATTGGATAACACACTGAGTTAAGAGTTCTACATTTATTTTTAGCTTTATTGATCTTCAGACAAAATCTTAATTATTGGCAATTTGAGGAAATAAATGGTTCATGAACTTCATTTCACTAGACATACATTTAGAAATGCAGGCATTTCCTACGCAATCTCCTAATACAGATGGGAAAGGATGACTCTCGGACCACCACACGTCTCTCACCTTCCTCTGGCAACCACTGTTCCGGCACTGATCTCACTCAGAGTAGTTCCTGGAAACCATCAAACTCGAAATCTGGCAGAGAAGAGAGTACACTGACACCTGATAGGACAGAGGGAGCAATTTAGAAGAGTCTATGGAAACTGTTTCATCCTAATGTCTAGAATAATAAAACTGGGTTTGTAGGGTTAACAAAAATTGTGATTATTTGAAAGCTATTGCCAAGACATCTAAAAACGTAATAGAACTTGCTGAGGCCTTTGACTAAAGGTGACCTTTCTGAAGTTCAAAAGTGCTATCGCAACCCTTTCTAAGGGATAGAATAGGCTAACCTTTGGTAATAAAAGTATGAGAAGTTGTTGCAAAGGAACCTAGCTCCTTTGTACACAGGTGCTCGCTCCCCTTCACAATATCTGGCTCCTGCTTCCTTCCTCAAGCTTCAGATAATGAGGAGCACATTGCATAAGATGCAAACGAATTTAAGACAAAACAGAACAAAGCAACAGAGCTTCACATTTGCTTCACTGCATTTGATGTTTTGTCAGCTACAGCCTTTTTTTACTTTAGCAACTCTGAACATTTACCTTGCCAATATATTTCCTTATTTTTTGGAATGATTAATTATCTTATTAATCATTTTTTGGAATGATTAATTATCATTTACCTTGCCAATGTATTTCCTTTACTGTATTTGTCCCCAGCATGGTGCTTTAACTCAAGGGCATATATTTTTCTCAGAACTAAAAGGCCCCAAGGCAATGTTTGGTGACTTAAGTTAGAAGAGAACTGCCTGCAAAAGTTATGGTTTTTTAGAGTAAATCCTGTTAACGAAAACTTACTCTAAAAAAAAAGTCTTTAATCCCAACTTCAGAGTAATACTACTGCTTCAATCATATCATTAAAATCATGAAAACAAAAACAGTATTTGTTTTAATGTTCTTGATCCTCTTGGTATTTAGCAAGATACCAAAGGCATCAAAAGCATCCACATAACCTTCATGTTGTTGTCTTTTATTTCCCCAGATACACATTCACTGGGAATAAAATATTTTTAATATTATTCAGTTGTCATCCCTCTTTATGCATAAACGTGAGGTCCTTAAATGCAACAATATTGAGAGGATAGCCTGCTACAATCCCCAACTGCTTCAAAATCTCAATTGCATCTATTTTTCATTTTGTTGTTTGACACAAGTTCCATAATCACAACATGAATGTGTCCTTTACAAGAACAACAAAATCTCTCTGTTGGCCAAAAATAACGTCTCTCTCTTTAGAGAAGAGTAGGAAGACTAGCATACAAACAAGAAAGATTTAAAATTGCTTTAGAAAATCAAAATTGTTTTTCATTTCTCATATACAAATAATTCATTTCCTACTGGATTCTTGTAACCAGTTGGTTGTCACAAGAGTAAAATAAGGAGCTGAGCATCTAAGGACAGAATATTATCATAAAATTTATGAAAATACAAAGTAGAATTAAATAATCTATTTAAAACATTCAAAGCAGAAAGATCATAGAGGGCATTGAGGAAGGGGAAAAAAGTGTGCTCTCTTTATTTGTGTTTTAGTGTTTTCAAATGGGTGTACTTATTCTAAATACAATTTTAAAATTTCCATAGTATTTTAAAATTCCATTAAGGCCAGCAGAATTGGCATCTTAAGAAGACACATACTTTGTGGGACAGACAGGAACTATTCCTTAAAGAAGAAAAAAGTAGACTAACAAAATCAAAACTTAATCTATGTAAAAACTTGCTTAAAAAAAAATAAATCATGACCTTCGAGGTTCCTCCTGGAAACACCAGTTGTGATATTTGAGTCACCAAGACAACACACCTTTATCTATCTGCAGTTATAACTGTCTCATGCAAAGATGTAATTTTACTAACATAGTATATTAGTCATGATTAAATGTTAAGTTATGAAGCAGTTAACATATTTTGCATTTTGTTACCCTATATATTAAAAAGCAATTGGTAGCATAATAATTAACCCTTTCTTCCAAAATAAAGGTGTCTCTTAACAAGCATCGACTTTCAAAAAATAGGAAGTGATGTTCCAAACATTTTACATCCTAACATGATAATTTGTTACACACACTTATATATTCACGTACACATAGATTCGTGTGTATACATGTATATATACATATATATGTATATATATGCACACATATATAAAATGTTTTATACGTATTTCACTAATTACAGTTAAGATTTTGGTTGAGTGTTTAAATATTATACATTTAAAGTTCCCTATGTAATACCTTTGGCTCACAGACTATTTTGTTTTAGCAACAGATTACTGATATTTAGTGGAAATGACTTTCTTAACTTTTTAAAACTCTGCATGCTACTACGCTGAACAAAATCACATTTCTATTACCATGCAGGGACAAAGGGATGTTGAAAATGTAACTAGTAGTGAGGGAGGAGATAGAATAGGAATGAGGAAGTCCTGAGACACTGCAGCTGTCATCAGGCAGCACCCTGATTTTCGACAATCACCTTGTCGAGGAACCACACTTGTGCAAGGAACCACACTTGTGCACCAGCGCTTCAGTTGACCACTGTTTCACCTTTGCCTCATTATAATAAATTAGCATTTTGGTTTCCAACCCCATGTGGGCAATCAAGGAGAATTATAAGACCCAGTAAAGCCTACATACTTTTGGCGGAAGGGAACTTTTCAACAGTCAGAGATGGCCCACTCCTGTATCTTGGGAAGTGTACTTTTCTTTTTTTTAACATATTTTATTGATTATGCTATTACAGTTGTCCCGTTTTTCCCCCTGTACAACCTCTCCCACCCACATTCCCCCCTTTAGTTCATGTCCATGTGTCATACTTATAAGTTCCTTAGCTTCTACATTTCCCATACTATCCTTACCCTCCCCCTGTCTATTTTCAACCTACAATCTATGCTACTTATTCTCTGTACCTTTTCCCCCCCTCTCCTCCTCCCACTCCCCTGTTGCTAACCCTCCATGTGACCTCCATTTCTGTGGTTCTGTTCCTATTCTAGTTGTTTGCTTAGTTTCTTTTGGTTTTGCTTTAGGTGTGGTTGTTAATAATTGTGAGTTTGCTGTCCTTTTACTATACATGTCTTTTCTTTATCTTCTTTTCTTAGATAAGTCCCTTTAACATTTCATAAAATAAGGGCTTGGTGATGATGAACTCCTTTAACTTGACCTTATCTGAGAAGCACTTTATCTGCCCTTCCATTCTAAATGAAAGCTTTGCTGGATAGAGTAATCTGGGGTATAGGTCCTTGTCTTTCATGATTTAGAATATTTCTTTCCAGCCCCTTCTTGCCTGTAAGGTCCCTTTTGAGAAGTCAGCTGACAGTCTGATGGGAACTCCTTTGTAGGTTACTGTCCCCTTATCTCTTGCTGCTTCTAGGATTCTCTCCTTCATTTTTACCTTGGCTAATGTAATTATGACGTGCCTTGGTGTGTTTCTTCTTGGGTCCAACTTCTTTGGGGCTCTCTGACCTTCCTGGATTTCCTGGAAGTCTATATCCTTTGCCAGAATGGGGAAGTTCTCCTTTATTATTTGTTCAAATACATGCTCAATCTGTTGCTTTTCCTCTTCCCCTTCTGGTACCCCTATAATTCGAATGTTGGAACGTTTAAAGATGTCCTGGAGGTTCCTAAGCTTCTCCTCGTTTTTTCGAATTCTTATTTCTTCATTATTTCCTGTTTGGTTTCTTTTTTCTTCCTTCTGGTCCACTCTATTGTTTTGAGTCCCAGTTTCTTTCTTATCACTGTTGGTTCTTCATGCATCTTCCTTCATCTCTTTTATGGTAACCTGCATTTTTTTCATCTAATTTGTGCCCAAAATCAACCAATTCTGTGAGCTTCCTGATCACCAGTGTTTTGAACTGTGCATCCGATAGGTTAGCTATTTCTTGGTTGCTCAAAAGAATGAGTTCTGGAGCACTGATTTGTTCTTCTATTTGAGCCATCGCTCTCTTTTTTTTTTCCAGTCTGGTCGCTCTTGTTACAGTGAGGGGCGGAGCCTTAGGTCCAACCAATACCTTAGAAATTTTAGATTTTTGTTTTGTAATGAGATACATTGAGATATAATGTTGTGAATTATTTAACCATAAATATGGCTTAAAAATTGTGGAGCCCAATTAGGATGGCACCACATAGTACTTTAGACATAAAAGTCTAAAAGTACTCAAAAGAAACACTGTGTTTCACTTAGATTGGTTCAGATGTCTAGTTACAGGTATTGCATAATTTAAATGATTTCAAGTTGATGTGCCTTTTAGTCAGACTAATGAGAATTAAAGATGAGGATCAATACAGCTCCAACCATTAATTCACAGAATTTTACATGCCAGTGCAGTATTTATTTATTCCACCTTTGACTAGTTATGTAAGTTCGTATAGTAGTAGTTGCCAACATTAATTCCAAACATGTTATATTTTCTTTGATTTTCACAGCAAATTATACAATCTACTTATTCTCATCCATGTCTTATATTTACAAAGGTTAAGCTGCCTTGCCCTCGTTCGCTTTACATGGGGCACAGCACCTATGTACTAAACACAAGAATCAAACCCTGGTCCCTCTGTAAGCTTCTAAGAAATTATAAAACATGATGTAATTTTCCTTCATTAATCTTGCAGACTAGGTGAGATGATAAGACATAGTGAGACAAAAGGAAGTAAAGCATGGCAGAAAACCTGTGTAAATTTGCTTTTAAAGCCCTCATATATTTAGTCCCTAATCTTGGGTCCTTAGTTGCTTTTGATTTCAAAATTGGGGGGGAAAAATCTGATATATAGTTTGGTTTTCTGGAAATACTAAATAGCATTTTAGAATTTTCACAGTATAGGTCTATAAAAAATAAAATAAGGTAAATAAGTATTAGATGATATGGGACCTGTTATTTTTAGATAACTCATATATAATAAATATTATTTCTGAAGATAGTTTTTAAAACATTGTTTCTGAAAATATGTAACTTAATGGGGTTGTTTTCCTCACTGATCAAATCTCCATGGCCAACCATTTTAAAAGTATAAGGAAAAATAAAGATCTCAAAAACAGAAAATAAATGAGAGAAAGGTGTCATCTAGCAAAGAAAATTAAAAATTGAGACCAACAAGACATGCTTAAATGATGACAATAATTTTTAGTCCAGACATGTAAATCCATCTGAGCATGGAATCTGACTCTATAATCTCTTAAAATGCATTTTAGCTCCATGTTCTATGTGTAAGTTCCCTAGTTCCATAATAGATTCAACTTTCTTTTATAATAAGGACTGGTCAACAGTTCTTAAAGATATTAATCAGCTACACTTTCCTTGTGGAAAAGGCAGATTAATCATCCGCCTTTGAAATACAAATAAAATACAAATGAGGACCCAATGCCTATTTAAAGCTAGTTAAAAGAGGAGGATTTAGGGATACAGGCAACCTAAAGATATTTCCCCTCTCCAGGCTCCCAACCACAAGCTTTCTGCCACTCCTGATTAAAGCTGTTATTGGGATAATGAGCATCTGAGTACAGGAAAAGGCGTGGGCACTGGTGAATTCCACTAGAGCGAACTGGAGTAGGGTTTTTTCTTGATGGGCTGGGTAAGTTTCCAGAGACCCAATTTAAGCCTTGGGGAAGGATCATAAAAATAATTCTCCAAAAGGGCAAAATGAGGAACCTCATAAGTTTAAAATGAATATTTCCAAAGTTTTATCTAATTAATAATTATTGCTATTTCATTAATTAATAAGAAAACAAGGAAAATATCATAAGGTTAAAAAGAAAAGTCAAAGTAGAGCATACTTATAGTCAGATAAGGAATGCTGAAATGAATTTACAAAGGGATGAGAAACTGACAAAACTAGTCAATACTCTCAGGGCATTAATTGCATTCCATCAAACATAATTTGCATTTCTATAGATGGAAATTTTTCACATTGCTCTCAGTTTTCTACAAATTAACATCTATCTTTGGAGAGTTACAAAACAGCCTGCTCAAAGACAAAGACAGAGATAACCCAGATGGAAGGGCTTGTCAGGATATCCAGTACATTTCAGTCTTTCACAGTTTTGGTTTACAACGAACAAATGTAAATAATTAAATCTTAAAAGGACAGAAATAAACTATCTTGGAATGGGCAACATAAGTTTAAACAGAATCCTTGAAACAGATGAAATATAATACAGTGGAACTTATTATAGAACAGACAATATTCCACCATTTCAGGAAGTAAAAGACTAGGTTTTATGGGTATTAACTTTCCAGTTCTCAGGGAAAAGGGCAGGGAGGGTAGGAGATGTAAGAAGTGAACATATTCTAAAAATCTTATCATATATAGATTTGGGAGCAAATAAAGAGGAAATGGGACACACCATGCTTGGCAAAATACAGGCCTCTTGGTGATTGCTACTATGCTTCCAAATAATTGTCAAAAAATATTTTTTTGGAAACTGAGAATAGGGAAATGGAACTAAAAGCAACACAGATTGATGAACATTTTTGCCCATTAGCACACTTGAACCACCATGTAGCTATATATTATTACCAGTAGCCTTACCTCTAGCTCACTGATAGATAATATTCATGGACTATACTAAAGGAGAAATTTGGAGCTTGGTCTCTTTTATGAAAAACACCTGTCCTGAAGGGCTCTATAAAAATGAAGCTAGGGCTTTTTGGTTTTGAAATTTTTTTATTGGTTTGTTTTGGTTTGGCCCAGATATTAAAACTTGTTCTGACATAAAGAAAATGAACAAAGTCTGGCTGTCATATCACGTCTTGATGTTGTTTACCTACTGATTACAAGTCACACCAATTGGCCTCCAGATAATTTTAGGAATTAAATCTCAGGAAGTGAGTCCAATCAGGGAATAGAGAGTTTCACAAAACAGATTGAGTTTGTTGGATATAGGCGTAAGATTCAAGAAACATGCTTAGAAAACTCAAGAAATATAAATGATTGCTTTAAGTTTACAGCTAATGCAAACTGCTATAATTTGACTATAGCTTCTGCAATTTAAAAGATGCCAATATTCAGTGTTATGGCATTTAACATCAGGAAAATGAGACTTAGGCACAGATGGGTTTTCAGGCTTCAAGGGAACAAATCCTTAAATTTAAATAACTGTGAGAATAATTACATAGTTTTGTGGCAAGTTACAAGAAATACATCACATTCTTTCAAACAGAGCTCTTTGTCTGCTATAATTACACTTTCTAGAAGAGTGTTGCACAAAATACAGAAGCTTATCTCCCTCAATCAACGTTATCATCACAACATTGAAGTGTATTTATTAATGTTCTTGGGCATGCTTCTGTGACAGAAACTATTCATAGCAACCAAAATAGGTGTTCTCATTGTTTAAAAATTACCATAAAATTATAAAACCTA
Organism: Phyllostomus discolor; assembly: GCF_004126475.2. Lineage (NCBI taxonomy): Eukaryota > Metazoa > Chordata > Mammalia > Chiroptera > Phyllostomidae > Phyllostomus > Phyllostomus discolor. The sequence continues at coordinate 26,100,088 of NC_040910.2, read as the reverse complement.
ATGTTTAAATTTCTAAACAATTAGAATGACCATAATTTCTATATTATATATTTTATAATATCTACCATGTATTATTTATGCATAAATTATATAGATCAACACACATTGACCCTTGTATTTTTCTGCCTCTACATCATAGGGACAAGGTCAGAATAGGTGTTTATTTCTCTGGGAAAATGATGAGGATTATGCAGGGGCATCTGGAACCCAGCTAGGCAGTTCAGCACTAAATGTCATTCTGCTCCTCAATAAGAAGGGAAATGTCTTCTGAAATTGAAAAATTGGAATAGGTTTCTCCACTACAGTTTTATATAAACAGATTCTCAATCCCACAACTGGATATCAAGTAAAATTGCCAAGTAAGTATTTTTTTCTCTTTTGACCATAAAATACCTCATCTCTAATCCTTTCAAGGGACAAAGTAGAGTAATGCCTAAGAAGACAGATCCAGGGAAAGGACCCACAAAGGATCTGGAAATGTGCTCAGCTCAGGGCTGTTTGTATAGGAAATTCCAAGATCCCAGCATTTGGAGCATGGTCTGGGCACCCCTGTGTGGGCACATCCCTGTGGCCACGTACACTTTTCAGCTTGTGGAGCAGGTTGTACCAGTGAACCTCCGAAGTGTGGGCTGCAGGTAAGTGACCCTTCCTACAGAGTCTAAGGATGGTAATGTTTTACTACAGTTCCCATTGGATTTAATGGGTTCTATAGAAAGTCTGTTTTTTTTTTATTTTAATGAAATTCAACCAAACTCAAAAATTGCCATTTGAATAATGTCTTACCTATTTTACTAATTAAAAAAGTGAAAAATACATAGAAAACACATTCTGCTATATATTGGTCCACTATATCAACAACTTCATGCCCATCGGACTGGACGAGCAAGAGTTGGCTAAACATTAAAGCTCTTGATGAGATATATGCACACCAGAGGCTGGGAGATAAAACAGATGATGATTCAAGGACCCTCCACATCAGTAAAGTGTGGGGGATCCAGTGGTCTGGGATATAATCAGACATCCACTACAGAGTAAAGGAGGAAATCATTGCCTATCCCACTTCTACCTTGAAAAAGAAAGCACAATGCCTGGTTGGCTTCTTCAGGTTCTGGCCCATGTACTGAGTTGTATGAAAGACAGCTATCTTTCACTGAGCTCAGAACAGGAAAAGACTCCTTAGCAGGACCAGGCTACCTTGCCCCTTAGCCAGAGAACCTGAAGAAAATAAAATTTCAGGTATCTGTGATGGAAAAGGACATCACATAGAGGTTACAGCAAACTCCAAGAGGAGAATTACAGTGTAGATGCCGAGGATTCTCTAGCAAGGTTAGGTGATCTACAGCAGAGAATTACACAGCGTTCTAACAATCAGCTCTTGGCCTGCTCCTGGGCCCTGATAGAAATGGAGCACCTGACCACGAGACACCAAGAGATAGCACAGTCAGAACTTCCCCCTAGGAATTGGGTTCTGCCAAACCTATCAAGTCTTAAGGTCAGGCTGACCCAGCAACAGTTCACTTCAAAAGAGGAGTAACACTTATGGGATCAGGCACAAGCCATAAAGCACAAGAAAGCTGCATCAGCAAATAGTCTAAACCGCTGGCTCACACTTATGGCCGTATGGGGTGTCCTTAAAAGCCAATGATGGAGAATGTAAAAGTCTGAGCTGAATTAAGGAATGGGTTGGCTGAGCATGTGAGTATAAATCAAAACTGAACTGTGGCTGCACTATGGCCTCCTTCCTCCCTGGTGGCCTTGAAAAATAAGAGTGAAGAGAATTCCCCCCAATGAGCAGAGCTTTCATCATTTTACCTGATCATCCACTTTGTAGAAAGAAAAATAGCCTGAAGGAAAAATGTATTTTGACTTAAAGGTAGTGGTTAATGGCTTCGTTAGTTGAACAGGGGCTGGTAGACGATTAGAAAATGGAGGCAAAGACATATGTGGAAGATACAAGAGGATGAACCTGTGCAAGTGGACATACAGTGTGAAGATCTTATATCCCTGACAAGAAGGCATCCACCATGAAGAGGTATTAAACACCCAAGAAAATAGAATGGCCAGGCCAGCTGACCTCACCCTACCTGTATCATGGTGGCTCCAATGCTGGCACAATGGGCGTATCACAGAGTAGCCATGGTGGCAAGAACAGAGCTTAGGCATTGCAATCCAACTTCTACCTCTCCCCAGTCTGCTTCTCTCATTCTTTCACTACTGTGGCTGACAGCACTCCTCAGTGAACTTTCTGCCACCAAATTATCTTCTCAGTGACAGTTTCTTAATCTGGACCAACACAATGCTCTTCTGTTCTCTCTTTCTTCATCTCTCCTTTTCTCCTGCCCTTCCTTCTTTCTTTTCTTCCTTCTTGTGTGTGGTACCACATCTCTAGTCTGTGAGGAATGGAAGGCCAGTGGGAAATGTGCAGTCTGTGTCCAGCGGTTACTGGCATGAACTGCTAGGTGAAACTATGCTAGGAGAAAACATTTCTTCTGTCAGAGCAGGCCTGGGCAAATATTTTTCTGTAGAGCTAAGAAGTAAATATTTAATCTTTACAGATCATATAGTCTTGTTACAATGATTCAGTTCTGCTATTTCAGTACAAAAGAAGCCATAGACAATATGTAAGCAAGTAATCTAGGCTGTATTACACACACACCAAAAAGAAAGAAAGGAAAGGAAGGAAGGAAGAAAAAGAAGGAAAGAAAGAAGGAAAGGAAGGAAGGAAGGAAGGAAGGAAGGAAGGAAGGAAGGAAGGAAGGAAGGTAGGTTTATTTACAAAAACAGGCATTAGGTCAGATTTGGTCCATTAGCCACACACTTGTTTTAAAGCATTAGAGATAGAGTGGGAGCATTGGTGCCTTGTGGGGGCTGGTTGTGGAAGTGCACACCACATTTAAAACACAAGTTCTAGAAGGTTCTGTACATATTACTAGGCAAAGATTTTTTTTACCATGCCCTTGACTTTTTATTATTTCTGCCCTGACTCAAGTCATCTGACTAGCAAACATCTCTTCCTGATTGTGGAGGAAATCGACACGTTTCTAACGTGGTTGAGGCTATGACTTAGAGCAGTCCCATTCCACCAGTGGCCAAACACACGGAAACTGCAAACCTGTGTTTTCACAATATCGAAGTTACAAACAAGAAGAGCAGTGGGGTACAGATGAGGTCATGCCTTGTCAGTCTATGCTTTGCTTCACTTCTCTTAAATATTTTGAAAATATAATCAGGGACATCGTAAAAAATCCCTCTGCCATTCTTTCTATTTTCTTCCTGGTTCCCTTCCCCACACTCGTCTAAGTCACCACTGTATGTATCCTCCCAGTGTGTCTTCATTTTTCTTGGGTTTCAGTTAACTTAGCTATTGTGCTTTGTACTCACTACTTCTAACACAGGGAAATCTTCATTCTTCTTATTACCAAGACTTCATTTTAAATTTACAATTTGGAAGTACTTTTTCACTTAATCTAACAAGTGATTCTAATGTAAATGAGATCTAAATAAACACCTGTACAGCCAAAATGCAAGTGTTGAAAGTAAAATTTTAAGTAGTTATATTCATAGGTCATATCTACATGAAAACAACAAGATTATTTGAAATCATTTGATTATTTATAACTTGGGAAAAAACTACTTAGTTCTGGATAGGTAGAGGATCTACCTGAGAAAACTCTATACAATTGAAAAATCACAGCACAGAGAGCCACAGGGTCATGGGCTCAAGAGACAGGTTCAAACGCCGGAGTGAAATGAATCAACAATGGGAAAGAAGAGAGGCAGCGGATCAAGGTGACTGTCCAGATGGACAAAGAACATAGGTGATGCGGGTTCCTCCTGAGCACTGACTTCAGAGTCTGGGTAGCAGTCAGGAAAGTAGTTGCATGTACAAAGTCTTTTATTAAAAGATGGCCTTGAAAGAGAGAAAAAGCATGCCAGTTGCTTGTATCTTAGTGTGGGACTAGCCCAAGATCTATAGACTTGAGGGCAACTATTTACTGAATATAGAATGTGTTTTGCTTATACTACATTTCCTAAAGTCAGTTAATTTACTTACTAAGCATAGAAAAAGTCCAAAGTAAAGAACTGATAGTTCACAGATATTATTTAAATGTTTTGAATTGTAAAGTTGTCTTCTCTAAATTTCTATTTAAAATACCCAAATCATAGTCTAGTTCTGAGAAGTTAAAAAAGAATGAATTGCATGAACTAAAAACGACAATTTCCAAGAAAGCCTGTAAGAGAATGAGGCTTACTTTTTCTAAAACTCACTTCTTAGATCTTAACAGGGAACAGGACTTTCCTTGGTGAGGTGCTGATAGAGGCGATGGGCTTGGCCAGGAAATCCCTGCAGTAATTCAGACAGGTGCTGGCCAAGACCAAAAGAGAATATTATGTGTGCTATATTTCACCCAAGGAAAGATGATGCACTAGGATGACGGACGAACTAAATTAAAGTGGTCAAGAGTTTTTTGTTTTGTTTTGTTGTTATAAGCACAAATGATTTGAAGTGATATACAAAATGTCTCCTTGCCCAAGGAAGGTTTTGCTGGGACTATGTTAGAGGAATAACTTAGTAAACCAATCAATAAAAAATAACCATATCTATAATAAATTGCTAGATGTGAAAACCATATTGTATATTATTATTATACATATGTATAAACTTGAATATGAGATTTTTAAATGTCTAATTTATTTTCCAGGCTCTATACAGGGTTGGGCAAAAGTAGGTTTATAGTTGTTTGCATGGAAAATAATACATTAATAAATAATAATGCAAAAATAAACTGTGTTCCAAGTACTCACAACTATAAACCTACTTTTGCCTCACCCTGTATATATGCTTACATTAAAAAGAGAAAAGAATGATAAATCATTCCAAGATCAAGTATATTAACTGAATTTAATTTCATTTGTGCTTCCAGGATCGAGTTGATTTATTGTTCTATTCTCAGAAACACTGATGCATTGGCACTTGTAGAGTACAAAGAATATGAAAACCATTTTAAGAGTTTCACTTTGTTCATATTTGACAACTCAGAAAAAAATATTTTCTACAGAATCTCAAAACCATTCATGTATTGCACAAATCTGATAACACAAAAATTTCACACAAAGTTCTGTTACACAAGAAGTAGAGTTGGCCTTCCAAAACTAATTAATAGATCTTTTTATCTGGAAGTTACTGTGTATGTGGGGATTAGATAATAAATCAAGCCTTCTCTAATTTCTTGTCTTGATGACATACAATTGGATTCAGAAGGCATTTCCAGATTTTAAGCATGTAGCCACATTAAAAAGGGGAAAAAAAACAAGATAAATTAATTTTAATAATGCATCATGTTTAATGCAATATATCTAGAATACTATCATTTGAATATTTAATCAATATAAAATTATTAATAAGATATTTTATGTCCTATATTTCATACTAAAACTTCAAAGTTGAATACACACTTTACATTTACAGCACATCTCAATTCAGGAGCTTAGTTTTTATTGAAACTGTCTCATTAGTATTGTTACAGGGTGTAGCCAAGAGGGGGGCCCCAAATAGGCATTTGAAATGGGGTCCAGAACTTAAGGTATCCAGGAGATTTTAAGATGTCTCCATCCCCCCCCACCCAGGGTGTGGGTTGGGGGAAGGGACAAATGGAGCAGGGCCATTGAGAGCTGTTTAGCATAGCAACAGCCTTGCAGCTAAGCTCTGGCGTGGTCGTTTGGCATATCTATAACCTTTGACTGGTTGCATAGATATGTTAAGTAGCTGTGATCAGCTCTAAGCCAGGGGAATGGAAGTAACTTCCCCACCCAGATGTAACTGGGGGGGCGGGTCCCCTGAGTTACAGTGCCTGCGTGGGAGCTCAGAGAGGATTGGCTCCAGGACATGGGGCCACACCTGCTCAGACTCATGATGGCAGCCCAGTAAAGCTGGAAGGATACGAGCTCTGGCATGTGAAGCCGAGTGTGGGAGGAGTCGGAAATGAGGCTGCAGAGGAAGATTGGCCGCGGGGATTTAAAAGCCCAGATTTGGTGGCCATTGGGAAGGAGAAGCACATGGACTTGACGGAGTGTAGACTCCTGCAGCCCTAAGAGAGGGAGAACCACGCGGCAGCCCTGAGGGAGAGAGCCACGTGTCTTTAGCAGAGTGGAGACTCCTGCATCCCAGAGAGAGAGGGAACCACGCAGCCTGGCAGAGTGGGGACCCCCACAGCTTTAGAAAGGGGAACCACCACCTGGTTTTAGCAGAGATCCCAGCAACTCAGCCGAGGGTGCTGGGAACCCAGGGAGGCCTCCCAGTCGAGATGGAGTACTAACTGGGAAGAACCAGAGGACCGCCTGAGCCATGGACTTCTATTTACTTTCCTGAGATACGGCACTCTGGACTGGACAAAGGGGGAAGGAAAGAAGGACTGTGTGTTTGTGGGTATTTTAAGGGACTTTGGGATTTTGGTAAAGACATTAGGTCACTACTTTAAGTTAGTATAGCATTAAATAAACATTTGCTTTCCTTTTCACGAATCTCTGGCATTAAGAGACGTCTTTCCTCTGGCGGCGGACATAACGGACCCGGGGCCTTCTTTCAATAATAGTATATCGTCCCAGGCCCCCCTTGTTGTGTGTTCTGTAACAGTATTTTGAGTTTCTAAAATCGTAGTAGCAAAATAGGTTTAGATACTCAATACATTCTAAACACAGAAATAACAATGTTTCTAATAGTTTTTCCAATGGTTTTGATATTTCTAATCCTTGTATAACATTTGGTCTGGTCCGAACTCTCACAGAGCCATCTGGTTGTTGATAACTGGTCCTGTACCAAATGTCCACAGAGACTGTTGGTCCACGCTGACCCACCCACCTCACCAGCTGTGCCATTGACAGAAAGACAGCCTAGTCAAGAAGGGTTATTAGTGGCAATACAGCCTCAACACAATCATTAGATCAATAAAACATGATAACATTTTTATGTATGAATTCTGTAAACCAAAAGTACAAATAATCTTAAATGTCTTTGAACCCAGGGGCATTTTCTAAGCATGACCATTTTGGACAGGACCAAATACCTACTAATGGATCTAACATTTTTAATAGTTTTTGTACTACTGAACCAAGTACAAATAATCATTTTCATATAGTTCTCCACATTGATGAAACTGGTTTGTCTTTTTTAGAATTAATTCTACTAAAACAAAAGCACATCAGTTTCAAAATAAATCTATTTGAGCAAGTGAAATCACTTTTATGTCAACTCAGTATTATTAACATAGAACTCAAAGAGTTAAAAGAGCTCAAAAAGAAAATTAATTGTAAAGCAACTGTAAATACATTAATATCAGTAACATTTCTTCACATGTTTCTTGTACTATTTGCAAAATTATATAACTCTATTAATTATAATTGAAAATATTTTGCATTCATGTTAGAAAAATGTATAACATAATTATTACTGATTTGTATAATGGAAAGTTTTAATTTCAACTGAAGTTTCATACCTGTCAAGCAACATCACTAATAAGCTTTTCTTTTCCATTGGGGTTTCAAACTAATCTCATTTATATGCAGTGCATACTGGAGAGAAAATGAAAATCACATTCTCATTTTGTCTTTGATTACTGAACATTTGCCAAACATTCCTTCTGTTTAGAAAAATTCTGAACTGGAGTAACAATACAGTCCATTTTTATGAAACTATTCCATAACCAAACCAACAACAACCATTAGTGACAACACAAAATCAGGCAATGGATAAAGTGCTTCCCAGATAAGGTCAAGTTAAAGGAGTTCGCCATCATCACCAAGCTCTTATTATATGAAATGTTAATGGGACTTATCTAAGAAAAAGAAGATCAAAAAGACAAACAGTAAAATGACAATAAACTCACAACTATCAACAACCAAACCTAAAATATATATATATTTTAAAATATTTATATATTTATATATATAAATTATATATATATAAAAGCAAAAAACTAGAACAGGAACAGATTCACAGAAATAGAGATCACATGGAGAGCTATCAGTGGGAAGGGGGAGGAGGGAGAATGGGGGAAAAGGTACAGGGAATGAGAAGCATAAATGGTAGATACAAAATAGAGGGAGGTTAAGAATAGTATGGGAAATGGAGAAGCCAAAGAACTTTTATGTATGACCCATGGACAGGAACTAAGGTGAGGGAATGCTGGTGGGAAAGGTGGTGCAGGGCAGAGGGGAATGAAGAGGAGAAAAAATGGGATGACTGTAATAGCATCATAAATAAAATATATTAAAAGATGTAGCACTAATCCTATTATAAGGGCCCTCACAACCCCATGTAAACTTAATTACCTCCCCAAGGCCCCATCTCCAAATACCGAATTGAGGGAAGATGACCAAATTGAATCTAGTGTGGTTTTATTTGTCCTGTGAACATGAGCCCTCATGTGTATGAGTCTATGTTTGAGGAGCTTTCATGACATGGGATAATCTAGACCAACAGTTGGTTCACTAAATTAAAGAGTACACTGCTTTCTACTTCCAAACATCTACATAAATAATTTATCTGTTTGAGTCATTTAATGCTAAGAATTACTAGATTCTAATTTCTGGAATTATACTAATATAATCTAAAGTAATGTGTACTGTGAATTATTTATAACTTACAACCTCATGCAGTAACAAATGCCTGAACTAAATAGATTTTTCACCAGGGGAAATTCTGTAGAAACCACTGGAGGCCCCAGGTTTGTAACCTTTCCAAGATTAGTTTCGATCTGAATTATATTTGTCTTGCTTGGAGTGCTCTCCTTCAAAACTGAGTTGTGTAGATGAAAAACAAAAGAAAGAAGCTAAATAAATACTAGTATTCTGCCCAGAGAAACTTTTTGGGAGGATATTAAATTTCCCAACACTACTGGTATTCTATCTTGAACAGTAAGCACTTCAAAGTTTTAGTTTTTATTTTCAACATATAGATTGATTTTCACCTCGATTTTAACATGTTGAGAAATAATTTTCATCATTAGAAACCCTTGGTATCATGTCTTATATTTTTTAAGTTGTAAAATGTAGAAAAATAATTTTCAAGTAATTTAATTAGAATTTATGTCATTGTTTTCTTTAGCAGGGCAAACCAACTTCCTTGTTCCTTTTACTGCTGTGCAATTCTGTGAATATATAATGTCTGTTCACATTACAGTGGTGCCGAATCAGTCTGGGCCTCACTTAATTTTAAAAATAATACTAGGAAAAAGAATTCTAGAGCAAATATGAACAATTTCCTGTGGCTGTTTAATACTGAGAAGTCTGTCAAGATACTCGTAAAACTTTCATGTTACATGGCTTTGCAGTGTATACTGTAAGTAGATCTACATTTCAATATAATATGAAATCATTCACGTGACTTTGGAAGAAATATATTTTAATAACAAATCTCTAAAGCATATCAGTAAGAAAAAATGTTAAAAAGTCAGAATACAATTCACATCAAGCAAACTGTAGTTCATGGGCCAAATCTGCTTGCTGTCTGTTTTTGAATGGCTTATGAACTAAAGATATTTTTTTTTACATTTTTAAATGGTTGAAAAATATCAACACAATATTATTTTGTAAAGTGAAAATTATACAAACTTCAAGCTTCAGTGTCCAAAAATGAAGTTTTATTGGAACACGACTACATCAATTCATTTACATATTGTCTACTGCCACTTCTGTGCTATAAGAACAGAATTGAGTAGCTGTGACAGGGATTGCATGGACCTTAAAGTCTAAAATGTTTACTATCTGGTCCATAACAAAAAAATTTTATTGATCCCAGAGTTAAATAAAGACTATGATACATGAGGGTTTTTTGTAAAAATGTGGTTAAATTATGTCATTTTATGATGTGGAGTCAAATATTTCTGTACTTAGAAATATCTTTGTTCCTACACTTAGAAAAATGTTTCAATATGAAAAAATATTTTTGTAATATCTCATATACATTTTATTATTAGTCTAGTTAACTATGATTATTATCCTGGATAGCTGCCAAATTAGAAATTAACTTTATTGTCAGTGGGTTTAACCAAATTCACTAGGACAAAATGTATTTAGAATCTTGTAAATGATGTCACAGCATGTTGAGTAAACTATTTACTTACTTAAATGGGCCATTTAATTAAATAGTGAACAACCATAAAAATATGTTCCTTTAAAGTTATTTATACATAACTTTGTATAAGAGAAATGTAAAGTAAATATACTCTTATATATTGGTCGGTGATTTGATTTTTCCAAAGCACTAAAAACAATCACTAGAAAATGACCATTTTTGTCCCTCTCTGAATCTAACATGTTTAATTTATAGCAAGAGACATTTTAAGAAACCAGAGCACTCTAAGTCATAATATTTGATTTAAAATGAGAGGATTCTAATTATATATTAATAGAAATGAGCTATTAAAATGTACTTTTAATTTAATAGTCTTTTTAAAAACTACAAACATATATTCAAGTGTACTACCATGAAGCTGTATTATTAGCTGGGAAAACTACAGTCACATTTTCAGATTCAAACTAGACAAGGATACCTGATTTAACAAGAAAAAGATTAAGAGGAGAGATAATTTAAATTGTCTCAATCCCTTTAATGTTTTTTTCCAAATTTACTTTATCTGAAAAGAAAGATCATCTAAAAATGTTTTATAAAAATGCTCCCTATTTTGCTAATGTAAAAATAATCACAGAAAGGCTTTGATGCAGTGAACTTGGGTAGATTTTGTGTGGATTATGATATGCAGGAAGTACTATCTAACTTTAGTCATTTGCATGATTCAATGGAAGTGAGCACCACTTAATTCACTAGTCTGAAAACTTAAGTGACCTATTCATTGGGTATATGGACCAAAGAGAAAACAAACAAATTAAAACCACCGAGTCCCCCAGGATGCAAAGTTTTCAGATGTCTCGGCTTCTTTCCTCTTGAAACAGATGGCACTGAAAAAAAGGCATGTTTAGGTTCCTCCCGGGCAATCACAGTCCAACTCAAGTTTTCATCTGTCTCTCTGTGAGGGAACAGAGGAGCAATCAGTGCTGGGTCTCTAGGCATCATCCTAACAGCAGATGTGTAACACGCCAACAACACCAGCCTCCCTCCGACCCTCAGGCTCAGATCTTTTAATAACAAGAATCTCCTGCCCAGAGAAAAGACAACCTCTCCCTCCCCGATTCCTGTTCCCTGAAGGCATGACTTCCTAGGAAGCTTATCTTTCCTTTGGTTATAGCCTCCTTGGAGCCAAGCAGAGGAGGTACATGGAATGTATGTATGTATGTGTGGTATGTAGGGAAGGGGTGGGGAATCTAATTACTTTTGGTTCAATTTTTCGATGACTTAGGAAGACCAGATTGATGACCTATCTGTGTTGCACTGAATGGTGGAAAGTTATCATTTGATTCATAATATGTTCATGACTAAAAGTAAAAGCAGACTAATTATCTGGATCCCAAATATAAATATGGATTTGGTTTTGTTTTCAAGAGCAGAAAATCATCTTCAAAGGAAAAATCCCCCATTTTCTTGTTTTCTTTCATTTATTTTTCAAAACTAGAAGACTAGCTAATCACAAAACAATTCAAATATCTTTCATAATACAAAAGCTGTACTTTTAAAAACTATTATAAAGGTGTATTCTGTGTGGAATTGAATAACCAGAATTTCTAGAAAAAATGCTAAATTCAGGCAACTATAAAAACATTTCAGTCAAACAACTGGCTATTCAGTGAAATATCCTTGATCTGCCTTATTTTCTCAGTTGTTAGTGCATGAAGATGATGTGTGTGCATGGACATTGGCTTTTAGACATAGTTCTGTCCGTGCAGGGATTTCTGTCCTGCTATTTATTATGCACCTATTCTGTGCTAGGAATTATGCTCCATATTTCAAAGATCTAAGACCTATGTTTAAAAGGTTACTAAGAAGAAGCCGCTACTTGCAGTGCCTGGCCTACAGTGGGTGCTCAATACTATTTGTGAAATGAATGAATATGTGGTTAAACAGGTGTTCATTAAACAAAACCTCACTTCTAGTATAATAATTTAGTTTTTCTATGTTATTTTCATTCTAGGAATGAAAGATATGAGGATTAAATGGTTTTTCTTTCAGGTTATGTTTTAAAAATTACAAAGAGCATTTTTAAAAATATTAAAACTATTATGAGTCAGTGAAAACATCCATATATAAGAAACTGGATGAAAATGGGGAAGGGATTAAAAAGTTCAAATTGGTAGTTACAGAATAGTGACACCATGTAAATTACAGCATTGGGAATATAGTCAATAACATCGTTATAACTATGTGTGGGGCCGGGGGGGTACTTGAAATATCAGGGGGACCACTCTGTAAAGTACCGGGTTGTCTAACCTCTATGCCATATATCTGTATCTCATACAGAATAACATTGAATGTAAGCTATAATTTAAAATAATATTTAAAAAGAAAATGTTTTATATTTAATATCAGAATTACATATAACACAGTAAATATCACAGCCAGTAGGCTCCTCCTTGACAACATGTGGATCCTAACAATTTAACTCTCAGAATCCAAGTAAAAATTTATTGTGATTGAAATGCAACAAAATGTTTGAAATTGTCAACTAGTATAAGAAATATTCATGAAATTGTATAAGTAATGCAATTATAAAATGGTTTATCATTTAAAAACTGATATTTTTAGCTAGGATTTTGGGACACTCAGACTTTCTTTGACTCTATTTAGATGAATTGAAAGCACATTTTGGGGGGCTAGTTAAACAAGAACAACAACTAAATCAGAATAATGCATGTGTTCCTTCAGCTCCTTTTTCTTTTACTGAAGACATAAAGTTTACTAAATTGAGCAACTTGTAGTCAGAAGCAGTCAAGCCTCACTTAACCCCATAAACTTGAAAACCTCTGCATAGACTCACAAAAGAATGAGTGTAACAGGATCAGGTGCACTTGCTTATGTGCTGCAATTTTGCTTCAACTGTATTTGTCTATTAGATTTTTTAATGTTCCTTATTTAATCTTTTCTATCAATGTATCTTAACTGCTGAAGTATGTTTAAGATCAATTTTTTTGGAAACTGATTCTGAAAATCATTGTTTCATAAGATGGCAAGTTCAATAATCTCATGTTGATTGATAAAAAGTCATGAACTCAAAAGCATTATTTAAAACATAATTTAACATTAAAATATTTTAGTATAAGAGATGATTAAGTTGAACCTGCAAAGAATTTTGTTTCCTATGTTAAGATACTGAGAAAATTCTAATATACTTTATTTGTTTCTAAGACTCATAAACACACACATCATGCCATTCTCACAACCAGAAAGAGCCAATAGTAGCAGAAAGCTGTAAAAGTACTATTCAAAAGCTCATGTGATAGCTTCTCAAAAAATATTTTATTGAAAAGAAAATGGACAGGGAAATTTGATCATTTTAATTTGCCTCCTCTAAACATGCTGTGAAATTCATGTAAAATGTAATACAACCAGATTTGGTTGGTTTGTTTTGCTGACGTAAGAGTTGTCAAAAATCACAGTGGAGTAACACGACTCCTATATGATGCTATCTTTCAAAAACTGAATTCATACCTAAAGCAGTACAGTCAGGGAAGCATGTGCAAGTTTAGTTTGAATAGCACATCTCATTAGCAATATCTTGATTTTGTGACCAAAAATAAGTACACTCTTGAGCTATGAACTGAATTCTCCCTGTCATCCGTCACTCAGATAAGATGACTTTCTGGTGGTTTGTTACCATTTGGAAAATAAGCCAGCAAAATGTCAATGTCACTAAATTGCAACAATAGTCTGTAACTCTGAAAAATAAGAATGCTATAATCAGTTTATTTTCAAATATTATGGTATAATACACTCCAGTTAAAATGATCCAATGAATAAAACATCATAATCACCAGTAAGCAACATGAGGAATATGATCCCTTATGATATTTTCACCTTTCTTTCCAGGTTAACATTTAATTGGATTTTGGAAATCACAGCCATAAAAGCTTATTAAAACCTCAAATCATACTCATACGCTTTGGCAGAGTTTTCAAACAAAGAATATTTTGAAAGGGGTAGGAGTTGCATTTGGTTCCTTTCTACTGATTTCCAGAGGACAGTCCACAGTTAAGGGAAGGTTTGGAGAGAGGAAGGAAACAGTAACAGAGTCATCCTAGAAAGGCTGGAGGGGCTGGCTGAAGAATGCCAAGCATCTGGGGTGATGAAAGTAGTGGACGTGCATAAATTATGGGGGAAAGAACTTAGAAGAATTTTTGAGGAAAGGATTTACAGTCCACAGTCACAGTTGTGCAGGTGTCACAGAAAAGTCAATGTCTGTGATACCTGAAAAGCCAAGTTCTTCTGAAACAAGGGCTGACAGCGATGGTGCGGTTTGCCAACAGGAAATGGCAGAGCACGGACAAACATCCCACTGAAATGACTCAACAGTCCTAGAACACATAATGGCTGTACCTATAGGGCTATCAAATAACCCACTGTCTTGCTCTGACTGCCATGACAAAATGCCATTCACTGGATGGCCTAAGCAACACACTTATTTCTAATCACAGTTCCAAAAGGCTGAAAGTCTGAGATTAGGGTGCCTGCAAGGTCATTTTCTGCTGGGGCCTTGCATCCTGACTTGCAACTGGCCACCTCACATGGTCTTCCATTTGTGTGTGTGTATGTGTGTGTGTGTGTGTGTGTGTGTGTGTGTGTAAAGAGATATCTTTCATATCCTCTTCTTATAAAGCCCCTAGGCTCACATCGTGAAGACGCCACGCTCATGACATCCTCTAACTCTAAATACATGCCAAAGGTCCTGTCTCTAAATTCCATGATATTGAAAGTACAGCTTCAACATATCAATTTTGGAGGGACATGAATGTTCAGTCTATATACTCACCTCTGTTTGCTGAAACTGGTGCTTATTGATTAAAACTAAATTAGTGAATCTGACATACTAAAACATAATTCTTTCTGGTTTGTACTTCATGCAGCTATTTAAAATTTTTATCTGATTACTGCCAGCACAAACATTACCCATGTCAGAGAATTTTAAGAATCAAAAAAAATTCTCTACCTTAAGTAAAAATGTTTAACTGAATAAAATAGTATTTTTTATTAATAAATTCTTATTGCTAGCAATTTTGTAGGGACCATTGTCAAGCATGTATAATTCTATTAAACTACTACAGAGAATTAGATATGTCATATATTAACAAATTAGCCTTTAAAATGCATGTATTTCAACACTATTCCTTAAAGCTCCATAATGCCTTCATAGTAGGATTAATTTTTAAAAGTCTGTGTGTTTATGGCATGCTTAATTTAATCCTTCCTGACAAACTGGAACATATAAATAAAAAAACAAAGCCATTTTAAAGGTTTATTAATTACTTTAAAACAAAACTTTAAAAAATAATTTTTAAAACAAAACAGTTACTTTAAAACAAAACCACTTTAAAGTATTAGTGAATATTAGTTTCATCTATAAAGAACAGAAAATTAAAAATACTAGGGCTTTAAGAAGTTTAATTTCCCCTCATATGTAAGTCTAGATTTTGATCATTTCATGGGTGGGCAAGACAGCCTACTAAATCAACAAAGAAGCTCTACAAAGATCTCAGACACTCACATTCTTTATGACTTATTCCTGTATTTCTAGATGTGGCCTTCATGGTTTATCGTCCAAGATGGGGCTCCAGCCATCACATCTACATTCCGGTTGGAAAGAAAAAAATTTTTCCCTTCTTCCCTTCTGGGTTCTCTGGATGGCCTACTAATTAAATTGACACAAGATATATTAACAGGAGAAAAAAATAACTTTAATGATGTGTGTATGGTAGCCCCACAAAGACATGAGACTCACAGGCACTTAGGCAGCTGAGGCTCATATACCATCCTGAGTTAAGGAAAAAGGGGGTGGGGCCTGGGGCTTCCAAAGGGGGAAGACCATTCCAGGAAGATGAGAAGAATAAATGTCTAGTAAATAGATGTTTCCCCTGCCATCAGGTAAGTCTTTCTGATATAAAAAGGTAGGTTTTGTAATAGCTCTCTTCCTGGTAGAGACTCCCTATCTAAATTCATTGATACAATCAAGAGGAAGGTAAGAAGCTCTTCCTGCATCTGTTGGTCCCCAACTGTCTTCAACTTGAAACAATCCACAGGCCAAAGTAGCTCATTCAGCCTGTCCTGAACCCCCTCACTCAAAACCACAGGATGGAAAAAGGGAAAAACAGGGCAGAAAGTGTCCTCAGGTCTGACGGGATGCTCCTAGAAGCTGCTACAGACCCTTCCACTTACACCCCATTGGCCATACCCCGTTATCAAGCCTCACCTAAGTAGCAAGAAATGATAGAAATGTGGTCTTTACTCATGAAGGCCCTATATCCTGCTAAAATTTTTATTTCTATGAGAAAAACATATTGAGGGCCAAGATTAGAATGACTTTTTTCATATTTCCAAGTGAACATGTTGTCTTTTTGATAAGACTATCATTTTCTCACTCTGAAATGCAGTCTTATGAAGAAATAGGAACATCAGATTGCTGAGCTAGACAAAGAAGTAGCACAAGAAAAAAAAATGATAAAATTAGCCTGGCATTTCGTTTTAAACAAAACAGCTCAACTGGCAGTTTTTGCCTGAGGGGAAGCAGGATGAGGGCCAATACTGAATTACCTTTCATTTATGGAAAATTTGGCCTTCACTCAGGGTACAGATTTGGCAATTCATAGCAGGTTTGGAAACCACTTTCCTTTATTTTGTTTGCCAAATCTCTTCCACTGGCAAACATTATCCTTCTAGAGAACCACACGGTGAGCATGGGAAGAGAATTTTCAAGCACAGAGGTTCTAAGGGCTAGAACCTTGGAAGTCACTCAAAATGCACTGTCAACGTTAAGGCCTAATGAGCAGACAACTTCAACTGAACAATTAAATCAGCTATTTTTAAACTGAGCTGCACAGGCCAGGAGCCAGTCTATCACCTTTGGGATAATTACAAACTACCAGGTTTGCTTTTTTCCTAATGTATACCATAATTTTTACCATTGACCTTAATGCAATTTTAAAGCTCTGGGAAAACCATTCCTCCCTTGATATGATATGTAATTTCCAAACATTCAGCCCTAAATTTGTGTTAGTCCTTTTGATCAGTTTATAGTGTCATTTAATTCAATTTCAGTTGTAACTTCTGCATAATGTCCACATTCAGTAACAAATAGCAGTAGTACTTAACGGCACCTAGCGAGGTGAAACTATATACCAATAGGCACCCTCCACTCCCTTCACCTTGTGCTATGGGAGCAAGAGTCAGAGTAACTAGTTTCTTCCATCATAGCAGTCAGCTAAGCATCACAATCTGTCATTTTCATTTCTAACATCCATTTATGATTAAAACACTCAGTATACATAAAATTGGTGTAGAAGGAAAGTACTTTGACATAATAAAGGCCATATGTGACCTTTATTATGTGACAAGTCCTCAGCTAAGAAGAAACTCAATGGTGAAAAACTGAAAGCTTTCCCTCTAAGATCAGGAACAAAACAAAGATGCCCACTCTCACACTCCTATTCGACATAGTATTGGAAGTCCTAGCCAGAGCAATCAGGCAAGAGAAAAAAATGAAAAGCAACCATACTGGGGATGAAGAAGTAAAAGTGTCATTTTTTGCAGATGACATGATTCTTTATATACAAAGCCCTAAAGACTCCACCAAAAGACTATTAGAAACAATAAACAAATTCAGTAAATTTGCAGGATACAAAATCAATATACAAAAATCCATTTCATTCCTATATACTAACAATAAAATTTCAGAAAAAAAATGGAAAAATGTATCCTTTTGCAATTGCAACAACAACAAAAATACTTAGGAATATGAGGGGAGACCCTAAAAATGGAATTTAATTATAAAAATTATGTATGTATTCTTACCTGTTTAAACTTCAGCAAACTTCAAAGTACTCTCCCTTTGTTGCAATATACCTATTGACTTTTTTTCACTGCTCAAAACAGTTTTTGAAGTCATTGATTTTTTTATGCCTCTTAGTGCTTCTGCCATTTTTTTAGTTTCTCCTCTTCCACATCTGCAAAATGTTTCCCTTTGAGGACTTTTTTTCATCCGGGGGAAAAAAAGTCATTCAAAACAAAATTGGGTGAATAGGGAGGGTTGGGCACAGGGATCATGCCATTTTCGGTCAAAAACTGCTGACCACTCAGTATAATGTGGGCAGGTGCACTCATACATCATCCATCATGAAATGGCCAAACACATTGAAAGATTCTTAAAAAAAAAATTCACTGAAGCCCAATACAGCCTCTCACAGCAACAGCAGCTGCTACACTGATACAAATGGGTTGCTAGAACACCCACCTAGCAGGGGAAGCCTGTACTACAAGGGGCCTGACCTCCAGAAGATAATTCCATTTTTTTAAAGTTTCCCCCTCATAAATTTAACAAAGGGAATGAAGGACTTATATACTGAAAACTACAAAACATCATAAAAGATATCAAAAAAGGCAATGAAATGGAAAGATATTCCATGTTCATGGATTAAAAGAATCAATGTAATTAGTGTCCATATTACCCAAGGCAATATACAGATTTAATGCAATCCCTATTAAAATCTCAATGATATTTTTAAAGAAATAGAACAAAACATCATCAGACTTGTATAGAACCACAAAAGAACCTGAATAGCCAAAACAATTATGAGAAAAAAAGAACAAAGACAGAGGTATCACACTCAAATAAAACCACATGTATATGGGCAAACAATTTTCAACAAAGGAACCAAAAATGTACAAAAAGCCCCTTCAATAAATGGAAAATTGGAAAGGTACATGCTAAAGAATGAAACAAGACTGCTATTTGTCCCACATACAAAAATTAACTCAAAATGGATCAAAGGCCTGAATATAACACTTGAAGCAATAAATAACATAAAAGAAGACACAGATACTAAACTTATGGACATTGTTCTTAGAGAAGATTTTATGAATTTGACCTCAAAGGCAAGGGAAGTAAAGGCAAAAATAAATGAATGAGAGACTATATCAAACTAAAAAGCATCTAAACAGCGAAAGAAACCATCAACAAAACAAAAAGGTAACAAACCAAATGACAGAAGATATTTGCAAACAATAGTTCTGACAAGGGATTAATAACCAAAATAAATAAAGAACTCATACAACTTAATACCAAACAATACAATTTTAAAAATGGGCAAAGGACCTGAACAAACACTTTATTTACCCAAAAAGGCATAGAAATTGCCAACAGATACATGAAAAGATGCTCAACTTCATTAGCTATTAAAGAAATGCAAATCAAAACTACAATGAGATAGCACCTCACACCTGTTAGAGGGGCTATTATTAATAAGACAAGTAATCACAAGTGTTGGAGAGGTTGTGGAGAAAAAGGAACCCTCATTCACTGTTGGTGGGAATGCAAACTGGTACAACCACTATGGAAAATAGTATGGAGGCTCTTCAAAAAATTAAGAATAGAGTGACTATATGACCCAGCAACCTATCTTCTGGGTATCTACCCCCGAAAATTGAAAACATTTATTTGCAAAGATATACGCATCCCTAAGTTCATTGCAGCATTATTTGCAGTGACCAAGACATGTAAACAATCGAAGTGTCCCTCAATAGATGATCAGATAAGGAGGACATGATACTTATATACAATGGAATACTACTCAGCCATAAGAAAAGATAAAATGCTGCCATTGGCGACAACATAGATGGAACTTAAGAATATCATGCTAAGCAAAATAAATCAGACAGAAAAAGTTAAGAACCATATGATTTCACTCATATGTGGGATAAACTGAAAGCAACAAATGAAAAACAAAAGCAAACAAATAAACAGTACAGTGGTTACCATAGGGAAGCAGGATGGCAGGATAGTAAAGGGTAAAAGGGGCCAAATACATGATAACAGAAGGTGATTTGACGTTAGATGGTGGACAGCCAGTGCAATATACAGATCATGTATCACAGAAATGCACACAGGAAACCTGTAAAATCTTATTAACCAATGTTACCCCAATAAGTATTATAGAACAAAAATATTAATTAAAGTGTAGAAATTTTTTTTAAAAATTTCCATTAAACAGAAAACATAAAATGGAAATAGTACTTGAAATTCCTGAAATCAGGTTTATGGTTTTACCTGCACTAATCAAATAATTGGGATCAAGAAGCATGAATTTTGTTATAAATGTGATAAAACTTACTGCTGTGGACATTTTACTTCCCCCTAAATAAAATATTTATTTTTCTTAAAAGTCATACATGCCATCCATAGTCTCATGAATCGTTTAAATTACTTACTGAACATTCAAAATATTCCAGCATAAACCCTGACATGCTCTTGTCTTTTGTTTCCTTATTTTCCTTCCACTATCACCATACATCTTTTGACAATATCACAACTATACATCATCTTTCTTCATCTGCAAGACTCAAAAGGCATGTGAAGTTGAATGAAATATATTTTCCTTTTAATTGTTGCTTACCCAGGTTTTACATATTAAATTACTTTGCTATCTTTCATAAATCAATGTTTCATCTCTTTATGACATCAATAGCAGTGTTCAATTTATTAAAGTATGTCAAGCCAATTTGAAGTTTTATAATTTGATACTATTTCTATAAGACACCAGTCTGAGCTACTAAATAGTGTTTTGCAGGGACCTGAGATTTTAATAGTAGTGACTGCATGAAAATATGAAGCCAGCTTAATAATGCTCTGGGATTTTTCCTGAGGCAATTTAAAATGAGAACATTTATTTTTATTCTCTCTATTTTGTCCAGAATGGTATTAGGTAAACAGCTGTAATTTTTTATTCTCTCTTACTGTGACAGGGGTTGACAGTCACTACTTGCCTCCCAAGCAAACCACATTTGACTAGAGACTAATGAGGTAATGAAGGCTTGCTCATGAACACATTTCAGTCGAGTACAATCAACCTGACATGCCCTGATGAGCCAAAATTTGGACGGGGAATAAAAATGTATCGGGTAACAAGTAAGCAAACAATTTCTAACTGGCCCAACCACCTTGAAATAACAAGTGTCAGCAGATTTCCTTCCAGAAATAAAAAAGATAAAGCAAAACATATATTTTTTCTAAAAATGGAAAGACGCTTGCAAATAACTTTTTCAACTTTTACTTTCATTACTTATTTCATTTTTAAATTGATGATCAAAACCACACCTACTTCAAAGGATTCATCTGAGAATAAAATAAGCACAATGTTATTTATGATAAATTTCTATGCAAATATTAAATTAACGCCATTAAGCTAAGAAGATGACAGTAGTAGCTTTTTTTGCTATCACAGTGAGCATAGTAACCAGTCGGTGTATTTTTAACTGATTTGTTGGCAAAAGGGCTCAATCTAAGTTCTTTTCTAAGAGTCTTCCTGTTCCTTTCTTTCAGGAGATCAGCATGCCCTTGTGATAATTATCATAACCAGCTAGAAATACACCCACTTGACTATCACTGTGTGTGTTTATATTGTTTCTTGTTTTTATTTTGGTTCCCAAGCCATATAAAAGCTTCTCAAAAATCGAGAGACATTGATCCGCATATCATTTGACTGCACAGTAGGCACGAAATCAATTCACATTCTGTCCATAAGAGCTGCTGCACACAGAGGTCTTTAATCATAAATCTCTATTCCAAAATCCAAACAGTTAAGCAAAAACATAACTAAGTTATAAAAGATCATCCTCTTATTCAGACCTGTTGCAGTCTTGATTCATAAAAAAAAAAGAGAATACAGGTTGTTTCTAGAACAGTAATATGTTTCCCTTTACAGAAAGACACACTCTCAGTATTACAAGTGGCTCTAGTAATAGAGAGATGATTTTTAAACCACCTCATAAGATAATGCCATTCAGATAACACTCTCACTTCATTAATATCCCATAACTTTAGGCCATAGGGAACAGGCAGTGAAACAGCCCGGATGGATTCTATTTCTTCCTAGCTGCACTCCTACTTTCTATGTAATTTTAATGGCCAATTTCTGACATGCATTGTGTCTAGATAGCTTTTTAGAAAACTAATTAGAGCCTAGCCACTTTCACCCACACAGATTTTATACCCATCCAATTCTCATTATCACATTCAAAAGCACTTATAAATTGACATTTATTATTTACTGACATATCTGATATATATATATTTAGCATAATCTTTAATAAATATATAATGTACACTATTAAAAGCCTGATTCTCCATTTAGATTCTGTTTATTGAAGTAATAATAAATTCCAGGACCTGTAGTGTTATCTTCACATAGGAAATACTCAGCAAACATTTGTTGATAAAATTCGTGATGCTGACAATATTCTTAAAATCAAAAGAAATACACCAATTTAATCAAAACAAAATCAAACTAGCCCAGTCCATCCATTTTCTACATAAATTTAGAATAAACATAAAAATACCACATGCATATTTTAGCCATCTTGAATATAGATTTATTAATTTTCTCCTTAATGAGTAATAAAAAAGACATGTCACTCTATTTACAGCTCTTTCAGAAGACTAATTTAGACCTTTCTACCTCAAGTAAATATTAAGAATTTGTATTAAGAATTTATATTATCTTAATATATATAATTTATATATTAAGAATTTTACCAAAAGAATCTAAGTCAAAGACAAAAACTCTTATCAATTATATTAAAATTCACTTCACTTTTAGAATACAGACTCCCATATTAGCAGACACAATTCTTCTATTCCATTACTATCACTATTTTTAGTGTTTAAGAAGCAAACACAGCTTCTTTTTGTTTCTTCTGTTTCCACAGAGCTACAAATATAGTAGATTAGAAAGTAGTTGATTCCGTCAAATTCTTCTCAAGGAAGTAAGTCGTTGCAAGCAAACAAGTCTTCGAGAAAAGGCTTCATGTCCTGACTCCCCTCCTCCACACACAGCCATGAAATACTAGATCCCAGGCATGTGCTACCACACCCAAAATTTTACCATTGTGGGTTTATTTAGCTTAACCGTTGCCTTTTTCGGGCATCTCCTAATAGAAAAAACAAATTGAAGTACACTGTTATTTATTCTATTTTCTCAAAGAATGCCAACTTCACCATCTTCGTGTGATCCCTAAGACAAATGAATTCACCCTTCCTTGTCACAGAGACCTGCACACCAGACCGAGAGTACGGAGTAACAATGCTAAAAATAGAAACCGTTTGTAACTGTCTTAACTAGATCTTATTATATTGGCCTCTACAGAATTACTCCCCAGTAAGTTGTGTGTTTAAAAAGCTCTGAATTTTATCAGGAAAAAAATACCTAAAATAGCCTATCAGAACTTATATCTTCATTTGTTAAAAAAAATTTTAGATGACTTTTCTTAGGTTTGCTTCACATAGAATCCCATTAAAATCCAAACAAAACAAAAACAAATTATTTTAGACTAAGTACTAGGAAAGATTTTGTTTCCTTGAAGAATGATACACATTTTATTCAAAAACATGGAGAACTGTGTAAACAGTCATTTTTCCTTACTGCTTTAAACCTCCGTGGATAATCAAAGTTTTAAAACTGCAAATTAGAATCATTCATTTCAAATAGGAATTATGTGACCTGTTTATTTTTGTTGCTGTTGTTATTCTTCTGTTATGGTCCAGCATGTGAAGAAATCAGGAGGGAGAAGTGGTGAATTCAAGAAAGAAACCTAGAGAACATGGCTTCCCAGATGGCCCCCAACGATGCCCCTCACCTCCTGGCATTTGTGCCCTTGTATAATGCCCTCCACTTGAGGGCCAGTAAGATCCACGACTGGCCTCTAACTAATAGAACTTGGCAAAGAGGGGCTGGATAGCACGTTTTTCATAGGATAGTGACCTCCGCCTCGCTGGCCAGCTCTCTCTCTCTCTCTTACTGATTTGAAAAGGAAAGTTGCCATACTGGAGAGGCCCACTTAGCAAGAAACTGAAGGAAGGTGGTCTCTAGCAAACTGCCATCCGGAATTCATGCCCTCAGTCTCACTACCCTAGGGAAGCTGAGCCCCATCAACAATCATAAAAGGAAGCTTGGCAACAGAACCTGCCCAAGTCAAGGCTTCAGATGAGGCCTCTGTACTGGTCAGCACATCAATCATGGCCTCGGGAGAGACCCTGAAGCAGAGAACCCTGATAACCCACAACCAGCTGACTAACCCACAGAAGATAATAACTGTGTGCTGTTTTTATCCAATAAGTTTATGGTAATGTGGTATGTTACAATAGATAACCAACAACAACAACAAAAAAAACACTCATATCATTTACTTATAATTAAATCCAGTACCAATCTTGCTTTGTGGTTAACACATGAAGAAATGTGCTCAGCTGGCTACAAATAGGTATCTTACATCTGACTTTATATTTTTAAGTCAATCAGATGGGCATTACAAATTATTTTATCCTTTTTATGTAAATAATAAGATTATTCCTTCCTTATGTTTAAGCCATTTTTAATGTTATGCCTTATAGTGGATTTCCATTTTATAAATCCAGTTTGGAAAAAAGCTATTTTCCACATAGGACATTTGAATGCTTGGGTAACAGGAGATTCCAAAAGTCATTACCTGGTAGTCAGAGGCCTGAGGGACAAAATGTAAATGAATGATGGCATGTTTTTTTTACCCTCTACTTTCACAGACTTCTCATAAAGCAAACCAGAAACACTTTTCAGTTTCTTCTGATTAAAGATACTGTCCTCTGTAAATAATTATATATTCTTGATGATGAATAAAGTCTGTGAGTCCTAATGCCATCACTGGAAATTGTTTCTTTTTAACATTGCAGCATTGAAGTATGCATGCTGTTAAATCCCTAGGAGGCTAGTTGTTTGATTATCCAATACTGTTCATCCTCTAGAATACACTGCCAAAAAATGGTTCTGTGAATGTTTTTCCCAAAAGTAACCAAGACTTCTTACACTATGTTCATTCCAGTCAGCCCCCTGTGTATCACAGGAATCCTACTTTCTAACTAGTTCATACTATTTTATTGCTTCTCTCTGACTTCTTCAGTCTTTTTATAACAGACCTCAGATTGCAAAGCAGTTAAAATTAATGACTTAGCCAAACAGGGTAGGAGTTTGACTCTGTGTTCTTTGCTCTCCTTTTCAGCCTCTGTGGGAGACTGGGTAACTTCTCTGCTCCAGAAACTTCTAATTGAGCATAAAGAAGGCTGGTAAATCACTGTACTGTAGCAACAGAGATCCAATGTTTTCTCTGCCTAATGATCCTAAAGCACATTCAATACATGTTCTTCACCTGAAATCTTAGCACTGTTCAAGGCATATTTATAGGTATTTGGGAGCGGGTTGCACAAATCCCCTTTGCTCCATTTCACAGTTTACTTCCATCACTTTCTCTTTATATAGATCAGTGAAACCCTAGAAGATTTACTGTGAGTAAATACTCTAGATATGGGATTTGCAAGATGTTAATACCAGGCACCAGCTGGTCATATAACAGAGATTATCTACACTGGAATAGGAACTAGTTTACAAAGTATGTTTCATCTCATAGTCCCAAATCTCATACTCATTTACATCTGTATCACTGCTGGTTTAGTAGCTAGCAAATTCTGCTATTTATTATTTATATCCTGCTACTTTCATAAAAGCTCTAAATTTACTTGAAAGCTAGTATGCAACCAAATAACAATAGAGTAGAAATACGTATATTAGACAGGTCTTGAGGCTGGACATACTCATGGAACCCTTATGGAGACCTTCCCGGGTGACCCATCTGGCCCAGTGCTCCAGTTGTTCTCTAGGACAGCACCCACACGTTTCTTCCTGAGCACTTTTCAAGAATTATAATCTCTTTAGTTACTCATTTGCTTAATTTTCTATCTTCTCCCTTCAACATAAGCTCCGTAAGGACAGGGACTTTGTGTGTGTGTGTATGTGTGTGCTGTTCAAAATTATAATGGGACACCATAACTCACGAAATATGGCAAAGCAACTGGCATGTAATAATAATATAAGCTCAGTAAGTATGTTACTAGATGTTTAATTTATATGGAAATGGGAGAAAAGGAGTGTCACCTAGGTGAATGTCAGTGCTGTGATGAAGACCTGTGGCAGCCAATTGTATTAGAGGAGTTCCCAGTGAATTAAGCTTTTTAAAGGCTTGGTCTCAGTGCCTGGAGAAGAGGTCAATCAACAGGACCCAGCAGTGGAGCACATGCTCCCAGAGATGTCATCCTCAGCTCGCCAACAGCAAACACCACCACTGAGGCATCTGTGCCAGCTGTTTCCTGGCGCTCAGATATAACAGGAGTGAGTGAGTGATCATAAGAAGTCTTCATAAAATCCCATCTACAGTCTCCCAGGTTAGGTGAGGCACAACATGGAAGTGAACATTTTATTTCCCCAACACAAATAGAGATTTTGAGACCAGCTACTCCTCTTTCCACTGCAAACCTTGATGATTCAAATATTTAGGAAGTAAGCATATACCCTAGCTGTGACCTATGAAATCAAGAGGTTCTGAAGGATAAATAAAATAAACAAATTATATTTTTACATCTCCTTGGGGTTTATGTTTTCCCTTAACTTTAAGCTTCAATGAGAGCTGGAATTACAGCTTAAAGTTATAAAATAACATATATATATATATATATATATATATATATCCATACACACACGTATATAATCATTGAGTGCTGCTAAGTGTTGTACTTATCACTGTTTGCACCATGACTATATATCATCTGCTAAAGCCTAGAAAATATATCTGTTAAAGAAAGAAAGACTCATATCAACAGACATGCTGAATAGAATAACAGAAGGCCAGAAGAGAGAACATGTGAAAGTGACTTGTAATGCTATACCGTTTCTATGGTTACAATGCAAATATGTCTCAAACTACCTATCAGCCAAAAAAATCCTAGATTTATTGAGAAATAAAAATAACTAATTAGAAAAAATACCTTCTAAATATGTAATTTTATGTAAAATATTCAAGTCATGGAACAAAATAGTAAACCTTACCCATGGATTTAGTTACTGACCTTCAATGGCTTATACTAATCCTATTTTTGTTCAATTGATTAATATAAAACTAAAGCAAATTGATAATTACTGCACAAATTTGACTTACATAAAAGCAATTGCAATATATGCTAGCAAATAATTATATTCAAATTTTCCTTTTATGTAACTATACAAAACAATATTGGTTTTAAGCCTGGCTGGTGTAGCTCAGTGGACTGAGCACTGTGCTGTGGACCAAAAGGTTACCGGTTCGATTCCAGTGAGGACACATGCCTGGGTGAGGGCCAGGTCCCCAGGTGGGGATGTCCAAGAGGCAACTAATCAATATATCTCTCAAACATTGATGTTTCTCTCCCTCTCTTTCTCTCTCCCTCCATCTCTACAAAGCAAATAATAAAATATTTTTAAAAACAAAACACAATATCTGCTTTACTGATGGAAGTTTTTGAATAAGTGATTTCATCAGGTTGACCTCTGAGAGCCATACAACTTGACTAAGTAATGAAAAAGTCCACTATGGTGTTATCATAAGGCATTCAAGTGACTTAAATAATCAAAAGACATCTAGTACTACCTTTTTTATTAATGATTGGAAAGAAATTTTCAGAATTTTCCATTAAAAATCTTTTTTCAAAAGCTAAAAAAAAGATTCCCTTTTTTTATAACTATAATAAAAATCATATTTGTAACCTATCTGGTTAAAATGCCAAATAATATTAGGTCCTCAAAATGGGTAAGTGTGAGAAACCTCAAAATTCTTTATTAGATTCAATTTTAAAAACCCATAAATATTGCATAAACAGTAATCAACTTAATTTAATTCCAGTTAATGTATGATCAGGGTGTGGACCATAAAAGGAAGGCTATATGAATTGTATGCCTAAGTACCAAATCAATTAGTTAATCATTCTAATAATGATTACTACCACTACTATTTTATGCAAGCCCATGAACTTGAGTGTCAGAAGCACTCCGTCCGGCCTTGAATCACTCAGGAAGAGGCTGTGTGGTACTGTGATGAAAAGCACGAGCTTGTTGGGAACCGCCCTGACCGGTATCAGAAGCTGAAACCCCCGCCTAGGCTAAGGCTAAGGGAACGCCCTTGGAACCGTAAGCCAGCAAGGAGACAAGGGCTTGTCTCCCTGGCAGGAATGCTGCTTCTGCTGCTGAACCCCAAAAAGCTTGGTGGGTTAGCCAAAGACGGGTAAGATTCCCCACGGGGGGAACGACCTAAGGCAGGCACGATCACTTTGGGTGGCCCCCCAAAAGAAGGACTTTGGGAGCTGTAGCAAAAGAGGGTGACGGACCCTCGCTCCTCGGCTTTGACGTAGCCTGAGTTCTTATCGTCTGGGAGAAAATCTCCTTACTGCCTTAGTTCCCGTGCTAAGCCTGAAACAATGACAGGGTGGTGCAGCTCTGGGCTGAAAAGGGGCGGATTCCCTGGGTGATCAGGCCTAGGAAAGAACATGTAAATTACTGTGAAACCTTCTTTGTTTAGAATGCTCTCAGTTGAATGAGAGGGGTCCAAGGAGGAAGTTTGTTCCTCAAAGTCTTACAGCTCTTTGACCCTGACTCAATAGACCAGCAGAGTTCCTTGTTTTCCATAGTTCCTTACTTCCCCCTGATAAGTACTGTACTTTACCTGAATTATTATGCAAAATGAGCCCAATAAAAGCATGTATGGACGGTATATGGGGGGGGGGCCCCCTCCCACTAGAAGGGGTGGCCATTTCTGTCCCTACTTCTCCACAGAAACTAGTCTTGTCTCTGTGCATGTGTGTTTTTTCTCGCGTGTTTTTCGGCGAGCCATCCACAGCGTTCCGTGGTCACTGCTGGCCAGTGACCCACGCGCAACACGAGCTCTGGAACCTGTGTCTGGGTTCGATCTGTGACCCCGCCATTAATTCACCATGTCATCTCAGATAATGCAATCAATCTCTCTGTTCCTTGGTTTCCTCATTTCTAAAATGAGAATGATATCAGTTTTTTATAAGATGTTAAGGAAGTCAGCACATAAAGCACTCAGAACAATTCCTATTTCCATAGATGTAAAGGTTACTTCTACTAACTTGCCTTTTTCCTTAGCTTGTGTGTATTACATGTTCCCAATAAAATTGAAACACTGGGTAGTATAAATATGTTTTTAAATGTTTATTCTGCCTCAGCACAAAGAAGAAGTATAATTAAAACTACATACATTATATAAATACAATATTGTATCTTATGTGTCAATATGATTTTTTACTTGTAGAAATAATAACATGGTGCTAAAAATACCTACTAATGATATGGCATATGAATGCAGTATTACCCATTTTTTTTCTGAGCTAATTTTGTAGGGAACCCCACCTCCAGTGCACACACACACTCACACATACACACACACTCACTGGGATCACCTTTGAGGCCACCCATACAAAGAGACCAAGAAGACTTCAGGATTATAATTGGTTCAGCTTTGATACTTGAAGGCTCTGTTCAGTAACTGACACTCTTCATCTAAATATAGTAGACATGAGCTACTCTACTGGAATTCTTAGTTCATAAAATTTTAGTTTCACTTATCAGAGGTTGCTATTTAAAAATGGTGAAACCGGTATATTTAAGGCAATTTAATCTAAATATAAATGTGAGTTGACTATTGAATTTCCTTGGCGTGCTTCAGTTAAGTCACCATACCAAGTATTGAGACACCCAAACACTTTGCTGGGGACAACCTCAGCAAGTAACTAGACCTTAAGCACTTGTGTGTTGCCCAGCAGCCTTAAAATTCTGCCTTCTTAATTTTTTTCATGAAAAGTTGCTATTTTCAAATTTTAAAACAAATACCCTAACTCTGAAGATTGATCATCCAAACTTCAAATGTCATGGTCCCAGAAAAGTAGCATTGAACAGTAGACTCTGCTTTCCTGGTAGAAGTATTATAACAATAAGATTTGTACTCACTAGGGAAACGCAACAGAATCCAGCTGACTGTCACGGAATGGACGGCCCAGGAAATTATCCCCCTCAGAAATTTTCCCACTTAAATAGGACTCTGAAATGTTCAGAAAATGATTAATGAATGCTTGGGAAATATAGCTCTTAAGTATTATTTAATAGGGGAATGACTGTACCGCAGGTGCTATTGTAATTAAGGCTCTCATTTATATATAGTAATACATTAAACTCGTTCAGTCAATATGATCCCTAAATTATAAGTATAAAAGATAGACACCATTTTCAGAAAACTAGGAATGAAAGCCTACATTTTACAAAGAGACAAATTAGGATTATTTTTTTGTATTGTCAAAGGATTTTTTATTTTGAGAGTAATTTTCCGGAGTTCTTTTATTAAATAGTGACTAGTTGGTGCGTGGGAGTGTTTTTAGGTTGTTTACTTCCCAGGCACAAAAACCTCAAAGCTAGATGTTTAAAATCACTGACAAATAATAAAGATAAAGCATCAATGAAATTTTCATATAAATCAGTAAAAAAAATATGATTCCATTTATTAAAAAATCAATTGATAGATATCTTTTGAAGAATACAGCTGTAACTTAAAGCAAGGGACACGTATAGTCAAATTCCCTGCTATTCTTGTTTCTTCTTAAATTTGAAATATACTCTGAAAAGTCTACAAACACATTTTTCCATGTTCGCAGCCATGTCTTAATTTCTTCTAATGGTTGAATAAAAAGTAAAAACATATAAGCAGTTTAAACACTAAGAAAGAAACTGCTATTTCTCCCTAACAATGCAAGTCTTTCCACTAGATTCTTTTTTAAACCATAACAAAATGCCATCTTTATAATCCTCTCAAACATCTGCCATACTAAAAAAGATGACTTGATACTAAAAACACATTTAGAAACTGAGAAAATTCTGAATTTTAAGGAAGATACAAAAACACTTCAGTCACAAAAATCACTTGTATCTTGAAAAGAAGAGAAATAAAACACTTTTGTCAAGATAAAATATCTCATCTTGTTTTATGTGGTAAATTTAGCTAAAATACTTAAAACAATAGAAAGTCAGTAACTCAATCACTATTGGTGACTTTCTCAAGCTAAAGGGAACTAATTAGGTCTTTGAATTAGTCGTCAGAGAGAAGAAACAAAAAGAAAAAAAAAAATGGTTCAATTACCTACGTCCCATACCTGTGCTCATAAAAGTACCAGAGAAAACAGTTCAAAATATAGGAACTATGTGGTTGGAAATCTGTTGCAAATCTATGATTGCTACTCATTTCACTATTTACATTTTTCAGACATTCTCTTAGACTTTAAGAAATCCATTTTGTATAGTTCAGCATTTGTCTAAAAAACAAGAAGAAAAAAACCCTTATAAGTCTCAACTTAAATAAATGTTTACAGTTCCTATAGTTCGTTTTATAAAAATCTGAGAATTTCTGCTATACTTCTTTTAAAGATATGTGTAAATAAACCTTCCTTTTTTCCCTCACTTCAATACTTCAATGAAATGACTCTGCACTATAACATATTTCCTTCAATTCTTCCATCTTTCCTAACAGGGTGGGACTTATTTGGGGGGGACTGGGTGAGAGAAGGTCTTTGTTAAAGACTATTTCTTCTCAGTACGCCATTGCCCTCTAGTGGTTCACGGCTAGACGTTCGGAGGCTTCCACCATCCACAAGGGAAAGACACCATTTTATGCTTCACTGAGAGACTAGGAATGTTCATGCTGAGTTATCACAGTGATTTCGTCTCTTCATGAGAAGACAGCCTTTGTATTTAGCCAATTTTTTATGCTTTTTGCCTAAAACATTTTAAAATGCTTGGAGTCTTTTATTGCATGCCTGATTCTTTCCAAGTTTCCACTTTCCTTCCTTCTTTCCTCCCTAGCCCCATCCCTTCCTTCCTTCCTCCCTTCCTTCTTTCCCCCAGTAGTCAACCTAATTTATTGAGAGAGGAACCACTTGTAACAAACGGGTACTTAAAATCATCGTGAGCTACAAAATTGTTTGTAGCACTTGCAAATTCTTCCTCACAAAATTTCAATCAGCACATTACATTTAGAGAGGCTGGACAAAGTCTGAGTCTGCAGTACCCTGACTAAAGACCACGAGTTACTCCTCTTTAAGAAACTCAGGTTTGTGTGCTGAGTATTTCCATAAAAGTTACCAGAAGACCAAACGATAAGCATGCATCCCATTTTACCATAGAGAGACTAATTTTAAGTGGTATTATTTCTAACGGCATTCTCTTTTGTTCTAAAACATACATTGATTTGTATGAAAAATTATATGGTCACCCTGCTTAGCAACTCTCAAATCCTACTACTTTAAATCCCCTAATAGCAAACATAGTGCTTCCCCTTTTCCCCTTCTGGGCATGATTAACAAGTGGCAAAAATACTAAGACAGAGAAAAGCAGATTAGCAAACTGTCACCAACAATGGTCATTTAATGAGTACTTTACTGTCTATATTTAAACATTCATTACGAAAACATTCACCATGAGAGAACAAACAACCCTAGAATGGATATTTAACAGTAGG
This sequence comes from Phyllostomus discolor, assembly GCF_004126475.2. Classification (NCBI taxonomy): domain Eukaryota; kingdom Metazoa; phylum Chordata; class Mammalia; order Chiroptera; family Phyllostomidae; genus Phyllostomus; species Phyllostomus discolor. The sequence continues at coordinate 26,067,531 of NC_040910.2, read as the reverse complement.
CAATATATATCATTACCTATTATAAGCAACATAAGCTTTCATCTACATAAATCAGGGCTCTATTATAAGCAATATAGATTTTTCTCTTCGTGCCCTGATTTGTAGCAGGCATGTCTAAAAAGACGAACGTGAAAGCGAGCAGCATGGGCCAGAAAGTCGGACTTCACAGGTTGTCCATGTTCCCATATTTGCTCTGATCTTTCTAAGCTCCGTTTTGGTTTTTACACGAACACAGGACCATTTTTCTTCAGAACCATGTCGCCTGCTCCAAGAAGCTGAGTGCTCCAAATAACTGAAAGCTTGGAGCAACGTTTGAAAAATACAATCTACATGTTTGCTTCTTAGAGATACATAACAGTTGGGATATCCCCTCCACACCACTACCATCCCTCCATTCATGAGAAGGCGACACTCGATTAACTCAGAAAGGTGTCCTGAGAAGCCCCGTGCACTGGGAGCCAGAAGCCCGCAGTCATCCACAGGATCCTCTCTGGTCTCTGTTGCAGAGTGCCACATGTGATCTTGACCCGGATTTCTGGGGGTTTGGGCCTTTTCTGGCCTTTTCAGGGCGATTTGCTGGCGCCTGCAAGCTACTGTTAGAGCCTATGGTTCCAGCCATTTGCTTCAGATCATCAAGTTTCCATACATTACTGTCTTCTCATTCCTGCTCATGTCTCTGCCTTTTCATTGGCTCTCTCAGCACTTCTCATCTTCCTGTTATTAACTGGTAACTTCTAGAATCCCCGTACCATTCACTTAAGTCACGAAGAGTTAGACATGGACTGCCTCAGGTTCATCTATTTAGGTCATCAAATCAAATATCCCTTCCCTTTAGAGAATATAAAGTATAATATTTTTCAACTACGGTGAAGAAGTAAATTACCAATTAGCAAATCTGGCCCTCTGCCTAGCAGACTTCTGTTAACATGTATTATATATAGAGCAATGGCATTTGCTATTATGAGGAGGTTTAATAGAAAAGAAAATGCAAATCACAGTCCTAAACTATAAATTTACAATCCAAATCCACTTAGAGACATAGCTGTTTGGAACAATTAATCAGTTAGAATGCAAAGGTCTTTGAATATGAATTCAGAATTGTCTGAAAGTACATTAACTCTTAATTGTCACTCAGTTCTTAATATCTGTATGAGTAGAGAAAATAGAATTAAGTTCTTACCAAAGCAAACCTGACCAGGTTTGATGCCATCAGATAGATAAACATGAACTATGACAGCCACAAAGCCAAATGAAATTAAATTGAGTTTGCGGAGGAGAAAGCTCTTTATAAATCCAATAAATAAATTAATGGAAAGAATGGTGAGCATGCCAATATTGAGTATGTGTCAGGACTGATTTTGTTTAACCAAAAGAGACATAAATGTAAGATATTTCTCAGGCTCTTCATCTTAACTGGTGTCAGTTTTTTATCAGGACAAATTGTTCTCAGACTACTTATACTCTTACCCTTGGAATGAAATTTTTAAGACAAATTTTCTGCTAGGCTGAAAAATCAAGACTTATGGGCTAAACAAAAACAACATCTGTCTAACCTGTGAATGCGAGCACATTTTATAGCATTATATTAGAGAAACAGTGCATTTAAGTGCAAGCAGATATCTAATAAAACTTCTATTTAATAGACAAATATCCACTTGTATATATTTTTATATGTGTATATGTACATATGTATTCAAACTGTAAAGTAATAACACAGACAAAAGGTGACAACCAAGAAAAGCAATAATTATTTCTAAACACCTTAGTCTTCCTTTGTGCCTGGGTAACTAGAGCTGGGGCAGCCATTCTGCAACGCTGATGGGCAGGCCTACAAACACTGCCTCTAACACACTGAGTCCTGAGGCAGAACCAGGTACTGCCTGTCTCCAGACTTCTTGTTATATGAGGGGAAAAATTAAAATTATTTCTATGTAATCTGCTGTGAGAAGACTTTTCAGAGACGTGCAGCCGAACACACTCTTAGATGACACCCAGCTTCAGAATAATTCAGCAAGGTGAAGTAGAATTACCCAACTAGCGGCTATTACTATAAGATCTGGAAACCCAGGTACAGCCCACCATCTGATGCCCAACGGAGAGAGCAGTCTGACCTCAAGGAAGTCTGCTAGCAAAGACCCAGGCTCTGCATTGATCAAAGCAGCACTCGCAGCCTTACAAGAAGAGAAGAAACCAAGATAAAAGAAGGAAAACCTGGGTGGGGTCTCCCCTGTCTCTAGAAGTAAATGTATAAATAATTTAGTTACCAGATCTGGACCAAGGGTCAGAGTTGAGTAATGGGAAAAGAGTGCTTCATGTTGAGCCTTGTGTCAGCAGTGGAAGCTTCTCGAAGCCTTCAAGGACCAGAGAGTAAGAGGAGATAGACAGAAACCATGGGTATTAGGAACTCTGGACTGTTCTATACACTATGTAAATAATCAGCAATATCAAACATAAATGTTACTAATAGATAAAAAAACTAGATAGATAATATTGGCATTAACTCTGTTCAAGGGGTGTCCAACCTTTTGGCATCTCTTAGTCACACTGAAAGAAGAGTTGTCTTGGGCCACACATTAAATATATTGCAACACATAATGGCAAAAAAATCTCATAATGTTTTAAATAAGTTCACGATTTTGTGTTGGGCCGCGTTCACAGTCACGCTGGGCTGGCTGCACACGGCCCGCAGGCCACAGGTGGGACACCCCTGGTAGACTATCTAAAAGTAAAAATCACCTTCCTCCCTCTCCCTCCTTCTCTTTCTCCTCTGCACCCCAATAACATTTTATTATGCAATAGAATAATGAAATGGGGCTAACGTAGTCTCAACTTTAGCAGAAGCTACAAGGCAGTTGATTTCTGCTCTCCTTATGAGATGCCAGCAGTCAGCCAGAGAGAACACATCACACACATCAGAATGACACAAGGGAAGGAAAGTGAGCTTTAAATATCTCACAGGCTCACAGTACAGAGTGCCAGCTCATGATAGCGTGACGTAAGAACCTTCCCGCACTTTCCTGTCTCCCAGACTGTCCCCACCCAGTGTCAAACACTGGAGGGGTCAGAAATAGCAATAGGCAAAGAGAAGGATTGAAAATGGAAAAGAAGCCAACTTATGGCCCCTTTCTCACTAGAGGAAGCCAACATGTAATAACCCTGAACTGACAAAATGGGCCCATTTTATCTTTGTATAAAGTTTAAAGTTTTAATTATCACTCTGGACATATTAATTACTCATTGAGGGATTTTTATTAATAAAAATGACTGAAGAAATGCGGTGACTTGCCCTGATTTTTATCCAGTAGAAGGCAAGGCTGGCCCCACCGAATAAATGTAAAGGAAGACAAAGACAAAGTTGGTTAACAATAACATCCCATGAGTCCTGTTTGTTCAGCACAGCGGATACATTTGTGGTGGCCCCGATCACATGCACCTCAGATTTAGTATGTCCCTCTGTCTCCTTCGCTGTATTTTAAATGCCTTGAGAGCATGAAACTACTGCCACACCTCCACGTTTACTGACGACACAGAAACTGTTACAAGGGCTTCCCGCCTCCACATCTTCCCACCTCCTTTCAGCCGGGAGTGCCTAACCCTCCATCTCTCCTATTTCAAAGGAAATAATTGATTTGCTCCTTGTGAATGCTAAACCTACCTGATATCCTGGCACCTCTCCCTCGAGGATGTGATGTCAGCTATTGTCCTCTCTCTGACTGCATCATTTTTTCCTCTCTGCTGCATTAGTTCCATCAGCATAAGAAGTAGGGTACTTATCCCTTCTTAATGTGCACCTCCCTTCTTCATTCCTTCTTTCTTATGCTTTCTTGAACCCCATACCAGTCAGACTCTTACCATCGCCATCACAATTACTCTTGAAAATGCTACCAAAGAGCTCCTGTTGCCAAATCCAGAGCTGGACACTCAGTCCGCACCTCACATGATTCATCCAAAGCACTGGCACAGTTGGAAACTATTCCAGGACGCCACGCTGGTTCTCCTCCTCCCACGCTGCCCTTCCCATCTCACTCTCCTTTGCCACTGTCTCTCCCTCCCCAAGCCCTTCACATTGGAAAGCTTGAAATCTAGCAAAAACAGAAAAGCTTTTCCTCCTTTCTAGGTACACTCCTTTTTTTGGTGGTATCCTTTTATCTTAAATGGTATATAAATATACAATTCCTGAACATTGTATCCCATGATAACTCCAGGCCAGGCCTCTCTCCTAGAATCCAGGTGCATCTGTCCGATTCCTTACTCTCATTCTACTTAGAGGTCTAATCACCACTAACATGTTCAAAACCAGCCTCCTAAGTTGGCTTTTTTGGGTTTTTTTTTATTTCTCTCTATCATACTCCATATCTATTTATTAGAAAATCCTATGAGGTGTGTTTTCTTCTGTTAAAAAATCTGCCCATGTCTTACCACCTCCACTTTACCAGTTTGGTCCAATCCATTATCAACTCTTGAACGAATTACTGATAGATGCATCAGTGACCATCTCCTGCTCCTACACATTCTTCTTCTTGGCCTTTTAAAATTTTCTAAGTGACTCAATCAGAAGAATACATCCACAAGCTCCCACCTCATTCTTCTTATTAAAAATTATTCCTATCATCTCACTCATGCTTAAAACCTTTCCACATCCTCCAGAATGGGAGCTAAAGTCTATACAGTGGTCTATAGGACCTATTTGCTTTACTGCCTTCTTTTTTGTCTGATATCATTCCTGTCACTCTCCTTCTCTCCAACTCTGCTTCAGCTGCATGGAACACTCCCTTGTACCACTCAACTGGGGCACACTCTGGTCTCAGGGCCTTTGCACTGCTGTCTACTCTTCCTGACGTGGTCTTCCTCAGGTAGCCTCGTGGCTGGCTCCTTCACCTGTTAAGTTTTTCACCTTATATCACCTTCTCAGAGAAGTCTTCCTTGTCTACTCTATTTGGAATTGTAACTCTCACTCTGGACTCTCTACCTCCTTGCCTGCTTTATTTTTCTTCATAACTCTCATCACTATCTAATCTGCTATACTTACTTTTGTTGCTTATTGTCTGTCTCTTCATATAATACAAACTGTATCAGAGCAGAGCTGTTATACATGATGGCCTAGGTATCAAGTAGAAGATCAAGCACCTGGTACACACTCAAAAAATATTTTTGAAGAAGAATCTGTGCACTCCTCTACCCCCACCACCCTCCTGTACATATATGCAGGTGTTATTGCAAAGAAGAACCAACAGATCAATGAAATGGCACAGGCTGGAGCAAAGAAGGAGAGGAAACCTGAAATTAGCAGGAGAATGGGGAATGCTGTATGGTAGGAAGCATACCAGACTTTTAGCAGTCATATAATGTGATTTCTAATCCTTGTCCATCACCAATTAATTGATGAGCTTCATCAAGTAAATTTGCTTTTATAGCCTCAGTTTCTTTAGTTTAAAAGTGAGTTGAATTCTGTGATCCCTAACATCCTTCCAATTTGAGGGAAGGGAACTTAAATTGATCCTTGTGTTGGAGTTGACAGTGGAACAACCAAGGGGCATGTGTGCAGGAGAGCACTCTACATAAAGAATGGGGACTGGGAAAACCAGTCATGGCTGGAGAGGTATCTACATGGAGATAATTCTTAAAGAGAGTAAGAACATAGGAATGAAATGAAAAGACAAAGGAAAAACTTTATAAAATACCCACCCTAAGGATAAAACATAGAAAGTGGTAACAAATGAATCATAGATGAGTATTTCCAGGAGGGAAAAATAGAATGGTGGAGGTATGAATTTCAAAAACTATAGAACAGGATAGCTCCAGGTGCTCATCCATTTGTCTTTAGAATAGGATGAGGAGTCTGGTGGTGTTATAAATTCAATAATGACCTCTACATTTAAACAAGTAAGGAAATTGTGATGGCAGGCTAAAGAGTTTTAGAATTTAACAAAAGATAAGTCCCCCCTCTGTTTTTTATTGTCATTGTAGGCATTATGGTATAGATGTTACCATTTGGCGCATCCATTGAATAAAGGAGAGCTTCCCATTTTTTCACCTTTAGAAATGTGGAAGTGATTGAAATCTTCCTTGAAGCCATGAATTTTTCATAACAGCCAGGTGGCTATTCACCCAGCTCTCTAACTCTCCAAGCCCAGCTGTGATCCAAGCAAGGTCAAATGGAAATAATATTTGAAGTATTTCACTGAGCCCTATCATGCATGCATGTGCCACTTTCTTTAATTTACTTTTCATGCACAATTACTCACTCATATACTAAAAAAAAATCAGTAAACACAAAAATACAAATTTGCTTTTCATTCACAAGCAGTAAAACACCTTTCTGAATTTTATTGTTCTTCAGTGTTACATGCATTGTTTCACACTTTAAATTCTATATTCTATACATTTGAGAGTATCAGGTAATTATATAATCTGTATATTTTCTATTTTAATGGCAACATGATGATGCAATTTTATTATATAGTATATAACATACATTAATGCACACATGTGTATATATACCCTTTCATAAGAATTTCTCAATTTAGGCCATTTTTCTGAATTCCTAACTTTTGTGCTATTATGTCTGTCAAAGTTACTAATACCTTTGTAAAAATACTTATGTTTGTTTGTTCATATTTTTCAGTTGCTTTCTCAGGAATTAATTGTACCTAATATGGTATGCTTAGCATAAGAAGCAAAAAAATGTGTATGACTCTATTAAGTACTGTTTTATTGCCTTCATCCCCAAAATAGTATTCCAATTAACATTTCCACTCCTACTGCTTTAATAACTTGGAATATTGCTTTTCTTTTTAACAATTTTTTAATATTAGTGAGTAATTCAGCCAATTATTCCTTGAGACCACTGGTGTTAACCTTAAAGCAAGATGAACATTTTACCTGTACATTGGGAGTCTTAGAACTTTGGCTTCCCCTAAATATTTAGTTCAACACAATAATTAGAATATTAATTAGATACTGATTGATTTAAAAAGAAAAAATACAATATGAATCACTAGAGGGCAGCAAAGATCAGAGAACAGACATGAATTCAAATGCTGATTCTCAATCCAGGGTAAGACAAAACTGAAAGTTCTAAAGCTACCAAAGGGCCAAGTGCTTTCCCCAAATGCCTCTGTGAATCTTAAAGCCTTGGCTCTTATATCATCTTGGAATAAAAAGCTGCACAATCCTGTCATCTTTCGCAAGGTCGACTGCCTTTAATTTGCTTATCTGCGAACAATAAATACTCTCAGGCATTCTCAAGATATAAAAAAACACTTTTATGGGTAACTTCCCAACAGTTACGGTATTTCCAATTTTTTTAAAGAAATAGTTATAAAATAGGTCAACTGAGATTTTCTGTGGGATTTTTGTTTCTTCAGAGAGACCAGATGTTTCCTAATGACTTTTGTTTCCCCGTCTAGGGCACTTAAAAATGAAACATTTTTATCTCTTTAAATATGGACTTATTTTATGGGTCTTTCAGAAACACACAAATGTGTATAAAGGCAAAAGTATTACACAACTAATCATTTCAGTATCTGTTACTACTAATAGAAATTGTTTAACATGTTTTTTAATCTTGTTAATAAATTAATAGGAACGTCCAATAATCTACCTCTTCCTTTTTGAATTCTCAACATGTTGTATATACATATTCAAACATTTAATAATGTTTGAATCTAACATCAGAAGGAAATTCTAAACTTATAACAAATTCTGCTTGCAAGTGATTTACCCTACTCTTATTCTGCATTTCAAAATTCATATTGGAAGTCCTAAGTCCTTAGCATTATATTAGTATTTACTCTAGAGCAGGGATGTCAAACTCATTTTCACCAGGGTCCACATCAGCCTTATGGTTGTTTTCAAAGGACCAAAATAATTTTAGGACTGTATAAATGTAACTACTCCTTAACTGTTAAGGAGTTGAAATTATCTTCATCCCTTTGAACGCAACCGCAAGGCTGATGTGGCCCTGGTGAAAATGAGTTTGACACCCCTGCTCTAGTGGACTTTAAGATCTCCCAAAACATCAATTATATGGGGGTTTCTCTGGATATAAAACACACAAAGTAACAGAATTCTAGAAGTAAAATAAAATTATGGTTGTTTCATAATGTCATCCTTCTAATACTACCCTTGACTTTGTGATGTTGACTTTGCTTAGTGTCTTCTGAATACCCTGGCAACGAGCGGTTTATGTCCTTAGAACTTAGAAATGAAAAGTGAAACAAGGGGTACTTAAGGAGATGTGTTTGAGGCTTAGAAGTGGCTGGTTTATTTGAAAATTGAGAAACACATAAAAAATTTAAAGACCTCTCGATATCATTATAGGTTTCCCATTTATCTGCATGAGGGAAAAATTAAATTGGTTTGAAGGCTTCTTAAATAAGACATAAAATAGAACACAGGGAAAAAATGAGGGCATGGTGCATGAAAAACCATTTTCCTTGTGACTGCAAAATTTAAAATTTCACCTTAATGCTAATGGTCCCCAAATCTACTTTCCAGCCCATTTTTCTCCCTATAACTAAATTACTGCTGCACATTTCCATGAGGATTCAAGTACTCTGAAATTCCTCAAGATCAATGTGTTGAAAACTGAACTCATTACTATCTCATCTGAACCTAAAACCTACTTCTCTTATTTTCTCAACTTTACACTGGGGCATCATGCCTCACCCCTCATAAAAGCTGAATAGCTGAAAATCATTCTTGATTGTTTTCTCTCCTTCATAGGCAATCACTAAATCCTACTCTTTTTATTGTGTAAATATTTCCTAGATGTTTCCTCATTTTTAAAAGACCTGACATATCATCTGTAGAAACTTCCTAACAGTCCTCTCAAAGACATTATCTATATCGTTATCAGAACACTAATAGAGATATCATTATTTTACTCCACTGCTCAAACATCTACAAAGTCTCCATTAACCTACAGAACACACTCTGACTGCCCTAAGAGGGCATACAAGATTGTCACTACTTTTGCATTTACAGTATAGTCTTGATAAATTTTTGTTGAATAAAAAAGAACTCAATGCCCAATATTTCTGTGTTGACACAGCATTGGTACAGAAACAGAATTATTGTTGGGAGTTGTATCAAAATATTTAAGGTAAGAAAATTTAAAAATATATGTGTGTGTGTGTGTGTGTGTGTATGTAAAACATATATATACATATATATAATGTCAGTTTAATATATTTCTTAGCATCAAAGGAAAACCTGGTGAAAAACAAGCAGAGTAGGCAGTAATCATGACAAAAACTGATGAGGCAAATATTTCCCACAATATTGCCAAAAGCAATACAGAGAAGCATGGAACCGTACTGGAGATTTGGAGATTTAAATCCAACACTACAATCCAAATACAGTATTTCTGTCTCTTAGCTACATTTTTTTTCATCACATGTCCCTTTCAAAAAGCAATCATCAGCTCTGGAAAAACCTAATTCCTTGAGACATTTATAAACAGGGAACAGTCAGGACCGGACACTTCCTCTGAAGACGAGATGGAAACCAAACAAAGCCACTTTCATCTCCCGTGGCACTCGGGGAGCTGGCAGCACTGGGAAAGCTCTGTGTGTTCACTCGGCTCCTCCTGTGTCCAGGCATCCACAGGAGGTGTTTACAGAGCAAAACAGCTCATTTCTTTCTTCAGAAAGTCAAACCACTGCAACTGGTAGTGATTAATTAAAACAGCATGAGTGTGGAAAAGGAAGTAGCTGGTTAGTCCAGGAAAGAGTCAAGACCAAATGAGCCAATTTTTCATTAAATCTTAAAAATGATCAAGGCACATGTCTCCATGGATCCTGAACTCCTGAATACAGTTTTTTTCTGCCTTGTTTAGTTTTCAATTTGCATGAAAGTGTATTTTAATGGTACAGTGGCCTTTAGTTGGTCCAATTGTAAAGAACTTTTCCCTTCTGTTATTTTATACATCTTAAATATTTAACTAAGCAAGATTAGTTCTCCCATTTAATATAATTTATTTGGTATCATATGTGCCTATTTGATCCATGAGACACCCCCAAAATTACTGATTTTGACTAAATTTAACACTATCCTGAGACACTTAAGTAATCAATAAGTAATATTAAAATGATCAATGTAAAAAAACTCTCTAGGATAGGTGTAAACCAGAGTAAAGTAAATACATGATGAGGTATTGTTCTTCAATAACTTAAATATAATTAGAGTAAAAAATGGACACAGAGAAAATTAACACTATGAAACACCAGTATAAAATTTCATCAAGCACTGATTGGTACATCAGGTGATTGAAATCCTGTTCATACTGAAAATAACCAATGAAATCTTGAGTTCAGACCCATTCCATGCCCCAATTTTGTCTTTTTCCTATATTTAATTTATCCAGTCAATACAATGTGAATGATATCAGCACTTGACAGTACTTATTTGTATTTAAAATGCTATTGTTTTTCTTCTGTTCAACATGAGATGACTACACTCACTTTTCTAAATAAGGAGATGCCTGATTATAAACTAGACACATAAGAATTTGGCAGGGGAGGTTAGTGGGGGTAAAAGAGGGTACCAGGGGATCAATGGTAATGGAAAAAAATACAATAAAAACAAAATAAGGATTTTTTATATTTATTAATTCTTCATTTTTTTCCCTAAAACTCACTATTAAAGAATGTGGGTTCACGTTAGGAGATGTGGGGAGGGTTTGAGGAAATGGGGTACTGCTGTAGATTAGAGGGTGATGGGAAGCAGGAGTCATTCTATGATGACTTATCTTTCTTGGAGCACAGTTGATTGAATTATTTACCCTGACACATATTAAGGAGGGAAGACCAGGCTGAGACGAGAGCCGTCAGTAGAAAAGCAGCGGCAAGCACTCGCCTCAGCCAGGACAAGGAAACGGTCTGGCACTTGGTAGCCCGGGTAACATTCATGTTTTGTCTCTGTTCAGACAGGACTACCAAGTGGTATTGCTTTTCTCTCCATGTATCCTGGTCACATAGTGGCCTCTTCTGATGTTGATATCCTGTGAAATTGTTTATGATCAGAAAAGAAACACAAGGCCTGGCCGCACGTGTTAGGCCAGCTGGTTGCACCAGCCACGCCGGAAGCACCAGGCCAGCCGAGACGGCAGACGCTGCACGCTCCTTCTCACTTTCCCCCTGGCCCAAGTAAGATGTTTCTGGTCTGAGGGTTTTCGAGAGAATGTAACAACAGCTGTACTAGGGTTTGTCACCTGCCTGCTGTTGCTGTTACAGGATGACTTGTTGAAGACTCTGGTGTGGCAACTGCTGTGTGGTAGCATTCAAAACTCAGGACAGAATGCATGTGCCAACTGCAACATGACAATTAACGATCAGATACAACACGATCATTATTAGTCCTTGACACAAATCTGGAAGCCAGAGTTCTAGATTACAAACCAGGCAATACGTGCACCTGTGTTTGTTTTATAAAGTCAGGTACTTCATTTGTCTTAGTTGAGTTATGGATTTATGCATTTGTCTTGTAAGAGAGGTGCCGCAGAATTGTTTTTACTGTGGCAGAAATCTTGGTTAATCAAGAAGAAAGTGGGAATGAGGCAAAATGTCCATAATCCTTGCTAATGAATGTAGACTAGTGTTTTAAGCATTCAGAGTGGAAGCTGTATTTATAGCTTTTGCTAGATTCAAAGTCAAGTTCTGCACCATTTTGCCAATGTATTGTCTCAAGTGTGAAAATCACAGCCCATGTATTATGTCTGAGGGGGTCAGATATCTCTTCTGAGAGTTTTTTAAAGAAACATGCATGAACCTTCATTTGGAGGTTTATGGGCAATATTTTTCCCCAAGAAAACATGATTTGCCAGACAGATGATAGTCTTAAATATCTAAAAATCTCTAAAAATGACCCTGAATATAATATATAAGACAGTGTGTGGCAGGCAAATATAAGTCACTCAGGGAGAGAGTGTAGCTGGAGAGAAGAAAAGGACCAAGGGTATTACAACATTTGAAAGTCAGGTAAAAAAAAAGCCAGCAAAGTAGACAGAGAATAAGTACCTGATGAGTTAGGTTTAAAAAAGACTGGAGAATATGTCAAAGAGGCCACAAGAGGAGAGATTTTCAAGAAGGGTAGATTAGATATATGGTCAAATGCTGCTGAAATCAAAATTTAAAAAAAGAGAGAAATGATCACTGGCTTCTGCAAAAGAAAGGTCATGGTAATCTTGTCAAGAAACAGATCAGTGACTGGTAGTGACAAAGGCCACTCTTGAGTGAAACAGGGATCAGAGCAATGAGCAGCTGGAAAGTATAATTTTTAAATATTCTTGGCAGCATCAAATTACGAAGAAGCCTAATAGCTCCACAAAATCCATATTAATAAAATATTAAGTAAAACTACCCAAGTTATAAAAAAAGAAGTTAAACAAGTTGAAATTTCTATTGTCATTGTTCTTTGATGAAATATCATAAATATGTCTATTTCCCTGAGATAATTTATTCATTTAACTTGATCCTAATACATTTACTCCAGAATTTTTCATAGAACTTTGCAAGTTGATTCTAAAGTCTATGCAGAGAAAATGAACTTACAACAATACTTGGGAAATTCTGAAGCAGAAAATAATGAGCATTAGCCATATGAGATACTAAAAATTATTATAAATCAGTAAGAAATATTAGTACTGGCCACAGATATTCAATATAACAGAAACCATAGTCCTAAATGGATATGGATCGTTAGTTGCTGGTGAAAGTCTCATTCTAACTTAGTGAGGTAAGGGAACAGGGTGAGTGTTGATTAAATGGTGCTGGAATAACTGGATAGTTATTCAGGGGAAAAGAAATGAGGTAGAGTCCTCCTTTCAATTCTCACACTAAATGATTTTAAGAAAGACTAATGTTTTAAAAATAATAAGAATCAAACCATAAATATGAATGAAAAATTCTCTTATATTCTTGTGTTTGAAATGTCTTTCTAAGCATGGTTCAAAACCTCTCTAAGCATAATACAGAATCTATTAGAAAAAAATATTGATCAATTTAATAAAAATTAAAATCTTTTCCATGGAAAGGAAAATTTAAAAGAAAACACAAATTGCAAACTTACTAACTTGGTTTTTTTTAGTAGCACACATGCTAATAAGCTAATACCCTTAACTATATGTCTGCCCATACATATCAATTGAAAAATTATTAGTAACCCACTTAAAAAATATGTAGAGTACATGAATTCACATGAAAAATATGCAAAGACTTTTAAATTTTGAAGATACAATCAGCCTCAATCATAGCAAAATGAACGTAAGCTAGAATTTATGCTCCGACTGCACAAGCGAAACTGCACCCATTGGACAACTACTCCCATCTGCTGCACAGCATGGCGCCTACAGTTAACAATACAACATTGTGCACTTCAACACTGGTTAAAGAGAACAGATCTGGTGTTAAGTGTTATTGCCACAAAAGAAAGAGGGGGTGGACACCAGGAAACTTTGGGAGATGTTGGATGTGTCTCTCTCCTTGACATTGGTAATAGGTCACAGGTATTTGCATATGTCCAAACTCACCAAATTATACACATTATACATGTGCAGTTCTTTGCGTATCAATTATACCTTAGTAAACCTGTTTTTTATTTCAAGTTTTGGATACCAAGTTTTCAATTAATGCTTTTGGCAAAAGCAAAGTTCCTTTCATACACTGTATCAGTGAGACTATGGGGAAACAGTCTCCCTCATACAGTGCTGGCATGAACATAGGTTGATACAGCCCTCTAGAAGGCAATTTCAGAGAATCAATCAAAGTTGTAAGTAAGTATATTCTTTATTTGATAATTCCACTCCTGAGTTTATCTTTAAATATATGCCATACAAATATAATTTAAAATATTTTTAGAGCAGCATTTATGAGACAGCAAGCCATGAAGTTGTTAAAAGGAGTGATGTGTACCTATGTACACATCCCTGAAACATTCCTAGATAAACTGTTTAGTGGAAAAGCAAAGTGTATTATAACTTGTGCAAAACAAAACAAAAACATAGAGAAGAGAAACCTGAGTACTGGAGATTAAGGATAGAAAAGTTACTTACTTCTTACTGTCTAACATTTTGTGCTGCTTCAATTTAGTACCAAGTCATGCATTGTCTTCCCCCCAAAAATATTTAAAAGATCTTTTGAGAGGACAAATGTGTGAATTGATGAAAAGTGAAATGATGGCAATGAGTGAGGACAATTATTTGTAGTTTGCTGAGGACACAGAGAAACTGAATTAATGTGAGGTCAAAGTTTTGCTGTTTTTGTTGTGAGTGTAGCTGTTCTTCAAAAGCAAATGAAACACTCTGAGGGTGTGGTTGTGTCCCCATCAGAAGGAACCAGCTGGTGAGGAAGAGACAGGTGATTCTAATAGAGGCGGATAGCGAAGTCCTTGAGGAGGCATAAGGGACTAAATTCAGGTGAGCAGGAGAGTCTGCCTGTGATTAGTACAGGGGTGCTTCCATTTTAACAAGTAAAATGAAGAAAGTCGGTGGTGGTGGTGGGTGTGTGGGTGTGTGTGTGTGTGTGTGTGTAAATGACAAAACTATGGGGGAGAAGGTGGCCTTGTGGAGACAGGGACACCTCTTCCATTTTTACAAGGAGAATACAACATTATAGATACAAATCTTCTGAGAGCTTGCTGGAGGTGGCTGGAGAACTTTGAAGAAAGAAGATCATGGGTGACATACTCATCTTGGATCATGGGAAACTGAGTAGAACTATCAGACAGGGTTGAGTATGTTTGGAGACTTGTGGTTAACGTACAGTGAAATTAGATTTTTTTCTGTGTTCAGCTATTATGTTACAAGTGCAGTGGAGGTAGGTAGTTGGGTTAATTGAGGTTAGGGTATCAGCAATTACACAAGGGAGTAAGAGAGTGATAAAGGAAGTGAAACTGTTTACCAGGGAGTATGATGATTCACCTTGCAATCTCAACGAGGCTAAATGTAAGTGAAACTAAAGATCAGGAGAGGCAAAGAATGATGTAGTGGTAGGACAAATGGATTGAAGATCTGTTCTACTTCAAAGATAGTCACTCTGGGGACTGGTAGAGAAAGTTAGCCAGGGGATAAAAAATAGGGCTAGAGTGGGATGTCTGAAATAGCGATCCAGATAACAACAGGCTACAGAGTAGAACCATGAAGGTGGGTGGCTAGTGTGGACTAGAGGGAAAGACTGGAAATAATATGGGATTTTCTATTTCTCATATTCTAAGAGCTTTGACAAGTAGTATGTATTGAACATTATCAAATACATTTTAGCCTTTTAGAAATTAGCTCTTTTTTCTTAGTGAATATGTATATAATGTCTGACCAGAATAAGTCCAGCCATTGTTAATATAACAAGAATGGTTTGTGCAACATCCATGTAACCTGGCTGCCAAGGAGAGTGACTGGAATGCACATGTGTAAACAATGATGAATTCACTGTACCAGTCAGTGGGGGTGGTAGACACCACTTGAGTGAGCATGTGTACTGTGTGGCCATCACATTTAAAATGAGCAAGCAGAACAACAGACCTGCATCCAACATTGTGTGAAGCTTGAACATTCCTTCGTGGAAAGTATTTGGATGATTCAAGGCCGCAGCTATGGGCAGCTGCTGATTGGCAGCTTCTTCAACAGAATGCGCCCACTTATGCATCATGTTTCATGCAGAGTTTTTTGGCAGAACATCAAATCACCCAGGTGACTCAGCCCACCTACAACTGAGATTTGGTGCCCTATGACTTCTGGCTTTCCCCAAAACTAGAATCACCTTTGTAAGGGAAACGATTTCAGACCATTAATGAGAGTCAGGAAAATATGACAGGGCAGCTGATGGTGATTAGAACTGTGTGAGGTCCCAAAGTGCCTGCTTTGAAAGGGACTGAGGTGTCAACGTCCTATGTACAATGTTTCTTGTATCTTCTTCAATAAATGTCTCTATCTTTCATAGAATGTGGCTGGATAGTTTCTGGACAGGCCTCTTATATATGCATATATATTGTATCTTTTGTTTCTAATATTAAACCATCTTCTCAAAGAATAAAACTACTTGAAAACAGTATGATTTTCTTAATAATCTGTTTTATGTAATTTGCTAGGATTTTATTTTCAATTTCTATATTTCCAATCATAAAAGTGATTATACTTTCAGAACAGTATTATCGTCAAAGCCTAAATTGGAGAATTTTCTATCCTTTCTATACTCTTGACCATATGATTTGGCATGGAAATGTTAAATCTGTTCCTTGTAAATCTGTAATAAATCATCTGTTTTTATTTAAAGTTCTATGTGAAAATAATTTTGCAATTTATCTTTTTTATTTCCTAATTCTTGGTATGCTTTAGAAATTTATTGTCTTCCATAAAATAATTTATTTCAAAAAATTTTCAAATGTATTAGCATTAATGAGTATTCAGAATTATCTTACAATTTTAATATCTTATTTACATGTGGTTGTATTCTTTCTCTCATGAAAAATTTGCAATTCATGAACACAGTTTCCAGAAATTTAACTTTTTAATTGTCCCCAAAGAATCAACTCTTATCTTTCCTTTGCAGTTCCACTATTTTTTCTTGTTTTTTAATTCACTTATTTTAATTCCTTCCTTATTTTCCTCTTCTTCTTTTCCTTGCTCTTGTTTTTGTCTTTATAATTTTTTTCTGGACCATTCTAAGTTAAAGGCTTAGTTCATTTTTGTGTTATTGATTAGTCATAAAATCACATCCAAGTTTAGCTTTGAGAAAATTATATTGGTTTTGTATTGTTGGGTTCTCATTTTTATTATTTTTAAGTAGTTTATAATGGTACATTTTAATGATTTTTTTTTATCCTAAAAGTTAGGTCAATGAGAGTTTACATTTTATGGTTATTGCTTCTGCTGTACACACTGTTCACATTTTAAATTTTGTCTGACACAGCATCAGAGCTTTATTTTTATATGTGTGTTGAAAGAACTGACCTGGAAATCTTACGTGAGGACAAGCCTGAGAGCCACAGCAATTACTTTGATATCTGAGGCACTGAAATACCTTAGTAACATTACTTCGGTTCGCACTCAGACAGTCTCTAACTCGCAGTTAACTAGAAGTTCGCTTTTTTTTTTTAACGGTCATGGTGGGGGTTTGTATGTTTGTTGGCTTTTTTAACAAAAAATTGCTCAAATAAAAAACTCTGGGCAATGGTTAAGTTTTAGTACCTTGGGCAGAGAAGAACAAAGAATAAATAAAATACCATTATCACTAAGGCACCTATTATCTTACTAAATGGATTTAAAATGTATGTGGCATAGCAACAATTGTTATGCATATGTGCTCATATTCTGAGAACAAAACAATACTGTTGATATCTCTGTATAATGCTTTGAATTTTATGATTGATACTTGACAAGTGCCAATTTTACGTTTGAAATTCCTGGATCAATTATGACATAATTTGTTGTGAAATGTCTATAATTATAGAGTCAGGCCATGAGAAAATAGTTCACTATAGCCATAAGAAATAAACAATACAAAGATATTACACAGTTTCATGCTATTTTCCCGAGAATCTACCCTATAAACCACAAAGCCTCAATTTCCCTGAGGTTCTCGGTTAAGGTGGTAGTCTTAAGTGAAAACACAGGAATCAATTTTCTAAAATTAACTTTAAAAGTCAGAAATAACTACAGATAATTTATTTATGATGCATATGTTTCTTGTTAGGAGACATTTGAAAATGTTACTAATAACAAAATTACAGTATCCCAAAATGTTACAGTACTTACTGAAAATTATTTGGTATCCTATGATAAACTTGCATAAATTGTCAGATATTCATATAACTTTTTTTCCTAAGAACAGATTACTTTTTACTCAGTTTCTATCTTTAAAGTCATTCTTATTTTCAAATAAAAGAGTTTCCTACTATGTTTGGTTATTAATCCAAACTTTTCTTCCTATTATAAGATCCATTTCTCATTTACTTATTCAGAGCTGTGCATTACCATAAATGCATTAAAAAAATTGCTTAAGCATATAAACACTGAATTTTCCTGAGCATCTATTTACTAGTCTAATGAAATCATTAAGAAAAGACTTCCGTTTTCTTGACATATTTTATTATTGTTTCTCAGTCTCCTTTATCATCATCCTTCTTCCTTTGCCCTTAAACACTTGGTCGACCCTAGAATTTCAGCCTAGTGTCCTTCTCTTTACACTGATATCTCTATGTAAGCAAGTCCATGATTCTGGCTCAATTACATCCCACTAATCTATACTCCACACCATAGCTGACTATCCTTCAACAGCATAGATCATTTCAACTTTCTGATGATTTTTTGAGCAACCGCTCTGTTGCCAGCACAATGCTCAGATAGAGAAGACAAAATTAAATAGGAGAGGTAAAAGTCCACTGGGTCATGTCAGCCCTCTACTTTTTAGAATTCTCAATGACTCTCCATTCTATAAAACATGTTCAGACTTTCAAAGTATCCACAGCTTATAGCCCACCCTGTAATGAACACTTTGTGCCCCTCCCCCCATAGCAACATCTTAAACTTTTTTGGAAATCAGCCCCCCCGTATACAATGCACCCAGTTTCAGTAGAATGGGAACATATGACTCAAGTCATATGTTGGCAAATCATATGATTTATGATTTGCATATGATTTAGCATATCATATGCAAAAGGATATGCATTGGCAAATCAATACACTGAATTCCCTAAAACACAGTGATTAACTTAAGGATGGCCATACGAACCATGCTTAGCCAAGAAGCGGAGTTTTCCTAGTTATAAAGATTTATAGAAAATTACCAGGTGAGCCAAGTTAATCCGAGCTGGACTCATGAACAGACACAAAACCTTTCCACTGGACTTGAACTTGGGAAGATATCAATTGAAGTTACTCTTCTTATATTGTGAACACAAAAAAGAGAACCTATGTGTATTAGTTAGGGTTTGATGAGGGGAAAGCCCTTCTCAACATTCTGAATGGATTAATGTGTTTCCAAAGTCATTACTATTTCTAAGGTGACAACTAAAATGGCTCATCCATCTATGTGTATGTCTCTTAGATGTAATAAAAAGTTTTTGGTAATCAGTTGGTGTGTTTTTGTTTTTCACACCCTACTAGTAGTTATGGCTTAAAATTACTATGTAGGATTTAAAATAATTTATAATGAGATCCTGGCAACAGCAGTTTTATTGTCATTTCTAAAAAATATATTCCTTTTGTAAGATCACTTTTTTAAAATGTATACCACTTCTTTTCTGGGTAAAAAAAAAATTATACTTTTTAAATAAAATTCTGCTTATTGTAATATTTTTACACAGAGTAGAGACTCAATGAGTGTTAACTCCTAGTTATGTTCAAATTTTATGCATTTTTCTTTGTTGCATCCCTTCAGAGTATTTTCTTTTTTAAAAAAAAATATATTCCCATTTCAGTAAGTACTGGAAAACAATACTTTTCCAAAGTCTCACAAACGAGAAAGGTATTTTAAGGTTGACAACACTCTATTGTTAAGAGTTAGGCTTTCTACCACCTACTTTATGGGGCATGATATCCTCTCTAGTGCTCCAGGGAGAAGGTGACACAGTCGCAGACTATGATTATCAAGACTATTTTAGATGCTTTCCTCATGACCAAAAAAAAGAACATTTATTTTTAAGTTGGGATGTTACAAAAAAAATATCATATCCTCCGTTTCCTTTTAGCTCAACAAGTTCCAGATTGGTGTTTTATAAGCTATTTTTCAGATGTTTATGGCACAATGCAAACTGTTTTTATTAGGAAATGGCCTGTTGGCTGAGTGCCCATTCATTATATTACAGCATTTTCTCTCAGCTGTATCAGAATAACAAACCAAGAAGTTCATACTTCCTCATTAATTCTGGAAAACGCATTACCATGAATAACATAGCATGAACCTTTTTATGTCTTGACAATTGCTGGAAGTGTTTTATTTTATAACAGAATTAAAGAATGTCCAAGTTAAATAGCTAACAGTGGTTTACTGTGGAAACCAAGTCTATAAGTCTCATAACTCTCTTAAAGGGCACTAATTGTCCTTCAAAACCCCATGAGTTAGGCACTAATAACTGTAAGCTTGTTGTTTTCTTTTCAATGGTTTCTCACTTACAGAATATAGTCTCCTAATTTGTGACTGTGAAGGATACTATAAGGGATCATTTTTAAAGTCTTGATATTTCCTACAGTTTACAGAAACAATTGAAGTCACTTGAGTCATAAAGATAAAACTGGAAAGCCTGTGACTATTAGCATCCAAGTGAGACTGTTTGTTCACATTTAGGATAAAAATAATACCAAGAGAAGGAAAAGTGTGGATTAATAGGAAATAGTTTTATCCTATTGATAACTTTAGTTCCCATCCATTTGCTCTTCCATTTTCTGCCTTTGTACCAACTAAAATCTCACTCTTTCTACATTAATATTTATAATATAACATAAAAGAATGACCTTGGGCCCTGGACACAGAATAATCTGGGTCTGCTTTCTGATTTCCTGTCTATGTCCTTTTGTTCAATTAATTTACCTAAACCTCAATTCCACTCAGTATATGATGAGAAACTGACTTTGCTCACAAATGTTATGACTATATTAGAGAAAATGGATAGAGAAAGTTCACTCAAAAAAAAAGATGAGACTTGGTGAAACTCAAGTAGGCATTCATAATAGGTCCTCAACTAATACCCTCAACAACAGCAGCAGTATTTATCAACTGTAATTGCTTCGGGCCAGGCATCCTTACAAATGCTACTTCATCTATCATGTAAAAACTAGTAGATGCTGTTGCCTTGTCATTGCTGCTGTTTTGTTATTTTGCCATTATTCCCCCAAGTTTACACACAGTGTACTCTACTAAATTAAATTCTTAGATTAGAAGAAAAGGTCACTGATACTCTGGAAAGAAAGACAAAGCACAACTTAAGAAGACCACACGCATTTCCTTTCCTCCCTTCAAAAACAAACTCGCTATCTACCGCTTCCTGATCTATCTCGCAGATGAGAATCAATATTAGCTGTTCTGGACATATATTTATTTGTTTTGGTACAAAAAGCTTCAGACTGACCAGTAACCAGAGATTACAGACAGATTCATTGGCCCTCTCAGCACAGGCTGCTGTGGGCTTTGGGGGAGGTCTGCCAGGTCCGTTTGTCATGTTCATCCATCAACGCCATCTATTTACCGCTGACTTACACAGGCACAGAGCCATGTCAGAAGGGCCCCGAGAAATATCTATCCTCGGAGACCTCCTGGGGCCCCAAAATGCAGAGAACTTTTTTCTTTTGAAATGGGTGTTTCCCACTCCCAGTTCATCAGTTTTGAACTTGAGACAGCTGAGAAAGGGAACAGTGGCTCGGTTCGTCAGCTGCAGCCCTGCCACTTCACCACCCAGAGGGCACATTCCTCAGCCTCACTGCCAGGCGTTGTGCTCTGCCTCCTCCGACCATGCTGGGCATCGTGAAGGCTCCCGGCGAGTCCTCGGCACCGCAGGCACCACTCCTCCTGGGTTTCACCGTGTGATCTCAACTATATGCCAGTGGACACGCAATACAATATACAGACGACGTACTATAGATTTCTACACTTGAAACCTATATAATTTTATTAACCCATGTCACCCAATAAATTCAATTTAAAAAAAATTTTTTTAAGAAATCTAAAAACAGTGTGTCCGGAAATATAAGTATACATATAAAATACAATTAAATAAATTATCATTCTCATTTATAAAGTCACAAGAGCAAGCTTTGTTTAAATTTGTCAAGGGCAGAGGTTCACATTATGGTTAAGAACAAATGGGTCAGATTCAGGCCCAGCTCCACAGCTCTCTTGAGATCTTGGGCAAGTTACTTACCTTCTATTATGCCTCACGATCCATATGCTATCCATACACTTGAACACACCAGTAGTTTGTTTGGATAAGGAACTTTATTGAAAGGAGCTTAGAATAATGATTTGGAAAACATGTAATAGGCGCTAGCCAATATTACCTTAAGAATATCCAGGAAATGACTATTATTCTAAATAATTTATATGGTCCAGATTCAAAATTTTAAAAAATAACATTTTTGAATTTTAATAGACCACAGCATTTGATTGAACAAAATATAAACCAAATGTTTGGATAAATGCAGTAATCTCTTTTGGATTTGCATTTGAATATGTTAAAATATGACAATATATTCAATCTCTGATTAATTCATTATAAACTTTTATTAAGATGCACACATGCTGAACTTCTAATTTTATATGTATAAAGCTTGTTTCCAATTCAAATTTTCTGTAGCTGGTTTCTTTCCATAATTCAGGTATAAACTCTGAGAATGGCCTTGCTTGATCACCCTGTCTAAATTAGACCCTAGGTCCCAAGATTTCCCCATAACACTGTCCTATTTTATTGTCCTTCTAACCTTAGTTACAATTAGAATATATCTGACTTAACTGTTATTTGTTCCAATCTGCCTCCCTCCACTATTGTTTACCACTACACATCACCAGAGCCCAGAATACTGTCAGACTCAAAGAAGTAATAAAGGTAGCTTACCTTTATATATTTTGTACATAACTTACTTGTACACTTCATGTGTACTGACAAATTAATCTTCACAGCAACCCTGCAAGATAATGCTATATTACAGTCACGTTAAAGATGAGAAAGAAGGAGGTGAAGAGTGGTAAAGTAATCACACAAGTAAAGAGCAGTCACACTGTTGTTAAGTAATGACTAGCTGTGTGAGGTTTGGGGCACGGAGCAGAATATGCCAAGGTGAGGAAGTCCTACTCTCTCAGGGCACAGGGTGCAGTAGTCAATGTAAGGGAAGGAGACATGGTAAGTTAACAAGCAAGGTAATACCTTAAATTTATATGGTGGTATATATCAGTTATATCTCAATAAAACTGGCTAATAAGGTAGATTTCATGAACCACTATAGAGGCTTTGATGGGAACCTCCACAGGGCACAAGGACAGTGTAAACGGGGACACGGCACTGCCTTTAGCAGTGAGGTCCAGTTTCCTCATGAGAGATGATGGGGAGCATCTGCGGGAGAAGAGTGAATATGGGGGTCTGAAATTGTACAGCACTGAGAATCTCTAAATTCAACATTATACAATGCATGGTTCTTTTTTGGCATAAAATGGCATGGCAAGTTGGATTAGTGTGCTGAGCTTGGCAAGGTTTATGTAAGATTTCTGGATCTTAGTAGGCAATAAAAATATTTTTTTTCTGTCAAAAATTTTCTGTTAACATTATGATAAAGGAATAAGTGGCCTTTAAAATGTACTTCCAATTAGCCTTAAAGTTTATATTATATAAAGCAAAAATTATTTGGAAAATAATGAGACAAATATTAACAATACATATAGTACCCTGAAAGTATGCAGACAAACTACATTTTAATTTCTCTAAATAAGCCATCTTCTGCCACTTAATGGTATTTGGAGGAACAGGAAAATGAGAACAAAGAACACATAAAATATGAGCAAAAAGAAAGGAAATTATAGGATCTGTGGTATATATTCTGAAAGTGGGGAAATCAATATCTAAGGATATTTGAAAATATTAAAATTTTAAAAGGTCATAGGAAAAGAATCACACTATTCTCAGCGCATAGTGATCAAAAGAAAGAATGGTTCCACTGGGCTTTTGTAAGAAAGTGAATTAAATTTCCATTCCAAGTTGGAAATTCAAATTTGCTTGTTCAAATTTGCTTAAATGGATCTGATATACCTTTTTAAAATGAGACAATGTTACTCATTCACCTTGGGGGGGAAAGAAAAGCTTACAGGACATTGGGAAGTTCACAGTATTTTGCAAGTCACTGTAAGCAGGAAGAAATAAAACACAATTGCTTATTTGTGTGTTTTCAGTGCACTCTTTTTCAGAAAGCTTTTGAAGTATCCTCTTGATTGGCATTGTTCAGTCCCTAGGTAGTGTTCCATTTGAAAGGAGCGAATAACAGTTGTTTTGAATTGAAAACACTCAAGCACAGCCAAGGAGTTAGAGGAAGAGAACAGCCAAGGACAGCGAATGGTCCTGCACAACACGTGGCCTCTCACGCTGCTGTCTGTGGGGCAGTTGTTCTCTCTGTAGAGCCCAATGACAAGAAAACAAAGCCGCACAGGAGGCCTGGTCATGTACGACACCTGATTTGGTCCTGTTTAACGTACAAACAGACTATCTCTGTCCTCACACACTAAACATTTTGTCACTCATCTCAAGAGCCCAGAAGAGGAGACGGACTGCTGCTGCCGTGGGCAGAGAAGGAAGACACTTGGCTCCTAAAAATAAGCCAGTGACCTCAGGAAGCATTATTCGGGTCAGGCTGACAAAGAAATTAAGTATAAACGACAAAAAACAATGTGTTCATTTTAGGTATTTATTTCTTTAAAAAGCTATTCTAAAATATTTTCATTTTATTCTTCAACTGAAGCTATAGATTTTCTGTCCAGTATATTTTATCTATATTGCCTTCATAAACACAAAATTATTTTATTATTGTTATATTTTTAATAAATTGGACTTACTTAATACATGCAGAAGCTATTAAAATTCCACATACAATCAATCGGTGCCCACTTGATTTACTGTTACCACTTTTCAGAGATAACCATTCTAAGCTCTTTCTTATTTTTCTTCAGTCACACTGGTGGTTGCCATAGATATTATTTTTGATAGATTTATAACTCATGAAAACTGTTCCCCACAACACTCTAGGGAATGATTAGGGACATACTCTTTGAGTCATATCTAAACTACTGGCCTTGACACTTTTAACATTGTCTTTCATTCATTGAACACAATGGTATTTTATGCTACTCTGTGCTGAGTATAGTTCCAGATACTTTGCTGCTAACACATTGTTTGAGTAATAAATGGTTATTGTTCGTTACTGTATCCTCAGTCTGGAAATAACTTTATTATTCCTGTTTATTACTATATCCTCAGTAATGAGGAAAAACTTGAAATGGGTAATTAATAAATGCTATATACTCTACCTTGTAATACCACTAGGAATAGTCCTAAATTGTGGATAATTTATGTTGGTAATTTCCTTTAAATTGAAACATGAAATTTATGAAAGGATAACAATATCACATCTTGTTCACCGTTATTTACATAATTAATTTCCCTATCACTACATTATTTTTTAATTCCTGGGAACACCATTGCAAAACATAGAATAAATAACCTGATACATATTTATTTCATTATTGAATTTAATTGTAATCACAAAATATTGACATTAAAACCATGAAGCCTCAAAGTGACCTCAAGGTTCAAGACCTTTATTTTTATTTGAATTGTTTAAAAGAAGTTGCAAATTTTCCTATGTCAGCCAGTTAGCAATTGAAAGAAATAAAAGAAATTTAGGTCTTCTACTTTCAGAATACACTCTCTCCAATGAAACTTTTTTCTTTACCTAGGCTTTATCTAGGCTTTTTGAGCACTGTGGAAAATTTTTTTCACAAAAAATTTTCCGCAGTGCTCACGTTAGGAAATAAAGTTGTCACTATATTTTAGATTTAAAGTGATGAAAATGAATGAAATGGGGTTGACTGCTGGGCAAATCCAATATTTCTAGTGTGTTTTAAAATTTATTTTCTCCTGAAAGATTAGTGCTAGCTAGAGATGCCTAGTGGTTTGTCAGGGATTCTGGTAAAGCTGGGTATGGAGCAGTGGAATTTTTCTAGGAACTGGCTGCCTTACCATCTTGCATTCAAGTGGGATCACATAATTGCATTCTGGCCAAGAGAATGTGAGAGGAGGTGATATGAATTACTACTTCTCAAACTGGAAATTGCATTTAAATTGCCTGGGGAGCACATTAAAATATCTATTCCTGAGTCCCTCCTACTGTGTGTCTAACTTGGAAGGTCTAGAATAGAACCTGTGAATTTGCAGTTTTCACTCCTTAGTAGGTGACGCTGCCGCTGCCTTCCACGACCCACACCTTGACAGACACTGCCACTACTGTGCCCACATCCAGGGGGAAAAAAAAGATGTTTTTTAAGTGAAGTCATTATTTTTTGTTATGAACATCTATTTACAATGTAACACATGAATGCATTCTCTACTACCATCAATTTTTAATTACAGAAGATGTGGGCATTTACAAATTCAGTTTTTAATGTGGATAATTCAAAGGAGAAGACCCAGGGGATAGTTATAAGAAAAAAAGATGTAGGAGGGAGATGAAAAGTAAGAGCAATGAATTTAAGGCATAATTTATCATCTCTAAGTTATTTCATACTTATAGAAGACAAAAAAATAATACAGATAGAGTAAGGAAACTACTAGCCCATATTACCTGGAATTTGGAAGACCTTTGCTGACCACCATAATGATGTTAATTACTTTCTCATGTAAACTACAACAATTTAAGCCATTCCTAGTACACTGATTATGAACTTCAGAGAATCATAAGCATGTGAACACAACTAAACACCTTTATTGTGGATTCTTATTTCTAACAGAAAAACAAGATGTTCTACTGGTATGCTAGGAAAGACTCTTTGGCTTAGAAGACTCTCCTTCCAGAACCACACTTATTCTCTTATCTTTCAGTCCACTTTTCAGTTTATTTGTAACCTGCTCACAGCTCAACGGCTTCACTCTTCACCTTCACCTTTCCACCTCCAGCACAAAGTTTAAACAGCTTATCCAACGTGTCACTCAGTCTCCATGGTTTCAACACATTATTTCAACATCCTTAGGAAAACTAGCACTCCATATTTTATTTCATAATATGCCTGCTATTCCAATCCTCTATATCTGCTTAAACCCGCAACCTCTCAAATTAGGCTCACTCAGGTGGTTCCCCCTTATTATTTTGAGATTTAAGATTAGACTTTCCTTGGTAATAAGTACTCAAGGTGGACAAAGGAGTTTGTGTTTGTCTTCCTTGCCTACCACAGAGCTGAGAACTCTAGCGAAAACTTACATCATCATTTTCTTCCGCGTCTGTGGTAGATATTATCGTTTTATAAATGAGATACTTTTTGTAAAACATAGTCACAACTTGCCTAATAACACAGTCAACATTTTTTAGCAAAGCTAAGGTTAGAAGAAAAACCTCACAAACCCATTGTACATATATTTTAAGATATTTAACCTTATAATAATACCTATGTTATGAAACTTAAATGGACCCAGAGCACCCAGACCTGTGACTGCAATACATGGGAAACTGATCCATGATTTATATTTCATGATCTCTCTAGTTTATACATTCCATGTGGTAAACACAGTATGTATTATTTACCATAATACTACCAGTATAGCATGGCACTTTGAATTGAGAAGGTACTTGATAAATATTAGTTGAACCAATGTTGAAAATATTAAATAAAATCATAAAGTATGATTAAAGAAAACCCATTTATTACTGGCTTCTTTTTCTTTTACATAATATGGTTGTTAAGAGGATAGTTTCTGAATCAGACCGTACACCACTACTAAGTTATCTTCACTGCTCAGTTTCCCTATCTGGACAATGGTATAAAAACAGCAACCAACTCATGGAATTTTTGTGAGAATTAAGTGAGAAAATTCACTTTAGCCTCTTAAATTAGTGTTGAACACACTGTAATCACTTAGTAACTTCACTATTATGGGACTTCCCATTGGATACTGGCAAATAGCTGGGGTTTTTTTAAACTTATGACAAATGTATCAATCATAAAGAGATATAAAGAATGGAAATTAAATCGGAGAATATCACAAAAAGATATTTTCATCATAAAATAAATAAAGGGCTTCACTGCTATTTTAAAAATTATTTTCATAATATTGTCTAATATACATTTCATCTTGATAAGGGCCTTACTAAATAAAAGGAGTTTCTTATTATCTTGTTCTTTTGTTCCAAGACGGAAAATAAAGATACACCATATTTCAATCAAAGTTGCACATCCCTAAGGAAAATACTTGATATTCAACCTTTAGTCCTCCAAACCACATACTAGACCAGGTTCAATAACTTATTCAGTTAATACCACTGAAAAGAACTTCCACATACCCCTCACCATATGTACCTCTTACTGAATGTTGCTTCCTATTTTCCTCCTTTGCTCTCTTTCTTCAACTTCATCAGCTCTTCTATTGCAATTGGATTTTGGCATTTTATTCTTGTTGTTGGTGACAGTGATGGTGGTAGTTTTTCAAACAGTTTATTTTTCTTTTCTCACCATACTTTTACTTCTTTCTCTCCTTGAACCAAGAAGTGAAAGTACCCAGCAAGCAGAATTTAGGATTTAAACTATATGACCTCTGTAATCACTTGCTCTAGAGAAGACTTCTTTTTTTAAGATTTTATTTATTAATTTTTAGAGGGAGAAGGACAGAGAGAGAGAGAGGGAGAGAAATATCGATGTAAGAAAGAAACATCCATCGGTTGGCTCTTCTACACGCCCCATCCAGGACTGAACCTGCAACCCAGTCATGTGCCCTGACCAGGAATCAAACTGGCAACCTTTCGATTTCCAGGACAATGCCCAACCAACTGAACCACACCAGTCACGATCTACAGAAACCTTTAAAGAATCATTTAGAAATGAGCCAATGCTCTCAGGCATTCTCTGGTCACTGGCAGCATTTGCCATCCATCTTCAAGTAGGTAATTCCCTTGTCAAGGGCCTAGTCTCTCAGATAATTCTATACAGTGCATCATTATGTATTTTCTCCAATAATACTCTGGAATCATATCAAATAAATTATGTGCTGTGGTATTAAATGCTGCTGAAATAAATGAACATGAGGCTTTAGAGCGGCATGCCCTCGGAATCAAAGTACTTATTATTGGACACACTTATCTTACTCGTTCAGGAGCTGACACGGGGTTAATATTTGGAAAGGAGCATCATAATTTACAAAGGATAAGTGCACTTACTTCTACTGAAAAGATTTCCTCTTGAAAAGGGTGGTCATTTATTTGGAGAGATTTGGACTCTTGATACAGACCGTTCATACCGCTGTTGAGCAATAACTAGGGTTTGTCCAGACCATCCTTGTAAACATGTAAAAGATACAAAGGACGTGTTAGCTCCAAAACCACTAAGCTGGCTCAGGTAAACATCATATTCTGCATAAGATTGGTATCAAGGGGTCGTGAAGAATTCTTTTCTCTTCAAAAGATGATGTGAGAGCTGCTTTTGAAAATAAGTTTAGAAATAACTTTTTATGCCATGGTATATGTATATGCTGCAATAATATATGTATAAGTGGGTTATAAATATGATTGATAAGCACTATAACATTATCACAATTATATAAGTAAATCATGAATATAGAAAAGTAACAGGGTTAAAATGTTTCCTTTGGATAACAAGATCAAATTTGGGTGACTTTTTAAAAAATTTATATATTTCTAAATTATCTAAAGTATTAATTTTTTATATTTGGAAAAATAAAATTAATATACTTAAAATATTTTAGTTGCTAAGTCATAACTCATAAAGTAGCGCTTTCTTCCTATTATTGTCTTAATGATTTTCATTCAAGCTTTCCTGTTGTCTTTTCTCTACATAACTTGTATTATTGCTTCAGATAGTGAACATCAAAGGGTTACTGTATTAAAATTACTTGAACTAATAGGTTTTCTCTTAAAATTCTTAATGAGAATTTGAAATTTTTAAATAATTGTAACACTAGCCCATAATATAGCTCAAAATAAAAAACAGGGGCCAGACCACCTGGAAAGAAGAAAACCTCATCTCTGACACTTGCTAGCTGCGTGACCCTAGGCAAGTTACTTAGCCTTTCTGTGTTTCATTTTCTTCACATTGTAAAGAGGGATATTAAAGGAATCCATCTCACTGTTGTTATAAGATCAAATGAGTTATTCAGTGTGACTATTTAGAACAGAGTCCCACATATATTAAGGTCTACATAAGTGTTTGTACTATTCCAAATTTTGGTGCACCTTTCCATATTGCCCCTATAGCTATATAAACAATCATGATTTCCTCTTAGCATTTCTCTAGTGCTCCCGATAGGTTCCATGATGGCAGAGAACTTACTGGTCTCATTCACTCCTAAGTCCCAACTGCTTTCATAGTGCTTGACACCTGGTCTGTACTCTAGGAATATTTGCTAAATAAATAAATCTATAATGAATATTACAGTGTCTTGAAGCTATGTCTAAAAATGAAATTTGACTTAGTCGATTTCTAAAAATGGCAAGGCTATCTCTTTTTTGCAAAGAGCAACTAAAAAGTGTTTCAGTTGAACCATTTTGTGGGCTCTTACACTATTGTTTATGTTTCAAGTGAGATTCTGTTGTTCTTTAATGACCTTGCATTCTTTCTTGATATGAAGCTTATGTTGAATCTGAGGAAAGGGTCATGTTTTCTGAGTGGGACCAACATGTGTTTACCATCTGACTTTCCTCTGTGTTGCTTTCAAAGTCCATATACTGAAGGACGGTAGAGGCCTCTCTGTGCCTCAGGAAAAACTTCACACTGAGAAGTTCTACTGGCCAGATCCCCTGACTATGAGTCATAGTCAGAACATTGCTTGAGAATAACTTTACAAGGCATGAAAAGCACAAACTAGTATAATGACTGGCCCAAAATGGTCTGTAATTGCAAATGCTTTCAAGAATCCATAGATGTTTCATTCCACGCACTTGATATTTAGGAGTATGTGAGGGGTACGTATCACCTATTTTATATTACGGAGATAATTTATAACTGAGTATGACAGTAGACACAAAGCTCAAATTTGCCTGTTGATCATATTTAATACTTTTTGGTAAACCATATTTTCACAGCATTAAGTATATTTTAACCCATGGATCAAGCTCAGATCGTTAAGATCTTTTCAGTTCTGATTTATTCAGTACAATTATAGGATGTGGCAGGATTTTCAAAACATTTAAGTGGCTCTATAAGCCTGAGACTGGAAATGACTCACAGAACTATTTTTCATCTGGTCAGTCCCCGACATCATGCTCAAGGAATTCTTATAGAAAAACAAATGCCTATTCAGAGAGCATTAGCCATTCCATTCCCTGATATCAGGTCAGAGAAGTAGTCTCTACAAAGAAAGTTTGAAAATATGCAATCATACCTTCTACAAAATACACATGTATAAAATTCACCAATAATTAGGATATTCATTATCTCACAAGGGCAGCATAAGAACAACAGGAACAAATCTAAGGACCCACACACCCTGAGCCAAAGAGGCTACTGGATTTCATCTAGCATAGAAGAGCTGTACATCTAAGCACAGTTATTTGGTGTATTATTATTGACTTCCAGATATTCTAAGGAAAAACCATAAGATTTAGTGGTAGACAAGTCTTTATTCACATCTACTCCAATATTTCTTCAGCCTTGACTGCACTGTAGGATTAACTGGGGAGCCGTTATAAATCCCTATACCCGGGTCAACTCCCAAACCAATCGAATCCACTTCACTAGGAGTAGGAACCCAGACATCAGTATTCTTTAAGCCTCTTATATAAAGCCAACGTTAAGAGGCACTGCTTTAGTTATATTTTGGTAGTACGGCCAAGCGTAGGAACTATCTTTGGGTATGTTGGTAAGGGATGGGTAACTCAAGGCAGCATTCACTATTATTATATGTTGGCACGTTCTTAAGTGCTTTGCTCTTAAGTGGTAACATTTAATCCATCCTAATAAGTAGAAACTATTATTATCACCATCATTTTACAGGTAAGAAAACTAAGAGAAAGGTCATACAACTATGAATAGTGGAGTGGTAATTCAAATCCACCATTATACAATGATATTTACTTAACACTAATTTTTAAGTTCATATTACATATCAAGCACAGTGTCAAAATACTTGTTGGAGTCTCCATATGCTTAATGCAATAAACAAGGAGATGCCTTCTATCAATAAGCACCTAATTATCAGCAACAGCCTCACCACACGTGCTAGAATTAAACATGAAAAAAATATAATGTTGTCCTTCATAGTATCCAGGAAGAACTGATTATATTAACTAAAATAATAGATAAAACTGACTAACAATGACCCAAATTCTACTTCCACTGACTTATGTCTGACTTCCAGAAGGTCACCAAAGTAGAATCACAGCCACTGTTATTCCAGCAACACTGAACCAGCCTGGAACCACATTCTCACACATATTCAGCACCCAAATGAAACAGTGCTCAAGAAACAGAATTCATAAGAACAGAGAACAGATTTCACAGTGTAATTTATGTCCTCTCTAACCTTCTATAAATGGAGCGCTGTTTAAGACATGCCTTTTACAGGGCCATTCCCAGGAGTAAGGGCCACAGATGAAATGACCTCGTTTATGTGCAGTACTCATCCTACATACTAATGCTGACTTCCTGCTTTCCCAGAAAAGAAGGCATAAGAAGACTGCCATTGCTTGCAAGGAGAATATTTTCTGTATTTAAGAGAATCGAAAAGCAACAGTTGAGAAATATCAAATACATTCTTCTCTTATATCTCGGGATGAAAAACCAATATAGACCCAAATCTGAGTAAAAATGGTCTTATATAAGTAAATGTCAGGAAGTTAATATATGTGAGTTTAAAATAAACCTATTTTTCCAGCCAGCGATCACCTGTATTATTTCAGAACCATTCAAAGGAACTAATTCCTCTCTCAAAAACTCACTATCCACAAGTACGTCTACAATGAGCTCTTCATTTCTTTAGCTGTTTTGCCATTAAAAACAATGTATTTTTGAAGGGGTTAAATGTATACCACTCATAGTCATTTACAGTCCAGTTTGAATGAACAATCCAAAAGTAAGCTTGCTTCTGGTTTCAGGAAAGAGAACATGCGGGTCCTAAGAGCTGGAAATGATGGGAAGAGGAGCCAATTACCAGAATGGGAGAAAGAGAAAGTATGAAAACTCTGAGAATGCCAAAGACCAACTTCAGCCATCTCTCAAGTTTATCTTGGAACCACAGTCAGTAAGGAAATGGCAGATATCTGCGAAGGGAAACTAGAAAAAAAATTTTCTTTTGTTCCCTGATTATACACATTTCTGAAGGCTAATTAAACTATTTAGAATGTACAAAGAGAATAAAGATTATTTTAATTACAGGTAATTTATTACTAAAATTTGAAAATGGGTGTAATATAATAATCCTAAAAAAAATAAAGAAAAAAAAAGAAAGAGAAGAAGAATTTATATCATCCTCACCATTGTCATCATCATTATGATAATTTGGCACAATAAATAACCAGAGAGATAGGGGCTTCGAAAAGTTTGGCCATATGAGGTAAGACTGCAAATAAGAACTATTCCTGGCATAGATCAAAAAGCCACTGACCATACTAAAGTGCAGAGAAACTACACTGCAAAACATATGAAGACTCAACCGTGCATGAAAATTAGACCAAAATGATGAGCTTTACAGAAGTAGAGAATACACAGAAAGCCATGATTATCTCCAAATGATAGAAATATTAAAATAGATTGAAGATACATTACATATCATATAAAGGTAATTTCCAATAGTCTTAAGGTAAAAGAAGATACTGCTGATTCTTAGTAACGGCACTGATTCAGAAAGCAAGGCATCATCCTTGTGCTGTCAATTTCATTTATAAAATTCAGATTCATTTTCTCCAAGAGAGACAGAAATAAAGAAAGAAAAAGAAGTGAGAATTACAACTCTCACAGGTCGAAGAAAATGAATATCTAGCAATAAATATGAGAAGGAAAATAATGTCAACTCTAGAAATTAGGTATATCATTCTTAAGATAAATATAATCTGACAATAACTAATTTTTCTATTTATTGAAGAAATCTTTCAAGAAATAAATTTGAGAAAGGGTGGAAAAATCATCTCAGTTACTAGTTTTATAAAACAAATCTCTCAAAAACTGAGTGGCATTAAAACAATAATAATGCTATCATTTCTCAGAATTTCTATCTGTTAGGAATCCATAAATAGCTTGACTGGGCAGATGTGGCTCAGGGTCTCTTGGGACACTGCAGTCAGATTGTAGGTAAAAACAGAGCTGCTAGGGGCTGGCCAACCACCTCTCTCTCTTCATATAGTCTCATGGCTTTTTCATGGGATCATTTCGGATGTTCATTTGGGCCCCCTTACAGCACAGCAGCCTCAGGCAGCAGAAGTATTCATACTGTAGCTCAGGACTACAGAGTGAGTGTTTCAATGAGCAAGGTGGAAGTGGACTCCCCTTTTAGGACCTGACTTTGGAAGTCAGCTAATTAAACTTATATCACATTTTATAAGCCAAAACAATCTCCACAGTTTTCAATGCATGGCATATAATCCAATCTCTACATGGAAGGCATATGAAAGACATTGTAAGAAAATTATGTGGAATTGGAGATAGTGTTGTGACCACCTTTGGAAACTACAGTCTGTCGCAATAGTATCTCCCACACCATTTGATCTTGCAATATGTTTTTCATACTCCTTCCATTTGGAGGATAGACTTATATCCCATGCAGGTTTATTTTTTACTAGACTACTGCAACACTGAAGACAATAATATAATTAAAAAATAAAGTATCTCATTTAATCCTAGTAGTCCCATTTTATTGTTGCAAAAATTGAGCTTCAGAGAGTCTACTTAGCATACTGAAAATCACACTACAAATAACATAGCCAACATACAAACATAGATCTATTTCAAATTCCAGATGCTTTCCATTACATCATTGCATAATTATTTTAATCCTAACATAACCAATTACCCTCTTAAATCCAGTTCATCACTGAATTCTTACTTTCGGTAAGGATTACTTCTCAATGGCATTTTTTAAGTGGAAAATCAGCACTAAACCCACCAAAACAATGGCAGGAAAATGCTCCTCTTGGCCCCATGGAGGGTTACTAGGTCTGCAAAAATCAGACCCCTGCTTGCCCATCGATACTGCTCTATAATATACAATTTAACTTTACTCATATCACTTTCCCATTTCATGTCAGTTGTTACAAATTTGTTTGTTTAATCTAAATGTCAAGTTTCTCACTCTTCACAGATAACCAAGTCTCCAATTTGAAGTAGCAAATACTATCAGGTATAAATTCCTTCAAATCCCTCCCTTCCATGTCAAGTTTATCTTGACCCATTTTTATCTTTTCACTCTATTCCTACTTGTGTCCAAAACTAATTCCTTCCCCTGTATTTTGGATCCCCTCCCTTCCTGTCTGTTCTTGAGAATTTTCTTTCTTAGTTATGTCCCGTTATTTTACTTTCTACCTCCCTCTCTGTTGGCTCTTTCTCTTTTAAAAACAAGCACCATTCTTTATCCTGGAAAAAATAATCCTTCTAGTATATTCCCCTATCATTTAAGCAACTTCCTTTCCCAGGTCCTTTCAAGTGTGAACTGCTTATCAGAATGGTTTACATTGGACAGGTTCACTTGATTATCTCCTACTCTATAACTCATTTTGGTCTGCTTTCAGCTTCCCATTTCCTTCAAGCTATTCTTTCAAATGACACATCTCTTTAATACAACTCTATGACTAGCGGTATGATGGTAGCATAAGCAGCTTTTATAGCAGATGTCCTCAGAGTATTTATCCAAGAGTTAGTATTTGCCATGCAAAAGGTTTAGTTTCATAAGCTCCTCATCAAAAATTGTGTTTTTTCCCTTTCCTTTTAGTATATATTCAGAACAGAAATTGCTACATCATATGGTAGTTCTATTTTTTATTTCCATACTGCTTTCCATGCGGCTATACTAGTTTACATTCCCACCAACAGTGCACAATTGTTCCCTTTTCTCCACGTCCTCACCAACATGTTACTTCTTGTCTTTTTTGATAATAGCCATTCTAACAGGTGCAGCACAATGTCCTAGTAATTTTTAGTCTGCATTTGATTAGTGATGTTAAGCACCTTTTCATGAACCTTTGGAAAAAAAATGTGTATTTAGCTCCTTTGACATTTTTTATTTAGGTTATTTGGCTTATTGCTCACATAATGAGAGTTTCTGGAGAGAACTGTGCAGCCTTTCAAGCAGGTCTGAAAGTGGCTTGAGAGGCAGCAGGGCAAGGAGACTGGCTGGCTGGTACTGGAGTCAGCCATGGGGCTGGGGGGAGGAGTCCAGCAGGCAGACAAAGCCTTGTTCAAACTTCCTGCTGGTGCCAAAGGAGGAAAAAGTATAGATTATCTTATCACCTTGCCCAGATGCAGGGCAAAAGAGGAAGGAGAGGGATGTGGCTTGAAAACTGTCAACAGTCAAATGTAATCTATGGAGTCAGATTCTTTTATCACAATCCAATATGTAAAATTTTGAAACGGCAAGAGTTATACTTCAGGAAAATCTTATTATTGGAGATTGTAAAAGCTAAAATAATGAAGAATTTATATAGGGCTGACTATTCTCTTCTTGAGTCTATAACTATGTTCCTGCATGATAAATGAGACAATGCAAAAACATCCAATTATCTCAATTCCTAAATTAAACATAATTCTCTCAAATGCAGACTCTTAGAGGGATATTATCATTTTCTTTGTATAGCAGCTAACACAAGTTTAGTGTTATGAGTTAAATAACAACTAAATTAATAATTTTTCACCATTATTTTTAGTTCCAAATCAGAGAAATCCACAATGAACTAGAAAAAATAAGTAAACGTGAACTGGGTTGTAGTCATGTAAAACCAAGCTGCATAATTCCAGAAATATACTTGATTCAAAGATATCTTTAAGTTTGACAGTATCAGATGTCAGTTTTAAGGGAATGTTGTCCTTTCAATACCTATTTCATAATAATATTTTTGAACTGCTGCTTATTTTTGCACAATACTCCATTTACATAAGAAAAATATAATGTCTTGTAATTTTAATCTGATTGGCTAAAAGTTCTATATTAACAATTACCAGTCAGTGTCCAGTATATTTTCTTCTGAGAAAAAAACCACACAGATACATCAGAAATAATACCTGCCCAAAGGGGGAAAAATTGGGACAGCTATAATGGCATAATCAATAAAATATACTTAAAAAAAGAAATAACACCTGCTAAATGTTAAATTTGCCACATGTGAACAAATACGCATCTTTATTACTATTCTTGTAAGGAGATACATATATTTATCTTTGAAAATTTTTCAATTTAAATATTAAGGCTAAATAAATGTTAAATGATGTCTATCTGAAATCCTAGAAGAGAAGGACCGAAGAGAAAATTAACAAAAGATATAAAATACTGTACTTAGATCCAGCTAGCGAGATGGTCTTCTGTATTTCTCATTGTTTTCAAAGGGGATTAAATCAGGCACGTGTGTACTATATCAGCAAAACTATTTGGTACAACCCGCCCCACCTCCCCAGTCTTTGTGGTAGATCCAGATCACTGAGGTAGAGAGGCCTGCCCTTTCTGATCCAACATTCCCAATGTCATTGCACAGATGGATCCCAGGAAAGTCAGCAGTTTAAGACTGTGTCTACATGTGACCACCAGGTCTCCCGTGTTGTCTTGAAGCAAGACAGTTCTATCAGAAGTGGGTGACAAGGCCACAGTGTACATACAATACACCAGAACACTGCAAATTGAGATTGCACCACTACCAGCCCTGACAAACCTTCAGACCAGTATTGTTTTAAAAAACTGCAGAAAAAATTTTTACCACATTAACACTTTGGTTAGACAGTTCCATAAGAATGCAGATCTCCATTTCATTTTCAGTTTAGAATTTTAACAAAGTACATTTGAAGATCAAGTCCTTCTCTCTATATATGTATTTTTATTTATATGGCAATAAATAAACCTAGTATTGTTTTTTGTGATTACTGCTTATTATTATTTTTATACTTTTTCTTTATTTCCTATTGTTTAGCAATATGGCTACTTAAACTTCTTGGAGGGACCCAGAATTGTTCTTCTTTTTTGGGGGGGGGGGGGTGGATGGGGGGGGGCACAGAAGGGAAGTGATGAAAAGCAAGATGTGTCAGTCTTAAAAAAACAAAATCCTGGCTGGTGTGGCTCAGTGGATTGAGTGCCAGCCTGAGGACCAAAGGGTAGCCAGTTCAGTTCCCAATCAAGAGATATGCCTGGGTTGCAGGCCAGGTCCCCAGTAGGGGGCACTGAAGAGGCAACCACACATTGATGTTTTTCTCTCTTCCCTGCTCTCTAAAAATAAATAAAGTATTTTTAAAAAACATGTGTCAATCTGTGACTAATCACTGAAACTATTGCAAAATTGAATGCAATAAAGTGATTATGGCATATCTGTAATCCTACAAAAAGGATTACAGATGTAATCTTGACTGGTGATGAGCTAAAATTAAAGGTAAATAAGAAGTGTAATAACCTTCCCCAATAAATACCTTTAGGTAAATTTTTTTCTTATCTCTATGTGGTAAAGAAACTGTGGACAATACTTAAGGAGAAAAGTAAAATCATATAATCCTATTATATAGAAATATCTACTTTTAACATTTTGAAGTTTACTTCCAATAATAATAGTTTTGATGTGTATGAGAACATGTTCCTTAGAATATTACTGAATGTTTTGTCCATATATAAAGATAAACATGCAAACAGAAGTAAGCTACTAGTTTTAATTTTATATAATGTTATGCTTTATTTCTCCATGCTGGTAAATTCCCTTCAAATATATGGAGTTTATGTGACTATATAATCCTCAAAATTATAAATATGCTATAATTCATTTAACTTTATCTTATTATTAGACATTTAGTTTATGTCCAGGAAAGGGTTTGCATGTCTTTGTCATAAATAATATTTCAATGATCATACCTGCATATAAAGATTTGTACTAATCTGTAAGTATTTCATTTAGATCTAAGAATTATTTTACTGGGTCACAGTAGTCTGCCATTATAGTCATAACCAAATTTCTTAACCAGTGAGTTGTGCCAATTAAGAATCCTAGGAGTCAGCAGTCCATCATAATGTCCCTTCTGAAATATGTTTACATTCTATGTTCATTTTTTAAAAAATCAAATTAGTTTGCCTCAAGCAAGCAGCTGTAACTCTCCAACATTTCTAAACAGGCACAAGATTACACATGGAAAAGAAAACAGCAGAACATCTCTTGCTTTTTTCTCTCACCGTGACCCCCTAGGCATATTTTTTGTATTTGCATCTTTAACTTGAGTAGGAAACACACATTCTGTATGAGAACGGAAGTCATCATTTTCCTCTGACGTCCCCTTCATCTT
Source organism: Phyllostomus discolor (assembly GCF_004126475.2). Taxonomy (NCBI): domain Eukaryota; kingdom Metazoa; phylum Chordata; class Mammalia; order Chiroptera; family Phyllostomidae; genus Phyllostomus; species Phyllostomus discolor. Next base: position 26,028,400 of record NC_040910.2, on the reverse strand, counting down.
TTTCAGCCTCACTGTGCATAATAGCTGTGCCCACTTACACAAGTGCAGTGAAATTTGATGGATTGTGGAAAGCATTCTTCTGTGGGGAAAGAGTGCCACACATGTCTTTGAAATGTAAGGAATTTGACCCTAAGTAGACAGGAGCCACATTCTATATAAATAGTCCTCTATGGCAGTAACTTTCATCAACTTGGACTCTTATGTTAATTTTACAGGAATAACAAAAGAATTGCTACATTTTTCATAAGCTTTCATTAGAGAAAGGGATGACGTTCGTGAAGCAAGACTTGGTGTTGAAATCACAAATTCAGCATTGACAGGAATTCCAAGTCCGGATCTGCCCTCTTGACAACGGGGCAGTTTTTTGACCTTTGACTTTTAACAAACTGGTTAAGTTAAACAATGCCTGGAAAGCCTTCAGTTAACATCTGCAGCTGTGTAAAAAATGGCAGAGAAACATACAAAAATATGAAAATCATTTGATCTAATCACTTCAGTTTTGTTCAATGTCTTGAGATACTTATTATATAATATACTGTCTATAAAACTTCAAGAGCCAAAGACATATAGATGGGAGTGTAAGTAAGAATGATAAGGAGCTAAATAATACTCTGATGCATAGTTGCAAATATGTTCCCTGATAACACACACAAGGGTCTGTGTCATATGTATTAAAAAAGGTCATAAAAAAGACCTCATAAATCCAAAAATGTAAATATAATACAAAAAACATTTTCTGATAATATAAAAAATCCAGAAATTAAAACAAGAATAAGAAACAAGAAGTCCTTACATTTGAAAATAGTTTCACATTTTATAAATTAAAATCTAGTCATTAAAAAACTTTTAAATTAATAAAAAATTAGGAACCAAAAATCAAAATATCCAGAAAGCAATGATAATGAATATACTATATATTTTGGATGTAAACCATAAAAGATAAATAGAGAAAAACAAAAGTGAATGAGTTAGAATACAAAAAATAGGAACAAACATATAGGACAAAACTAATAACAAAATTAATTAATTAAAATATAACACTAAAAGTAATAAAAATCAAAGCTTGGTATTTTTTAAATCAATAAACTGGATCAAAACTATTATAATCAAGAAAAAAAGAAGGAAGAAAGCTATATGTACAAGAAAAGATGGCAAGAATGAAATAAATATAGAAGAGTAATTTTAATATTAAAATATTACTTTCATAACTCCAAACATAATGAAGTTAAAATGTGGATGACATAAGTATTTTCCAGGAAAATACAATTTACCAAAGTTAGCCACAGAATCTACATAAACCCTAAAAAAGAAATCTAAAAGTCAGAGAGAAAAGAGCTAGCTCCCAAAATAAAAACACTAGGCCTTAACTGTTTCACAGAAAATTTTTTGTAAATTTTTAAAGCAATGTTGGTTTTAAACCAAAAGTTGAGATTCAACTATTCTACAGCACATTATGAAATAAGATTGTAAATTATTTTAATAAAGTCTGAGTTACATTGTTATTAGACCACCAAAAAGACTGCAAACAGAAAAATAAGCAAAACAAAATGCTGACCAATTCTCACTAAGAAAACCCTACATAATATTGTAGCAAGCCCATCAAGAAACATATTAATGTAACAATGAATCAAAGTCAAGAGGGATTTATTCCCCCCCTGGCTGGCGTAACTCAGTGGATTGAGCGCGGGCTGGGAACCAAAGTGTCCCAGGTTCGATTCCCAGCCAGGGCACATTCCTGGGTTGCAGGCCATAACCCCCAGCAACCGCACATTGATGTTTCTCTCTCTCCCTCTCTCTCTCTCTCTCTCTCTCTCTCTCTCTCTCTCTCTCTCTTTCTCTCTCTCTCTCCCGCCCTCCCTTCCCTCTCTAAAAGAAAATAAATAAAATCTTAAAAAAAAAAAAAGAGGGATTTATTCCAAGAATAAAACAAATTATTTTTATTGCAAAATAATTTTTAAAATTTGTTTAATTCCCTTCATAGATCTAAGGTTAAAAAATCATATGATTATTCTCCTAGATGCTGAAATGGCATTTGATAAATTCTATACTTATTTTTAATCTACAATACAAATTTTTAAAAACTAAAAAAATCAAAATTGGTAAAATATTTGCCAACACACACGGGCATCACCTCACACCCAGAAACCAGCACAGTGACTAAGGAAACGATACTGGGGGCAGAAACAATGCGGACATGCCCACTGTTACCATGACTAATGAACAAGGTGCTTAGCAGTAGTACCCACTGCAATCAGGGTAAAAATATATTTTTATTAGAATTTTAAAAATATGAAATAATGAAGTACTATTAATACACATTTCAGATGATATAATAGCACAATTGGGGAAAATCCAAGGTGAGTTACAAATGGAACAAAAGTAACAGCAAAGCATGAAACCATAAAGGTATAAAGAAAATAAGAAATGTATTTTCTGCCCTGGCTGGCGTAGCTCAGTGGACTGAGCGCAGGCTGGGAATCAAAGTGTCCCAGGTTCGATTCCCAGCCAGGGTACATTCCTGGGTTGCAGGCCATAACCCCAGCAACCGCACATTGATGTTTCTCTCTCTGTCTCTCTCTGTCTCTCTCTCCCTCCCTCCCTTCCCTCTCTAAAAATAAATAAATCTTAAAAAAAAAAAAGAAATGTATTTTCAATAACATTAGAGTGGTAAAGGAAGACCTTTCTAATCATGACACAAAGTACAGAGGTCGTTAAAGTAAGATTCATAAAATTAAGTGGGATTTTTTAAATGCCATTATATGAAAAATGAGTCACAAAGACATTATAAGTAAAAGGAAAGACAAGTGGCAAACTTAAAAATTAAAAAAAGTAAATTTTATTGCAGGCAAAGTATAATTTCCCAATTACATAAATTTAAAATCAAGGAAAAAAAGCCAACAGAAAAACTCAACAGAAAAACAAGCAAAGCCATGAACTATTCATTAAAAATCAAATAAAGATATTCCCTGAGAAATTAAAAAATGTGCAACCTCACTCATCATAAATGAAATCTTAATTAAAATATGATAATATTTTTTCTCTATCTCATTGGTCAATACACTCTGTTGGTGAGGTTATATGGAAAAAAAGCATTGTCATTCCTTCCTGGTGGGAGCACAAAATAACATGACCCTGTGGAGGGCAATTTAATAAATCTTACAAAATTCAAAATGCACTCACCCTTATATGCAGCAGTTCTTCCTATGGGGATTTATTCTGCAGGATCACCTGGAAAGATTTACATACAATGTTATTTTCTTGCAGTACTTTTTTGTTAGCAAAAGAGCCAGTAACAACCTTCCATACCCACCTAAGGGGGACTGATTAAATAAACTTATGGTATAGTTACATATATGAAGAATGCTTCTATACCTGGATATGGAAAATTCTCTAAGATTCACAGTTAAGTTTTAAAAAATATATTCAAGTTACATGACAGTGTTATATCTTTGTGTAGGGAAATAATAATATATATTTACATTTGCCTGTATTTACATAGAGAAACACTGGTAGGTTCCTCAAGAACATAAGAAGACATGGTTACTCGAAGGGAGCCCTGTCCATACAGGGTGGCCGGGGACGGCCATATTGTAATGCCTGTCTACACACATATATTTGTATATTTCATTTCCATTTTTTAACTCTGAATGCACTACAAACTCAATTTTTTAAATTCAATACATGTAAAAGATTTTCCCAAATTACAGAATATCATATAATAGAAAGTCTGTATAACAGGTACTCATGGAATATTTAATGATAAGAATAAACTTATCACTCACATAAACAAATGAAAGGAAGAAAACAAAGAAGAAATGTAAGGAAACAAAGATGAGGGAGGGGAAAATTCCACTTGACTTTTGCATTCACACATTCTATTTTTATTTGAGGTTAATTTTAAATGTAGCATTTGTTGCCTTATCAGTGAGCATTTCATGTAAGTGCCAATAGAGTCTCTGTAAGTAATATTGTATCAAAATTAAAAGTATTACAGCCTGTTATGAATACATACTGTGTGATTTTTTGAGATATTATTCAAATACACACACACATGTATATACACTCTGCACATTAGCACATTAAGTGCTTCATTTCAAAGAAATTTGAGGTGGAAAGCACTATTACTTAACTTCACATTTTCAATCAGAATAAAACTTGATTTCAATTTTTAAAAATTGTTTCCAAGAGTTGTATATACATTCAATTGGGCTGCACATTTGAAATTTATTTCAACTTCATTTTTCATTTGCTGCCTTAAGGGGATATTAGAAATGTTTCATTTTTCGGACTGGCACTATGTATGTGTGTAGATAGAGATAAGAATTCATATATTTTTGTTACTAATACTAAAAAATTTTACCCACAATAGAAAAAGTGAATTTCAGGCAACATAATGCAGTTTGAGTGAAAGAATCAAACAAAAAAAAATGAGACATTTTTAAGAAGATGGGGGATTTCATGAGCACATCATCCCAACTGCGAATTCTTTGCTCAGGGGTAGGTAGCTTCGGTAAGCAATTCCCAACTGAGCTGTAACCACACAAACTCAGTAACTGTTCAATGTGTCCAGCCATGTGCAGGAAGGCTCTAGCTGTAGAGGGAATGAGTCTATTCTACAGGTAGCACACTTTGTCCAAAGAGCACAGTAAGAGATATGTTTACTGAGGTTGTCCTGAACCTGACCTGTCAATGTAAATTGAGTATATGCAAAGTAAATCACCTTTTTCTACTCATAAATCTGTGTCAGCGTGCCACACCTACTGATCATCAGCTGCTGAGGTGGAGACCACTGAACATCGCCAGAGACCTGACCTTGATGCTGTGATGGGACCTGGCTGTTGGACTGTTTCCCTTAGAGAAGGACTAGATCCTCAATACTGATTGTTACCAACTTTATCCCGAATGAGCGAGTGAAGTGGAGATACTCTGAATCAGAGACAGATTATCACAATTCGCTTAAAAAGCAAATGATGACAGTGTAGTCCCTCACATTCTGATTCTCACCCCTGGGGTCACACAAGGCAAGTCGGGTGAAAGGTCGTTCCCATACCAACTGCAAAGTCTGTTATCTCCAAAGGAGTAGAGAACAATGGATTTTTCTCTGTTTATATTCAGTAGCAAGATAGCTGTCCACATTCCCTCTTGAAAGAAGGGGGAAAAAAACACACTTTGGGTCTTTTAAGAAGGGAGACAAAGATCCTGGATTCTCACCCTAAACTTTAGGAATGTAAACACAAATCTTCCCAAGGTCCAGATAAACACTGGCTGTCTCCTGCCTTTGTGACCTAGAGATGTAGCCAAGCCCCGACCTCCACAGATTTTGGAATGTAAATACCTAGGAAGAGAGTTCTCCAGTCTTTTTGGCACTTTGGGGCTTAACCTAGGGACCTAGTCCAAATAGCCATTTTCAAATGTGAAGGGTAAATGCTTCCACGAAAAGTCAAAGCAAACATTTCCTATTTTTTTTTTTGTCTTACACATTTCCTTGGACCAGAAGGCTCAGTGTTTCTGTAAAAAAAAAAACAGAAATCCAGAGAGTTTTATTTCCCTGCATGAAGGAGAAAGTATATTTTTATGCAAGATGAATAATAATCTGATTATTTGTAACTGACACTCCATAATCATCATCATTCGTATTGTTCATTAATATTTTATTACCATTTCTTACTCTCCTCTTTCAGTAATGTGGTTAAATTGTGCTTAATGGCCCCTTGAAGTTAGGCATAATCACGTGACTATGTCGGTCAGTGATTTAGAAGTGGAAGAATTGTGTGTCATTTGCAGGTGGAAAGCTTGAGACACCACAGCACTGTCTTCCGAAAATGGCAGACCCTGACACCCGGCACCGCTGAGTGAGGACGATGTGGCATAGAGCCCGGAGGCAGTCCTTGAAGCACCTACAGAACGAGCAGAAAGCTACGCTCTTGGTATTTTAAGTCACTGAGATGTGGCTGGTTGTTTTCTATATACACACATAAAATAATGGAAAAACTACTATTGATCTAAACTTCCGGCAGCTGATGTGCTTTGAGCTATGCATCACTCCTCCTCCTCCCACATGGCATGAAATGCTCAAAAAAATTTAATATTTCAGAGATTGCATCTCTGGTGTCAGCAACAACCCACAGAGTCTGATCGGTTTCCTATCAAAATACAATAGATACTAAAGTTGACAAGACTTGAATTCCGTTAGATCCCTGTGTCAACCGATTTCCAGTCTTGAAATATACACAGTAAAAGTACACATACACAGTAAAAGTACACAGTAAAAGTACACATACACAGTAAAAGTTAACTTCTCTGTAAGAAACTTGCTGGGTTTAAGGAAATAAACCTTAGTTCACTTATATGCAAAACTGGATAACAAACAGAATTTTAGTTTACTTCGATAAAATAGGAATAGGATTTCAACATACCAGAGAGTGAATCTGAAGGGCCTATGGAAAACAGCTGAGCTTTAAACAAAGGGGGGTTAGGGGCACAGAACACAGGCTTTAGAAAATCCGGGTGTAACTGATTCCCCCAAAGTTTAATGCTCCCTCGATATCTACTAGGCCTGAGTTCCAGGAGTCCCGTGGGTCCCTGGCTGTTCAAACCCTTTATATAACCTTAAAATAGCCTAGGCATGCATACAAGTCAGTTCACCGCATCCGCAAATTCCCTACGTCCAAGGTAAACAGTGTTTCCCATCGAGGCTGCTTGAATCTGCAGATGCGAAACTCCGACTAGAGAAAGCCAATTCACTGGGGGTTTAGTGTGGGGAAGGAATCCACAGATTGGTGGACCTGCACAGTTGAAACCTATTATTCAAGGGTCAACTGTATTTCCTTGGTTTTTTAATACTCCACAAACATGGTCATTTTAAAAGAATGGTCTTAAATATCTTAGAAGAAAAGTTTTTCAAGTTTTCTTTAGTCAAGATTCTATTTATTCCCAAAATTAACCTTTTTTTCATTGAGTTCCCATCCCTGAGGTTTATTTACTTTCTTGTGAGGTCCTGTAGGTAATTGATGATAAGAAACCTTTTAACAGCCGGTTATATTCCTACAGTTCAAACTCCGAGCAGCTGAGGTCCACAAGCTATTATGGCCATTCACGCAATGCCTGGGAATTGTATTCGTGACACACTCTCACTAGAAGCCAGAAAATAAATTTAGTGATAAGTTTAACTTCTCATTTTATAATCTCAGATTTAAAATTGGTGTTTCTAATTTAAAGAAGCAGTTGTACTTCAGAGAGCAACACATAATTGTCCACTTTATATATAATTACAGTGTGCAGAAAAGGATAAATTGCTGCCTTTAAAATTATTACTTATCAAAGGGCTTAAGACTAAATGTGCACATAAAGTAGGCAATTAATTACACAATTCAACACACAAAAAAGAAAAGCCTCATTATTGAATTTGAGCTTGAAGCATTTGAGAGGCTTCAATATATGTATAATATCACTATTTTCCTTTGCTATGCCTTTTTTGTTCTAAATGAAGAAACCAAATCCTCTTTTTGATGGCATCAGCTAAGTGAGCAAGTTTTGTTACTTTTACCTCCATTCATGAAAGAAGAAAAAAATATTATTTGAGATCTTGTTTAAGCTCTGATTAATCTTTCAAAATCATTGCTTTTCTGAAATTATTTTCTGCAGAGCCTAAAAGAATAACTTCATTAAAGATTAATAAGACACAAAATGAATAAAATGTTCCTATCTAAAATGATTTTTAACAGACAATTGAAAGTTTTCTAAAGATACTGATAGACTAAATAGTCTTTGTTTTATTTTTGTTTTTTGTTTACGTTGGTTTTTCTTATTAATTCATACACTGATCAAAATGTGAAAAAAGAGAACAAAAAAAAAACCCTTTTTTAAAAAACTACACCTGATCAAACACATATCTATTATCAGGGGTGAAAACTATTTTATTTTTAGAAGGAAGGGATGGAGAAAGAGAGGGAGAGAAACATCAATATGTGAGAGAAACATCGGTTGCCTCTTGGCACTCCCAGCTGGGGACCTAGCTTGCAACCCAGGCATACACCCTGACTGTATTGAACAGGTGACCTTGGGGATGGAAGGCTGGTGCTCAGTCCACTGAGCCACGCCAGCCAGGGCTATTTATTATAATTTTTAACACATTTGTTTTAATGCAAGTCAAGACCAATTGATCTGCACAAGTATATTTAAAGGTAAATTAGATTTAAGAATATTAGCATATTAAACTTTTTCAGTGTTTACTTCCAGCTTTAATCACTAAAACAAAATATCCTGGATTAACTAGATAAATAAGTGATATTACCAAATTCTCTTCTTTTTGTCTAGATCAGTGTTCTGCTTTCTTTCAGTGTGTTAACTCTACTCCCATCTAATGGGACCAACTCTCTGAGAACATGTAGACCACGCTGTTGATGAAAAAGGTGTTATGAGTTGGTGATTAAAAAATAATGTATTGAATCATATAAATATCCTTTTCTAAATACATGAAATTGAATTTGGGGGTAACAAGGTGTCTGGGTATTAATATAAACATCATCTTTAATTTTAAAGTAATCTAGCTCAGACCAAAATTGTAGGAGAATGAATTTGGTGTTTGCAGTCTAAAGACCATGGATCTTATACTGTGAGGGCGGCCAGAAACGGAAGACTGAGAGATGCCGCCATTTCACTGATTCAGCAAAGGAGATAAAACCCTTCAGTTTCAACATGAGGCTGAGAATGACAGAAGGAATCGGGTGCCACACCAGAAAACTTTTGTTATACGTATAGTTGTCGAAATCTAAAAAGACAGCTGTTTAAATTCTAAATCATTCTCAAAAATTTGTATGTAATTGACTAAATATGCAATTTGGAATCATTAAACCTCTTGGGACCTATGTTACATCATCAGAGATCAAACTGAAAACATATAAAACTTTAACGCTCTAAGTAGTTGTTTGAAACAAATGATCTGTTTATTCTCTCCTTAGAGTCGACCTTTGACTTTATAATGCACAAAAAAGTGAAGGACTTTGTGTTGCTTTTCCCCCTTAATATCTAAGTTGTCCTTTTGTGAATCTCAAAAAAGTAAGAACAGACCTCAAACTGAGTCCCAGCTTTCCCGACTTTCCCAACTCGCGTTCCCACACCATCTCTTGGGAAAGAGTTCCCTCCCTCGTTGTGAGTGCTCACTGAATCAGCTCTGTCATGGGCCTTGGGATTCAAGAGGAAGTTTCGTAATGATACTCTTAGGTTTTGGCTCTGCAGAGGAAAGCAGGAATTTTAAGAGCTTTGACATATTATGTATCATTTTGTCTCTGTGTTACCTAAGTTAACAACAACAAAAAATTATTCAGAAATTTTTTTTTCCTAAATACTATGGTACCTAAGGCAGCATGGAGACCTCTATAAGAAACTTGGAAAGAGTACCCAACCCTGAGCCTGTCTCAGGGTAACTGCATTAAAGAGCATCAGGAGAGGAAGAACTTGAAGGAAACCCATCACCTTTGCATTCCAGGCAGCTGAGACCTGGATAGGACCCCATCTGCTCACAACGTTGCAGAACTGTACCTCTCAACCTTCTCAGGGACCTTGGATATTTTAAGTTTTTTTCTGTTGGCATCATATAGCACAGAATAGAAGGTCTATAATAAGAAAATATAATAACTCTGTCCTCTCTTCACCTCCTTTCCTCACTACTTCCCGAACCACCAGCAGAAGAATTTTGGTGATATTTCCGAAAAGGAATGTGACAAGGCCTGTTTCATTTTAAAACAGTAGCTGTTGAAGCCATTTCCTTTGACTAAGCATCATGACGCTATCTTGCATTCCTTCCAAAAAAGAAAGGCTGACATCATTGGTTAGCTTTTTTTAATCTACTAAGTTATGTCTCTGAAGAGAACTTATTGAAATAATAGATGTGGAAATGGCTGCAATAGTGCCTGGCGTTTAGAAGCCAGTTAATAAACGTGCATTTTATAAAAGATGACGAACACTATTAAATTTATTTGTGAAAACAAAAATCCATATTTAATAGATTATATAGGCTTTAAACTATTGAATCTCCTAAACCTGGATGTCCATCAGAATCATCTGGAGACTTTAAAATCAGTGTCATGTTTGCTTAAAGCAGAAGACCTCTGCCCTCAGCTCCAAGCAAAGTCACTTCTGTTACCCGCATAGCTGGGAGGACCAGCTGTTGAAAGTCAAGGCTTTACAAGATCATAGAAATTCTACATCAACAGAAGAATGTGAAAATATGACATATTTGGCTGCCAATCTATATGATAAAAGCATATATGGTGTACATGGTAACTCTTTCCTAAAAGTTGTCTTTAAATCCTATAGGATATTAAGATATTTTTAAATAAATGCTCACTTACTACACAAATTTTTCATCTTACATATAATTACAATAAAGTATATGTGTTACTATGTCCAATAGTTTCTTCAGGAATAAAATGTGAGTATATACAGACCTTATAAGAAACCAAAGTTAGTATAAATATAAATGCCTCAGCAATTCACTCATATATCCATCAAAGCTAACCTCTGAGGATGAACTAACAGGATAAAGCATAACACAATGAGTGATGAAAATATGCCTCACCTTGAAGCACATTTCATAAATAGTCAACTGCTTACCAATGTTAACAATTTTTACCAAGATTAATAAACATATTGATGGGGGACAAAGAGCATACAATAAAATATTTGGCATACTGTGCTCCTGTTTCTCAGGATAGCACCCATGACGAAGTCTCCCCGTGTTATTTCAGAGCCTACCAGAGGTCAGAGTGTGCTCCATATGCTGACTGGTTTTAGGGGCAGTAAGCAGTTTCCTCTGTGGTGGCATTCAAGGATGCTGGCAAGCTAGCATGCCCTTCCAAGTGCCCCCATGTGCTGACTGATGAATGACACTCCAGAATGCTTTATCCCTCAGATCGCAGGTTCTAAGCAGGGGTGTCCCTCAGTGTTTTAAAATACCTCTATCTAAAAGCACAGATGTCCAAGCCCCACCCAGAATTGCTGAATCAGAATATTTGGAGATTGGATCAAGTACATTATATGTGAAAACTTCGGTCTCTACTAAATGCTAGTTCCTTTCCCCATCCCACCCACACTCCTGGCAGAGTTCTCAGCTAAAGTCATACTCAAGCATTTGTATTTTAGCATGAATTATCTGAAAATAGGTTTTGAGGAGGTAAAGAAGAGAAGAATCCATCAGTATAAACTGTGGAAAGACCAAAGTACACATTTCAGAAAAGGGTGGATTTAATCTAATGTTTTAGATCTGGCAGAAACTTACAAGAAAATGAAATTTTATAGGACTTAACAAAGTAGACAACCCTCAGCTTATTTTATTTTTAGAAAGTAACTATAACAGAGAAAATTTCTTTTTTTTATTTGTAAAAAATCATATATTTATTCTTTTTCTTTTTTTGATAACATTTTTTAAATTTTAATTGTTCAAATACAGTCTTCTGTCTTTTACTCCCATCCCAGCCCACCCACCCAGCCTTCCCCTCCTCCCTCCCATTTCCACCCCACCCCCCCAGTTTTTGTCCACGTGTCCTTCATACTTGTTCCTGTAAACCCTTCCCCTTTTCCCCTGAAATTCCCTCCCTTCTCCCCTCTGGTCATTGTTGATCTCACCTTTAACAGGAACCTAAACAACAAAACAAACAAAAAAGAGTAAATTTTTTAACAGTTTGAAAGACTTTTAAAAAGTTACAAACTAAAAGAAAAGTAAAAGCCAAGGAGAAAAAATTGAAAAAGCCCCCTTACCCACAAATGGACAATTATAGAGAAATAAGTAATCACAGTACTTACAGTATTTACAAAGCAATATAATATTTTACAGTACTTATAAAGCACCTTTTACACATACTATATCACTGTCTTGTAGAATTAAGTGTAAGTAGGTTGTGATTAACACTATTTAACACATGAAGAAACTCAAAGAGGTTAGGTGGCTTTGCCAAGTCCCATCCTCAGGACACAAGAGCTTATACTTGAAACTGTTTGCCTCATGTTAAATGGTCCACTCCTAAATCACAGCACTCTGTGGAAAATAAAGAGAATGTGATCAATTAAGGCACAATTCCTGTCTTTGCAACCCAACAATTAAAATATGTGTTTATGAGCAATATCTTTCTCAAAGGAAAAGCATTCTTCTTGGATTCCTCATCAAACCCTTGAGGATTCCTCTTGCTCATTGCTTTTTGGTAGGTTCTAAAGCTTTCTTCATGGCACAGAGAATGTTTGGAGCTCTTTGGAAGCTCATTGGCATTACAGGAGGCTGGGAACTGGGTCAGGCCCTCTCTACTATCCCCATGTCATTGTGGCCTAGGGAGTATCTGTTCGACTAAAATCCCCGAGTGCTCCAAATAAAACTGAGACCCTCGTGGCCTCCAGTCTTGATTTTCAGATTTATCTCAGGAGTCCCATTATCTGCCATTATATCTAGACAAGATAAAATCAGGTCAACGCTTAATGTTGATTCTCCTTTTACTGCTCAAGCTTCCATCTCTCTCTCTTTTATCAGTTGCAAAATATCTATTGACTGAGCTGATCTTTACAGAAAACTAACTCTTAGTTCCATTGATTTTCTCTAATCTTTTTCTTGTTTCTCTTACATTGATTTCCACCATAATTTTATTATTTTCATCTTCCTCTTATTGGCATTGGCTTTGCTGTTCTTGTTTTCCTAGCTTCTTAATGTGGACACCGAGATATTGATTTTAGGTCTTTCTTCCTTTCTAATGTAAGTGCTTTAAGTTATAAGTGTTCCTTCCTCTAACCACAGACTTCTTTCTGTTATTCATTTCTAATTTAATTCTATTGTGGTTGGAGAATATGCTTAGTATGACTTCCATCCATTTGAAGCTACTGGAACTTGTTTTATGTCCTCCCATAAGATCTGCCCTGGAGAATGAGTCATGTACACTGAAAAGACTGTGGATTCTGTTGTTGGGTGAAAAGTCCTCTATTTGTCAAAGTTGGGTGACAGGAATATTCAAGTCTCGCATATTCTTACTACTTTTTCTTTTCCTAATTGCCTTGTCAATTACTGCAAAAGGAGTATTGAAATCTCCAACTAAAATTGTTGCGTTGTCTATTTCTCTTATAAGATTCTGCTTAATGTATTTAGGAACTATGTTTAAAAGCATTCACAGCTGCTAAATCCTCTCACCATATTGGATAAGTCCTTTCCTGTCTCTAGTAATATTCCTTGTCTTAAAGTCTACTTTGATATTAATACAGTTACTTCAGGTTATTTATTGCTGTTTGAATGGTATGTCTTTTTGCCATCTTTTACTTTCAACTATTTATTTCTTTGCATATAAAGTATTTCTCTCATAGAAAATGTAGGGTTAGATCTTGCTTCGTTATTCAGTTTGGCAATCCCTGCCTTTTGATTTGAGTGTTTAGTCTATTTACTTTTAAAGTTATTATTAAGGCTGGATTTACATTTAGCCACTCTTTTCATATATATTTGTTCCCCTTTTACTGCCTTCATCCGTTATAGAGAAGCAGTTTTAATTTACTATATTACTTTCTCTGTTAATGTTTAGTTTTATACATAATACACACACCTACATGATATTTAATTCATCATTGATTATTTTACCATACCAACACCTCCAGTGTGTCATTGGATACTGCCATTTGGTCTCCATTGTTTCCAATAGGAAATCAGTTGTTAATCATAATTTCACAATTCGTTTTTGTTTTATTGTTCACAACATTTTCTCTTTGCCTATGACTTTCAGCAGTTCGACAGTGTATTCTTTCGAATGTTTACTATACTTAGGTTTCATTGCATTTCTGGGATCTGTGGAACTGTATTTTTTCATCAAATTTGGCAAGTTTATAGCCATACTTCTTCAAATATTTTTGTTCATTTCTCTCTCTCTCAGCTGGAGATAAGAGAGAGCTAGGATTTATAGCTGGAATGCATAGCTTTGTGAAGCAGGTCTCTGAGACTCTTCATTGTTCTTCAATCCTTTTCCTGTTCTTTGAATTGCTGTTTTCTGTGGTGCTCACTCACATTCGCAGTGGTCCTTTCTTCTGCTAGCTCACATCTGTTACGGATCTCCTCGTTACAGTTATTGTAATCGTCACCTTTAGAAATTATTTTCCTTTATGTAGTGTACATTTCTCTACTGATATTCCTATTATCTTACTGTCGTCCTGCTTTAATTCTTTGAAAACTGTTTCTTTTACTTATTTGAACATATTTATAATGGTTGCTTTTAAGTATTTGTAAAATCCAGCAAATGGACCCCATTCATATTCAGTTCCTATTGATTATCCTATAACTGAGCATGAGCTACACTTACCCATTTCTTTGTATGTCTTATGATTTTTATTTGAAAGTGTATGTTTTAGATTATTGTAGCAATTTAGGATTCTTGCTTTTCTTTTTTTTCTTTTTTTTTCTTTGAGGGTTATTGGACTATTTTTTTAAGTCCTTGTCTGAATTTAAACAGCAGAATCTATCTGCTCCATGGTGTGCAATTACTAACGGCTCTGCTGTGGTCTTTTATTCTTACGTTTGTTTGTTTTTTAGCCTGGTTTTTAGGTGTGGCCTCCAATAGCTGCCTGACTAAGAGGTTAGCTAATGCTTTGGACAGAGGTTTTGCTCAAACACCTTGAACTTGTAAGGTTTCCACCCTGTGCCAATGCGTCTTACATGGTTTGAGAAATGCATTCAAAGTTGTAGCCTGTTCTCAAGTCTCTCTAGGCTTTCTCTCTTTTTTTTTGTTTTGTTTTGCGGGACTCTGTTAGGTCTCTCCTCAACATGAATAGGCTCCAGTCAGCCCATGGGCATGTGGAGAGCTTATCTCAGCACTTCTGTATCTTTCTTTTTTCCAGAATCTCCCTATGAAATGGCTGGCTGAAAGGTTTTCTCTGCTTATCCCCAATTGAGTCTGTTGCCACTATTGATCAACACAAAAGGGGTTTCTGTCTCCTTCTCTGCATGGAGTCAGTAGGCCCCAGCTGGCAGCAAAGCCACAGGTGTTTCTACCCAGCCACAGCTTGTAAAACTCAGGCCGTTGCCACCCAAAGACTAGGGTTGTGGGCAGTTCCAGAAAGGTGGCCAGAGACACCTGCTGTCCTGACTCAAAGCTGTCACAGGTTTTAGGGAATTACTTCTTTTCAAAGTGTTAAAGGCTTTTTCTTATTTTCCAGTGCCTTAAATGATTATTTTTGACACTTTTGTCCAGTTTTATACTCTTTTTTGTACTGATAAATTGCCAAAGCAATCACAACTATTATCCCATTTCACAAAAGGCAAAATCATAAAAACCAGAAATGTATCTGTGGTTTCCAAGCACTTGCTGCAGACAGAAGCCCTGACTACAAAGGAGGTAAAAGGAAACTTACCAGAGTGATGGAAATATTCTGTAGTCTGGTTTTTGTTTTGGTTATATGACTATAAGTATTTATCAAAACAAAAAAAATGTACACTCACAAAGGGTGAATTTTACTGTTGGTAATTGATACCTTACAGAATCTGGCTTTAAATAGCAATAACATACATGGAGTAAGACTATTCAAGTTCAATTCCCAGTTCTGCCTGTGAATATCTGTGTGACCTGAGACAAGTTAACCTGTTTCGTATTCCAACATTATCAAATGAGTATAATAATTGCACTAGTTTCCTATTGCTGCCAGAACAAATTACACACACAAATTTATTACCATATCATTTATTATCAGTTCAAAAGTCCAAAGTAGATCTTACCAGGCTAAAATTAAAGTGTTGGCAGGTCTGTGTCCTTCCCATGGCTCTGGAGAAAAATCTGTTTCCTTGCCTGTTACAGCTTCTAGAGGCTGCCTGCATTCCTCGGCTTTACCCTGCCTTGTGTCTACCAGGTGTGGAGCACAACACCTCTGCATCTCCCTCGTCCTTACTTAAAGGACGCTTGTTGATTATATCGGGTCCACCTGGGTATTCCAAGCTACTATCCACATTGTGAGAGCTGAGTAGTATCCTTAGTTCCATCTGAAACCATCCCCCTTGCCATATAATACAATACGTAATACAGTATCTTCACAGGTTCTGGGGATTAGGAACTGGACAATTTTGGAATGCCTGGCACAATAATAGTAAGTACCTCATGGGTAGTGAAGGTTAGGTTATAAGTGCAAAAAACCTAGAATTATACCAGCACGTAGCAAATACTGCATTATTACTCTCCAGCTTCTTTTTTTTTTATTTTATTTTAATCATTGTTCAAGTACAGTTTTCTCCCTTTTACTCCCAATCCAACTCTCCAGCTTCTTATACTAGGGTCAGGCATGGAGTTAGCAAACACTGTGGATAATGATGGTGACGCATAGATCGACAAGAGGCTGCCACATTCTCAATGAAACTGAATGGGGAAATGTCAATATATAATAATGTTCACTCAAAGACAAGTTGTCATTCTGGGGTTTTTTGTTTTGTTTTTTTGGGTTTTTTTAGTAGAACAAGGGAGAAAGAAGGGAAGGGAGGGAGGAAAGAAAGGGAGAGAAACATCTACCAGTTGCTTCATGCATCAGGACCGGGGACCGAACCCACAACCCAGGCATGACTGGGAATTGAGCCAGTGAACCTTCACTTAATGGAACAATGCTCAACCAACTGAGCCACCCACCCTGATCAGCACCATCCCTCTGTCTTTCTGTCCTAATATCAAACCTATACTTTACCAAATCGCTATACAACCAACCAACCATGTGAGGGAGATAAAATTTTAAATCCTAGTTTTCTTCTCTTCAGGCCATCCCCCAGGTGAATAAAATGATTGTATATTATGAAAAATGGGCTTATTCTCAGAACACCCATAAAACTCAACTTAACTACTTTTCATGGATCCACAGACATGCACAGCCTCAGGCACTGTGGAGTTCTTTGTTAAATCCACAGCAGGGTAGGTCACTCTCAAGCTTGCAGATGCCCGTAGACCGGAACGGGAGCAACCCAGTTATATGCTTCAAATTTCTTCGAGGTTGGTTAGAATAGAAGCCATTATTCTCAGTCTCTGCCTATGTGAGCCATGTAAGCAGAAGAGAGCTTTAATGATTCAAACTAGAACCTTTGTTTATTCATTTCTATATGATTGCTGTTTTGTACAATAAAAAGACTTCATTCTTTCAGATGAAAAAATATGTATTTCCTATGTATATATTTGGTACCCTATCATGTTAGGCAAATACATTTTACTTAGGAATTATATAAAGCCACTACAAAGTAACTAAAGTAACTTAAGTTTAATTTGGCTCAGTAAAATCAAGTATTAAAAGTGTTTTTGTATAAGAAAATAACTTTGAATGAAATACAAATTTACACTAGGGGAGCAAAATTTGAGAAAACTTTTGTAATACAACTGAAGCACTGCACAGAGAAAAATCTATAATTTTAAATATCACCTTAACATATAAAATATAAAATTAATAAAATAGAAAAATGAATTAATAAAGCATTTGTCTTAAGAGGCTATAAAAAAAACTAAATAAATGTATGGCAAGTAAATGGGAGGAATTAATAAATATAAAAACAGAGTTTAATTTATTAAAATTATTAAACTAATAGAATAAAAATAAATCTAAGAATTGTTTTCTCTAAATTACAAAATATGTAAACCATTAATAATTCAATCAAGAAAAAGTATAAGCAGAAATACAAAATATTGAAATGTTTTTGTGGAAATAACTATAGATAGAAAAGACACTAACAGAATCATAAGAGAATGTTTTGCTCATTATTCTGCTCATGACAATGAGAACTTGTATGGAATAAATTATTTTCTCAGAACATATAAATTAAAATTAAACCCAGAAACACAATACAGTATTGCCAGACCAATCACTCTACAAAAAGATAACTAGAAAGCCGGTAGACAGCAGTGAAAGTGGAGATTTATATTTTACTGCATATTGTTTTTTTTTTAATTTTGTACTCTCTGTGCATGAGCAATTCAAACAAATAAATGAATGATGTTGTTAAAGAAAACATACACCAATAAAAAAATTGTCTACTTTGAAATTAGCAGTGGGTTTAAAATAGGCTAAATAATTGGCAAAAGTTAAAATTTAAATATTTGTGATATTTTATTAAGGTGATAAATGGCAATAATGGAAGCAGAATGCTGTGAAGTCAGAAAGTCTAAAAATTGTCCATGCTTTATTTAAAATTTGTTTTATATTCAAACACAGAAATCTTTATTCATGCCTGCAATTTTATGTTTTTATAATATTTACTGTCCTATAATTCTTATAAGTAAAGTATTGGAAGATATGCCTTTAATAAGTCAGGATTTCTTTTATAACTCAGCATAATTAGTAGGATGGTAATACCCCTTTTAGGATACACACAAGCTTTTCTACTTTAAATAGCCCAGGATCACTAGATGCTAAGGAGCTCCAAAAAAACGCCTCGTGACAATGTGGAATGCACCACGCTTCCCATGTTCTGGGAAGCTTTCATATGAAAGGACCTTACCAATATGAGAACCAATTCCAATTCTTGTCTCTCCTTTGAGTGCTTTCATTCAGATATTCGCTTTAATCTCAAAAGGCATTCACTTAAATTGCCCTTGATATGCCTTTATTCGTAGCTCTCTGGTACACTTTCAGACTTCCATCAACTTGCACTCAGAAAGCTCTGAATCGTTAAATTGAGGATGATTTCTTTCCTAAAGCTCTCTGACACACCTCACTTAACTGATTGGGACAATTCTATCTTGCAACAATCCTACAAAACCTTCATAAGCATAGCCTGTATTTCTAGAGCAGAATCTGTAATTAATGGAGTCATCAAAGGTTGCCTTTACTCAGGAATTAGACTTTGACTTACTTTGATCATACCATGATCTTGTCAAGAACAATAACACTCTTCATTGTGTGCTTAAGGAATTATAGAGGAGTAGAAGAAAATAAGTAAACAAAAAATTGAGAACAACTTTATTGCAGATATATACTTCCCCAGGTCTGGCTGCCAGAGAATTAAAATTTATTAGAAGGATTAATAAATATTCAACTAAAAGAAGTGAACAGTTTATTTATTCTTAAAGTGTTAGTAAAGATATTCAAATATTTATTTGCTTAATAATTGAGACAGTAATTGCTAACATGGATAGTGACTAATACTGTGATTTATCTGCCATTTGCAAAATTTGAGGAGACACCCAGCACCATTAACTTTGGTAATATTTTCAAAAGGAAATATTTTAAAGGAAATACTCCCATATGTTTAGGTAGATAAGTTGGAAACACAATGTTATTCCCAACTTCTGCACATAATAAAAACAATAAAAATTAAAACATCCAGATAAACAGGAATGAATCAGTATTGATTTTTCTGCCATATAGAAGGAAAATGAAGTGACCTCTCATGTTGTTTGTTTGATTATTAATTATGTGATTCTTTTCAGGCATCAGCAAGCTCTTCCTGTAAAGGGCCAGGTGGCAAATGTGTCAGGCTTTGTAGGCCCCGTGGTCTCTGTCACAAGCACCCAATTCGGTCGCTGTAGTGTAGAGGTCACTGTAGACAACAGGTAAATGAATGGGTATGAACTTCTTCTAGCAAAACTTTATTTATAAAAACAGGAGGCAGAATAGCTGCATCCCCTGTTTGTTTGCATCCCCTGATCTAATTGAAAGAAATAAATGATTCATAAATGTATAGTGAAAAGCAAACAATAATTTAAAGCCCCAAATCTTGTCAGCTAGGTGCCTCTCATGGCAGAGATAGCAAAAATCCATGAATGCACCCATCCGATGTGGTCTGACATTGTACACTGACCCTCTCCCCTCTAGTGCACATTGTTTACAAGGGATAGAATTTGTAGATTCATTTATATTTTTATTTCACAATTTATTTTCTAATCTAAAGATTTCACAAAGTAGCCCTGGCTGGTGTAGCTCAGTGGATTGAGCGTGGCTGGCAAACCAAAGTATTGCAGGTTAGATTCCATGTACCCAGTCAAGGTACATGCCTGGGTTGCAGGCCATGTCCCCAAGCAACCACACATTGATGTTTCTCTCTCTCTCTCTTTCTCCCTCCCTTCCCTCTCTAAATAAATAAAATCTTTTAAAAAAAGATTTCACAAAGAAAACCATATTGTTTTAGAAAATATTCTACCGAATTCCAATTCTGTTACATTAGAATGGTATAATGTAAAGGATAAACATATGATAAAATAGCACAAGAAAATTTGAGGGAAGGGAAACTTTTCAACATAGTTAAAGAAGTGTGTGTTAAATAAATTATTGAATTGTGTTTTATTCAATAAAATAAAATAAAATTCCTAAGTATCCATACATGCATGAATGAATGAATGCTTAAAGACAGCATGCTGAAATTAAAAGAACTAGTAATAGATGCAGAAAATTTTTTCAGTTTTTCCAACTTCCTCTCTTCCAACTTCCTATTTCAGTTTTTTCATGGAAAAATCAAGCCATGAAATGTCACAAGTTAAAAAAAACAGTAATTCTATCTTTATTTCATTATTCATTGTCTAAGGTAAGAAAAATAACCAACAAAAAAATCAAATAAATGAGCAAAGCTCAATGTCCACATTCTACATTTTGAATTTTCTTCTTAAGCCTTTTTAATTCTGTTCTCTCTTTTGAGATGATAGGTAATACATAGAAATTATCTAAGTAATAAATTTGTGTGTGGCATATAATAGATACAAACCTAAGTTAGTGCTGTCCTATTCTTCCTATTTTTTTCACCCTGGTACTTTCCCTGTCTATAACAAGTAACAATCTCTTTATGCTAATTATGCAGCTAAAAATGTTTTCTCTATGCCCAGTATGGCTAATGAACATATCTAGATAATTAAGAGGTACACTGAGAAAATTTTAGACAACTCATTATATTGATTAATATTTTGTGGGGAAAGATCTTTTAAATATATGAAGAATTACAGGACCCAGTACATTGTATTCAGACTCTGTTCTAAACTGCTGCAAAATAATTGATCAGCAGTGGAAAATTGTCATATTTATATAACATTTTCAAATACCTATACCACTATTAAAATGCTTTATTCTTTAAAACTCTCTGAAGCATTTAGAGTAGGTGGTAATAGATTCATTTTGCAGATACAGAGACGGCATCCAAGGGCCTAAATGATGCATACAAAATCAGAAGATTAGTTAATGATAAAACCTAAATTAGAACCCAAATGTCCTTCCTTCCTTATTGGATATACAGTCTACAAAACTCCACTGCAATTAGTAAGTGTTGAGATGCACACACCATGATGTGCACTATATATTTGAATCTAAACACAGCAAACTGAGATTTTTTTTGTTTTTTTGTTTTTTGATTTTGGTTTTTTGCCATTGGACAAAAAGGGAATTCCTTTCATTACTACAATAGGATTCACAGTTACATCAAACTAATCAAACCACTATCCATCAAGTAAAAGGAAAAAAGAATGCTGAGATGTAAGGATACTTGCTTCTTTTGAACTTTAGTAGCAGAAGCAGGTCTGTTCTTGTAATGCTCCTGATAGTACTTATGCCAAGGAGGGGAGGAACCTGGGGACCCCATGCACCGGACTTCAAAAACCCCTCAAGTTGTTTCATCTTTTCAAATCAGGCACAATATTCCCGGTGCCCTGATGCTAGGCTCAGGAGCACACTCTTCACCTGACTTTTGTGCATGGGGCTGTTTGAAGAAGGTGATTTCAGCTAAGTTTCCAGAGTTTACTGTGTCAACCGTCTACAGGACCTGGTTCATTCACTCTATTTCCAGAATTATGGCTCGATCTGGGCAGAAGGTAAAGTCAGCCAGCCATGCTTCCAGGTAAAACACCAATAGGTCTCTCAGTTCCTGCACAGGAAGCTATCATGGTCAGGTGAGAACTGTGGTAGTGGAAGTGGTATCCTCAGCAGCCCATCCAGGGACTGGGCGGGATGTCCATTGATCCCCCTGGACTGCAGCACCTAGCTGGAGGACCATGCTAGGACCAGCAGCCCAAGAGCAAGAAAGAGCAGCTCTCACATTACTTCCAAAAGGGTGGGGATAGGGAGGAGCCCAATTCAAAAAAACTGGACTGGGGCACAGCATTAAAAGCCAGGAGCAGAAATGGTGGAAACATAATCAAGAAGAGATTATCTAAGCCAATTTACCTAATAAAAATGTTAAGGACAGAAGAAATGTTTTCAGAAACAAGGCTGACTAGGATGAGACTGGCTCCAGGCAGTAGGTTTGGGCCAGCAGAGATCTGAATCCTCTGGTTCTGCATACCCTGGAGAGGTTTGGAGAGAACACCCAGGCTTCCCCATGAAGGTGTGTGATGAGGCTGTCCTGTCTATTCTGTCAGGAAAACATGGGGCTTCGATCCTCTAGTAGGAGAAAAGTTAAACTTATGTCCAACTCCTACTGTTTCTTGGGCAAAGGGGCAATCATATGGAAGTATATGCACCACCCAGCCTGATTTGTTTAGTCCGGAGGAATGGCAAGGCAATTTGCCGCTGTTGGGGGATTTATTCCTGACAGTTAGGAGGGAGGTAGAATACTGCTAAAAGAGGAAATGATTATGGATGCCATTAGTAGTTTTCCACGAGAACGTTCCTACTTTGAAATAGTCACATCTAGCGTGTACTCCAGTGCTTTCCCACCAAGTTATTACCTTAGTGTATGGCCGTTCTTCACCCAACATTGCACCCATTTGATTGATTAATGCATGGACTTAGCAACTTCTTTAAAAGATTAGTCAAAAAATAGTTTTGAGCAAGGCTTTGGTCTAATTCTTAATCATTGTTCTAATACGTATATTATCTCATTTAATCCTCATGACAATTTATGGTTATGATTGTGCTCATTTTATGAATTAGGAAACTGAAGTTAGAAAGAGATGAAGTAAGTAACTTTGAGTTTTTACAGCTGTTAAGTAGAAGAGCAAGAATTCAAACCCGAATCTGTAGACTTCAAAACCCCAGGGCTTTGTCATTATTCTAATAATGACACTTATTTAGAGAGTTAAGGCTTAGACATAGAAAAAGGAACCTAACAGTATAAAGCAGTACAATTGTCAAATAAATAGCACAATTCCTGAGTAAGAAAAGATGGCTGTGATTAATAAAAAGGCATGAGAGGAGATTATGGAAATTTTGTCCCATTAAATCTTGCAAGTTAAGAAACATTCTGGTAGATGGAGAGAGCAGGGGCATTTGCCATGGAGAAATGTGGAAAGACGGTAGGACAAAGATGCTAAAGAAGACTGCGAGGTGGGAAGACTCAAAGCATGTTCAAGGACAGAAAACAGGCCAGTCCATGGAAATAAACTTAAAAAACTGTGCAGCCACACACATGCACATACGATATCAAAATATATTTGAACAAATATAACCAAGTTTCCCCTGTCACAGTAAAGATGCTGTGCCTTGCTACCTATAAAGTATCTGCCTCTCCTATGAGAATCCAGAAATAATAAACCCTGCTTGGATAGAAACAAAGAAGAGAATGAACAGGCACCAGCTTAATGTAAAGGTTGAATATAAAATAGTTTAAGAACTTAAACAAATAGTATAATCCCAATGAAGTATTCCGGTGCACCACAGCTTATGTCATCAATAGAGCCCTATGAGTAAATAGTAGGCATTTAAAATGCAAAGAGGTGGCGAGGTAAGGTCAGGGCTGGGGTCAGATTGCCTGAATGGGCACAGGGCTTCAGGGGCCTCCAGGCTCTTAGCAACTCCACCCCTAGTGTTGGCCAAAGATAGTAGGGCTCTCACAGGAATATGCTTATCTTCATCATTATCACCATTCCTAACTCAGCATCCTTCTTCCCTCCAAAACATCCTGTGCTGGGATCCTTACTTACTCGTGGCCTATCCCAGTACTAATGAGACATGACTACTGCCATTTCACATAACTAAAAGTGACTTTAGAAAAGGGAAGGCAGGTCAGAGTCAGGACACTAAGAATTCTTATAAAAGCTATCCTCTTTTGCCTTGACTGGTGTGGCTCTGTGGGTTGGGCGTCATCCCACAAAGCAAAAGGTCACTGGTTTGATTCCCAGTCAGGGCACATGCCTGAGTTGCGGGCCAGGTCCCCAGCTGGGGCATCCAAGAAGCAACTGAATGACATTTCTCTCACACATTGATGTTTCTCTCCCTCTCATCCTCCCTCCCTTCCCCTCTCTCTAAAAATAAATAAATAAAATGTTAAAAAAATGAAAGCTATCTGTTCTCTCAGTGAATAGAGAGTAATGCTAATGTCCCTTTCAAGCAGGTTTTCCATTGTCCATACATGTTTGTTTGTAAGACACAAGAGAAAACATTTCTTCTCCACATACAACAGGAAACCATATGTAGAGAAAAACAAAATCTGTTCTCTGTGGAAAGAATTTTAGCAACAATAGAGGTGTGACTTTTTTCCAGAAAAACCTGTGTGTGTATGTGTTCCCCTGTGAATAGCAACAGGAGCTGGACCCTGCACAGTGCTCGCTTTCACGTGTTCTCAGACATCATTCAGGTCCTACAGAACAGTCTGTGCAGGCACCACGCTGCTTTATTACAAAATGCCTTTGGTAAACCACTGACTTTAGAAAGACTAGCTCTTTTTTTTTAAGATTTTACTTATTTATTTATAGAGACAGTGGAAGGAAAGGAGAGAAACATGAATCATTCGCCTCTTACACCTGCCCCGCCTGGGACCAGACCTGTCACCCAGGCATGTGCCCTGACCAGGAGTCGAACCAGTGACCTTTCTCTTTGTGGGACAATGCCCAACCAACCGACCTGCACTGGTCAGGGGAAGACCAGACTCTGAAGTAGCTCTGTGCAACTGTGTGGAACCTAAAATCAAGACCATGATGCTCAGCCTCACTTACCTGTTCACCCACAGAACAAGTGCTGTTAGCACGAGTGCTTGTTCACCTCAGCCCTACCTGCGTAGGCCCGAAAGGAAACAATGGCTCTGCACAAAAACAATAAAATGAAACTGTGGGGCCATTCATTATCTCAACACCCAATCTATTCAGCTCCCTGTGTCTTTCTCTACATGGTTTTATGTTATCACATTGCTCCACGAACCTCTCAGCAAGAATATAACACCAATACCTCAAACTCATCAGGTTCACAACCAAACTATTCATCTTTTTACCCTCGAATCCATCCTCCTCTGTTTCCCAGTTTGGATAATGACAGCAATATGCCCCCAAGGCTGTAAAACTCAGTAGCAGCGTTGCCTTCTTCCTCTTATTCATTATCTAAATTCAGATGATGGCAGTTCTTCACTACTTCCTACTCCTCTGGCCCTGACCCTCATTCAGACTTTCAACATCTCTCACCTGGAACATTATAGTAGCCTCCTACCTTAATCTCCCAACCTGCTGTCTTCCCATTTTATTACCTTCTTCGCACAACAACCACAACTGGCTTCCTAAATCTTAAATTTGATAATATTAATTCTCTGTTTGGAAGATCGATATTGATTTCTCACTGTTTACAGCACCATTGGGAAATTAGTTTGGGCTTGTTCTAGAAGGCTTTGAAACCATGGGGAGGGAAAGAAGGAAGTCAGGAAGGAAGGAAGGAAGGAAGGAAGGAAGACATAAGAAAGTAAAAATAACTTCAAAATCTAAGATATTTTTACTGCAAATTTGGCTTTGTATTTTATATTTAATGGACTTATTGTACAAAACAATCCTATTTAGGGAAATAAGAAAACATATATCTGTTTATGTCTGCAAAAACAAAAAAACCATAAATCAGAAACTAGTGTAATTAGTTATGTACAAGGGGGAAATGTAGATTAGGTAATGTCAACCTTCCTGAGTTTGCTAACTGTAGTATGTTTACGTAAGAGAATATCCCTGTTGTTAGGAAATACATGTTACAATATTAACAGATGTGCAGTCTACTGTCAAATGGTCCAGATAACACAAATTATAATGATGTGTGTGTATGTGTGAGTGACAGGCAGAGACAGTGGGGGGGGGGTGGGTATACAATAAAGCCAATTTTGCAAGCTGTTAAAAAATTTGGTCAATTAAGGTCAGTCTTTTTTTTTCCTGACAGTACATCTGTAACTTCTTGCTGCTGAACTATAAGACTTTCCCCCAGTCTTAATATCTATTTCTCATCACCGATGGACTTGGATCCCTGATCCTTTGCTGGTTCTTCATCTTTGACCATATGTGGCATATGTTTAGCAAGGGGTTATTTTTTTGCATGTTTTCTATTTGGTAGATTTGTTGCAGATAGTTCATTATTACTGTAATCTATTTTCGTATGTATTGCCTGGTCTCCTGTGTACTTTCTCCTGAAATGAAGATTGCTGGACTTAAATTTCCTCATCTTCAGAATAAGAACAGTTGAGTAATCACTAGATAATATCTCTAAGATCCTTTCTCCCCCCCAAAAAAAATCTCTTACATATTTTACTTCCTCGATTTTCTTTTAAATGCAGAAGAATTTTAAACATCTCACCCTTTGCATCCCTATATCACTAGAGGAGAAAAAGCAGTGCATTTGTGCTTGTGGCTGAGGTAAAATGAAGTTTGTTGTCATGCTTATTACTTTCTACATAATTTTAATTTCTTAATTGAGCCTGGAATTGAAAGAAGCTTATTATAACTAGGATTCTAAAAATACTAATTCATGCCTAAGATTGCTTGCATTCTTACAAGTAAAAGAAAATCGTTGAAATAATTGATTTGTTGCCAGTTGAATGCTTTCAATTTTTATTATTTCTCAGCACAGGCTTTGCCGCAGTGCTAATTTGGCATTTGCTAAAAATATTCAGTAGCACAGAGGAATGATGTGCAGGACAAATGCTTTATAGTTTGCTACAATCTTTCCAATGTTAACCAATGTTTATTTGTTTTGTAAAGCAATGGCTAAAGAATGTAAAAAACAAATGCATTTTCTCTTCTTTGTCTTTCCCAAGAAGGATGCAAAAAGTGAACAAAACTGCAACTGAGAAGGTGTGCATCTAGCTGAAACTCACAAGGTCTCGGAGGTGAGAGGACCGAAGGCTCAGAGACTGCACTGCTCCACAGCTGTACCCTGCCTGCAAAATCCATAGACAAGAGTTGGATTCCTCTTTGCATTAGTGACTCTCAGAGATACCCGACACCATAATAGAGAGCCTACCTTAGAAAAAATTGATATGTAAAATTTTAATAAGGAAAGCAAGAAGGAGGATCCAGTGTTTATCTTCTGGGTCCCTCAGTCTGCATGACTTCTGAACCAAAATGATGTATGTTGTCTCCAGAAATGACACATGAAGAAGCTGACAGGGATCAAACATGAATTATGAGTAAAATGCTGCAGGGTGGCCAAGGACCACTGCACCCCAGCAGGGCAGCTTTTGGCAGTGCCGGTGTCTCCCTGGAGGACAAGCCTGTGTAAGCCCCTCTCCAGAAGTCTGCCTGAAGCATCTGGCAGCCATGAGGGTGGGGGCGGTGTTGCAGGCTGCGCCTCTTGCCAGACTGCTGAGGATCTGAGAAAATCCCAGCAGGGGAAAGGGAATCCCTTCACCCTGGTCTCCACACAGTCCCACCTCCAGCTGGACCTTCCACCTTCCTCCATCCCTGAGGGCTCCCGCCTTCCCAAAGGACTTTTAATCTGATTCTTCTTGAGTTGAAGCAGGCCATGTTCCCCCCAGATATCCCAGTTAGAGGGTGGGGGCTATATTTTATAAAGTATAAAATTATATTGATACTTTTAAATAAAATCAGTGATATATTTTAGGCTTACGCTGAACAAGCTCTACACTAAAGTAGAACCATTCTTTGAAAGTCATTTGACACTCACCAATTAAACATAGTTTTAGTTCGATCATTCAGTGAACATGTATTAAGTACTCTTTATGCATCAGGTTCTGTGGTCCACAAGACAGGTCTCTACTCTCAAAAAACTTACAGGTAAAAAAATTCAAGAAAAATTTTACTCTTTAAGTATGACATTTTTTTAAATAAAAAAGATATTAATGTATGGTGGTTGGAATAATGTAATATGTTTTAATGCAAAAGAGAAATGTGTATAAATGATGAAAATGCCAAGAATATAATTTTTAAAAATATTTACAAATAACAAGTGATATGTTCCTGGAGACACTTTTAAAATAGCCTTGAAAAATATACTAATAATGCTGCTTTCTTCTAGATGTTTTTAGTATTTCATACACATACACGTATATTATAATTGACCCTGCTGCTCTCATTTTGTGTGCTGTTCCTCAGAGAGCTTCCACGTTAAAATGAAATTCGTAAGTCCAGTAATCCTCAGCATCAATATGTTAGAATATTGCTGTTTTGCAGAAAATATTTCTATTTTCTCTTATGCCACCCAGCCACCTTTAAGTTTTTAAGATTCAGGCATGTAGCTGGTGTTGACAATATTGTTAATCTTCCTACCCAGACAGTCAGGGGAAAACTACCAAGACAGGGTAGGAAAAAGTTAACGTCATTAAAAAATGACTTCTACTTAAACAATATTGTTACTGTCTAAATGCCAAGGTCTTCTCGGAACTGCAGAAGTTTTCAAGATATCGAGCCCTACTGTTTGTTAACTAGTAAGCTCTTCTTGCTTTCCAAAATGTTCTGTTTCTTCCCAAGAAATGTTATCTTTGAAAGAGAAGTTAGTATTATTTTAAAAGTACTGCTTAATGAAATCATTCTTCTGTCATTGATTTTTAAATATAGTATACAAGTTTACATGCTAGGCTTAAGTAGAACAGGATCTACATTAATAGTGAAAATCATTTTTTTAATATTTTTTAAATTTTTAAACATATTTTATTTTTAGAGAGAGGGGAATGGAGGGAGAAAGAGAAGGAGAGAAACATCAATGTTTGGTTGCCTCTCACATGGCCCCCACTAGGGACCTGGCCCACAACCCACGCATGTTCCCTGACTGGGAATTGAACCAATGACCCTTTGTTTTGCAACCCATGCTCAATCCACTGAGCTATACCAGCCAGGGTGAAAATCATTTTTTAAGAAGTCAGTTAAAACTCCCAATTAAAAAAATAGCTTTAGGAAGACCACTGTCATTAATTTAAAAAACAAAATCTATAACTCAATCATAAAATGACAAATAGCCCAATTAAAAACCAGGCAAAAAATCTGAATAGGCATTTCTCCAAGGAAGATATATAAGTTGTCAATAAACACATGAAGAGTTTCTCACCTCATCAGCCACAGAGAAATACAAATCAAACCTAAAAGATACCACGACCTCACCCTCACTGAGATGACTATAATCCAACAGACATATTGTAACAAAGTTTACAAGGGTGTGGAGAAATTGGAATTTTTATAAGTCTCTGGAAACTATGGAAAATGGTGCCGCCACTGTGGAAACAGCCTACTAGTTCATATTCCAAGTGATAAAAAGCAAGGACCTACAACCCAGCTGGATGGATTACTTTACCCAGCAAAGCTATCAGTTAGAATGCAAGGACAGATAAAGAGTTTCCCAGGCAAGAAAAAGCTAAAGGAATTCATCACCACCAAAGCAGTATTATATGAAATGTTAAGGGATTTTCAAGAAGAAGAAGAAGAAGAAAAAGAAGGAGGAGGAGGAGGAGGACAAAAGGAAGAAAGAGGAGGAGGAGTAGAAGAAGGAGAAGGGGAAGAAGAAGAAAGGAGAAAGAGAAGGAGAAGAAGGAGAAGAAGAAATTATGAACAATAAAATAGCAATAAATACATATCTAATTGGAGATTGGATCTAAAAACAAAATAAACAAGGAGAACAGAAACAGAATCATAGATACAGGGAATGTTTTGATGGTTGCCAGATGGTAGGAAGATTGGGGCAATGGTAGAAAAAAGTGAAGAGATTAAGAAGTACAAATTGGGAGTTCCAGAATAACCATGGGGATGTAAAATACAGCATAGGAAATAGACTAGCCAAAGAACATATAGGCGTGACCCATGGACATGGACAGTGGTGTGAGGATTACCTGAGGGAGGAGGGGAACCTGAGTGGAGTGGGGCAAAAGGTAAAAAATAGAGATGATGATAATAGCATAATCAATAAAATATAACTTAAAAAAACTTTCCATCCCCTAAACATTCAGTTACCTTATGATGAGCAATTTAACTCTTAGCTGTATACCCACAAGAAACAAAAACATATGTTCACATAAAAATTCTCAGGAAATTTCATAGTAGCATTATGAGTAATAACCAAAAAGTAGAAATAACTCAAATGTCTATCAATTGAAAATTAATATATAAAATGTAGTATATCCACACAAAGGAATATTACTCAGTAATAAAGATGGGTAAAGTATCTATACATGCAAAAATATGGATAACCTTAAAAATATTATGCTAAATGAAAGAAACTACTCTTAAAAGATTATCTACTGTAGACTCTATTTATATGAAAGTTCCAGAACAGGCAAACCTATGCAGATGGAAAGTAGATTACTGATTGCCTAAGTCCAGAGCTGGGAGTGAAGGAAATGGTGACTGCTAATGAATTTATATAACAGTTTAATTGGAGTGATGAAAAGTTCTTACAATGATTGCAGTGATTGTTACACAATTCAGTGAATATACTAAAAGCCTTTGAATTGTACACTCAAAACAGGTAAATTAGATAGGATATGAATTATATCTCAATGAACCATTTTTTAAATATATGAATTGTATAAAATGTTCAAAAATCACAATTCTATTGTTCCCTCGTTGGAAAATAGCTGGAAAAGAGTAACTAAATAGAAGTGGCCATTGGGGTTGCTT
This sequence comes from Phyllostomus discolor, assembly GCF_004126475.2. NCBI lineage: Eukaryota > Metazoa > Chordata > Mammalia > Chiroptera > Phyllostomidae > Phyllostomus > Phyllostomus discolor. The sequence goes on along the minus strand of NC_040910.2, from coordinate 25,997,714 downwards.
TAAAATGTATAAGATTCATTTATAATGAACACATGTATTGAATAAGAACAATTCTACTGAAAACCTAAAAATAAATTTATATTCTAATAACTTAACATTTTCTAAAAGTGTTCACTATTAATTTATCTGTATTTTTTATCTGAATCATTAAATAATTATTAATTTAACTAAGCCAGATTTGGCACACATTTTCATGTAATATAGTATGTATTACTGGAGCTCTATGGGAACACATTTTTTAAAATTTTTATTTAAATGTCAAATTATTAGTGTACCTACTTTCTAATGTGTTAAAACAATGCAGTTAGAATGGTATTACCAAAAATATTAAAATGCCCTTATATTGCTAGATAAAATTATAAATACCTATACTAGTAATAATATACGTTGAAAGTATTTTAATAAAAATAAGTAGATGAATTAGAGAAGTTAATATTTTTAAATGCTTGATTGAAATTCTTTGGTTATGCCTCATAAATAAGAGTGTCTGCCAACTTAACTAAGAGTTTGCTCTAAAGAAAAGGAAAGGAAAATTAATTTAATTCCAAAAATTATTTAAGAAATAAGGGGGAGCATCTTAGCAGATGTGGTGTTAACAGTACATGTGTCTGTTTGCACCTCTGCACTGAATAAAAAGTCAGACAGAATGGGCACTTTTGACACAGGCTGTGACAGCCCTTCACTAACACCACATAGCAAAGAGGAAGCAGCGGAATTTCAAAAAGCAAGTGTAACAGACAAAACAAAAATTAGAAGCACACTGGTAACTGAACTGAAGAAACTAAAACTAATGAAACTAAACTGTGCACTGAACCTTGGAAAAAAAAGATTCTGAAATTTTTACACACACACACAAAAAATGGGTCATGAAGGAATTTATTTTGTTGAAAGTTTGCTTCATCGAAGGCCACAAATCACTCACAAACACTTAACTCATGGATGGTTTCCATGGTGACACAGAAGGCCCAAAATGGAAACAATTTTTACCGGTTCTTAACCCACATAATGACCAAAACTGTCTAGAATAATGGTTACACTCAAAACGTAATGGCTGTAAGCAATTCCACAGTAAAGTAATTTTATTAACAATAAAGAAATGATAAATCGTAGTATTCTAAAGCAATACACACAAACATTGAAACAAAGTAACACTTCCATATTTCTTAAAGTGTAGACTATTTTTACACTATTGTTGATTCTGTTCTTTTCCTTTCATATATTGAACTTGACTCTTTGTGGTTGAATAAAACCCACATAAGCTGCTGCTGTGGCATTTATGTATTCAGTACACGTTTCCTACAAGATAGTTTATGAAACTACATTTATAAAGACATTCTTATTTACAAGTTTGGCTATGCACACAGGGAGCAAAAGGTATTATTACAGGGCACTGGTGAAATGGCATTTGACTCTAGTTACTCATGATCTCTATTAAATAATCACTACTGCTCTCTGGGCTTCCCTCCTCTCATTTAGTGGAAAGGAAATTGCTGTACTATTTGGTGCCACCAACATAGCCTTTTCTAGATGGGAGAATTGCTGTCAGTGATTTGCTTCATCTTTGGATTTCTCTAGCATGTATTCCTTCCCGATACTGGAAGGAAAAGGATGGATTATTTGGGCTGACACACTGTGCAACAATCTTTGCTCCCTGTCTCACCTCTAACACTGCTGCATAAATTGAGAACTAAAATGCTTTTTAGGTTTCCTTGCAGGAGGCCCACTGATACTATCTCTGAGAAGATCTAGCAGTGTATTTCATTCCCTCTTGCAACAGTCTCAGAGTGATAAAACGCAAGGACTAGAATTATGAAATAGCTTATCTTTTCCTGTCATTATTCTGCAATGCTCAATATCATCAGGATGCTCTTTACCCCTAATTATATGTATTAAATAAAAGGACAATGACTTCAGTTCTATTAATTATCACTTCGTACATATTAAATGTTGGGTCTCTTAATATAAAAGCTGATCAGTCATATAAAACATCTTTAATGGAGTTTGTTGAAAGTAGGCACATTCTTCTAATGTTTGTGATAAATTTTTTCATCCAAAAGATATTTACTGGGTTGATATTTTAATCCAAGGACTGTGACACCATCCACTGCTTCTACTAACAAAAATATCTAGTGTTAGCAAAAGAAGTAGGCTTCCACAGCAGTAGGGCTGCCTTGTCAGAATGAGAGTAAAAGGATAAGTAAAACAAACAAGCAAAAAACCTGTGACAGACAGAGGGCGAAGAACAAAACCACTAGAGATGAAAGAATGGCTCTAACTGTGAGAAATTGAGTTGAAAATTAGAAATTAGAAAACTCTGATCGAAGCAATACCTCAGACATCATATTAGTATTTAGTAATTTCAAACATTCACTTTTTATTACACATTTCAAGGCTTCCCAACTATACATGTACTTAACCCTAGCAGCCCATCGGAGTGACATGATGTGTGCATCGTCAAGCCCATCACCACAGTCAGAACGATGACATGTTCACTGCCCCCAAACTCGTCACTCTCTTTGCCTCTTCTGCTCCGGTAAACATCGGTTTGCTTTATGTGACTGTAAGTACAGTTGTTGTTGTTGTAACATCTTTTGTTGTTGTTGTTGTTGTTGTTGTTGTTGTTGTTTCTAACATTTGTGGCAGTTCCAGGGCAATTTCAACTTTCTGATTACTCTTCCCATTATGAATTGTGTTTTCCCACTTCTTTCCATGCCTAGGAATCTGCAGCTTAACAACTAACATGGTGAATTTTGCCTCGTTTGGTTCTTTATTCTGAGATGCAGTTAAGGTGCTCAGATATAATTTGAGAGTTGGTTTTTTGGGGGGGTTATTTTTTTTTTTTGGATCTTGCCTTTCTGATTTTTTTAAGCATCTCCCGAAAGGTACTCAGTGTAGAGCTGGTAATTTCCTAGTACTTGGGCAGGAAGCTTCTTGAATTATGACCTAGCCTAGCTGGTGAAACCAGCAACTATTCTCAGCCCTGGGTGAGTGCCAGTCACTGTCTCCTCTAACCCTGTCAGCTGGCTGTTCCTCAGCTGTGGGTTGTTTTTTCTCCCTAGCCAGGTACTGCTCAGTGCTCTGCTAATTGCTCAAGGGTGCATTCTGCCCATCTCTAGGGACCTAAATCTGCAGCTCTCTTGTCTCCAGTACTCTCTCCTGAGAACTCTAGTCCCTTGGCCTCCCCAAAACAACCCTCCCATTTAACTCCTCAACTCAGGGAGCACCCTGGGCTTGCCTGGGTTCCATCATCCTGTCCTCTACCACAAGGGCCATAAACCGGGGAAGTGATAACACGCATTTCCTTTGCTTTCAGGGATCACTATGCTTCGATGCCTGGAGCTCAATGTCTTGAAAAACAGTTTTTATATGCCATTTGTTTTTATTGTTTTTGTGTTTCGCTCTGATTTTTGGTTTTATCAAGGAAGAGGGTATTTTCAGCTGCCATGTGTCTTGTACAGAAGGGGAAGTTCTCCTTACCCTTCAAAAAAACTACCAAAGGAACAAGGACAAAAGCTAAATACAGTTCAAGAGAGCAGGGAAGGGCTGAAAACGTCCCCTTCCTTGCTTGTTTAATGATGTACAGTAGCTGACAGATTAGCTTTCAATTTATGCTGTTATAAATTACCACAAATTAAGTGGCTTAAAACAACACAAATTTGTTATTTATAGCCATGTGGGTCAAAATTCTGACACAGTTCTCAGGGGGTTAGAATGAAGATGTCATCAGGGCTGCATTTTTTTTCTAGAGGCTTTAGGAAAGAATCCATTTCCTTGCTTTTCCCACTTCTAAAGACCACCGGAAGTCCTCCTCCCTTGGCTGCCTTGCTTCCCTCAAAGCCGGCAACCTTCCATCTCTCTGACCAGTCCCCTGTGGTCACATCCCCCTCTGACCACATCAGGGAATAGATGATCTGTTTTTAAGGATTCATGTGATTAGATTGTGTCCAAACAGATAATCTAGGACACTCTCAACTCCCTCAAGATCCTTAAGGCAACCATATCTGCAACGTTCCCTTTGTCACTTCGGGTAAAATAGTCACAGGATCTAGGGATTAGGAGATGGATATCTTTTAGAGGATCATTATTCTACTTTCCACAGCTAAGATCTTGTGACTTAAAACTTACTGCTCTACTCAGTGTTAGGTAATGAGAGTGACATTCAGAGAAAGCCTTTTAAAAATATTTAATCAAACACAAATTTTTAAGAAAAGAAATTTGCCCGTTTTTCTCTCCCACATATTTAATGAAAAAGAAATTAATAGGGCAGCCTGTTCTCTCTACACATCCTACTGACAAACCCTCCTTTCTTGGCCTTTGATACTGGTTCCTTCTCAGTTACCAAGATTAAAATAATGAAGTCTAACATGCAATAATATGTTCTGTATATTTCAGGGTTGAAGCATGCTTCTTAGCATTTATTCCCAAGAGTCTTCTCTAATTGTGTGTGTTTTTTTTAATGTTGGTCAGTACTGGTTCATACTATTCCTCAAACCAATTTTATTAGTAATATCAGTAATATAACAATACCAATATTTGATTCAACAGCCACTTAAATCAGCAACTACTTTATGGTTTATATACTCAACATCATGCTAAGAACTGTGAGGCTACAGAAAGTGCAATGCGTATGATATTAGGAGAGATCAACCAATCCAGTCTTCTCATTCATTGTCCTTGAAGGAGGAAACTAAGACTCAGAGAGGTTAGCTATTTCTTGAGTTAACCTTATAGTTAGTAATAGCGACAGATATCCCCAGGTACCAACTGCACCTAACCTTTTCTTATTTTCAATTCACTACCACACCACGATGCCTATATACAACAACACAAAAATATATATGGGGCAGTGTCGTTTCAATTTTTTCTTTCCTTTGCTCTCTCACCTTGATTTTAGCCAATGTGGAGCAGAGGGTTATCAATTTTGTCTCCAGGAGAGAAATTCTCCTCTCTTCATTTCACTCTGAAGAAATAGAATGTATTATAAGATGACAATAGGGCAAATGTTCATTACTAATACTGTTTATTTAATTAATAAACCTGCAGGAAAAGCCAAAGTCTCCTTCTAGTTCTATGCAGCTGCTTAAGTCTCAAAGTCAGGTTTCTTCACACAACTCTCCTAACTCTTCTCAACATTAACATTTGCACAAAAAAGCACTAAAGTGTTTGCTTGGGCAACTTCTCTCATCTAGCTCCGAATATAAAAACATAGTTGCACGTAGAACCATCACATTCTTAATCAAATCATGATTTATGCTCTTGAAACTGGGCAATAAAAATTCAGATGGACTTTTTTGTAAGTTATGGCTTCACTGCAATTCACTCATCCTTTCTCCAGTTCTCATTTTCTATGCAATCAGAAACCTGACACTATTGTGGCTTTATATGTGCAGAAATAAATTTTAGAATGAAGCATGATTAATATTACCTCAATCCATTTTTAAAAAATGAAAGGAGATATTTCAAAATATGCAATATTTTTGCAGTATGAAATGTGTTCATTTTTTAAGTTAGTTATCCACCATCCAAGAAAAGGGAAAGCCTGAGAAACTATACAGGAGAAAGAAGAAATTTAGTCAAGATTAAAGGTAAAACAATCCAATTAAACACATTTTAGCTCAGTTACTAAGACAAATACTCCTTAAAGATGTTGCTAACCATAATTTTGATAAGAATTAGACTAAAAATTTTGAACAGTATAATTAACCTACATAAAGTAGTTTGGAGCCCATAACTCATATCTTTAATGAAGAAACAGGGTAGAACCCTGTCTGGTATGGCTCAGTGGACTGGGCACCAGCCTGCGAACCCAAGTGTCGCCGGTTTGATTACCGGTCAGGGCATGAGCCTGGGTTGCAGGCCAGGGTCCCTGGTGGGGGGTATGCGGGAGGCAACCACACATTGATGTTTCTCTCCCTCTTTTTCTCCCTCCCTTCTCTTCCGTCTGAAAATAAATAAATAAAATCTAAAACAATATAAAAAAAGAAACATGGCAGAGTTATTTTCTGGAAATAGAACATTTTATTTTTAATCTACATAAATTCCACCCAAAATAACTTTGCAGAGACACCATATAGCATAACATTCAAATCAAGAACCCTAAAGTTAGGCTTCTTGGATTCAAGGCCAGACATTGCAATTTACTAGCCAAATGACCTTGGGCAAATTAATTAAATTTTATAAACCTTTGTCAATTTTCTTATCTGTAAAAGAGAGATAATAAGTAGCACCTAACTCACAGGTACGTTTCAGCAGATGTAAAGGGATAATTCATATAAAGCGCTTGTATTAAGTGCTCCATAGGTTATCTATTATTACCTGCCTTACGTTGATATGTTAAGTAAGGCATTTGGAGCATAAAATATGGAGCATAAAAACTAATGGAAAGAAAATGCTGCAGAAGGTTAACAGTGATTAACATCAGTATGGTACAAACATAACTGATTTTTTCCATTTTCAAAAAAAATGTTAAAAGCAATTTTAAAAAATGTTAAAATCAATTATATTGTATTAAAAACAAAATATGATTTTATGAATGTCATTAGAGCAAATATGTAACAACAGAAAACTTTAAGTTATTCTTAATATTTTCTCTATGGAAACCTCCAATCCCTAGAAGCTAGCATCTTTCACAAATATACCCACTTCTCACCCCAAAATGAAGCTTTACCAAAGTCTAAACCCCACAGGGCACATGCAGAGAACTCATATAATGGTATTGACTCAACCAGCCCTTTAAGGTTAAGAGTTCTGTTTTAAAACATTGCTAAAACTAGAAATTTGTGTTCTGCAGAACTCAAGAAAAATAAAATTGATTAATTTTTATGAGATATGGGTCGGTTTTATTATATCAAAATGCTGGATTTGCATTAAACACTCTCATAATATATTACTCAAATGTGATTTTATTAAAGTTAACTGGTATTGACTGAATATTGCTTTAAGGAATTGGGAAAAATAGACATTCATTTAACTTGAGGATGGCTTTTTCAACATTGAGATTATGCATGTCAACCTAAATGTCTCCAAATCTAACTAAAAAAATGCAATGATTTTTGGTGGGAAAAAGGGACAAAATTGACTTATTTATTTCTTAACAATAAGAAATTTAGGACTGATTTAAGGTAGCTTATGTAAATACATCTAGAAGAAAAACTATGTACATATAAGTAAAACTTTTTGGAAACGGACCTATGTGTTACATTAAGTGGATTTATGAATAGTTCACTTTGAAACACTTAAAACCCATACATAAGTGTTGCAGGTTTGATTCCCAGTCAGGGGTACATGCCTAGGTTGCAGGCCATGACTCCCAGCAACCGCACATTGATGTTTCTCTCTCTCTCTCTCTCTCTCTCTCTCTCGCTCCCTCTCCCTCCCTTCCTTCTCTAAAAATAAATAAATAAAATCTTAAAAAAAAAAACCCATACATAATTACCATGTTGAAGTTAGTTATTTTATTTATTTTACATAAATTTTCAAACACTATTTTGTTTATAAAAGGGGCAGGAATTGTGCATAAAGATAGGTTAAAGAATTTTCATAAAAATTTTTAATAAGGCTGCAAAAGATGAAAGTTTGGCCATGACCAGTGAAATTTAATCTGGGTTAATTTCCTTTTCTAAAAAAAAAAAAGTGGCTCATATGCTCCCCTGGAATTTAAAAGAATAAAATATTAAAAGCCTATTGTTTGCATGGCCTCCTCTGCAGATGTTTAAACAGAAGATACAGCAAATGGTAGTCAACACAGAGTGTGGCACCAGTGACATTTTCTATAGATAAAATGAAGAAAAAATATGCATCGGAGATGTCATAAAGTGACAGTTAGTCATGAAAGAAATAGGACAATCTGCCTGGACTTCTTGTCCCCCTACGAAGTTCCTTCGAGCCTTCACAATCTCTGAGCAGAAAGGGTAACGGTAGACACTCTGGAAGATGGCATGTGGGGTTGTAAGCAGTGACTGCACACCATGTCATTGTTTTCACCTGCAGACGGGGAACTCTGCCTTATTATCTTCCTGAAGCCGCTCATTCCGAGCAACATAAAGTGGGAGCAACTCTGGAGGCACATATACTTGAGAAGAATATTAACATGAAGAAGTATAAAAAAAAAGTGCCATTTACTCCTTACAGAGATTTGTGATACCAACCTAAACGAGAAAGCACTATTGAAATATCGTTGTTTGGGCCATCATTCTGAAATGTTTACAAGATCAACTGCAGACCAGCCAGCATTAGACTAGAGATTAAGTCCAGACACCTCTAGTAGGGAAGGTGAGACAGAGATTTTTATGCCTGCCAAAAAAGCAAATGTATAATTTATCGTATTTTTCATCTCCCAGAAGAGTGACATGTTTTATATTATTTTTAACTGCAAAATATTCTCATTCCCATGAAATCTTTTTTAAAAATTACTTATTTGCAAAATGTTAAGAAACCTGTGTTTTCTGTTCTTGGGAAATAACTTTGGCATTAGCAACTGTGGAAGCAGATGCTTGTCCACACTGTGATCCAGGAAAAATAAAAAAAATATTCCAAGGTCAGAGCTATCTGGAAAAAAAAAAAAACAACGGTAAATGGCAGATGAAGAAATTACAGGAAATGAAAGACGAACAAGGAGAGCTGGAACCAATGACTCTGTCACTGACTTACACTGAACTCAACAGTGTGTGTTCAGAAGCAGGGAAGGCCAGAAACTCAGAAGCATTCATTCTGACCAGTTTTTATTATGATTGGTTTTTATTATTAATCACCTAGGATTATAAAATTTTAGCAAAAACTTTATAATTAGGTTAAAGGCAATACCCTTAATTCCAGCTTTGTGAAATGTTGCAGAATTTTTTCCCTACATTGCGATGAAAGATTTTTTAAAGCTAAGGTTAAATCCAAAATCCATTCTGCAAAACAGAATATTCACCCCAAAAAACATGCAACAACAGAAATTTATCCAATGTCAACTAGCTGGAACAAAACGGGATAGCTTTACTGCTGTAAAAGATATTGCTGAAAGGAACAGTGAAGTCTGTCCCATCTGGACAAAACACATATAAAAGGAAGCGCCAGACAAATGCTGCTCTTTTATGAGTTTGTTTCAATATTGCTTCCATGCACTTGATTAATCTGAGGATTAACCCATGCCCAGGAAAAAGAAAAAATGAAAACAATGTCAAGGTTATCAAGTGATTAATTTGCTCTAATTAGAAGTAATTCTGCGGAAGCTTTTACAAATCTAATGGCCTGTAAAAATACTATATAAACATTCCCTGACCAACTGTTGCACATGATTTAACAGTGATTCTAGCACTTACTAGTACTTTCTAATGCTTATCTGATATGTCCGCTTGGTAATAAATATCCAGGTTAATTTCCAAGTCTCTATGCTTGGAGATGGGGATCAGGTGAACAGGCCTGTTAGTTAGCCTGGAGAGAAGCACAATTTTTATTTCCTGCTAGTAAGTTCAGGGAGGCAAATATCTTGACCCAGATTCAAGAGTTCCAGGAGGTGGCTGTTAGCTGCCATTGGTCCCCAAGGCAGAAGTTGTAGTTTTCACAGCTAGCCCAGTTCCTTTATCTCCCTCCTCCAGGGGCCTGGCAATTTCCAGGGTGTCAGGAGCACACAGGCCACAGGGGGCAAAGACAGCAGGTAGTTGGTGTTAAGCTTCTTCATCCTTCCCCACACTAAAGGGGAAGTTCATTTTCTCCACATTGGCTGAGAAATAATAATTGGAGATATTCCTAAAAAATTAAAGACAACTTCATCTTCAACAAGGAGGTATTTGGTAAAGCAACATTTTTGACATAAATTTAACTAATATTTTGTTTGGCCTGTATGAATTATGTAGGCTCAGGTAATAACTAGTTCCTAATTACTTTTATTAGGGAGCCACTCAATGTTATAATCCTGTTTTTCAGACATACCTCTGAGTACTAGATCCTACATCTCTTAAAAGCGGATATTTTATTTTACTCATTTTTGTAATGTCCGCAGCATCTGTCCAGCACAGTGCCATGAACAAAGGCTTATTACTGTTCTCAGATCTCAGCACCGAATCTCACTATTTCCTCACCTCCTGCAATGTGGAAATTAGGTCCTATGTCCGTTAGGGGTAATTAATACCATAGACTCCATTTCCAGGATTCACTTCTCTTTCAGCCCCCACCTTCACCCATTTTCTGCAGCTCTAGGTTTTTGCTTTCAGGGATTTGTTTGTTTGTTTGTTTGTTGTTTATGTCAATCCCACCACTGTTTAGTGATGACAGGTCACAGGGGAAGGTGCAGGCATGGGAGCTCATCAATAAATGCATGCCATTTGCAATTGAAAGTTATCAGGGAAAACAGAACAAGGAAAGTCAAGGAAGGTGCAGCAGGAAGAAAAAAAGTATATAGAACACAAGCCGAAGTGGTGCCTCAGGGATGTTCTAAACATAGAACGAGAGTTCCTGATATAAAACACAATAACCTAGAATTTATTGTACAACTTGGTCTCTCTGTTCTGAGAGTCAGCAACCTATCATCACCTGTGGTATTTCCGGACACTAGTTAGCGAGACAAGAGCAGCCTGAGGCTTTCTGCTGGGATCTTCACTAAAATATACCCATCAACGTGAAAGGAGCTTTCTCACGCAAGTCCCAGGAGTTTCTGTTTTAAGGCCATAAATAAAAAGGAGAACTGTTGTTCAAGTTTGACTCTTCCCTTTGCCAGATAAGGGTAATCTTTCATAAAATAAACTAGATCAGCATGTCAGGCTTGTGGAAAGATATGACAGAATTAATGGCCACTAACTTGCTAACAAAATTACAACCAAACAAGCTGTTTTTGCCTGTCAGTGTGATTGATAGGAGCATTGTTGAATCTAGCTTGTTTGCGTATCCACTGGTATTTTATCTAGAGCTACTGTTGCAATTTCCTCAAGAGTATCTTTAAAACAATACTGAATTTCATGGACAATGTGATAATGATTGGGGCTTTTAAAATTTCCTGCAGTAGATGGAAAATAAAGTTTCATGTTCATAAATGTTTATCATGGAAACTTTTGATTTGCTTTAATGTGACAATCCTTCCAATGCCATATATATGTATTCGAAAACTATATTAATACATCTAAACTACACAAAAAATGTTCAGAATCAAACACCAGCTTAGGAATCTCATCTGGAAAATTAAAAATTGATGTTGTTTATATTTGAGTAAATATAACTTTATAATATTAAATGTCTTTACCATAGAGATAGGTACTGCATCTGAAAATGTATGACTGAACTGATGGATTGTTCCATAAAATGTGATAGAAGATGAGTACAAGGCGCTCTTGACTTTATTGGTTTGGTCCTATACTGTGCAAACAAGCCTTTAGTTAATGAATTATTTTCACTTATCATGTATAGCCCTTACGTAGGATGATCTACAGCGTAGAGAGAGATAGAGGGGAAAAGGTCATGGAGTGCTGAGAAACCCAAAGGGCAATGTAATGAAATTAGACTTTCCAAGTGATACGAATTTTAAAACTGTTTTATTACACTAGACCATATTTCATTATATGCTTGTCATCTCCAATTTCTCTCCTCACTTTTTTTTTGAAAACCACTCCACTTGGACTTTCACCCCCACTACTCCAATGAAACATTATTTTTAAGATCACCAACGAATGGTCAATTCTCAGTCTCCAGACACAATTTCTCATTTCCTTCTCTTAGCTATATTCTATTGTGTTTTGTTTTTTCCTTTTCTTGTATCCCAAGCCACTAAAGTAGCTTGGTTTTCTACCTATGTTGTTAGTCACTTCCTTTCAAAACTCACGATACCTAATAAACACATCAATCTTAAATTGTTGCAACGTGAACTGGCCCCTCTGCCCTAAACCTATGGCCTTCCCAGTCTTGAACATCATCGACGCTTCTCTTCTTCTCATACCCACGCACAGTGTTATCTGACCACCTCTCTATGCTGCCACTGCTCTACTGAGGTCCAGCCAACGTCAGGGCTCACCTGGATCACTGCAACCACCTCTGATTGGTCTCTCTGCTTCTGCCTTTTCCCTTATAGTGTATTCACACATCAACTACAGTGAGCCTGTTAAAAGGGAAATTAGATGGTCTCAACCCTTAAATCTTTCAATCTGACAAAAATCCAAGTACTTACAATGGCATACAAGTGCTAGCTCTTTGTTACTCTTCTGATACTATCTATTGCAACTCCCTCTTCTCCAAGCACGCTGGCCTTCCTGTTCTTCCCAAAACACCAGGCAGCTATCACCTCAGGACCTTTGCTGATAGGTGCCGCCTCAGTTTGGAATGTTCTCCTCCCAAATACAGGTCCGATTCAGTCCCTCACTGGTGGGCTCAAGCATTTCTTGAATGTCACTTTCTCACACAGGTCTTCCCAAATCACTCAATTTAAAATTAAACCCCATTACTTTGGCACTCCTGGTCCTCTTTTAACTTGCTCTAATTTTGTCCCCATTCCACTTACAGTCTTTGAACATTCTATGCAATTATTAGATTTGGTTATCATCTGCCTTTGCCCTCCACCCTCACCGCCTAGAGTAGAAGCTCCAGGAGGGCATGGATTTGTAAACTGTTATTCATAAATCAGACTCTCAGTAAATATTTTAATTAATAAAGGATTAATATGTAAAAATAACACACTGTTTATTCATGAGAGGCTGAGAAGTAATACCCTACAATGGTCCCTGATTACCCACTTTCTCTGTTTATTATTTCATCCCCCCTCCCTCAATTTTTCTCTTGTCTCAGTTTTTCTCTCCTGAACAACTGTCTGAATGGGCATGTATCTGCAAAGTTTGGGAACTGCTGATCTAAAAAATGTAAGGTCAAATACACCCCACCCAACAAGGGATTCATCATCTCAAGTCAAACTTCTTCAGGAAGAGAGAATTTATGAATATCTCTGATTGTAAGAAAGTTTCTTAAGTTGAAATGAAACTACTCTCCCTATATCTTCCAACCACAGGTTCTGTTTTTGCTTTTAAGTAAGGCCATGAATATTTTCCCCCTTATACATGAAATCGCTTCAGATATTTGAATATAAAAATATGTTCCTTCTGTTTTCAAAGTCTTCACTTCTTTGCAAAATGGCATTTATTATTCTTATTAAATGGTTTAAAATTTTTAAACACAAAATTTGTTCTAGGGCAAATGATAGCACTCAGGGACTATATTAGGAAGCACATCAATTTGCATTATTTCATTTAACTCTTGCAATAATTTAATCAGACAGGTGCAACTGTTTTATTTCTCACTTTACAGATGAAGATCCCAGGATTCAGCACAGCTCAGCACCATGTCCAAGGACACAGAGCAAGAGAATGACCTAGCTGGGATTCAATGTCAGGCTTTGTCTAGCCCCCATACTGGATTGTTATCTACTACACATTGTAGTCTCTTGACAAATTACTGAACAATTAAAACATTCAATTGCCCATTACCAATTTATAGTCTGCTAAAGTTATTGATCGTTTCAAAAGATTCTATTTGTTGTGTCTGTAAACCAGGTTTCATGGTAAAGAAGTTCTTCATATTTTAATTTTTAATTCTGCACTTCTTTCAAAGGGGTTTGTCTTTGGCTGGAGCCTCCTGTGCTGCCAGGCTGACACCCCCGGGAGCTTTTGCTCCATTTCTTCTTTGCATCCCAAGGGTATCACGAAAACCAACTTTATATTACCATCTCAGCCGAGTGATTCTGGTCTTCTCAGGTACTGCAACTGAGGCCCCAAACCAAAGTAGGACATGGGGTCAGGCTTCTCACTGCTTAGAGTATCCTTTTCTCCAAACAGACAAATATGAACTTCCCTGTCAAATGTTGGGTCAAAAATGATGTATATATGATGCCATTTTCACTGAAGCTTTAGTTTTTTATGGTCCAGACTTTATTATGAAAGAGTTTTTCATAAAGATAAGTTAAATGATATAGATGCATATATGCACACAAAATACATGCCGCACACGATATATACCTATCATGCTGTGTATATATATTATATACATATTTATGAATATACATATGTGCAACATGTATTTTATGGGTATGTGTATTAAATATATACATGTGAATATCATATCTGTATATTAACATATACATATATAGCCATATATCTAATAAAATACTTTCAATTCATATTTAGTATATATACTATATAATGGAAATGTATTATACATATTTTAATTTGGTTCTAATACTGGAATTGGTGAAATTTTTATGTATCTGTGACACTGGAAACACATCTCTCTTACAGATTCATGAAATCTGCTTACACTTTGATTGCTCTAGTCCTGAGCGATTTGTTGATTTTTATTTTTTAATTTCATGAGGTCCTGTATTTAATACCAAACTTCTTCAGAATAATCACTTATTCCTTAGTTAATTTTCTATTTTCCACAATTCATATTTGAAATGTTCATGGTTCATGTGTGTTTTTATAGCTTTAAGTATTTTGCTATTCTTACCTGGAAACTAGGTGTTCCAAGTCCTTTTTGAAAAGACATAGGTTAATGCATTAATACAAATTAATCAATTGCTATACAAATGCATGCCTTCATATATACAATTTATGGAGTTCTGTTTTCCAACAATAGCCTCCTATAAAATGGTTTTTCTGTAACCAGTTTTTTGAGAATGGCCTCTCTCTCTGATGTCTCTGTTCTGGCAGTGGAATGGATTTGATAGATCATCTTGGCTTTATAAGAAAGAACACTGTATTCTTAAAAAGCACCTCGTCCCCCTAAAAATCTGAACCGCAGCCATGAATTCTGCATTGCTCTGTGTATCACGCTCTCAGCTGGCCCGTTGGCTACAAGCTCTGAGGCTGCTTCATTCTCATGATGAGATAGTTGTATGGAGACTCCCAGTGTTCCTTTAAAAGAAAACAAAACAAAACTGTGCATGCTTATCTATGAAAGATGTGTATGTTTCTACACCCCAATCTTCTGCAATCCTCAACATGAAAGTGTTAAAACTTCATATAAGCCAACAAAATAGATACTAGATTGTAGACCATACAGTGGGGACTTAGTAAAAATTTTAAGGGATTGTTACTCATATCACTGCCAAGAAGAATACCAAAAAAAAATGTTTCAATCAAATCAATGGAATACAGTTTTATAAAGTATCATTGTTTGGTCATGAAAATAGCTTTTTTATATGACACTAAGAGAAAGTAAGTCTTTCCCAGCACAGAGCTGATTTTATATGACTTTAAATCTGCTCTTTGTTTTTTCCAATCTCCTGCTTTAAAACATGCTAACTAAATCAGTTGACCAAAGCTCTACTGGCTATTATATATACTTGCAAACTAGCAAATTCAATTTTTGACATAACAACACAAAGTAAAATGAAGTGGAATGCTGTGATTTTAAGGGGGCTTTGCCCTCCTTTGTTCTATGAACTTGACCGGCTTTCACACCATTGCAGTCTCACAGCCCTTTGTTCAAATTCACATCAAATGTAAAGAATAGCTTTACATTGTGCTTTTCTTACCCGAGGAATCCAAATGCATCAAGAAAAATGCTCATCCAGGCTTGGAACAGAAAGAGGTATTTATTTAACATGTGCCTTTGTTCTGTGCAACTCAGCATCATGACAAATGGATGGAGATTGCAATTGAGAGTTGAAATTCTCTTTGTCTCCTATGAATCATGAAGCCCTACATGATAACACTTTTAAATATTAGGAACTGATACTGGGGGACATTAAAGATTACCATCTCACATAACATGAGTAGAACCAGACATAAGAGAGATATTATAAATATGACTGGGTTATGCTTATCTTTATCAGATGTCTATTAGTCAATTTTTCCACTTAAACACCTAGCCATGGTTTCTGCAATTTATCTCAGAGGGTATGAGAAATAGAAATCTCTCAGAGAAGTAAGTCACTGTGACAGAGTGGAGAGAGCACTGGATGGCATTGGGAAGGCTCTGTAATAAGGCTCTGGGAATAAGTATAAGTTGTGAAATCAGGTGGATTTGCATGTGAACCTCCAGATGGTCACTTCCTGGCTGTTTGTTCTTGGAAAAATTATTAACTTCTCCATTCTTCCATTTTCTTATTTGTCAGATAGTCATTAGGACTAAAGTAGATAATATTTCTGAAGCAGATCACATCACATCAGCCTTGTAGCAAGAACCTAATATGGTATTATTATTAGATTAGGACATCTGTCATATTGTTTTATATCACAACTCTCTAGAATGAATATGTAATAATTTTCAAAATGTAAATGAAAAATTTGTACCAAATGAGTCTCAATAATGGCCACATATCCAATTGTGTCATTCTATTCATTATTTGCCTCTGGCTTTATCTCATGCCCTTTCAGTTGATTTAAAAAGTGTCCAATTCTTAGATAAGAAACTTTTAGAGTTGAAAGGTGAGACAAGCAAGAGGTTTGTGAAGGTATCCAGAAATGGCCAGGCTAACTTAGCAATCATTTGCCAAGGCAGCAGAAACAAACTTACGAATTTCTTGAAGTGACAATATGGAAGCAAAGAGCAGATAGAGCCTTAGGGAAGTGAGCAAGCATGAGAACAGGACAGAATACCAAAGCCTGTATCTCTGTGCCCCAGAGAAAGGGGGAGAAATCAGCATTAGTAAAATAAAAAAAATAAAAAAAATAAAAAAAAAACAGAAAGAACCACTAGAGATTTTTAAAAGGTGATATGACTATATATTACAGATAAGTTATTCCAACAGTCAGAAACTGCATTGAAGAAGGTTCTAGAAAAAATAAAATAGAGGTAGCAATTCTTCAGTGCATGTGAAAACAAAATGCAAAGAGAAGAAGGCAGTTGATAATGAAGAAAGAGATCTGGGATAGTGACGGCCCTTGAAAGGGATTGTGTTGCAACAAAGGGAAACCGTGTAAGGGAGGATGGCTTCTTGAACTTCGCTGTCTGGTTCCCATTACTCTTCCTCTTTAAAAAATGTCATCCATTTCTTTCAGGGCAGAACATTTTGCCAAATATGCTATTTAAATATTGATTTTAGAGCATTTCCTTGATTTGAAAGCATACTACCAAGACTGGCAAAAATCCTAACTATTTCTTTCTGTACTCTTTGTTATGATTTATATAGGCAGGTTTTTTCTACCACAGATAAAATGGAGGAAGACCAGAATGCAAACTACATAAAACACACAATCCCTGATAATAAAATGCATTGGCTGGAGCTATTATGAAGCATATTTGAGCTATTGCTCAAGAGATTCTGATTATGTACATAAAGATGTCTGAAAAGTGATATTTCTTTTTTAAATAGGAACACTTGAAGAAAGAAGGGAAGGTTAAGGAAACTCTATATAAAATTAGTTCTTCTTAAGTATGAAAATTTTTTGGCTAATGCCGCTGATATCTCTTATACCACATATACACAGATACTACCTTAAAGTTTAATGATCAAAGATTTGAAGAAAGGAAGCTGCTAAACATGAAAGTACTCTCTTTTTTTTTTCCTTTCTCTCTGCTGTATCCAAGACCCAAAGCAGTGCCTGGCACATAGCTGGCACTCAGCAAATACTTGTTACAGGAATGAATAAATAATGCCCTAAAGCAATTAAATAGCAAATGAATTCTTTAATGATTACCAGCTGAGAGCAAATTGGGCCAGAAAATCCTGAGCCATGGATGTTATCTCATGGTTCTGAACACTCCAACCTGAGTTCAGAGTCTCAATCCTGATAACAGTAGCACTTTATAATCAACTGTAAAAAGAAATCAGTTCACTAAGAAGAAAGAAAAGTGATCTAGCTCCTTATCTGAACTTCTTGTTCCGTGTGCTCCCGTGTCTGGGTCTGTGTCCATCCTCCTGAAACTTCCTCAGTGACACAAACCCAGACGGCTTTCTCTGGTTTACATAGATCTCTTTAGAGAACAGTATGAGTGCGATGACTCTAGCTGAAGAAAATGTATCCAAAGCCCAGAGCAGTCTGTTTTATGTGTTTCTAGAATATCTTTTCAAGTTGTCTCATAGCAATGACATTTTTTCCAGAGTGGCCAGTTAATTCCCTTTGAATCGTAACATATGCAATGATACAAAACTACATATGAAAAATACTTCAGAATTAGACCCATCCTACCTCATTCCTTAATTATCTTACGCCTGAGTAATTTCTGGAGCTTCCTAAATTAAGCATACTTCTCCACATCTTCCCCATTTTCTCCCCACAAAGTACATTCCAATCCACTCTAACAAACACTAAGCCACTGAGATTTGATGGCATTTTTTCACTGGAGCATTTCTTAGCCTACCTTACTGAGACCCACCCCCTCCCATTCTATTTCCCACTCTGATTCCGTACTGCCCATTCATTGCTAACTGCATCATGGCTGAACCTTTCCACTCTAATTCCTTTTTCTACTCTTCTTCCACTTTTGCTTGTAAAGAAGCACCCTTCAGTTCTTTTGACCCTCTGCCAGAGGAGGCTCCCACAGGGCTGGTGCGCCCTGATGAGAGTATGTCTTCATTATAGTGCAGGCATCTTCTAAAGAATACAGATACTGGACCCTGGGACAGAGGGAAGGAAAGGTACAGATTTTCAAGCACTTTTACTTCCAAGTACATCCCCCCACTTCAAAATTTTTGCCATGATATTTTCTTTGTCATAAGTCCTACATTTATTTTTCACCTAATTTTTTTTCTTAGAGTCACGTCTCTTCCTCCTGACTCTCAGGTAGCTTGTTTCAATGATGCCTTTCCCCCAAGTCACAATGACTCTGGGCTCTGATGGATGTCATACAGCGTGGCAAAACATTCCAGTACAAGGAGCTGGAGAGGGAAGCTCTTCACAACCTGAATGTAGAGGCCAAAAGAAAAATTTATAGAAAACTTTCCATCAGTGGGAAAAACACTGGTCCTCAACCAGATGATTTTGCGTCTCAGGGATATTTTGCAATTTCTGGAGACATTTTTGGTTGTCACAGCTTGAACGAGTGTTACTATTGGAATCTGGTAGCCTGGGTTCAAGTCAAGATTTAATTAGGAATTTGTGTTTTTATTAGGAATTCGCTAGTCTGGATGCTGCCATGCCATTCCCCTGTAAACACAAAATAGTATCTCTGCTTGCAACCAACAAGAGTTAAGACAAAGGAAATGACACAATACCAGCAGCAAATAGCATTGTCACAATTGTCACCAAAACTCTTAGGAAAACGCTTATTTTAACTGTCACTTGCTACCTGATTAAAAAAGAGAATGACTGACTGTCTCCTAGGAGATGCTATGAATTATTTCATCATTCTCTTATGAAAATTCTGACTCTTACAAGCTAAGCTATAGTGCATTCTCACAAAGTTAGATGGGATACCTACATTACAGTTTATTTTTTAAAAGTACTGTGAAGTAAAAAAAAGAAAGAAATGTTGACCTCGATGTTTAATACTCCTGAGGGGCTGAAATGAGGATACAGAACAAGCTCTCTTGTTCTCCTAAACAGAAGTTGAGCCAATAACATAGAGTACTTTATGAGCCAAACAATGCGTGGTGTCCTGGAGCTAAAGGAAATGTTGGCACATGGTGCTAAATCACAGCTGTTTCGGTCTCATTTAGTGACTGGTCCCACTCTCTGCAGCCCAGTTCTCCTTTTGAAACATAGCACAGCTAGCTCTTCTGCAGCATGTGATTAAAGCCACTGACAAGGGAGGTTTTCTTTATATTTTAGCTCTTTGTCTCAAAAGCTTTAGAAATCTTGACAAGTGTTGCTAAGAAATACAGATCACTCTTTTAGAAAGAAGATGCATAGAGTTTTCTTAATGTGCACATAATCGTGTATATTTTTATCAACAAACTAAATGCAATCACGAGGGTAAAAAGATACCTTTCTAAGACGAAAAGAAGGAGCTAATTTAACCACACACAATGGTGTTATAAGAAAGGATTTCTGTGACTTCATTCACTTACCATGTGCATTTTTAGGTTGCAAGACAGTCTGCCAACTACCTGTCAGAGGCAGACCTTTCTAACAGCAGAGCCCCGTCCCAGGAGGGCTAAAGAGCTTACAAATTAGGGAAGATGCCATGTTTTGACTTGAAACAGCTGCGCCTGAATGAGAAGGGGGATAAAAGGTGAAATAAGTCTAGACACTAGAATCCTTTGAGTGGAACAGTGAGAAGGGAAGAGTAAGAAAGGGTTACAGTTCTTTCCATAAATGTCAGGAAAATAATTCCATTGGGATAAGTTCATTTATTTTTGTAGGAAATTGTTTTATAAAAAGCAGGAGCATTAAACTCATGTCCCGAAAGCCATTGGTGGTAAATCAAATAACTTCATTTAACTGCATACATTAACTTTCCTCATACTCTAAGACACTACAAAATAAGTGACCATCTGGGACCTTTAGTACATCAGAGCAAAAATCGGGTAACTGATAATCTTTAATAAATTAAAGGATTAAATGAAAACAAACTCAAAGGATTTCCGTCTCAATTTAACGGTGAATGGACATGGCCTAAAATTATTAAGGTATTACTAAAGTAAATGGTCCCTTGACTTTTATTGGTATCTCATTAAACACTCTCAATTTTCATTGGTATCTCATTAAACATTTTATTTAAATAAAATTTAAATAATTTAAAGTTAAGTTTAAATATTTTTAAAATTACTTAAGTAATTTTCCCAGATCCCAAGTTTCCACCTTTGTACAAAAACAAGTTTCCAATGCATTAGGTGAAGTCTCTGTCAAGTGTATAATATTATTTCCCACATTCAGACTATACTGTAAATCAAGAGTTCTTAACCTGGGAGATCACAGGCCTGAGATTGGAAAGGGTTCCATGAATGGCTGTCCAGGGAGCCAAAGCCCTTTGAAATTATCTGCAGAATTATGTATCCAGGCTGCACTTTCAATCAGCTTCTAGAAGTGATCCACAATTTACATAAGCTCACACATTTTTGATTAATCAGGATATTCATTATGAGCATCTACTATGGTACCATCATACTGGAACACAGTGACATCCTCGGGACATGCTTATATAAATAGGTCTATTTGTCCAGTCACAAAAAGGACTCTAAATTATCATTTTAAACAGTAGTAGTCAACAACAGATTAGAGGTACAGCAAAATTATCTGCAAGAAATCCTCACTCTAAGTAAGAATTTCTTTCTAGATATTTCTCAAGGTATTTCTTTCCTCAAATTTTTCCACTAAAGCTATAAGTTAAAGTCTAATTATAGGTCTCAATTGATGATTAACACATTAAAAGTTACTTTTTAATTTGTACATCCACCTTGCCCAGCACACAGAATCCATGATACATTGTACATTTTCAATCAACTGTGCGATGTGATAATCAAAAGTTTCATAGTATGAGAAGCTTCCTTGTTGATTCCACTTCCTGCCAGTTCACAAAAAATATGCCCTAAAATTATTAATACACACATATATGCCTATGTAAGACCTTTGGGGTTTATTAAGCTAGTAATTCTTATTTTATTTTGTAAATAATGAAATCTCTGAGAAAGTTATGGTTCTCTAACTTTTTTAATTGGTTCCAACACTAAAGATTCTAAATCAATTACTTGGGTAAATTCAGGCAAGTAACTGCCTCTTAGCTCAGTTTCTTTATCCAAAAGATAACAGTGTTGGACAAGATACAGATCACATGGTACCATTAAGATCTTAAATTGTGTAAATATATTTTGGACCTTTGTTAAAATAAAATTTTCAAAAATTTAAAATCATGACTCCCAAGCAAGTAAAATTACATGAATTGGCTGTCAAAAGTGTATTTAAGCAAAACTGTTAAAACGGTAAATTTGTGACTCCTAGGCAAATGTAAAATAAATATATGTCAAAGATTTTATTCAAATAATTAATTAACAAGGGAACCAGTAAAGTGGTAAAATCATTTCAAAAGTATTTCAAAAGCTAGTATTTATAGTCAATGTTAGGGTAAGATTGCTTAACTAGATATAAAACTGGTTAATGTACAACAGGGTAATACATTGTAAAACCCAGGGCTACTTTTTCCACCAGACAGAAATTATTTGCATCTCTCAGGTATAAAAATCTACAAGTTAACCTCTGCCCTACACATTTGTTAAATAGCCTATTCAATATAAAATCAAACCCAGCACTGCACTGAAAACCACTCAAAAATCTCCTCTGGCTATGAACTTGGAGTGGTAAACACACAATACAATATGCAGATGATGTATTGTAGAGTTGTATTCTTGAAACCTTTATAATTTTATTAACCTATGTCACCCAAATAAAGTCAATACATATAAATAAACTAAAGTTTTAAAAAGATATCTTCTGGCTATTGCTAAGTGTGAGATAACTTTTCTGACAAGTTGAATTATCTTTCATGAATCAAAGCTCTTAATTCTTGCTGATCCCCTTCAGTTTTTACAGAAAAGACTTGATCGCCTTTATTTAATCCTCATAGAAATTTTCAAAACGTATTTTCAGACCAGTGCCCTAACGTGCCTTACTTTGTTCTGGGCTGAAGTAAGCTTTAGAATTTCATAAGACAGTGTTTTGATGCCTCTGCATCTAAAATATTTTATTCATTAGATATAATGTAACATATATTTAAAGGTACAATGGAAAAAATAAGCTATTACACAAGTTCAGAGATTATAAAAATATTTTGATCATTAGAGTCTAAGACATTTTATATTTTTAGAAGTTCCAGAGGTGCTTAATAAACTTAATAAATATGTATGCTATAAAGGAAACTGGAAACATAATTGTAAGACTCACACAAAGGAAAGAAAGCCAGAAATGATTCCTTTATAGTTTATGATATGTTAAATAATTTGCATACTACCTAAAATAATGCTTTATCTACACCAAGAGGAAGTATAATATCACTAATAATAATATCAAATATATGTCTACACAAGCACAATCCAATAAAATTCTGGACTATTCAACTGTTTTTTTATAATGGATACAGGTGGCAAATATTCCTCTATACTTAACTTCCAAAAAGTAACCCATCTACAAAAGAAAATGAACCTATCCACAAAAGAAAAAGTGTGCATTTTTAATTTATAATATTTTATTACAGATTTTTAAGATAACATTTTTATACCATCAGCTTAAAGAAAATAAATCACATGAGAATAGCTTTTGTATGTCTGCCAAGGTAAATTGTTCTATTTTAAATTTATCAAGTTATAAATAAACCACATAATGTGCTTATGTGAACTAAACCACAGCATAATCTGAGTACACTTGAAAGGCACCGCGTTTTTCATTGTTTCAAGTAAAAGAAATGAAGAGCATTACTTATTAGAATTAAAAGCCTAGCCTTTAGCTAGCTATCCATTATTCAAAAATAACACAGCATGAACTATTCACTGATTATAAAAGAAAATACATTGTTGAGGAAAGCAAAGGTGACTAAAACTAACATGTATCCCTGGAACTTTATTTAATATTAAGCATTTTGGAATAACTGAAGGCAAATAAACAAAGCCAGACCCCCATGTGAGAGGACCAAGCTGCCCCAAAACAGGTGGCTTGAGACACAAAATCAAAACTCACATTTAAGAAGCATGGAATTCCCATCACCACTAGCACAAGTTGGAATGGAGATGGTATAGTTCATTAAAAGCGTATTAAAACGCAAATATGCCACCTTAAAAAGACAAGGGGTAAGGCAATAACTCTTGACCAAGAGTTATTTCAAGTTAGTGGCTCAAAGTAGAACCTGGGTCCCCAAACTACTGTTAGGCCAATTTTTCATTAATCTAATAATTAATCAGAAGGAAAAAAAAGCGATCTTAAAAAGCCCAAATACAAGAGGTAAAAGTGAAGACTCAAGAGATCCAAAGAGTACTCTGAACCTGTGTGAGACCACAGGGAGGCTACAGAGGGAACACGGAACAGGAGGATGGCCTACAGACCATCTCCCCAAAGGTTAGCCCTGCAAAGAAGGGAGCTAAAGGGTCGTACTTGGCTCTGAGCCTAAAGAAGCTATAATTAGATGATAAATGATTCCTTTCTTCTTGCTCTATTTTGTACTTAACATGTTATTTTAACTCTTTGTCCCTATACTTTTGTAAATATTAGAATCTACAGATAGGTTCTCATTACTATTAAAAACATTCTTAAATTGTAGTATTATTAAAAACATTCTTAAATTGTATTTTTAAACTTCCAGGGAAAGGAAAAGTCAGCAAATCAGCTGCTCAATAAGGGGTTGGGGGTATGGGGATGGGAGAATAATGATAATTTATTCAAGATTTGAAATCTCCATATGAATATCTGTCATCCAAGATGACATATCCTCCAAGGATATAAAGATCCAACACATGAATACTTTATGTCCACATCCTTCCATCTAATTAAAAACTTGGTAGTGGGGGTTTGGGGAGAATTATTTAAAGTTCAATAATATCAAAGTATACTGTTTTTGTTCTAGTCGTGTTCATTCCTCAAGGAGAAATGACCAGAGTCAAGTTTTAATGTATTTGTTCGTACTGAAACAAGCAAAACAATATATTTCAACACAGTCAATACCTGATCTGATTGTCAATATCTAGACAATATCAATTAAATCAGTTTAAATATAATTACACAGAACAAATTTGAAGAATAACACTATTTTAATGAAATATACAGAAATTACAGTACATCCTTGTAAAAATGACAAAAATTTTAAAAAGAACATTTTTAAATGTGTTCTATAAGTACAGTTTCAAATAGGTAACTTTAAACCTTGATATTATTTCATTTTAAGCAACTAGACGTAAATTAGCCCTAAACTGAGAAGGCAAAACTACCTAATGTATAAATTGTCAGATTTAGATGTTTCCTACACTGACAACAAAATAAATATCTGAAGATAAGTAGAAAATGTGATTCTCGCTGCTCAGAATCATGGAAACGGCTGATTATTTATAGACACAATAGGATATAAACTGGTGGTTTTGCAAATAACTCATCCTTTCCATTTAGAATGATTGTAGGCACTGATGTATTTGCAGATCACGTGCATGTTTCCCAGTGCAGAGTCACCTCCGAGTGAGGGCTGGGACTGCTGTTTTAACAATTAGCAATAAAACAAATTCAGGTTCATTCCCATTAGTATTTAGTCAGACCAGTGAAAATGGCATAAAACATAATTTATTAAAGAAGTTGGTTTACACTGTTCTGTTAAACAAGATGACCAATGTTTTACCAAATCTAGCTGGAATAATAATTTCAATCATTCTGTAATCAGATGCTGAGACTCACATGACAATGGTATGAAATATACAAACAAATATTTTTTTGAGGAGTATGTTTCTTAAAGCTTTATGAGCTGCTTATCATGCTCAGGTCCATCATATATACTTGGTTAAATTCACTCATTTTATGTATTCATCTACTCTGTCTCATTCCTAAAAGGAGTTGAGGTTTGTGTACTTGATTTAAAAACAACAACACATAAATAAATATATCTAGTACTCCAGCCAGAAGATCCTTTCATTATTCATTCATAGGTAATACTTTGGCCCCATGTGCATTGATGTAGGTGAGAAGGATTTTGGCTCTTTGTTCTATTACATCAATAAGCTTTTCAATTCCTTGTCTACCTCCTTGACTCTCCCAATAAACTTTATCAAGAAACAGAGATTGAAGGAGTTTCTGCCGTAAGTGCTGGCTCTTCAAAACAGAAACTGCAGATTCGGGAAACCTAAAATGATAAAATGATATTTCATTCTTAATAATTGTTTGGAAATATTATGCTTTACCCAATTTCTCTCCCTTCCACTAATCAGATATAGATCATACTACCGAAGAGTACATACCTTGAGAATCAAACTTTTGTCACTTTTTTTGACAACTTCTTTGTCACTGTCAAGCAGACACTTCTCTTAATATCTTAGAAGAATATGTTACAAGAGAAGTAAATTATCTATACCTTTCAGAATTTGACATACTAATATTTGGCTTAAGGTCTTTATATGTAGGCAAAGGGAGGCACAGAATTAAAAAATCTCTGTTAGCCGGCAAAAATACTTTCCTCAATCTTAAACATCATTTCACCCATGGAAACCACTTTATGAAGAATAGTATTCTCATAAGTGTCAATGTGTGGAGTTTATGCCAGAAAATATGAGAAGCAAAATGCTGACAATTTCGGTAAAGATTTCTTCCAGAGTAGAAGTTGCATGATTGAATTTAATGTGAAATAATCCATAATATACATAATAAGAAGAGAAAGGAATCATTCCAAAATGCCCAGTTAAAGAAAGAATTGCCCTTGATTCAGATTATACTTTGGGAATTCTGAGGATCAGGAAACATTTTATGATACTGGAATACTAAATTGTTTTCAAATAAATGTAGTGAAACTCCAGTTTTAGAGCCAGGGCATTCCACAATGGACCATCTCTCTGGAAAATCCAAGGCCCACTCAGAAGGGTCCTTGCTGAATTACCTTAAGAGAGTGCATTGTGCTTTCTACTCTTCATTCCAAAGTACACAGCCAGGGGTCTAGCTCGTGCATTATCTGAAGATTCATTTCATAAAATTTCTGGTTCAAAATCATTAAGTAATGTTTTGCTGAATCACCAGTTTGGCCTCTCCCAGCCTTCATTAAAATGCTGATGAAAGCACAGTAAAAAAATGTTAGGGTTTACTAGCGATTTTCAAGTAAACTTAGTTGTTCCTTAAAAATTAAAGCAAGAACATACACTTGTTTGAAGAGCACTGTTTACCAGAAGTTTCAGGACTTCTAAGCACCTTTTCCAAATGTCAACAGAGCAAGTTGGGGACGATATTCGGGGCAGAGTGAGGGGAACATGAATGCCAGGGGAACATGAATGCCAGGGACACGGGTGCTCCTGCCCTTCCGACGCTGCAGAAGACCGAAGGCCACAGAGCTGGATGCACTTAATGAGTCTGAGTGAGTGTGGAATTAAATAATGCTGGTAAAACGCTCTAATCTCCCTAAAGACGTACACTATGTAATTTAGTGACCATAGTATTAAGTAAGCATTTTTGATCTATGAAGTATTAACAATCCATGATTTAGAAATTCTATGGCCCTTCAACTAATTTAGCTCTGGCAGAATGTATGAAATGAAATTGTTAAAAACCATGGTTCTTTTCAGTGATGAATCTTTTTTATAAAGGAAAATTTTTAAATCTGTTTTCACATAACTTTGATTAATAGCAATATTCTATTCATGAATCTAGGTTAGCAAAGTCTTCATTTTTGCTTTTCAATGTGTACATACACATTCAAAAAAGATTTAGCTTTGACCTCATTGCTCTTCATAATGCATTTAAAGTTCAATCTTCACTGAAAGCACAAATAAAACAGTATTCATACATATATGAATGAAAGGACTGTATTCTCCATGCACTCTTAACTCTAAAAGAAAATTTAGGGTTAGGGATTCAAGATGACCCATAATATCAACTCAGTAAATGATGCCTTAGGCTTTTAAATATTTCTACACACAAAATTTCCTTAGTGTAGACACTTAGAAGACAGAATCTGTCATATACTCATATTCTACCTTTAATCCACAAAGAAATGTGAAGAACAGGTATTAACAGGGAAAGACTTCACAAAAACTCATAAAACTGGGCCTCATGAAACTCTCACAGGAAGAGCACTGTCTCTAGCATTGAAAGTACACAAAATTCACATTATCTCATTGTCAGTGCTAGGAAGAACTACTGAAACATGCTTCAGAGTATCATTTACAAGAGTAATAGCAACAACATGCACGTTACAAGTTACCGTAGATAAATTATTGCACTTGAATTTGGAAGACCTAGGTTCTACCTCCCCAATTTTAGATTTGCTCATGTGTTTTCCAACAGTCACTGAGCTTCACACAGCTGTTTATTATTAATGCACTCCTTTATTTTCAAGTCTCAAACACACCCCAATTTCTTAGTCACTCTAATTTCTAAGGTGGGAAGACCATGAAGACCATGTATCTATACATGGAGCCTGTTAACCAGCCTCAATCTCCATCTTGGGTTGAATGGCTCAGACTCTACAGCAGG
Source organism: Phyllostomus discolor (assembly GCF_004126475.2). Taxonomy (NCBI): domain Eukaryota; kingdom Metazoa; phylum Chordata; class Mammalia; order Chiroptera; family Phyllostomidae; genus Phyllostomus; species Phyllostomus discolor. Next base: position 25,969,737 of record NC_040910.2, on the reverse strand, counting down.
GTTTCTGCCACTACTAAGTGTCTCAGTTCCCTTTATTTCCAATTAAAGATAAGTTCAAGGTACTTTATTTCATAATCTATGTCTACTAAAAGGATTTCCAAATGCTCAAAAATTTTCCCACCTCATTAAATAGCTGCTGTCCTGTCATGCTGTGCTCTCATCTGCAGACTGGCTCTAATTTTTCACCACATCCATAAGTCACTTGAGTTTACTGTGTCTTTGGACACCCTGCCATGTCAATATCTGCATGTCTGTCAGCTCCCCCATTCCATGCCCTAATAATGGAGCCTCTGTCGCCTGCTTATCCCTGTTCTGCCGGCTCCTATTCTAGAGATTCCTGCATGTTTCCAACCGAATCCACATGGATTCTCACAGTGGGGCCAAGCACCATGATGGATGTGAGATGTTAGCGGGAGCTTTGCAGGTTGCATTGGTTGCTGATAGTGACACCCTGGCTGCCCTCTCATTCTGTTCCTCTTGGGTTTGTTTCCCTTTTCTGGGCCTCCATTCCCCAGGTTCCACAACCACAATTCATTTCAAGGGTTAAAACTGATCAGACTCAGGATGTCATTTTTCTCCACACCCTTCTACTTCTTTAATATAAATCTGATGTTACTACATTATAAAACTTACTCTTTGATGCCTGTTAACAATTTGAAGTTTAAGTTATCTTCACTTCTGTCAAAGAAACCCTTGTTGTCTATAAAGACCAAATGCCTTGGGTCGTGCTTTCGCTGGATAATGTGCGCGAGAGCCACAGAATCTTGGTCGTCACATTTTGGCTGCAGTCCATTCTGTACACAGGCATCTTCCTTTCGAGGTCTGAATCCACAGCAATTTGTATCTAAGCGATTATAAATCTGAAAATGGAGAAAAAAACAAAAATCCAGGATGCTGAGTAAAAACAAAACTTGGGAAAGTTAGAAGATTTCCCAACAACTGCTTTCTAAATAGCTGACTGGCCAGAATCTAATAGGACCAGGCTCATTTAATTAAAGGCAACTATCAGAATAAGTGCAAGGTTCACATCCTGCTGACTAAGCCATGGTTATAAGCATTTCCAGCTTCTGCTAACAGCTCCACAGTAGATCATCCAAGTCAGGCATCTCCACCCTTAATATTCAAAGTTCCCACTGACATCACATGTAGATGCACAGCCAGAAGACTATCTAATTCTATTCACAACGAAAGACAGACGCTGCTGTTCTTTCACATATCCACAAGACTATATCTTGTTTTCTTCCTCGAATGGGGTTTAGAAGACATGAGTTATCCGAGTGGCTCTAAAATTTACTGCATCTCCTAACGTCTCTGGGCCTCAGTATTACTGTAACTACACTGAAATAACATAGAACAAGTCTATTGAAAAGAATTGGCATCCAATAATGAGAACTAAGAACACTGCCTATATGGAGCACACAGCCAGATTCTAAATAAGTGAGCAGAACAAACAAGATATTGGCCCTACCGGGGTTTCCTATGGGGAATAGGGCTACTGCCATGTAGAAGAGGCTAAACAGAAACACCAATTAGAAAAGGGAGAGTTGTCTAATTTCCATTTCTTCAGAGCAAGGAAGGAACTAATATTTATCAATCATAGTAAATTAAAGTCTGGGCTCAGGTATTAGATAAACTTAAAGTCAAATCTCTGCCCCCACACTCATTAGCTCTGCGGCCTTGCATAGATTCCGTTACATCACCGCCTCCCAATTTAGTTACCTGTGTAGTGGCAATGATACTATTCACCGTGTACGGTTAATGGGAAAATTAATGGAAATGTTTATACACCCTCCAGCCCTGACCTAGACATCTACAAGATGCTCAAGAAACAAAAACTGTTAATACTATTTTGAGATACACAGATACACACAAATGAAGTGCTTTACCTGCAAACAAGGCAAAAGGCTTCCAAGGCTATTTCATAAGGCTTCTAAGGTAATTTCTCCATTTTCATAAGGAAAACTGAGCCCCAGAGGGGCTAAATAATCTGCTCTGGGTAAGATATTAGTTAGTAGCAAAGTTAAGATTTAGACGCAGTTGCCTTTGTGTCCAAAATTCCATGCACTTTCTCTAATATGTCATGTTGAGTAGTTTAAGGCTAGTTAAAGATAGTACAAATGCTCATGACTCAAACGATGGCTAGACATGGACGATCACTTTTATTCTTTGGGCACAAAATCCCCATCCTTTCTCCTCCTCTGGTGATTTTTTGTGTATCCTGCAGGGCTGGCCACTTTAGGAGACTAAGAAATAGATGCAACAAGAGGAGTTCCAAAATTTAGCCCTCTTTGATATGATCACTCATTCATTCATGCAACAAAAGTTTATGAAATATCTTCTGCTACCAATCACTGGGCTACACACCCTGGTTAATGCTGGCCATGGCCAGCACCTCCCACCATCACTACTTCCAGAGGAAAATGGTCATTTAATTTTGTCTCACTACCACAGTAAACTTCCACGACTAGGTCTTCCTCTTTTCTGCATGCATGTGAACTTTGTAGCAAGTAGCATGCTTTCAGATAGTATAAGAGAAGTTAGCCTGAGCAAATTTTCCATGAAGTTTATGTAAAACCAGTCACGTGGGGCAGGGGTGGTCACTGAGTCGCAAAGCAGTTCAGCTCCAAGAGCTCACTGCTGGTCTAGAAACAATATGTAGATAAGGGAGGCCTCGGTCAGGACAGGTTCCAGGCAGCTCATCCACTGGGGCCATAGTCTAACCAATGGTTTATCCAAAAGGTCACAAGGCTGACTCCAGGGAACAGGAAGTTCCCCCTGCTGGTTAAAGCGCATTTGTTTGACATGAAGATAGGAGTTTCCCAAAGGTGAGCAAGAGTGCCCCCAAGCAAATCACTATAGGTTAAAAGAAAAAAGCACACATTAGAAACTATTAGAAAATTTTACTGAGCCCTTTCTATGCCATTTCATTCATTTTATATAGTACCTTGACTACCTTTGACTATAAGGAAAACCAGATGGTATAAAGAGATTGAATCTGATTGGAAAACCAAATGATATAAAAAGATTGAATCTGACTGTAAATCATTTAAGAACAGGGGGCCTGGGGGAACATGAAAAATAACTCTTCTTAAAGCTGCTTCTCATCCAATCTCCCTTTTAAAATATTCACTAGTTAATAATTGTCAAAGAATTTCTAGACCATTTCCCATAATCTTTATCTGTTTATGTCCAGTTATAATGACACTACACATGGGGGGTGCAGCTAAATTCTATTTAATTGTGATGATAACATCAAGGTCCGTTAGGTTGGATGTACAAGTTTAGAACTTAACCCTTCAGGACAAATCTACCAACCACCTCCTAAGCACTGCTCTAAACACCGAACTCATCCTTCACTGTTGATTTCAGAGTAGTGGGGAAAGGACTGACACATACATGGCTGCAGTTCTGCTGTTTCTACAACACAGCCATGTAAATCGTATATATTAATGTTAATAAGCACCTTATAGCTTAGGCCCTAACTTTCAGTACTTCTGTAAATATTATACTTTTCTATTTTTAAACTACATTAAAAAACATTAAAAATTAGAGGTGGAAAAGAACGATTTAGGTCTTTTCATTGCCTTCCCAACATTACATTGTTTCCCACAGGGTATTTTTAAAGTGCTTCGTCTGATCTAATTTTGAATCACTCCACAGTCTGTGATGATTTCACCACTTCCCCGACAGACCATTTGTGCCACTTAAATCTAACAGACCTAATTATTGAAAACGAATGTGTGTGTTTGACTCAACCCCTCCTCCAGAAACTGTTTACCACTCCTTTTATTCATCTCTGCACATGTGCTTGGTGGGTATGTTCACGTGCATCTAGTTCATGTATATGGATGTGTGTTTGTGTGTGTATACTAAAGACATAGGATTGAATTCAAATCTGGGATTTGCTTTGCTTTTCTCATCCTCCAACTACAGTGAATTATGTCTCCTTATTATTGCCTTTGTCAAGCAAGGGCTTAAATGGCTCTCAAATCTTGTTCCCTAGCTCTGCTCAGTATTTCATTTATAGTGTTCCTTTGAATTCATATCCAATATACCAAAAATAATTTGACCACAAAACCATAATCCACTCCCTTAAATTCAGTGCCCTTCCTTGGTATTTAATTTGGTTACATACTGAATATATCTCTGCTTACTTTTAAGAGAGTTTACGTACTTTTTAAAGCCTAATAAAGCATACTCTAGATAGCTATGAACCTCTAATACAATTTTAACACACTTGTTTAGTGAACAAATACAATCACTTCATTTAACTATGACATGATTAGCATGGTAGTCCAAGCCTGTGTTCTTAGATAATTATCCTATGAAGATTATTTGAGGGTAAATTTTGCCAGTGAAGCAACTGTGAGTATTGAGCATCATTACTGCAGTTCATTCAAATTTACATCTGCTCACTCTTTAAAACAAGGAAAATCTTTTGCAAAATTGATCTGCTGAATCTGAAGATTACTGCCAACCTTCACTTTCCATAAAATTACCCTTAGCTCTTTTAGGAAAATATATCTTTTCAATGTTTACCTAACTAAAATTATACTCAGAAAAATCCAGGTGTTCCAGCCAAATTTTTTGTTGGTGGGATATTTTTGGATATATTGCCTTCTCTCTAAAGTTTCTTTTTTTCATTCTATTTTTCTTTGGCAGTCTTAGCTTTGCCTGTAAGAAAAGCATCTTCTGAGTGACTTACATGATGCTCACTTACAGCGCCTAAACACGATGCCTCTGCTCCCCTGACCTGCTCTCCAAAGCCCCTTAGAACTCTACAGAGCCCTGGGTACTTGATGACTTTCTACCCTTCTGCACACCAGCCCATTCTAGCTGTGTCTTTGAAAAGTGGGTCTATCAAAGCAGTTGTGGTAGTTTTTATTCATATATTCATTTTCCTCAAAGGAATGTGATTAAATGATTAATTTCAGGCAATCCCTGTGAAAAAGCAATAAAAAATTCTAAAAGTGCTGCTAATATTAATAATGAAAAACATATTAGGAGTCATGTATTGAGTGTTCAGTATAAGCCAGGACCATGTTAATGCTTTACATGTACTATTTCATGGAATTCTCATAGAAACCTTAAGGTGCTACCTTATGGCTGCTACCAATAGTCCCATTTGACCAATGAGAAAACTGAGGCACAAAAATGCTAGTTGACTGATGCCAGCTCAAAAATGACAGAACTCAGGATTCTAACCCAAATGTCTATGACTTCAAAATTCATGCTCTCATCAATCCTGATGGTATCTCTCAGGTGTGGCCTCCAAGACAGTATTTCAAAAGAGCAAGCATATTTACATAGAATGTTAAATGATACTAGATTCAATAAATGCTGTGTATAAAGTTTCAGCAGAAATAGAACATCAGAGTAAGAGAAAAACTCACGAAGGAGAGGATATTGGAGTTGGCTTTTAAGAGACAGGCAGTATTAGCTAAAAAAAAAAGTGGGCAAGGACATGAAGGCAAGTAATCGAAAGGCATGTTTGGAGAAACTGAGACTACATTAGACCGATGCCTCTCAAACTACAGTGAAAGATGAGGTGTTAGTCGTTTTTGGGGTTTTTTTTTTTTTTGTCTTCTGGCTCCACAACCCATGTGCACTGTTGCTTGGTTAAAATAATAAATAAATACTTTATGGCTGGAAAAATAAAGTATAAAAGACTAATATTTTGTTAGATTCAATAAACGAAATTGCTAAATTACTACCAAAGTGTTCAATGCTTACTTGCAAGTTCAGTGCTAATCATGGGCTGGTGTGAACTGGCTCGAGTCCCTGAGCCGCACTTTAAATCAGCACAGTGCGAGGCTCCACCAGCCAGCGAGGGTAAGCGGGACGTGAAGGCAGGTAGTCAGCAAAAGATGAATAAGAGCATTTTGCCTATAGGAAAAAGCCGTTTAAAAAAAAGCTGATGTGTTCATAAATTTCCCTCTCTCTTCCTCATGTAGAGTTGGAAGAAAGGTAACAGGCAAGGGAGCAGGGCATCATGTGAAAATGTTAAAAGAGTAAAAACTGAAGGAAACCAAGACCGAATGTAGTTGGAAGCTGAAGAGTTAAAGGATGTTCTTAATGTAGTTTATAAATTGGCCTCAACCAAACATTTTTATATGAAGTAATTATTCAGTTATTTTAGTTAAACTGCATAACCTTCTGTATTTGTCATTTAAAAATATCACATTTACCCCCAAAATTCATTTGTATGGAGAAAGTTTAAATTATGCAATAAAACATGTAATGAGTAGAACCTGACAACTCACCATAGTAACTCATCCAATGCCTGACACATAGTAGGCACTTCAGGAATGTTTGTTATTGAAAGAACTCTGCTGAAAGTTGATGTTCACTTTCTATTCGGCTTTTTACAAAGCTCCTCCAAAACACTGTCTTGTACTGGGAAGCGTCAAATAAACTGAATAATGGTGGTATATTAAGATGGTTCTTTTTAAAGTAGCATCTAGTGAATGGAGTTGGAAAAAAAAATAGGAAGGGAGCAAACAATGGAACAGCCTGTGCTTGTCCCTTGCTCTTGGTTGACTTTTTTCTTTTATAAACTCTTTTTTTTTAAGATTATGTATTTATTTATTTTTAGAGAGGGAAGGGAGGGAGAAAGAGAGAGTGAGAGAAACATCAATGTGCGGTTGCTGGGAGCTGTGGCCTGCAACCCAGGTATGTGGCCTGACTGGGAATCGAACCTGCGACACTGGTTCACAGCCTGCATTCAATCCACTGAGCTACACAAGCCAGGGCTTGGTTGACTTCTTTATGCGGGTTTAATTTCAGTAATCAGGAACCATGAGCTCATGTCCCACTGAGAGTGCACCACGACACCTTGCATATAATGGGCATTTGATAAATACACAACAAACAGATGTGACAGAGCTAACAATAAGACATTTTTTTCTATAATTAGAATTTCTTCTGGAAGTTTCCTTTGAAACTTATCTCACAGGATATCTCATTTGTTTTTCGAAAATGCATGGAGGGGAAAAGTCATATTTTTAGCAATTACCTTATTTCAAAAAGGCCAAAAATAAAAAAAAAGATGGTGAGAATCATTAACATTATCGGCCCCACCCTAGGTACAGCGAAACACAAAAACATATGGATTTATTTAGTCATCAGCTAACAACTCACACTGAAAAATTCTTCTACATGAATTTGTCCTGATTTAAACCAGTGTATGGTTGGTTGCCATGTTATCAGGCACACTGGACTTGAACCCCTGTAGTCTGGTCAACTTGTGAAGGCAGGGCAGACCACAGAGAAGGGCAACTTCCAGACAAATCCCACAATCTCCACGGAACTTGTGAATGCAGATCTAGCCTCTTACGTTGGGAGCTGTACAAAACGAAGCGTATTCACCAGCCCGCACCTGTATCACTTGGGAACTCTCACCTCATAAAATAATAGATTTCATTTTTGTTCTGTGCTGCCATGGTAACAGGTCCCTGTTAAATTGGTGTGCATGCAAATGTGACTAGCAGAGCAGTTGATGAAGGATGATAAAAGTAAGAATAGTTTGCAACATCTACATCTAACAGAGAGCATAGGCTCCCTTGAGCTTCTGCCTCGGTGTATAACAGCACGGATACTCTAGATTTCCACCTCTAAAAATAGCTATCGGTGTATACCAATTCCATGCAGAATCTCTAGTTTCTTCCACATTACTGAACCATAAGTAAAAACATGCCAGTGTTTCTTATGTATAAGCACAAACATTTTAATGTTACAATATCTTTAAATCTATTTCTATAGATACAGAGTTTAGAATCCATACACTGCACCTCTGAGTATCAGAAGTCAAACACAGTTGGGCCACAGAAAGATTTTTGAGTCACCAGGCAAGTGACAATTATTTTTAGAGAAAGAAACTCACATTCTATAATTTGCACCAGCAGAGCTGCATGAAAATAGGCTCTGCCAAAGGCACTCCCACCTTCCTATAAAGATTTATAAAAAGCACTCAGACTAAGAAAAACAATCATTTTTATATTTTATAAAATTCTGATTTATAGATTTATATTAAGCACATAAAAATTTAAAACAGCAATAAAATAACCTTCATATAAGTAAAATATTTAAATGCTTTCTTTCAACGAAATGAAACACCATTTGTAATGATTTAACATTAAATAGCATTGTAAATAAGCTTACATCAATGTTGTCCTTGAAATCATTTCCCTTGCTTGATTTGATGTATATTAAGTTTTAATATTCTTACAGAATTTCTGTCAACCTTAGCATCCCCCAGAATACAGTGTTTTATTATAAGGAAATTGACAAAAATAAGTAAAGACAAACTAAGTGATTATACTAAAACTCAGTTCTAGTTATGGTGACAAGGATTCTCTGCCCAACCAAACTTTAGTCAGGCTCCTAAACCTCCCCCTAGGCCTGTGTGCACACTTCCTTATAAAATCTAGAAATCTACTTTTAGCAAGAACCCTGCTAAGTCATTTTAACCAGAACCTACCCCTCAATTCCCTCCTTGATATCTGATCACCCTCAACATCTAATCCCGTTTCTCATCTTCCACCATCCCCCGGATGACCCTGACCTGTCTTAAGCAAGAATCTGGTCAGGCCAGTCTACCCAGACCTTCCCTTCCCCCTGATGCTTCCTCCTAGCAATTTTCCATCCACTGACCCCCTCCTCAGCTCCTTGGCTGCCAGGTCTTGCCCTGCCAGTACTGTGATATGCAGTACTCAGGGTGGGGCCCAATCTCTCTCACACACAGCAAAACCCAATGCACTGGTGCCTGTGTGTATCACAGCGGTCCTGAATAAAGTCTGCTTGCCATCTTTACAAAGTGTCATCTGATCATTTTCCTTTAATGATAATTAACACAGTCTAACGTAACATATCTAAAAGCTACTTAAACTCGTTTTTTTTTCATGAAAATCAGTTCTCTTTACAAAAATTTAATTAATTCTGACAGACTACTGTTTGGTTATTTAAAAATAAAGATTGCTTGAGAGTAGAATGGTGGTTGCCAGGGGCTGGGATGGGGAAATGAAGAGCTGTCTGTGAAAGAGCATAAACTTTGTTATAACATGAATAAGTTCTGAGGACCAAGCGATAGTTCATACAGCCTACAGGTTCTGCACTTGAAATTTGCTAACAGGGTAGACCTCAGGCATCCTCACATGAGTGTTCCCACACACACAAAGGGTAACTATGAAAGGGGATAGATGTGCTAATTAGCTTGATTGTGGTAACTGTTGTACAAAGTATTAGGTATATCAAGTTACCACATTGTACACTTTAAATGTATACAACTGTATTCATCAATTATATCTCAATAAAGCTGGAAAAAAGATAAAATAAATAAATTCTGCTTTATTAAACTTTTCCAAAGATTATTTTTACATGTATATATAAAACTTCCCATTTGAAATAGATTTGTTGCTCTGCTCCTTTGGTTAGCAAATAGCTACAAAATAAAGCCCTGTCTCCACATTGTTACAGAAACAGTTTTGACCTCATTAACTTCTGAAAGGGCCACAGAAAAGCCATTGCCCCACTCTTTCAACTTGACCATAAATAGTAATAACTGTTTGAAATTCCATTCCTGTCTTATTCATCTGCGTAAATAAACAACTTGAAAGTAGTTTGGAAGAGCATGAATTACCAGAAGCCTTATGAATCAGTTTTCATTTAACCCTTTCTGGATCTACTTCAATGAGCAAAATTAACCAGAAATTTTCTTAAAATAATTACATACAAAAAAATATATTGAGCCCAATGAATATTTGCCTGCCCTCTCTCTTGAGTGTTCCTATGAAGATATTACTGGGTTAACTTTCCCATGGTTTTCTTATTTGCCTCCTGGAAGAAATCTTAGGCCTCCTATTTGAACCTCAGTCAAGCTCAGTCAAGGTTAGTTGCAAATTGCCTATGGTTCAACGGCATAGAATTAGTGGCAAAGCCATTCCCCAAAGCTAGCTCAAACAATGCATTAAACAATTTTTGAATATCTAAAGGTTACTTATGGAACCATACAGGCTTCTTCAAATCCCTAAAGTCTCCAGCTCAGCTATGTATACAAAAAATTTAGGATTTGAGCATACTAAGTATGATTGATTTTAGCACAAGATAAAAATTCCATGGCAAGGATTGAAATAAGCAAAAATGATATAAATTACATAACATATGCTGCACTTTTGATCAATAATTAAATTAGAATTGACTCAGAAATGTTCAGTTGGTTGTCACTTGGCAATGAGGTTTATGAATAGAAGTTATTTGACTGGACATTTTCCCCTTTAATTCAGACTGATACAAGAGCAAAGACCTATATTGTCAATCAATTTCCTAGCCCATGTTTTATGCAAATGAAGTATTAACATAATCAATACCAGCATAAATGGGAATAAATGCTAGCCATAGTGCATGTGAAGAACATACAGAGTGGGGCCAAAGTAGGTTTGTAGTTGTGAGTACGCTAAACACAGATTTTATTCTTGTATTATTTATTAATTACTGTATTACTTTCCATACAAAAAAATTTGTAAATCTACTTTTGCCCAACCCTGTAATAAAATTCTAAAGGCTTTTAATTTGGAAGCAGACATTTAAGGGACCTGTCTGCTTCTTAACAGAAGGGATATGCTTTGAGACACAGAGAGCTTTTGAACTGGGCCAGGATCCGGAGAAATACGGGGGTGTTGCAAAGGCCAGGCAGCTGACAAGCTATGCCTTTGTGACAAACCAGGGTCAGTGTGGCGAGACAACTTTTTCTCTTCAAAGTTGCCTCCGTGAAAAATCAAATAAATAACAAAATTCTGTGAAGTGAGAGTAAGTGGCTTCTACAAGGTCTCCACCAGAGAAATAATGTCAAAGCTCAAAAAGAGACTCGTGGGTCGATGCCTTTGTATTTACGCTCTCCATCCTGTCATATTCTTGCAGAGAATTTTTAGCAACAGAAACACATTCCATTCAAGGGCCACAAAAAGTGAAACTATTTGCCTTTTGAAGTTTAGGCCAATATAACTCAACCGTTGGTTTCCTAATCTCCTCCAAGATTTTGAGAAGGTCCAGCTTCTCAGAGAAAAAGGTATAATCTGGCAGGTCAGTTTCTGTAATGGGAGATTTTATAGACCTCTTAGATCAGACTCTCTTTGAAAGGGAGGACCCTAAGGAGCCAGCCTGTGTAAATGTACTTATGGGCAGTCAAAGTGGAATTGTGTGGGTCAACCAAGAGGACACGTGGGAAGGAATGTCTCTGAGAAATAAGAGGCCAATAGTTCTAAGGCGTGAAAATAGCATCAGAGTCGACAGCCAAGTCACAAAATATCAAATGATGACTAAGGTCCACAGGTTGATTGGGAATTGTCTTGATAGAACACACAAATCCCTCAATTCAAGTTTGTTGAATTTAACTAAATTCCATAAGCAGTATCCTGTATGTTTATCATTCCTAATTTCATTTATAAAGTAAAATAAAAAGTACAAAGCTATGCTAACAGAAAAACCAGGACAAAGGATTTTAAAGCAAACTATTTAAATAAAACACAAAACTAAGCACAGGCTTTCACATAATGCTAAAGTGGCCAAAAGCAATGAATAAGTGTTCTGTGGTATTAGTCACATTAAGATTCTGGTTCCCATCTAAGGGAAATTTCTTGGCTGCTGCCATGCAGACCTTTGTTCTCAGGAATAGACCCCCAGTAATATCCACCTCCCACTACACCCCTATTACTGGCATCGTAAAAACCACAGCCTGGCTAGACCCTGCCCCTGTCCAACTGTTAAAATAGGAGTAATTGTTAAAAACAGGAGTAACAAGTTACATAAAAATGTATGTGATCAACTGCATTTACAATATGTAAGTTTTAAAAAACAAAGACATCCACTTAACTCTGCATGTAAAATGATTTTTCAATTGGCTGAAAAAAATGCATACTAATCTCATGAGAGTGTTAGCCTCTGAGGAGAAAATGCAGGAAGAAGACATAAAGAGATGGTCAGAAGGGACTTTAACTTATTTTTAACATCTTTCTATCTCTAAAGTAAATACCGAAAGCAAATACGCAAAAGAAATAATCACAGGATAATTCTAGAAAGTAGAAACATGATATTTGTTTAGTTTTTGTTCTTTGGGATTTTATTTTTAATGACTCAATGAAGGCAATGAAAACCTTGAGGAACAAAATCTGGGAATAAAATCCCAACTAGCTTCCCAAATTTTGTAGGCTGAGAACCCTGTGCTTATGACAGCCCCTCACCTCAGCCTGACCTGAAGGGCACGGCCATGGGAACTGCCGTACGTGAGCTCAAGTGTCCCCACAGCATCACATGTTATAATGAGCAGCTCTACTGTGCAGAAATTTAAAAAAAAAAAGACCTATATGATCCCTACCATTACAGGCCTGCAGTATTTGGAGATGTATACATATAAATACAATAAATTCAAATTCTTATAAAGGGGGTGGTTCTAGATAACTGAGTCAATGTATCAACTCATTGCTATCTGTCAGTGTCTTAGTGCATTTGGCTGCCATAACACAGTACCACACACTGCGTAGCTCATAAACAACAAATGTATATTCCTCACAGTTCTGGAGGCTGGAAGTCTGAGATCAGATTACCAGCCTAGGCTGGTTTGGTGATGTCCCTCTTCTGGGTTGCAGGCTTCCCTGCTGTGTCCACACAGGAGAAAAGAAAGTAGGGAGCTTTTTTGGGTTTCTTTCATAAAGACACTAATCTCACTCGTGAGGGCTTTGTCCTTATAGCCTAATCACCTCCCAAATGCCCCACCTCCTAATATTATCACATTCACATATTAAGAGTCAACATATAAATTTGGGGAGGGGTATGGTGAAACAGACACTTAAACCACAGCAGCCAGCAACCATGATAAATACTTCATGTTCATTACTTCATGTTATTCTCAAACAAATTTTCAAGGGAAGTAAAATCATGTCCATTGAAATAATGAACAAAATTATTAGAGAGATTATGAACTTGATGAAGATTACATAGCTGGCTACTGAAGAAGCTGGGATTTGAACCCAAGTCTGTTTTACATAAACATTGTTCTATGTATTTCTCTATAAATTTAATGTACTAAAAACTTGTAGAATTTTTTTTGAAATGATATTAGAAGTTCCGAGTAGAAAAGGAACTTTTTGTTAAAGTCACTTTCTTTTCTTTTTTAAAGATTTTATTTATTTATTTTTAGAGAGGGAAGGGAGGGAGGGAGAGAGACAGACAGACAGACAGACAGACACAGACATCAATGTGCAGTTGCTGGGGGTTATGGCCTGCAACCCAAGAATGTACCCTGGCTGGGAATTGAACCTGGGACACTTTGGTTCCCAGCCCGCGCTCAATCCACTGAGCTATGCCAGCCAGGGCAGAAAAGGAACTTAATCTCTTTAAACTTCTCCCAGAAGTCTTTGCAGAGAGGGTATTACAGCTGAACTTTGGGGGATGAGCAAGCTATACATTAGACAGGAAGGAACAGGAGTGGTATCCAGTGGTGAGTAGGACATATTCAGCTGACCAAACTACAAAACACATGCACATGTATGCACATACATACACACACCCTGCAGTTAAACGCACATGTCTCCTTGTGTGTTTGTTAACTGCAGTGTTCTCAGACTACAGTACACAGTAGAGTAGCAATGAATCACAACAGATGAGAATGAAAAGGAAGTTAGAAGGTCAGGTCACAGTGTTTCTTAAAAGTAAAAGTTGATTTTCTTTCTATATAAACTGTACCACAAGGTAACTAGGTAAGAGAGGAAGGGAAATTGCTCTTTTAAAAAGTATTCCAATTAACAAATGAGGAAGTCATGACAAAATTAAAATATGACCATTTTTCAATGCCTAGTGAATCAACACAGAACATCAAAAGCTGTCACTCTCATGAAAAGGACTAACCAGACATTATGTTTTTCCCAGTAGAAAAACACATCAATATCTATAAATGCTCTGTATCCTAACATTATCACATTATAAAGAAACCTTGAGAAGATGAATTAACTCTCAATCTGATCACATATCTGGAGCTGACACCAATGTATATGGCATATAGATGACAGAAAGACACATAAAGTCACTGAAGAAATACAGCTAGCTAAATCCAGAGTCTAGAACCCTGCAAAACAAGTAATCTGATTTATTTAATAAGTAAAAACGATAGGGAAAAAAGGAGGAGATGCTGGTGAAGCCTACATATTAAAAGACATACCAACTGATCACAAAGTATAGTGGTCACCTGAATCCTGATTCACATAAACAAACTGGGATAGATGGATAGAGGACAGACAGATGGACAGATAAATGGTTGAGTAGATAGATACACACACGTGAATGAGAAAATTAGAAATTTGGCCGCCGATTAGATATTTGCCTGGAATTATTGCTAATTTTTCTTTTTGGGTGTGATAATGGTAACATTCTTGTGTGTTTTATCTCCCAATGATTCAACATATTAAAATATTAAATTTTTATTTAATATTTATTAAAATATTATATTTTATTAAAATATTAAATAAAAAAACATTCTGTGGGATTTGCTTCAAATTAATGTGGACGAGGTAAATAAAAACAGAGATGAAACAGGACTGGTCCTGGTCATGAGTTAATTATTGTATTTGGATGATAGATATATGAGGCCTTATTATATCTTCTATCTACTTTTTTATATGCTTAATTTTTTCCATAATAAATTATTTAATGCACTAAGGCATTTAAAATTTATTTTTTATCCAAATGAAATCTACAAAAGTTTTCTGCAAGGAGCAATATGATTAAAAGGGAAGTAGGAAAGGTAAATTCAGCAATAATTTGCACAACAGTGAAGTCAAGAAAGACCAGAGATAGGGAGATCAGTTAGGAGTCTCAACAACATCTTGACACATTTTCTTAAGAGTCTGATCATATTAGTGTTAACAGGAATAAAAAGGAAAATGTGATTGGGGGGATTCTGAGGCACTGTCAAAGTTTAGCACTACTCAAAGAGGAGGCACTAAGCAAAAGTAGGTTCAAAAGATGACTCAAAAATTTCAGGCCCTGACTGGTGTAGCTCAGTGGATTGAGTGCAGGCTGCGAACCAAAGGGTCAATAGTTCAATTCGCAGTCAGGGCACTTGCCTGGGTTGCGGGCCAGGTCCCCAGTGGGGGCATGTGAGAGGCCACCACACATTGATGTTTCTCTATCTCTTTCTCCCTCCCTTCCCCTCTCTCAAAAAATAAATAAATAAAATCTTTAAAAAATTTTTTCAAACATGGCTGATTTTTAAAACAGTAATGTCATAAATAGAAATAAGAAGTCAAGAGGGCAAATTGTTCAGGGTTGAGGTGACAAATTTACCTCTAGAAATCAAATTTGAGAGGCTGAAATGACAACATGCTGTCTGAAGTATAAATTCTTATTTAGCTATATGTGCATAAACGTGATGTCATTTATTCTCTCTCACCAACTATGATGACTGATTTTAAAATAAAGTCATAAATTAAAATTCTATAATAAAAGAATTAAATAAATAATGTAAGTCAAATCTTTTTGGAACTCTTATGATAGCTCAAATTCTTCTTTAAAAAAAATGCTTTCTTTTGAGCCCGCCCAGGGACCCCAAACAAACAAACAAACAAACAAACTTTCTTGGCATACTGTCACCATTTCATTTATATCCATTTTCCTGCAAACATGTTTTTTTTTAACTCAGAAGCAAATCCACATGCTTCTTTTATATCACATCCCCTGTCTCTACACAACTAAACATGTAAAGCAAGAAAGACATTGTAGGTGCCCATTAAACACCAAGTTTTCTGGCCAATTTGCTCATGTATTGCAAGCAATGCTCAGAAGAATAAAACTATAGTGTCACAAGATAATTGGAAAGTCTTCTGAGGCCTCCTTAAATAAGATAAGCTTTATATTGTAGCATCATTAACACTGATAATAACTTCTCCTAGTTCCACATATGTTTGGAAGAAACTGTCAAACAAAACTTTTGAATTTCATTTATTTGTTGTAAAGGGCACAGTTTATGCAATTGAAATTCTTTAGTAACCACAGTAAATTTCACTACTTATTTAGCATGTCTATACCTGTGAGGATTAGAGTGCTATTTTTAATGGCCTACAATGACACACTTTCCATGTCCTCTACCTTAGTCTCTGTAATCAATTGAACATTGTGAGTCTCATCATAAAAAAGTAACTTTTTTTCAATAAGCAAAAAAAACAGGACTATATTGTTTCCTAAACCCTCTGATCCTTGGCAGTCTTTACTCCCTAAATCCCAGCCAATTCTGAGTGCCAACCAATATTGCCAAAGCAAATCCCCATATTTCTTTGCTACTTGAAGCCAAGATCGTATCTGACTGCATCATCCTTCATTGTTTGATTGCAAATGAACAAGAAACTATATCATTTGCTTGCTTGGTTTTGCCGATAAATAATAGTTAGAGGCTATTTAGATTGAAAATGTACTAATTCCGCAAAACAATAAAACTGACCCAAACTATCTGAAATCCCAGTGTCTTGTAGCCTGGGTTGCTACGCCTCTCCCTGTCAGAGCATCTGCTTGTAAGTCTTTTTCCTCACTGACCTCTGAAAGTAGGAGGGGAAACAGTTGATCACTAAGCGATGGATGTAAGAGGAGGGAATAATTGGAAGGCCCTCATAACTCTCACAGTGGCTGTATGTGAAATCTTTCTTTGCTTAGCACATAGAACATTTCTGCAGAAACAAATATTCTTCTATTGAAAGGTAACATTTCTTCTTGCTTAGATTACAGTTAGTTGGAATTTTTACTTTAACTATTATACATTAAGAGTGGAAAAATGACACAGAATATAAGTGGAAGAGAATAGGTCAAAGATTAGCAGCTATTAATATAATTCATTATACTAAATAGTCAAATCATTAGAAGCCAGTAAGAGTTAGAAGAGTTTACCGAAGAGAGACCAATACCAATTTTACTGAGGAAAGCCATACCAATTCATATTTGCCTGTGGAATTTAGGAACATAAGTTTATTACTCAGAGTCATCTGACAAAAAACTACCTTCATGGAACAGGAAGTTTCCATAAGCATCATTTTCCTACTCTGAACATTTTCACACTTGCAACACTTTGTTCAGAGAATCCCTCTCTGAAACTCTCTTCCTGTCTCCTGTGCGCATCTCATTTCTATATTAAATGCCACATTCTCAGTCCACACTCTCTCACCTCCAGTTCCTCAGGAACAAATACCATCCTGTTTGTTTCCATAGGACGTTAAACTTAACTCAATTTTGACACCCGATATATTCTGCTATGATTGTGTCTTTTCAGTTAGGTTGCATAAATCTTGAGGGCATAGATATGGTTTCATCCACCTTTTTATCACCAACACTAAACCCACTAAGTGAAAGTAACAGAGAAGAGCTCAAAAAACACCTGTCAAATCTAAGTGAAAAGAAATTGTGTGACTTATCTTGTTGATGGTGGAAGCAAACATCTCCCAAGATGCATCTCTGTTGGCTCCCCTCTCCATAAAAACCTCTTAGTTTCTCATCAAATAGGAGCAAGATTTCCACATCTTAGAAAATATAACTGTAGCGAGAACTTCATTAAATAGTAAAAATATTAAGTATTTTTATTCATTTGATTTTTTATTTTCTAAACTTCTCTTTCCTTAGCAAACTGCATTTCTTATTGAAAGTACACTTTATTTATTATTTCACTTCTAACATTTTTTTAAGATTTTATTGATTTATTTTTAGAGAGAGGGGAAGGGATGGAGAAAGAGAGGTAGAATAATATCGATGTACCAATATGTGAGAGATACATGAACCAGACACCTCCCACATTCCCCCGAATTGGTGACCTGGCCCACAACCCAGGCATGTGCCCTGACTGAGAACTGAACCAGTGACCTTCCGGTTCACAGGCCAGTGCTTAATTCACTGAGCCACTCCAGCCAAGGCCATTTTTAATTTGACATTTGTATTTAATATTTTAATATAACTAGGTGGTTTTGATTGATCAAAGATGCCCTGAGTAACTGACATTTTCAGACATTCTGCTGCTCATTGAAAGTTTACAAACTTGAGTAAGACAGTCACTGCCATTGAGAGGCTTATAAAAGAAGACAGATTGGTCAAAAATAATTAAAATGTAATATCCTAAGATCTATATAAGGATGAAAGTACACAAGAGTAGGAAAAAATAAAAGTATTTGGGAATGACACAACTTAATGAATAAAGGTAATGATAAAATACTTCAATTAATTCTTATGTTAATATTTACCTCTGTTATTATTGCTGGATGATCAATTTCCTAATTAATATGTAATATTCAGTGAGTGCCTACAATATACCAGGAATGTTCTAAATCCTTCTTTATGTATATAAAAGTATTGAGTCCTCTAAGAGCCCTCTACACAAACCATAGCATTATATGTAATTTTACAGATGAAGATACTGAGGCAGAGGGGTGTTAAGTTACTTCTCAATGTTAAAAAAAATAATTAGTACTGGCAACTGGGATTCAAGTTCATCAGGCTGGCTCCAGAACTTCAGTTCCTAACCATTCCCAAGTCAGTTCCAGACTATCTCTGAGTTCAAGGAGCAAGATTTCTACATCTTAAATCTTTTTTCATTATTTTATATAATCTTTTGAAAGAAATTTAACCAAATCTTGGAAACTCAAATGCTCTCTAGAACACTGCTTTTGTCATCATAATAGAGGTGAATTTTTGTCTACGAAGTTCGTCCCCCCACCACGCTTCATGAATAAAAGGTCGCCTGTGCCTCTGTCACATTCTACAGACCCAGTAAAATGGTGCCTTCGTGATGAATGTGGGTTTGTTGACTGGCTGAAACAAAAGGAATGCTGTGGACAGAAAACAAACAACAGGGCTCTGTACTCTCTCGCCCTCACGGCAGCATCCCAGAACAAGTACTTCTAGTTTGCTTCAGGCGTAACTTTCCTAAGACTGTTCACAACACCCATTCAATACACTCCAACACACCATAAATAAAAAAAATCAGTGAAATTAACAATAAGGATCACTACATAAAAGATAATGACTATTATGATACTCATCAAAAAGGGCCCAATTGGTGTATTTATTCATTTATTTGCTCAGTAAACATCTCTCTAAGCAGTATATGACGCTAAACATAAGAATTAAAATGATCAGTTATGGTATGATTTATTTAAACAGTGTAAAATTTCTCTGGAGTAAAATCTAACTACAAGCAAAGTCGAAAGAAAAACAACAAAGCAAGAAAAATAATTTAAGACATATAGTACTGATAAAGGCAACTGTTCATGATATGCTATACAAAATGTTTCTATAAATCAAAGAGAAAATATCTACGGAATGTAATATAAAAGGGCAATGATTCGAATATACAAGTCATAAAACATGAAATACAAATAATCAATACTTGAAAATACGTATACGCTCAATCTCTCTCATAACGAAAGCACTGGAAATACTGCAATATAAACAAGACCCCATTACCCTCCATAAAATGAGCAAAAACAGTCATTAGTTTTCCACTTCCCAAAGTTGGCAAGAAAGAGGCAAATGGGCACCCTTATACCTTACCACTGACGTAAAGTGCTGCGACATCTAAAGGAGATTAGCCTTTAGTGCATTGCACAGTGGGAAGTAAATAAATGTTGGGTAAATGAAAAAATGTAAGTCCCTTTCTCACAGATGCCATCCTCACATAATTCGATATGCTTTTGTAAATAGTAAGCAAATTAACTTTTAACAATAGATTAATTTCTGAAATCAAGATTCAGGGCTTCTTAACCAGAGTCAAAATTAAAAACACCAGTCTTAGTACCATAACTTGAACAGGTCCGGGCAAGTGTTGCAAAGATCTTGTCCTCACGGATTATCAGAACCAAGAAAACCCCACACACACACCTCCCACAGGCAGAAAGAACAAGAGGGTATACTACAAAAAGAACTGACCTACCAATAGAGAGGTCCCAGCAGCTTGATGCCTAGTATCTCAAGCCAGAGGTCATCTGGGCTCATACAGTGTGAGAGGATTGGAGGGAGTCATCCAGGTAATAAATGACAAAGCCTGAACTAAGATAGGAACATAAGTTATACCTAAAAGGTAGATTTGGGTGATACTGAGGATATCACTTTATGGATGTGCGGCTATGTATCACAAAGCATCCAGGCGACTCCCAAATTTCTGACTTAGAAAATTGGATGATGATGGTATACTCCCCCATAAAATAAATAAAAGCGTTGTTCAGAAGTTTGTCTCTTAAGCCAGATCTCAAGTTCAACTCCAAGTTCTATTGCATACCAGCTATGTGACCCTGCCCAAGTTATTCCATTTCTCTTTGCCTAGATTTCCTCAAATCTAAAACAGGAGTAACAATAATGTCTATTCATAAGGTTGACATGCAGATTACATAAAATAATAGCTTAGTGCTTAGTATCAAGTTCTTGGGATAGTGCCAGGAACATAACAAGGTAGTATAATTGTTAGATTGTTAGTATTATAATATTAGTTTAAGTATTTGAAATATTTATCTTTGTTGAAAATTTATAATAACAATTCATGTGCCCATGGTTGTCCTAAGGACCACAGACAATGGACACGATGACAAAGGCTGTCAATGCACTCAGACTGGAGTCTGTTCTTGCTCAGTCAGGGTAATGAGCACACGTCTTAGGAAAACAGCTCTCTTCCTCCATGTGCTGTCATATGCCTCCAGGCAGAATATATATCACTGCTCCCCTAAATAGCTCTGCTTCAAATGAATGGTATATTTAGGATGCCCCAAATACCATATGAATGCTGCCAATTCCGTGTTCCTCCTCACGTGTTGCCTTATGCTCTTTATCATGTGATGCCTACAGTCCTGCTCCAAACTCTTCCCCCTCCACTAGCTATTTTATGGCAAAGTGCGCTCCCTCTTTTGACCTCATAACAATAAGAACTTAGATTATTTCAATCAGTCATTCTTACATAAATCTATCTTTTTGTTTTACACACTACATTTTTCAAACTAAATATATTTTTCTAAAAAAGTCAAACCCGGGATGGGGCAAAGGGTATACAATCTTATACTACTTTGTTACCCCTGTGGTTGTTTTCCACAGTATGATGCATAGTAGATTTGTGTAAACACATATTCAGTGGTTGAATGACAGTTGTAGCTTCCCTCAACGATGAAAACAGAGGATAGGATGAGATTTAACTGAAGATTCCAGAATTAAAACAAATGTCACTGGAAACAACTTCTGAAAGTGTTTGCCCTCGTACACGATATAGGTTAGCTCTTAGGTTCATCAGCTACAAACCTCAAGACTTCACTACCAGGGTCATAGATTTCCTTTCCATCCTCCTACCATTCATCATCTTTGGAACTTCAACATCTGTGCTGACCACTCCCCAAACATCTGGCCACACAGTGAGTACATAACCGTACAATTCTTCATTCGTTCTCCATTTGATTGTTAATGCATTTTTATCACACCAACTTCTTTTTAGTAACCAAAAAATAACTTGGCAGTTGTTACACAATAACGGTTAAAAATATGAAATCTAGAGTTAGTCAAACTTGCTGAAATCTCTTTTTGGGAACTTAGGAGCTATATAACACTGAACAAGTTAGTACCTGTCGAGAGACAATTCTTCAGGGCATTTCTGTACCTCTTCTATCAGGTTTTATTCTGCATTATCTGTACAGGTATGCTAGTACAGCAATCAGCTTTGGAAGAAACAAAAAGTGTCTCCCTCTGGGAAGGAAGACAGACTTATTTCGCGACCGAGATAATAAAGACACTGTCTCCTTCTGGGGCAAATTTTAAGCAGATTTGCTAGCAGCTTCTAATGAGATTGGGAGTTTCCTGAGCTTAGAGTTCTGAACTGTGACACATTGCCACCACATGCAGCATTCACCAGGGCCATTCAGTACCACCCCACTGGGACCTGAAGGGCAAAGGACCATGACGCTCTCACCACCTGCAAGGCCATGAGGAATGAGGTCATTTGCGTCTGATTGGGGAGCCTTTCATTTCTGCTAGCATCCATGAACATGTGGCTGGCAAACTTGTTAGTTTGCAAGAAGGGTAAGAGCTCAGACCTATCACTGTTCTTAATAATAACCTCTTTATGCCTCCATACCTGTAAAATGGAGAGGGTATTTAAGACCAGCCTGGGCCTCACAGCAAGACTCTTCAACAGCATTTGGTGACTCTTGACTGCCTCCTTGCCAAACCAAATTCCATGCTTCCCAGCCCAGTTCTGATGGTGGCTCTGCGGCACTAACAGTATAAATCATTCTCCCCTTGAAAGTTTCCAATCCCCAGGCTGTGACTCTAAACTAAACTCATTTTCTTTCTACATTTTTGTCCCTCTTTAGCTCCTTCCTGAAATGTCACACACATACACAAAAAGAAGGTTTTGCAAATGTCCAAAGACTGTCCTAAACTTCCAGAAAATACTAATTAACAATACAACAACAGAAAACCAGTTTTTTTTAATAGAGGAAGAAAAAAAAAGGAGTAATTGGAATGAGGGGTAGACAGAGTCATGAGATCTTTATCAAAAGGAGTTAAGCATTACAAGAAACCTATTAAATGTTGGGTCACTCAATTATGTAGATGGTCAATATTTATTATTCTCTAAGGTCTAATCTTAATTAAATATTTGCAAAAAATCACTGGAAAGAAAACAAAGGATATGCTGGCTGTAAGCTATGTGGCCAAGTGACCACTGAAACACAGTGAGAAATGATGGAAAGATGACAAACTATTAACACATTGACAGATCCCAGGGAATCCCAGCCCCAGCTTTCCGTAGTTTTAAGAACTTGGGTTAGTTACTTAACCTCACCAAGCTTCAATTTACTCACTTTCCAAATGGGGTAAGACTATCAACCTTGAGGAATTGTTGACGGGTCACCCTTACCAGTGAGGATCAGTTGGATGGAGCATCATGCTATGAACCAAAGGTCACAGGTTTGATTTGGGGTCAGGACATGTGCCTGTGTTGCAGATTCAGGGTGTGTGTGAATGGTGGCTAACCATTCGCATCAATGTTTCTTTCCTTCTTTCTCTCCCTTCCTTCCCTTCTCTCTGAAGTCAATGAGCATGTCCTCAAGTGAGTATTAGAAAAACAAACTGTTCATGGGTTAGCTCAATACATTTTTACCTATGGTGAATATAACTATTGTAAAACTGAAATACTAAAGAATTGCTTCTTAGTAAACTAATAAAAGAGTTGAGAGACATTTCTAAATATTTCCCTAAAGCAGCAGTCCCCAACCTTTTTGGCACCAGAGAATGGTTTCATGGAAGACAATATTTCCACGGGCCTGGGGGCTGGGGGTGAGGGGTAGAGGGAACGGTTTGGGGATGATTCAAACACATTACATTTCATCTCACCTCCTGCTGTGTGACCCAATTCCTAACAGGCCCAGACCGGTACCTGTCCACAGCCCAGAGGTCTGGACCCCTACCCTAAAGGACATAAAATTGTGTAACGTGGTACTATACTTACCAAATACAGCATTATAGAACTTAACCTCTGGTTTGTTAAAATTCAAGATGCAGATAATTCCTTAGTGTCAGACTGACATAACTCAGTGCTAGTCTTAGAAAACCACTTACTAGACTCGATGAACGTACCTGCAACAGGAAATCGAAGAGGGCCATCTTGGACCACTCGTGATGATGCACTGCAGTACAACCCCGGTCGGGTTTGGGCGCTCGGCCGTTCTGCCAGCACTTCTGCTTTAGCGACTTCTGGTAAGTCCCCCAGGTGAGCTTAACGGAAGAGTGGGTCTCATTACTCGTTGGAGATAAAGATGAATCCCAGAAAATGACAGGACATGGGCGGCCATCTAGGGAAATGGAGACACAAACGCACGTTTAGCCTGCCATCGCTCAGTGCGCACCCTTGGGCAGTCATCCATTTTCACAGCTTCTCTCTCTCACCTGCCAAAGGTGAGAGTTTGATTAGATGCCACTTTATGATCCCATTGTTCTCTGAGGCTTCAATATTTTATACCTCAATGATGCTTCCTTTCCGTTATGAAACGGAAAGGTACTGTTAGACAATGAAAAAAATTTTTAAGCAAGATACTTTATAGATGGGCAACACTTGCCCACTAACCACCAATAATGACGTCCTCTGGTTAATGTGGTTTTATTCCACATCTAAAAGTAACCACCACAAAAAAGGAAAGGTTCCAGACATTTATAATCATCTATCCAGTGTCTGAGTGGAGCTGCTCTCTATTTGTAATAACAACTGTCTGATTTTCTGAGGCCGCATTATGAAGAATTTTTAGAAGTCACAAATTTAACAGTGAAATTGTATGGTTCACACCAGTCACTATAACCTCCAAAGAAAAGAAAGCAAGAGTGTTTTTGGTTTTTGATAGAAACATCAGTGCTCTTGGCAATAGATCCTGTACTCATGTACACCCTCACAAAGTGCCTTGAAGCAAACGTCATTCCTTCAACTGCAAGTGTACAGATGATTTTTCAAAACATCTGTCACCCAAATGGTTCTTGTCTCACCCTTGATCACTTAGAAATTTCATTGCTGAACTGCATAAAGAGGATAAGCCTGACTGAAGTCACAGTAAACAGGGAAGACCATGACGGGGTCCACTGAATGACACTTCAAGCTGAAAACCAGGAACATCACTGCCAAGCTCCCATTTCTACCAAATAAAGCCGCCAAGCGATGACCCTGAACAGGTTTGCTCCTAACTAAAAAATTAGAATGACGCTCTTTGGGAAAAAAACAACAACAACAACAACTAAGTCAGAAAGATCTGAAAAAGCCCACTCAGCTCACTCTCAGCAGGCCTGGACAACAGAAGCCTCTGAAATTATGAGTGGAATGTCTAGACACAACACAGGAATTTTTAAAAGCCCTTTGAAATAACTGAAGAGGTTGTCAAAATATAACTTTTCCATGTTGTTCAAGGCTTTCATTTTACCACCTTGCTTGCCTGCCTTCTCGCACAGTTCTTATCTAACCACTCTTGAATTTGGTGTTACAGTGACCTCAGTAACTTTAGCAGCCTTCACTTAATCATTCTAACCACCTGTATTCCATTTTTGTTCAAAAAAAAAATAAAATCTTTCTCCTCTTAGCCTTGAAAGTTAGACCAGGGTATGTGAAAAGCCCTTTAGATCGTGGAGAATATGCCATAGTCATTGCCATACAGTTAAGAGAAAAACAGAGAAAAAAAAACAAAAAACATGAACCATAAATAAAAAACTTCATTTTTAACATCACCCCTCTCTCTTTTTTTTATGTTATTTTGTTGAATGATTTGGGACTACTGGGATCTCATTATCTCCTTAGATATAAATATAATTTTAAATGAGGGTACTCCAAATATTATGCCAATTTAAAATAATAATAATAATAATATATTCAAGGCAAAAACAGTCCTTTATGCAGCAGAAGATATACATAGACCAGTGTAACCAAGTACCAGCAGAAGACAAAACAGCTTTCAAAGACATGGGTACTTCAGACTTCTGGAGACAAACGCCAGGAAGTGCTATCAGCCAGTGTCTTTGACCCAAGTTACAGATAGCACTTTGCATTCCTAGTGCTAGGATGTGTTCGCAGGGAGTTGAAACCTGATACTGAAGGTTAACACCACAAATCAACCCAGGAGACAGGCCAGGACAGTCTCCTGGGCAATTCCCTTAAGACCCTCATAAAAACAAGGAAATGATCTACATAAACAATGGAAATGGTTAATTAACAACCTCTGAGCTGTCTTTCCTTCCCTTTAGAAACATTTGTTTTTTATTTTAAAAGTAATTAAAAGTAAACCTGCTCATTTTAAGATTCATCAAAAAACATTGAAATGTGTAGCTAAGAAAACAAAAACGCTATAATCTCCTATCCCAGCTTTTTGTTCTGTTTGGGGATTTTCCTCTGGTATTTTCCCATTGCTTTCTTTCTCACCTGACAGACAGGTGAGAAAGTTAAATTTTTGTTTTTAGAAATTTAAGGAGTATAGGTTATAGTTAGAGCTCAGACTCTGGAATCCAACAGACCTTTCGATTGTGGTCACATTACCTTTTAGCTTTGTAACATTAGACGCATTTACAACCTCTCCTTGCTCTTTTCTTCTGCAAAGTGAGGGTGATAAGTGTACCTTCCAAAAGGACTTTCTTAGGATAAAAGGGTTCACGCACTTAAAATTCTCAGCCTGGTACCTGACATATATGCATATCTCAGGAAGGTTTTGGTATAATTATTATTATATATATACACACATTGTACAATTACATAATTTAGAGTCTTAAATTGGCCTTTATTTGTTTATGGAGCATCTACTATGTACCAAGCACTATTCTATTAATTAGTGCTTTTTTTTCTTTCATAAAGCTTACATTTCCACCAGGGGAAAGAGGCAAAAATTATGCCAAGAAAATAAACTATTTGGGATCATCTTTTATATTCAGTTTGTTATAATTGTTTCACTAAATACTGTACCATAAGCATTTCTCTTACAATGAACTGTTTTTAAATAGAGTCACTTTAACTACCTACCATACAGTAATCTAGTCCAGCGGTCAAGCAAACTTGGGTAAGGGCAGACAGTAAATATGAGTCTTGGAGGGCCACACTTTGAACAGTCTGCACTGTAGCTATTCAACTACTCAGGTGCTCAACTGTCGTGGCATGAAAGCAAAGACACTGTATCAGTAAATGGCCTTGACTGTGCTCCAATAAACTTTATTTCAAGTGTCATAGTAGTATGATTCTTTTTTTTTCAACCATTTAAAATCTTAGAAGCCATAAGTAGCTTACAGACCACACAAAAAACAGGCAGTGGGCCCTCTTTGTTCCGCAGACTGTAGTGTATCAGTCCCTGATCCAGTCTATGAGGACGCGGTATTTCACTGACCACTTCCGTACTTTACATCATCAACTTTTTGAATGGTACATTTTCTATACCATTGTTTAAAATGTTCTCCAACTGCCAAAGGGAGCTTTCAGCTGATAGGAATAATAGACTTTCAATTAATATTCTATTTTTCTCTACACCCAGTCATGTTCCCTTAACAAAATATTTTGAAACTCTCGCATAAAGACATTCCATCCTGCCCTGCTGGAATCAGTGGACCTCAGCAAAAGGGGATTTACAGAAAGCGAGGGAAAGGCAGGGAAAGCAGCAATTTTCATGCTGAACCCCCAGGAAGGGGGTGCTCTGGGGCCTTTTGACACTCGGGTCACCTTGCTCTGTATCCACATATGTGGCCCTTGAGATCCTAAGAGTAGTCAGGATGGCTCCAGACCTCAGAGCTAGGAGTACTTGTTAGAATGTCCTGGGGCATGGACCTAATCCACCGCCGGAACAAAGGAGGTATACGTCGCCAGCTAAATACCTGACCGTGAGATTCCCCATATCAGAAGCAACTGAGGCATAGTTGTTGGCATCCTGCTGGAAACCTGTAGAATCCTCATTGCCCCCTCCCCTCTCCTTCCAGCTAGCTACAGACTCAGCCCTCCCCGGCCAGGTACCCAGGACACCTGGAGCAGATCAGCAGGGGGAACTCACTCTGCCACACACCTTAATAGCCTTTCCACCCTTTCCCTGGGACAGCACTCGGTTTGGACCCAACCCACCTGATCATAGTGTCACCCCTCACCTTGAATAAAAGCCCTTAATTGGATTTTTCTGGCTCCGGTCCTTTCTTAGCCACCTCAGCTACCTAACAGTACTACTGCAAGAATTCCACTTTTCATAAAAGATGGCCGTTAAAAGAATTAACTGAACTTTGATAGATCTGAAGGGATGACAGAAAAATAGCCTTTGAAAACTGGAAATGGATTAAAGGAACTTACCCTGAAATCTTTCAGAGATGAGGTGCATTCATCTCTTCACACCCAGGTTTGTCAAAATGATGCAGTAATGCACTCTCTAGAGAAACCTTAACAGTGAAGAGGTAAAACTCTAACTGTCAGAGTGGTGAGAAGGCAGGTTTTAAAAGCTACGTGGGTGTTCAAGTGAATTAAAGGTGATCCAGCTGTCTTTAAAAATGCGACTTGCCAGTCAAATTTTTTCCCCCAAATCTCAATATTTTCCCTGAATTTCAAAGTTCTACCAAGCTGTTTTTTTATTCAAAATCACCCAAAAAAGACATTCTTTTAAAAAGATAATTGTGCAAATTTGCTGAGAATGAACTCCTTTGCCTAGCTTTATGAAATGTCCTTCACTTTGAACACTGGCCGGCTGGTTTCCTTGAACTGTATGTGGATGCTGAACATGTTGGAATGACTTGTGCATGTCGGTCTGTATTTGTCACTGAGCAAAACTAAGCAAAAAATGGCCTGAGCACTGAAATTGAAACTCTTTTCTGTTGTGTGGGCCAAGTTCCTTCTTGTGAACAAGGCAGAAAAGGAAAGTGACAATCCAGCTCAGACCCCTTCGTTAAAAACAACTCTACAAAAGCCACTACAGGAAGCAAGGGCCACTCCAATGTGAGGCCCAGCTTTGTCCTAGGGAACAGATTCCGTGGGATTCCATAGCCACTGTCCAGTGCGCTGCAGGCAAACCTCAGTGCTGCAGGTCTCTGACTGATAAAGGCAACTGCTGGTGTTGATGAAACTCCAACAACAGCATAGCAGGCATCTAGTTGTTAGTGATCCCTTAAGTACGGTCTACTCGGTTTTTTGGCAGTAGGGTTTGGCAATAAAAGTATTAGACTGAAGTGAATAAGAAGGTCAGATCTCTTGGCGTAGAGCTGTCCAATGTGAACAAGTTCATCAGTGGGAGCCCTGGGAAAATAGGAATGCAAGGTTCTGTAACAGCCTGGGGGGTGGAGAAAATGTGAAGGATTATGTGAAATTTTACTCCTAGCCGGGGTTTTAAGTATTGTTAACACGCTTACTTTAATTTTTAAAAAAAGTATGTACAATTGTGCCTTCATTGTCCTCAAATGGACCTGTTGGTTCCGGCGCTTCAGATAAAAAGAGTTGAGAGCGAGGCAAGCTGAGAATGGAAGCCTGTTCTTCGAGAGCTTCCAGCGCAGTGGGAACAGATAAGGGCACATGCACAATGATGATCAAGTGAGCTGTTTGCCTGTTTAATGAGTGTTTTGATGGGAACAACTGAAGGACTAAAATAAAAACTGAGCTCTCAGTGTAAAGCCAAGAAATGAAGAAATGCAATGCCTCTGAATAGCAAAACGGTGAAATGCCGCAGTTAATCAGGAGAACCTTTGCTAAAAGGGAGCTGAGAGTATGGGTTAGGAAAAAAAAAAGTCACAATGTTGATTCTATTCTTGACTCCATCGCTGGTCTCCCCAGGACTTGAGCCAAGTCCTTCAGCCAGCCACCCTGACCCAGGCGTGGGGTTCCCTCAGGTGCAAAGAATACCTGCCAAATCAGCCTGGCAGGGCTATGTGACAACCCAATGAAATACTTAAAATGCAGCACCGTCAAATACGAAAAAGAGCCAAACCTATGCTCAGATTTTATGACTTAAAAAAGGGGTAGGTGGTTAAGAGGCAGAATTCCACAGATTTTACATGTATAGATTCTATACAGACAGCCAAGATTTGGATATAGGGACTTGTCTTAGAAAATCGAATACCTTGTTCAAACAAACAAAAATAACCCTATTTATTTATCTAGTAGCTTTTCACTTCAAAATTTGGTTTCTCTAGGTTGAGCTGAGTTAAAATTAATCTCCATGTTTCCTCAGGACTTTGCTAAGTGTGGAGCTGAGGAAGCAGACAAGGAGAATGTCTTGTGACTTCCTTCATCACAAACTATTTAAACAATCTAAATCATGAATTCTAATTTTAAAAGTGTCCTTCTTTGTTCTGAACCTGTGACTAACAACAGGAACTTCCGCTTTCTAGGTCTGCCCTGGACTTCAACTATGTAAATGGAAACTCCCAGGCGCTTCCTATCTCACTATTCCATTAAAAAAAAAAAACCAGGAATCAAACTTGAATTCAAAGGATGGTGATGATGCAGTCGTTGTGCCAGGCTCCACAAACAGTCACATTTTGCAAACGAAGTGCTGGTCACATCAGGGTGGCCCAGTCTGGGGCAATTCATTGTTTATTAATGTAGATAAAGGAACCATGAGTTCCTGACCAGAGTGACCTTCACACAGTGCAAAGCTCATTGCATCACTCCTCTTAAAAACCCTTCAGTAATTCCCCATTACCAGCAAGGTAATATCTATGACCTTATATGACATAAAACCCACCCACTCTCCACAACCATATCTTACCTCAGCCTCACCCACAACCCCGCACAACCCTCATCTCCTTTTCACAGAACTATCTGCATTTTCCTAAGCACACTCTGCCTTCACTCATTTTTTACACATCTATTTTTTTACCCTTTCTACACCTACTCCATGTCACTCCACCCACAGTGACTTTTAAGAACCAATGCTGACATTACCTCTCCTAAAAGTTTTTACAGTCCCCCAACCTACCTTCTTACACACACACACATACACACACACACACACACACACACACACCAGGAGCAGTTCTCTTAAAAATATCTCCACAGAGGTCCTTAGGGTACCCTTCTTGCATGATGGGTTTGCTTAGCTGTCTCCTGCCCTCCAAGCTGAGAGCTTGGAGAAAACAGGGACCATTTTCAAATCATCCATGGATCTCCAACTCCTGACATAATGTCTAAGCCAAAGCAAGCATGCAAAGTTGTGATTAATGAATGAATGAATTTTTCAGAATCCCCCAATTTTTACCTACAGCCCTCCAGTTCAAAGGAACAGTTGATGGGCTCTGAATAAAAGTTTGGTTGGTGTGACATCCTAGTAAGCAACGATTTCACTGTCCTTACTCTCAGTGGATTGGGAAGGACTGGAGAGCAACTCAAGAAACAGAGGTGGGAAGTACAGAGGTTTCCACACCCTCGGTCCACCCAGCCTGGGCTCAGTTGTCTTGGTCCAGGTCTCCCTAGCGCTAGCGGACCCTGGAACGGTGAAGACGGGGGTGGGAGGAACACCACAGCCTCTCTCCTCCTGACACCTAATCACTGTCATGAGAAGGGAAACAGGTAAGCATCATGGCTACGTTCAAAAATAAGGCCCAAAGGCAGGGGGAAAGCGGGTTGCAATCTGGATATAGGATGAACTGGGAAAGCCCCAGGCCTCAGCCGTTGGAGGCACACACGCCACGTGAAGGGCTGACGGAAGACAGCGCACACGAGTGATAAGGAACGAGACTACGGAGTCCTCCCGACCGGTATCTACACCCCGGCCCCACTGCACACGACCCGTGGGCCGTTAGAGGACGTGCGTTCCTCTCCAAGCCTCATCTTCTCCCACAGAAAAATCCATCCAAGAACATCTGATGCCTGGGGCTGTTACAAAATTTAGGGAGATAATGAACATAGAGTGCCTGGCACTCCACAAATGAGTTACTGGCATTATCTACTTTCAATTCCAAGCACTTTCTTTAATTGACAATTTTAGGTGCTTTTTACTTAGTTCAAGCAAACATCAGTCTAGATAAACAAACTAAGGAAATCTAAGGAAACATCACAAAGAGCCAAATCAGCTTGGAAACTGGATGAAAATAAAAGGTAACATTTACTGTTACTATGTGTAAGATACTGTCCTAAGTATTTTATATCTATCAACATAATTTCCATAACACCTCTATGTGATAAGCACAATTACCATCATCATTATTTTTATTTTCATCATCCCTATTACACTAATGAAAAAATAAGGTACGAAGTGATTAACTGTCCTAGGTCACCCAGATATCAAGTACTGGCACCAGGATTCGAACTCATGGAGTCTAGATTGCCAGTTACAGGCTGAAGGGCATCCTCCCAAAATTCACATGTTGAAGCTCTAATCCACAGTACCGCAGAATGTGTCTGTATTTGGAAACAGGCCCTTTAAAGAGGCAATTTTGAAATGAAGCCCTACGGTGGGCCCGAGTCCAATGTGACTGCTGTCCTTATAAGAAGAGGAAATCAGATCCCACAGACACAGGGGACGAGCCATGGGAGGGCACAGCAACACGGTGGCCCCCCGTAAGCCAAGGAGAGAGGTCTCAAAAGAAACCAAACATACCGGCACCTTGATCCTGAACTTCTGGCCTCCAGGACTGTGAGAAAATAAATTACTGTTGTTTAAGCTATGCAGTCTGTGGTATTTCCGATGGCAGTCCTGGCAAATACACCTACCTGTCCACACTCTTAACTACAAAGCTATTTGAATTAAAGACTACACAGCTTCTTCTCCGTGCCTCGAGCAGTGCCTCACATAGGGAGAGTTAATGTTATCGATTACAACTGAACTAGACCGAAACGCCAATATTTGCCCATGAACTGAGGTGTGAGGGAGCCCTGGGGCCTGTCTAGTCCTCCCTCACTTGTGTTGTCCTTGGGGACTGAGACAGCAACAGATTCAGTTCTAACAGAAAGGTCATGACCTGGAAATCAGCCTGGTGTTGGGTGAATCCTGAAATCAGTGGCAAAAAGAAGATTCCCTCCAGGCCACTGAACCCTCACATGACCAGCTAGTGTCAATTCCATGGGGGCAGGGATTCTTGACTGTTTCCCGCCCCTTCCCCCCTCCCCCGTGGCTGGCACAGAGCAGGTGCTCAATAAATATTTCTTAAAAGAAAAAGAGATAAAGGTGATACTATAGTTCAAGTAAACATCAAGGGAACGACTTGCATGTAGCCGAGGCCCGTGCACCCTCTACGTTGTGAGCTCCTTCAACCATTCATCGTCCCTCGGTGCCGGCCTGGGTGAGGTCAGGGCACAAGTGGCAGAGACACAACAGAGAAAGTTACCAGGGTGCCCTACTCTGTCTATGAAGGTATGTGATGAGCTGACAAGTAGACACTGGTGCAGAGCTGCCAGAAGCAGATGCTCAGAAAACTTGTTTGCTGAGGAATGAAAGCATTGAGCTGACCAGCTCAGTTTGATGGCTAAAGAAATGCCCTTAGGGCTTTTCTGATTACAGAACACAATGTGCTTTCAATCCCGATTTTAAAAAATAAAACATGATTCCTGTGCTCCCAAATAAACATTGTAAGAAAATGTGCACATATGTCTAAGATTTCCAGGATTTCGAAGCCTGTGTGTGTTTCCAAGTGGTGAGGGCCCCTGGGTTATTCTCATAACTCCCTGCAAAACAGCCCTGTCCTCCTCACCCGAGAGCGGAAATGATGTGAAATGCACAGCTGCCATCCCTCTGCTCGGGAACCTGCACCAGCATGGAAGAGACCATGTATTTCTCCTGCGTTATAATAAGAAGAGGCGATACAAGTTGGAAAATAGCGAGCAACTTGGGATCTACAATGAATTTCAATGGAAGTTAGTGGGATGCCTGCAGTTTGTCATCTAAGCAGCCTTGACATACAGAATTCCTGGAACTAGGCTGCCTTAATTCAGTACGACAGCTCTGTGGCAATAAAGCAGCATCCTAAAAATAAAGAATACATAATGCATCTTCCATGTGGGGAATGAAAAATAGTACAATGCTTAAATGCTACCAAAGTGGCATCCCTGGGGATTCATTCCCGTTACCGTGCGGGCTGCTAGGGACAGCTTTGGCAAAGCTGCTAAATCAAAGATCAGAGAGTGGTGCTGATTTTCCTATGCTTTTGACTTTAACATAGACATAGTCCGCTTCATCTTATTTTAGACAAATATGTTAAAACATTTTGTTAAAATAATTATCTAAATATACCAGCACCACACAGTGTCTCATGATCTTTGTAATGATTTATGACTTTTGCAAGGATGGTTTGGCAGAAAACATGCTAAGATGTTCAGTTACGTTAGCATGCATGGGATTGTTTTTGTTAAAACAAGAAAATCTGGTAATCACTGGCTTGCATTAAAAACAAAAAACAAAAATAAAAATCTCTCAGATATATTATCAATGTTAAATTGTTAGCTTGAAAAAGAAAATTAAATGGAAATGTTGGCATGATGATAAATCAGAAATCACCATGCTTACATTTGCCCATTTCTGTCACTGCCCCATAATTATATCAAGTTATATTTGAGAGGTGGAGTGGGTGAAGTAAAGCAACATGAGGAGGATTTAGTATCACACAGGACTGGGTACAAATCCCAGTTCCACTGCTCACTAGCTATGCGTCCTTAGGCAAATTTCAAAACCATGCTGAGCCTCGGGATTCCCATATTTATAGCATCAATGCTATCTGTTGTGTGGGAGTGTTAAGTGATTTAGTAGACAAAAACACAGACGTAGTATAGGCACTGGAGATTTTATAAAGTCATAATTGAAGATTTCATTATTGCAAGTATGGGTTTTTTTAAGCCCTTTGATGCTATATTTCAAAATACTTTTGCATTTCCTGCAAAGACATGCATAGGATGAGACTCTGCTCCAAGAATAATTGCTGGATTTTGCAGTACAGTACACTGCAGGCAACCTATGTAATTATAACCTTGCCCTCCCCCACGTCCACCCTTCTCATGTTCTGGGTTATCTTCGGGGTAACTAACGCCTGTCAGAAAACGGTCTGGTAAACAATACAAAGCCAATAACTCCACTAAATTCACATACATTCAAGAAGAATCAACTAGAATTCATTGTTATACAATCAAGAACCTATCTCAGACTAACCTGTGCTTATGGCTCTGTGCTGATGTCAATTTTACTAAGTAAACAAACAAACAAACAAACAAAAGCCACCTGAAGATAAACTTTATAACTGGGACTATTTGTCTGTGGACTGAATCAACAGAAAGCTTCATCTGAGGGGCTGGGGGCAAGGACGTCATTCAAATCACAGTAATTGATTCTCTTACATCTCCTTTTGCATATTACAATATATACCCGTTTAACAGCCAGGCAATTTATATGACCCTGAGCAAGGCACGTACTCAATTACTCTGGGCCTCTATGTCCACATCCACAAAACGTCTCTCTTAGTGTACCCACCTGGTAAAAATTTTATTAGATAAACACTAACCCAATATATAGTAACGTCAATATCATTCTTGCTATGATCAAGACTGTTGTTTCCTTCAGAAAAAAAAAAAAAGAGGTTTCCATAGCAGCCTGTATCTGTGTACCAGTTGAGTAAATCATCCGTTTCTAGTTATATTAAATAACTAAATATACTAACAGGTTGTGGTGATGGAGAAAGAAGGCATGCCTTAAGGCCCCTTAAATGATTTGTCAAGGGAAGAAGATTGGAGAAAACAAGAAAGACTTGGAAGTTACAAAACAAGGGTTTGAATGTCAGCTGTTTTATCACTTTTCCTTCGTCTCAAAATTGAGGTGATAAAAAGAATGCCTACTGCATAGGTTTCTTGGAAAGGTTAACTGAGATAAGCCAAATATCTATATTCAACCAACGATACAGACTAGTTCTGTTCTTCGTACTAGGTATGACTTTATTTCCACAAACATTAATCAATAGAGAACAGAAAAAACATTTAGAGAAGATAACTTACAGGATTTGCTAGCTACCCAATCTCCTAGATATTAAAAGATTAAAAGATCATCAGAGAAATATATACCTAAATAAATCTTACTGCTCCTACTATAAAAAAATCTCTTTATCAAATTACATTATAGTGTGAGGCCAGCAGACCATATTGCTGGGCTTTATAAGAAAAAGCTCTATAAACTTCATTATTCGAATTACACAGAGGATGCCAAAGACCTTTTTCATTATCTCTACAATGGCCTCTTAATAAGATTCCCCGGGAGAAATCATGGTCTTAGGACCAAAATCAGTAGCACTTGTCCTGAGTATTGGAAGCTAAGGATAAATATAGATTCGCTGTTTCGAGTCAGTGAAACAGGCCAAGAACGCATTCCCGAATTATTCAAAAACATTTACTGAGCACTTACTATGTGTCAGACTCTCCACTAGGATCTGTAAATGCAACAATAAACAAAATAGGAAGTATCTCTGCCTTCACAAACCTAGAGGCTAGTGGGAAGGAACAGATTAGTAGACAAGAATTATAATACAAAGTGATGAGCCCCAGCTCCCACCAGCCACTTTATTCTCCCAACTCCCACTGAGAGCACCCCAGGGAAGCTAAAGTACATATCAGGGTACTGTGCTACCGAATATATTCTCACGAGCCTATGATGACACAAAAAGGAAGGGCAGTATGACATAACAAGGATGACCGCATGCCCTGCTTAGCCCAGGACAGCCTCACTGTGTGTGCACCAGTTGTCTCAGTGCCCACCCAAATCTTCTCTTACTCCAGGGTGTTCCAGTTCAAAAAATAAGTAATAGTCCCCTAAACCCAATGGTTAAGAGCTTATGTTTTCATGTTTGCTGGGCCTAGGCTCGAAACCTAGCTTAGTCATTAACATTAGCTGTGGGAGTCAATTACTTTGCTTAAATAAACCTCAATTTTCTCATTTACTAAATGGAAATAATAACAGTGCCCACCTCATAGCATTGCTGTGCATGAGAACCATGGGAATCAATGCATGTATGAACTATACGAGTCACTTAGTACAGTGTTTAGCAAACAGTGAACATCCAATAAAAAATAGCTTTACCTTTTACTGACCATCGATGAAAAGTTTGAGAGGCTATCACTCAAACATTCACAAAATCATGATGGACTATTTTGTGAACTGAGACATTAACACATACCTATGAGTCTGAAGCACTTAGATGTGAACCAGGGTAAATAAGAAATGCCAAATCTCTCGAAGTAAATCACTGGTATTACAAGAAGTATCAATTCTAAAATTAAATTATAATCCTAAAGCCACTGGAAATCCAGTTTAGTTCTCAGCCACTGCCAAGAGTTTTAATCCATTCCAGTCTAGACCCCACGAGAATCTCACTAAAATACTAAATTTCATGGTGACAGGGAATAAGGAAAAACCTGCGAGTTTACAACCTCTTTGAAGCCCTTTTTAGCCTTTTAAGCCAGCATGGATTCACAGTGGCAACTTCTGGGAGTCTTCTGCTTTTAAACCCAAGCCACTGACTCACTCTAGTTTGTATTCCAGCCTTGGAAGAGCCTCCAGACGCAGAGAATATCCACTAAATGGCAAGTGCACAGCCACAGACCAGCCCTTTGCCTGCAACGGAAGTGACTGGCTACATACGCAGAACCTGCCAAAATGTTTGTTGCCCGAGAGGTTCTTGGAAATCAGGCTTAATAAACCGTTGTCATGGACTTTAAAAACTATATAGCTAGTCAGCAGATATACTGAGCAAATAACCTATTTTTGTCTCATTTTCCTTGTTAAATAAAGGGGTTAAATCCATTGTGAAAAATCAAGAATTTGAATCTAATGTGGTCTGGCTCTGGGCTTCTTAAAAAGATTCCATCTGCTAAAGAGAGATTCCCCCTTACTTTGGGAAACAAACAAACAAAATTTTGCTTACTTCCATAATAACCTGCTTAATAATATGTCTGTCAACAAGATCTTTGCCTCCACCCTGGCTTCCTTTCCTCATCATGCAAATTGCCATTGGCTTTAATTGGATTTAATAAGCCACTGGGAAGTGCAGTCAGGGAAATGGGGAGCAAAGTTGATACACTGTAGGCATGTTGAGTACAGCATTTCCCTGAAACTCTCCTACCCTCCCAAAGCTGGGAAAATAAAGAACGCCAAGCATATGGGAACAGACGCTGCTGCTGCTGCTGTCCAAATGTGAAACGTGGGAGGAGAAAATAGTTTAGAAAAAGAGAGTGAGAGAAAAGAGAAAATCAAGCCCAAACCCCAACAGCTGCAAAGACCGAAGCATATGAAGCTGTTACCTTGGATGAACTCTGATTTCCTGCTCACAGAAGGCAGGGTCCTGTTGAGTCCCAGGATCCTGTCCAGGTGGAAGGCAAACACCTCACTCATGTCCAAAGGCTGCTTGACCAGCCCGCAGGGGCTAGGGCCGCAGCCAGGCACAGAGCCAGCGGCACTCCCCTCGAACATCAGCAAGCGCACTTGGCTGTTTGAGGACACTGGCTGGAAGCCCAACACAACACCATCGGCCAACAGTCGCATTCTACGGATGTCTTCTTTGCTCAGCCATGAGGGGGCGCTCTCGCTGTAGATCCTGATGTTGCTCTCCCTGGCCTTAGGCAGCTGTAAATCTGAACCCCCAACTCGCACTCCGGGATCCCGTATCAATCTCCAGTGTTCTTCCCCAACGTTGGCCAGATTTCCTCTCTGGACGTACCCAGGCACATCAGCATCAGCTGCCCTTACAGCTTCCTGTGGCTGGAGGGATGGTCCCACCAAAGCCTCCTGTCCCGGGGCTGGATATACCACTGCATACTTCTTCCTGCGCTTCGGTTTCACTGTGCCACGGATATTGGCGGGCTTGCTTCGTCTAGAGCGTAGGGTAATGTACACCACATTGGGCTGCAGGGTGGATCCATTGTCCTGGGACTCTGGAGGGGCCAGGGTACCATCCAAGGGTATCTCAGGGAAGGATGCCTTGGGGGTGTCTCGGCTCTGATGGGCCCCCCTTTCCGCAGCGGGTCTGTGCTGGAGCGATGCGCGCCCCACCTGGCTCACTAGGAAGCCCAGGTAGATGGCGCAGGCAGTGCCCAGCAGAAGGTTCCTCCGGGTCCTTGGACGGCGGCTGCTCCAGAGTTTACACACCCGCGGGATGCAAAAAGAGCAGATGAACCAGTTTATGAGCTGCCCTGGCTTGTCTGGACAGGTCATTTCTCTGCCGCATCCACATGTTGAACACAGTTTAAAGTCTGCAGTTGTCTCCTGGTGACATGATGCATGGTTTCCTGAATCCAGCTGTCGCCTTTGCGTAGGTGTCTAAGTGGTTTACAGTGGACAGAGATGGAAGTAAAGGGTTGGTGATGGAGTTGGGAATGTTTGTGACACCCGCCACAACAAACCTTTTAAACTCCCATTAGCCTCCCCAAGGAGCAGTGCAGCTCGTTCCTGGGAATGAATGGAAACAGAGTTAACTGAGTCACAGACTCATGCTAGTTAGGTTCCGCTACAAGAGTAAAGGGGAAAAGTGACTCTTTCCTTTCATAAATGTCACCACTAAATTTTTTTAATGAAGTGTAAAAACCAGAAACAAGATAGACGTATAAACTGATAGTCAGTATAAACTAGTGAGAACAAGCCCCCAAAATCCAAGAATATTGTATAACTTATAACTAGAGTAACTTAATTTGACTCTAAAGGAAAAGCTTTAAAATTTGACAAATCCAGTCTCTTTTTGAAATTCAGAAATAATTAAAAGGAAGTAATAGATTTTAAAAAAAA
Organism: Phyllostomus discolor; assembly: GCF_004126475.2. NCBI lineage: Eukaryota > Metazoa > Chordata > Mammalia > Chiroptera > Phyllostomidae > Phyllostomus > Phyllostomus discolor. Next base: position 25,930,531 of record NC_040910.2, on the reverse strand, counting down.
ATCTACAGCTATTCCATATTTATTGTTTAAATCCTGCACTAATTAGTTAACTAAATAACTAGCACTCAAGTTCATAAATATATTATCTAACACTACAATTTTTCTTCATAATGTTCCATTACTGTATATTAATAGTTATTATGACAAAACACCATAAATACCTATATAACTTAAAAGCAGTTAACATTTATTACCACACACCCACACAGAAACACAACACACAAATCTGACTGCTTTTTATTCCTTTTCTTTCCACCAAAATCAGCTGAAAGAAAATAAAAGGATCTCTTGCTCTGCTTTTTTCTCCTGTTATTAAAAAGAAGAAACCATAAGCAACCTTACTTACACAGCTGGCCCCATGCTTGACTCCAGAAACAATGTAATCCCCGACTCTAATGCAAAGAACTTTTAAAGGCTGAGGCATGTAAGTAGAACATATTTCATGGTCAAGAGTGTTCCTCATTTCAAATATTTCAGCTCGGCTTCAAAAGCTCCCTTGAAAACTACTGATTACAAAGCAAAAAAAAAAAAAAATTCCAGTTGCTTGCACACTGGTTTGTTATATCCCAATTTTCAGAGAGGTGATTTTTTTAGTTGTTTAGAAAATAAACTTTAATTTTAAATTCTGCAAAAGCAAATGCCGTACAGAGCAGTTTTCATTCAAATAATTTTCCACTCATATTTAACCCCTGGGTGCCCTCTAGTGTCCTGTTTGGAAACAGACTCAAAAGCGTCAGTCTCAGAGTTGAATTGAGAGTGTTTGCTTAGCCACAGAATAAATACCTTATAAAATGAGGAATGCTATCACCCCACCCCGCTGTCCATCCCTTAGCTGGGGGTTAAAGCACCAGTGTTGCTGGGACTACAACTCACCTTACCGTCTCGACTGTTTGCAGAAAAACATTTGTCTCCCACCACTTCTGCGGAGGCCTGGAGGTTCAAATAAGGTGAGAAAGGGTTAACGCAAATGAGGAAAAAAATAGAACAGTGAGATAAGGGTGCACACAGATAGGGAAAGACTTTTGGAGTGTGCAGTTGAATGGAGCAACAGTTCACCAAAAAAAAAAAAAAAAAAAAAAAAAAAAAAAGTCATGGATTCTCTCTGATTGGAGGTTTTTTTAAAAACCGGTTAGTAATTGGCTTAGGTAGTTTGCTTGTCCTGGCACAAAGGCAGGGGTGGATGACCTCGGGGCCTCACTAAGGCTTATTCTTTTGGCTTCCGTGGCCAGTAGAATCAGAAGGCAGGGAGGGGATGGTATTGTTTCCCCCCCCTGCAAAAGAAGTTTGTGATACCAGGGTGTGTGTGAGAGATCAGAGTATGGTATACAACCCTAAAAATACGTTTTACAAAGCAAAGGAGATTAACGAATTGTAATCTATAGAGAAGGAAGGAATAAACTTCCAAGTGATAAAGTGACAAAACTTATAATAATAGAACTCAGACCTCTCTTCCCCTGTAAACATTCTGCCACCTGGGGGAAAGAGAAGGTGAAATTCCAATATTGACTGAGCCTAGAAGTACCTGCTGATTTGGGATAAACTTCCTAAGAAGTCAAGCCTCAAAGCAATTTTCTTTGTGCACCAAAACTCTTAAAGCACACTTTCATAAGCACCGGCTTATTTTCTAGATAGTAAATGCTAACTTCTTGAAAGGAAACCACGAGAGAGCTGTTTTATTAGAACTACCTTACTGTTTTCACATATTGAAAATAATAAATGACCTGACCCTTTAAAAATTAAAAGTACACCTTGGGCAAAAGCCAGATTTAAAAAGCAGAGGCCTTTGCTAACCGCTTCTAAAGCAACTTTTTTAGTGGAAAATGCTTAGGAATTAGATTAAGAATTATATGACTTAGTAAATTTGGTTGAATGACTTTTCACTCCCTCCCCCCCCCACACCAAATATCTCTTTATTAGAAGAAGAGCAATACATTGTTTCCCCTTACAAACAAGAAAGGGATTAGTGGAGGCTGAAGGCTATAATGTTGAGAGAAGGGACTCCAGAGGGAGGAAGTCTTGCTTTGAAGCTTCCCGCCTTCACGACTAGCTCAAGTCCCTTGTGGCAAGTAATTTGACCTCTCTCATCCTCATTTCCATCTCTAAGAGAAGACCATTAACACCACTTGCCTCATCAGCTTCTCTGGTGATTAAATGAGATAGTGGTGAGGGGGGATGACAACCAGGCAATGGGTTTTTATCCTTCTACAAGCCTCTGGACAATCAGGCAACCAAACCTCTCAATTTCAGCTGTGGATGCTGAAGGGCTCAATGCTCTGCTTCCCATCCCCGCTCCCTGACCACACACACAGAACCAGGAGAGACACCTGGCCCAAGTCATTCTTGGCTTAGGATAGAATAACCCAAGCAGCAGTGGTTTTCAGCCTCTGGAGAGGAATAAAGATTGGATAAAACTGTCTTGATTCTTTGGCTCCTTCCTAGTGCGGAGCTACAAATTATCTCTCCCCTCCTCACCTAAGGCATAGTTTGTGTAAAAGAAATAGGCTGCAGAGTACTTTTAAAAGTAGGAAGGACCTGGTTACTCTAGATTAAATCTGGCACATCAGAAATGCACTGGGGTTATAAACGAACACCTTCAAAGAGGTAGAGAGAAACTTGGGGTCCTTGTTTCATTCATATCTAGTAGTTTTGAGACTCAGTTGTGTCCCCCACTGCGATTCAGACGTGTGTGGCATATCTGATAAGTTGCTGGGGTGCGGAAACTACACATGCATGTTTTATGGATTGATAGAGAACTAGGACTAAAAAAGGCAGACTGTGTTAATATCACATACCCTGTTCACCCACCCATCCCCACCTCCCCAGCTCTGTAGATTCAAGCCCCGGGAAAGAACTATAGGCAAACAGTGGTGGACATATTTGCATGTACTGGATTGACTAAAAAGTTCATAGTTTTTTGCCGTAAAATAAAAGATTCATTTTTTATTTTCACTAATAACTTTTTTGATTTGGATATTTTGAGTGTGTCGGCTATCTCCCACGTAGTATCATGTTGATAGGTCTTAATTAATATCTCACTCTGGTCTACCCAGCTGCGGAGCGAGAAATCTCCAGCACGAAACTTCGCAAACCAACTTGGACACATTTGCCCAGTCACAGCTCCTTCTCCATGCACTGCACAAATCATTTTCTTTTTTGCACTTCAGTTGCATGTTTACCTTTCTTGAAATAATAAAGCATAATGTTCTGAGAATGCATATTTTCTTCTGTCTTTAATATTAAAATGACTACACAAAAAATTCACCAGTTTTGATACGTTCTTTTTTAAATGCACGCTGGTATGACAGCTGTCACAAAAAAATCTAACGAAATTGTTTCAAATGAAGTTAAAGACAACCAAGCACTTCTAGAGCCATCATACAGGAAAAAGGGCAAACAAGCTTTTTTGGCCAACCCAGTATTATTCTGTGAGATACGGAGGCGCCAGCAGCGCACTTCGGTTTACAGACAAGAAAATGTGACTCAGGGTCAGGGAGCATCCCACGCTCCCTGCGACTTCCAGGTGTTGTCTATTTTGGAAGCACTGGTGGGCAGCACTCCTGGCTTGGACCTCATGGTTGTCATGGAAGCAGCACTGGTAGCAGGAGCAGCAGCAGTGGGCTCAGCAGAGAGTTACCTTTAAGTAGATGCACAGACAAAAAACATCCAAAGAGAAGCTAGTGTGTGGTAACCAGAAATGCTGGGTTATGGCAAATGAGTGGCGAGCCTTCGCATCCTTGTGACACAGTTGAGTCCTTTTGAGAGGTAATGCAGGTCTTGTTTCATGGAGGACAGACTACTAGTCGGCACAATTTGAGTCACTCCCACTAAAAAAAAGTGCTTGGTACCCATAGGCCATTGATATTCAGGAAAAATGTAGGTTGCACAGCCACTTAATATTTATTAAAGACACATTAAAGAACCAGTCACTAAAGCTGGGTTCTGCGGGGAGTAAGCAGTGTCTGAAGCACTGCGTGGCTCAGTAATGTCTAGTAAATACTGAATGAAGGAATGACTGAATGAACAAGTGAATGAAAATATCAAGATGATAAAGCGCCACCCCTAGATCAACGGTCCTCACAGTGTGGCCTGGACCAGCAGCATCAGCTTCACTTGGGAATTCGTTAGAAATGCAAATCCTTGAACCCCACCCCAGACCTACCAGATTAGGAACTATTGGAGGAGAGGCTCTGTAATCTGTATTGGAACAAACCCTCCAGGTAATCTGATGCATGCTAAAATTGGAGCACCCTTGCCCTAGGTAAGGAATTCCAAAAAGAATGGGGCAGGCCAGGAAGAAAATAGGAACTTGCCAAAAGAGGAAGGATAGAAAAAACTGAAAAGTTGGAGAAAAACTCAAAACATCATTTTCAGTTTACATAAGACTTTTCTGTACCTTTTCCTTCTTATGAGGGTTTAATTTCCTTCTCAACATTTCATCCATTGGTTGGAGAAGACAGAATGTGTTAATCATGTACTCTGAGGAGCCAGCCACCCTCACCTACCCATCCCTATAGATTCTAGTCCCTTTCTCAAAGCAAGGTCATCACGTGTAAATATTGGGGAAAGGAGAAATTTGACAGATTACAATTCACGATGCGTGGAATAAAACCCAGGAACACTTGTAGCTGGATATGGAGGGGCTGTCTAAGGAAAATTGCAGGAAGTCAAATCCTCTGTAGGCCATTCCCAGTTCTGCATCCAGAAAGAGACCTCTTATAGGAAAATCACACTGTTTTCTAAAAGGCAGTCAGAGAGTTCCCATGGTCACATAATGTGTATCATAAGCAAAAATTATAAGTCAAAAGGATTTGCTAGGAAGCCTGGTATGGGTTTTGAAATTAAAAAGATGGGCAGATATAATGCACTGTAACACATGGAAGAAAGTTAAAAATTTTGATAAGAATGAACATGTCATTTCTCTAAATATAACACACCTCATTTATTTTTCCACAGGAAATCACCCATGCTTTGGTTAAGAATGCACATTGTTTTGCAGCTCTTTAGAGAATGAAGACAACCTTGAGCTAATCAATAATTCAATCGCAACATTCCTTGCTTTATATTTGTAGTAATTTCTTACAATATAGAAATAGCTAAGCAACAAAATAATTTATTACAATAAATCTGCATTTAAATTCAGTCGAGTTGAGGATTTGTAAACAAAATATTCTTACCTCAGCTAGGTGCTTTTGGCAAGTGTTACAGACTGAATGCTTGTGTCCCTTCCAAATTCGTATGTTAAAGCTCTAATGGCCAATATATTTGCAGATGAGGCCTTTGGGAAGTAATTAGGTCATGGAGTTGGAGCCCTCATGATGGAATCCGTGGCCTTATAAAAAGAAACAAAAGAGAGCTCGCTGCCTCTCTCCCTGCTCTCTGCCCTGTTAGGACGCAGCAAGGAGACAGCCATCTGCAAACCAGGGAGAGGGCTGTCGCCAGGACCCCACCCTGTGGGCACTCTGATCTCAGACTTCAGACTATGAGAAATAAATTTTTGTTGTTTAAGACACCAAGATATTTAATTTTGTTGCGTTTTTCTCATCTGAAAAACCAGGATTATTATATTTAGTTCCCAAGTTTGTTCTAAAAACTAAACTATGTGTTAAACGGAAAGCACTTAGCACAGTGCTTGCTTGATACACGGTAAGAAGGAATGGCTCATTCACTTGCTCTCTTTTTCTTGCAAGGATGATGCTAATGACTCAGCACTCTCTAAAGAGACTGTAAGAAGACACTGATGGATAAACCATAATCAACATATAATTCCAAATTCAAGAAAGTTGTCGGTTGTACTAAGTTACTAAATGCAGCAAACTGCTCAGCATTTGCTCACTCTATCTTTCTATACTTAACAAAGGACTTCAAAGATAATCAAGACTACATTCTGTATGCTACTTTGGATTCAACTCTTTGATAGTTTTGCCTTTGATATTTAGTGTTAGTCTACAGTAACCACTGTGAGGCTGTATACGTGGTAGGGTGGGTCCTTGGCAATGTACAGTAGGTCCTTGAATAACGTCAGTTCATTCAATGTCATTTCGTTATAACGCTGATGAGACACAGTGGGAACTTAACTCTCCTTGTTACCAGTTAGCCCATGGTAAATTGGTTTCCTTACTCCTTGTTTCACACGAAGTCCAGAACCAATATGTGACCTTATGAGGACTTACTGTAATTAAAATCAGGGGGCATTTGCCATACAGAGTTATTAAGCTTCCGTCACACACTGAGTAATTTCACTCTACGTGATTTGATACCTCCAGACTCCTTGAACAAACTCTCCCCAAGCCTCTGGCGATATTACCAGGGCAATAATGATTAAAGGCAATAGTATAGTTGTTTAATATTTGTCTTACTATTCTTGAAAATAGGACTGCGTAGGGTTGTTGAGGATTAAATGAATGAATAGAAGCACTTACCATAGCCCTCACCCCCAAAAAGTGAACTTTGTCATTACCAGGACACTGTGGTGGGGAAAAATAGATCTTAGAAACATTCACTTCTTATGGACATAGAGATATTCAGAGTTGCTCATGCCTATTTACATACTGATCAGAGGAACTATCACCTTCTTACTGGATCAATTCATCTAGCCAGTTCTCTTGGCATGCATCTCCCGATTATGGAGAAGCTCGTGGCATGTTATCTGAGACTGAGGTGTGTGTTGCCATGACTTTAGATGTCTATAGTATTCTTTCATTTTTTTATTTAAAACATTTTTGAAGCAACTACCATGTAACAGGCACTATCAAATTACTTTGGGTGTAGCAGTGAAAAAGATATTCAATGATCTAACAGTCAAAAAGTGTATGGCATCTTACCTTTCAGACTGGACTCCCTTCTAAAACCTTCCTCTCTACCAGTCTACACCTTTCTCCCCATCTACCACCCTTAGACCCTGTCCACACCTAACAGATGTGCCGGTCAGACTTCAGGTCTTCCCATTCTGTCGTGTCTCCATATAGTTAAGTAGATCAAGCCTACACACAGCCTCAAGTATGACAGTTCTAATCAGGCCAAATGTGGTGCCTGCCAAGTGATGGTACTAGACTGCTTTGATTAGTTTTATGATTCTTCACTTCAGTTTGATGAATAATTCACCCACCAATCTCTCATGTGTTTCCTACTGAACCAAAGCTTATTTGTACTTATTCTCTCATTGAATCTTGAAGGGGAGAAAAAGAAAACATTTTCCTTTTAAGTATAAGGGGAAAAAATCTAAAGAATTAAAAGAAATTCATTTAATTTCAGCTAATGGATAACTTTCCTTCTAAAATATATAAAATTTTAAATAAATGAAAAACATTTAATGGGATGGATTTGGAACTTCGGTAGCTAAAGCTTTTAAATGTTAAGAAGTTTGGTGAATTTAAGTTTATCATTAAACATTCTTATTACTTTTCTAAGTTTTCCACAGAGAACGTAATTGAACATTAAAATGTACAACTGCCTCAGCAGTACGTCAGGCTAGATGCTCTCAAAGGCCTTCTTACTTCGAACCTAAATGCAGGATAAATTTAAGAAAGCATATGATCCACTGTTTACAAGCTCTCTAAAAAGAAAAGATTTCCAAATTTAAAAGGTCCACAAATTAATATCAGTTTATGAGGTGAATACAAGAAATCACCAAGCATACAAAGAAGAATAGAAAACAAACACCAAGAAATTTTAGAATCATCAAAATTCAAGTATAACTATAGTTAGTATACACAGAAAATGTTTAAAAGAAGGCAAAATGAGCATGCAGTAAGAAGGACTTCAGCCCTGGCCAGGTGGATCTGTTGGTTCAAGTATCATTCTGACATGGCCAGGCTGTGGGTTTGATCCCCAGTGAAGGCACATACAAGAAGCAGCCAGTGGGTGCATAAATAAGTGGAACAACAAATGGATGTCTCTCTCTCTCTCTCTCTCTTTCTTTCTTCTTCTTCTTCCTCTAAAATCAATAAACATTTTTTTAAATGACTGAGTACATATTAAAAAATAAAAAACACTCAAATGATTTTTAAAAAATTGTTGAAATTAAAATTCAAGGGATAAAATCCTGGGGGCCTGGATTCAACAATGTATCATATGTCGAACTAAGTCTACCAAAAATAACTCTAAAAGTCGGGGAAACACATAAATAATCCTTGAAAGGCGCCGGAGAGCCAAGCACAGAGGTATGCTCCATATTCACCTCAGAATGTTCCCGGGGGCATTTTCCAAATTGTGGTGAGGGTGAAAAATGCCCAGAAAGAAAGCAGCAGCCTCAAAGTTCTGAGGATAAAGAGCTCAGGGATTCCAAAGGAAATGGGATTTGAGGAGCAAAATATTGGAGAGAAAGAAACCTCAGAGAAAGTCCCCAAAAATCTGCATTCAAACTGTCCTCAAATTGCTGCTCAAGTTCTGAGCTGCGAATGCGCAAAGCAAGCCTGAGGAAATGCAGTGAACAGCAGACAGGAAGCGCTAGAGCAGAGCAGGATGTCTGCCTGGGCAGCACTGGCGTGTCAACGACTGTCATTCAAGACAGAGAAAACTTCCTAAACACAGAGAGACCTGGAAAGGGGCGTCCCCTAGGGTTAATGGTCACCCCTGTGAGGAAAGCCAAAACCGAAACAGGTTGGGGACGACTAAGCTTAAAACCAAGTCGTGACTGGATCAAGGTCATTCACTGAAACTCTTTATGTCTTAAAAACCTTAACACTTTTTGGAAGACCATCATACAGAACCTTTAGAGTTTACCATCCATAATCTGAAAACCATAAACTGAAAATTATAAAATATGCTCAAAATAACAAAGCAAATGACCAATATATGAAGAGAAAAGGCACGAAATGCAGTGATCCAGGAGACATGCACAGGACCATCGAGGAGGCAAAAGGGCCCCTTGACCCTGGCCACCTGGAAAAACCCCAACCAGTGCCGCCTGGCCACTTCCTGGGCCTGCACATGCCCCGGACTGCACACTGGACTCTTCAATGCTGTGCAAATGGAGCTGCAGGCTCTCGGGTGGCCACTGCCAGTCTCCTTCCTGCACACCCGCACAGCCACTGTCCTCTGTCCCCGAAAACGACCCATGTCATTTGATGGTGAGCTGCCAGTGGTCATCTCCCACAGAAGCAACAGGAAATTTTGTGTGGGAAGAAATTTGGTTGGAATCCCCACAGGTCTATAAAAAAAGACTTGAAAATGTTGTCCCTCTCTCTGGCAAAAATCTTGTTTAGGTCGCCATACCTTAGAAGGCAGGGAAAAGATGGTTAATCACATTATTAACTCTGCAGAGGATCTCTAGCTTTAACCAGGAGACGACCTGAACTTACAAGATTCAGACATTTTAGAAAATCACTTGTTTACTGTAAAAAAAGATTAAAGAAATCATGAAGGAAGGCAAGAAATTTCACCAAGTGTAGTATAGTCTTTGTAGGATCACGTGACTGCGGAATCCTATAGTCTGTGTCACATCCACATGACTTTAAAAGTGTAAACGTTTATCCTAAGATTACGTGGTAGTCGAACTGGTGAAAGACCTCAATTCAAAGATTCAAAAAACTCATTAACTCAGAAAGGACATATAAAAAATCTTGTCAATAAACACCTTTAGTATATACACTAAAAGCCAAAATAGATACAGCTGAAAACAGAATTTATGACCTGAAAAGTTCAGGAGAAAACATCCAAACCAAAGCACAGACAGTTAAGAAGATGGAAAATAGAAAAAAGAGCGTAAGAGACTTATCAGGCACGGTGAAAGTTTTAAAAAAGGAGAATGTGACAAAAGCAAAATTTAAAGAAAAAAATGGCCAAGAATTTTTCAGATTCAAGAAATGCTACAAACCCAAAAACAGATTAATACAAGTGTTTTATATAAAGGAAACAATACAAAGCTTGGATAATTGAAGTACGGTTGCATTTTAGTGTCGAATCTTAGAACTGAAAGGTCTGAGAGAGAAACTAAAGCACGGATTGTATAGAGGAAGCAGCTGGAGATCTGTACAGGTAAATGACTTCTGGAAAGTCAGGGCACAGCCAGAATCAGAGCTCTTGAATTCAAAGTAAGTGGTCTTCTTGCTATATATATGACTTTTTCTCTTCTTTAATTTTATGTGTCAGCAGCATTATCAAATGATATAGATCATTCTATCATTTCAAAGATAGATTTTCTTCATTAAACTATTTTTGAATCTTTCTTGCTGACTCCCATTGCCAAACAGATTGACAGTGTAAAAAGGTAATGGTGGGTCAATGAAATGATCAGGATTGCTTATTGTTAGTGGTAGAGCAGACACTAAAGTTTAGGTTACTGAACTTCCAATTGCAGAGTGTTTTTCATATTCAGTTGTTTTGTTTTGTTTTTTTCCCATGGCATTTAAGCACTGCACCTAAGACCACAAAACTCCTGGTCTTTCACCTTTATCTTTATCCTTAGCAATTATTATTTTGTGACTCATACAAAATTTTTTAGTGTTTTTTCACCTGTATTCAAATACAATGAAATTGTATATACTTAAAGTGTGCAGTGTGATGATTTTATATGAGTATAGATTGTGAAATGATTAACAGGCACACAACTCCTACAGCAGCTAGTGTGACTCAGGCCAGTTTCACCTGTTTCCTTCACCCTTTCAGCCTGAGGACGTGAGATACTAGATGACCACGAAGCCTCATTCTTAGTGTTCAAGGCAGAGCTGAGAGCAGGGAGAAGTTCACATCCTTATCATCGAGGTTAAAGATAAGGCCCAGGCACTCCACTGGGCCAGAGTGGGGGGTTGGGGGGTTGTTAACTAGAGGCCAGGAAAATATAGAAATCATGGAAGCAGTCCCCCCTCACTTTGCCCTCAGCCCAGAAACACCACCAGCTTGAGAGAGTGACTTTCAAGCTGGGACAGGCCAGTTGCTAATCTACTGGGGCTGCTGCTTTCATCGCCAGCCCAAAGGGTCAGTGTAAGTGAAGGCCACTTGAGCTTAAGCTCCTTTAGGTTCATGACACATCCGTCTCCGCATAGAGCCTGGGTTCAGAGCTGCCGATTTTGTTGGCAGCCCACAGTCCCAGAGAGTTGGACAGTCAGGTGCTGTGCTGACAGCAAAGCTGAATTCTCTACCTCATAACACAGAAAACTTCTTGCAATTTTCCTCACTCCATTCTCCAAGCTAGAGTTACTTATGACTTCCTTTCTCTCCCTCTGATTTATCTTTTTCTGTGCACTCATAATTCCCTCAATTTATTGGCAACATTTCACTTATTCTTGGGTATTGTTTTTTGTAACTAGTGGACTGCTTTTTTTATTTTTGGTTTTCAGACAACAAAAACCCCCTGAAAACTCAATTCAAACTTCCACAAAAATGAATGTTACTGTCAGTCTGACACCCAGGGGTAGAGTGGGTTTCAGTGCCATTCAGTCACAGCAGGCCACGTCTCTCTCTGTTGTTCTCCTGCCTGTGCCCTCGTCCAGTGGCTGACCTCATTCTCAGGCTGCCTTCCCTCCTGGTCCCAGGTGGCTTCCTGAAGCATCGGACTCTACATGATCCCTCTTTCATGTCTACGGAGAAAAATTGTAAGCACCTCACCATCACTAAATGAGGTTTCTAAGCTTCGTGCAGAAGCCAATCACCATAGAAAAAGGGAAAGTCACATAGGTTTGCACCTTGGTTAGATGCTCTCCGCTGAAACAATTACTATGGTAAACGATTTTGAATTGTCTCTGGAGCTGGATGTGATATCAGTCCCATACAAACCCTTAATCTCCTGGCCGCTACACAGGGGAAAACTGTTAGAGTGGTGTCTGGCAAACAAACTAAACATCCGTTATAATTGTGATAGATTTCTTTTTCCTATTACTCCCATAAAACCCGCAAAGCCTGGAAGATAGATAGTACTGACTTATCTCTGTATCTAGGTCCTACCCAATACCTGACATATAATCAGTTTTCAACAGTCACCTGAATAAATGAACAAATAAAATGCTTGATTTTCCTCAAAAATGTATTTGTCACCAACCATTCCTATAATTCTCAAATCACATTATAGTTGCAATAATATTTGCACAATATCTTATTGTTTAATGCCACCCTGCATGGTTATAATTTTTACCCATTGCTTTCCTGGGTCTTTCACTTGATTTCAACACATTACTGATTATTTTTAGAACTGCTATTAACACAGACTTCAATTGCTATGCTGTTTTCCCCTTGAGCAGTGAAGCAGTTGCCATGGAAACAGAATTCAATACCTCTCTCTAGAGCCTCACATCAATGCAATTTGATGAGAGGGACTAACATACAACCTCCTACCTCTATTTTAGAAGTCTGGAGATCTATTATCTCAAAAGATGCAAGTCATTACTGGGGTAAGTCATACTTGATGAAATACGGGTTTGATAGCTTGTCCAAAAAGATGTATCAGAGCTCTCACCTAGAAGTAATTCTTTAATCAGACTTTGAGAAAGTTTTGAATGATTGAATTGACTAATGATTCCAAGTCACAAGGTAGATTTTATTTAAAGGTGGGAGGAAGGATCATTTTAAATGCTACCACTCATTCAGGACAAAGTCACAGACTTACAGGCTTTTACAGAGAACCAGGCATGGTGATTAGGTGGGGAGATGCATCCTTCCCCCCAGTTCCAACTACACAAAGAGTGAGATTTAAAATCTACTCCAGGTGCACTGATGGAGGAGGCAGGAATAGGTTCCCAGGCATCTCCAGGTGAGGCAGCTCCTGTTAACCAAGGGCGATTCTCTGGACAAGGCTGTAATTCTAAGCCTTAGGTGCTATACTCTTAGCATCTGGGTGAAGGATATACTGGCTATGTGAGGAGCTGTGTGAGGAACCAACAGCATCATCTACATATGAGTAGAAATGATTCATCACCAGGTGCTAAACTCTCAGCTGGAACAAATTTTCATAGTGTAAAACCAACCTTTGACCTTGTTAGCACTCCAGAATCTTTTATTTGATGGTTTGATGTGCTGTGATGGAATTTTCTACCTTGTCACATGAGCTGTTTGCACAGAATCTATCTCCATGGGAATACCTCTGAGGGTGATCTGAGTTAACCCAAAGATATGGTCTGGAATACACCAGGATGGGGTAGATGCAAGTGAAAAGGGAACAGTGGGGGACAGATTGCAATACTAGAGCCAACTGTATCAACAGGTACCTAAAGCATAGGGACCTATACAAAGCTGGTAGCAGGTAGATGAGTCATAGCCAAGTAATCATAAAGGTATTGGATCTGAGACACAAGCAGATAACAATGAGCTTGTGGATAAGAAACAAAGCCAAAAGTTACTTGTACAAACTAGAATAAGGACAAAAGACTAAGATCAGTACCAGAAAAAGAAAAAGAAGAGGTGGAAGATGAGGCTGGACTACAAGGCAACACCCTGATTTTTGTTGTGGGACCGTTTTCTTAGTGCAATGGTTTTAAACTGGACAAGCAAAAGGTTTGCTTTTGGCTGTGTTTTGTTTTTAATGATCTGCTTGTTTGGTTTACAATCCTAGCTCTACCAAGATGATATTTTAAAGATGACTGTCATTGTACCTGTTCTTGGTCTATGCCTTCTCCATCTCTGAAGAAGACGGGAGATTATCCACACACTAGATCAAGACAGATTTTCCCAAGTGCCCTAGTCACCACAGTTTTGTTCTCTGCTGTGTTAATCCTTGCCCTCATCTTAGCCCCATTCCAGCTGTTTCCAAGGAACATTAAGTTCTCATTAGTAATTTTCTAGGATAGGAGCAGGTCAATATTATGAATGGAGTTTGTTCTACATACCAGCAAGTTTGGAAATACTTTTTGTCAAGACATGCACAGACTTCCTAACACTGAATACCTCTGCAAAAATGCCCGGCCACACTTGGCCCATTTCTGCCTAGGACTCAGGCACATTCAAGGTTGCCAGATTCTCTGCAGGGTACTAGTTGGGGCTGTTTTCTTGCCTTCTTATTAGGCTCATTTCCAGGTGGCTGGGAATAGATAATTTTCACTCAGTTTGTTCTGGATTAGAACTTGTGACCTGCTTCTACTCAATCTGACTCTTATATTTTGGCCTGGTATATTACTTAAACCCTGCCCTCCAAGCCTGTACCCATTCATTCATTATGTTCCTTCTTGCTTCCTCACCCATTCTTCTTTTCACAATCCTACAATACTCCCCTCTGTCACTCCGTTATAGAATGGCTAGAAATGCTAAACTGGATTGAGGGAGTGTCATAAAAAGTGTCAGAGGGGAGCTCCTAGCAGGACAAAGGCCTTGTGGGCCAAGGTAAAGACTTTGGTTTTTAATCCTAGGAAAATGGAGAGTCAGCTGAAGAGTGAACATGGTCTAAAAATGATATAAAAATATCAATCCTGTTGTTATTTTAGAAACAGACTCACTGGGGGGTAAAGAGTGAAAGCAGGAAAACCCTTCATGGGACATCAGAATAGTTCAGATTGCAATAATGGAAGCTTCATCCAGGATGGTTGCAAGAGGTGTGGTCAAATGAGATCAGAATCAGGTATTTGTTTTTGTTTCTGTTTTTTTAAATGAGGGAAAAGGGTTTCTTGACAGATTTGACATGGGATATGCCAGAAAGAATGAAGTCAAGGCTGATTCTAAGAGTTTTTGTCTGAGCAATTATTTAAACACTTACATACTGTTTCAGGAAACCATTATTGTGCCAGGCATTATTCTAGGTACTTTGCCAGTTGTGACTCATTTCTTTATAACAATACTCTGAGATAGATGTTATTAGAATCCTGATTTTATAGATGAGTCACTGGCGTGGATTGCTTAAATGACATGTGCAAGGTCCCAGTGAATGCTGTTACCATTAACTGACCTTGCACATGGATCAATGTAGGGATGGAGTTGATTTGGAGCAGAGTTGGGCGCTTACATTTTTACTTTTTAACAGCTAGAAACTACTAACTCCCCACCTGCCCAGACTCAGTCAACCTTTTCTTTCAGCCGGTATTAGCCTATGGTATAGCCTCGGCGGGGAAGGAAGACACTTCCTTTACCCTCAAGGTTCTTTCTGCTGGTCTAATAATTAAATCCACATGAGACTGACTAACAAGACAACATAACCAAATTTAATCACATACATATGTATGGGAGCCCCACATACATGGGAGAGTCAGAGGCTTCCCATATATGAGAAGTTCTGGGGCAGAAAGGTGAAATAAGATATATGTGGCATTGTGAGCCTTGGGGCTGCAGAAGGGAGGGAGGTCCTTCACAGGACAATGTGAGAAAATGTTTAGTACTTTGAAGCTTGCCCTGCCCTATAGATAGGTCATAAAGAATTGTTTGTGGTAATAACTCTTTTTATGGGCAAGGCCCCAAAGTTAAGGAAGAGGTAAAAGTTTCTCATGAGCTTCCAGAGTCTCAGTCCCACTTAGCTCAACATAATTTGCAGACCTCAGAGGCACGTCTTGGGGTGGCTTGTTCTGAACCCCTACAACTTCTTACCTACAGGGGTTATACCAAGTGCTCAAGGATGCCACCGGGACTCCCACAGCTTGCTATTCTCCTGCAAACGGCAGGATGATGTTAAATGTTTACCAGTCCCTCAAGGAAAAAATAAAAAGTAGTACTTGATGAGTATTTGGGGATTTCCGTGGTGCACATATTCCTACCACAGCCAATTTCAAACAACATGATTTTGTTGACTATGGAGTTTGAGGAGATACATACCTACAATCTGCCCTCAGCTGTAGTATACCACTAACTGGAACCTTTATAATAATTCTGAAGTGCCAGTGAACATCTAGCCATGGTCCTTCATGGCTCCCGAATGAGAAGGAGAATTTATGGTTGGAGATGTAGCCCAAGCAGTTGGGCAAAATAATTTAGACTGGAACTAGAGATTGAAATATAGATAATAAACCAAAAATAGACAATAAGTCCAAAGATATGGGTTAACAAAAGGGGCTATATAACTACAGGAGAGGGAAATGTTTCAAATAGTGATTCTTGGTTGATGGCACAAGGGTCCAGTGCAGAGAAGACTAGGACACAAACCTGAAAAGACTTCAAAGTCAGGTCAGCTCATCAAAAGTCTCAGGAGTAGGCACAGGTAGAAATCCAGTCTGTGGAGGAAAGAGGCATCAGCGAACTCCAGTAGCTGGCAATAGCAGAGACAGTCAAGCCTAGTGTTTTACTAAATGACTGCTTCTCCAAACCTTATGCTTCAAATCTCTAGGAATTATTTTTAAAAATATTTCTGATGCTGTGTGTCTGGGTTGGGTCAAGGAAATACGTGCTTCTTAAAAGGTCCACAAGCGATTTACATATAATGCCATGTTTGGGTGTCTGGTAAATATCAAAGTCAGAAAGTCAAGATTTCCAGAAATCCCAAGAACAAATAAAAGCCACCTAATTATGAGATTAAAGTTTAGGGCCAGAGCAGTAATGCCTGAAAGGAATAGGACCAAGTTAATACAGCAGCCAAATAAATACATAGGTCAGAACAGATGCTGGGACACCAAGGATACATTAGGCATCCTTAAGCAAAAGTTCATAAAGGGTTCAATACCCATTCTCAAGAACTTGGCAGTGGGAGGGAAGAGAAAATTTTATTCAGGGGAATAGCATAATTATTTTATTTGCACAGTTGGGTAGAAGATGAGTGCAAAGAAACATGACTGGAAGAATACTAAGAAGGCAAATCAAGCAAGGATGATGAAACCATGAGCAATGACTGTGACAGCAGGGATGGAATAATGAGGTTGGTTTGGGAGAGATTTTAGAGTTAGAACTGACATTGCATGTATGATCAGACATGTGGAGAAGGAGGGATAGGCAGAAATTGAGGATAATTCCCACATTACTACACATGGAGAAGAAGGAATGGGGAGAAATTAAAGAGGATTCCTTCATACCCAGCTAGGGTGATTCAGTAAACAGTGTCTTTCAGTGAAATTGGCATCTAAGGGAAAAAAACAAGAAGATGAGAAAATACATATTCATCAGGACTCTTGATTGCAAATTTGAGAAAATAACTCAACTGGTTTCGGGGGAAAAAAGGCTTTTCTTGCTGCATGAAATCTAAGAAAAGATTAAACTAATGATGGTGTAGTGGACTATGGTAGCTACAGTATTGTCTTCTTAGAATGTATTTTAATATCCCTTCTAGTAGCAATTTTAATGTTTTGAGTGCAGTTATGTCTGACCTACCCACAGACATAAAACTAGCATATGAGCTGGGTCTGGCCAACCAGAGAGCCCATGCATTTGACCAGCATGATTAGATCAGAGGTAGAGAGCAGACCTGAGCTACGCCGATCGGGAGCTTTTATGAGACTTTTCCATTAAAGCCAGCAGAGACTTTTCCCCTAGAGCTTTGTCTTTGTTGTCACGGTTTAAGAAGGATGAAAGGCTGAAACAGCTTGCAACCCCCTTCCTCAGCCCTCTAGAAAAATCTAACTGCATGAAGCCCAATTGAGACCAAGTTAAAACTGAGACAAACAGAGACGACAGATGGATAAAAAGAGTGACCCAGCAGTTCTGGAGTGGCAGTTCCCGACATCAATAGAGGACTAGTTGATACAGCTATTTCTTTGATCATATTAGCTTCTTCACTATCCTTCCTAACCATTTCAGGAAATAAACTTCATTTCCCCCCTTAGGCCAATTAGCAATAGGTCTCTGTAATACAAAAATATAAGGTTCTTCATTAATACCTGCTGAAAGTCTAGAGATATAACTGGACCTTGGTAAAAACTCAATCCAGGGACTGGAAAATCATCGGAATCTAGTCCTCCACTTTTTATCTTTTTACCTGAATACTTGTTTTATTCTCTCACCACACATGACTTCCTTTTACTCAGCTGGAAATGTGACTCCAATGACTTCCTGGTTTTATATCTCCATAGGTTCTATATTTCAACTTAGTTCTATATTTTTACACTTGGAAGCACAGAGATGAACTCCATGTTTTCGCTCTTTGTGCTTCCAAGTTCAAAATGCTAAGGAAGGCTTCTAATCAACCCACCTTGTGTCATATAACAGATCAATCTATTGTGAGCTGGGTTTTGAAGTGTAATTGGTTGAGCTTGGGCCAAGGTAACATCCCCAAACTAATCAAACAAGGCCAGCAGGGTGGACTCATGTGAGAAAATAAAGTTAGAGGAGGGAGAGAAGTAGTTCCAGGAAGAATAGAAGTTTTATTCCCAGAAGAAGGGCAAACGTGACTATAGGTATCCCTTACTGGAAGGATAATGTTTTAAACATGTTGGATTTGAGACCCTGTGACAGGCCACAAGAGGCCAAGGAAATGCAGCCAGTTAAAATTATTACCAGTCTATAAGAGATGATCGGTGCACATAGTTGATTCTCATGAAACACAACATCTCAGACTATAGACTTGAAATTTAAACTATAAATTGTATATAATTTTACCCCAAGATTACCTACAACTAATTTTCTAAATAATTTTGCCCACTTTAAAATGTTTGTCCTATAGTAGAGTGGACATCGAGAAGGAAAACGAGAGAAAGGGTTGTGAGTCACAGAGGCAGGACCTCAGGAACAAAAAATCCCAATCTAGCTTTCCCCCTCATTGGGCAGGAGATGAGCCATTGGGCTAGCAGAGCCTAGGGACCCCAAGGTTTTTGCTCTGAGCAACCGAAATAATGGGGTTGCCACTGACGAAGAGGAGGAAGATTATAAATTAGTCATGTTTGGGGTAAACTGGAGTTTTCTCTCAGACAGGTAAGTGAAGATAGCAAGTAACCTGTTAGAAATGTGGGACTGGATTTCGAAAGCGCAATCTGTCGCCAATATTAGGAGGTCCACGGTTACAGTGGTGCAGGCCCTGATAGTTGGTGTTCGTTCCTTTTTGTATTGCAGGTGCCTGACTTAAGCTTCGATTGCCTAGGCATCCACCTCAAAGAGACATCCACTTCCTACATGGCTATCTCAAATAGACATAAAATAAACATATCTCAAACAAAGAGCCAGGCCACCTCCCCACCCTAAGGCCCTTGGCTCTAGAGGTCTTGGTTGATTTCAATACTGACCATTTATACCACATTTTTTTCTTCTCTACCAGCACTTTAAATTTCCTGCTCTAATGTTTTAAATTCACCAGCGCAGAGTGAGGCCTCATTACCTTACGTCCCACCCTTGACCCCAGTAAAAGCAGAACCCCGGGCCCGGTTCTTTCTTTCTCCTGTGACCTTACAGTGTAGCCCCACTTGTGCCACATAATTTCCAGAACGTGTAAGTAATAAACTTTTTCC
Organism: Phyllostomus discolor; assembly: GCF_004126475.2. NCBI lineage: Eukaryota > Metazoa > Chordata > Mammalia > Chiroptera > Phyllostomidae > Phyllostomus > Phyllostomus discolor. The sequence continues at coordinate 25,911,323 of NC_040910.2, read as the reverse complement.
CCCAAAGTTTCCTGATGGTTATCGCTGAGGGTAGCCTGTAGTCCTCATAGGAAGCACAGGACGGGTCCAGTGACAGTGACGGATATCAATAGTCTGAGACCCAGGAAGAAAACACTATCCAAGCAGCCTGATGAAGGAGCCCCAGAACGTAGGAGGAAAACAAGGAGAATGTGGTGTTCTGAAAAGCATGTGAATGGAAAACATGAGAAAAACAACTGTGGCAGATGCTGCTCAAGGGTCACATAAATAATGACAGAGGATTAATCATTGAATTTAGCGTAATTGGTAATCTTGACAGTTTCCATGAAGTGATGGAAGCAAAAGACGAGAGTTCTACCTTAGTCATAAATCCCGATAGGAAAGACAGAAATTAAGTGGGGCACTGTTTTGGAAACTAGAAGATGCATAAGACACCTTAGGACTCTGCATCATTCATCTTCATAATGTCCAGTTAGCCAAACCCCGTTCCCCATACACAGCAACACTACCTGAGTGAGATAATTAGCAGATGGGGCATTGAGAGAGTGAGAGCCTGGGTATTAAATAAAGCTGGTGTTTAAATGGACAGATCAGGCTAAACTAAATCAAAGCCAATGCTTTTCCTTTATACCAGCAGGTGGGGCAAAGGACCAAATCTACTAAAGACAAAATTAAAGGAACTGCATTTGTTCTCATATTGGATTTGTTGCCTGTGTTAAGTTTTTGGCCTTCACTGGGTCAAATATTCCCTACCATTTTTTTTCAGCTTTATTGAGGTATAAGTGATTGTGTGTGTGTATACACACACACACACACACACACACACACACATATACACACCATATATATATAAATGATTACCACAATCAAGCTAATTAACACATCCATCGCCTCACATGGTTACTTTGTGTGTGTGTGTATAAAAAGAATACTTAGGAACTACTCCTTTAGCAAATTCAAATAGGCAGCACAGTATTGTTAACCATAGTCGCCGTGCTATACATTGCATCCCCAGAACTTCTTTATCTTATAACCAGAAGTCTGTACCCTGGGACCAACATCTCCCATGTCCCCCAGCCCTCCTCACCCTTGGCAACCACCCTTCTACACTCTGCTCCTATGAGTCTGACTTTTTGCAATTCCACATGTAAGTGAGATCATGCAGGTGTTTTTGCTTCTGTGATCAGCTTATTTTAGCCAAATGTCCTTCAGGTTTACCCATGTTGTCTCCAATGGCAGGATTTTTTCTTTTTTATGGATGCATAATATTCCATTAAAGTATATAATAATCTTCCATTATATATCATTTTTCCTTTATTCTTTCATCTGTCAAGAGACACTTAGACTATTCCCCTACCTTGGCTATGCTGCAATGAACACAGGAAGCAGGTATATTTTTGAGACATTGATTTCATTTCCTTTGGCTATCTACCCAGAAATAGGATTGCTGGATCCATTATAAATTTTCATTAATAAACTTCCCATATCAGATCAATAGCCTATGGCTGACAACTTTTTCAAACATGTATGGTCTTTTTCTTGTGATTATTTGGCAACTGTAAAGCTGCCTCTTTCTAGTAATTTTGGTCCATGAAATTGAGTAACATCGAAGTGAGATCCTTAAGGGAGAAATCAGTATGTTAAGTTTGAAAAAGAGACATCCACTCAAAAAATAGAAGGATCATGGGAATAGAGTCAAAAATAGGAAGACTCAATAGTCAGAAACAAGGAAGTCAAGATGTAGTTGATTGGCAATGAATTAAGCTGAATTAAGAATTTAGTTACATAGACACATTACAGTTTCTCACCTGCTTCAAATACTTGCTCTCCTGTCCAATTAAGATCCTTTAATGAGATCAGAATGAGGTTCATATCTCATAATAGTTTGGAAAGTATATTGTTAATAACCCAAGCACTGAAATCAGATTTTGAGAGATTTTGGCTTGAGAACTAGCACTACCATGTATCAGCCGTGTGAATGTGAGCAAGTTACTCTTTGAACCTTGCTTTGTAACCTCACCCATAAAGTGAAGATAAGATTAGCATTAACTTACCAAATTGTTCTGGGAAATGAGCAAGACAATGCAGATAAGGGTCTCTGTGCCGTGAATGCCCAAAGTAAATGCTCGGTAATTATTAGTTGCTATTGTACACCACCTGGAAGGCTTCCCTTTAGAACCTTATCAGTATCTTTCTTTCCTCAGTTATTTCCCACTCCACCTAGTAACCTCACTAGATCTCATCAAGGATACTTCTCATCACTATGACCTTGCTCCTCTTTCCTTCCACCAGAGGTATTATGTTGACTCTCACCCCGTGAATTCATTGGCTAGAAACACTGTTGAAGAAAAATCACGTGGCCATGTCAACAGGTAAAGTAGGAGAGGCCCTATGTATTCCCCAGAGGGCATTTTAATGGTTACTTAAGCCATAGAATATCTGGCTGAGATTGGACTCAAGAGATGTACATTTTTTTAATGAGTAAGATCAAGTAAAAAGTTTAAATGTGGCGCCCTGAGAAGTTTTTTGGTTTCTGATCATGGAGACTTTAAAACAGCTGGACAGGCCGTTGCTTTGTTTTTGGAAAAACAACAGATGCACCCTTTAACTGCACTCACTTGCAGCAAGATCTTCGTTCTTGACAAAACTGTGGGGCCCCGCAGACTGAAGGTAAGTGTTGTGATTTGATCCATCCTCACTGTAAGATGGACTCAGAGCTAGGTCTCTGAGAATATTGACTTCATTTCTTCATTGGTTGACTTGTTTGCCTCTTTGTTCCTGTTTTACTTGTTTTCAGTTTTGAAGATTGCTTGCAGAAGATGAGGCACAAAGACAAGCAGCTTTACGGAAAGACTGAGCATGTGCAGGATCGCTTCAAGGCCCAGAAGGCATCATGGTGAAGAGAGACTTCCTCTCCAGTTCTCACAGAACTCAGCAATGCTCTGCCCGCCACTTTGGGAACTGCAGCTATGGGACCATGAGCATGATGCCCCATGCCCATCAGTCACAGCAGCAGGGGGTCTTCCTCAGGCAACTTCGAGGGTAATGGTTTTTAGTCAGGGAAGCTAGCACAAGGAAGTTGGAATATGAAGATGTCACACTGGGAGCGTGAGGCCTCCCTTTGAAAACTAGCAGACATAATGGTGCACGCAAATGCTGAGGTCCTGTAAACACAGGCAGGGGGCACTGTGATTCAGGTACCAAGAAAAGAGCTCTAATTTTATACAAACAGACTGGTGAGGACTTCTTCCAACCTTCTTATATTATAAATTAAAAATATATGATACAAACTCTTTAGGTGTCTTGGCCAAGATTATTCAGGGCAAGTGGCTTATGCATCAATATTTTGAACTATATAGTAAGTTATAATGATATAGACTAGGAAAGGAAAATTTGGCTTGCAGTAAGAATACCTTCCTTACCATTTATCAATCCAAAATCAGAACTTCAGATAAAGCCAAGTACAGATTTATCAGAAGACAGTATTTCTCACAAAGACAAGGGCCGCTGTAAAATGCTATAACAGCCCAACTCCTGGAGTGACTACTTATTTCTTACTAAGACATCATCCTCTCTAAAATTATAGACTATCAGGACATGTCTTTGAGCTTATTTCAGTAATAATAAAACATCCCACTCTTGGCGGAAGGAGTTAGGTCATATGACAGAGAAAAGCTGCCTGATTTATACTCCGTGTGCCAAGCCTCAGGCAGCAGGTTTCTGGACATAACAGTTGACATCTCAATTTTCTGTCCAAGGAAACAGAACCAGAGGTCCATTTCACAGTCTCGAACCGATATTGACCCCTTCACACACAACCCGATTTTGCTTTCAGCCCATCAAGCACTGCTTCCTTCACACTGCCTCCTACTCCGGTCTTTTACAATGTCCTGTAACAACTCTCTTTTCCTTTCTGTGTTGAAACATCCCACTGTTCCTTTGATATTTTAATATTTAAATGAGTCAGTGAACCTTACTTAGTGTGTCTACATTTTCGTCCCTCGTGGTTTTAGGCTGATTGGACTAGGAAACGATCATGTCTTATATTTTAAGTGCCCCTTTAAGCACACTTAATTATGTGTATTACATTGTGTCCCATAAGCAGAAGTAACAAACTAATCTAATTACAAACCAGAGGATGTTTATAGCATAAACGTTTCCATGCTACAAAGTTCTTGAGACCAAAGAGAAAAAAACTCTTTAAAACGAAAAAAATCACAGAGTTGCTTTTCTTTCACTTTACTAAGACTCAGGCTATACAGCTTATAATATAACAGTGATCAAAAGGAGGGCTTTTTTTTCTGACTGGTGTGACCCAGTGGACTGAGCACCAGCGAACCAAAGGGTCACCGGTTTGATTTCCAGTCAAGGCACACGCCTGGGTTGAGGGCCAGGTCCCTGATAGAGGGCACATGAGAGACAGCTACACATTGATGTTTCTCTTCCTTTCTTTCTCCCTCCCTTCCCCTCTCTAAAAATAAATAAGATTTTTTTTAAGGAGGGCTTTTTTTTCCTCTTTAGTAATATGACCCAGAAGTAATATAACGAGACCCTGTCTTGAAATATTTATGAAGCTCCAAATCCTCCTTCCAGGACCTCATTGTTTTCTGTTTCACAGAGAAGCAGGAAAGAAATCAGAAAAGAACATGCGCGAGCTCCCACCACCACATCTTCCCCCCTTCCTGCCACTGCACTGGTGTACTATGGGTGACCTCTCTGCATCTCACAAGGGCTGTTCTCTCTGCTGCTGCCCTAGATCCCATGTGTTTGCTCCCAGGCAAGGATATCCACCCAGTAATTCTCTTTCTTCTCCCAGGTCGCTTCTTCTCCCTGGTAGTCAGCATCCAAGACAGCCCACGCTGACCCTCAGCTCTGGGAGCCAGGCTGCTGGGTTATCCCTTCTCACACTGAATCAGGGGTGAATTGTGTGACCAACAGAATATTGCAGAAGCGATGGTATGTGATCTCAGATGTTAAGTCATAAAAGGTAGGGACACTTCCACTCTGGGGAAAGACACACTATGTCACGAGAACACTCAAGCAGTCCTCTGAGGAGGCCTGTATGAAGAGGAACTGAAGTGTCCTACCAGCAGCTCCAGCCAACCTGCCAGCCATGAGAGTCAGCCACCGCGGATGTGCAGCCAGCAGGCCCAGCCGCATCCTTCCTTCAGATGCCTGGGGCCTCGGCCCACCTTCTGAGAGACTCTGAGAACCCAACCCCGGTTGCTCCCAAATTCTTGACCTACAGAAACTGAGAGAAAGAATAAATGTTTAGTGTTCTTTAAGCCACTGCATTTTAGGATCATTTGTTATGCAGCACTGGATAACTATTACATCTCCTGTGATGTAAATACTTCATTTCCTCAGAGGAAAAGCCCTAGTCCTCTTATGTCTCACAAGACCCCTCAAACCCCCTTCATTATCTATGACTTCTCTAGCTTCATCTTCTGCCACCCTCCTTTGCCACCCCAGTTCCAGCTGTCATGACCTCGTCACCACTCCTCACATGTGCTTCAGGGCCGCTGCGCTCATGCCGTCCCTCCCTCCTCCCCCACCTCTCTCCAACCTTCGCTCAAACAACTCCCTCTCCCAGGGAGGACGTGCTGATCACCCTTCCAAAAATGCGGCTCCCCTACATACAGCACCCCCCACACACATTCTCCGTTTTTCCTCCCTCCTTTATTTTTTCCTTAGCACGTGTTATATTTCATATACCACATATATTATTATCTAGCTTATTTTACTAGTTGTGTGCTGAGTTGGTGCAGAAGTTTTTGTCCATTTTTAATATTCTACAACAGTGTTTAGTACATAGCTCATACTCCACAAAGATTTGTCAAATGAATACACAAGTCTTAAGGATAACAGTACCTTTAATAGTACCAGTTAACAGTACCTTTAAAAATGCCTCAAATGTAGACCTTTTGTGGATCATTCCCACTTTACAAAGCTGCTTCTGAAGTTTAGTGCTAGTATTTATGTGGGTCCTTAGAATCTGCATCTTTTGTTTTGTTTTGTCTTTATTATTTCTCTTAGTTGTAATTTCTCTATTGTCCTTTATTCTTGTTATTTTATTATGTTGCCATTCTATACTGCTTAAGACTTTCTAAAGTTAATATAAATATTGTTTCATTAAACTCAGAATAGATGATTAAAACTATCATTGGTTCCTAATCAATTATTTCTTTCATTGATTGAACGTTTAGTATTGTATGTAAAAGTTTATCATCAAACTCAAAGTCATGTAAATTTCCTTCTGTGCTATCTTCTACAAGTTTGAAAGTTTTGTGTTTTATATTTAGGTATATGATACGTATTGAGTTAATTTATGTGAAAAGTGTAAGGTCTGCAATGAGCTTCATGTTTGGCACATGAATTTTCTATTTCTTATTGGGAGAGTCTAGGCTTACTATTTTATCCAAGGGATTGCTCCATTTTATCTAGGTGATCGTATCTGTGTGCCTACAGTTATTTTTCACATTCCCTTTTCATTCTTTTAATATTCATGGTATCAGTAGCCCTTTCATTTTAAAAAAATATATATTTTACTGCTTGTGCTATTACAGTTGTACCAATTTGTCCCCCTTTGCACCATCCGTCTGGTACCCCCCATTTCCTCTAGCAATCCCCGCCCCCAACTTAGTTCATGCTCATGGGTCATGCATGTAAGTTCTTTGTTTACTCCACTTCCTATACTGTTTTTAATATCCCCCTATCTCTTTTGTACCTACCAATTTGTAGTTCTTAATCCCTGCACATTTACCCCCATTCTCATCCTTCCCCCTCCCAACTGATAACCCTCTAAATGACCTCCATATCTATGATTCTTTTTCTGTTTTGCTTGTTTCGTTAGTTTTATTTTTAGATTCAGTTATTGATAGTTGTGAATTTATTGCCATTTTAATGTTCATAACTTTGATCATCTTCTTTTTGTTAAATAAGTCTCTTTAACATTTCATATAACAATGGCTTAGTGATGATGAACTCCTTTAGCTTTACCTTGTCTGGGAAGCACTTTATCTGCCCTTCCATTCTAAATGACAGCTTTGCTGGAGAGAGTAATCTAGGTTTTAGGTCCTTGCCTTTCATCGCTTTGAATACTTCTTGCCAGCCCCTTCTTGCCTGCAAAGTTTCCTTTGACAAATCAGCTGACAGTCTCGTGGGAACTCCTTTGTTCCCATGGTAACTATCTGCTTTTCCTCTTGCTGCTTTTAAGATTCTCTCTTTATCTTTAAGCTTTGGCATTTTAATTATGATGTGTCTTGGTGTGGTCCTCTTGGCGTCCATCTTACTTGGGACTCTGTGCTTCCTGGATTTGTATGTCTATTTTCTTCACCAAATTAGGGAAGTTTTCTTTCATTATTTTTTTCAAACTTCAATTTCTTCCTCATTTGCTCCTCCTTCCAGCATCCCTACAATTTGAATGTTGGTATATTTGAAGTTCTCCCAGAGGCTCCTTAGCCTATCCTTGTTTTCTTAGATTCTTTTTTCTTCTTGCTGTTCTGATTGAATGCTTTTTTTCTTCCTTACATTCCAAATCTTTTATTTGATTCTCAGCTTCATCCACTCCACTGTTGATTCCCTGTAAAGTTTTCTTTATTTCACTTAGTGTAACCTTCATTTCTGCCTGGGTCTTTTTTATGCTATTGAAGTACCCAGTGAGTTCCCTGAGCATCCTAATAACCAGTATTTTAAACTCTGCATATGATAGATTGCTTATCTCCCCCTTCTTTAGTTCTTTATCTGGAGTTTTGTTTTCTTCTTTCATTTGGGCCAAATCTCTGTCTCCTCATTTTGGCAGCCTCTGTGTGTTTGTTTCTGTGTATTAGGTAGAGCTGCTTTGACTCCCTGTCTTAGAAGAGTGGCCTACTGTAGAAAAACGCATCTGTAAGCTGGGTGGCACAGTGCCTTAGGTAATTGCTAGGGCAGGGCTACCCATGTGAACCAGTTTGAGGGAGTCTCTGATATGGTGTCACCACTCTGTGGCTCTGTGTCAGGGAGGGCTCAGAAAGGGGTCTGTGTCCACTGACTGGCCTCTGGAGTTTTATCCAGGAAGAAGCTGTCCCGCAGCACTCATGCTGATGCCAGACACTTCAGTTTCTCCCTGTATGCCACTGATACCCGTCCAGCTGCTGCCCTAATGCTGGAGCCCAGAGGGAGTGAGTCTGTGTAAGTCCTAAGTCCATTGAGAGACCTTTAAAAGGAGACACCCAAGAATCCCCCAATTTCTTCCACCACCCCAGCCTCCACTGGTTTTTACAGCCAGAAGTTACAGGGACTTATCTGCCTGGTATTAGAACCCTGGGCTAGGTGGTCTGGTGTGGGGCAGGGATCCTTCACTCCTGAGATATCCCTCCTGATTTTTATCCACCACACATGGGTGTAGGACTGTTTATTCCACATCTCCACATCTCCACCCGCCCCCCCCTCCTACCCATCTGGATGAATGTGATTGCTTTTACTCCTTGGTTGCTGGACTTCCGCACAACTCAATTTTCTGATGATTCTGGGTGACAGTTGTTTTTCAGTTTAGTTGTAATTTTCACTGTGGTTGTGCAAGGAGGTGAGCTGTGTTTACCGACACATCCATCTTGACTGGAAGCCCCAGATTTCTAATAATAACATTTGTGTCATCTTTCTTCTTCTTTTTTTTAGTTAGCTTGTCTAGAGGTTTATCAATTTTATTGATCTTTCAAGTAAGGAGCTTTTTGTTTCATTGATTTTCTCTATTGATTTCTTGTTTTCAATTTCCTTGATTTCTACTCTAACTTATCTTATTTTGTTCTGCTTACTTTGGATTCAGTTTGCTTTTCTGTTTCTGGTTTCTTATATGGAAACTTAGATTATTGATTTCAGAGCTTTCTTTTCTAATATATGCATCCTTTGCTGTAAATTTTTCTCTAAGCACTGATTTCACTGCATCTCATAAATTTGATAAATAGCCTTTTCAGTTTCATTCACTTTGAAATATATTTTGTTTTAAGAACTCTCCTTTGATCCGTGAGTTATTTAGTGATGTGTTTTTAAAATTTCTAACATTTTGGGATTTTTCATCTGTTATTTCTGGTCTGAAGCATACTTTTGTATGATGTCTATTCTTTTAAATGTTTAAAGATGTGTTTTATAGCCCAGAATGTAGTCTATCTTGGCTAATGTTCTCTGTAAGCTTGGGGAGAATGTTTAGTTACCTATGGTTGGATGAAATATTATACAACTGTCAATTAGATCCAGATGATGATGGTGCTAGTCAGTTTCACTAGCTCCCTACTGTTTTTCTGCCTGCTGCATCTGTCAATTATTAACAGAGAGGTACTGAAGATCCAACTAAAATAGTGGATTTGTCTTTCTTTCTTCTTGTAGTTTTACCTGTTTTGCCTCGTATTTTGACACTGTGTTGTGAGGTGCATACATTGGATTATAATGTTTTCTTGGAGAGTTGACATTATCACTATGCAATACCCATCTTTATCCCTGATGATTTCTTTGTTCTGAGACAAAGTCAGCTTTGCCTGAAATTAAAATAGCCAGCTTCCTTTTGATTAATGTTAGCATGGTGTATTTTTCTTCATCTCTTTAAGTCTGTCTTTAAAGTTAAAGTGAGCCCTTACCATTGTGGCTAGGTTGGTTGGGCATTGTCCCGCAAAGTGAAAGGCTGCCAGTTCAATTCCTGATCAGGGCACAAGCCTGGGTTGCAGTTCGGTCCCTGGTCTGGGCATTTGCTTTCTCTTTTTCTGCTTTCTCTGGTTTCAGTTAATATTTGATATAATTCTATTTTGTCTCTTCTCTTAGCATATCAATTATACTTCTTTTAAATTATTTTCTCTTGAAATTGGCCTAGAGTTTGCAGTATACATTTAGAGCTAATTTAAATCCACTTTCAATAACATGATACCTTTCATAGGCAGTTCAGGTCATTTATAATAGACTATTCCCAATTCCTTCCTCCTCTCCCTTATAACATTGCTGTCACTCATTTCACTATCCACCAGCTATAATCACTTAATACATTGCTCCTATTACTTTAATGTTATCTGTTAAATAAATGAAGAATAAAAAATGTTCTACCTTCATTTATTCTATTCTACTGTTCTTTTCTTCACGCAGATCCAAGTTTCTGACCTATATCATTTTACTTCTCTGTGAAAAAACTTCTTTCTTCCAAGGAAGGTCTACCGGTGAAAATTTTCCTCAGTTTTGTTTGTCCGAGAGGTTTTTATTTCCCCTCCAGTTTCTAAAGTTAATTGTACTGGATGTAGAATTCTAACTTGGCGGGTTTTCTTTCAACACTCTAAATTAATTTCTCTCCATTCTCCCTTGCTTGCATGGTCCCAAAGAGAAGTCTGGTGTAATTCTTCTTCCTGCTCTCCTATAGGCAACATGTCTTTTCCCCTCTGGCTTCTTTCAGTATTTTGTCATTGTTTGATTTTTTGGAAAATTTTGAAATTAAACTTATTGGAGTGACATTGGCCAACAAGGTCAAGTGTATATTTCTATGATACATAATGTGTACATTGTGTTATGTGCCCACCATTTGAATATTATAGGCCTTTGTGTAGATTTTTTTATCCTGTTTTGTGTTCTCTGACTTTCTGTAACTGGTTTAGTATGTCATTAACTTTCAAAAATTCTCAGCCATTATTAGTTCAAATATTTCTTCTCTCTTTTTTTTGCAGTATTCTTATTACCTATATGTTATATTTTTTGCATTTTTTCCATAATTCTTGAACATTCCATTTCTTCCCATTTAAATTGCCTTCTCTCTACATTTAAATTTAGAAGTTCTTAGTGACATACCTTCAAGCTCACTGACTATTTCTCAGCTGTGGAAGGTATTCTTCATTTCTGGTGCAGCGTTTCTTGGGTTCCAGCATTTTCTTTTGATTCTTAGCGTTTTCATCTCTCTGTTAATATTTCACATCTGTTCTTCCATATTGTCCCCATTTTCCAACAGAGCTCTTAGCATGTTATAAATACTTAAAACTCCCAGTTCAATAATTATAAAATATCTGCCATATCTGAGTCTGGTTTTAATCTCCCTTTATCTCTTCAGACTGTATTTTTTTTCTTGCCTTTTAACACACTTTGTAATTTTTTGTTGAAAGCCAGACATGATATATTGGATAATAGGAGCTAAGATAAATAGGCCTCTAGTGTGAGGCCTTATGTTTATCTGGGAGGAGTTTGGCTGTGTCCAAATGTTTGCTCTGGCTGCAGGCGGCAGAGGCTTCAGTTTCAAGTCCTTTTGTCTCCTCCTCTGTCTCAGGCTTTTCTTAGAAACTCCTTCAACAGTGTGTCTCACAGATCTTCCCTTTGTAATCCACTCTTATTATACTGGAGCATCTTTATGATGGTCATAAAGTACTGGGGAATTTTATGATTAAATCTCCATTTTTCGTGAGCTAGAATTCGTGGGCTCTGACCTTCTGAAGAGTTTCTTAACCATGCCAGCTAGAAAGGCAGGAAGGGGCTCCAGTTGTCTAATTGCTCTTCTTGGTCAGAAAACACTTTCATAAAGAAGTTTCCCTTGAGGGCTAGACTTCATTTCAGGGAACTGAAGGCTGGGTGTATTTCAGAATGATTGTTCTTTCCCTGCCCTTGCCAGAAGCAGGAGGGAATTTTTGTCTGATCTGCACTGACAACCTCAAGGTGCTCCTGAAGGTAAAACCCACTGAAGTCTGAATATTCCCCTGACACTGGGTCCTGCCTCCCCAGGTTTTCAATGCTTCATTTAGTCCCCATCAGTTTTTAGCAAGTCCCCAATGACTGTTTAAGCTCTCTCTACCCATCGTTGCTACTCTAGCGGCTTCTGCTCCTAGTAAGCTGTGATTCTCTGCATTCACCTGCGTCTTCAGTGCTCAGGGCAATGATTTGCCCTGTGACCTCAATTCTCTGGTATCGGTGATAAGAATTGCTGATTTTCAACTTGTTTGGTTTTTTCTTACTGTGATGACAGCAGTGCCGACTTTGAAGATCTTCAAATACTAGTGCAGAAACCAGAAGTCCGAACAATATTTTACATATAGCTTTTGACTACATAAAATGGTGAGAGATACACAGATCTTATTACTGATATTTTATATACAAGAAAACTGAGGTGAAACTAACCTCAATCTACTTGTGAAGAGTCTTCCAATACGGATTTTTATGTTTAGTTATTAGTGCGAATGAACAACTTGAAAGAAAAATTTCAGCTTGAGCAGATCACCTATATTTGGTCTGGCTCTGTGGTTTGACGTGGAAAGTACTGAACTGAAATATTCTGTTATAAATATCATCAAGCCTGACTGAGCCCCCAACTCACTTTTAGATTTTAGGGAATTTACACTGGGAATCTCATTTTCTCCATGTGAATCTGAAGCAAAAACAAATCACACAATCATGAGGTCTCTTTTAATCACAAAGATCAAGTTTTATTCGGGCCCTATATTTCTCGGAAGAGACTGAGTTTGGGTGTATGTGTGTACCTGTAAATTTGTATGTGTGGAAAGGGGAACTTCAAATTTCTCTGAGGTGCTTAATTAATCCCTTCCCTTATACAAAAAGCCTTAGCTTCTTTAATTCTTTAAAGAACATGGTACTCTTCCCTTCTTTTATTTATCATACACTATGGTTTATAAATGTGAATGTTTATAGTAGGACTTCCCTTCAGGATACCTCCTCTTTGGACAGCACTTATGTTTTCTCCTACTTGTAACTCCACAACCATTACTAACCAACCACTGGATTGCCTCAGTTAAAGGCCGCTTCCTCAGAGAGACCTTCTTTGAACTCTCAGACTAGGAGAGAACCCAGCACTTCCCCTTTCTGAACTTGGTTATATCTGTGTCCCTTGCCATTCTGGAACCTCAGTGAATGGTAGCACCCCGTATAGGCCACAGATGCACTCCCAGAGCTAACAGTCTAGAACACAGCTGTTCAACAGAACTCTCTGTGATGACCGAAGCATTCTAAAATCTGCAACGTGGTTATGGAGCCCTCAAAAAGTGTCCAGTACAAGCAAACTACTGAATTTTTAATCCTCATATAAATATAATAGTCATAGGCAGTCTGTGGCTACATATCAGAGTGAGAAACAAAAGCAATGTTTCTTCAAATCTAAACCAGAATGTCAGGAATCTGCATTTTAACACATTCCCCCTCAATAGATTGATTCTTACTGTCAATATAATTTGACAACTATTGAGGTACAATGTGAGTCTCATGGAGGAAACTTAAAAGAAAACAATCTAGCCCTGGCTGGCGTAGCTCAGTGGATTGAGCTCAGGCTGCGAACCAGGCATCGCAGGTTCGATTCCCAGTCAGGGCACACGCCTAGGTTGCAGGCCATGGCCCCCAGCAACCGCACATTGATGTTTCTCTCTCTCTTTCTCTCTCCCTTCCCTCTCTAAAAATAAATAAATAAAATCTTAAAAAAAAAAAAAGAAAACGATTCTTGAGCCACACCCCTCCAGATTCTGGTGCAGGGCCCAGGTATCAGTATTTCAAAAACAAACAAATAAATAAGACAAAAAACCTCCCTCGGCCATTATAATGCGCAGCCAAGCCTGAGAAGCCTATATAGTTCTCATGTGGCACTCAGTACGAGTTAGATAAATGTGAGGATGCTTGTTCTGGTGCATTTATAAAGGCCTAGTGATGACAAGTAAAACCTTGTGATGTCACAAGAGATGTCAATGACATTAGTGATTCAGATGAATTTCTTAATACTCTGAAAAAATCAGCTTTAGATAATCTTTCACAACTGTGTGAAATTCCTTGGCCTTTGGTTTTATCCATAAGTAGTACAAATAATGCCTAGTTCTGTGATGTTTAGAGAAGGTGACATGGTCAGAGTTCCCTGAAAAATCACCTCTCCAAATGAACAAAAGGCTCTCTCATTTGCTGGTAGATTGACAAAGGGCCTGATGACCCCTGGTCAGAGTCATGGGAGTCACATGACCACGCACTCCCGCACAGAAGATGAGGGGAGGTGTTCCCCATCCTACCACTCTCAGGCCAGGCCTTCGGAGCTCCTGTGATAGAACATTCCCCTCCTCCAGCCAGGTGTGTAGGTCCTTGTTCCTACAGGAAGTAAAGACTGGCCTGGCAGCCAGGAGAGCCCAGGGAACAAGGCCTCAGGGTCTTGGTTGCAAGTGCCCTTCTGGGCCCCCTCCCAGGTCTCCCACCACAGATAACTGTCTGAGAAGGAAGTGGAGGCCAAGGCTGGCAAGGTGCCTGGGCGGCAGAAGGAAGAACAGAGCAGGCTCCGCACAGCAGCGCGGTGGAGGCGGATCTGATCGTGTCAGCACAGTGAGTACGGCAACTGAAAGTAAACCCACGTAACTTTGCAGGGGAGTGTCTCATGATTTTTCAAAACATGATAATGATTAAAAAGAAAAAATCAAGGCTCAGAATAAGTACGTTAAAGAACTGCTAATTTTAGCCAAGACACTGGCAGAGGCTGCCAGAAGATTTGAGGAAATTAACATGAAACTAAAACTGAAATCCCTGGAGTGGAACAAACAGTATCGGTCAGAAAACAGCAAACGTACACACACAAAAAGGCTGCATAGAAATTTAAATAGCTAGGAGAAATTTGGAGAAGTATTTATTAATAAAATTATTTTAAAGTACTAGAAAAAATGTATAAATATAGTTCAATAAAATACCAGTAGTCACTTGAAAGTAAACATTAAAAACTACTTTAAAGTGCATTAAATTAAAGTTTCTTTACAAAGTGATAGTGCTTTTCTTTTCCACAAAAATTTCATTGATTTAGAAAGACGTAAGCTTCCTTAGAGCAGTATTTCCAACCCACACTGCAATTACATCACACGCTTTGTGAAATGTACTAGAGCTGTATGCAATAAACTTCATTTATCTGCAGGAAGTAACTTTAAGTGAAGTAACACTGATTAATGTGCACTCAGCAGTCAAAATGCAGGTCGTGCACCCTGATGAGCACTCAAATTACTCTTTCAGGGGTGAAATCTGGGAGGTTCGGGGCTGTCAGTATTCTTCATAGAGCCATCTTTTCACTAAAATGATTTGCTACCTTTGAAGTTTTGACATTCTCCTATCAATGTGCTTATGAAGGTTTTGTTTCACTTTGCTTATTTTTTTAACATTCTTTTAAAAAATTGGTTTCTTAGCTAACACCTAATTCTGTGTCTCTTTAGTCCCGTGATATCCTTCCCAGGCACCTCCTAGCCCTGTGACCTATTGCTAAATCTTAGCAAATTTCACCTGCCTGCTTATGTAAGCCACTGCAGGGCTAAAACATTTTTCTTGAAAGAGTGTGACTGTGTCTGTGTTTAAATAAGCCTCCCTCCGTGTCTCTTCCTCAACTCCAGCCCCATGGTGGATGCTATCTTACTAGCAGTTTTGTTGTTGTTTTGTTTTGTTTTTTAAGAAAGTACACACAATTTCAAACAGATATTATTCTTACTAAAATCAATTCAGCACTTTTGAAATTATCCTTGTTTTCAGTCAAATTACCCATAATAATGCCCGAGAACATGTATTGTAAGTGGTTTTATATTTAACATTGTCTGTAAGAACACGTAAGGAGCAACACCTGCAAAAATGAAACACCTTAAAGTAAATGCTTATCATTGTAAAATAACAAGGAAATGTGATTTCAGATGTACTTTATTCAATACATATCCAAAAGAACTTGTCACTATGACATTAAGTCTGGAGGCAAATTTTAAAAAGACTAGATTACCCTCAACTCTGTTTCAAACAGTTTACATGGAGAAGTGAACCAGAAGGTCAGTGTGCAAAATATAAATTCAAGATGGTATTGTGGGAAGACTCTGGTTTCTTCCTGTGATTAAATGACTTTTTTGTGTCATTTTTTTTCTTATGTCGCTTGCACAAATAAAAAAGTGAATTATGTTCAGTAGCCTTTTCCAAATGTTGTCTTATGAAAAATACCTGATTCCTGGCTACTTGTGGTTTTAGGTCTTTTCTTCATAGGGGAACCAGAACTTCTGAATAAGCTCAGCAGTGCTGTCCGACAGAACGTTCTGCAGTGAGGGGAATGTTCTCCATCTGCACAGTCCAGCACAGTAGCTGCTGGCTCTGTGTGGCTGTTGAGCACTTAAAATGTGTGTAGCCTGGTTGAGGAACTGAATTTTTTTTCTATTACTTAATTGTAATTCATTTAAATGAAATGTAGTTGGCCGTCTGTGGCTAGTGGCTACCAGATGACACAGAGGGCTGCCGAGCTAGCTGCCTCTCACTGTTCTGCTGGCTGGCTGATAGGATGATGCAACACACCACGGGTGAACTTCTACTTGAGGATGTTCCTGAAAGGGTTTTTCAAGAATCTAAATTTTGAACAGATTTAGGAGATTCTTGAGAAGATCTTTGGGAAATTCTTCTACCTGCTGAGTTTCTTAAAAAGTCATAAAGATAGAGGATTTTGTGAAGTATTTAAAATAATACACACTGTGGTACTAAAGATGAAGAAAAGTACATTTACCTCTAGCGGATCCTGAGCACATAGCAGCAATTCAACCTAAAAGTGCCTAGAAGCTCCTGTTGGAAATGCAACAAAAGGTTTTGCTTGTTACAGCTCTGATAGTTCTGAAAGTCTTCACACACGTGGTCTCATTTGATTATCACAACAATCACCTTAAATAAACAGACTTCTAAGTCCACAGATCTTTTCATTATACCTGTCTACATACAAAGAGCTTTTTATGCTGTAATAAAACTGTTTCTAGACCTTAGAAGAAGTGAGGCTTTCCAGCTGTGAAGGCAAAGTTTTTTTGTAATTATAGATTAGAGATCACAAAGTTTTTTTGTAAAAAAATAATAATAATAATAAATGAACGTGAAGTATGAATATACCATCATTTTGTAATGTCCTAATGCTTTATCCGGAAGGAATAATTTCAGTATGCTTTTGAAAAACTCAATAAATATCATGTATTGATCACAGTTTGTTCACAGATTCACAACTTGTTCATTTTTTTATGTTTATTTCTTTTATTTCAGAAACGCTTGCAAATTCCATCAAGTCTAAAGTGAATCAGCTCACTCTCAGGCAGAACTGGAACCATGAGCAACAATGGAACAGACCTAACCATCGGTTTCATCTCCTCTTCTGCAGCCATCCTTTTGTTTGGCTCAAACTATGTGCCACTTAAAAAATATAACACTGGTGATGGTAATTACTTTTTCTTCATTGTTAACTTTAAATTATTTTTAAATACAAAGTTCTCTATTTGGGTCTTTTAAAAATGATGGCTACAAAAGTAAATTTTGTTGAACCGGGTGCCAAATGAATGGAGCTTAAAATAAATCATTTGATAATGTCAAGCCAATTGATCTGAGAGGTAGTCATTATAGGACAACCTTACGACTGTGTTTCATGGTAAAGCTAGGATGAATAGTCAGGAAAGATTTCTGGCTATATCTGTTATGTTTACAAAAGAAGGAAGGCAATTCATTCTACTAATAACACTTGTTTTGAAAACAGCAACTTCCAAAACGATTGATAGAACAGAGGACAATTTGAGTATAACACGAATTTTGTGTTTCCTTAAGTGCAGTTTTAACTCTGATCAAACACTGGGCGAACACAGAAAACTTCATCCAGATGGATGAAGATGCACAGTAATCCATAAAATGCACTCACACACACACCCCTTAAATGTCCCCGAGCTCCCGCTGTACCACAACCTTTCTCGTCTCGTCTCGTGTTAAAACATCCCGTCCACCACCTTCACAGGAGCTTCCAAGCTGCAACACTTCTGATGCTACTTCCATAGGCAAACTTCAGGTCTTTTCATGTTATAGAGCCATATGTATTGTAGCATTTGTGAATTTCTTAACTACTTCACCAGTGCAGTAAAACTATACCATCATTTTTATTAGATTCTGGTCTTTTTTTTCTAACATGTTGTTGATGAAGTTTTTGTGTTGTACCCTAGCCCCAATTTCCCCATAAGCTCTGTGGTTTTGACTGCATGATTTTGCATAGTGCAGTGATTTTTAGGACTGTAATGTCACATTGTAGTAGAACTGACTGTAATGTGCATTTCAGGGAAGAAGCAACAGTTCTTTCTATCTACTTGCCTTTTATATTAATGCCAGGAGAAGGGACTGGACATGTTACAGTGAACGCCTGTTAGGAAACAGATGCGTTGTTTCCCCGATTCCTTATGTCTTGATGCAACTTAGACTGAGGAATTACAATTCTTTTTCCTCTAGAGCCTTTCTTTTCCTTTGGAGTTAGAAAAGGAATGGAAACTACTAAAAGAGGAACATAAAACACACTAAGGGATAGAGAACCTGGCTTTTCGGTGTTTCTCAACTGTGTGACCCTGGGCAAGCCTCGTCAGCTCTTTCGTTTTCAGTTCCCATATATAAAATGAAGAACTTGTAAAATGATGTCTCCTTTCATTTTTACGATCCTACATTTTTTCATCTGAAAGGTTAACAGCCATTTTTATTTTGCTCCACAGAGACAGGCAAACATCTTCCAAAGTTAGAGTCAGAAGTGCCACACTGAGTTATCACTGCCTTAGTATTTCTTTGAATATCAATGTTTCCTTTATCTTTTTTATTTTTTAATTATATTTTTCCATTACTGTTTAACTCCCTTATGTCCCCCTACCCCCGGCAACCACCACACTGTTGTCCATGTCCATGAGTCCTTTTTCCTTTCGCCCAATCCCTCCACCCCCAACCCTCGATGGTGCAGAAGCCTGACAAAGGTACAGATATATTGCACATCACCACGTGATGTTCAGATAACTGGCAAATGGCAACCCAGAGCATAGGAGGAGAATAACTCTGACCTAGAAGGCTAATTCTTAGGTTTGTAACATCTGGCTCATCACAGGCATTCAACTCTAATGGTGTGAGGTTTATGTGTGACCCTAAATGACTTTATTTTTTCACAGAGGTGGCATAAATGATCGCCAAAGGTTGATCACTGTTATATGATTCTGAAGTTCTTAATGCCATGTTTTTGGTGATGGACAGCACAAGATGTGGCATCTGAATACAAATAGAGACTCGATCTTGCCAGTGTTCTTTAACAGAAAATCTTCAATTTGTCTAATAGGTGGGAAAAGGTGTTAGGCAGGAATGCACTGCTTAGTAAGCTTTAGGGTCATACAACCTAGGTTTAAATCCCAGTTCTGCAAACTGCTAGCTGTTTGGAGAAGTTGCTTCATCTCAGATTCATTTTCTGTCTTTGAACTAGGGTTAATTATGATGGACAGCAATTGTGAGAATTATATTAAATATGCAAAGTTCCTGGCATACAGGCATTTGATAAATTGGTATTCCTAAGCATTAACCCACTCTCATCAGTTTGAACCACTGACACCAATTTCCTCTATTTCCAGGAATGTTTCTCCAGTGGGTACTTTGTGCTGCCATTTGGTTGGTTGCCTTGGTGGCAAACCTGATATTACGTTGCCCTAAGTTTTGGCCTTTTGCAATGGTTGGGGGCTGTATTTGGGCAACAGGTAAAGTATGAAATAACTTATCATTTAATACTCTAATCAGTTTATTCTGTGATTAAAAGATAACTCTGGTTCATAATAAAAGGAAATGGCACAAACAGCAATTCTGAATAGTCCGTAGCCATAGATACTAGAAATTGGCAATTTAATTTCTCTCATTTCAATGTTCCATAAATACTTTTGGTGCACTTTCTGACTCCTCTTAACTATATATTTCTTGGTCCCTGATTGAAAATTACAGCAAAAATATTACAGTTGCTCTATATCTGTTCGAACACAACTCATATATGAGTTTAAGTGCTCTGGCCTTTCTTCCTATAGCATGTTTATCAGAATATATTCATTAAATAGTACTCTGTATATATTGTTTTTAGGACTTGTGTGCTTAAATTGGGCAAGCACAGATACATTATTTCAAAAGTACCGACAAAAACAAGAACAAACAAAAAACTTCCCTCTGTTGCCTTATCAATACCTGAAATTATATAACTAGAATTTATGCTTTTGCTTAGCCAATCAAGAATTTATAAGTACCCCCCTAGAGAACTTTCTTCTTTTTAGCAAAGAGAAGTATCAAGGTTCTTTAAAGGTAATGTGATTAAAAGCAAGTAAATTTTAAAATGTCAAAAATTTATTGGGCACTCAATTGGAATAAATGACTTAGTGAAGTTCAAGAATTAGAGGACAAGAAAGTTAACTTTTAAATTTCCCCTAGCATTTAAATTATTATCCCTCACTTATACCTTAGTGTGATTGTGTTTATCATGTCTGCTTGAGATAGAGGAACAAAGAAAGCATTCATTCATCCTGCAGATCTTGATAACCACCCCATAGTATTTATATTCACCCGGCAGGTTCCCGTGGAAGTCAGTTGAGGAGGGGTCTCATTTTAAATATGTTGCAGATGTGGGTGCTACAGGTAATAGTAACTGATTGGATTGGACAGTAGACACAAGAGGAGCCTGTGATGATGTAGGGATTTCATTGTAGGTGGTCAGGAGGTTGGTGGTATCAATGACCAGATGAGGAAAATGGGGGAAAGAACCTGTTTGAAAGGGATAATGATGAGTTCAGCTTGGGACCATCTGAGTTTGAAGTCCCTGATGTTTCCTCAGTGGGGAACATCTAGCTGGAGATCTCTTATTGACGGTTGGAAACATAAAATTGTGAAGAAGGTTCAGACTAGACCTATGTATTTAGAAGCATGCCTCTCTAGTTGATAGCTGAAATCGCAAAATTAGCCAAGTGTCCAAAGTACGATATAGCAAGAGGGGGAACCTGTTTTAGGGAAAATGTTTGGTAGGTACATAAATCTACAGAGAAAGAGCTGAAGAGAGGAACAGGAGGGAATCAGAAGATGAGGTCATCTTGGAAGTCAAGAGAGGCAAGCTTTCCAGAAAACATTTCTGTACCGAAGCCAGACTGCTGAGGGGCTAAGAACTATAAAAAAAAAAAAGATCGTGGTTTTGGCCTGAATGACCCTCAAGAGAACAAAGCAATGAATCCTGAAATACAGAACACGAGTCAATGAGGATGGAAGGGCAAGATCTGGGGTCATAGTGGGCCAAAGACAGTGGTTGGCACTGGCTCAAGTCTAAGAGGATGATCACTACTAATTTAATCATTGATGGCCACTGCAAAGACTCAGAGAACAGAGACCAATGCTAAGGTCGAAAAATATTGGTGCAGTCAGGCAAGGAGCTGTTCAACTTTGTTTTGTTTTGTTTTGTTTTGTTTTTGGCATGATTTTGCTCTGAGCCTAGGTCTTTTAGCAATCATAATTATGAGTTTAATGCAAAAGTGTGGTTATTTTATCTAAAAATGAGGAATTGTGCTTACTAAATTTGGTCAAATCCCATTAGTTTCAGTTGCAGTTAAAATAAAAATTAATTCAATTTACAAATGTATTTCCTGCATTGAAAATAATACCTTTCTTCTTTATGTTACATCTACAGGGAACATTGCTGTTGTCCCAATTATCAAAACCATTGGTTTAGGCCTTGGACTCTTAATCTGGGGATCATTTAATGCCTTAACTGGTTGGGCAAGCTCAAGGTAACACAAAACTAACTATTTTGGCTAAGATTCTCTGAGTTCGTACTGTATGTAAGGCTACCGTTAGGGATTCATCTAGCTGAGAGTAATAGCATATGGTTCTTATCCTTTCAGAGATTGCAGCTAAGATACATGCATAAAATATGGTACCTTTAATTATTATTTACCCTAAGTTTTAAAGAAGCAAGCTAGACATTTGATCAAGATATAGTAAAGAATTATCTCTATGGAAAAAAAGTAGGGAGAGACAAAGGGAATGTTTATCTTTTCTTTCCATTGTGTGGCAATTTGTTGGACATGTTGTATGCATCATTCTTATCTTATTTTTACGAATATATGAGGTAAACACTATCTTATAAGAGAGCTGATACTCAAAGAGGTTGAATTACTTGCTGAAGGTCACAGAGCTAATAAGCCAGGATTCAAGCCCATGACTTCTAGTTCTGAAATATAGATATTCTTCCCTCTACAGTGTGGGCCAGGGACAGCAGACCTGGGCCCAGCTTCCCAGACTTGTTTGTAAAGGAAGTATTATTGGAACACAGCCGCACTGCTCCATCTCAGTATTGCCTCTGGCTGCTGCTAGACTACAGTGACAAAGCTGAGCAGTTGCAAGACACCATCCAGCTCACAAAGCCTAAAATATTTACTCTCTGGTCCTTTAAGGAAGAGTTTACCAATGCCAATTCTAGAGCAGGGCTGTCCAGCACAGTCACCACAAGCCTCATGTGGCCATTTATATTGAAATTTACAACAGTATGGTGGCTACCAATGGGAGGGTGTTGGGAAGGGTAAAGAGGGTCAACTATATGGTGACAGAAGATTTGACTTTGGGTGGTAAAGACAATGCAGTATACAGATGATGTATCACAAAACTGCACACTTGAAACCGGTATCATTTTATGAACCAATGTCACCCCAAAAGTTTTAACGTTGAAATTTTGTTTAAATTTAAAAATAAATAAAAAGCCAAAAAAAATTAAATTAATTAAAATGTGATCAAATTAAACATTCGGTTCCTTAGTTGTAACCACTCTGCAAGTGCTCAACAGCTGTACCTACCTAACGGTGAAGCTGTGGTCCAATGCAGCCGTAGAGCGGCTCCTAGTCCCAGGGAGTTCCGCTGGCCTGCACTGCACTGCACCGCTTGGTCAGCACTCAGACTAACATTCAAGGAGAGGGTGGAAAATGAGTACAAGGGAGGCTATCACTTTTACCTTCCGTTTTCATAGCCTCTTCCCACTTAAGCACTACAACAACTTCAGTAATAGCCAAACAGACTAACCTGCAATCCCTTCCTTCCTGTCCCTTTCCCCATTTCTCACCCTGCTTTTCATGTTCACTAATTTCTTTTTTCCTTCTTTCCTCCTTTTCTCTTGCTCCTGGGTGTTTCACTGTGATTGCTGGTAATGATCACTATGATGTCAAGGTGTGAAATAAAAGGAAATGAAGGTGATGCCGAAGAATGGGAGTCTTTAATAAGCAGTTATTTACAAGTCTATTTCAAATACCGTACAAAACTGCAACCAACCAATTAGCATTCAATTACCCACTTAATCTATTTTCTTCTTCTTTCATCCTTAGTCTTAGTAAGAAAGGGACACTGGTACTGGTACTTTTTACATGTACTAACGTGTACTAACTCATTTAATCTTCATAAGAAATCTATATGGTAGGTATAATTATCCCCATTGAAAGATGGGAAATTGAGACACAGTGAAGATAACTTATCCAAGTCACAGTAAATGAGGAACCTGGGATTTGAACCTGAATTCATGCCCTTAAACACTATGATGAACACAATTTCAACAGTATCAACTAATGTGACTTTCTTAATTTCCAGGTTTGGCTGGTTTGGAATGGATGCAGAAGAAGTAGCAAAACCACTGCTCAATTACATCGGAGCTGGGCTCTCAGTAGTAAGGTGCACAGCTATTTCTAATGACTTTGTTATTCTTGGAAACATGTAGAGTACTTTTTAAGCATCCTGACGTGTTTACATTTTGTAGATCCACATTTCACAAATTGACACGATTTTCCTCAGATTCTTCATTTGCATTGACAGACTTGGCTTCAGAGGACAGAAAGCTCCGGCTCCGGGGTCAGGAGCCCAAGCATTGGTTCTCAAAAGGTCTGAGACCTGAGGAAAATGCTCTTTTTAAGCTCACTTTCACTATCTGTAATATTTAGAAAATCATAATGCATGGATCAAAAAATAGGATTAAATAGCACAGTAAAGTATTTTCAGGCTGAAAAATGCCATGTCAGTAAGCATTGGGCTGGCTTCCTGAGGCCCCAGGAATAGCCACTGTTCTCTCTTCTCACTCCGTGCCGCCTAGCTTCCACTTCCCCGTCACCTCACCCCACTCTTCTTAACCCAGTTAGGTGACCAGACCTATTCCCTATGCTAACACACACCCAGTTAAGTGTTTGTTAGATATATCTGTGTCTAGCTGTGCACTCTGTATGAATGAGGATGAACATGACTCTGAATCTCCATTTGGCAGTGTTCAGTCAGTTAAACTCGAACAGAAATTAGGTCACCTCACATTCCGTCCCCGTTCCTCTCTGGACCGCATTTGTATTCCCCGTCAGTCCTTCACATAATGGATAGCACTGCCTGGAAAGATTTTAGTACTTTTTTATTCTTCGGGGAAAGAGCACTCTATTTCCCTTCCCCCTGCAATGATGACTTTTCCCCAGCCACACTCAGGAACAATATCTTTGTCATTGAAATGTTGCCTTAGAGAGTGTTTTCAGGCCAATTGGAGAAGAAATAACGTTGATTATTCTAAAATAGCAGATTCCTGACATTTTTGGTTAGAGGCAATATTATGTATTTTGTCCAATTCACATAGCATTCTAGCTTTGAGTAGCTCTCTCAAAAACAATTTCTTTACACCTAAAAATTGTAATGTTAGCATGCTGTAGTTTTGACTTAATGGTGATTTAAGACCAGTTTGCCCACTCACCAGGCATGGTTTTTCTCCATATTCCTTTTCTTTATAAAATGTATATTCTCTAAAATTACATATTATTCATGTTCTACCACCTCTACCTGTGTCACCTTGGGCACATCACTTAATTTCTCCAAGCTTTGGTTTCTCTATCAGAGGATAAATTTGGAATAATAATTGCATCAACCTCATAAAATATTTTGTGGATGAAATGAAATAAAATATGTTAAGTTCTTTGTATAGTATTATTTTTCTATATGTTGGGCAAAGGTATTTTTATTAATAACTATTTCATCTGCAATCACTATTTCCCGCTTGGATGTGCATTGTCCAACTCTGCGGTAAACTAATCACTGTACCCTGGACTCCTGTGGCTTGGTTTGGAGCTTTGTCTGTGGCAGGAAAATGCAATGATCCCTTTTCCTACTGTGTCCTGCCTCCCTTCTATGCTTCTTTACTGCAAGGAGTTTCTGGAGCCTTTTATTTCATTATATTAACTCAGTTAAATCAGTTGGTTCTGGAGAGCATCCAATGAATAAGCTTGGAGCTTCATGGTTAGTATAAGGAAAGTTGGAATATGATTCCACTAGCTTAGATGTTGCTTTTCTTTTTAAAATTGAAATTATTACTTCTGTACAACTCAGTTTTTAAAGGATTGGGTGGATTATTTCTAGCCTTCCATTTTCCCTGTGTGATGTCTAAGGTAACTATTAGTCAGTCTCTGCAACCAAAACTGCTCTAGGCATTTTAAATAGCAGAAGATTTAACATAGGGGATTGTTTACAAAAGTGTCATGAGGCCCAGAGGAGCAGGAGGAAGGTGATGCCACCGTACACCTGGGAGTGCACAGTCTGGCCAAACACCACTGGAAAAATTGCCTCTGCCCTGAGCGATGGCTACTGCAGAAATGTCTGGAGGCATCATCAAAACAAAATGGTATCTCCCACCTTGAATCCCATGCATATCCCTCCCATTGGCAAAACCTAGCTACCAATACAGTCTGAGAAAATGCGGTGTTCCGTCCTCTAGACTGCATGTTCAGGGGAGAGTATCCATGAGCAAAGTGGAGCTGACACCAAGAAACAGTGTCCAGGACACTCTGGATATGTTTTAATGAAGATCCAAGAGTCAGAGTTCATTAAAAAACATATTTTCTTTTCTATTACAAAAGAGATGTTCTGGATTATCCTTGAGTTTACTCTTCATTCTCTTCTCACTTAACTAGAGAGTTGTGTTGTGAGGAAACCCAGACCTTTGTTTGTAGCCATTACCTTTCTTCAGAGCCACAGTCCTCACGTCTCACTCCAGACCAGGCTAGACATCTCTGCATAGATGCCTCCCAGGCATCTCCCACTCAGTCTCAGGAGAGACAACCTATGGAGGGGGGCCCTGCTAGATCAGAGATGGTCAGAGACAGAAGTCCGCATGGGGAGTTGTGCGATGAGTTGGGCAAAATGCAGAGAGCAATGAAAATCAAAAAGGAAAATTAAATTTCTAATGGAAATTATTATGGAGCCATTCAAGTTTTTTAAAGCAAGTAAAAGATTGAACTAAGGAAGCTATCTAGAAAACATTTACTTTTTACATGAAAAATAGCTCATCATATGCACTTTTTCATACTTAGTACCTACACTGTTTCAGTCCCATATGTACTCTGGAAAAATTATATATTGCTATAACTTTTGAACCATGCAAAGGTATTAAAAGTGAATGTTATAAGTGTATCAAAGTCATGAGTTTTCTTACATTGATTTAATATTTTAATATGTTTGCATAATTCAAAAGTCAAGAGTAAGTGAGATATTTATTGCAAAGATTTTGGACATGAATAGACAGTGCATTATGAGAGATGTTAAAGGGGAAAAGTCATTAGGCTATGCACATGCTTTTATATCTTAAAATACATTCTAGAGGTCTTTGTTTATCAGAGCATAAAAGGCATCCTTTTTATAGCTGCATAGTATTCCATTGTGTGACCATGAAGGTCACCTTGTCTGAGAGCAGAGGCTCCTGTGTTATAGGTCCTGGAACATATTGGTAAGGAAGGCCAGGAGTGGGCACACCTGTGGCTTTGGTAGATGGCCCCACAGTCTCCTCCATGGGAGCTGCACAGTTCCGCACGCCCACCAGGGGTACCTGTCTCCTCTAGCTGTCCAGCTGAAGACGTCATTAAACCTTGGGATTTTTTTTTCAACATAATAGGTAAAAACTATTATTTCAGGGTAGTTTTTATTTGTATTATTTTACCATGTAATTCCAGGGTTAAGCAGTAATAAAAAGAAAGATGGAGACACTGACTGAAACAAGAAAATCAGGAGAAAGATCTGATTGAGGGGAAAGCTTATGAGATTAGCTTTTAACCTGCTGCGGTTAAGGACAATGAGAGGCGCCAAAGAGAATGGCGGTCCTGGAGAGAGGGCAGGGCCCCCGCAGAGGCAGTTTGGAAGTCATCATCACGTCAGTAGAACTTGACTTAAGCTGTGTTTTTCCTTAAAATTCAAGCAACTTGATATGAACCGGGGTTCCTGATAAATATCGCTAACATTTATTTTCTTTACAGTGCCTTCATATTCTTCTTCATCAAAACTGAAGTACCAAAGAACACATATTCTGTGGACACCACACCATTAATGACAGAGCATGTGAGTACAGTATGGGAGACAGCGTGCTTTGAAACATAAAATTAAGGTAAAAGGAAAGTGCATAGATTTAAAAGAAAAATGGAAAGACAATGTTTTCTGTGTTTTTTATTTTTCCAGCCAGGGTTATCTAAAATACTTATTACAATTAAATTTATGTAGCAATCAGTATTTCTCCAGGAAAGCTTCTCAGCAAACACAGAAGTCTATTTTTACTAACAGTAGAGTCCTACTAGAAGCTGTACATGCAAGCCCATATTTTGGAATGATTTAAGGGTTTCTACAACAGGAAGGCCCTGAATATTGCAGAGAACTATGAAAGTTACTTTAGAAAGGAGGAAGGAGGAGGCTTTTACCCTAGGCCCAGGAAGGGCAGGGGCCAAATAGATCAGAGGAAGCCAATGAAAGTGTAAGCCACGTCATACAAAAGTAGGAGTTGCATTTTATTTCTTTCCTATTTCTGTTTTCTGCCACATCCTGTTCCACTCAAAGGTAAAGATAGGAAATAGGTAAGCAGTGACTGTGTTGACCTCAGTGACCCTAAACTGATCTGGAAGAGCAAATCCACATTAAATGGGGACAACCTTTAAAAGAGACGTGACACCACAGACGTGCCATGGCTACTTAGGTAAAGTGATTTGAAGGCAACCCCCTCATCGCTGGGAGCCCCATTGCTGAAGGACTAGAGAGTCTTTTCTCTTTCAAGTACCTCTTCTATCTGCGGAGGGCTCCGTGGTCTCTGGTTGCCGCTGAGTCCGACATTTCACACCCGCAGGGAAGTGTTGCCTTCCTGGAAGATGCTGCCTTTCTACTCCTTACTTCCAAATTAATCTTCTCTTCTCTCTTCTCCTATCAAAACTCTTATCCGCTAAGATGGCTGAACCCTCAGTGAAACTGACACTCAGGTTAAATAAAATCAGTTAAATGTAAGAGAAACAAGATTCATGCATCCAGAAGCATCTTTAATCAGGGAAGTGCTTTCATGCGAATGGAGGAGTTGGGGTGAACAGAAGTTGTCTGGTGTTCCTTGCCTATTTCAGGGTTCCAGATATGCCTCCTAACCAAATACCCTTCAAACAAAGGAGCAAAAAATTAAAATAACATAAATGCAATTTGTTGGTAGATAATCTGGAAGGGCAAATCTAAGATGCATAAACAGCACGATCAGTTAGTATGCAACCCTTCAGCATGGTCTCCTCACTTATCGCCAAAGGAAAACTTGACTTAGCACATGACAAAGAATTCAGATTGAGTTTCTTATCTCTTACAAAAGCAGGAGGAGTGTCACAGCAAGGAACTTCAGCTAAGAGATGAAGCTGATTACATACAATAGTAGAAATACATTTTTATCAATACTCTCCATAATTTGTCCTGATTTACAGTATTAGCCTAATCTTGAAACACGGCTAGAACTTTTTTACTAATTTCAGTAAAAACAAAGTTTTCTGAAAAAAAATATGCCTCTTGATCTAAGGCAGTCCATAGGAGAGTCTGAGTTTTCCTTGGCTCTCATTTCTTTGCAGATTATCAAAATATGCAAATGAAATAAGCATTAATAACTTTTATTAATTTTGACAGATATATCAAAATAACCATATGTCAAAACTGTAAAAAAATTTACATGGACAACTTACCAACTACCAAACCATTCTGAATTACAGAGGATAAGAATTGGAAACAATTGGATAGGAGATTGCACAGAATCAGAACACTTAGTATAAAATGTTCACATTTTTAAGTATGTTTGAAAGAGTAGAGAAAAACACTGAAAATCTTTTTGTCACCACTGTGATTAACAACCAAAAGCTGTTTTTTTTTTTTTTGGTTTGTGCTAATGTTGTCAACAGGTGACCAATGGCGAAACTCAAGATCCCTGTCCTGGTTACTCCTGGGTGGACAACCTTTCCACCGTGCACTCCCGCATAGTGTAAGAGGGTCTACTACCCTGTCCGATATTTGGTTAAAGCAAGGATTACCAGAGTGAAGTGATGTACATCTGAGTTCAAGAAGAAACTGGTAATACAAGCTCTGACTTTTTTGGCTCCTTGGTGAAGAGCCTTTCTTGGGCCCTGCTGAAATTTTAGATACAGAGGTCCTCGGTCTCGGTGCATCTAGGAATTCCTAAGCTACTCGAGTTATTTCTACAGCATTATATTCCTTAAAGCTCTATGAAAATAGACTTCAAAAATTTGTTTGTAAGTTTGGAGAGGAATGCTTTTGCCTAAAACTCACCCCTGTTCCATACCATTGTCCTTTTGTATTAAGTTAAAGGGACTGTTCCAAACCACTAGTCACCTCCCCTCAAAATCAACAGAAACGCTGGCTTCATGGCAGATACCAAGTCCAAGGAGTCACCACGACTCCAGTGCTTAAGATGAAACATGTCCTTCTTACAAAGGGTAATGTTTTACCTTAAATACCTAGAGTATTTTATTAAGGCAGGGCTTCCTCTTGACCATGTTGTAGTCAAATAAGATGCAGGCAAATCTGTGGATCTCCACATTTGTTTTGAACAGCCTCTGTTTAGAACTTACTCTGGCCTGGCCCTGTGCTAGATGTCATGCAGGGTTTTTAAAAACAGGATAGGGCTCAGTGTCAGTCCGCAGATACTTCAAAATGTAATTAGAGAGCCAGGTTTATTTATGGAGGCTGTATAATATGATAGCAACATTCTCATCTGTGTAATGACAATTTATATTAATAATCGGTATATAACTTCTGTAAATCATGTGTTTCCAAGGTTAGACAGCAGAGGACCGAAGCTGCACTCAGCCCTGATGCCACTTTGACCCTGTGGAGTGTTTCTTTGGCTTCTGCCAGCCACAGAGCTCGAGAGAGGGGGGCGATTTTGGCATCATTGCTTGTGACTTACATTTTGAAGCATGCCTTCATTATGATTCCATTTGTGTGTTTGTCGGAAATAGTGTTTTTGACCAAGGTTAATAATGATTTATTTGTGTTTTAAGGGGATGCAGTCTTGCAGTGATATCTGGAATACTCTATGGATCGACATTTGTGCCAGTCATTTATATCAAGGACCACAGCAAAAGAAATGACAGTGTATATTCAGGAGCGAGCCAAAATGGTGAGAGTAAAAAGTTATTTTATTTTGTCAATAAACTCAATACCTCATTTTCTACTTAAGAAAGATGAAGGGATTAGCCCTGGCGAGTGTGGCTCAGTGGATTGAGCACTGGCCTGCAACCTAAACATCACAGGTTCAATTCCTGGTCAAGGCACATGCCTGGGTAGTGGGCCAGGTCCCCAGTTGGGGGTGTGTGAGAGGCAACCATTCACTGTATCTCTCACGTATAGATGTGAGTTTCTCTCCCTCTCTTTCTCCCTCCCGTCCCATCTTTCTAAAATAAATAAAATCTTTAAAAAATGATGTTTATAAAAGGTGAAGGGATTAAGCAAAAAAGAAACAAACAAAAACTCGTAGACCCAGACAACAGTATGGTAATTATCAGAGGGAAAGGGGGTGGGGGGAGGTAGAAGAGGGTAAAAAAGGATAAATGGTGATGGAAAGAGGCATGACTTGGGGTGGTGAGCACACACTATGATATACAGATGATGTATATAGAATTGCACACCTGAAGCCTGTATCATCTTATTAACCAATGTCACCCCAATAAAATCACTAAAAACGAGTGTGATCATAGTAAATATTGCCACATAGATTTGATCTTAGTCTTTCATTGTAGGAGGTGAATTACAAAGGCACTGAAGGCTAAAAGTAATAAAAGCCTGTTGGAGTATTTTCATACAAATATAATCTCTAACATACAAATATAATCAACTTCTGTGAGCATTCATTTCCTACTGGATCTAAACACACAGTTTTCAGGTTTACACTAAGATCTGGAGATTATTTTCTGGTTAGATGATTTCTGGGAAAATATATATTCTTATTTTCTTTAAAAAAAAGCTAAACTTGAGTACATAGTACTTTAAAATCAAGTAAAAGTCAAAGGCTTCCTAAAGGTCAAAATATAGCCTATTTAGTCAGAGGATATTATTTTTTAAGCACAGAGTGGAACTTTGAAATGCCTACACAGTGCTCCTTAATAACCTGTTTCTAGTGACAGAATTAATTTCTTAGGCATAAATTCAACACCATGTGCAATAGCCTTGTGAAGGCTCAAAAAGAGATGGAAAGTGTCTACTTCAGAGGTCCTGTAATTACGTTGAAACATGGCTTACATTCATGACATGATAAAAGGATGAGATCATGGATAATAAAGCTCTAAATTGGATGGTACATAACATTAATGTGATCAGTGCTCAGGTAAGGGAAAAGTGTGGAGCGCCAAAGTCTGGGGGTAAGATTGGTGAAAAGGCTGGAATTTAACTCAACTTTAAATGAGTAGACAGACTTTGAATAGACACCACAGTTGCCTTCTTCCTTTTTATATTCAGCTCCATAAAAAGTAATCAAACCCTTTTATTCTCTTTTCCTTTAGATTTTATAAAAATTCTTTTCATATTTAAAGAGTAAAAACTAATAAAAATAGAACATAGAATAAATTTAAAAAGAAAGAAAAACAAGAGTGAAAAAATAAAATGTAACCAGAAATTAGTCTAAAAACGATACCACACTTGTACACTTGCCAGAAATGAGCCCTAAATCTGACTCTGAGATTTCTTATAGCCACCAGAGAAGTCAGACCAGTACCACGGTTTAGTGAGCACAAGATAAAAACAACTAATTGTTCAGGAGTACAGTTGTCCTTAGTACTGGGATATAATAAACAACGTCCTTAACAATTTCTTCACATAAGTAGTACAGTCAGTTCTCAGGCAGCTTTCTGATGACAACTCAAATATAGTCTGAAAGGAACACACTTTATGAAAAAATAATTCTAGAGGGGCATAATTTTTTAATTTTATTTATTGAACAAACACATTAGTAGTACATGTGCTGATAGACACTCTTCTAAGCACATTACAATAATAAGTCATTTGTAGCAATTGTTCCTGGTTGAATTGCATTATTATTTTTGTTTTATAATTGAAAAAATTTAGACAGAGGGGTAAGTTAACCAAGTCTCAAAGATAGCAAGTAGTGGATTGAGGATTGCTATGCAGCTGATTTTTGCTGTAAAAATTTTTTTTAAATCTTCACCTGAGGATATGTTCATTGGTTTTAGAGAGAGGAAGGGAGAGAGAGAAACATCAATATGAGAGAAACATGGATCAGTTGCCTCCTTAGGCACCCCATCCAGGGATCAAACCTGCAACCCTTTTGTGTACTGGATGGCGCTCCACCAATTGAGCCAGCCGGCTAGGGCTCAATCAATAGATCGTATAAAACTAGCAGTCCCCCCAATTGTTCACACACACTCCCACTACAGTCTACTGGAAATGTGCTACAATTGCTGTAGCCATTAGTGAAATTAGGTCTGAATACCTATTCTTAAAAAAGAAGATATCGTTTGTTGTTTAGCTTAGCTTTCCAAAATAATCATGAAGATGAGTCTTTTAGATTTGATTATAGTAACTAATTTACTACTTAATATTTCTAGGTTTTAAATGTTAATTAAAATTCTATATAAAGAGCATGTAGAAAACTAGAGTGATAAAATTAATGGTTTTTTATGTTTAAGGTTAATTTTAGTGAGTTTGTTTTGTTTTAGAACTCTAGTTATATTTGAAATGACTAAAATGATACACTTGAGAGTTTTGTAATCTGTATTTTCAGATTTAGACTACGTTTTTGCACATGCTAGTGGCATCTTTCTTACAAGTACGGTCTACTTTCTGGCTTACTGTGTAACCATGAAAAATAATCCCAAACTATATCCTGAAGCAGTCTTGCCAGGTAAGAATATTTACTACAGAAAATCTTCTTACTCTGTGAAAGTACCATTCTTT
Source organism: Phyllostomus discolor (assembly GCF_004126475.2). Lineage (NCBI taxonomy): Eukaryota > Metazoa > Chordata > Mammalia > Chiroptera > Phyllostomidae > Phyllostomus > Phyllostomus discolor. Next base: position 25,878,350 of record NC_040910.2, on the reverse strand, counting down.
GCTTGTTTAACTTAAATAATCATCTTGTGGAAACCAAGCCATCCTGTGTGTGTGTTTTCACTCCCTTCATTGCTTTGGCCCAGTTCACCAACAAATATGAAGAATTTAAAGACCATGAAGCTAAATATAAATTGCTCATCGTTATTGTAAAACTTAAATCTTGAACGATGAAGCTAAGATCATTTCCTATGCCAAAATAATAGTGTATATTGACCGTCACACTTTATTATTTCTTCTTTACTATCTAAGGGTTTCTATAAAAGTCAGAGCCCTGTGACTTTACTTTTTTGAAAGTATCAACAAACAGGAATCTGCAGTCACTTGGGAAAGTGAACATTTTTTCCAAAAATTAAGGAGAAATTAATTTTTAGAGCTCACAAATGTATATGTTAAATATACATGCTTTTGGACTTAATCCATTAGCCATTGATGGTAAAATATATTTAATTTCTCATTTATGATTTGCTGCAATTCAATTTATAGAAGTATGTAAATAAAAATTTTTGTAGAACAAACTAAAACATAGATGAGAGATGCATTTTTGAGTGTCTGATTGATTTAAGCCAAAGTATGCCACTATAGTGGAACCGTTATAGAAAGTGGTAGAATATTTACTGAAGGCTTAGTTCAATTATCATGAGATTTTTAGCTGTTATTTTCATTCAAATTCTAGGAGCTTTTTTCCTTAGTTATAAGCATAATTCTGAATTTCACTTGTTTTTATGTTCACGGTCTAGAGCAAATGGTGTTTGCTGAGCATGTTCAGATCTAGCATCTTCACTAGCCCCCCCTCCACTACCCAATCATTACTTAACTATTACTTTGGGTACTTTATTTAATGCCAATAAAGTGAAAGGATTGATAATTATACCCACAGCAGTCAACAGCAATCAGTGGTTTCCAAAATGATCATCATAAAGCATATGTCAAAAATCCATGTTGGCCAGTAACGCTGATAGGAATGCATTGATCTGTGTACTTTAATATTCCTGCTAAATCTAGAGTGCGGCTTTTTCCGGAGGGCAGTGTGGTTTGTAAATGCGTGGTGTCTGTGTGTGTTTCAGGATTTCTGTCAGGACTGCTGTGGGCCATAGCTTCCTGCTGTTGGTTCATAGCTAATCACTCCCTGAGTGCTGTGGTTAGTTTCCCGATAATCACTGCTGTAAGTAGCCGAATTATTTTTCCAATTCTTTGTCTTTTAATGTAAATCTAATTTTTCTGAAGCATTCTTAGTGAATCACTGAAGACTGTTACAGAGCTTTATTGTTTAGGAGGACAATTAGTATAATAGATTCATGTGAATAAACTGATAGATGCCTTCTAATCTCATGTCCTTGATTGCCAAGAGAACATTGCTAACTTCATTTTAGGTTTCTTCATCTTTGATATCCTTGCAGTGTTTGTTTGGTCATTTTACCTAATGTCATTTTAGCTGTATCATAATTTGCTATTTATAACAATAACCATCTCTATATGACAGTTTATAAATATAAAAGTGCTCTTGTGAATATTATCACCCTTGAGTGACCTGACAACCTGTGAGACAGAAAGTACTTCCTACTCATCTTGACATGAAACTTCAATATTTTTAAGGAGGGCTTTCAGAAAGTGCTAAAGCAAAGTATTATCTCTGCGTAATGCCATTTATTGTGGCATACATCATACAATTTGCTTCATCTGGCTGTGAAGTTTTTTTGGTACGAACTATGTAGCACATAGGTAACAGAAAAACAAAAATATTTCTTTTGACATAAGCAGAATAAGTATCAATAGGATTGTCCCCGTTTTGAAGATGAGAAAATTGAAGCTATCGCCAACAGCACTGTCAGAGTGAGAAAGCCAAGGGAAACCTCAAGGCTTCTAAGGACAGGGTTTCCAGTGCACAGTGCTCCGTTTTGCCATCAGTGTAGAATCCAGCTTAGAGTTTGTTTCAGGTTCATTATGGTAACAGGACTGACATATACACCCAGGAATGAACTGTTTTAATGTTGGGATCTTAGGTCTACTCCGGGTATTTGCAGTTGCTGACCAGTTGTTCACCTGTATCCCTTGCTTCTTAAATCATCATCATAAATAAAATTTGCCTGAAATGTTTTATCAGCCCACCTGTGCAAACCTAGGAAATGGGTTTTTTAACATATTATCTAATCTAAAACATATTGCATTAAAGTTTGAAATATCCTTAAATTTTAATATAAATTCTGGGTTTCAAACCATATATTTTCAACAGTCTTATTGTGTTCATAAAATAGTTAGCTTTAAAGTACAACTAAATTCAAATAAATTAGTTTTTTAATATAAAGAACTCACATTTTGATGCTTAATCTCTGCTAGGGGAAAATGTTATTGAAATCAAACATGTTACAGGGATGTTTTTAGGTTTAAGTCCTCATCATTGGAATGGCAAAGGACCCCAATTTTTCCCACAAAGGAGTTTGTTTCTCATCATTCCAGGGTTATTTAATGCTAGAAGTGACTACATAACACAGGGAAATACAATGGACAATGGGGTATAAAGCTTACCAGCTAAATGCTTAAAAGTAAATTTGCATTGAGAAGTATACAGTATGATATCCTTCTCAAGTAGGGATACAAATGTTATATTCTTGAACAATGGTGGGTTCTCCAAAAAGGATTTGAAATTATTTTATGTAAAATATACAGATGCAATCAAGTCACACAAGGCAAATAGAAATACAAACACAGAACATCAAAACTATAGTAAAAATGAGAAACAAAGCAACTAGCACAAAGGGTAAATAGTTATGATTAAAATTGTTTTGCACATGTTAAAGGGGTAATCCAGTGGGGTAGCTAATTTTTTTTGACTGGCAATATATTATTTTCTCAGAAAGACAACTATTTTCTAGTATTAAATTTTAAATAGAATTTATAATATGGGGCCCTTTACAAGGGATATTGAACAACAATAAATAAATATTTTTTATAAAAAAATCTACAGTAGACAGAGAGATGGTTTTCCAACCACTGTTTCTTACGTCAAAATTTTGGGAAAGACTTAAGGCAAAACATTAAAACCTAATTCAATGGAAATAAATTGTTGAGGTAGAAAGCGTGTGAGTAGAGGGGTCAACAAGTGTCGCTTTTGGAGACTTGCCTGTCAAAAGGATTGTTCTTGAACCATTGGATATAAGCACAGTCATCCCACCCAGCTGGTACAGCTTCCTGGTGCTTGAGGACTGTTACCTGGAAAGGACAGGTATTGCTGGGAGATGAGGAATAGGTCTTACTGCCAGTGTTTTTACTTGGTTTTACTTTTTTGTTACTCTGTGTAAGACAACCTTATCAATGTGCAAAAAGGATTCAGTCCCTACCCTCAAAGATATTACATTCTTTTTAATTTTATTTTTCTAGCAGAGTAGATTTAATATTTTCTAATGGAAAATTTCAAATATACCCATCATCAGCTTCAATAATTATAAATGTGATCATTCTTACTTTTTCCAAAAAGCACATTTTTTTGAATCCCAGTAGCTCTGTTTTTCCCAGGTACATATATTTCCATTGTTACTTAGCTATTGGTGAGTAGATTATGAGTTCCTTCAAATTACATTTGTACTGTTTATTGGCAAATAACATTCAATTAAAAAGCAAAAAAAAAAAAAAAGTAACAAAGAAAAGAAAAAACCCACACAGCGTGAGGAAGGACTTGCTACCTTTGCTCTAAGTCTTCCCTGGAAGTCTAAAAGCTGAATCCACCCTTAAAGATGGCTCAAGCTCACCTTGTCTTCAAAGACTGATTTACAAATGCAATTTCTATAAATTTACAAAAGGAAAATATACAATTCCAATTGTCAAAACAGGTGTAACTCTTACCTAGGATGCCCTTCCGCTTTGGCTCTCCTTCAGAGTCGACACACACTTTCACTTAGAACAGCATCAGCCAAGCACCACTTCCTATGACCACATTACTCATCACAATAACCTTTAGGTGCTGTCTCAGCAAATATTTAGAAAATCATCAGCCAAAAGGCCTCAAAGATCAATGATACCCTTTTGGTATTATCTTCTACCAAGTACTCTGAAGGGAAATGAATTTCCTGACTAAAGAGGATAAAATTTTTAAGCAACTGGCCCAATACATTAATATTATATCCTCTGGTTTATTGTTTTGTTCCATCCTGTCCAAAGTCAGTGTGGACCCAGATGCTTTTTGTCTGGTTTGGATTTTGAGGCTTACTTAGGACCTTACCTCATTGATAACAAACAGTTCCTTTGACCTATTTCTGTGGCTCTTTTGATGTAGACTTTTCCAGATGCTGACAGACGAAGAGCAATGTATTTTTATTACTTTGCCTGCACGGCAGGAGTGAGTCTGACTTTGCTGACCCAGTCATGCAGACAGTGGAGAAGCGGAGGAGGGAAAAACATACTGGAATTGTTTATTTAAAACTTCCAGGGTTTGTGCAGGCTTCAAAAGGAATCATAAAAATGCTAATGCAATACACCTTCTCTACAAAAACCATGACTATTTCAAATTCCTATTTTTTCCCTTCTCAGCTAAAAAAATAATAATAAGACTCCAATAGCTTAAGTTTTCAAATTGCGCCCTCATCCTTTTTTCCCCATGTCCTTTCTTCTCATGTCCTTTATATTATTTTATTTCAGTCTTTATTTCCTGTTCATGAACCCATTATTTATTTTTCCTTACATGGTTTTTCTCTATTCCCATAATACTTGTTTTAACATTTATTAGAGTTTAAAGTCAGATATAGTTGATCACTGTGAAGTTGTATCATGTTTTTAAAATTTTAAAACACATGCTGCTTCCATATGCACATTATTTGTCAGATCCAAAAGAACATACTGAAATTTCTTCAGTTATGAGATTATCTCATCACAGAAAAAGTTATAAATTTCTTCAGACACTTTTTCTTATTAATCCTAGTTCTAGTACCATAAGTAACTAGTTCACTAGAAAAAGTAAACTACTTATTAAAATATTTTGTTATAAATAGAACACATTAAAAAAGCATTCTATAACACAAAATATGGCATGATCAAAATAATAAAAATGAGAACCATAAAGAAAAATAAAAATAATAGCCTCCATATTTTACCTAATGTGACTTAGGTTAATTTAATGTTAAGTTAGGGTTGAGATTATTTCCCTGACAATATTGTTATATTGCTTTTACAATAGAAAGTTATATGGTTAAAGTATCAGTTCAGCTCTCCAATTTAGAGTACAGCCACAGAAAAATAACTGATTTAATTAAAGTTTTTTTTTAAGGGTCCAGGATTTGTAGCTGCGTTGTGGGGTGTCTTCATATTTAAGGAAATACAGGTAAGTACAAGAAAGGGCAGAATCATAAAACAGGTGTAGATCCATGTACGAAGGGGATTTAATACTGTCTGGGTTATTTTCTGAGGACTGCATATAACTACTGAACCCAGTGCAGAAAACTCATGAATAGAGGTGACAGATCAGATGGTCAAAATGTTTTTTCATCCCTAACTAGTAAAGAAAATAATAAAAATATGATAATTATTATAAAACATATTTCTACCCCACCCCCTAGGGGAAAAATGCTTTAGTTTACCTTGTATTTCCATAAGAGATTTGGTTAAATAATTCAATAAATTATGATCCAGGGAAATTTTATTTTGTGTAAAACATGGTAGACCAACAAATAAAAGATTTTTTTTATTCCAAAAATTAAAATAGCCCTGAGGCAAATGGAATTTGGGGATAGATATTTCCGTGGGTTCTCCTGCCTCCCCATGGCCTCCATATCAAACCAGCACCTTTAGAGGACAAGTGACTCCTACCTCTTCCTTCTCCGGTGTCTTCAACGCTCTCTCCAGGCATCACAGGCATAAATAATATTTTCTGTCTCGATATGCAGCTGCATAGCAAATAATTCCTGGTTCTAGAAGATCTGATCTTGGTAGTCTCTGGGAACCATGAAGTGAACTATGTCCCTGGCTAATCCTTAAAATGATCCTTCAATTTTAGATTTAAGAAATCATTTCATTCATTCTAAATGACATATGTTGATTTAGAAACACATAATTTGATAATATAAGCTTCTCAGATGAAGTAAACATGTTTAGAAGATACTTGGACCATGATCTTAATTTTTTTAAGTACCCAAGACAACTTTAAAAATGTATAGACTCATAAGTTACTTTTATGCACATGCTTCTCATTTATTTTAGTTAGGGTTGCTTTCCACAAAAATAATTCTATCCCCATAACATGCTCTAAATCTCTTTGCAAATATTCCATCTGCCTTAAAAGCATAATGATTTCTATTTAACAATTATTAGTCAGCATAACATTCTGAAGCCTTAGAAAATCACAAGTTAGTGATCAGAACTTATTTGCAATTGAGGGGTAGAGAAGCACAAACTAAGAACAGATTTATTTTAAGCTTTTGAAAATTATTTTGCTTACTACTACAGTAATAATGATACTGAATTAAAAACCCTTTTTTCTAGATGTAAGAACTCCCTCAAGAGAGGAAACCTCAAGCCATTAAGCTTAGTGTTAAATCCTCAGAGCCCACTAAAAAGATGCTAAAAGACATTCAAAGAGTTTTTTTTTTAAGATATCTTCAAAAATACAGACCAAGCAGAGGAGGAGCTTGTGAGAATGATAAGCCCTGACCAAGTAGGGCTTAATTCAGGAATGCAAGGGTAGTTGATAATATGCAAATTAATCAATCTAATTTATTATAATATTAAATGGGAAAACTATGTGATAATATATTTTCAAAAGGCATTTACTAAAAATAAAAACCAGTTTTTAAGTAAGAAAATAGCCTCTTAATAAAGCCATAAATAGGAGGAAGCTGCAGATAAGATGTCTAGTAAAAACAATAACAAATACATAATTAAGGTGAAACACAAGAGTTCTCTATCAATTATTCCTCAACAAAACTGATATAAAGAGTTCTCGTTGGCTGGAAGGAAAAGATTTTTCTATCCTTGCCAGTATTCATTATTTTCTGGAGCTCCTATCCAGTGTGGTAAGATAAAATCAAGAATAAGAGAAATAGATATAAAAAGGAAATGAGATCATTGTCATCTCGATGTCGTGTTATAGTCTTTAAAATTTTATGAAAGTCTTATTATCCAATAAGATCATTTACTAAGGTGCTTATAGATAGCATAAATATAAAATCACTGTCCTTCTAATATGCCACTAATTATCAATTACAAAGTGGAAAATGGACACCATTAATACCTACCGTGATTATAAAAATATATGAAAATAATTAACAAGAAGTATGCTAGATTTGTAAAACGTTTCACTTTATCACAAAAGTTTACAAAAGGACATAAATGAAAATCAGAACAAACGGGAAGACTCACCATGTTCCTGATGGGAAAACTCACTGCTGTTCCTAAGCAGTTCCCTCCAGGTACATTCACTGAGATTCCCATAAAGTCCCAAAGGAATTGCTTCTGGAATTTAGGAGTGAGTGTCACGTGTGTATGTAAAAACAGAGGGAGGGAGTGCCAAGCTGAAAACAAAGAGTGAGTTTTGTTTACCTTCCTAAAGTCAGAAAACCTTACGCATCTCATCTGTCTACAAACAAAGCTAAATGCGTGTCCAGTGACACGTACCATTCAACACAGGTGCCTGGCTACCTCCTGACAAACTAAGCTGAAGGCAGTTTTAAATACTTTACATGCCAATGAGTTTAAGAAAAATTTATCAGCAGAACACTGAACCCAGAATCCTATCAGAATTAAAAAATGTATTTTACTTAGAAACAACATAAAATCCTAGGGAAAACAAAAGCAAGACATTATGACTTTTAATCCTTATCAATTGTCTTGGAGCAGTCCTTGCAGACACAGTTAAAAGTCTACAACCTACATCAGTAAGAGGTGAATCGGAGACCCAAGCACTTCTGAGTGAAAGAATGTAATGATTTCATTTAGTTTTGATGCCGCCAGTGCTCCAGAGGGATGCTTTGCACACCTAATACTCTTTCATATGTTTTGTATCTGTTCCTCTTTCGGAAGTTTGCTTTAGAATTTAATGTTTAGCTGTTTTAAGTCAGGTATTCACTATATTTTTGGCAACACTTTTTTTTAGTGTGTCTTCAGTAATCCCAATGCAGGGGATTATTACCGCAACAATTTATGGGTCAGGAGCTCCCTCAGATAAAGAATGAGTTGTTTTTTTATCTCAATAGCTGTTTCAGAAATCCAAGTTTAAAACCTTTTTGCTTTGAGGAGAATGTTAGTGTGATCTTTCTAAGAGTTAGCATTTATCTTTGAGCAAGGAAAACTATTACCCAAATAAAAATCAATTCCCCCCGCCCCAGGAGACTAGGCAATTTAGGCAGATTCTTAACCTTAAGGGGAAAAAACTATTTTATTCCCTGAGAACATTATTCTTCTGTCTATGCAGATAATTAAACAGAGCACTTACCAAAATATTCACATAACTAGGTTGCACAATGCCGACAGTCAAGACCCCATACATTGTTTTTTCCTTTTTTAAGTAATCACATCAACTGTCTCATTTAAAGTACGTTTAGCAATCACCTGAGTATATTCATTCTTTGAACAATATTTATGGAGAGCCTCTTCTGCTTCAGTACTGGTATCTAGGTAAAGGCACTGTTGTAAAACTAAGGAAAAAAGATGTCAGAGGACCTTAATGCTTCAGGGCGGGATTCGAGTGTGAATGTGTGTGTGTGCGGGTCCGCACTTGACAAGGCCTCGTGCTGCTGCCTTTCACTTGTAGAACTCGTACTACAATGACTTCTGACAGTGCCTGATGCTCCCAGTGAACCCGATGGCATAACTAACTCCAGCCCAATTTACAGAGACCTCTCTCTGGTCGTCAAAAAGACAAAACAATCCACTCTAACCCAATTCTTTAAGTTGGAAAAAGAAAATATGCACTGTAGTGTATATGGGCTACTTATCAACTGGCAGTAACCGTTATAAGAGCTAATAATAGTATTATATAATCTGACTGTCGGGAGCTTTCCATGTAATTTTAGATCATCTATCTAAAATTAGAGAGGAGCTAATCTTGTTTTACATTGTGATGTTCACATCTTCCCTTTTGGTGACTGACGACCTGGCAGTCAGTCACTCAGAGGGAAACAGCCAGAAGAATGAGGGAGCTTGAGATGGCTCTGCAGGAGAAAATGGTCGAAGGAGCTGAAATATTGACCAGGAAAAGGATGCTTCAGGGATATAAGGCAGTTACTTTTCCATGTTTAAGGGTTTTTCTTGTAGGACAGAGATTAGAAATTGATCTGTTTGTACCCCTAGAGATAGAACTTGAAGGAAATAAAATATTTTTAGTTAATACAGGGAAGTATTCTTTGTCTCTTTAAAGATGGACTGTTCCCATTTGGAAAGCGGTTCTCGGAGTTTTCCATCTCTGTGCCAGGGCCCCGGTCACATACAGAGCTGGACAAGCCAGACCTAGTCTCTGTTTCTTTCTCACTCTTTAGACTGAATTTCTTTATTCAGCTCTATTTATTTATTTATGTATTCATTCTCATTTATTCATCTGAGGTGTTCATCTCTCCCCAGGAGGACTGCTGTCACCTTCTTATTGGTCTCCATTCATAAATCTGGTCCCCTCCAATCTCTTCACCACTGTCAAAAACTGTGGGCTTCTTCAAATCCAAATCCAGTCTTTCCATATCTAGTTGTATCTGTTCCTTTAAGGTCTCTCCATTGCTTGGAAACATAAAACCCCAAAGCAGAACATGTCCTATTGGGTCCCTGCCTTCCAACCTCACCTTGCTCTACCTAACTCTCATTGCTCTAGTCACACTGACCTTCTTTCCTCACCTGGCAAGTATCCTGCTTTCTCTTACAACAGAGATTTGCACCTGCTGCTCTCTTGCCCCACCCAGTTCATGGACACTTAGAGTTCAACTTCCCGCCCTCCAAACCACCTGGTGAAGATTCTTTTATAACACAGTCAAATTACTTGTTTACCAGTGTCCCACTCACTTTGTAACATTCTTTTCTGTGATTATTTTCTGTGATTATGTTAACTCCCATACTATATGATTAGCTTAATAAGGGCACAGTTTGTCCTCACTTTTGCATATTTTAACCCCAGCTCACACTGATGCACAGTAGGAGTCCACCTGTGTTTATTGAATGGCTGGACTGATAAAGCTCTTGTAGGTTTTCAAAGGAATCTGGATGATTACTTATAGAAATAGCATGTGTGTGTATATATATATAAAATAGCATGTATATATATAAAATAACATGTATGTATGTGTGTGTAGAAAGAGAAGATAGGTCCCTAGTAATCTCGAGAGTATGTGCTTTTTATATGTTTGATTTAGAAGTTTTTAATTACAGTTATTCTTTTTTTATTATTCAGGGTCAGAAAAACTACCTATTAATGGTATTTGCATTTTGCATCATCTTGACGGGAGCATTATGCACTGCTTTTTCTAAAATCTAAGAATCACACGACCAGCAGGTGGCAGCAGTGGTTAAGACAACGCCTCTACCGGACCCTAGTCAGATTATTCTGAGAACAGAGCTCATTTTCATACAGCAAATGGATCTCAACTCATCTTGGAGTGGGTAAATTATAGTTTTCACAAGTGTGGGAATGAAGAAAAACTGATTTTCAGTCAAGTACGGGGTGACTGAAATGTCTCCATTCTTACAGCATTACATCTAAGGGTGCTTCTTCAGCACAATATGTGTTTATAGTGTTGCACAAGTCAGAAAACAGCGCGGAGTTCATACAGAAAGAATTCCGTGTACGTCCGAATCTCCAGGATATTATACTCGTTAATGAAGGGCAGCAGAAAAGAGGCAGAGAAAGGGGTGGGGTTGGTGAGGGGAGAAGACTTGGCTCACAGTGGAATTAGATTCCAAAGATACCCGCATCCTTTGCTAGAAAAAGTAAATGTCAGCATTGGTAGCTGAATGTTAAAAAGGCCATTTCATTATTTTTAGCCCAAACTTATTTTTACTTCAAATTAATATTGCCCCACTCTACATCACTCACCCATCTTACTTAGCTCAAAATGCTTTTCATTATCCCCGGATAAAAATTCATCTTCACAGAACAAAAATTTCTCATCATTGAGAGTATAATACCGATACCTAATGTGCAAGGACATATAAACACACACACTATGTATGTACTGTTCCAAATTTGGGAGAAATTCTAGAGGTACTGAAAATGAGGTTGTAGTTTATCAGAGAGAGTCCCAAGAGACCAAACACTCTTTGGGAGATATGTGTATGTGTGTGTTTCCTAAAAAAAATCTTTTCTAAAATCTTTCTTTTAACCAGAGGTTTTCTTCCTGTTTTCACTGGCGGCTTCTACTAGGCAATGGAAAATGACGGACATGCTGGTTTTATTTCTTTAAGAAAACTGAAATGAAACTGTTTGTACAATGTTCATCACAATGGTTCCCAAACTTTCAAAACAGTATGACCCCTGGTGCGGTGTGTGCTTCACCCACCCCACCTGACAGTCCAGCACTTCGTTGTGCAGAAGAGACAGCACAGCATTCTGCTGAAGCATACACACTGTGGATGGAGGTCACCTGTGAGGGTTTAAATCCCCCCTCCGCCTCATTGTACTGGGTTGGCTTCGGCTAAGTTTCTGAGTCCCAGTATCAGATGTCTCGTCTATAAACCGGGGAGTCTGTCTGAACAGTCAATTGCCAAACCTCTGCTTTTTGCTTACCTTAGGAAGTTAATGTCTGTCTCTTTTGAAGTGTTGAGGTTTTATTTTCCCTTGTCTAATATGATTAAATTCTTGTGTTTATTTTAACTTTCTCTGGCTTGGCTTTCTGCCTCTGTACACGGAGACGGTGATGCGTTAAGGAGAGAGGCAGTAGCCCAATGAGGCTGGCATCCTCGTTATGGGAATTTCCTCCTATCAGAACAAACATCTCTAGCCCCTAATGAGCTTTAAGAAATTAATACAGCATTTCCCTTGAGTTCTCAAATGTCCTCTTATTTCTGTATCCATTTAATTTTATGAAGAATTTTTAAGAGAAAAATGAAATATTTAAACCAATCTTTTACATGGAATTTTGGGGGAAAATAATAATAGCTGTGGATCACACTCCCTCTTTTGGCTCAGACCACTTAACTTGCACATGTTGAAACATCTCCAGGAGATCAGTGGCCAAGGCTGTTTTTCCTTCAGACCCTGCGGAATAATTACTCCTTCTCCAGTAATAAAATCTCTAACACAATTCATCTTGACAAGGGTCCATGAAAACAAACAAACATTCCAATTTCTAAATGGAGATTTTTCCAAGACCTAGTGAAATAAATCGCTGGGAATGAGCTGGAGAGAGAGACAAGACAGCGGGCTGTAAATCAGAACCTAGAAGTGCTGATGCCTCACAGGTGCTCCTGAGACGCCGCCTGCCTGTTTTCATTCCTCTTAACCAACAAGGTGCTCAAAAGCACTGTTTCTAACTCATCCATACCTTACATAATTAAAAAGGTTATAAACCTGTCTTTCACATACCCCATAAATATTGATTTATAAAACTCACCTCAAATAATTTTTTTCCAACAGAAAAGGCTGTATTGTTTCTCTTTCTTCCAAACTTATTTGAGAATTATATTGGCTTTATATGCATGTGACAAATTTATTGTGAGCTCCTTGAGAGTAGAAGGTGTTTTATTCACCTTTATATCTCAAGAAGCTAGCACAGCACATGGCATGTAATTTTTTAAAAAGCAAAAAACTTTTGTTTCATGAAGAATATCTTAAAGTTACAGTCCAAAATTAATTAGCCATTGATTCTTTAAAAACTGGTCCTTAGAAATTCACTGAATTACACATAAAATATTAAGTGGTTTCTTTCCTCCTGGTTATGATATATAATTAGCTTATATTGTTGGATTTAATTTCCTAAAATTTAACTAAAATATTTTGCGTTTGAACCCAGTTAAAACATGGGCAAAGGACTTGAACAGACACTTCTCTAAGGGCACACAGAGGAACCAGAGACACATGAAAAGATGCTCAGTATCGCTAGCTATCAGAGAGATGCAAATTAAAACCACAATGAGATACCACTTCACACCAGTCAGAATGGCCATCATAAACAAAGCAACAAACAACAAGTGTTGGAGAGGTTTTGGAAAAAAGGGAACCCTAGTGCACTGTTGGTGGGATTGCAGATTGGTACAGCCACTATGGAAAACAGTATGGAACTTCCTCAGAAAACTAAAAATGGATCTGCCTTTTGACCCAGCAATTCCATTGCTGGGACTCTATCCTAAGAACACTAAAACACCAATACAAAAGAACTGATGCACCCCAATGTTCATAGCAGCACAATTTACAATAGCCAAGTGCTGGAAGCAACCTAGGTGCCCATCAGTAAATGAATGGATCAAAAAACTATGGTACATTTACACAATGGAACTCTATGCAGTGGAAAGAAAGAAGGAGCTCCTACCCTTTGCAACAGCGTGGATGGAGCTGGAAAGCATTATGCTAAAGTGAAATGAGCCAGGCAGTGAAAGAAAAATACCATATGATCTCACCTTTAACAGGAATCTAAACAACAAAACAAACAAACAAGCAAAATATAACCAAAGACACTGAAATAGAGAACAGGCTGACAATGACCAGAGAGAAGAAGGGAGGGAATTTCAGGGGAAAAGGGGAAGGGTTTACAGGAACAAGTATAAAGACACATGGACAAAAACTAGGGGGGTAGAAATGGGAGGGAGATGGGGAGGGATGGGTGGGTGGGCTGGGATGGGAGTAAAAGGCAGAAAACTGTACTTGAACAACGATTAAAATATAAATAAATAAATAAATAAAAGCAGCTAGGAAAAAAATTTTGCTTTTGCGCTCATAAGTGATATTGGATTGTAATATCAGGGTAGTGCTGGCTCCAAAAAGTTTCTTAAACCTTGATATTATTCTTCCTTAAATGTTTGGTAGAATTCAAAACTGAAGCTATGTAGGCCTCATTTTTTTTAAACAAAGTGATTTAGGTTATCTGTTTCTTTCTGAATGAGCTCTCTTTTTTAAAAAAAAGATTTTATTTATTTATTTTTAGAGAGGAGAAGGGAAGGAGAAAGGGGGAGAAAAACATCAATGTGTGTTTGCCTCTCACGTGTCCCCCGCTGGGGACCCATGAACCTAGGCATGTCCCTGACTGGGAATAGAACCAGCAATCTTTAGTTCCCAGGCTCGCACTCAGTGCCCTGAGCCACACCAGCCAGGGCTGAATGAGCTTTCTTAATTTATGTCATTCAGGGAATTTGCTAGATTTGTGTACATTGCAGAAATTATTGGCATAACCTTGTTTATAATATTTCTTCATTCTCCCTTTCATATCTGCAGAATTTGTGGTGATGTCTTTCTCATTTCCAACATTGGTGATTTGTTTCTTCTCTTTCTTTGCCTGAACATTGTAGCTAACAGTTTATCAATTTTGTTGATCTATTCAACAAATTAGCTCTAGGTTTCCTTGTTTTTGCTGCGTTTTTACCTTTTATTTATTGATTTGTGTTCTTACATTATTTATTCTGTTTCATTTAGTTCCTTAACATGCTCTTAATTCCCACCCCCTTCCCCTTCTTCTGGAACTTTTATATATATAAAAGTTCCTTCTGGAACCTACGTGTCGTAGATTCTCTGCTCATCTTTATTCAGTTCTAGTCTCTGTTTTATTTTCAGTAGTGTCTATGTTTTGTCTTCAAGTTCACTTTCCTTCTTCAGTGTCAAATCTACTATTAATACCATTCTGTATACTTCTGAGGGACTGCATACAAAGTCAGAAATGCCAAGAAGGGAGCCACAGGAAAATAGAGGCAGAGACCTGAGCAACAGAACTACGAGTCAAGGCCGAGGACTGCGGTAAAGCCGCTGCGATCTAGGAGGCAGGCTCGGAAAGGGACTTTCCCTCAGATCCCCCGGAAAGAACCAAGCCTGCTCATTGCAAGCTTTTAGCTGCTGTCACTGTGAGAAAATAGCTCTCTGCTGTAAGCCATCAAATTTGTGTAACTTACTGTGACATCCCTAGGAAACGAATACAGGTATTTCTAACTCCATCAGCATTTGAGACGCAGAACAGAATAAAATCCACGAATGCACCCATGACCATCAGCACTGGCAATACTGCTGCTAAGATAAAGATGTGGCGAAACCGCAAAGCAACACAAGTAGAAAATACATGTTGTGAAGGTTTTAAAAAGTGGTTTTTTTTGCCTGAACAGAACTGAGCCTTTCATCTTTAGGGAATACGGGGTGGGGCATACTCCTCTTCCTCTATGAATACAATACAGTGTGTCGTCGGATTTTTTTGTTTAAGAAGAAAAAGAACCAAATACCTGGAATGTTGAGTAAAGCATTCCAGGAAGCCATCTCTGGGTAGAAAAAGGTCTGACAGAAATTAGATAAGAAAATTTATAACATTCTTTAAGTATCTTGCTATTGACAGTAAGATTCTTCTAGCCAACAGAGGACATCAGAGTGAATTCAGTTGCTTTCCAGCTGCTGAAGTCCTCACAGGGGAACTCATGTCATTTTTTCTCACAGTAAAGACAAACTGTCTCTCTGGAAAACGGTTATACTTCCATCTTTTTAAAGATCCTGGGAAAAGTGAAAAATAAAATAAAACAGAATTTCAGTATGTGTGCTGTGACTTCCTTGTTATTTGTTTATATTGATGCTGGAGTGACCTTTATACTTATATATTTATAGAGAGATGTATTATAAATCATTGACTCACGCGGCTGTGGAGGCTAAGAAGTCCCGACGCCTGCAGCTGGCCGGCTGGAGACCTGGGAGAGCTCCTCGGTGTAGTGGCAGCCTGAGTCCAAAAGCCTGAGGAGCAGAAGGTTGATGGTGTAGATTCCGGTCTGAGTTCGAAGGCCCAAGAACCGGGAGAGCCAATGCTCCAAGTTTTAGTCCAAGTCCAGGTCCTCCAAGGGCCAGAAAAGACCCTTGTCCAACTCACAGATGGGCAGAGAGTGAATTCTCCCTTACTCAGCCTTTTCCTTCTCTTCAGGCCTTCAGGGGATTAGGTGGGGCCCACCCACATTGGGGAGGACTACTGTTTTACTCAGTCTACCTATTCAAATGTTAATCTCATCAGGAAACACCCTAATAGACACACCCAGAATAAGGTGTAACCAGATACCTGCGCACACTGTGGCCCAGGTGATTTGACACATAAATTTATATAGGTGTTGAACCCCACATATAATATAATAAATCATTTATTTGATATTTAGTTCTTCACCCATAAAAAGATTTTGAGTTTAAACTCTTGGTTACACAATTTGGTAATACAGTGACCCTTAAACAATGCAGGAGTTTGAGGTTATATACAGTCAAAAATCTGACTCCCCAAAACTTAACTCCACAGTTAGTTGTCATTCTGTATCTGTGGGGGATTGACTGATTGATTCTAGGACCCCCTGTGGATACCAAAATCGATGAATACTCAGGTCTCCATATGAAATGATGGGATGTCCAAACTTTTGGCATCTCTGGGCCACACTGAAAGAAGAAGACTTGTCTTCCTTCGGCCACACATTAAACGCACAAACACTAATGAAAACTGATGAGCAAAAAAAAAAAAAGTAAGTGAATTCGTGATTTTGTGTTGGGCCTCATTCATGGCCATCCTGGGCTGAGGGTTGGACACCCCTGGGTGGAGGCACACAGTCAGCCCTCTGCATTCATGCAGTCCCAGCCTCAGATCAAAACCCGTGAGGCACTTACTGAAAAAACAGTGGTGTGTAAGTGGGCCCCTGTTGTTCAAGGGTCAGCTGTACTATTTTTGGAGATTGTTTTATGTGTCTGAGGCGATAGTAAAAATGTTTATTATAAACAGAAAAAGGAATGGGGGAAGCTTTCAACTTTGTTCGTAAAAAGACATGCTCACTTAGCCCCACTCCTGGATCATTTCATAACAGCTCCTCAGTATATACCTGAAAGGGATGAATGCACATACCCATAGAAAGTCTTGTACAAAATTGTTCATAGTAGCTGAAAAGCAGAAATAATCCCATGTCCATGAACAGGGGAAAAGATAAAAAAATTATGGTATATTCATAAAATGCAATGAAATTCTACTCATTAATAGTCACACAGAATGAGACATTTGGTTGCCTTACCTTTACTTATTAGTGTATATTAATCATTTAATTCACCTGAATAAATACATTTTTAATTTGACCACCAGAGGTCACTACGGGTTTAATTGTGATTGTCTTCATGTTTAAAAATGTAATTTAAAAAAACTGGGGCTCCTCTTTTTTTCCCCCTTGCATTTTCCTCTGAACTGACTATACTTTACCACTTATGGGTTTTTAAAATCTGAAACAGGAAAGAAAATTACTATTTATCTTATACCTCATAGGTACCAATTGAATGCTCAGTGTGATGTCTGCTTTTCGGTTACTGGGTTTTCATTACCTTTTTACTTTGTTGTTTGGACCTTATTTAATTTTCTAAAAGTTGAACACATCAGAAACTACACCTGCTTTTGGAGTATTTAAACTGTTGCCTTAGAATACGCAGGACACAGAAGAAGTCCCACAGCCAGCACTACCAACATCAGTGAATGTCGCTGAATAAATACTAATCCAGAAGCCACATGTTTCTCTAACCCAGTGACAGAGACATCATTGCTAAATCATTAGGCTGAATGGCCTCAGGTTTCTCTAAGATATTCTAATAATTCTTCGACTTCATTCGACATTTTGGGTCACAGAGACCTAGAACTATTTGCCCTGTTACTTTTGAAGACCTTTTTGCAACCAAGAAACTGAAATGTTTCCCAATAGGCTGTTAAGTAATCATTTGCAGTACTCGGATGATTCTGAGTACGGATTCCTACGGGTTTTGCCATGACCCGTAGACTGGCCTGAGGAGGGTGGGTCCACAGTTTATTTCCTAAGGTGAGAATGTCTGGCATAAAGCGAGGCAGCAAAGGAGCCTGATGCGGCCCGGAAATGCCCAGTGGAAGCTCCCCACGGGACAGATTCCGAGGAGTTAGGAAAGTTGGGCATGTCTAGAACGCTCCAATTGTCAGCTGAGATATTGTCCACAATCTTCTTCCTTTCTCTTTCCTGACACAACAAAAGCCCTCTAGAATTGTGTTTCTTCACTTGTACCATCTTGTCATGCTGCCTGTTGAAGACCTCAGCTCTGAAATTCAAAAGCACATACACATGTTGTCTGCATAATAAGACCATCAACTTTAATATGGAAATCTGATCTATTTCTTAAATGTGTGGTAAGAAAATGTATATAAAATTAAATCTCACAAAATATTCCAGTAAACTTGTGTGCATGTTACCATGGGGGAGGATTGGAGGCACCTTGGTGTCTGACACTTGTATGCAGAGGGGATTTTTCCAGGCTCCGTCCACTGTGCCTTTTTCTACAAACATGGACCTCTTTTCCATAGTTGTTGCAAAAATTCTAAATGCCCGATCACTGCTTCACTTCAATGCTCTGTGGAATGGATTTATCCTCCTAAAAAGATATTTCAAGATCATAAATGAGAACAAGAAAATATAACTTTCCTTGGCTTTTGTGTGATTTTACTGGATTCTGCAGCCTCAGCTGTGTGACTGGCTTACTATTCACTCAGGCGAACTCAGAAAATTCACTGCGCAATCCAGCAAGGCCAGAAGGGTCCATTCTTACACAATTTACTTGTTCAAAAGGCAGAGTAGCAAATTACATTGGCTTATTCCATGGCTTATTTGTTCTCTTGTTCTTCCAATCTTAATTTCTTTCTGTCTTACACATACGTATACATGGTCTTAGAGATTCCTGGAATTTGTCACTAAAAGAAAATGCTGCCATGAATATCTCTACACATATATTTTATGAACTTGTATGTATATGTTTACCAGGCATATCCATAGTAGAATTATTGTATCATAAAATAGATACACATTTTAAATTTTGACGGAAACTGCCATAATGCTCTGCAAAATGTTGTAACTCAATTTTAACCCTGCTATCAAATTTTCCATACAGTTGCCAATAGTTAAGAAACTGATTTTTCTTGTGATGCCCAATGTGATGTGATTAAAATGATGTGTAAGCATCTAAATTCATCTACATTCGCATTAATTTGGGGGCAGAATTGATAGATTAGTTCTATTCATATTGACTCCTCATATTGCCTTTCTTGTGAGCTTCTTGTTCACTCTTCACAATTTTTCTAGGAAGTCTTAGGATTTAAAGTTATGAACTGTAGAATTTCTTTGTATTTTAAAAGAATTAAGCCCTTTGCCTGTGGTGTAATTATTGCTAAATATTTTTCCTAGTTTACTTTTTATTCTGGTTTTGTTGATGGTTACCATACATTTAATTTCTAGAGTAAGTATTAAACACTCCATTTTAACAGATAGATTTTGGTCACATTCTCAAGATAATTATTTTTTAGTCTGCATGATTTTTTTCTAGCACTTTTGTTTTTATGTTTTATATTTAAATTTTTAGTCCATATGGACTCAATTTTTGAGTAAGGGATGAAGATATAACTACATTAGTTTTCCAAACACCTCATAAGTTATTTCAGCAGCATTTGTCAAATAATTCTCCTTTTCTTCAGTGTTCTGAGATGTTGTTAATGTATGCCAAATTTCAACAGGTACTCGACTCAGTCTCTGAGTCATGGAATTACATTTTTGTGGTAGGACCATAGAGTTGTAATTGCTATGTTTTACATATCTTAAAATTGTTTAGCTTATTCACTATTGTTACTCTCCTAGTTTAGGTTATTCCAAGCAATTCTTATATTCACATTTCAGGATGAATTTAGGATAAATCTATCAAGTTCCAAGCAAATAAACAACACACTTATTTGTATTTTCAGTGGACAGCACCTGAATTTGTACATTAAATTCAGGGACAATCAATATCTTTCAAATATTGACTCTTCCAATTCAATAACTTTGCATATGGTTTTAGTAGAGTATGGTCATGCTGCTGTGTGGTTTTCTATTTTATTGTTATTATTATTTTAAAGTACCAGTCCTTGGTTCTATTTATCAATTCTATTATTTATCTAACTTTTACACTTATTTCAATCACTGTAATCCTTTTTATTTCAAATATGATTAAGTGCTTAATTAAATATTTTATTCTATGTCTTTTAGGAGGTAGATGTGATTAGGACTATTAATTTTTCTATGAATATCATTTTAGATCAGTCACATAAGTTTTGATATCTAGAATTTTCATTTTCATTATCTAGATATTTGGCAGTATCAGTTTAAATATTGTATTTCACACAAGAATAATTTAAGATACATTTTACATTTTCCAGGTGGTTAAATTTTTTAAGTTTTATTGTTAGAATTTCCATTTTCATATAATTAATACAATATATATTTTTATTAAAATTTATTGAAGCAGTTTTTGTGCATTATGATAGGAAGCTTGAAAATAAGATGTCATAACTGTTCTTGGATCTTCAAATTCAGCGCAGTGTCCTCTGTAGCTGCAAACATTCACCAGGATTTTAAAATATCGCTAAGGTTCTACAGACTGCACACACAGTACCACACTGTAGTTCATGAGAAGTCCGTGAAAGCTTTCAAACGCAGGAGAGAGATGGTCAGAATTGCCTGCTACAGCAGGACCCTGGCCAAGGTCAGCAGAAGGAGGCTGGGACCGTTCTTTATTTGAGGGATCCTGCAGGAGGGAGGAAAAAAGTTCAATGGTCAAGAGCTGATTGATTGGGTGGGAATGGTGAATGAAAGGAGGGACTCTGGGCTAAATACAGGTGTGACCAGTGAATGGTGGTGACATTAACAAATGGGAGGATTAAGAGTGGAAGATGGTAAATTCATTTTGTCCATGCTGATTTATGCTGCCATAACTAAGAAGTGCAGCAGGCAGTCAGATAAACACTTGGAAAGCTAGAGGAGTCTGAAGCTCATGAGACCGCAAAAGGAGAGTACATAGAAAGTGAAACCGAAGTGTAACACCATGAATGGTGGGAAATATCAAGATTTAGAGGGCCAGGGGGCAGGGGGTCGGGAGGTGTGCAAATGAGATAGAGAAGCAATAGAGGCATCAAGGAAAACAAGAAAAGTTTGGGACCATGGAGTTTATATGGAAGAAAGAATCGGAAGTAGAAAGGAATGTGCTCAGTGCAGACTCATGTATTCCAGTGGGCTGCTGCTATGAACTAAGAAGATATGGAGATAATCTGGTCTAGTCGGAACCTCTCATCCTGCAGTTAGGAAATTGAAGTTCGTAACTAACTATTGTTAGTAGAGCTGGAGTTAGAGCCCAATGTCCTGATAGTAAGACCAAGATTCACACAACTGTCATTGAAGACTAATATTTAAAACTACCTGGGGCCAGTACTACAGTCACTGTAAATTTATACCTTTCACAGCTTTGACAGGTGTTATGAAAATTAACTATTTTAATTTAAAAAGATTGAATGTCACAAATTTCATAAAATTGAAACATTTTAAGGCCTTCCCTTTGGTATGATGTTTGTGGCCTGTTTTCAGGGAAGGATCGTTAAATTTTCAGCATAGAGTAGAATTTAAAGAAATATATTGCAGGTCGAGGCCTCCATGTGCAGTAATCCTTCAGGGGAGTGGAAGAGATTAGCCAAAGAGCACATGTGCACAGCCCATGGGCACAGACAACAGTGTGGTGAAGGCAACAGGTGGGGAGGGGGGAGGGGCTGGGGGCTGGCTGAAGGGCAGCAAAGGGGAGGAAATGGGGAAATCTGTAATAGTGTCAATAGTAAAAAAACAAAATAAAATAAAAAAGAAAGTCAATTCTTCTTCCACAGATCCTGAAGATTTATGAAACACAATCCACACAAACAAGCAACCTGGTATTTACAGGAAACAGAAACTTAAGGAAGGTAGTGTAAGGATATTTTGCTTTCAGGCTTTACTGGTGCAGTGGAAGCAGTGAAGAAGAGGGTCGTATTCTGTGACCTTGGCCGTGGCAGTGCTGGGGGTGGTGTGGTTTTTCAGGGGAAGAAGGACTTTTGTGGATGTTCAGTGCAGTATTTACTTGGAGTAATAGTAACAGCAAACATAATTATTTTGTTGAAATTTTTTTATATTCTATCATATAACCCAGATTTCTTTACTAGTATATTTTAAGATAACTTTTAAATAATAAAACACTTTATAAATCTAGACTTAATGTAACCATTGTACAAATTCACCATTTCCATTCTCTTGCATCATTTGGGGTTTTTTTAGGTTTATTAAAAAATAGTTTTAATTTAATCAAGGAGGAGAAAGATGTCAAAACACTGTACCAATTTAATTACGTTTCACAAATGCATTAAAGATACCTAATTTAGTTTCATATGTTAAAATTCTTACGGTCTAAGATAATGCCCAGCTTTTAGAGGAATCTGTGTGTGTACACAGCAAACTCTACAACTTTATCCACACAGGGGAGAAAAAAAAGGCCATGGCTTTAAAAATTGATTAAAATACAAAGATGAAACCAGATACCACAATTTTCTTTATTTTCACAATGTTATTGCATTCTTGGCATAAAATGAAATAAAGCCCCATACATCAATGGTCGACCACATTGACCTAGAGATGAGTGTTGCTCCTGAAATTTCTCTGCATTAGAGAGAAAGCACTAATGTTGTCTACTCACTCTGTGAGAGGCACTGTATCAGCTAGTACAGGATACATCTTGTACCTGCACAAGAAGCAACAGTGTGTCTCCTGGGCTAAGTGGTAATCCGAGCCAAGCAGTGCCTCCCTGCTGCCCTAATACTATGTACCAGGTCAGATCACTCTTTTGCCTGCTCATTTCATTAAAAATAAAAAAGAAGTAGTAGTACATTACTGCAGCAAGTGCCCCAAATATAACTCCTGAGAATTCCCTGAGAAAGCTACAAGTTCTCCTGGAATTGGTCTGCTAACAGAATTCTCCTAACATGGTATTATGAAAGGTAGTTTCCTTATGGGTCATTAGGAAAATGCCTTGAAAGGATTAGGGATTTACATATTTGAAACTTGAGGAAAATTATTCTTTCCAAAGATGACACTTCATTGATACTTATAAAAAGACAGGACAAGGTAGATTTGGCTAAAGTAGGGTGAGGTCTTAAGTTTGAAACCATCTATAAAATTGTGTTAAGAATTCAGCAAGTTGTTTTTCTTGAGATATAAAGTCAAATATCTAAGCTAAAGGCTATTCAGTTACATTTTTGTAATTCAATGAATTAGAATAAACAATAGCAATGAATTACCATTGTGATTTCCTAAAATGATAAAAGTATAACAATTTTTTAGAACAATTATAATTTCTGTGAAAAAAGTTTAGGTAATGGATATGTTAGTCAAATAAAGAGGCACTGGTAAAGTACAGATAGGAAATATCATCAATAATATATTAAATATGTGTTCACAGGGGAGAGGGGAGGGAATTTCAGGGGAATTTCAGGGGAAAAGGGGAAGGGTTTACAGAAACAAGTATAAAGGACACATGGACAAAAACTAGGGGCAGGTGGAAATGGGAAGGAGGTGGGGAGGGCTGGGTGGGTGGGCCGGAATGGGAGTAAAAGATAGTTTAATTATTGTATTTGAACAATAATTAAAATAAAATTAAAATACATATATTAAATACGCTGTCAGGTATTGGAAATATCAGAGGGAACACTTTGTAAAGTATATGACTGTCCAACCACTATGCTGCACACCTGAAACTAATACAAAATAATACTGAATATAAACTATAACTGAAAATGTTTTTAAAAATTAGAAAAAAATCTGAGGATCTTTGCATAGGAATATGGAACATTCTCTTATATTCAAATTGCCTCATATTTGGTGGGTCACATAGATACTAAAGTTATTCTGTTTTTAAAAACAGGCATGTAAAATATTTCAGAGTAAGCGAGGAGGAGGGAGTGGGCTTACTCTCGATCTTAATGTAAATTGCAAAGTGCACCAGACCAGGAGGTGAGGCTCCTCCTCCTGGCCTTGGGTAACGCTGGCAATTCTACTCTTCTGGAGCAGCTTGCACCTGAAGACATCAGCCACATCACACCTACACAGGGTTTTAACACCAAAAGTGTACAATCACAAGGTTTTAAACTGAATGTGTGGGGCATTGGCGGACAGAGGAAAATCAGACCACGCTGCAGGAATTATTTTGAAAACACTGGTATTCTTATACATGTGATTGACAGAGCAGACAGAAAAAGATTTGAAGAGATGAGTCAAGAACTAGTGGAATTATTGGAGGAAGAAAAGCTGAGCTGTGCTCCAGTGCACAGGCATCTTTGCTAATAAGCAGGGTGTGCTCTCGGCATCCCCTCCCCCCCACCTCTGAGATTGCCAGAAGGACGGGACCTGCACACCCGCTGTGGCCGTGCCCGTGCCTGGCAGATCCAGCCCTGCTCAGCTCCCCAAGGAGACCGGGCTCAGCGCTGCGGGAACTGGGTCTGCAAAAATGTCATCGCACAGAAGAAATAAAAGCAAGACAAATGGAGGCGTTGGACCTTCGGGAGCTGAATTCTGTCCTGGAAAACACTGATTTGCTGCTTTCTGACCAAATGCTTTTCCTTCTGTGTATATAGCCACAGCTGTTTGAAGAGAGGCAGCAACACATTTTTAAAAGAACCCCCATTCTAGCAGTTAATTTCACAGATCTCTCAGGTTCAGCTTCATTTTTCAAATAAAGGAATTACATTTTTTCTCAAAAGAAAAAAAAGATTGAGATCATATTTAAAAAAAAAAAAAAAGAGGATCTGGCCAAAGACGATCTGGCCAAAGATCTGGACCTGGGTAGGCAGTGCAGCGCACATGTGGCCACACTTCAGAGCTGGACTTATTCTGCACTCTTCCAGGAGTTGCTGCCTCTTCTGCACTCAAGAAGCACTCCACAGAACCATCTTTTCATTGCTACCATCTATCACACACACAAGAAGGCGCCACAAACAGAAAATCCCTGTAATCCTGCTACTACTATTTTCTCAACACCCAAACCAACTGCTCCAACCTGCATCCAGAAAACAGATGCTCTCCACACTGTTTCTCAATATGGACAAAAAGGCAGCTCATGGCCCCTGGGGTCTCTGCAAAGACTTCAGGGAGGGGAAGAAATGTCCACCATTCTGCTTGCCAATGGAAGCGGCAAAACCAGCAATTCCAGAACCTATGTGAGTGCATCTGATTAGACCTAAATCACCGCTGGAATCTAACTGTAAGGAGCCTAGCAAGCACAGTCTTAGGGTCCTTCTGCCTCTTCATTCTGGGAGGCAGACAAAAAGGAGGGAGCAATGGATGATCAGCATCAGTCCATCAGGTCCATCAGTCTGCTCCTGTTACTCAGGATCTATCTCCCAATACTTAATCTTCCAAATTAAGAACGTCAGCACCAAAAACAGGCTGGCACCTAAAATAGTCCAACTTATCCCTAGGAAACATTTTAATTTCTCCTTCCTTCTCAAGTTATCATTTGGCTGTATAGAATTCTAGGTTAATGACAATTTTCATTGGAACATGGAAACTATTGTTTCACTGTTCTGTAGCCACTTGATTGCAGCCACTAAGAAATCTGTTGCCAGTTTAATCATCCCTCCTTCATAACTTATTTGATATTTCTCTCTAGTGAGCTAAGTTTTTCTCTTCTTATTTGATATTCTGCAATTGTGCTGTGGTTTTTCTGGCCGTAATTTATTTTTCTCTTTCTTGAGGGATCTCGTTGTACTCCTTCAACCTGAGAACTGCCTTCAATTCTAGGAAGTTCTGACCCACTACTTTTTTTAATAAAACCCTTTGCCCTGTTCTCTTATTCTTTTTTTTTCCTAGAATTTTATTAACAATACTGATAGAATTTTAAATTTATCCACTATAGATCTTAGCATCTCTTTTATATTTTTCATATCTTTATCTCTATTTTCAATTTTATTGTTTTTTCATCAAACTTTCAAATCAGTTCTTCAATTCAAAGATTATGTTGTTTGCTCTTTTAGTTGCATTTTTGAAGCTTCAGTTTCTACAAATTTTACTATTATTATATATTCTTTTTTGGTTAGTTTTTGAAGCTGCCTCTTCTTTTGTGTATGTCTACAATAGGCATGCAAACTCTCCTATTGACTGCATTCTATGGCTCTTGTTCATTTTTGGGAACCACCCTGACTGGTTTCAGAAGCTGTAACCCCCCACCAAAGCTAAGGCTGGATGAGTGACCCTGGGACCGTAAGTCACCAAGGAGACAAAAGCTTATCTCCCTGGCAGGAGTGCCACTTCTGCTCCTTTTACTTCATCCATAACTGGCCCCCAATGCTTGGTCGGTTAGCCAATGATGGGTAAGATTCCCCAAGGGGAAAACAACCTAAGACAGGAGCGATCACGTGGGAGTCCTCCAAGGAAGGACTTTGGGGGCTACAGCAAAAGGGGGTGATGGACCCTCACCCCTAGGCTTTGACATAGCCTGAGTCCTCATTGTCTGTGAGAAAAGCTCCTAATCTCTTGTCTGCCTTACTTCCCTTGCTCCACTTAAGCCTGAAACAATGACAGAGGGCAGTGCAGCCCTGTGCTGGAAAGGGCAAGTTCCCAGGGTGATCAGGCCTAAGAAAGAATATGTAAAATCCTGTGAAACCTGCTTTGTTTAGAATGCTCTCGATGAAATGATAAGGGTCCAAGCAAGAAGTTTGTTCCTCAAAGTTTTACAGACAGCTCTTTAGCTATCTGACCCTGACTCAAAATAGGTCCTCAGAGTTCATTGTTATCTATTGTTTGATCCTTACTTCCTGGCAATGATTAATGAGCTTTACCTGAATTCTTGTGTAAACGAACCATTGAGGAAATAAAAGCCATTGAGGAAAAGGCTCTTGGTCCTTCTCCTCTGAAAGATCGGCACACCTTTCCTCCCCAAGTAGATCCTGTCTTGGTAGACTTATTCGCAGCCAGGGGGGTCCTGCGGGCAATGCCCCCCCCATAGTTCTTGTCTCTCATTTCTGCCTGTTAGTCATCTTCAGCTGTATATGGAGGAGAAGCCTATTTTCCAAGGGAATCCAATGTCCTCTGGGTCGTCAGACAATGCTTCAGGCAATTTTGAGTTTTCTTCTTCCAAGAGCCCTGTGAGTTTCACCAATCTAGCACCAACATTGGGTGCATTTTTGTCTTGGTCAGTGGGGGTGTCCAGCTCCAGGCTCTGCAGACACAGGGTCCTAGCCAGGCCTTCATATCACATCCAATTCACTGTCCTGAGTTTGTGTTAATTTACCTGATGACTCCACTTTCTTAGGAGCTCAAGTATATATTTAAGGGTTTGAGGTGGGGGTTGTTCTATTTGTAATTTCTATAAATATTGAAATTCGAGAAAGACTTCCCATATCTGCTTCAGCTGTCATAGCAACCAAAAACAGTATGCCAATGACATGTTTGTCTTCCATATGTGTACTGAAGAAGAAGAAAAAAGGCAGCGTGAGCACCCTCTGGAACTCGATGAACCTGAGCTGATAGTAATAAGACTCTTTCTTTACATGAGTTCCCTTGTCAGCTCACAGATAGGAGAAGGGCGCTACATGGAGAGACAGGAGAGAGATCATCTTCACACCTTACTTACCCTGAACACACTCTTGGCTGTGACTGGGAAAATCTTATTTTGGAAGAAGAATAAAATGTATGTCTATGTCAAACACATTTGCAAGTAGAATGCAGATGTCACACTATCTTGTGGTAAGAAGAAAGTATTTATTTTCATTATATAACCAAGTCTTTGATAAACAAAAAGTGAATGAGATGAAGCCCAGTTGTTGAAATTCCTAATAATGAGCAAATACATTTCTCACAGGGGGAGCCCTTTCAGCACCTTGTCCTGCTTCAAAACTTCCCCTCATAGCCTCCTCTGCCTGCTCCCCCATCAACACAAAAGGGACCTCATGCAAAAGTGCTTCATCCCGGAGCCCTGTTCACCCTAAAATGACAACTGATCAAGACAAAGCCACACCGGCAGCCACACCGTGTAACCAGTAAGGGAACGGGATCTGTGCAGGGGCCAGGCCTGCCTCTGACACTGCACTGTGACACTCCCTGGCACGCTGCCAGCTGGGCAGAGACTTCTCTGTGGTGTAGAAAACTCAGCACAGGGACCCTGGGGAGCTCTTCCTCCACTTGACATCAAATGAGCATTTATATTCCCCTTTCGAAAGAGGAGAGTCAGTAAGCTTGAACCTTCATAGACCCAAAAGTCCCTTCTAGCAGTTAGTCATATGTGTGCCACAAGTTACACATTACCCTGTCTCCTTCATTTTCTGTTCTGACGTGATTTCGATACTGTTGCCTTCATTTGTAGAAGTTAACTCACTATCTCTCCTTCAATCTTCTAACAGTGCAATGTCAGGCTCAAGGAAAAGGGTAAAGGCATAAGAGAGAACTGGAGATTACGACTCCAAAATTAGTTTCTTTGTTTTGATTTCAGTAAGTTACAGGACCAACACAGGCATGCTGACATGAAAAATGACCAGAAAAATGTTAGCAAATGTAGGTTAGCTTCTTTTATATAATATTAAGGAAACCACCACTAAACACAAATGCCTTTGCAATTAAAATGCATCATCAGTTTGTTGTTGGCTCTTTTAATGTCAACCATTACATAATGAATGAAGTAATTTTTCAGAGGAAATACTTTGTCCTAATTGAGAGTTGAAGACCAGGAATTTTTTTTTAATAAAGTAGCATCCTGTATTTTAAGATTAAGCTTTTAAGTCACTTTTTTCTCTGTCCTGGGGATAACACACTAGAACTTGAAAAGGGGCCATTTGCAGGTGTTTTGGAGTGAAAATATGTGTTCTCTTAGAAAAACAATTTGAATATATGTCTCAACCAAAGTATAACTCTGTTGATTATTTTGGAGATGTTTGTCCCCTCAGTGGATTTAATTGAGGGGACACTTGAACCCTACTTGTAACCCTACACTTGATTTTTAGCTTCTTGGAATGTCTATCTGTGATTGGCCAAGAAATTCTCAACAGATATCAGTCAGAGCTGAATCTCCTACATGGTTATTGATTCAAGCTGGACAGTAAACTTCAAGACGCCCTGGATTGGGTCTGGCTAAGTGTATCAGCATGTTGACTCTGGGACGGTGCCAGACAGAGAAATAAACACTTTCACATGCCAAACCCCATTCTGGGTTCTGGGGTCAGTGTCATGGTCTCACTCCGGGTCACGTGCAGCCTCCCTTCCCATGAGAGAGACGGAAAACAAGCAAGTAAGTGAAGGAACCCACACATCATACCCGGAAACATCAAATAGCTCTATGATCAATGACAAAGATCAAGCAGGTAATGCAGTGGTGAGATGACAGGTGGAAGTGAGGGGCTATTTAAATTGGATAATCGGGGAAAGACTTTCTGAAGAGGTTCTATATTGTGCTGAGGTCTATCAACAAGCCAGTCGTGAGAAAATCGGGGAAGAGGGCTCCAAGCAAAGGGAAGCACGGGAGCATGGGCCCTGAGGTAGAGGCTCAGAAGAGTGAGCCAGAGCAAGAAGACCATGTGAACAGAGTACATGAGGGAGGGAGGAAGAGGTGGCCGATGGAGGCTGGACACATGGGCAACAAAACCACCCAGGGCTTGGTACGTGTCAGGAAGCCCTTTGAACTCAATTTTAAATGTGACAGAAGGTCACTTGGGGGGTTTCAGTAAAGGTTTCCTCTATTGCATTTATACTATCCCAATGCAAATTAGAATCAACTAAATCTTTTCACTTTTTATCTCATTCATAGCATTTACCATAACAGGTGTTTACTTATTTGAGAGGCTTTGTGTTCGTGTTTCTTACATGCATCTTCCTTCTCCCTGTAAGCTCCAGGAGAGTATGAAAGGGACTGTGTTGTTTACTGCTGAATATCCAGAAGCTACCTGAGAGTCTAGCACACACGTCTTGGATGCTCAATAAGTGGGTGCATTGGTAAATAAGTGACTGAACTCAACGCTGATTTACAATTCTTTTTCAGGTCACAGGACACTGAAATGATCCTCTCCATGTAATGACTGTGAGATAGTGGCACCGGGTGAACTGAGACACACTTTTATGCACCTTTCCATATTTGAAATCAGTGTACTTGTTCCTAATAAGACAGAGAGAGCCCAAAGAATAAAAAATATATATTTCTAACACACAAAGAAAATAAAGCTGTATCAGAAACTCCACAGGCAGGATATCAATAGCTTTTGTTTTACATGGCAGGAGCTCTACAATGGTTTTGCTCATAAGCTGCAATTCAGTGGACTGAACAGACTAAAACTACATTAGTAAGGAAGAGAACTGAAAGGATTTCACGGCCATTTCCTTTGGGTGATTCTGCCCTGAATAGAACCATCACAGCCTAAAATGTCAAAACAATAAAACCCACAGTAGTTTTGCTCCAAGAGAGACTCTTTCGGCTCTGAAGATATTTAGAATCATCGCAGCAAATCAAACCTGTGCAAGTCTTCCTAGAAAGAGAGCATTACAGTAACCATGTTCACCACCAGGGCCCAGCCTCTCTCTCAAGGGGCCGCACGCAGGCTCCATCCAGACCTCCAATCTACGTGTCTGTGTGTCTGTGTGTTTCAGCGCTGGGACAGGGTATGCTTTTTCAGTACCTTATTTTTAAGTACCACCGGCCACCAGCTCATGTTTGAATGTGCTAGGGGAGACCGCTAAAAACAAACAGAAGAAGATGCACATAAGCATTTGTCTTTTATGGTCCCAGGGAGGTAGGCAGAATTCTAATTATCAAAAACATATCCCATTATTTAACATCCTCTTAGAATCCCAGCTTTTCATTTGTCCACTAGAATCAACACAAATTCAGTGGAAAAGGTAATATACTTTCATATATTCACATACTCTCAGATATAAATAATCATCTGTTTTCATAATGTCAGAGCCTTCCCTCACAATTTTCCTGGGATTAACTTTCCTGCTTAGAAAGTTACACTTACTCCTAGAAATAGCATCATGACACCTGAATGCCTCAGGAGAAGAGATAAAAATAGTATAAATGCAGAGAAAAAATATCCTGCAGAGATTGCTTCAGGGTACAAGGTCATTGGACTGTTCATGATCTTCACATTCAAAGGAAAACTTGAAACAGTTTTGAAAAGGAATCTGTCCCCCAACACTGGCTGCATTTCTCCCTGATTCAATGCATCCTTTGGAAACTGGTGTAAGGTGATTAGTCATAAATAGTGTTTGGTTCCTGCTCTAGGCCAGACCCTGTGCTTGGGGCAGAGGATACAATGAAAATTAAGACCAAGGCTCCGCTCTCATTTTATACCGACCACTGGAGAGACAGAGGGCAAATTAACAACTGCAGTATAGTTCATCTCCTCAAAAGCAGGAGGAGATATTTTGATATTTTTGATATTTTTATGTAATTCTCTATCCCTGGTGTCTAAAATACTGCGAGGCATACAGTATACGCTCGATAAACCTGTGTTGAATGTTGGGTAAATATGATAATTGGGGCAAAGGAAATAACTCTAACAGCCAGCTGCACACGGAAGGTGGTACTTGGGTTGAGACTTGAAGCATTTGCAGGACACAGCCAGGTAGGCAGGATGCTCACAGAGGGTGGGCATTCTTGGCAGAGAAGAGCTTTCCTAAAGGTGCAGGAGTGCGGCAGCTCCTGGTGAATTCAGAAATACAGGTTGGTTTGTAGAGATGAGCATTAAATTCAACAGAGAAAGCGGCAAGAGATGAAACCAGAAAGTTCAGCAGGAGCCATATTGATGATGTCCAACTGATTTCTAAAAAATATTTAAAACTGAACCTGCAAGTGACAAAAACAAAAACACTGAGAAACTCTGATCAAGTACCATGTTAGAGTTTATATGTACTGCACACGGCAGTTAGGGCAGAGGGCTGCTGAGTTAAAGGGTGTCAACACTTGAGTCCGGGAGACCAACTAGGAGCCACTGCAAGGTTGCTCGTGAGGGACCACGGGGCCGCCCTAGGGAGGTGAGGGTGGGGATGAAGTTGAGAGGGGGAACTCAGTGTTTTTTGAGACCAAAGGACTTGGAAATTGGGTCTGGAAGTAAGGAATGGAAGAGATATCTAGGTTTTGCTCTGGAGATCTAGGCAAAAGCAGTAGATGGAGAGGGACGCTCGGGCTAATCTGACCTCTGCTTATTGTTCTGAGAGACCACACAGACGCTTGTGACTGGGCTGGGCATAGTGTCGCTGATGGGCCCAACCCAGGACGACCTGCCTCAGCAGTTGAATCAGGAAAGTCAGGATCATTCTTTTACCTAATATGTATAAACTTTGATGACACATACTATTGTCAGTGCAAGTCCAGCACTGGCCTAAAAGTTAAAGATCTGCATGTTCTGGTAAATTTTACAAAATCACAAAACTTCGTACAAAAAAAAGAATCCAAAAGACTGAAACTTTCACACACACAAAAAATCACAGGATCAATATCGAGTATGCTAGATGAAGCTTCGCTGCCGATTTCTTAAA
Organism: Phyllostomus discolor; assembly: GCF_004126475.2. Lineage (NCBI taxonomy): Eukaryota > Metazoa > Chordata > Mammalia > Chiroptera > Phyllostomidae > Phyllostomus > Phyllostomus discolor. The sequence goes on along the minus strand of NC_040910.2, from coordinate 25,845,920 downwards.
TATTCTGTCCTAATGTACCTTGTGGCCATCACCCCACCTTGGCCCTGAACTTTGTGCTGGTCCATAAGAGAAGTTAGTTTCCTCATCTAGCACATAAGCACATCAGGAGAGTCTGAAGCATCCTTGAGGGGACCCTTGTGAAGACCCGCAGGGTCTCTATCACCTCCACCCTGAATCGGTGGGGCACTTGAGAGTATGTGTTACATAGCTAATGGTTCGCTTCACTGGTGGCAGAGTTCTAACTGAAGCTGTACTACATGCTCAAGCTGAGACAGCTAACTGCTTAGCATCATACTTATACACGATGTATTTCTTCTTAAAGAAGACTATAACCCTTTTATAGGCAAAAGCTGAAAGTAACATCTTCAATAAAGTTTTAAAGCAACTACAACAGTGTGGTGATTGCGGGGGTGGGGGCGGTATAAGGGGGCTAACTGCCAATGGAATAAACACAATAAAAAAAATGAGTGACTACAACTTTTAGCAATGATCCACCCTGCAGATATTAAGTCATCTGCAATACTGTAAAATATTTATCATTGGGGTAAAGCCAGTTGAGTTTAAAATAGTTTGCCCAGTTATAGGTACAGTTTATTTTAATTACCAGTTATCTAGAAGCTTGAGATTTTTAAATCCTAAAATTTTAATTCTATCCAAGACATTTTTAACACCTATGTGACCTTTTCTCTATTTTTAATTACAATAGTTAGAATGTACAGACTCTCAGAAACAAATAAGGATGTTTCCTTGAGCCACCTACTTTCCCCTTGGATAGCTAAGGTGCCTTTCCTAACCGGCAACCACCAGAATATTCAGTACGTATAAAAAGAATAAAATTAAAATAGAAATAGAAGAAAAATAAATTCTTTATTTGTTTTGAGGATGTGTTCTCTAGCCAATGCAAAATCAGTTACACAATAGATCATTAGCTGAACAAAAGCAACACCCAATGATTTTCCTAAATTGCCTTTCCTACAAAAAGTAACTTCTGTTAAAATTTAAATAAATTACTGTGGGGATTGAAGCTTATTTAGTCACATGTGAGCAAATTTATCCTGAAGACAAAGTAGAATGTTTGACTAAAGCAAGGGACCAGTTGCAGCTGTGGATTAAAATTATCCACAGTGGTCGGAGAAAAAACAAACAAATATTACATCATTGAACCCTAGCTTTCAGATACTATAAAATTTTAAGGCCAGAAAACTTTTGTATTTATAAGAAATGTTTTCAAAGTGAGTGGGAGCTCTAAAATGTAAGAAACATTATGTTGAGATTTCAATTGTCCTCTGGTGAAAGGGCAGTCTGATAAGAACTTTATACCTTACTATCTGCTAGCTGAGATCATTCTGTGTGCTGGGTAAGCCAAACAAGCTGCTAGCCAATCGTATTCCCTCTTCTAGCAATGCCACAGGATGCCTGCCACGTCCACAGGCTTCCTCGCTCAGCTCATGGGACAGAGTCACAGCTGGCTGGAGCCGGGTTGAATGTCTGACGTGCAGAAAATGCATCCATAGGGTGTTTGTTCAATAGCCTACAACATAATCTGATCACAGAGGTCTGCCAAGAGTTCAACAAGTCTTGTAAGTTTTTTCTGTCTTTTGGATGCGCATTATCAGCCAAAGGAAGAAGCAACAGCTGGTAGGTTTAAAGCATTTAGATGATGCTCACCTGTTAGATAAACTAAAGTAAAGCACCTGATTAGCCATGGAAAGAAGGTAGGTGCTTCTATAATCCTTAGCGAAGGAATCATCACTCACCACCACAAAACTTTCATCCTCTATTTATTATTATCTGTAACTTTTTTAAAAACTTGGTAATTTGGTGTGTGTACACAGAGAATACACAGAGTGAGGCAAGAGTAGGCTTACAGTTGTTCATATGGAAAATAATACAGTAATTACCATATTTTTAGGACTATAAGATGCACTTGTTTTTGTTTATTTGTTTGCTTTTTCCCCCAAATCTGGGAGGAATAATGGTTGTTGAGTTCTGTTTATACTTACATTGGTGAAATATTATGTTATTTATGTTATTAAATATTTTACCACATTTTTTGCTTCAAGTTTTTTTCCTATTTCCTCCTCTAAAACCTATGTGCATCTTATGGTCTGAAAAATACGGTAACAAATAATAATTCAAGAATAAACTGTGTTTCATGTACTCACAGCTAAAGCTACTTTCGTCCCACCCTGTATATGCATAATGTATATACATTATAAAATATAAGATAATGAACACCCACGAAACTATCACCCAACCAAGAAATGAAATGTTGTTTGCTTCTATGACGTATCTCCTCCTCATCCCATCTTCCTGCTTCCTGTCCAGACCAGCACCAATCACTGCCCTACCTTTGTGTTTACCATTCCTTTAAGTTTTAAAACTGTCATAAATATATGTGTGCATTCAACATTAAGCACACACAATTTATCTAGGTGGTCGTGTATTATTTTACTTTATTTTCGTGATTATATGCTTCGTTGTATTAATCTTCCACAATTTATTCATCAATTCTGTTAAGAAAACTATTTTTTATAATAGAAAAAAATACCATAATTTGTGCTGCCATTAGCTTTCTTTTAATTACTCCTGGGACACAGGTACAACATTTTCCCCATGGCATTCCTGGGAGTAAGGCTGCTGGGTTGTATTGCATGCAAATGTTCTGCCTGGCAACATAATACCCGATGCCTTTCTCATGCGGTGCTGTGAATCTTCTTTTCAATGGAGTTTGTGAAATAGATGAAGAGTGAGTTAACGGTAGTACAGGTGAGCTGACAGAAGTAGAAAATCAAATAGAAGGCACGTGGCCATAAAAGATACAGGCCAACGTCCTGTCCTTGGGAGAGATGTTCCCCGAAGATGCAGGAATAATATCGCCATCTAGAGCCACTTCTAGGTACTGAAATCTTCCAGTTTCCGAGAGCGGGCGGGGTGGCACTGGGTGACACTTCCAGTAAAGTGTTGAACAGAAATGGTGATTTAAGCATTGTTCTTCCCTTCTCAGTGTAAAGAGAAAGCTCTTATCATTTACCAGAGTGTGTTGTTCTCTGTAGATTAAGTTCCCCAGTGAACTCTAGTTTTCTAAGGGATTTATTTTTTTATCAAAAATAGTTATTGGATTATATCAAATGCTTTTTCTGCACCTATCAAGATTACTATATTTGTTTCTCTTTTTGCTATTAATGTGGTGAATTATTCACATAAATAATTATTTATGTGGTGAACTTTAACATAAAAAGCAATTTAGATTTATCCTCCCCAGAATAAACCTAAATTTGTTGGGCTATTTTCTTGAGGATTTCTGGATCTATGCATATATGATAAAATGGACTTTAAATTTTCTTTTTTGAAATATCCTGAATAGGGTTGGGGTCAGTGTTAACACTGGTCACAAAACTAGATTTTTTTCTCTGTTCTTGGGAAGACTTTAGTTAAGATGTTGATGAGTCTTCAGTGTCTGGAATATTTTATTAATTAATTCCTCTGGACCTGGAATTTTCTTTGTGGAAAGTTTTTGTTGTTTCTTTTTATTATAGTTTAAGTATCTTCAATAGAAAATAGACTATTTAGATTTTCTATTTTCTCTTATACAATTTATATACTTTCACCTTAGTTTTTCAAATGTATTGGCATAAATTCATTCATATCTTTAAATACCTGTGGGATTTTGATATTGATGATTTTTATCTTCTCTAGCTTTCTTCTTGATCAGCTTTGCTACATATTTATCAATATTAGTAGTACTGATTTTCTCTGGTATATGTTTGTTTACATATTCTTAATATATTCTTAATATATTTCCTTCTTTTACATTCTTTGAGTTTAATGTGCTGGGGTTTTTTTCTAACTTTTGCAATGGCTACCTATATAATACAATTTGAGATTTCTTTTTCTTCTGATATATGCATTTAGCATTATAAATTTCCCTCTGACCACAGCTTTGACTGAATTTCACAAGTTTTGAGGTCACATTTTTATTGTCCTTTATTTTTAAATATTTTTCATTTTTATGATTTCATTTATGATTTCACCTTTGACACATGGGATATTTAGAGATGTATTATTTCTTTTTCTTCTCTACCCAGAGAGAAGTTCCCAGAGCATTGTTCTGGGTTTCCTTCCTAACATAAAGGGTAACACAATTTCCAGAGCCTTTGATGTTCTGCCATAGAAGGAAAAGGATGTCCTCCAATTCCTTGCAGCAAAAATCCACTTCAGTGGCGGTGACCTTGACTGTCATATGGAACAGTACATTCACAAAAGGAAAAGTGATAGCATCTATCTCATAAATCCAAAGAGAACCTGGGAGCAACTTCTGCTGGCAGCTCGTGCTATCATTGCTCTTGAACACCAGGCTGATAGCGTCACATCCTCCAAGGAGGCTAGCCAGCCAGCTGCTTGAAGGTTGCTGCTACCACAGGAGCCACTGAGATTGCTGGTCACTTCACCCCTGGAACCTCCACTAACCAGCCCCCACAGCCTCTGGACACTGCGACATCCAGGGTCGTGGATCCCAGGGCACACCGCCGGCCTCCCACAGGGGCGTCTCATGTTGACCTGCCTACCATCACTCTATGTAACACAGGCGCTCCTCTGTGCTATGTGGACACGGCCAGGCCCTGCAACAGCAAAGGAGCTCGCTCGGTGGGGCTGAGCTGTGGATGCGCCCCCCGGAAGTTCCTCTCACGCACGCCACGATCTCGCAGGAACACGCATGAAAAGTAACACCTCCTCCCTACTGAGGAGATCCTGGAGGAACTGAAAAGGAAGGGTGAACCACTGCTGAAAGGCCGTAACCTAGGAGAAACTGTCTCTGGTTTGCGAACCTACTAATGTTCAACCAGAGGCCGCAGACCGGTCTGCAGTTGCACAGGTGCACCGGTGCCTGGTCAGCAGTTCCCTCTGGAGACTGAAGCAGGCAGCTGCCGCTGAAGACTGGTGCACAGCTAATGGGCAGGAACAGCCACTGAGTGGTGTTAAGCTGTTCTTCTTAAGCAGAAAATAGAAATAAGTGTAATGGGTAAGAACAGTTTCTAAAAGGAAAACAAAGAAATGCATTACATATTTTCTGATTATTTAGGGATTTCTCATTATTTCTCATTACATTTTTGTTAATTCATTTCTAACTTAATTCCACAGTGATCAGAGAAAATACTTTGATTTAACACTTGGAAACGTTGTGACTTCCTTTACAGTCCAGGGACATATATAACTACTTTCAGTGTTGGAACATGAATAGAGTGTGTATAATACAGGCAGAAAGTGCTATATCCTAGCAATGTGTTTCACCCACATATAGTGAAGTTCAACAGTTGTCCTAGATTTCTATGTGCCTGTTGGTTATTTTGTATGTTGTATGAGTTACAACATATGAGGTAGATCAGTTTTGTTTCACATGTTTGGACACTATGCATACAAATCTAGGAGTGTCATACGTCCTTGTGGATTGTGCCTTGTGCCCTTTGAAATGCCCCTCTTTTATTTTCAGTGATAATTTTTTGCCTTAAAGTCTACTTTGTCTGGTGTTAGTATAGTTGTGCAAGCTTTCTCTTTGTGGGTGTTTGCATGGAATAATTTTCTGTCCTTTTCAACTTTTCTAGGCCTCATATTTAAAGTATACTATTTGTTTCTTTTTAATCCAATCCGACAATCCAGGTTCTGGTGTGTTTCCCCTAGAAGAGAGAAAGAACTTTAACTGGATCACTTGGTCCACGTGTAGTTAACATATCCTGAAATATTTGAGGTTTTATCTACCACCCTACTCCTCTTTTCCCCTTATCTTGCCTTGTCCTATTGACTAAATCTGGCTAGCTAGGGGACAAACCTAGCCACACACATTTGCTTACAAAGTGTTTGTTTATGGGTGCTATTGTTCTGCAATGTCCGAGCTGAACTAATAACTGTTAAGTAGTGAGCTGTTTAACCATACAGTGTATTCTAACTCGTGAGAAATGAAGTTTTGTGAAAACTCTTTGATGCATAAAATCTTATGGAAAGGATAAGGGATTTTAGTACCTATAAACACCAAGGACTCCTATTCAGAACTCCTAACATCAATATGTTAGAAAAAGAAGGTAAGAAAATCAACCCCAAAATAAAATGAACAAAAAATGTGGACTTGTATTTCATGGATAAGGATATCTGAATGGCCAATACATATATAAAGTATGTACTCAAATTTATTAGAAATATGCAAAATACACATTAAAACCACAATCCAATAAAGCTCATCTACTAGAATGTCTGAATTTCTTGAGGCAGAAGTAACAATTAGTATGGCTATAGAGCAACCAGAATTCTTATGCACTGTTGGTGGGGATGTAAATCGATACAGTCACTTTGAGAACTCTTTGGTGGTATTCGTTGAAACTGAACACATACTTTCTTACCTTATGAACTCACAATTCCATGCATACCTAACAGAACTTCATGCACACTTTTTTTACCAAAAGACATAGAAAAGGATGTTCTTAGTGGTGCTATCTGTTACTGTACAAAACAAAAAACTACTGAAAACTACTCAAATGTCCATCAACAGCAGAATGAATAAATAAGTTGTGCTCTTTTCCCGTAGTGGACTATAAACACAATAAAAAGAAGCAAACTACAGCAGCACACAAGAATGAATATTAAAAACAATACTGAGTGGAAAAAGCTGTATACAAATGAATGCATATCAGGAGATTCCATTTGTGTAAAGTTCAAAACCAGGCCAACTAATCTCCGCTGCAAGAAGTCAGGAAAGCGATTTCCTCTTGGAGGAGGATAGGGTTTGGGGCGGGGTTTAGAGGGCGTCTCTGGGCCCCAGTGCTGTCAGGTGTCTTGATCTTAGTGCTGGTTACAAGTACAGTTAGTTTCTGAAAACCCATCCACCATAGGTACCCGTGATTGGTGTGCTTTTTCCTATTCTGGTATTCTTCAATAATTTTTAAAATTTTTATGGAGTTTAATTTGATTAAGAGTACACTTCTTGACTTAGTAGTTAAGAAGTAGGTGATTATTTAGACAAAAATTTAAAATGTGTTTTTACTAGACATTTAATTTTACTTTTATCTGAGGAAAACTAATGTATTTAGTATATAGAGTACAGAGTAGTTATCAGTGCAAATGCTTATGCCTGACAAAGCTTCTCCCCCATTTTTGTTACCTTTCTTTTACTATATTGTTATGCCGTAAATATCTAATTATAAGTAAAGCAACAATATGCTCAAGATGGAAAAAATAAAACTTTTTATTGTATCTCCTTTCTGAGAAACCAGATGTCATGCAGAATAAATTAAATACAATTAAGACAAAATTTATGGATGGGGAAAATATTAATTCCACTGTGACTGTTGAATGCATATTTTGATGTCTCCCTTTCTAAAATGTGAATCACTAGATTAAAACTACTTGTACACCTTCAATACTAACAAATAACATAAACTGTACTCAGAAATATTTAAAAATTAAGGGGAATTTTGTGAGAGTATATCCCTTAGTTCATAATGCATAGGGAAAAATGAGTGTTTCCTCTTTGAAGTAATTAGGCTATCTTTTGATCTTCAGAAAACTGAAGAGAAAATAATCCAGATTCTCTTTCTTTATACCATATAAAAGTCCATATCTTTAGTGAATGAAAATTAGTTGAACAGTAAACAGTGACAACAATTATTGGACAAATCTATTCATTGTAGCTATTCATTCAAACTATTCATTCACTATTCAAAATTCCTATGACCAGAATGTTAAAGAATTTATATAAAGTTTACTGCAGTTTACTTTATATTATTTGATACGTAAATTATAACCTCCCAAGGAAACAGGCATTTTTATCATCTTGTCCCCCATACTTTCTTAGAGTCTGCTTATAGTGGTAAATGAATATATAATGAATTTCTATCACCATAAAGAGTTCCTTGGAGCTTCTTCATATCAGCCCCCTCCCACCATCCCAAAATCCTGCTAACTATGAATCTGCTCTCCAATCCATCACTGCAATGGCACCTTTTCCAAAATGTCATAAAAGTGAAATAATAGAATATGTAGTCTTATCTTGTCTGGCTTCTTTCATGTAACATATTTTTCAGGTTTATGTAGGTTGTTAAATTCCATCCATAGTTTGTTTCTTTTTATTGCTGAGTAATGTTTCATTATATGGATTCATCACATTTGTTTATCCAGTCACCAGTGGATAGAATTTTGGATCGTTTTTAGTTTGAAGCTATTAAGAATATTATGTAAAAAGCTGCTATGAAAATTTGCACATAAGTGTGTATGGACTTAGGAGATCATATGGTATATCTATCTTTAACTTTATTAGAGGCTGCCAAAATATCTTGGAAAGTGGCTGTACTATTTTGCACTCGTATCAGCAATATATAAGTGTGCTAGTTTCTTCACATAGTATTGACAAAACTTGGAATTATCAGGCTTTGCAAATTTTGCTATTTCAATGAGTATGTGGAATTATCTCATTGTAGTTTAAACTTGCATGACTAATAATCTTTTTATGTGCTTATTTGTCATTTGTATATCCACTTTCATTAAGTATTTGTTCAAATCTGTTACTGATTTTTTAAAATGGGTTTTTTTTGACCCTTTAATTACTGAGTTATAGAAGTTGTTTATATATTCCTGATGTAAGTCCTTTATTAGATATCTGTTTTGCAATTTTTTTTTCCAGGCTGTAGTTTGGCTTTTAATTTTATTAAGCATGTCTTCAAGTATTTTCCTCTGGCATCATGCCCATTGATTCATTGATTCATTCATTCATTCATTTAACAAATGCATGTTGGGTACCCATTATGTATCACAGTATTAAAGATTTTTTAAATAAGCCTTTCTCCCTTTCCATGGTAAAACTCACCTTGGGTTAACCAACCAACACTGTCAACCTGAAAATATGAAATGCTAGCTATGTGACTAGTCAACATTTTGACAACAATGGTGCCTGGGAGAAGAGGAGGAAACCATCACTATCCAATGGGAAGCTGTGGCTCTGCGGCTTCCTTGAGGGCATTGCTCTCGTTTAATGGGTGTACTGTCTCTTGTGGCTTTCTCGGGGGCCAACTACAACACATATTATGGGGCATGGACCTTCTAAGAAAGGGTGGTATTTGCACCTCTCAATGGGGCCTCTTGCCCTGAAGTGCACTGTCACCAGGAAGGCTGGACAAGAAGTTCCTGGATGGCTGCAGAAACTCCTGCTGATGGTGCATTTGATGCTGTCTGCTCACTGGCTCCCCCTTGTGTCTGGCAGACCTGAATGAGTCTGGTGGCACAATAATGGCTTATTGGGTTCCACGGGTATGTATGGCTAGTTGAACTCAGGACCACTGCAGCTGACCAAGCAGAGGAGTGATTTAGGCTACAACACATTGCATGTGAACAGATGAGTGACTAAAGTAAAGACGCTGCTTCCAGCTCGGTTATCTTCCATCCTGGAAAAGGGAGGCAACCACAAACAGGTTTAAAATCATGTCAGATGGTAAATGCTCTGTTGAAAATCAAGCAGCATGTTTGTGGGAGATAAAGTGAGGAGAAGTTGACATTTTATATAGAGTGTTCAGGGAGGGCTCTGTGACAAAATAACACTTGAGCAGAGATTTCAGAGATGTGAGGCAGCAATCCATGTAGTTATATCGGGGAGGACTTTCCAGGCAGAGGAAATAGCGAGTGCAATGGACCTTAGCAGACACGTGCTTAGCGTGTTCAGGAAACAGCTGATGCAGAGGAGCAAAGAGACAGAGAAATAAGACCAGAAGGCTGTTGGAAGGCAGATTTCACAGCACCTTGTAGGCCCTTGGGGATGAAGGGGGGCCTTGGAGGCTTCAAGCAGTGAGTATGACTGGGGCTGCTGGAAGAAGAGACCGGGGGATCCGAGGTGGCAGTAGGGAAACCAGTTAAGTTACTGCAATAATTCAAACGGGGGGCACAACTGGAATGCGGCACCACAAGCAGTGAAATGTGCTCAGATTCGAGATGTGTTTCCAAGGCTCGGTTTTGTTCCTGGATTGACTTTCACGAGAAGAAAGAAAATGGAGTTGATGCTGACTGAAGGCTTGTGATTTAAGCATCCAGATGGATAAGTTGGCACAAATCTAAGTGGAAAAATTTGGAAGAGGAATTTCAGGGGTAAAATTAAGAGACCCTTTTGCTAGTTTTAAAGTCTCCATTAGGCACCTAAGCAAAGATGTCATGCTCACTATGGGTGGTATTTGGACCAAGGACTGGGCCCAGATACTTAGTAGTAGCTTGATTTAATTGAGTATAAAAATTTAAATGGATTTACAACTCTTTTAGGTTTTAAGTTTTCTGAAGAATTTCATGATGTGCAGTAAAGTATGTGGCATAAGGGGCTCTATTAAAAAACGTGTGGAGGCCATGAACGGCCTTCGCTGTGCATGTGTGCTTTTTGTCAGCAAACAAAAGGCAGCTTCAGACGTGCAGGGCTTCAAGCTGGACGTAGGTCTTGGAAAATATTTTTTTCTCAGTTTGTTTCACAGGAAAAAATTAGCCCTCCTTCTAGAATGCTTACATTCACGGCAGGATGTGGTCCACATAAAAACGGACTGTTCACTCAGCACGAGATGCATTACCCAACTTGGTTTTTATTGTCTCCACCACCTGTTGTTGTGGAACAGAGCACAAGGTGTACGTAACTGTCACGTGTGCACGGTCACCGTGACCAGTGATGTGATTTACACTCTCTGTGAAAAACATCAAAGGGAAATCTGCTTGTTACCGAAGTATTTAGATTCAAGCAGGAAAAGGTGAAACTTCCAGGCTATGCAAAGAGCTTCCAGAGTGAGCCTGAGGAGCGGGGACCTGAGGGTCTAGAAATCGCTGAGTCTTCGATGTGTAACTGTATTCCCTCTGTGAACATCGTGCACATATTCCCTTGTAAAGGGAAAATGCTGTTTGATAAAATATAAATCAGGTTCAATTAACTAAATTAAAATCAAGCATACGATCTTAATGGGGCTGAACATATTGAGATCATCTGCTACCATCGAGCCAAAAAGTCCCAATGATTTCTGCTACCATTAAATTTATTGCCTTAGGTTTTATCAGACATATTAGCTTTTTCTTCCCCTCCTTTCCACCATCCCTGTGAAACGACTTTAACTTTATTGCTTTATTTTCAATCATTTTTCTTTCTCTTTTCCTCTCTGCTATTAGTCCCTGCAAGACCAGTTTCTAACTAGGTTAAGAATATTACAGAACATAAACAATTGAAATGTTATGATTTCTTACCACAAGTAGCTCAAAATAAAAATGACAATGAGCAAATAAAAACATTTTTAAATAAAGCAAAGCATACATGTATGGGGAAATATATGTATCCCCTTTCTAGATTACCGCATTATTCTTTTGGGGACCCTTTCCAAACTGCTTTAAGTACCTACTTAGTCTATTACACAGACCAGCGGTTTTAACTGAGTTGTTATCTGTGTGTTATTAATCTCTCTTTCTCTTCTTTATTTTTCTCTTTGATTCTTCTCTAGTATTCTGTACATACTCTCCTACACCTCACCCTGGACCATAATATGTCAGAAGGCTAAGGGAGAGTCGATATCACCCCCCATATGACAGCAGCAATCTACCAACCAAGAAAGTATGGCACAGGGCATTGAAAGTAAAGAAACTACTTCGCCACGAGAATAATATGAGGTAAACCAGCTTATCTCCACAACAGATTAGTTCAGTATTGAGTGGTGCTGTATTTGTATTCATTCAGGGGTCCTGCTAATATGTAAGGATACTAATCATCCGTAAATGTAAGACTGGGGCTTCTTCTCCTTTAGCTACAATGCTCAAAATCTTCACACTGGATTTGTTTTTTCAATTTTTCAAGCTAATTGTTTTAGAATGTCCTCACTGACATTCCACATCTCTTTTTGCTTTGTTACGTTTAAGTTAGAGAACATTGGGTCTACAGATTGAGATGCCACAGCAAATCTGATTGTGATGCTATCTATGATTTAGCTTTGCTGTTCTATGAGAATGCTTGGCAGAAAAGGAGCAAACAATAAATGTTTAGTGGGAAGCCATGGCTTTGGGGCTTCGCTGAGGGTATTGCTCTTGTAGCAGGTATACTTTTTCTTATGGGACAAATACAACAAATATTTCAATGTGGTTTTAATTTACATGATATTAAGCATTTCTCATATGCTTACTTGCCATCCATAAATCTTAAGTGACATGTCTATTAAATCTTTTTACTATTTCTATTCAAATGCTTGTATCTTGTTAAGCATTTTTATATATTCTTGATGGAAGTACTTTATTAGATGTATGTGTTAGAAATATTTTTTTCCAGTCTATGGCTCATTTTTCATTCTCTTAACAGTGTTTTTTGAATAGCAAGTGTTCTTACTTTAAATTAAATCCAATTTATCAATTTGTTCTTTTATGGATGGTGCTTTTGGTGTATATCTAAAAGAAAAATATGTAGTCACCATACTCGATGTCATATTTAGGAAATCTAAGATCATAAAATTTTCTCAAAAAAATGTTATAGTGGTTTAGGTTTTGTATTTAGGTCTACAGTCCATTTTCTGTTAATTTTTGTATACTGTACCTATGAATCAAAGCTTATTCACTTGTACATGAATATTCAATTGTTCCAACACCATTTGTTGAAAAGACTTTTCTCCCCTGAAATTGCCTTGGCACCTTTGTCAAAACTCAAATGTAAATAGATAGATAGATAGATAGATAGATAATAGATTCTTTATTATGTTCCACTGATATTTTTCTTCATCTGTTTTTATACCATTACTACAATGTATCAATTACTGTAGATTTATAACAAGTCTTGAAGTCAGTTATGTATGATTCCCAACTTTCTTATTCTTTCCTCCATGGTATGATCTATTCTAGTCCTTTGCATTTTAATACAAATTTTAGAATTAGCTTGTTGATTTCTACAAAAATGTCTGCTGGTGTTTTGATTAAAATTGCCTGGAATGAATAGGTCATTTGAGGTTGGGATGACTACTGATGTCTTAACAACGATGACTCTCTAACCCACAAATATGGTGTGTCTTCCCATTTATTCTGGGCTTCTTTAATTTTCCTCAGCAATGTTTTGTATTTCTAATGTCACTGTAGTAATGTCACTACATTAATTCTGTCATCCTTTGTTGAACTAAACCGGCATAAGCCTATAAGGAGAGAAATCAAGCCTTATCTTCAACTTTAAATAAAAGAATGCAATGTACAGTAGCCCAGCAAAGTCATGTTAACAGTAATACCATATAGAATTTTACACAACCTCATGCTGATTAGATAGCATCTACTTGGACAACCTTGGTAAATTCTAAATCAATATTCCTTTGATCTTTGGCAAAGTTGCTCAGTAGGATCACATTTTTAATTCCATTTTGATCTTGTTTCATTTTCCATCTTAATTTCTCTTTCTCTGGAAAGGCTGGCATAAAGTGAGCCTTCCTATATATAAATTTTATTACTAATTTGCCTTTTATGTATTCTGAAAACCAATAGTCACAGTCTCACCCATTCCTTTTCCTACCCCCCATATAGTTTCTATTTCATGAATAAATGACTCAATAAGTATATATTATCAGACTGTTCTACTTGGCATACCCCAATATTCATGAATCATAGAAGCAAACCAATTTCTCCAGCACTGCAATATGCATTCAATACCTGGAACAAACATTGTTAATTCTTGTTTCTCTTCCCTCACTCCAAAATTATACTTGTAGCAGGTTTATGCATATTTTACATGATTCAGACTATAGTGTTTTTCTTTCCTAGAATAAATTCTGTCTTAAAATGGATCACTGATTCCTTCCTTTTATCTGTATAGAAGTAATATATCTTTAAAAGATAAGTTTTAAACAGCTTAGTTAGAAATAACCATCTAATAAGAGAAACAAAAAAAAGCAAAAGTTAAGGCATTAAGCTATGATACTATTTTTTACTAGTAGACAAGAGAGGATATTGGAAATTTTTATATCAAAATATTTTAAAATTTACTATAAAAACTTAAGCTGTGAATTTTGAATTAAGAATCAAATAGAAGAAAAAATACCATAGGGTGGTCATATGCTTCTCATCACTTTCTGACAGGAAGTATTAAAGTTAGGATTAAAATATATGCCTGAAGAACAAATTATCTGAAATAATTATTTTAAAGAAATATGCTGCTGTCTATTTTAACCAAGATTTCAAAATAAAAAGCAGAACTAAATCAGACAAGAACAAACTGTTAAACAAATTTGAAAAATAAGCCTAATTTTATAAAGAATTTTATTCTGTCTTCCTGTTTTTGGAATCTGAAAGGAATTTGGAATTTTAAATTTTATTGCTTTCCTTCAATTAGTTTCAGGTCCTTGCTGGCAGGCTGGTTTTATGAAGTGGAATCTTGGCCAACAAGATGGGTACCATCTTGCCTCAGAAGATTCACTCTTGTCTAGGACTGGAAAACTTCAGTGTCTGCTAGAGGCAGTGGTCCCACTGCAGGAGAGAAGGGAACATTTCATCAAATCTGTTGAACACTATTTAACATGGATAAACTCTAAAGTGCCATCTAATTTGCCTGGTTACTAGCAGTTTTCATTTCTTATCAATGTCTAAAACTACCTCAGGGTCAAAGCTTAGTGGTCAAGATAGGTCTTTATCAATAAGTCAGCCAACTCAGAGACGACAGGAAGATAATATAATATTTTATGTAGCCTGAAAAAATGAGTAAATTATAGTTGCCCAAGTAGAAAAATACTAAAACAGCATTTCTCAGGCTGTGGTCCCTGACTGCCTTTATCAGGGGGGCCTCTACAATCTGCATTATTAAGTTTCTCAAGTAATTGTCATGCACGTTATCACTTGAGATTATTGTTTTGAGGTTTTTTACTTAAACCATTAGCAAATACATAAAGTACAAGATACCTCTTGTAGCATATACACAATACGCAAGCAGGGAGTTCAAGGAGGAGAAACCTACAGGGCTGGCTATCAGAAGTTATCAATGAAAATATGAAGCTAAGGTGAAACTTATGGGAAAAGGAGAATATGCCCTCTCTAGATTTTAGAAGCAGAATGATAGAAGGCAAAGAAAAGAAGAGACAAGCATGTTATGTGAAAAGTCTGAAAAGAGAATGCCCAGACTCTCATTAACACATTGGTGAGGGACAATGGTGGCTGGTGTTGGATAGGTGAGATAAAATCGTAGAGGTTAGCACGTGTTTAGTCTTGCTATACCATTCATCTTATTAAATTGATGATAGTGTGTGAAAAACCAGTTTAATGAATGTAATGTGGCAATTGTATAGGTAAAGGTAAACATATGTGAATTAGTCATAGAAAAAAGCAGGCGAGAAGTTTGGCCAAGTAGCAGCATCAGCAATAATGCACGGTGAGGGGAAAAATAGATCTAGGCTTGGTGTCACAAGTTGTTTTAGTGCCCTGCTACAGAGATGGATTAACTGTGAGAGAAAATTTTCTGACTGTCTCCACTGATTATTCCTTATACCAGAGAAGATAGTCAGGAATGCACTTGTATTTTCATTTCAATGGAAAGGCAAAGGAAAACAAGTAAAAAGTCAATTTCTGTTGTTATCCATAATAAATAACTCCAGATATATAGTAGCCAAATGATTTCACAGAGGTTACTCTCCCATTAAACAAATCAGGCTCCAGAAAAGTCTTTTCTGTGTAAAGCTGGTATTGCATGAAGATCATAAAGACAACAGTTCCTATTCACAGCCATACTCTGCCCTTTCCCTAACAATATACATTTTGATTTGTTAAATTGTCACATAACACATAAAATATAAACTTAGTCAATCTTTAGTAGTTCAGATGTTAAAAATAAACATTCTGAAAGGTTTCACTTTGCACATACTTGAATGTCTAAAGGATCTGTTGACTTCATAAAAGTGACTTTGTCACCCGTCTTTTCCCGTAAAGATTCTTTACAAATTCTCCCTGTTGTCATCATACTAATAACTCTTGCTGTTGTTTATCTTTGGGACCTGATGTCGTATATTTTGGAAACTCTCCTCTTGGAGAGAAATTCTAAGACTGAAACTCTTAGAAAATATTAAGATCATTGCCTTGGGAAATCTTGCATGCACTTGAGGGGAAGCTGACAGGGGAAGCATCCATCCCAAACAAAATCTGTGCAAGGAAAGGGGATCAGACTCTTTCTGGTAATGTGCATGAGAACAAACTCCACTTATCATCAAGGTTTTAACCTTTTTTGTTTACTCAATATTAGCAGATGATTCCCCTTTCCCTCAGCTCACCTGAGTGTACCGGAAGCTAAGGTACAGAGCACTAGGCAAACTAACCTCCCACCTGAAGGGTCTGTCTCTCCTCTATGCCTGAAGGTTTTCGGATTGTTTTGTTTTTTGACTCTGCAGGACTGGGAAATATGGGTGCTGAAGAGTTAAGACCACAAGGGCCATCTTCCAACAAACAGAGACCAAGAGGGGGTGGACACACACCCCAACCTTCCTGTCCTCTAGAGGGACAGGCCAGAGGTGTTCCCTTTAGTTTCTCAACGTGTCCCCACAGACTTGAACCCAAGTTGCACACAGCAACAGCCCACACATCAACACACTTTTTTTTTTGGCTTTTCTTTCTTCCCTTTTTCTCTTTCCTACTTCGTTAGTTTGGGTTTCCCCTCTAAAGTTTTATCTCTTGGCCAGAATCCAAATTAAGCAAAGTAATACTATGAAATGAGAGATGTTTATAGAAAATATCCCCAAGAAACTCTGTTGCCATGCAGAATTAAATTAGATCAGCTCTCCACGGATATCTAACATGTGAGTGATCATTTATTTCAACAGTCCTTTACCGTTCATAGAGTATATTATTATCTAGGATATAAAATTGTCATGTTTATTAATCATCTCCAGAAATTTATTAGTGATCCTATGCATATGTTTTGCAAGTACTACGGTAGTCAGACAGGACCTAGGTGTAAGTCCCTAATGAATATGATCTAGAACAGGGGTGTCAAACTCATTTTCTCCAGGGGCCACATCAGCCTCACAGTTGCCTTCAAAGGGCCAAAATAATTTTAGGACTGTATAAATGTAACTACTCCTTAGCTGTTAAGAAGTTGAAGTTACATTTGTCCTTTTGAAGGCAACCACAAGGCTGATGTGGCCCCCGGTGAAAATGAGTTTGACACCCCTGGTCTAGAATACTTTGAGAGAAAATGTTTGCCATCTTTGACAGTTAAAATATCCACAAAGAAGCATGCCAATAAAAAATGTACTTAGGGAGACTGACATTTAAATTCTTGCTAGATGTGGGCTTAGGTGGTAAAAGAAGTATGCTAAAGGAATAGTTAAGGGCTTAGAATGGAAAGTTAAAAAGATGGAAAAAATGTTGGAGATCTATTTTATTAGTTTCTTTAAGATCCTATTTCTATTTCTCCAATGCAAAAGCACTCTGGGTTGGTAGTTTTCTTATTTCTTTTCTTCGGTTGCTCTCTCTTTTATCCACTGACCTATTCTGTGAATCAATTTTAAAAAAACAAAATCAGCATGAATAGTAGAAATGGAAAAATAAAAACTCAGAATAGTCATGAAGGCAGAAGAATATGCCTTCCCTGATGTGACTAAACCATCATCTTTCCCTCCTTACTGCCCTATCCCCAAATTTCCACATTTAAAGCAATTTCTTACTTTTAACTAAAAATAAAACTCTTTGGGCCCTGGCTGGCATAGCTCAGTGGATTTAGGATGGGCTGTGACCCAAAGCATCGTAGGTTTGATTCCCAGTCAGAGCACATGCCTGGATTGCAGGCCACGGCCCCCAGCAACCTCACATTGATGTCTCCCTCTCTCCCTCCCTTCCCTCTCTAAAAATAAATAAATAAAATCTTAAAAAAAAAAACTCTTTTGGTATTGGGAAGCAGCATTTTACACAAGCACCGAGATGCTTAAGACTTGGCATATTTCAAAACTTTGATAATTCAAGCCTCATTTCCCAGTTTGAGAATGTGATGGGAAATGCCTACTTAGAATGAATAATTTACAGCAAACATGCTTTTTTTGCTTTAATATCTCATTTAAATTTTTGCACTATTATCTCTGATACTTTTCACAGTTCTCCAAAAGCATGAATAGTATATAATGGCAATTATGAGAAGTTCTTCACAACATTTTACCATCATTTCTATCTTCCATTCCAAAATTACTGATTTTTTTAACTTTATTTTTATTGTTGTCACTATTACAATTGTCCCCGCTTAACTCCACTTTGCCCACCTCTACCCAGCCCCTGCCTCATCCTCAGGCCATCCCCACGCTGTCATCCGTGTCTGTGGGTTACGCACATTTGTTCTTGGGCCAATCCCTTCACCTTCTTTCATCTGGTCCTCCCCTCTCCTCTGACAGTCGTCAGACTGATTTTAGAGATTGTTTTCAGCCGTAAGAGTATTACCACTTAAATATTTGTTTGCTTTGTTATGTGATCTAAGAATATTTTAAATTATAATAACAGCGCGTGTTAAATAACTGCACTGTAGTCACCACAGTCCCCAGAACAAAGTCCCAGTTCCCATAAACAGGAGCTGAGTTCCCAGAATGCTGACGTAAGGACGAGCATTTCTATCTATCAACTGCAGTGGCGCCACCATGTGGCAGTAGTGTAAACACAATTTGCAAGTCACTTGCCAGGCTAGGGTTGAAATTATTCGGTTTTTATATGCTGTAGATAACACACATTATTTTACATTTTCATAAAGAACTATTTCATTAATATTTTGTTACTTGGCTGGTCAATTTATATGGCTAAAATCCCATAAAACAAGACAAGATATAACATAAATAGATTAACTTTTCAGAAAAATTCTAAATCACAGTGCATCTAGGTTCAAGATTGCTAATAAATAAAAAATAGGATCTCTAGTAATAAGGTAATCTAAAAATATTTTATAATTGTTATAAGCATGAATTCTGATCTATTATATTAACATCTTAAGAACATGTAAGTAACAAAGGAAATAAAGACAATTTAAAAGAAAAAAAAAGACATCTGGTTCTGCACAAAGTGGAGTTGGAACCAAAGAGGAAAGAAAAGGAGAAACAAATGCTTAGTCTGTTCTGGGAGTCCTGGCAATAAGTAAATGGGATACGAAAATATGTAAGCATTCTGCTATAATCTCAGCTTTAATTAAACAAAAAAATTATTTATCTTGTACTAAAATTTCTCCCATTCAATAAATTTATGTTGATTTAAGGTATAAGCTATATTCTGTTAACAAGAAACTGAGTTCATTTTCACATTTCTTTAGCCCAACATGGCCTGTGAAATTTAATTAAAAGTTTGGCGAACGTGAATTTGACTCACTTTGTAGCTGTTACCTATTCTCTGAACAACAACCAAAGATATGGCAAGCATGCGTAGAGTCTAATGAGGATGCATTTCTCTATAACTACAGTCCCTTATCTTGCTTAGCTGAGCAAGTATGGAAAAGAAACCACTCTGTCTGTATGAAGATAAACTAAGTGCATGGACTAATAGGAAGGTATAGTGGATATTAATAGCAAAGCTGAATATGAAAAACTATGCTCTGTTTAGCTAAATATGCTGTGAAATAATTAATGGTTACAAAATGGGGAAATTGACTTTGCAGGCATCTTTGGTGGTGTGTGTGTAAAAAGCATCACTTGCTCTTTTCCCATTTAGTTTTTAAGTGAAATGAATTAACATTCCTTGAACTTTGAAAACCAGCTGGTACTAAGACACCAAGTTACCTGAGATGCCCATCATGAAACCAGGTGCTATGTGACTCTCTGAGCCACAACACTGGGTGCTCCCAGCAGCCACTCATCACCAGGTGGAGAGCACACATGTATCAGACAGGGCTCCAGCGGATGGTGAAGTCACAAGCAAGGGCTATGAGCAATATCCTAACTCCTACAGCAACGACCTGCCCACGGAGGCCCCAGGGTGCTCTTGGCATAGTTTCACATAGAAAAGAAGAAGGCAAAAGGGAAAGTAGCAGAAAAATCTGCTAATGGGCGACTAGAAGCATGATTCACAGCAGGAGCCAGACATTTTGTGGAGTGGTCTTTCCACTGAGCGCCGTCTTCGTGACTGCCGGCAGCTGTCCCACGTGCACGCAGAGGGACGAGTCCAGGACTCAGTTAAGTTTGAGAAATTCAGAGTTCAACAAAGTGAAGTTTATTTGGGGGTCTGCAAATCCACACACACAATTTTCCCTGACCTCTGAAATGTCTGTTGGCTTGGGTATGTCACCAACTAGTTACCCTCAAAAAAAGGGACAAGTACATGCCAGGATGGCGTTTGTCACCTCTTTTCTACCTGAGCATCATGTGGCTGGTGGGACACCTTAATTATTCCTGCTCTTTTCACAACTGGCACCAAAGAGTAGTAAACATGACTGCACCAAGGGCATGTGCTCCCCCATCCCAGGTAGAGACACATTTGTATCCCAAGCACGTCCCTTAACCCCAAGGGGCTATTTCTCAAGTAGGAACCATGGGAAGGCCAGATACCCAGAATTTGTGCTTAAATTGACAAGAGGCACCATATCCAATACAGTAGCCGCTATTCATATGTGGCTGTTACAAAATTAAACTATTGATTTTTGCTCATACTCCCCACTTTTCAACTGTTCAGTAGCCACAATGTGGTCAGTAGCTGCTGCACTGGACAGTGCAGACACAGCGGATTTGCATCGTCAGAGAAAGTTCTGTATAACAGCCCTGGACTAGTGTTACACCTCAAGCACACACATGTACAGGTAGACACCTTCCTTCTGGTGGCAGCTCACTAAATCTCAGGAGCCTGCAGAGACTCACAAGGAAATCTTGACTTTGCAGCACCCACACCTCTAATCTGCCTCAGCCAAGTGACTGCCAGCACCTAGCAAGCAGGTAAAAGAAAATATCTACCAGCACCATTTCCAGACACCCTTGCCCCCCAAAACAAACTATTGTATACCACAAGGAGGACACACAAACACACACCCACTCAGTCACTCCCTTTTCTCCAAGCAGAAGAGGACAGGCTGATTTACCAAGAGACTCATGAGGATGAAACTATCCAGCTTTCTGGATCTTCATTGTTCCAGTCATGTTTGGCTCCCAAAACTGCTTTATTTCCCTCGGTTCCAACCATATTTTCTATACTTCCACAATAAGAAGTGAGGTGAGCCGGTGGAGAACTGACCCACGGTGATGAGATAACAGGGATCGGCTGGACCCCCAGGACCCACGCTGTCCTCATGATTTATCTCTTCGTGGATGAGCTCCATATTATTTACCAGTTTCTCTCTCTTTAAAAGTTCTCTCATGCTTTGTGTTGTTTCTATGTCTTTTTATTCTTCCTTTTGGTTTAGGTGGCCGCTCTGTGGAGCTCAAGTGCTGTTGGCTACATTCCTAAGGAAAGCCTGAGGCCTCATACCCAGAATAGGACACATGGCTTTATATTGCTAAAGAAGAAAATGTTCTGGAAGAGAAGAGGAGGAGGCATCTCTAGCGCAAGCAGAGAAAAAAAATTCAAGCTCATCACTCTAGATCCTAAAATAAAACATTCCCATTTCTTAAGGCCAAACACACTGAATGGTTTACATGATCACCTTAGTTAACCGTTGCTCAATCTGCACATACACAACCTGTGTGGAAAGTATATAGAGGCATTTCTATAAAGCAATGAAACTGGTTTTTAATCAAACCTGCCGAACCCACAGCTTTAAATAAAGGGTTCTGTTTTCACAACCACCAGGGAAATTTGTATACTCTTATGGTAAGATGTCCGACTACAAATGGAACTTGGGTTTCTGTTTTCCTCTTTTCCTCTTCTGTGCTGTGTCAGATATTCTCCCAGGAATCACTGGAGGTGGCCCCAAGCGGAAGGGCGATGGGCACCTTGAAGCAATTGGAGGCTGACGCCAAGAACAGTAAATCATTGTTGAGGCATAGAAGGTAGACCCCTTCAAAATAGGAGGGGGAGGTATTCAAAAATGATAGGCTTGAGGGGAGTATCTTTTTAAAAAGTATTTAATAGTTCCATTAGACAGTAAATGGTATTTATTTAAACATTTTCTATCTTCAGTGTTTATGAGAAGAAGCTGCCTGTCTCTTAACAACCCCCGTGGGCATGGGAAAGGGGGTGGTTGGTGGATTCCTGAGAGGCAGATGCTTCAGTCGGTCCCGACCAGTACCCTGAGCACCTGGGGTCCTGATGGTGCGCCAGCTAAAGACCCGAGCCCTGAGAAATGGAAGTAACACTGTGTTGATGTCACTACATCAGGATGGGCAGCAAGGCTGAGCTCACGTGGCTGAATCTCATGTACCAGAATAGGAAGTCTAAAAGAAGTGTAAAACTGATCAATGAAGGTAACCACAGGCACACATCATTAAGAAATGTGGATGAAAACACCGGAAGAAACAGCTAAAGGAATTAAAAACGGTTGCCTTTGGACACGTGGAATGAAGAACAGAGCAGGAGAAGCCAAGAGATATGCACATTTTCAATGTAAACCTTTATTATAAGTAATGAACATGCATTCCTTTTAAAATGTTGGCACTTAAGGAAACAATACTGTATTATCTAAAAAAAGAAAAAATCCAGAACTGAAGTTTTATGTCATAATAATGAAATACATTTTAAATTAATCAATGTGCTCTCATCCCTTTTCAAAAAATCTAGCAACTTTATATTTTTTACATAACTCCTCACTGCCCAGTCAGAAGTCACAGACCTTCATGGCTCAGTCAAGCACAGGGGGCCGGCTGCAGGGGAGCACTGGTCAGGGCTGGCTCCATGTCTGCCTCCCAGCACACCTGCTGGGCTTGGTCCCTGTTTTCTCTCCGCCTCCTTGTCTCAGCTTCGTTGCTGTCACTCCCGGCTTGGCCTTCATTCCATTATCTCCCCAGCTCCAGACCAGGGGCCTGATAGGACTGAACACTGGATCACCTAGGGAGTGTTTTTAATTATCAATACCCAGACCCCACCCCACATAAATCACATTCCAATAACTGGGTGAAGGGCCCGTGCATTAGCATCTTCCTTTTCCCACATGCTTCCAGTCGGCCACAAGCTTCGCTAACAGCGCCGAAGACGCTTGGCGGCTCTGTTGTCCAGATGCGGTTTGGGTGATTGAGTCCCGATACAAAGACAGAGAGAGCCTGGAAAGGATACTTTTATCTCTGCTTGGCCCATCCCTGTGTCAGGGCCTGAAAACACGCCGCTACGGACTGAATGTCTCTGTCCCTTTGGGTTTCACCTGTTGAAACCCTATGTGATGGTATCTGGAGGTGGGGCCTTGGGAGGCAGTTAGGTCACGAGGGTGGATCCTCATGGATGGGATCAGCGCCCTCACAGAAGGGACAGCAGAGGGCCCCTCCCTCCTTCCACCTGTGAGGACACAAGGAGAAGATGCCAGTTATGGACCAGGAAGGGAATGCTCGCCACGCAGCCAGTCTGTGGGTCCCTTGATCTTGGAGCTTCCGCCCCCCAGAACTGTGACAAATAAATGTTCATTGTCTGAGGCACTCACTGTGTGGGGTTTTGTCACAGCAGTACAAACAGATTAAGCCAGTGCCTCCTCCAACAGGGAATCTATCTTCGTGCCTCTTTTATTGCAAGGGCTTTTGTTGCTATTTCTTTGCTTTTGTTTTCACTGTATCCAATATGCTTGGCTGACCCAGTAAAACGGATATAAACACCTGTGATTGAGTATAATAAAAATGTGCACCTGACATATGCAGATTTTTTTTTAATCTCTTTCACTGGAACTTGTAAAAAGTGTCTCAGTTCTTGAATTTCTTTTGGTAGCAGGAAAGGGGCCCGACTTTATTCATATGATAAAGCTTCATTGCAGCTGGTGCCCCAGAAGCTATGTGAGGTTTTGCTGTTTTGTTTAAAGAACTTTCCTTGATTTTGTCTTTTCAGAAGCAGGAACCCTTGTGCCAAAAGTACAATGACTTCTGGTTTGTTCAGTAAGTTTTCCTCTTAAAGTTAAGTTTTATGGTATTTTAAGAAAAACCACAATTCATAACACTTGTTTTCCTAACAACTAAATTATATGCGTGTGTATACATATAAACACACTCATATGTGTGTGTGTAAAATGTCATGTTTCTAACTGGTGTTTATTAAGAACCGTATAAAAATAATTTGGTAATTATTTGACTGTTTTTACAAGAATAAAAATTAAGGTAAATGCTTACATTTTTCCTTTCTTATGAAAATTTTCTTCAAATAATTTTAGTGACTGTAGCTATAAATGTATGGTTATATAATTACGGCAGTTTAATGTCTGCTTTTCAAATTCTAAAACTCATATTTTGTTGCAAAGAAAAAATTGAGACCTAATCCAAAGTAAATCCCAAAATTTCATTTTTCACAAATATTTCATCTTAGAGAAATGTGTAATTTAGCAGAGCAGTATGAAGGAGACAAGTAGGTTCATTTTAGTTTAACCTTTTGTCTTTGCCCACTTTCTGATGTAAGTAATAACAAACGGCAAAATAAAATAAAGAATAGTAATTTAAAAAAAGCAAAAAGACAAAAAGTATTGACATGTGCCATAGTTTTTGCATCATCGGTGGGTTCCTATTGCATGTCATACATAAAAATGCATATGAATACATGAAAGACTAAAGTTATGCTTAACATCATGATAATAAGGAATTCTTCGCAGAATTCATATTTCCAGGAGTGAGGTGTATCCATCACCTGTACTCAGGAACTGAGCTGTGGCCTGTCCCCCAGAGAAAGTGATACATTAAAGATTTTACCTGGCAATGTTGTCTATCACCTTTCAAAAGTTCATAGATTAGAGCAACTTGGTATAAGTCATAATGCCTAAGAGATATATCATTTAAAAAGATTAGCCTCTAGACGCAGAAGTCACACGGAAGCTAACTTCATTACATTAGTAAAATTAAAATCAGCAACTGAAGAAAAGACTGTGTTTTTAAAATACAGCTTTTTCTCTACTTTCCGGCACCGAGTCAGATTTCCACTCTTGGAAGTGCAAGTTCTCTTCAAGACAGGCCATACAGGGGCTGTGTTTGGGTCACATAATTTACTGTAACACAGGATATAGCCCCATAAAATGTTCTTCGCAGAATTGACTGGATTTGGTACAACTATTAAAAAATTAGGTTATTTTTTTACAATAAATCTGTTGCCCAGACTTATGAAAGAAAATAAAAATCTTTTTTCCTAAAAGTATTTCATGTACTATGCTGTATAATGCTTTCAAAAAAAAAAAAACCAGTTCTCCTCTTTCTAATCATTTTGTTCCATAAACTGTTGCATTGAAAAGAAAGCTGCCCATCGAAATCTTTGATATCCTTCAAGGCCTATTTCAAGTTTCTCATCCTCTGAGAATTTCATATTAATTTCATTCCCAGTGATTTCATCTGGGCTTGTTAAAAAATGAGATGAGGTATCTGGGTCATGATTCCAGAAGCCAGGGGTAAAAACAGGGACGGAAGGATGAGAGTGGCCCATTGGCTGCAAGGAATGGAACAGAGAAACATCTTTGAGATAGTCAGCAGGGGTATGGTGGGTTTAGTTGGAGGCCCGCCCAACATCCACTCTTCTCTTTCCCCTTCCCTCACCCTTATTTTAATGGCCTGCCCTATGCTGAGCTCTAGTGATAGATCCTGAATGGTAAGCCAATCTGGATAGGACATTCCACTTCAAATATTCTTGATCCAGGTCTGGGCGTGTATCAGGCCTAATCAGAACGAAGGAAAGGACATATCCCACAGTTTGGGAAAAGGAGAGTTTTCTATTTTTCTCCACTTGATATGAGCCATGAAGGGAATGCCCCTTTTGCTGCTGATTGTATCTTGCAGCCACGAAAGAAGTCAACCTAAGGACCAAGCTGGCAATGCACAAGGGAAAAGCAGTTAGTCACAGGGAAAGGAAATCTGACCTCGCCTCTGATCATATCATTCCTGCCCTACCTATAGAATCGTGGCTATGTGTGATAAATGTCCTACTTGTCCCAGTGCACTTGAGCTACCAATTCTGTTATGTACAGCCAGAGCACCCAAATCTTTCAAAGTTTTAATCAAGCCAGTACTGACAGTCCCTGAAGTAGCAATCTGAAGGATGGACTCAGAAAAAGAAAGCAAGAAGAGGGCATGGGACAGAAAACAGCAACGCCAAAAGAGGAGAAGTAGATTCAGATAGGAGAGCGAGAGAGTCTAGAGCAGTTTCTCACCCTAGCACCCCTGACATTTGGGACCAGATAACCCTTTGTTGTGGAGAGTTATCCTGTGCAGTTTAGACTGTTTGACAGCACCTCTGGCCTCTACCAACTATATGGCAGTAGTACCTCACACACACATACAGTATGACAATCACAAATATCTTCAGACATTGCCAAGAATCCCCTGGGAGACAAAAATACCTACTTGTAAGAGTCGTTGGTCTAGAGCACAGGTGGCGAACACAAGGCCCATGGGCTGAATCCAACCCTCCACCTTGTTTTATCCAGCCCAGCGCCTTGTTTCTACCCCATGACAGCACCAAGCTCCTTGCCCCTAGTTAAGAAGTAGTTACATTTATATAGTCCTAAAATTACATGCAGCCCTTGGAAGGCAACCACAAGGCTGATGTGGCCCCTGGTGAAAATGAGTTTGATACCCCTCATCTAGAGAAATCCCCTGAGGCTCTGGAACACAGAGGTATGACTTTGATATAGCAAGCTGCCAGTTTGCCTGGTGTGGGCACAGAGAAAATAATGGTATTATTGTTCAGGTAATCTCCTCTGTGTCCAGCGGCATTAAATTCTTTCTTTGTCCTCATGCAAGGAAGGGAGGGAGGGGGAGAGAGAGAGAAGAGAGAAATATCGATTGATTGCCTCATGTACACACCCTGATCAGGGATCGAGCCAGCAACCTAGGGATGTGCCCTGACAGGGAACCGAATGCTCAGCTTCTCGGTGTGCCAGACGACACTCCAGCCAACTGAGCCACAGGCCCGGGCCGGTAGCACCAAATTCTTGTGCCACTCCTTTTGGACCCTAACTTTTATGACTTCCTGCCAATTCACTTCTCTCTGCTTCAGTTTCTTCCTACAGAAAATGGGCATAACAATAGCAATTGCATCGCAGAGTTGTTAGAAGGATCAAGTAAGACAAAAATGTAAAATACTTCTGAAAGTGCCCGGCATATAGCAATGTCAAGTAAATGTTAATTACTATTATTAAACGTTGATTATCATCAACATTTTATTATTGTCATTAAGCCCATCCCCTCAGGAGCCGTGGCTTCTGGGGGGCCCTCGGGTCATTGAGCAGAGGCGGCCATGGGTGGCCGAATGCGGGACTGTTCATTGGTGTCGTACCATGTGACAGTGAGCACTAAGGATATCTCAGGTTCAAGGTATGTGTGTGAGACTTTCCTGAGGTTCACACAGGCACCACAACTTTCCTCATGACAAAACTTTTCACTGTTCTTTTCAGGGTGACTTCTCTGTCATTCCATTAAGTGACAATCCACATCTGCAGTGCATTGTAAGAGACAAGGAGAGAAATCCTGCAAGTATAACTGGTATCCCCAGTACAAGCACTTCTACCTGGGGAAGAATTACTGGGGGTGGGGGTAGAGGAGGCTCAGTCCTATCTTCTTCATGACTCTCCTTCAGTTCTGCAGTGTTCTTCACCTGGCTAAGCACCGTGTAGCTTCGTTTATGCAACTAATGCAATAAATATGTATTAAAAATCTGGGATGTACAAGAGAGTGATCGACATGGTTGCAAGAAATTAGGTGAGAGAGCAGTTAGGGGTGAGGAGGGGGTATGATCCCATAGAGCCTGGTAGACCATTGGCAGAACAGTGACATCCTACTCTGACAAAGATGTGAGTAGGTTTTAAAAGCTTTTGCCAGGAAGAGTGATCCAGTTTTACTTTCTTTTTTATATATAAAGATTTTATGTATTCATTTTTAGACAGAGGGGAAGGGAGGGAGAAAGAGAGAGAGAAGCATCAATGTGTGGTCACCTCTCACATGCCCCCTACCAGGGACCTAGCCTGCAAACCAGGCATATGACCTGACTAGGAATCGAACCAGCGACCCTTTGGTTCACAGGCTGGCACTCAATCCACTGAGCCACACCAGTCAGGGCCTTGATTTCGCTTTTTGTACCTAATAGTCACTTTATTAATAATTATATGAATGACATTATTAGCCAGTGTTTACTAACAGTTAATTACATGTTAATGGCTATAGCAACTAAAAGCAAATTCTTGGAAGGACTTCTGATTTGGGGGACATGAAGAGGCCAGTGATTTCTGTCCCCAAAGAATAATATAAAACTAGGGGGAAATGTCAAGAACAATTAATTTGGGGCATTGGAAATTGCCAAAGGCAGACAACAAATTACAGAGCATTTATGCTGGACAAATGCCTAGGACAGCAGGAGGTTGTGGCAGGAGATTTGTCTACAGCAGGGCCCAGGACTGGGTTGTCTGCTGTAACCCAACCCCCAAGCATGGGTTACAAACCAGCGCTTGGCTGCCACAGGGCAGACACCATTGGGGCAGAAGGTAAGAACTTTCTCTTTGCCACCTGAAAGTTGTCAATTTAGTTGTGAACGAACAGGGAATTTCTACAGCTTTGCAAGTTTGAAATTTCACTTTTTGCCCATAATTTAACACAGTGATTCTCAAGATGAGAAACCTAGAAACAGGGGATCCCAGAGATGTGGTCAGTGTAACTGAGGAGCATCTTTGTTTTATATTTGAGTTTAATTCATTTAAAATGTAAAAGCCATAGGTAACTACCATATTGGATAGTGCTGATTTACACAATCAAAGTTAAGGAGGAATAATTGAGAAAAGGAGGGCAGCTGCCCCAATTAAAAATTGGGATCCATTGCCCAGTCTCAGAACGTAAGCCACATTTCATGTCTGGAAGTAACTGATTGACTAATTAGCCTTAGGAGAGGCTAAATGGCCATGAGTAAGCACCCTGCGCCATCACAGCAGAGATGCATGGTGATGACCCCCCCAATCCTTCCTCAAAGGAACCTGCAACCATGGGTAACTGCCACAGATCAAGGGCTGTGAGATACAGAATTTGACTTGAAATTGAGGTCAATAAAGATTTTTTTAGACTACATGGAAAATAAGCTGCATGTGAGACCACGCCGTGGACCCCACGTTAAAGAAGCTCATGGACCTCATTTTTGTTAACAGTGACCACAGTGCCCTGTTACCCGCAGATGAAATGGTTCCAGTGCACTGGAGACGTACAGGCTGTACGATGAGGATGTGCAGGGAGCGTGCTGCATGCCTTTTGATGCAGAGCAGTGTCTCTCACCTTGTGTTCATCGTCACTCCTGTAAGGAGCCTCTTTCAACATCTTTTCCTAACTGCCTCTTCCCTATGAAATTACATATTTCATAATAAGAATTTATTGGGTACAGTTGGAATTGGAGGTCCATAAACCAAAATTTTTGTAGTACCGAAGGTTTTTCCACTCTCCCCTCCCCAGGAGCCAACATGTATTGTGCATGGACAAGGTGCAAAGCACGATCCTTGGCACTAGAAAGAGTAAAAATCTAAATGACACACAGTCTCTGGAGGTCTCTTACTAGCTAGTGGAGGATCGAGCCTAATAATACAAACTGCCATAAAGGTAGACTGGGTGCTATTGGGGAGACACAGTGAGAGACTTGTTCAGGGTGAGGTTTTTGCTGCCAGGACCATCACACCTTATCCTTGGATGTGTAACCACAGAAACCCACAGACAGACGGTTCCCCGCAGGTTCAAGGGGAACATCCTCCTCATCTTCACATAAACACAGCAGGTCTTCGAACAGCTGCCTTCACCACTAGCCACAAGGTACTGTTTATACTTAAATTTAATTAACAATCAAAGAAAATTAAAAGTTTAGTTCCTTGGTATCATAAGCCACACATAAATGCTCAGTGGGCACATATGTCTACTGGATTCTACATTGGACTGCACACGTGTTGTACACTTTCATTACAGAACGCCCTGTTGGACAGGCGTGGTCTAGACGACATAAAAAGCAATGGAAGCCTTGCCCAGAGGGAAAGCGGCATGGCAGCTTATAAATGCACCTGCTGATAGAGTCTCAATTTGTTAGAGTTTAATTACAAAATGACTTTTTTCTTTCCACTGTGCCCACCAGCGATACTGGATCAAATCTCCTTCTCCAGCCGGGTGATTGCTAACTTAACAATGTCTTAAGTTGGTGCCCTTGTCATGCTCAGTTACTGGAACAACCTATTTCCCAGTATTTAAGACTTGGTGCTATTTGCTTTTTTGAACTTGAATCTCTCATTTAACTCAAAGCTCTTGTCTTCTCTTATGCCTTTCCCCGCCCCAAGCAAGATTTAGTGTTTAAGTTGGAGGAGAGGGTGTGGTTGTCCTCTGAGACATCTCTTTTTCATAAGAGAAATGTCTGTAGAGGTTTGCTACTCGGGATGTGGGGCAAACTAAGAATGGCAGTGGGGGCGACAATATGCTCCTTCCATGAGGGTCTCCTCGACGCTGGGCAGGGCCGTCTTTGCTGACTGACTTACTGGTTTAGGCTGACTCCAACGGACTCTGCCTTCTCTACGTGTGACGGCTTCTACAAAAGTGGTGCGAGTGAAGTGTCCCTCTGGACCTTTCTGGGTTCAAAATCCTCGCAGTCTCCCCGGGCACATCCGTGGGGCAACGTACCTCCTTCTGCCTATCCCCAGGTGCCTTCAAACATCAGGAGACACAGCCAAGCGCTTCCCTCTCTTTCCTATAATGAAGGAGAACTAAAAAGAAAATTCTCAATGGGGAAAAAATTTCCTTCAACCGGCTTAGATGAACTGCCTGGGGGCTAACAAAAGATGGATTTAACAGGAGAAAAGACCTCCAATTTTTATTAATGTTTACCTAGCAAGAGTGCACAGAAAAGAAGCAAAACTCAAAAAAGGGGTTAGGCTCATAGGGAAAATGGTTTTAGACTTCAAGAGATGATAAATTTGTGAGAACGCGATTAACAAATATATGGGGGAACCATTGGAAAATAAGGGCTCTTCAGTAAGCTCTATGTATGCGGACTCATCTTGTCACTGCATCCACTCCCCATGTGCAGTGACAAGATTTGCTCTTCTCACCCTGGTTGGGGGTGGGGAGCAAAGGGAAATTTATGCCCCATTCCTAGGCAAAGAAGGGGAGGGCAGAAAATTCCCCCAACATCTGTTGATTCTAAGATCTGTTGATTCGCTTTAGCTCAAAGTAATCTTTGTGCCAAAGTGGCATGTTTTGGAGTGACATATTCTGATAACCTTCCAGAGCGTGCTTTTAGTGACAGAATGAGTCTCCAGATCGTGCATTAAGCAAATAACCAGAGACAGGGCTGTCATTCTGCCCTTTTCCGAGACACCCCTATCCCCACGAGGATGTTATGTAAGTTGACTTGGCTCCATGGATGTAAAAGTACCACTGTCTCCTCCTCCAAGGGAAAGGGAGGGTGGAACCTCCAGCCGTAAATTGTGACTGTTCTTCCCTCAAGTTTTTGGACAACGAGAGGAAACAGGGGGTTGGGGTGGGAGAGAGATGGTGACTGGTGGCAGAGGTGGACACAAATGCCACATTATGAGCCCTGGCAGCTACTCGTGGCTTAGGAATACTGAGTGCCTTGCGTCTTCAGCTCTGGGTTTCATCCACAATTATGAGACAACAGGAAAGCCATATTCCACATTCTGTTACTCATGCAATAGATCTTAAAATCCACCTGAAATTTATGCCTTAAATTTTCCATCCTACCACAGTAAAGATTGTTTTAGTTGTTTGGAGGTATGTTCCAGCACAGTTTCCAAGTCATTACAAGGAAAACCTGGGGGAGGTTTCTGAGATGAAGCCCACCAATAACTAAGGATGAGTTCTAAGGATATATTGAACACACTAGTTGTCGTCACTAATTTTACCATGTACTGTGCATACTCCCACCCTCTGATGGCACTGTCCTCCACTCCCAGATGGTCCTTCCCAGTGCGATTTTACCTTCAGGCCCCGCATCATTTTTTATATACACTCCTTTTTGTAAAGTCACATTGCTGTGTGATGTTTATCCAGATGGCTTTGCCCAAAGGAACTGCTGAGACCCATTGTTCTTGGAAACGCATCTCTCTTTGTGTGATGCACAATAGATGATAAAATTAAAACAGATTCAAATGATAAAGCTTTACATAAAAACAAATTTAATACTAAGCAAGGCCTCCTCTAAATGTGTGTACCCCCAGCCTACTATGGTTACTAGCACTAGACTAAAGGGGAAATTTTTTCACTGAAATAACAATGGGGGAGCAAAAACATCTTTTTTTAAAATTTAAGTAATAAATTTATTTTGATTTTCATAGTCTTCTTAAGATGACAAAAGTCTTTGAATTGACGTTGTTTTCCACGAAAAGACAACTCTAAGGAAGTTATGTAGTCAGTCACTTCCTGCGGACTGAATTGGGTTCCCCCATGACTTATATGGTGAAGCCTTAATCCCCAATGTGATGCAATTTAGAGATAAGACCTGTGGGAGACGATTAGGTTTAGATGAGGTCACGAGAATGGGGCCCTCATGAGGGGATTAGTGCCCTGGTAAGACGAGACACCAGAGAGCTTGCATTCTCCATCTCCTTACCCCCAACCCCACCACATGAGGACACAGAGAGAAGAAAGCCATCTACAACCCGGGAAAAGAGTCCTTGCCAGAAACTGATCATGCTGGCAAATTGACCTTGGACCTCTAGTCTCCAGACTGTGAGAAATAAGTTTCTGCTGTTTAAGCCACACGGTATATGGTGTTTTATTATGGCAGCCCATGCTGACTAACACTGCCCTCTTCATGCTTCTATTATGAGTAAAAGTTTGTAAGCATATTGAAACAAATGTGTGCATTGTTACAGAAAGAAAGGTATGTTACTTTGATGGAATCCACAGACGTTTAAAAATATGTCATGAGAAGAAAAACACAATTCTGGAATGATTTATGTAGCTCTAAATAAAAAGAAGTGGGTGTATTCTCTTGGCTCCTTCGCTGAAGCGCATGAGTCTAGTGCATTTTCAAACCGAGCCCACAGCTAGGAGGGCAAGAGGAACCCGAATCTAAAGAGACTAATTCAGAATTCACTTGTCATACTGGCTGACAAATAATTTCAACTCAAATATAAGAAGTTTATATGTTTCTCATTTCCATGAAAGAATAAAATAAAAATGCTCCACCAACATGATAAAATCGGGTAGTCAGAATAACGGCCGTTCTAATGAGAAAGCATGAGATTTTGCGCTGGGCCACTTACTGAGTCCCTTCGATTAATTCCCTGCCCTCTCTGGGCTTCAGTGTCCTCATGGGTAAAAAGAATAAGAATAATAAGAATAATAATATTCTTATAAGAATAATAGTACCCACATCACTGAATTGTGAAATTTAGGAAAGTGTCCAGCTTATGGCAAACTTTCAACTAATGTTTCATGCCCTGGCTCATCTGAATATTAAATTCAGTTCATGAACTAACATGCATCTAGCAAACTAAGCATAGAATCCAGCAAAATTTCATGAATTGTTTTTCATTCAGCCCCTCCTGAAAATTCACCAGGCCTCTCACCAGTAAAATGACCTGCACACCATGGAAACAGTTAAGTTTTATGGCATCATATCATGTGAATAATTTTTTGTAGCATATGTTTTATTCAGCTACAATTTTGGGTGAGAGTTGAAGAAATTTAGGGAAAAAAACACTTAATGCTCACATGTGATTAATTTTGTGAGGATACAGAAATAACTGAAACAGATCATTTTGATGCAAGTTTTATAAATTATAGAAACCCCCTATTCCACTTCCGGCAAGATGGAGGAATAGGTGGACGTACCGTACCTCCTCGTACAACCAAGATTAGAAAACCAATAATTTACAACAATAATTTACTATCAGAATAACACCCAGATCCGGCAGAGGATTTATCTGAATGGAAGTCGGGCAGCCAAGAAGTTGAAGTAGACGCGTTCATCCGGACTGGTAGGAGAAGACGAGCCGGGCGGGCGCGGGGCTGGCTCGGGTCGGCGGCGCACGGAGGTCGGGGGAAGGTTTGGCGCGAAATCGGCGCAAAAGTCATCCGGCGCGCAAGAAGGCAGCGGTGATCCCTGAGTACGCAAGCTGCGGCTGGCAGACCCAGAGGGGCAGCGATTGTGGACCAGGGCAGAACTCGGGGCCCAGAAGCCCAGACAAGGGTCTGAGTCCAGGGGAACAGAACTACCGCGATTGTTTTCTCCCGCCCCGCCCCGCCCCCACATATAACGTCACAATCTAGCGACTGGGGTGCCCAGCCCCGGTGAGCACCTAAGGCTTCGCCCCCCACCGTAACAAGAGCAACCAGACCGGAAAAAAAAAAAAGGAGAGACAGGGGAAAAAAAAATATGTTTTCAACAGAGCAGATCGGTCCCCCAGGACTCATCCTTTTGAGCGACCAAGAATTAGCCAATCTATCAGATGCGCAGTTCAAAACACTGGTGATCAGAAAGCTCACGGAACTGGTGGATTTTGGACGAAATTTAGATGAAAGAATGCAGATTACCATAAAACAGATGCAGGAAGACACGCGGAGGAGAGCCAATAGTGAAAGGAAGGAATATGAGTCTCAAAACAATACAGTGGACCAGAAGGAAGATAGAATCAACCAAGCAGGAAAGCATGATGAAATAAGAATTCAAAAAATTGAGGAAAAGATTAAGAACATCCAAGACACCTTTAAACGTTCCAATATCCGAATTATAGGGGTACCAGAATCGGAAGGGGAAAAGCAACAGATTGAGCACGTATTTGAACAAATAATAAAGGAGAACTTCCCCAATCTGGCAAAGGGAACAGTCTTCCAAGAAATCCAAGAAGCTCAGAGAGCCCCAAAGAAGTTGGACCCCAGAAGAAACACACCAAGGCACATCATAATTACATTAGCCAAGGTAAAAACGAAGGAGAGAATCCTAGAAGCAGCAAGAGGTAAGGGGACAGTCACCTACAAAGGAGTTCCCATCAGACTGTCAGCTGATTTCTCCAAAGAGACCTTACAGGCAAGAAGGGGCTGGAAAGAAATATTCCAAGTCATGAAAGACAAGGACCTACATCCCAGATTGCTCTATCCAGCAAAGCTCTCATTTAGAATGGAAGGGCAGATAAAGTGCTTCTCAGATAAGGTCAAGTTAAAGGAGTTCATCATCACCAAGCCCTTATTTTATGAAATGCTAAAGGGACTTATCTAAGAAAAGAAGATAAAGAAAAGACATGTATAGTAAAAGGACAGCAAACTCACAAATATTAACAACCACACCTAAAGCAAAACCAAAAGAAGCTAAGTAAACAATTAGAACAGGAACAGAACCACAGAAATGGAGGGCACATGGAGGGTTAGCAGCAGGGGGGTGGGAGGAGGAGAGAGGGGGAAAAGGTATAGAGAATAAGTAGCATAGAATGTAGGTTGAAAATAGATAGGGGGAGGGCAAGAATAGTACGGGAAATGTAGAAACTAAAGAACTCATAAGTATGACACATGGACATGAACTAAAGGGGGAAATGTGGGTGGGAGGGGGGGTACAGGGTGGAGGGGAGAGAAGGGGGGAAATGGGACAACTGTAATAGCATAATCAATAAAATATATTTTAAAAAAAAAAAAGAAACCTTCCCAGTGGTCAGAAGTCAGTTTTCATTACAAACTTAAAGTAACTTTTTTTTTTTTAACAAAATAAGGCAAATAAGCTTTGATTTAATATTAAAGTGTTTAATTGTCCTGGCAAGGTACCACTTTACATTCCAACCACCCTGATTTTTTTTGTATTCAATCTGAGTAGTTCTGTCTTTTTAAAGCAGGACTTAGACCCCCAGGGGATTGTTCCTTTCGAGCATCTTGAGCCCTCCCTTCCTCCTCGGCCTCAGGAATTCCCTCGTGTACGCACAGCGATCCTCACTCAGAAGCGAGCTCCAGGGGACCCTCAGCAGATCGCGCAAGTTCTCTGAAGCTCCCTCCTTTTGAGTCCCTTCTGCCCTAAAAACATTTTTTGTTGTGATATAATAGACACATAACATTGTGTGAGTTTGAGGTGCACAGCATGTTAATTTAATACATTTATGTAACTGTAGTACGATTACCATCAAAGCATTTAGCTAGCGCCTCTACCACATCACACTATTATCATTCTCTTTAGTGGGAGGAGCAATTAAGATCTAGTCTCTTGCAACTTGAAAGTTTGTAATGCAGTATTGTTAAATGTACTCATGATGCTGTGCATTAGAGCTCCGGAACTTATCTATCGACTCATCTACTGGGTGCAAGTGTGTGCCCTGAAACAATGTCTCCTCAGTTCCCCCATTCTTCAGCCCCTGGCAACCACCATTCTACTCTCTGCTTTTATAAGTTTGACTTTTTTTAAAAAAAATTCACACATAGGTGACATCATGCAGTGTTTGTTTTTTTCTGTCTGACTTATCTTACTTAGCATTATGCCCTACGAAATTTGGTCACCTTAGCCTACCCAAATTCTCAGCTCCATCTCCTCAGCTCGGGCACCCAGGTTCTTCCTCCCTCTGCCACGGCCCTCAAACTCTTGGGCAGTAAGTGGGGGCAATTGTAGAGCTCACCTTATTTGTTTCTTCTCTCTCGGGGATTCCTGTCATTGGTTGCTTGATGTCTCATGCCTTGATAAACCATTGTTTTATGTATTTTGTCCAGTTTTTGTGGTACAAGCAAGAGGGTAAACTCAGTTTCCTGTTACTACAAAGGCCACCCACCTTGATTCCTAGCAGGAAGATGAAAATGAGCCCTGGTAAAGCTCTTTTTGTTCTCTCCCAGTTGATGGACAAGGAACCCTTGATTGTCTTCAGCTAATTCCACAATGCCTCCCGACACTGTCAATGGTCAGTCTCACTTCTGCTCCACTGGATGGGGACCTTCATCTGCAATGTCCCTACAGCTTGCCTCCTGCTCTTCCTGATGCCACCTAGGAGCACGCACTGGGTAGAGTCCCCAAGGCCTAGGAGAAAGGGACACAGGTGAAAGGAGCAGGTATCGGAACAAACTTAGTATGTATAGTTTAAAGATCCCTTGCCTTTGACAGTTGACTTGTCATCTGTTCACTGTACTTTTATTTAAACTCAATCCTATTCATATCGTTTACATACTGTATATAAACTGTCTTAAAGAAAAAACATATTATTTTCCTTTTTTTATGACTTCTTCCTTCCCCATCAAAGACCCTCCCCTATCATTTACAGACCAGGAGGAATGCAGTCCAAGGTCCATTTGCCTCCACACTCCCACCCACCACCACCCAAATCCACTTGGTACCACATCTGGGAGAGTCAGTCCATCTCTCCAGGCCCTGATCACATCACGCCAGCAATGCCTCTTGGCCCTGTAGCCACAGGGGTAAACAACTGGAATTCAGTTGGGCCGTAGGTGGCTCATTTGGGGAAGATATCTGAGCATTTGTCAGAAGCAGACTTGGGACTTTAAAACATGCCCATGCATGCATTTGCACAGGGAATTCCTTGTTTCTGGGGAGCCTGGAGGGGGTACAGAAGTGGAGGGGGGAGAACTGAGACCTTTCACCCAGTGAGGAGGGGGTGACTGGTGGATAGGGCACCAGGGCCGGGGTCCAGCTGGAGCTGGAGCTGGCTAGTGCTGCCTCTTTGTAAAACCCTTATTCAGAAACCATATCTAAATGCATTTAACTACTTAAATGCTTCTGGTAAGAAACCTGGTTCTCTGTGTCTAAGATAAATTACTTGGACAAGTCAGACTCACAAATTTAATGACAACAAATCACTTTTATCTGAAAACATATGAAGACTTCAGCAGAAAAAAATTTTGCTCACTGGTGAAGTGGCTTTTTGGCAGACAGACACTAAAATTACAAGGCAGTGTCTGGGGAGCAGATTGCATGAACAATAGTGAAGTAAAGTATGCTTCTTCAGAAACAAAGTTGGAAAGCCATTCCAACCAGCATTTGTTTATAAGAGATACAGTTGCACTTGTCTGCGATGAATCAGTTCTAAGAAGTTTGGTTCCTGTAACTGGGCTGGGACATCCACGGGGTGTCCTCACATAACAACTCAGCCACGGAGGGAGATGTTCCTGCAGCTGGGAGCTCTCAGGGGGAGGTAAAGAAGAGCCGTCTGCCCAGGGGTTCCTCCAATTCATTGCACCTCCAGCACGTGTTCAAACTCAGCCGGAATGTGAGTTTGTCATGTGGAAATAAAAGAAAATTGCCCAGATAAAAAACATGACCGAACCCTGCCAAGAGAATTCCTTACTAGATTTGTTTATGCACATTTGCCGCTTACTGGGAGGCAGTTTATTACTTCTTTGAAGGAGCAAAGCTTCTTATTTTGTAGAAACAGTCCCAAAAGGGTTTTTTTTAAATAAATTAACAAGATCGTTTTATTTTCTGGGTCAGTAACAAAATTAAGAGATTTGTTTAAATGTTTCTGTTAATACAATCTTAAATAAAATTCACAAACCAAATGGGAAACCTCGCTTCATTAGCCCATGACAAAGAAAAATGTGTCATATCTGAATAGAACTTGGAAAACTTTAAAAAAATGTAATATAATTTTTGCAATCTTATATAGACAGCAAAAGACTGAAACTAGATTTAGTTTAAAGTCATACAATAGCAACACAAACGAATATTTTACACAGAACAAACTTACTTCCTAACCTCAGGGGAAGAAGTAGAGAGAAGGCAGGAATTTCCAGAGAGAAAAATGATGGGAATTTATCTGTAAACTTCAGTTGGATATGCATATTGCTTGTGTCTGACTTTAATTCTAGCTGAAATTTAAATGTATCTCACCAGAAAATTAACAAAGTGGAGACATTAGAATAAAATATATTAAATATTATGTTGGACTTGTCCAGGAGTTTGGGCTTGTTCCAAGAGTCAAAAAATATTAGACAACAAGTGCTAAGAGCTAGTGACCAGGTCTATTTATACAGAGATAAAGCTACGCAAAGCAGTTAGTCCTGAAGAGAAATGATTACATCAAGCAGTTTAGGGGAAGGATATATGTACACTGGAAGGAGCTAGGGTTTGTTTAAAGGTCTTAGGTATCAGTGGTTATGCTGAAATGAGAAAAATGCAAAATGCCCCTAAAATAACAGAACTGAACCCAGTGTCAGCACCTTCCCACCGTGTCATCGCCTTGAGTCTTGCCCAGACCTGCTCGTTTGGAAGGTAAAGCACACCCAGGAGGACTCGCAACTGCCCGTGCCACCCCCACCCATATTCTGGCACTGTAGATTGTGTCCCCTTCACAAGTGGATTAAAGTCTGGGCCCAGAAAAGGCCACCCAGGCAACCAGGAAAGAGTCTGCAGCTGCAAAATAGTTTTTGTCACTTCTAGCTGTTTCCGATAAGCTCTGGTTAAAAATTATCCTATCTATCTATTTATTCTCCTTTTAAAAACTATTGTGTTCTGCCTCTGGCCAAGAAGCATTAACAGTCCAGATTTACCCTCCTGCCTGAAGCACTCAGAAACACCAGGTGAAATATTTGGAACAATAATTTTAAAGAACACTGAACATGAGACAATGAGGGACAGTGACCTCTAAGAGATAAGAAATGACACAATGCCTGTCCCAGTTGACTGCTCTGAGAGCCTTTCCAGGCCCTGGAGAAGGCAGGGGAAAGTCAGCAAGGCCCAACCTGAGGTCAAGGTCCTCCTGAGTTGAGGTGTTGGAGGCAAGACTTGGGAGGTTAAGGAGGCCAGAACTGGCAAGGTGGAGAACTGGAGAAGAAAGCTGCCCAGAAGGAAAGCTCTGGATACCTGCAGAGGGTCCTCCTCAAGCATGCAGCTGAGTACTGATCAGCTCCTGCACAAGGCAATACTCTGAGGCCGAGGACAGAGCCACTGAAAGGATTGGAGGGAAAAACACGCAGTGTCCTCACAGGGCCAGGAAGGGGGCCAGGAGAGGGTCTGAGCCCATAATCCGAGGCACAAAACCTCCTGGTTCCTGGGGCACCAGCTGGAGTGCTCAGCTGGGATTGGCCAGCCTTAGGCCATATGCTCCTCTGGTCCTGCAAGTCCAAAAAAAATCCTAGCAGTAAAACTATTGGATTGAAGTATGCACATTTTCCATTTTGATAAACTACCACCCATTTGGCCACTAAGAAGTTTATCAATTTACACTGCCCTTTTCTTTCACAGAGTCGCCATCAAGGGATTGATTTATTTATTTGTCAATCTGAGGGGCAAAAGTATTTATCTCAGAGCTTAAGACCCTGGCTCCTCGTCAGCTCTCCAACCTGACTTGACCACTCCCAGGAACTGATAA
The DNA here is from genome assembly GCF_004126475.2 of Phyllostomus discolor. NCBI lineage: Eukaryota > Metazoa > Chordata > Mammalia > Chiroptera > Phyllostomidae > Phyllostomus > Phyllostomus discolor. The sequence goes on along the minus strand of NC_040910.2, from coordinate 25,805,629 downwards.
TTCTCACCACGCTGTGGTGATAACCTGAAGCCAGCTCAGTCTGGCAGATGGGATTTAAAGTTGCCTCCACAACAAATACACATCAGGGGCCCAGTGTGCAGACTGATCGTCCTCTCCTGTGGAGGAGAATTCAGACTTCAGTTACAAGAGACAGTGTGTTCCAAGTTCTTCTTCCTGACTTAGGTTATTTTTTACGAGGAGATTCAGAATAAAGTAATAAGAATGCATCCTTTAAAAGCAAATAGATTTGAAGTCTACTACCTTGTCTGTTGCCTACTAATTTCACCCAGTGTAACTTTGAGTAAGATGAATTAATCTCTCTAAACTTGTTTCCTCCTCTGAGAAATGAGAAGGTTAATACCTACATTTAAAGGGTTGTGGTGAGGAACAAATGAGATAATAAATGGGAAGTCGTCGTGCAAGCAGTGAGTAAATCCGTGAAGAGTTGGGCCCCTAAACGAAGGTCACCCTGTATGTTCTGAACTTTCTGAGTAAACTGTAATCAATTTATAGTGAAATTGCCCCCATTAAACTTTAAAGAATTTCAAAATAAAGAACAAAGATTCTGGTAAGAGAAACAGCAATGAATTGTTGCTTTTATAAAATTTTATTTGACTTGAAAACTTAAGGTCTGCCAAATAAGCCAAACAGTTTCAGAGAGAACCATCATGATGAAGAAACCATTTGATACACACCTAAAAACACTATCAATGCATTAATTTCCTTTCTGCTGCTGTAACAAGTTACCACAAATTTAGTGGCTTAAAACAACACAAACTGATTCTCTTACAGTTCCAGAGGTCAACGTCCAGAGAAGAGTCGAAGAGGATTAAAACCGAGGTTGTCGGCAGGGCTGGTTCATCCTGGAGGCTCCCAGAGAGAATCCCCCTGCGAGCGTCTCACAGCTCAGGGGAGGCATCCCTGTGTGCTCCGTACCAGATTAAAACCAACTTGCCACAATAACCTCGGACTAATCACTAAACCTCTTAGGGATTTTTATTTTTGTGTCTATATTCCATTCAGTTCCACAAGTACTTACTGAGTTGCCACGATATCCTTGCCATGATAACCTTGGACTAATTACTAAACTTCTTAGGGATTTTTATTTTTATCTCCATATTCAATTCAATTCCACAAGTATTTATTTAGTGCTAAGAATGCCACAGATGCAATGCCTTAGGACACAAGAGGCTTGAGTCACAGTTTCTGTCTTCTGTCAGGAAGAATAAAATGACTTACTATAAAAATGAGGGTGAGCGGAGGACCATAAACAGTACAAATGTGCAGGGGTTCAAGAGAGAAATGGTTTATAATCGAGATAACCAGGGCAGCTTCAGGAAAGAATTAATACTGGAAGTGAGTCTTCAAAGGATGGATAAGACTTCTTCTATCACAAATGGAGAGGAGAAGAATTTCTGGTGAGAGACACAGGCTGAAGCCCATACAGTCAGAGAAGGAGAGGCGTGTAGAACACAAGATGTCTGAGTCAGGATTCAAACAGGGCAGCAGTGTCCTGGCAAATGTCGTGGAACAGGGATTTGTAACAGGAACTCAGCCCCACACAGTTGTGAGCGGAACTGAGGAAATGAGGGTCCAGCGGGCAGGGGAGACACCGGTCCATCCACCTGAAAACCAGGTTCATCTGGCAGAGCAGATGAGCCTGGGAAGGGGAGGCTCGTGGGAGGCCTACAGGAAGCTGTTGCCTTGGTGTAGCCAGCACCTCTGGGACTTCGCAGCCAAGCATCTGACCTCTGGCCGGGGGCTGGTACTGGTCAGCAGGGTGAGGAGTGGGGAGCAGAGCTGGCCACAAAGCAGAGGGGAGCTGGGGCAGATTGGAACCTGCGAGACTCATCTCAGCATCCAGGAAGACCATCTTCAGAGAGTCACGGCCACTGCTTTACCCCTTCCTCCCAACTCTCACGCCAGTTCCTCAAAGGCCACACAGCCAGGTCTATCCTGGGAAGTAACAGAGTTCCCAGCTTAACTGAGTTGACACAGCCAAGCCACCACGCAGGTGTCCGGTTAAATAGAGATGGGGTGTGTTTGTGACTGTGCTGGAGTCCAGTTTGGTTACAGGTATCAGGGACATAGCGAAGCCATGATTTCCACGGTGTGCAATTGACTCTTAGTGAGAACAGAGATCATCACTGGTGATGGGAGAGCGATGGGAGAGGCCTGTTTTTGCAGATTCCGGTGGAGATGCCTCAGAGGCCACGCTTTCCATTCCAACCAGAGCTGGCTTCAAACACAGAAAGCAAGCGGTGAGTGGTGCTCTAAGAAACATCAACAACCAAGAGAACTTTGTTACGTGGTACATAGCTATAGATCCCAGAGCAAGATTTAATTATTAGAGTAAATCTGCTGTAGAGCTTAATAATTTTTCTGTAAATTGGTACTCCAATGTAGTCTACATACACGTATGAGAAGTGTATTCCAGTCTCATTTTTAGCAGGTTGTATACTGTTTTTAGCATTCTCTGGCACCAGTGCCCTCTTTACCGCCAGCAGCAGGAGCTGCTGCTCATTCTCAGTCACAAAGACATGACCCCTGGGAGGTGGGAAATCACTTGTGTTTCTCACAGCTGCTTACCACACCCCCCAAGTACCGCATCAGTCTAAAGGCAAGATGTGTTATAATAGCCTGTGTCCTGCATCTTTCACCTCCTTTATTCTCTCTCTCTCTCTCCATCCCTCCCTGTGTGTGTGTGTGTGTGTGTGTGTGTGTGTGTTTAGACATAACAAATTTATAGAATGAAAAAGAAAGAGAAGCAGTGTAAATCATCATTCAATACAGCCCATGTGTTGGTTTATTTTGTTTTTTAAGAAAATGCATGCTATATTTTCAAATTGTCCATCAGTTTATTTGTCTGATTCGTTTCTTACCTTGGCCTTAATGAAAAAAAATTACATTTCAGATTTAATTCACAAAAATCCAAAAGGCCATATCCTTGTGTTCAAGGAACTCTTTGAGGTTTGATTGTTCTAGGAGACTTTGTTTCCCAGTTTTAAAAAACACTTTGGTCATTAAAAATAATTTACAGTATTTTATTGCAAATATATGTGTATAAACCACTATGTTCCCTCCTTACAGACACCTGAAGCATTTCTAACTCTGAAACTTTCTACATGTGTTGACCTTTGCAAAACAAAACGGGATAAAAACTTCCTTGTTAAACTCACGCCTTGATTTTCAGTTTGAACAAGACATCTGTGGGTCTTTTTAACTAGAACAGACCATCACAAAGCGTGCGCATGTGTGCGCGTGCACACATGCCGTGCAATGGTCTCCACCTTCCTGCTCTCCCGGCCTCATTCCATCGTTATTCTGACGAAGGCAGAAGAAGAGGCAGAAATATGGAAGGCCACGTACTGAAGCTTTTTCCAACTTACAACATCTGCAGCCATTTTGTAAGGGATTGAAATTTCGGGCACACAATTTAGACAGGCTTGAGGCTGGTTCCATGGTGCTTTGCATAGTAATTTTAAAATTCTGTGAAAAACGTATCATTTGCCTAGAAACCTCTGAGTCTCTCTAGACCTTTGAGTTTGCGTATGCAGAACCAGAAGAACAGCTGAACAATTTTTAGTCTGTTTGAGTCACATTCAGTAGCTGCTTTTCATTTATTCTTTTCAGAGGGGGACAGCACTATGGCTAAGAATATGGACTTTGGGGTTACACTGTCTGTTCAGTCATTTGCCAATTGGGTGGGGTTAGGCATGTCACTAAACTCCCAAGTTGTAGTTTCCCTGGCAAAAAAAAATGCAGAATCAAAGTCAATGATTTGCGTAAAGAATTTAGCATAGTGCTTGGAAATAGTAAACATTCGATAAATTTTATTTATTAAAATAACAGAGAAAATCACATTCTCTGTCCTTGGTAATATACACAGTATGTTTAAATTACACATCATCAAAACAAGGGAAAGGAATTCTCAGAATCCTTTCCCAGCTGGCGTGTTGCCATGAATCAGACACAGCCCGAGGCAGTGTATTTTAGTCGAGGTTACGCAGAACTAAAACCCCTGAGATTAACTGAAAAATGCATGAGGGATAAGCTTACAGACGGCGATTTTATTCTCTACCACTTCCCTGAAAGTTGGAATTTTTTCATGGAATTGTCAAAGAGACTCGCAATGAATGAAACGTGCATTGATAAAGTGCAGGGTGAGGCAAAAAGTAGGTTTGTGGTTGTTTGTATGGTAAATAATACAATAATTAATAAGTCATAATACAAAAATAAACTCTGTTTCTTGTACTCACGGCTGTAAACCTACTTTCCCCCATCCTGTATTTACAACTATCTTAAATATTTCTAGGTATTTGAATCATAGGAACTATAAATGTACTCAGATATTTTAAATATCACTTCAAAAATTTAAACTAAGACACTGTAGACTTTCGATCTAGCCATTATCAAACCCTTAAGGCATCCATCGTACCAGGACATTTAATGCTATTTTAAAAAAAAAAAGCATGGATCATTGACATGTATGACTTTAAGAATTCAAGTTGCATTCTAGAAACTGAAAATCATAAGACAAAACCCTAGCCTTCAATGAATTCATAATCTAAAAAATAAAACAGATAAATAAACAATAACTTAAATGCACCTTTTAAGTGCTATAATAGACATACTTAAACAGCTAGGGAAAAGAAAAGGAGAGACGAGAGGAAGTTAAGTGGAATGAGGAGATGGTAGAAAGCCAGAGAAAAGTGATCATCTCCGAACTGTACCTAAAAGAATGAGTGAGAGCTTTCCAGGCTGTGTGTCCCAGGCTGGCAGGGTAACACAGCATGGAGGAATGCATGTTATGTGGCATGCTTGTTTCCCGAGACACATCATCCTCTAAACCAGACCAAAGCACCCACACACAATTTCCTCACACGGCTCAGAAATGCAAGTTTAAGGGTAAACAGAGCATCTGGACCTCCTCTCTCCTCGCACACCAGTCACTAACCCATCCCTGACTTGCCTGTGCCTGGCCTTCTCCCCCACGCTCTGCGTCTTTCCCTGATTGGTATTCCTGACCTGCTGGATAGTTAGTACTTTCTTAGAATCCAGTATACCCACAAAATCTTGGATTTCAAAGGTTCCTTTCATGCATAAGTGATCACAACAAATATTTTAAATTTTTCATTTTAGTTTATTTTCTAAATAAATAATTATGCATATAGGTATTTATTTAGACATGTATATACATATATGAGGAAGAGGGGAAAACTGATGCTTAAAAACACACTGCTGCCCAACCTGGGCGGACAATGGGAAAATTAAGACCCCTCTGTCCCACTAAGCACCTGATACGCTGGGATATGTAAATATATAAGACTGGAAGAACTTCAGATTCAATTATAATGAAATATGCTAAGCATTGCTTTTTCTATAAGTCATGTGAGAAATCGAAGTCAAACTCTATCTTTGATTAAACTAGGGAAATTGGAACTTCCAAATCAAAAACAAAAGAGAGGATGCAAAAAGTTGTGAAGGTCAAACAGGAAAGACGGGAAGCTAGGAAGAGAGAAAACTACAGCTGAAGACTCAAGAGTGCTAGCAGGGCTTACTTCTCCAAGTAAGTGGTGTGCCCCAAGATATTTGAAAGAACTATTCCATACTTGAAGCAAGATAAACGAGGTGTGTAAGTTATAGTGGAAACCTCCTTGGTCCCTACCTGGCATCAAGTCCGAGAGAGTGGAGCTAATTTTGGAAACATATGGACAAGCTATACTTTAGTAACTATATGAGTGGGAGACAAAGATGGATATCAAAAATAGCCTAAATTATGATTTTAATTAATAGAGAAGACTAAAAGCTAAAAGAACTTATAAGGCCCTATGTCATCAGTAGAATTCCTGTTAGTCTGGATTGTAAAACTGTCCTCTCTTTTTTAAACTCCCCTGAAAACAGTTCCATGAGGAACAATTCACCTCATTCAAAAAGGAAGAATAATTACAAAAGAAAGCATCATAACTCTATTTTTTAAGGATGAAAGCAACAAAAAAATAAAAAACTGACATGAAACAAATGAAAATTGTAGCCAAATATAGTGCATTACATATGAAAAGCATAATGAAACAAGTGCCTCTTTAAAACAAAAACACAAATCAGAGATACTGGAATTCATAGAAGTCATGACAAAAAGTAATGGAAAATGGGAAATAAGCTACATAAGCCCAAGAAAGAAGTAGAAGAAAAACAAGAGATCACAGAAATGAGCTTCCAATTGAAAGTAGCACAAAGAAAGCAAATGCAATGAAAATGCTGTAAGAAACATTAAGCAGTTATACAAAAATGTAGGGAAATAAAATGAGTGAAGATTTTAAAACATTAGAAAGGAAAAGGTAGTTTAGGAAGATAGGTGAAGGAGACCCAATATTTCCACAATGAAATGGAACCAGCTTAATAAATTATGATAGCAATTCACCTTATGTTTTACCTGTACTAACACTAACTCTCACAGTCCTGAGACAGGCGCTGTGATCATCCGCATTTTACAATTGTAATCAAACAGAGAAATGAAGGAATCTAAGCAAAACAATCGAGTAACCTCTACGGTAAGAACTGTGACTAGCTCTGAATTTTCTAGGGGAAAAAAAAAGAAAGAAAGTGCAACCCAAGAATTTCATACATAGCCAAACTTTATTCATTCAAACTAAAAGGCAACCAAAAACACTTTAAAATATTTTAAAACCCAAAGGCCATAATGTACATAAATCTTTTCTTAGGAAACTAATAGAAGATAAACTGCAGCCAAACAAGTAATAAATGGACAAATTACTTACTGCAACAGCATTGGCACTAAGAATTGATTCCATTTAATTATAGGACCAAGAACAAAAAACTATATGTTAAGTCTGTTTTGCCAAAACCTAGTCAAAACATAAATTAAAATCTGGCAAAAATATCAATTCAAACATAAAGCAATAATTTCTGTAATATGGAGATTGCCCTTATATCATAATCTAAATGTGATAAATTGAATTATGTTGCAAAATATTCAGTTCTACTCCTATGGGATAATTACACATCCCTGCTGGGTTGAATGTTGAGTCACCTTAGCTTTGACCAGTGGAATACAGGCAGAATCAGCACATGTCACTTTCAAGTAATATGTAATCTCTTCTGTTTGGCTTCTTTTGCCTGGTCCCCAGATTGTTGAGATTTGCTCATGTTGTTATATATATTGGTAGTTTGTTCCTCTGTGTTGCTGATTAGTATTCCGTTGCAGAAGTGCACCACAAGGTGTCTGTCAGTTTCCCTGTTGATGAACATCTGGGATGTTTCTAATTTTAGGTTATGAATAATGCTGCTTCGGACCATCTTATGCAATTCTTTTGGGAACATGTGTTTTGGGAGCAAATACTTAGGAGCAGAATTACCAGGTCATAAAATAAATTTATGTTTAATTTTATATGAAACTACCTAATAGTTGCAGGAGGTCATGGAGATGGCCAGTTGACCTCCGACCCGGACTTGGGCAGAGACTCCTTATCCCCTCCTCTGTGCTTGGAATGTGCATTCCACCCACCATTTCCCATGCTAGGAGCCATTTCCAGGACACGGCCTTGAGTGAGCTGGGACCATCTGGAGTGAACGTGACTGAATCTTGTTAAGGCCTCTATATAAATGTTTTAGAGCTGATAGGCACATGTGGAGATCTATTCATCTTGCAAATGAGAAGTTCTCTTGCTTATATGAAACCTGCCACCTACCAACCTAGAGTGGTTGGCCTCTTTCTTCTGTCTCTCCCTGACCTCTGTGTATGGGGCACCAGTGAATAAACTGGTACTATATTATAAACTTAATTTGTATTTTCCTGATGATAACTAATGATGTTGAGAACCTCTTCTTTTTTAAAAAGATTTTATTTATTTATTTTTAGAGAGGGGAAGGGAGGAAGAACGAGAGGGAGAGAAACATCAATGTGTGGTTGACTCTCGTGTGCCCCCTACTGGGGACCTGGCCCACAACCCAGGCATGTGCCCTGACTGGGAATCAAACCATGACCCGTTGGTTCGCAGTCCAGGGTTCAGTCTACTGAGCCATACCAGCCAGGGTGAGCACGTCTTTCTTTTATTATTAGCCATTTGAATAGCCTCCTTAGCGAGATGACTGTTCAAGAGCCTTGCTCATTTTCATTTTCATTGGTTTGTTTTGTTTTGTTTTTTTTACTATTGAGATGTTCCTTATATATTAATTTCAATAAAGTAAATTTCTTAATTTTCTTTCTATTATAGTTTGTTTTTGTTCTCTCTAAGAAATCTTGGCCCTCTCCAAGATCACAAAGATATTGTAGAAGCTTTTATTCTCATAGATGAAGCTTTTTCCTCTAAAAACTTTTTAATTTCATTTTTTATGATAGGTTCATGACTCACTCAAATTCATTTTGAGTGCAGTGTGAGATGAGCAACAAGGTTCACTTTTCCCCCATTTATTTACCAGTTATTTCAGCCCCCATTTGTTGAAAATACTTGTTTTAAATTGAATTAATTTAATCAAATTGGCAACATTTTTATAATCAATTTTCATGTATCTATTTGTGAACTTTCTATTTTGTTCCATTGATCTATATATCTCTCCTCATGTTGCGTGTGGGTCACCAGCCAGCAGTGACCACGGAACGCTGTGGATGGCTTGCCGAAAAACACGCGAGAAACAAACACACATGCACAGAGACAAGGCTAGTTTCTGTGGGGAAGTAGGGACAGAATGGCCACCTCCCCCTAGTGGGGAGGGCCTAGATTTACCGTCCATACATGCTTTTATTGGGCTCATTTTGCATAATAATTCAGGTAAAGTACAGTACTCATCAGTGGGAAGTAAGGAACTATAGAAAACAAGGAATTCTGCCGCTCTATTGAGTCGGGGTCAAAGAGCTGTAAGACTTTGAGGAACAAACTTCCTCCTTGGACCCCTCTCATTCAACTGAGAGCATTCTAAACAAAGGTTTCACAGTAATTTACATGTTCTTTCTTAGGCCTGATCACCCAGGGAATCTGCTCTTCTCAGCACAGAGCTGCACCACCCTGTCATTGTTTCAGGCTTAGCTGGAGCAAGGGAACTAAGGCAATAAGGAGATTTTCTCCCAGACGATGAGAACTCAGGCTATGTCAAAGCCGAGGAGCGAGGGTCCGTCACCCTCTTTTGCTACAGCCCCCCAAGTCCTTCTTTTGGGGGGCCTCCCAAAGTGATCGTGCCTATCTTAGGTCATTCCCCCCGTGGGGAATCTTACCCGTCTTTGGCTAACCGACCAAGCTTTTTGGGGTTCAGCAGTAGAAGCAGCATTCCTGCCAGGGAGACAAGCCCTTGTCTCCTTGCTGGCTTACGGTTCCAAGGGCGTTCCCTTAGCCTTAGCCTAGGTGGGGGTTTCAGCTTCTGATACCAGTCAGGGCGGTTCCCAACATCCTCATATCATCACCACCCTATCTTAGTTACTGTAGCTTTACGGTAATTCTTGAAATCAGATGATTGAAGTCCCCTAACTTTGTTCTCTGTTGCATAACTATTTTTAGCTAATCTCTCTCTCTCCCCCCCCCCTCTGAAAAAAAATGATGATTTGAGAGATGAAAGAATTGTTCATGGTATCTCTATATTACCCACATCACTATACTGACTATATATTTTTATTTTCTGTATTCATGTTCTGGCATCTGGGGCCTGGCTGCTCAGAGAAGAATTGCACACACACACCCCCACCAGAGTTAGCTATTTCTTGAAAGTAGCAAATGATTTGCCTAGAAGCATGTGTTTGATATGCAAACCCACCAGTCGGAGTCCACACCCCCATCTGCCTAATTTTATCAGGATTTTGCAGTCTGGGAATATTATCCTCCTACCCTAATTGTTACAGTTAGTTACTGGACAACTAGGAACCACCTCTGACAGCCTAGAGATAGTTGCTGTGAGATATGGAAAAAGGAATGGATTAGAATTAAGCCAGAGTCCGGTTGAAGATCCAGATAAAGTAGGAATTCAATAGATGTGTAAGGGAGTCAGTCATTAGAGTTTTACAATATTCTCTGCCAACATTCAGATGTCAGGAGAGTAAGCTCCAAGTTAAAATATACTGAAGTGGGAAAGTTAGATCCAAGTTAAAATGTACCAAATTCTCTGCTGTGATTTTTTTGTCTTTTCTAACCAACCAGACTGTGAGTTCCCTGGGAGTGGAAATGTGAACACACAACCCCCAATGCTGTCAGCTCCTTGCTCCGTGCCATGTGCATGTGAGTGCTTAAAATGTAAATATCAATAAACCTGATACTGATATTTCTACCCCATTTCTTTAAGTGTAGACCGTAATGGTGTTAAAATATCTCATGTCACAGGAAGTTCAGTTTTCATTTTTATCATATGAACTTAATTATCTTTCTTAATTTATTTGCATATTGTAGTCAAAGCTTTCAACTCCTAATGAAACAAAATTCAAATAACGTAAAAACCTCAGGCATATAAAGAGTCAAAAACTACTCTCTGAGCTCCTTCCCAAAAATACAGGGTGGGGCAGGAGCAATGCCTGCTTGAGTGTGGTTGGTAGGGTAATAATATCCATGTCATAATTTATAGTTTTAATTTGAACATTTCACCTAAAATGCCATATGGTATGCATGAGTGTGATATTGCTATGTTACAGAATTACATGCTTATGATTTTGTAATTAAAAATGGGGCATTATTTGTGCCAGGCCCTGTATAATAGCAATTACCCGGCCTCCTGGTAAATACACCAGTCAAAATGGGAGCATTGCTGAGCCCATCGCAAAATGGAAGATGTAAGAGACCCAGAGAACAGACCCAAAGACTGAACAACAGCAACAAACTTCACAGAGAGAAGCAGAGAAGAATATTAATAAATGGAGGGAAGATAAGACAGGAAGTAGAAATCATCTCTGGCACCTGTTTATATAAAAAGGTGGCCTCCAGGCAAAGAGATGGAGCTCTGGGATAAATACGATGATTTTGAAATTCTGGGAACTGGGGATCTTGAGGTGGGTTCTGACCATGAGTCATCTGACCAGGACTCAAAGCCAACCCAATTAAATGGTAGAGTATCAAATTCACACCACAAATAAGAATAAGATGTCTGTTCTTCTAATTTAAACTACACAGTGATTTTGCCTATTTAAAGCACACTCCAATTTGAGATGAATCATACTGACATTGTGTGAGGCTTGTATATAAAAGAAGACTAATAAAGTTCATGACAAGCAGAAACAGAAGTCTAACTTCAGAGGTAAGCTTGACGTCAAATCTGAAGACGGTATTTCATTATCAACGACCCCTCCGTACCACGGAGCCGTCAGAGGTGTTCGTGTGAGGTAACGCTGTGTACAGCCTTCCTGTTTCAGAGACCATCTGTTCTTGGTCGTAGCTACTACAGAAATAAGACATAACGAACAGAGAGTTTCTGAAAATCATTTTGACTTAACTCGGCTGCATGCAGTCTCCACTCCACATTGTTTGGGGCCTCTTGAGTAAACTGAATAAAAATGGAAGATGCAAAAGGAAGATAGATGAGATCAGGGCATGAGCAGAGGGGGCCAGGGAATACCTCTGTTCTGCATCAAGTGATTACTACAGAAGTTTTAATATATTACAACATCTTTTTAAATTAAGTGTTTTAGGAAGTACTAACTATGCAATTACACTTTTTAAATGCCATGTTCTCTCTAAATAGACATGAAGAAATTTTTATGGAGAATTGACTGTATTCTGAGGCAATTGTAAAATACAGAAGTTGGTACCAATATGTTAAGATAGTTGTTCATTTTTCCTCCTCCTCTCCACTTCTTCTTCACATATATCTTTTTTCTTTGACAAACAGTAGCAACAACTATTGCTGTGGTCTTCACCCCTAGATTTATATCAAAATCACCTGCAATCTTTTCAAAATATTAATGCTAGTCCTCTATTCCTGGATATTCCAATTCTGTAGAACACATGTGGAGCCTGGAAATACTTATATATTTTTCACAGGTGATTCTGCGGCACCGATAGGGATGAAAACTTTTTAGTTTTCATCCTGAACAATCTATAAATACTACATAATTAAAAGCAACAGGCATCCAAATGACTTATGCAGGTGTCATTTTATTCCAGGAATGACCCCAACTGAGATGTATATAATGACAGTAGTGACATTATTTGAGAATCGGTGGGTTAACGTAAACCTACCTTCTCACAAATCCTCAGACCTGGTGGATGACAGAGCTCAGTGGGAAGATCCGATAGCACACTTCGAGTTCACGGAGCCGGAAGGGATGGACTGCCCGCCTTCCCAAAGCTCTCACCAGAAACGACAAACTTTTGAGTCCACAGACCCAATCTAAAAGACAAAATTTGTTTATAAAATATTCAGGAGCAGAGCCTAAAAACACATGATTTGCTCAAAATAAAAATACAATGAGTGAATTCAAATGATTTTTGAAAAGTAACTTAAATGAAGTAGTGATGATTTCGTTCAGTTCAAGAAAACTGTCATTTTAGGCCAGGAAAGCAATGAATAACAAAGCTGATCTGTCAGGGACAGATAAAGTGTCCAGTGAGAAGTGAACAGGGTTTGCCATTTCCATGTCTGATTTTTCTGAAATCTGACTGATTTATGAATCCATCTGGTAGATGGAAAATGTTATAAGCATATACAAAATTCCTGAAGATCCAGAGATTTAAAATAACTTTATGTATACTGTATAGCAACTTAATTTAGATTTTCTTTTTTTTTTTTAAGATTTTATTTATTTATTTTTAGAGAGGGAAGGGAGGGATGGGAGAGAGAGAGAGAGAGAGAGAGAGAGGGATTCAATGTGCGGTTGCTGGGGGTTCTGGCCTGCAGCCCAGGCATGTACCCTGGCTGGGAATCGAACCTGGGACACTTTGGTTCCCAGCCCGCGCTCAATCCACTGAGCTATGCCAGCCAGGGCTTAATTTAGATTTCAAAAGGAAGACCTGAGGTATGAAAACTAAGTGACTGATTTAAGGTAACCTGGTCAATTCAGTTAGTAGGAGAGAGAGAGGTGAAGTGTAAGTTTACTAATTTAGTATTATAATACCGACAATATGTCAGTATCCCAAAATCCCAGTAGGTTCCACAATAGCCTGTTTTTCCAAGAATGCCTCTCAATTTATATAAATCATAGTTCAAGACCCATGCCAGTTTCAAATAGCTCTTAAAAGAAGACACTTATACCTCTTTTATAGCTTTGCCCTTTGAGATTTCCAAAACTGATGGTGACATTTAGTGTGTTTTGACACTGGTGAATGGAAACACACATCCCGATGGAGAAGAAGACTACCACGTCCAGGAGACTGGACACATTTTCCATGTTTACGGAAAGGGGAGCATGCATTCTTCCAGAGTCTGCCTTGAGCCTTCCGCTGTGTCTGTCATCAGACCAGTTGCATAAACTAGCACCTGGCCTTTCCAAAAATCGCCTGTTTTACATCCATGAATCATTTTGATGATCTCAAGTGGTGGGTAACTCTCATCTTGCCCTCATACTTGGAGTTTTCTGACACAACAAGGGTGATGAGCGCTGATGAGGAAGGGAATGTATACGGAAAATGAACTGCTTTTTTTTTCTTTACACACCTTCCCCTGTCTGTCTCTCTGTCTTTGGTCTCCCTTTCTCCAGTTCCAAACCTCTTCCATAGCCCTTGATCCATAGCCTTTGCTCCAGGTTGGAAATTGGTTTGGTTTTTTTCAATTAAATTTATTGGGCATAACATTTGTTAATAAAATTATATCAGTTTCAGGTGCAAAATTCTATATTATGTCATCTGTATACTGTATTGTGTGTTTACCACCCGAAGTCAAATCTCCTTTATCACCATTTATTCCTCCTTTACCCTCTTCTACCTCCCCACGCCGCCCTTCACTATGGTAATTACCATACTGTTGTCTGGGTCTAGGGGGGGTTTTGGGGGTGGGTTTTTTGTTTTTTGTTTTTTGTTGTTGTTTTTTTTTTGCTTAATCCCTTCATGCAGCTCTCTAATCTCCCTCCCCTCTGACAGCTGTCAGTTGGTTCTCTTTATCTATGAGTCTGTTTCTGTTTTGCTGGTTAGTTTATTTTGTTCATTAGATTCCACATATAAGTGAAATAATATGGTAGTTATCTTTCTCTGGCTGGCTTATTTCACTTAGCATTATACTCTCCAGGTCCATCCATGTTGTTGTAAAAGGTAAGATTTCCTTCTTTTTTGGAGCCAAGTAGTATTCTACTGTGTAAATGTATCACAGCTTTTTTTATCCACTCATTGACTGATTGCCAATTGGGCCGCTTCCGAATCTTGGCTGTTGTAAATATTGCTGCAATGAACACAGGGGTGCATATAGTCTGTCAAATTAATGTTTTGGGTTTCTTCAGATGTATTCCCACAAGTGGAATCACTGGGTCATAAGGCAGTTCCATTTTTAATTTTTGAGGTAATTCCATACTGCTCTTCACAGTGGCTGCACCAGTGCATTCCCACCAACCGTGCATAAGGGTTCCCCTTTCTCCACATCCTCTCCAACACTTGATGTTTGTTGACTTATTAATGATAGCCATTCTGACAGGTGTGAAGTTATATCTCATTGTGATTTTAATTTGAATTTAACTGATGATTTGTGACATTGAGCATCTTTTCATGTGTCTATTGGCCATCTGTATGTCCTCTTTGGAGAAATGTCTACTCAGGTCCTTTGCCCATTTTTTAATTGGATTGTTTGTGGTGGTGGTTGGTGTTGAGTTTTATAAATTCTTTATAAAATTTGGATATTAACCTTTTATCAGATATATTATTGGTGAATATGTTCTCCCATTCAGTGGGTTGTCTTTTCATTTTCTTGGTGGTTTCCTTTGCTGTGCAAACACTTTTTGGTTTGATGTAGACCCATTTATTCATTTTTTCTTTTGTTCCCCTTGCCCAAGGAGATACAGCAGAAAAATATAGCTATGAGAAATGTCTGAGTTTTTACAACCTATGTTCTCTTCTATGATTTTTAATCATTTTGAGTCTAACATTTAAGTCTTTCATTCATTTTGAGTTTATTCTTGTGTGTGGGATAAGAAGGTGGTCTAGTTGCATGTTTTTGCACATATCTGTCCAGTTTTCCAACATCATTTATTGAATAGACTATCTTTATCCCATTGTATGTTCCTGCTTCCTTTGTTGTCTTTACCCCACTGTGATGTTCTTGCCTCCTTTGTCAAATATTAATTGACCATAAAGACATGGGTTTATTTCTGGGCTCTCTATTCTGGTCCATTGATCTATGTGTCTGTTTTTATGTCAGCACCATGCTGTTTTGGTTACTACCGTTTAGTATAGTTTGATATCAGGTAGCATGAGTCCTCCAATTTCATTCTTTTTTCTCAGCATTGCTGTGGCTACTGTGGATATTTTGTGGTTCCATAGAAATTTTTGCAATATTGTTCTAGTTCTATAAAATACACCATTGGTATCTTGATAGGAATTGTGCTGAATCTATAGATTGCTTTGGGCAGCATGGACATTTTAATGACGTTAATTCTCCCTATCCATGAACATGATATATGCTTCCATTTATCTGAATCTTCTTCGATTTCTTTCTTTAATGTCTTCTAATTTTCCAAGTACAGGTCTTTTACATCCTTGGTTAAATATATTGTTAGGTATTTTTTATTCAATTGTAAATAGGACTGTTTTCTTAGTTTCCCTTTCTGATAGTTTATTATTATGTACATAAATGCAACTGAATTCTGAATATTATTTTGTATCCTTTATTGAATTCTTTATTAGAAATGGATTTTGTAGGGGAAATGGACTGCTTAGTTTTGTGATAATACTAGCCTCCAGCTGGAATGTCTATGGCAATTTCATGGTTCCCTCTTTACTGCAGAGATATATTTTGAAACTATGAAAAGCAAATCCCAAATATACTTACATAAAAATGGGCAAATATGTGTAGCTGAAACTCTTAATCCTAAACAATGTAGCTGGTATCTGGCATCAAAAAGACTGACATTACTTCACACGCAAACAAGATATCTGTGAAATTATTAAATGGGCAACTCACTGATGGACAAGTTTAAAAATAATAAATAAATAAAACCTAGAGAGAAAAACAGTGTGTAAAAAACAACAGATGGTCAAATAATACAGCACATATGAAAGGTTTGGGTAAAAACCAATTTGCTGAGTGGAATAGAAAAGGCCAAAAAAAATGCACTAGAGATCTTTGTAAACAAAACAAGATGTGCATTTTTCAGAGAGAATCACTTCATTGAACTAGAAAGATACCTGACATATAGTGAGTGATTTAACATAGTTATTGGACTCCTTTTGGAAATTACAAAAATTGAATTTGTCCCCTTGCTCAGCCTTTTAATGAATAACATAAACCCAAAGCATTTTAACCAGTGCCGTATTCAGTGTGACCCTCTGTAATTAGTTTCACATGTGGCTGTTGCGCAATTACTAAAGAAAATGAAGAGATCTTAAGGTTAACAATGATTTATTGTTTTATCTTTGCTCTCCCAGTGTGCATGTACACACACACACATGCACACATAAACCCTAAAATCACCCTGGGGGTAATACCCAGGGTCATGTAAGTTTATACCCTTTGTGAGGCCAGAGTCAGAGTAGGTTATACAGTAATTGCACAAGGGAACTTGAGACATCCCTTTATTCTTATGTAACAGGGGTGTTCGGGCAAAAATCACTCCTTCGAATCGAACTGGCATTGTACCTTTGAAGAGAACGTGGTACAAGGACAGCCAACCTAGACCTGGAAGTATTTTTAGGAAGTATATGCCTAAGAATGTGAGGCAGAGTTAAATACATGCTTGAGAACAAGCTGCAGAAGGAGACTGAGCTGTCAGAGGTGGTGCTGACAACCCTCTGAGCAATGCCGCCAAGGTGTGTGTTCTCAGGCAGCGGCTGGGTCCATCATTTCTCAAACATAACTTTAGTAACAAAGGTTATCTTCCTGGTCATCACGATGTGCTGAAAATTTAGACAGACCTAGGTTTGAATTCTGTTCACTCAAAGGCCAAGTAAGCTCCAAGACTTTGAGCAAGTTGCTTAATACTCTAAGCCTTCACTTCCATATTTGAAAAATAGAGATAATAATACCTTCCCCATAATGAGGGTTAAACATAAAGACCTTGGCTCTGGTGTTTAGTACATACCACGTTTTGCTGTGTATAATGCACACTTTTTCACCCAAATTTTTGAGGGAAAAGTGAGGATGTGCATTATACATGGGTAGTACTAATTCCATATATATATATTTGCAACTGTTTTATTTATGCTTATGCATTAGAAGTGTAACTCTAGAAAGCAATAGTGATATCCATATGCAAAATAATACCCTGGAATATGGTAACTGGTTTTGTTTCTAAATATAAATAAATAAATAAATAAATAAATAAATTTAAAAATTAAAATGAAAGATTTTTTTCCTTGAAAGTTTGGGCCAAAAAATGTGGGTGTGCATTATACATGGGGGCACATTATGCACAGCAAAATACAGTAGTAAATGCTCAACAAATCTTAGCTAAAATAATAAACATTAATAATAAACTAATACTTAAAACCATTCTATTTGCTTCTCACCAGGTTCCCTTTGGTTCTCAAATGACCTGACTACCCCAGGCACTTGTAGGTAGGCTGGGAGGGACCCACTGCTCTGCAAACTTCCTGGGCAACCTCAGTATGCTTGTCAAACTTTGAATACAATCTGAATTCAGGAAATTAATCATGAAAACACTTTCTATTTCTTCACACTCTATATTTCTACAATGTCCTCAATGTCTGCTGTGTGGCTAGCAATTTGTTAAGACCTTAAGGAGTGACAAAAAGACCTTGCCTAAGAGATTCATGGGACAGGCTAAAATAAGCGCCATAACCCTACCTAGAAGGGGAGATTAGTAGTGAAAAATGAACATAAATCTTCTCCAGGCAAGAAGCTACAAAGCAGGATATAGTTCAGTTAGGAAAGCTATAAAAAGTTAGCTACATAGCATGACTTAGTGACTGGTTGAATAGCAACGTGGAACTGAAAACAAGTTCTAGAAGGAAGGCAGTATCATGGTTTGGGTAGTTGTGATGGTTAGTCTTCTGTGTCAACTTGTCTGGGCCAGGAGATGCCCAGAGAGGTGGTTAAACACTGTCTCTGGTGTGTCTGTGAGGGTGTTTCCAGAAAAGATTAGCATTTGAACTGGTGAGCTGAGTAAAGCAGATGGCTCTCCCCAATGTGGGTGAGCACTGGACATTTTTCTAAGGGCCCAAAGAGAACAAAAAGGTAGAGGAAGATTGAATCCATTCTCTGTCTGACTGATTGACCTGGAACATTGGGATGCCTGGTTCTCAGGCCTCTAATGCAGTTCGAAACCTCCACTATCAGCCTCCGAGCTCTCAGGCCTTTGAACTGAGCAAGCTTTCCTGGGTCTCCAGCTTGCAGATGGCAAGTCATGTGACTTCTCACCTCCCCAAATCACTTGAGCCAATACCTTATAATAAACCTCTTTATATACATGTATGTATGTTTATAAATATACACACATATATATTTTCTCTATGTATATATAACATAATAATACACATATATTTTCTATACGCATACACACACATATGAAGAATCTTGACTAGCATCAAAATGTAGCATATTTTCTCCCATACCCTATGTTAAAAGATGCATTTTGGTAGCTCTCCAAGCTCTACAGAAAAGGAAATAGGTTAAATGACACCCAAGGCAGGAAAATCATTTAATTACCTGTACCAACATAAGAAAATTGGATATTAACTCTAAAATTTTCTTATAGTTTACCGACTTCGCAGACTAATTAGTCCACCATGAAAGTGACCACTAACACACATTTTCTGTATGACCCTTCTGGATGGAAGTCAATTACGTGACTTCAAGAGATCATTTTGTTTAAGTCAGCTCAGTAACACTAGAATCATAACAATTGCAGTGAAAAGACAGGAATGAGAAACAGGCAGCCTTTCCAATGGGAAGGACCCAAGTCCAGTAAAGGGCAGCAGCTCCAGGTCATGAAGAATCTGGCCTGGGTTCTCTCCGAAGCTCAGCTAACAACATGCTGCAGGCCCGTTGATGTCCCTGAGACTGTACAATGCACAGAGGATCCTTTCGGCAACTTCCTAACCATGGCAGCCACCCTTCTGTCCATCCAGCTTCATCTTGTAAATATTTCACTATGGAGACCAAAATGTAAATAACATAAATTACATTTATAACCTAGTGTCATTTCTTAATACTCTGCTATTTTCAATAACAAACTGGGCACTTGTCATCATCTGTTATTCATTTTTATAGATGTTGCCTATAAACCACATCTTTGAAACTTAATGGCTAAAATTTTGACATTTATTACCTAGAAAGCATTTGTGTTTTCCTCTTGGTTTCTACAGCAGATCAGCTTGTGTTCAAAGTACTTAAGGAGATGTGAAGGACACCTGAAATCATGCACAATTTTATCAAGGTAGATAATAAAGAAATATGCAAAGGCTTATTCAAACAGAATACCAAAATTATCAATTATCAAAGTAGAAAACATTAGTATGCACGTACATCTTTGGGCACCTGGCTTGTCACCCTCGTGCTTTGTGGATGCTAGTAGCTTAAAAGAGATCTCTAGAGTATTTCAGTGGTGTGTTGATGAAGATAAGATCTAGTACAGCAAAGACAGTGAGTATTTTTTATACCACATTCCCAGCTCCTCGTTGTGTTAAACTTTCACTTGTTCCAATTCCCCTTTAATTCAGTGGGATAGGAAAAAGGATTTATCCTTGCCTTGCTCCATCTCATTATTTATAAGCCATGAATTTATTTCCTTCCTTCTGGTTGTCTTCATCTGAATTTGTAATTTACAATTTTCTCCGCATTGTCAAATGAACTTGGAGTACAATTTGGATCCTCAGGATAACCTAAAAATTAATTGAAATTTCTCTAGTTCTCTTCACCTGAGGGTCATCTCTTCTCTTATTCACTCATCGACTGAATTTACCGCCCACTGACTTCCTGCTATCATGGCCAGTATATTTGCTTGCTAGAGTCACCTTGGTAATGTACCCCAGACTGAGTAGCTTAAAAAACCTGAAATTTATTTTCTCATGGTTGCAAAGGCTAGAAGTCCAAAATCTAGGTCCAAAACTCTTAGTAGAGTTGATTCCTTCAGAAGGCTAATGAAAGAAGGTTCTGTTCTAGACACCTGTCTTTGGCTTCTAGATGGCCATCTTTTCCCTAGGTCTTCACATTGTCTTCTTTCTATGTGTGTTTGTGTACAAATTTCCCCCTTTTTACAAAGACACCAATCAGGTTGGTGTAATTAGTTAAGATGAGGACAAACCTACTGCAGTATGTCCTCATCTTAACTAATTATGTCCACATAGACCCTATCCACAAAGTTACATTCGGAGGTATCGGAGGTTAGGACTTCAACATATGGATTTGGGTAAGAAGAGAGGGAGGCAATTTAACCTATCCAGGTGCAGTGATAAACACTGAGGATAAAAGACTCCAATCTAACCAAGGGCCTTTCTTTTCCTCCCACTTCATTGTAAAACCAAGGCTCATTCCATGGCAGTTCCATCAATTGTCATATTCTGCACATCTTCATTACATATAATTATGTATTCTTTGTCTTTCTATCCTTATCCAAAGTGAATCCCTCCCATGTCCTTGATTCTAAACTTCTGCAACTATTAAGGGGTCTGAAAACCCACATACATCTTCTCTGTAGCATTTTCACCTTGACTCATTTCCCTGTGCTTGTACAAAAAGCAAAGATTTTTTTCCATTGTGAAAAATTCATACTGACGGCCCTCTGGATACATCAGAAACTAACCAGAAATAAGCCTCACTAAGTAGATGCTTCCAAGCAGTTTTGATGGTTATTCCATCATTTCTTTCTCAGGTTCATTGCCTGGGGGCCTACAGATTTAACTGAAAAAAGACAGATTAACAGGAGAGAAGGAATATATATTTTATCAATATTTTCCATGCATAAAAATTCCCAGAAAATAAGTGAAACTCGAATAAGTGCTTAGACTTGGGGATTTATATACCATTTTAACAAAAGAAAGATTAAGACTTTGAGTGACAATAAATTACGGCAAAGTCAAAAGGACATGTATGGGGTAACTAGTGGAGATGAGGGTTATTTTAGTAAGGTTCGTCTATTCAGACTCACCCTGTTGCCAGCTGCCTATTTCTGGTGACAAGACTTGCTTTCCTCCTTCTGGTACAGGAGAAAGGGACACCTCCACAAAGGGGAATTTATGCCCCGCTTTTAGGCAGAAGAGGGGAGGAAAGAGATCTATCCCCACATCTGTTGATCCTTAATTGCCTTCAGCTCAAAATAGGCCTTATACCATAGGTGCATATTTTGAAGTGGCATACCCTGACCCCATTCAGTTCCCACATATTTGATTTAGTAAAAAGTGTCTTTATATATTGTGCTGGTTGCCCATATTCCCACTCTGAATGAAATAATTTTCAGTGTGCACCAGGTTATAATTTCTCTTACCTATATAAAGTGTTGTTAAGTACTGTGGCCACCTTGCCATCACGTATTTGTCATTCTGTGTATTAAATTCATGGCTGAGGCCGTTTCTAATTTTAGAATTCAAGTGGTGGGTACTTAAAATGTAGTTAGAATAATAACTCAAAGTTTTAAAGGTTTATTATATGCATAGTATGTATCTTAATCTTTCAGGTATACTTCCAAGGTTTTTCCTCTCTTAAATTATATTTTGCCTTTGTAGATAAAATGTTTTACTACAC
This sequence comes from Phyllostomus discolor, assembly GCF_004126475.2. NCBI lineage: Eukaryota > Metazoa > Chordata > Mammalia > Chiroptera > Phyllostomidae > Phyllostomus > Phyllostomus discolor. Next base: position 25,783,864 of record NC_040910.2, on the reverse strand, counting down.
TTCTAATCAAAAGCTTATCTTCATAGATTTTAAAAATGATTTAACTATTACAAAAGAGTACTGAGAAACCAGAAGGCCCCAGAGAACAGCAAATGATACATAGTCATTGTCCTAATAAGTACAAAGTAAAATAAACTTGAAAGTGAGAAATGCTTTTGTAGGCAATGAAAGAAGAAATGCTGTTCATGAGTGAAATTCAAGATAATGTGTTTGATAACCGAGTGAAACACGTATTTTTAGTCAAGAGCTGTTTCTTGGCACATGATTAACCTAATTTGATATTCAGACACTAAAAAACAGCAAAATGGGAAGCGATCTTCCAAAGGAATACTAAACAAAACATTCATTCATTTGTTCAACAGTAAAAAAACATGACTTAAGCCTCTGCTATGTTCCAGACGCTGTGCAAAGCACAAGAAACATAATATTGTGTAAGATGGACACAATTTAATTATTCAACAGAACAGGCTGACAGAGGAAAATTACACTACAAACTGAGATACTGTTACACGTAGAAGCAGCTGGAGGCAATGTGGAAATATTGTTAGCAAGAGTATCTAAGCTCATACACAGAGTTCTTTCCTATCTTTCTAAAGGAAAACTGCCTAGGAGATAAATCGACATCAGATAGAGCAAATGGGATGGACATGTGTCCCAGGCAGAAATAAAGAGAATCAGAGAGACTAGTTGGGAAACGGGTGGAATAATTCAGATGATGGCTTCGGCTAAAAATGAGTCAACAAATGTGTATACTTGTGTTTGTCTAGCCTTATAATATTAGTGTATTGGTGTTTAATTACTGCTGTTTTATCCTCAAAGCAAATAAAGAACTATTAAAGATTTTTAAATGGAGACATAATTGACAAGTAACATTCGTTTTAGGTGTACTAAATAATGACTTGTTATTTGTATATATTTCAACATAATTGCCACAGTAAAGCTGGTTAACTAACATCTATCACCATACATAGTTATAAATTTTTTTCTTAGGATATTTTAAGGTTTAGCCTCTTAGCAACTGTCAAATGTACAAATAGTATTATTGACTATGGTCATCATGCTGTACATTGCATCCCCATAGCTTATTTATTTTGTAACTGGAATTTTATACCTTTGACCCCCTCTACCAATTTCACCCACCCAACCCCCACACCCACCTCTGGCAACCACCAATCTGTTCTCTTTATCTATGAGCTTGGTGTTCGTATGTGGTTTGTTTTATTTTGTTTTAAACTCACATATAAGTGAGATCATACAGTATTGTCTTTCTCCTACTTATTTCTTTAGCATAATGTATTCATATTTCAACCATGCTATACAAATGACAACATTTCCATCTTTTAATGTCTAAATAATATTCCATTGTATAAATGTATTACATTTTCTTTACCCATTCACTCATCAATGGATACATGTTGCTTTCATATCTTGGCTATTGTAAATAACGCTGCAGTGAACATTGGGTGCATATATACTTTTAAGTTATTGTTTTCATTTTCTTCAGATAAATACCCAGACGTGGAATTATGGATCATATGGTAGTTGTATTTCTAATTTTTTTAAGAATCGCCATACTGTTTTCTACAGTAGACATACCAATTTACGTTCCCATCAACAGTGCACAAGAGCTTCCTATTCTCCACATCCTTCCTAACACTCATCTCTTAGCTTCTTCATAACCATTCTAATAGGTGTGAGGAGATGTCTCATTGTGGCTTTGATTTGCATTTCCCTGATGACTAGTAATGCTGAGTACCTTTTCAGTTAGGGACCTCTTGGCCATGAGTATGTCTTTGGAAAAAATGTCTATTCAGATCTTTTAACCATTTTTTAATGAGATTGTTTGAGGTTTTTTTTCCTTTTGAGTTGTATGAGTTATTTATATATTTCAGATATTAACCCCTTCTCAGATATATAATTCAAAAATATTTTTCTCCCATTCAGTAAGTAGCCTTTTTATTTGGTTGATGGTTTCCTTTGCTTTGCAGAAGCTTTTTAGTTCAACATAGTTTCACTTGTTTGTTTTTACTTCTGTTGCTTTTAATTTTGTTGTCAAATCCAAAAAAATATTACCAAAACCAATGTCAAGGAGCTTATTGTTTATTTTTCTTCTAGAAGTTTTATTGTTTCAGGGCTTACATGCAAGTTTTTAATTCATTTTGAGTTTGTTTTCATGTATGGTGTAAGATAGTGGTCCAGTTTTCTCAATACCATTTATTGAAGAGACTGTCCTTTCTCCATTGTACATTCTTGTTTCCTTTGTCATAAATTAATTGACCACATATGCGTCAATTAACGGGTTTGTTTCTGAGCTCTCTATTCTGTTCCATTGATCTCTGTGTCTGTTTTAGTGCCAATACCATACTGTTTTAATTATTATAGCTTTATAACATAATTTCAAATTAGGAAGCATGATGACTCTAGCTTTTGTTCTTCTTTCTCAAGATTTTTTTTTACTATTTGGGGTCATAACACCTTAAAGACTTTTAAGCAAGAGAATGATATGAAAAAAATTAACATTTAGGAACACCCATTCAAGGCTGCACTCAGGGACCAACTTGGAGGCTATCACAATAATCCACACAATGGATGAGAGTACTTTCAACAAGAAGGGGCAACGGGGTAAACAGAAGTCAATAGAGTGAATATAATGTTAGAATATGAAACTGACAACTTGAAAAAAGGAAGGAGGAGCCAAGTAACCAATCTCCAGCATAGAGAGTAGGTGCCATTGCCAATGTTTTACAGAAGAGTCAGGCTGGCACAGGAGATCATGTTCTTGTTTCAGGACATGATTGACTTCCAGGTGCTGTGGGTATCGGAATGTAAATATTTAGCTGGCTTTCAGAAATAAGTCTCTGAAGTTCTAGAAGGAGTCCAGGACTTGAAGATATAATTTTGGGAGTCATGTACATGTGGAACAAGATGTATCCATGGGAAGAGATGAGGATTGTATTACATTAAGAAGAGCTTTGTATAGAATTGTAAGGAACACCAACTTTCAAGGAATAGTTAGGAAAAGAGAAACCCTAGAAGGGACTTCAGAACAGAAAGACAGGGGCATGGATGTCACAGAATCTGATGAAAAGGCGCAATGAGAGAGGGAAGGGCTCAACGCAGTCAGTGCTGCTCAAAGGTTTAGAGGGTTACGAAGGTGAATAAAAGTGGGCTGAAGGATGAGTTGGGGACGGATGTTTGAAGTCACCACTTAGGGGAATTTGAGAGCAAGGTGAATGGGAAAATAAAAATAATTGAGAAACGCTGAGTGTCCCTGTGAGGTTGGATACCATGACTTTGTACTGGTCCAATTCTGTATAGTTATGCGATATTCTCCAGCAGCACAGAGCAGCAGAGATGTCAACAAAATAGTTCCCAGTTAGACTCATCCAAGTTTTTTACTTTTCTCAGCAGGAGAGAGATAAGGACAAAGTTTTACCTCATTAATGATTATCAAGAAAATGTTAACCAAGGAATATAAATTGAACAGAGAAAAAAGTCGAGAAGGTCGTCTGGAGAATGTGAAGGGTATAGGTATTCATTTATTAATAACAATCAGAGCAATACCAGCTCCGTAACAAACACCATTATTCCAGTGTTTTAATACAGTAATTCTCATTTGAGTGATCTCAATTAGGAGAGATAGGGGTTCTGCTCCAACATGCAGAGACATAAGTTAACAGATGACCTAATATCTTCAACATATGCTTTCCAAGGTCACCCCTGGGATTGATGATATTCAGCCAGCAAACTGAAGGACGTATATTTGCTTCTAACCACCTAGACTTGGAATTACCACACATTGCTTAAACTTGGGTTCTTGGCAAGAATTAGTGACCACCCCCTCTAAATGCAAGATAAGCTAGGAAATATAATAACTTGGCTGAACACTTATCACTCCCTAGCAAAAAGTCTGAATTAAGGAAGAAGAATGGAAATCTCTTATACATAACTAGCTGTTTCAGACACAAATTTCCCATAAGGTTAGCTACTATAGACTGGGACCATGCCTATAAGGTATTTAGGATTGGTAGACAGAGGCAAAGTGGGAAGTTTCTTTTTCAGTCAAAAGTGGGACAATCTTGGTCCTGTCCCTAAATATATCCATACAAAGGCCTGCTAAAATGAAGTGGAAAGGAAGGTCAGTGGAGGTGAAAAAGTCAAGAAACTTTCAGAAAATGGTATGGGTTGCTCATGTGGACCCGGAGTCGCCCAGGGTAATGGTAGCTTAGGGTAGAGAGGAAGACAATTAGCTGGTTGGTTCACCTTTTATGAAGGAGAGGAAGTAACTGGGAGAGAGGTAAATGACAGCAATGTAGAGGGGGCAGAGAGGGGGAAAACTAATAAGATAAGCTTCAGAAGGGCAAAGACGATTTAATCAGAAGGTACTGTGGTCAGTATGTGGCGCTGGAAAAGACAGAAGATACAGGATTGCCATTCAATGTCTCCCTGAGGTGAGAGAGTATATAGGCTTCTTCTAGGTGGCTAAGGGCGCCAGTTTCTATTACCAAAGGAGAAAAGAAAGATATTCATTAAAGAAATAAAAAAAATCAAGGACAATGAAGTCATATATCATTTCCATGTTGAAGCTGTAAAAATTTAATCCTCTGATTTTTTTTTGTATTTTTGCTGGATAGTAATCAGCAAAGTGTTCAAAGTGTGAACACTCAAGCATATTTAATGCAAATTTTATACAAATTTACAAAAAGGATCTAATTTTCATTGGCACTCATTGTCATAACAGATCTTGAACAAGTAACTTTTTTGAGCTTTGGATATGACATCTATAAAATGTTAATAATTATACCTTACCGACCAAAATCAAAAAGGTGGACCAGACATTGCCTTGGGTTTTCTTTCACAGCTAAAGTCTATAGTTCTACATATTTACAGTTATGAAAAATGAAAGAAAATTTTAACTTGAGACTCAAACAGTAAAATCTTGTAAACCTTAGAAATGCCAACATATATATCATAGACTCATCATATATTCATATAGCAGACATAAATAATGCAGTTCACAATAAAATTTTAACATTCTGACTTTTGACAGAAAATTCAAACAATCCAAAGGAATATTTCATGTAGAGAGTGACTTTATTCATTATCCATAACAATGATTTTCCCTCTTTTTCTTCCCTAGAACTCTGTGTTGAAATGTAATATCACAGAAAAAAAAACCAGTATATGAAACAAAGGAGACCAGAACTGCTCCCCGTGGAAGTGAGAGGTAGGAGCCCAGATTTCATTCCACTTGGGGCGAAATACAGAGCCCAGCTCTTTCTTAAAGGGGCTCCTTGGAGCACAGTCGGAGGTGAAATCACAGGTGAAGGAACACAGAAAGGGAGTCTCCTCAGGCAGCCATTCTGTAAACTGCCACAGCCATTTCCCATTAAGACTTCCCTGAAGCCAAAACTCACCGATCTGCTTATAGTCAACCCGTAATCAATAGTCCATGATTGGGCTCACTTTTCTCTACCCCATCACAATGATAGACACGCTGATGCTTGATCATATTTTTTTCAGCATTTTTATTACATGTCCTGTATTGTATGGCCTTAAATTGCTTTGTCTAGTTATATCATTGTAAATATAATCAATATTTCTTTACCATGTTCTACCATAAGATATCCAATTTTTTTAGGACAAAGAATATACAATTATTGAGTTGACCAAGATCCAACATCCAGTTCTAAATTAAACATTAATATGAATGAAGAAAATTTTGAAAGGATTCAAAAATAGAAATACAGATGAAAATATGTGGAAATTAAAGGATGTGAACCTGTTCAACTGGTCAATGAAAAAACAATGAGAAAATAACTGTCCTCCGGTTAGGCAGAAAATCTTATTCATTAGTAACCTTTTTACCCTTGCATTTTCATGAGGGATTTGTGTCAGGAAAGAGGGAGGAAATTTCTTCTTAATGAGAACTGACTGGCCTCCCTAGTGCTACTCAGCAGTCCAGAATCTGCAAATTCACCATTTTTCTGAAAAGCTTTGCCAAGCATTCGCCACATTCTTTAAGATTTTTATGCCATTCCATTCTGAAAATATCCAAGAAAGAAATAAAAAGGCATAAATAAAGGCCATGAGTGTAGTATTACGAGCAGATGTGGCACTGGGAATGGGGAGAAAATGGTCAGTGTGGCACTTCTCAGAAAAGGAAAGGGTGGTTGATGCGCAGCTTAGTGAATGCTGTCGCTGTTCACCAAGGCGGCACGAAGGAGGCGGCAGAAGGCGGAAAGGTACTGAGAAATGGTGATGGATGGGCGAGTGGGCTGCTTCCCTGTGGAACACAGTGAACCAGGGCGACTCGAGGACATGCAGTGGAGATGTCCAGAAGGCAGTCAGATACACAGAGTGGAAGGTTAAGCCGAGGACACAGATTTCCGAGTTCTTGGTGCATCTAAGGCTCTAGGGATGTAAGAGTGGTTGAAATTGGGCAGGAAGGGCAGGTAAGGGCGAGGTCCTCAACTTGGGGTCCATGCACCCCTATAGTTTCATGAGAAATCTTTAGCAGGCTCTTTTAATCCCCTAAAAATGTCAGATTTTGTGAGTGTGTTCATTTTATCTGGGAACAATGCCTCTATCTTTCTTTGAATTCTCAAAAGAGTATGCTCAAAAAGGTATAGAACCAGAGGTCTAGGTTGAGGAATGATGGTATTTGGGAAGTGTGCCTTGAAAAATGTAATGTTCATACACATAAAGAGAATGAGGAGCCGAGATGGAGCCTGGGAAGGGGCCGGAGGCAAGCGAGTCGGAGAAGCAGAAGGATGCAGGGCTGGCTGCTGAGAAGGAAGGGTTTTAGGTATGAGAACGCCCGTCCTGTCGCTGAGGGTACAGCTGTAATGTCCGTTCTCAGCGGGGCCTTCTCTGACCACTCATCTCAACACTCGTGTATTGTACGTCTTCACCACTAAAAAGCAAGCCCCCTGTGGACAGGAACCCTGAGTGTCCAGTGCCTGAAACGCAAGAAACATGATATGGTTACTGAGTAACTATTTGACTGACTGCTATTAGAAACCATCTGCAATTTTTTAAATTTGATTTTTACCTTTCCTTGTTCTAAAGCTAGATTAGTTCAGGTGGTCCATAAACATTTTTGATTGACTAAATAATGAACACGTGAGCAAATACATTTTCATTTCTTTTCTAACAATACAAATAACAAATACAAGCAGAGTGCCATTATAGAATACAGATAAAAATTAAGAGGAGAAAAATAAAGCTGTTTAAATAAATAATAAAGTAACTAAAAAGATTAATTAGTCATTACAATTTATACTCATTAGTCAGTTTTATTTTTCACTAATAAAAATAATTTTTATTTACATGATATACACATTTTATTTTATTCTATGACCTATAATGCAGGAGAGGAACAAATGCAGCAGTTGTCAAAAACTGTTAAAAGCCAACCAAACTGGACAATTTTGAAGCTGTGTCTTATAAGCCAAATGTTGTAGAACATAATGTCCTAAGGCATTTAGGCTATAAATGTTCACTGAGCAAGAATAAAGTCTGCTTTCTGGACAATTTTAGTTACAATAACAGTAAATTCATTAAACAACATAAAAAGTCATTCCAACAATTATAACATAATGCTACACACTCATCTCCAATAAAAGATATTATTTCTCAGAATTGTAGAAAATTACGTTATTGAATTATAGGCATGTTTCCTTAGTTTTCATATCTAAGTCATCCTAACAGTTGCTGTAAATCAACTGTAAGACAAGAAGAAACCCCACCTTGGGCCATGTATTTCACCTCCTCCCTCAGGCATGCATAACAGCATTTGAGATGGACCCTAACAAATATCACATCGATCTGACCATAAGGAAGAGAATTGGTGTTAAGCAGTACAGATAGAAGATGGTTTCTACAGTCAAATAGCTTGGAAACTGATGAATTTTTAAAAGATTCATCTTAAATGTACACCATGGGGGGACAGTAGTATTTTCAAGGTGGCTTCCATGCCCTCATGCAGGTACAGACTTATGAGACAATAAAGGAAAAAGAAAATTTGACACCTGTGCGTGTAGTTTAATGTTGATATAGACACAGGGCCTGCTGCATAAATGACAAGGCTCAGTGCAAAATGCAAATGCAAGGCCCTTTTTTTGAAAAAGCAGTACCCATATAAAGGATTTTCCTTTCTTCCATGGTCTCTCTCTCTCTCTCTCTCTCTCTCTTCCTCTGCTCGCCCCCTGCCACAGCGTTTTCCATTTGCTAATATTGTTCCAACTAAAGAAAATTAAAACTTTTCATTATTAACATGACTTTTGGCATCCATCTTTATATTGCATAATGCTTGTTTTAAGTGCAAATGTAAGAACATTTAACTCCTATGTGAAATCACCAAAATTAGATGATTTGTATTTTGTAGTTTGTACATTAATTAATACTTAGCAAAACAATGAAAATACTGCACAAAGCTAACTTTTTTAAAATTTCATTTCTCAATACAGCACATTCTACCAACACCCTCTACCTTAGTCTTAATGAAAACTAAGGAAGGGTTGAAAAGAAAAGGAATCTGAGCCATCCTACTTTTCACTTTCCTTCTATCATGATTTTCAGGGTCAATGGTTAGCTAGTATACGGAAGTCACAGAGGTAAGAAAGGATATGACAGGGCCCCTCCCTAAGCTGTTGGTGTTTCTCTGGAGCCATTGTCACTTGAGAAGCAAATTCTGGTTCAAACGGGAAGGGTGCTTCTCCAGTTGTCAGCATCGCACATCCTCAGCTACATGTGTGACACGCTCACTTCGTGTATTTGTTCTCACCTTTTCCAATCGGTCAATTTCAACTTGAATCCCAAGTCATGCAACTTCTTTCATCAGCAAAATTCTGAAACCTATTTTAAATAGTGTAGGTATGTATTTAAAGTTCAGAACTGAACAAGAACAAACCTCCTTATACACTCGATATTCAAATGATACAAATAAACTTATCTACATCATTTGGCTCTAACCAAGTATCTGTTCATCTGGTAAATACAGCCTATTCATGCAATCAGTTCCTGAGTTTAGTGGGAGAAGCCATGTGTTAACTGAAGATACCTTAAGAACTGTTGTGTATTTTTTGAATAAAGTAAATTAGTTTATGTAAATTAGTAAATATTTCAAGAGGATCCAGTATGACATTTGGCAATATTCCTTACTCCTAACTATTCAATATTCCTAACTATAAAAATCTATGAGATATCTTCCTAATTACATTTGCTTCACTGCACTAAAATGTCAAGGTGACCTGAGAACAGGTGTTTAACTTAGAACAAAAGAAACAACAGGCCCAGGTTTGTTTCCAACAATACAGCTTGGCTTTCAGCCTCCTAGCAAAGCTTCCTAAAATCACTGGGCCTCAGACATTCCATTTAACATACAAGATTTTCTTATTCCCACACCAAAAAATTATAAAACTGGTCTCTTGTGTACATATGTTTCCCCCATTGTTCCCTATGTGACAAATTTAAAAAGACATTTAACATTCTTAAATTTTATTACAGATTTCTAAGACATGTTTCCCCAAAATAAATAGTTAAAAAAGATGAAATCGTTTTTATTTCATTGTGGACCACCTTCATTTCTTTTAAGCACCTGGCACATAGTCCAGTTTTTAAGTACTTTCAAAAATTCATTTCTCTAGAAGTTAAATAAACATACTTTTTTCCTGCAGTCCTCTCGATTATTCCTATGGTTTGTTGCCCAGCTGCCAACCCGAAAAGCCGCCAGGAAAGGGAGCCTCCTTGTTTTTGTCTCAGGATCAGTACCGGTGGATACCCTTTAGCAGCTGGGTGCTACCCGCTCAGAGAAAGAGCAGGCCCTGTACCTGAGGACAAAACTGCTTTGTCATTTTTTCACGTGTCAAGTGACACGAGTCTCGCCTCACCTGTTCTAGACCAGTTGTTCTCAAACTGCAGTGTGTCAAACCCTGGACATCTTGTTAAACAATCAATTGCTGGGCCCCACACCCAAGTTTCTGCCTCAGTCGAGGGGGCTGGAGCCTGAGAATTGGTGTTTCTAACCAGTTCCCAGGCCCACACAACCACAGCCACTGTATCAAATTGTCGTACGGGTCCAACAAGAAACAAAAGTTGTTACAAAAACTAACTTTTAAAATACTGCTAAAGAAAAATTAAAGCATTCATACTTCTGACTCTAAAATTTTCTTATGACCTCACAGTATTTCTTAAAAGAAAGTCAATAAATAATAATATTATATATATCAATTTTTCTGATCACCAAAAATATGTTTAGCATTATTATACATATCAATTTTTCCTTTATGTTTAGAAGTTTAAGCACAGCTATTTGTTTTATTTTAACTTATAGATGGTTTTCCAAAAAATATATGTCTTTCATTTCAGAATAACACAAAATTGAAGACACTGTATTACCTTTAAAACACAAGTAATTAAAACTGACTTCACATATATTTATAGATTTCCTAAAAGTTGCAAAGCAAACTCTTACTACATATAAAGTTAAATTTTTCTAAATTGTACATTATTACATAGGTGTTGTTTGCTACCAATATTTGTACCTCTCACTAAAACTAAGCTGTATTTTAAAAACACACATAGACACAGACATCGGTATGGTGATTGCCAGAGGGAAAGGAGAGTGGAGGGAGGGGGAAGAGGACAGAGCAGGGACAAATGGAGACGGGAAGACACTTGACTTCGGGCAGTGAGCGCATGACGCAGGGTGCAGTGATGGGCTGTAGAGCTGTGCACTTGAAACCTGTGAGGTTTTACTAACCAGTGTCATCCCCCAAAATTCTATAAAAGTTAATAGTAATATTTTAAAAGAACTATACTAGATTAGGAGAGAAAATAATAGAGACCATCATATTAAAGTATTCATGAAAGTAAAAAAAAAACAAACTAAACCATATTGCTTAAATTTCCAGTTTACACCATTTATTATTTTTTGTCAGTAATGTAAGAAATATCATTCAACTGAAAAATAAATTTACCTTAGTGTTCTAAATGTACACACTATGTTCTAGAATATATGAGACCAGCTCTTGCAATAAACCAGTGCCCACTTTAGTTTGCTAAATCTTACCATGTAAATTAATGTCCAAAGGAAATATTTTTCATTCATAAAAGATTTGAAACTTCAAATTATTCAATATATATGCCCAAAACCTTAATTTTCATTAACTTCAGACCCTGTATATTTTCATGTTTATTTGAAGTACTTTGAAAAATTGACAAAATACATTTGTTTACTCTTCAGTTCTCTGAAACTAGCTTCTTTGCTACCCATTGACCAGTTCAGGTAAAGGGAATTTTGTAATGACAGGGCTACCTTCAGAGAAGGCTACTTCTCAGGACTTTGAATTGCCTTTTTGTATTGTGTTATTTAATAACCAAGCATGGTCTTAACAACTCTGCTCAGAAACTCATTTCACCGAGGCTGAGAACACCAATTTTCCCAGCCTTTCAAAAGGATATAAGTTACTGTTATGATGTAGAGACTTATAAATATAAATTCTAAAGTAATTTACAAAGTTAATTTGGGCAAAATTAACAAAAGTAAGTAAATCACTAGACTTAATCTCTACTGATCCTGGAGGGAAAAAGAAGTTGATTCCAATCACCATCACCAAGAATATGCAAGTAGATAAAATTTGCTATTAATTGAAAAATTTAACACAATGCACCTGGATCTTTACCTTTCCAACCTGAATCTTTATAACCCTTTAAGGCATCCCTATTTTTCCAGGCTTCCCTTTTCCAGGAAATCACCAGGTGTCAGATACCACAGTCTAAAGTGTCCCATAATAATAGCCTCAGAGTTAACGGGTCCAGCCCACTAGGTTGGCTCATTTAGGATCCATTTTCCTGCTCCTTTTTTTCTTTTTATTGATTGTTAGTGCCCAGTAGTCTGCTAAGCTTTGTTAAGCGCCTGCTTGATTTTTGGTGCTTCCAATTTGAATTCCCATGATTCCGCTTGGCTTAATTCCATCATTTGCCCATTTGTGCCATGACTGAAGCTGAAGTTTCTCTAGCACCCCCTCTCCACCTCCCCCTGATTCCAACACTTACACATGTCTCACAATATTCCACACAGATTTCTTATCCCCCTGCAGCAAATCTGGCAAGGTATTTGATGCTTTAAAACGTACAACTATATGATACGTTTACAGATTAACAAGTTATAGAGAAAACCCAACTTCACTTTTCAAAAGGAGAATAGCAGCCAATAAACATGATAGGAATGAGGAGATGCCTGAATATGCCTTCATTAAGATTTTTTTAAGATTCTATTTGTTCACTTATTTATTTATAGAAAGAGGGGAAAGGAGAGAGAAAGAGAGGGAGAGAAACATCGATGTGTGAGAGATATACATCAATCAGCCTGCAACCTAGGCATATGCCCTGACTGGGAACTGAACCAGAGACATTTTGGTTCGCAGGCTGGAACTCAATCCACTAAACTGCACCAGCCAGGGCCCTTCATTAAGTTTTTATCCCTAGACCCAATTATGTTCGATTAGTCTGTGGGAAATATAATGGCTGAGAAATTTCCCATAGCCATTTCATCCAGTGCTAACATAAGCAATAGCCAGTGATTTGGGACACAATTTAGAAATCCCAGAAACTCAGGTTTGGACTCTAGCAATTCTAAAAGAAGATTAAATGAGAAACAGAAACACATTTTTGTTTTCACAACTAGAATTTCTTGTCCCAACACCTCTTCTTTTCAATAGCACACCCTGAGGAGTGTTATCCCACCAGCAGGAGAGTAATATGACAAAATCGATCTGTCTGCACATAGCAAAATGATAATTTCATGATTATGTAGGGTCTGGCAGAAGTAAGGCCTACTTGAGTGTGGTTGGTAGGGTAATAATATGGGTGTAATCATTTATAGTTTTAATATAAACATTTCATTTAAAATGCCATATGATGTGCTTGAGTGTGATATTGATATGCTAGAGAATTACACGCTTATAATTTGATAATAAAAGATTTTATCATAAAAGGGGCATTATTTGTGCTGGACCCTGTATATTTGTGTTTTTTTAATTTGCTCTTATTTATGACGGTTGTGATAATAGTCATTACTTTTCATGTTTTTCACAAGTTCTCCACATACCAACTTATAAAGCTTAACAATATTCTCATTCAACTTACATTACTTAATGATCTATTTATTCACCGTCTGTCTTTTCTTAAGAAAAGCCCCGTTCCTCAGCCCCGTTCACTACCCCGTTCTCCTCTTACCAGGACTCACTAATTCTGAACATCGCCTAAACATTTTCGGCCTTGGTACTATTTCCTTTTATACTTACTGGCATAGTAAACTTCCAGACTGTGGTAGACTGTGGACCTTCCTACCAATCCTACCCATTCTCCATTTGCTGACAATATATCTTATATGAACTTCTAATCACCATGATAAATACGTAATCTAGCCTCAGATAATTATTAGACCCTGTTCTTCTAATCACAATGCTCAGTTCAGGGCCAAATGTGTAACCTAAAATCAGACACCTGCACCAATAGTTCTTTAATTAGATTAGGAGGTGTTTCCTTGCTTTGAGGATCATGGAACTGAAAAGAGAAGAACCAGAGGTTAATAACAGCCATTATGTCAACCATATAGAAACAGTCTGTCTACAGTAATAACGCAGAGAAGGTGAAACAAAATAGAATGGCAGAGAGACAGAGAGATTGACCTCAGCTGAGCTGGATTTCTGTCACCAGCACCCCAGTGAGTCCTGACTAATACGAAAATGGGAAGTGGATTGGCATAGTGAAAGATACAACTTCTGGAACATCTCCCTTGGAAAAGAGATTAGTATGTTATGCCTACAGGTGATCAGAAAGGCAGGTTGAAGTTGTCACTAGAGTTGTTCCTCAACAGAGCTCTGCCCCCCTCCTTCCAGCCGGGGGGCGGATTGCCCTTCCCTTGCTACTTTGAAGTGAGGCCATGAAACGTGAGCAGGCAGCATATGCATTGCTTCCAGGTAGAATCTGTAAGAGCCAGTGTGCATTTGGCCCTGTCACCTTTTTCCTGCATTAATGGCTTTTTTTTACTCAACAAAATTGAGTTTGGTAACCTCGTGTTGTGACCATTGTTGTTAATTAAAATTCTACTTCATTATGAAACGATTCCTTTTGTTTGATCATCAGATCTAAAAACTACTAAAGAACTATAAATCTTTATATGTTTCCTGTCCTATTATTGATTTTAATATAGTAAAACTCAACCTGGCAGGATCTTAAAGAAACCTCTTGCACCATTCTCCAGCTGCACTGTCCCATATTGTGGCTACCGAGCACTTGAAATGGGACTAGTCCAAATTGAGATGTACGGCGTGTGTGTAAAACACTGTACATGCCAGATTGCAAAGACAGTAAAAGATTAAATATCTCATTAATAATTTTTAAATTTTGGATATATTAAGCTAAGTAAAATGTACTGTTAAAATTAATCTTACCTGTTTCTTTTTATTTTTTAAATGTGGCCATTAGAAAATTTCAAATTGCATGTGTGGTTTGCATTGTCTTTCTTTTGGGCACCCCTGTTTTAAAGCCAAAGTGTGTTCATGATTAACCGTGATTAAGATTGTGCTCTTCTGGCAATGGCTGCTGTTTGCGAGCCTTTGTAGTCAAACCAGACCACAATAGCTGACTTCCAGCTGTTGCACAACTCCTCATATCCCTAGTCTCTGCTCTTTCTCATCTTGTGCAGCACATGGTTCTCAGATGAATCTTTTCTCATTAGTGTCCTTTTGATTATATCAACTCATTTCTCAGGAATTATTATCAATTTTATAAAAACTAATCAAGCTAATGTCTGACACTCTCCAACAACTGATTATCCCATAGCTCTCCATTACCGTTTATTTTCACTTTCTGGCCTACACTATTCCAGACCTGCTATTGCACATGCTTACCTTTGGCACTCACTTGTGCAATGCTGTTTCTATTACTCTCTATCAATCCATGACCTTCCCTATCTTTCACGCCCTTTACACAGATTTTCTCCCCTAAAAATATCTCCCATGGTGGATCCCACCCAGGATTCTATACCCATCTCTTTGCTGGCCTCTCCTATCTCTTTTACTACATTTTATTCACAGCATGGATTTGAATTCATTGAGAGAGTTCATTAAAATATATTTTAAGTAATTCATATGCATGCATTCTGTCTCCATACTAATTTATAAATTACTTTGAAGCAGAGTATTATATTTCACAAAATGATAGAGCTATAAGGCATCTGGAAGATCAACTATTTGGTTTACAATGAGGCAGCTGAGGACCAGAATGCATAAGTGACTTATCAGAGGTTGCATGTGTAATCAGTGGCAAAACCAGGACTGGCACTCCCTATTGTCTGCTGGTACTACCAGAAAAAGACACGTTTACTTTTCTAGTTTATTCTTCCTTCCAGTATGTAGGAGATGTCCCTTGCATCAATCAGGTAGTCGTAAGTGAGCCATGTAGAGGCATCAGCAGCTGACTGATAGTGCCTAAAGGGGAGAACACTGGGTTTATTAGGCTAAGGTTAAGAGCACTAAATCTCCTGTAGGGTTGACCCCATGGAGTGATGAACACATTAAATCATAGGCAAGTGGGCTGGGGAGGCAAGGCTGCTAGCGCAGCAGGGGAGCTGAAGTGCAATCTGAAGCAGCTGAAGCCTAACTGTAATGACTGAGCATGCAGCTTGTGGGGAAAGAAGGAAGGAAGATGGATCCTCAGACAGCTCACAGGTTGACAGACACGCAGCAGCAAACTTAGTTTCCGGATCCCATGCACTTGTTCGATCTACTGACTATATTACTCCTTGTATAGCGCCAGTCTTGAACTAGGTAGGCTAGATCTACATAGAATGAGCCTGAAACTTGAATGTGTTCAATTACAGTAGTTTGAAGAAATTAAGTAAAGCAAAGTTAGTAATATGAAGCTTATAGCTTGCACTTAACAAATACAGTCAACTGGTTTTACTGCATAACATGATTAGAAAGATAAATGATGATGATGATGATGATAGATAGATAGATAGATAGATAGACAGACAGACAGACAGACAGACATATAGATAGAATTAAGCTTGTTAACCCTGTCCTCACCTTCACACCATGAATTTTTCAGAGGATCACAATTCTATTATGTCTCTGTTATACCACTCAAAGGCAACATATGGATCCCCATGGGACTCGGTTGACCATTTAATGGTGATTTTCTGCTAAAAATAATATAATAGCTTCTGATCACATCTACCTAGGGTGAAATTGTTTAGATTTTGTATAAAATTGCTTATTAAATACCTGTACTTATTCATTGCTGTGTTCCAGTTACATATTTTCTTGATATTCCCAAGAAGTCATTTCACTTCAGAATTGTTTAATTAATGCTAAATTGAGACAACCAACATTGTCACTTGGTGTGACTTAGAGATGATGAGTATTTCCAGAGTGTTGCCTGACTGACAGTTGTCAATGAGAAATGGATCCATAGGATGAATAATTTGACAGCATGCATTTTAGCTCTTAAATTGCCCTGAGCTTAATTTACAAACTGGTTTAATTTATGAATATCTCTACATCATGAGGCTCTGACAAAGGTTTTACCAACCTCTTTCACTGAGATTTTCCCAGGTCTGTAAACAAACAAACATATAACAAAATGGCTTTGTCTACTGTTAAAATGATGGTAGCAAGTAGGTTCAGAAGCATGAACACGAGCCCTTAAGTGTCATTATCTAATTTTAAAGTATGATACTGAAGAATGTAGTAGTGTTTTTCAGTGGTAGTGGGGAGGAAAAACCACAAGATTAC
The DNA here is from genome assembly GCF_004126475.2 of Phyllostomus discolor. Classification (NCBI taxonomy): domain Eukaryota; kingdom Metazoa; phylum Chordata; class Mammalia; order Chiroptera; family Phyllostomidae; genus Phyllostomus; species Phyllostomus discolor. The sequence goes on along the minus strand of NC_040910.2, from coordinate 25,767,056 downwards.
AAACTTGAATCTGGATAATGCAGACAGGTTATTAATGCTTGTCTGGCTTGAGTCACTAGACTGTACAGAGAAATAATTTTCAAATAGAAGGTTTTGTTGTTATTCAGAGAGCCTTAACACAGTTTTTTAAAAGAGGTTCCAAGATAAGAAAATGTGTCAACCTCTAGTAGACGGAGTCAGCACCAAATCAAGGGTAGGAATCCTGAGGTATTCAGCCAAACAGAGGCAATGACATCACAGATTCTATCAGGCCCCAAGTGCAAGTTTATAACTGAACAATGTAAAGAGGGAGAGAAGGCTAGGAACACGCACCATCTGTTTGTTTTTAAAACTCTTTAATATTTGTCTTTAAACTGCAGGACCAGAAAATGAGAAAACACTTTAATTCAAATTTTAGGTGAAAAGAACTCTTTTTTTTTTAGTCAATTTTAGAGACAGAAGAAGGGAGAGAGAGAGAAAAAAATTAACTTGTTATTCCACCCATTCATGCACTCATTGGTTGACTCTTGTATGTGCCTTGACTGGGAATCAAACCTGCAACCTTGGCATATAGAGATGACGCTTCATCCAACTGAGCTTCCCAATCAGGGCTCAGAAGGATTCTATTTTAATTACCTGCTAAAAATCAATACTTAAGCATTGTTCAGGGAAGTCTTTTATTAGAATGCAGTTGTTCCCAGTCAGGAGCAAGTTTGCCCCCCAGGGGTCATTTACCAAAATCTGGAGACATGTTTTCAATTGTTGCAAGTGGGGAGTGCTATTGACATCTAGTGAGTAGGGGCCAGCAATGCTGCTAAATATCCTACAACGCAAAGGATCACACCTCACAATAAAAACATTTTCTTACAACAGTTTTTGGTGTCAGATAGGTGCTTGATTTATCAGGATGGTCACTTCAGAAATTATTAATGTATAAATGTCTAATCACTATGTTGTATATCTGAAACTAATACAATATTGTATGTCAACTGCAATTTTAAAATAAAAATCATTTTTTAAAAAGTCCTCTCGTCTGCCCTGTCTGGTGTGGCTCAGTGGATTGAGTGCTGGCCTGCAAATCAAAGGATCACCAGTTTGATTCCCAGTCTAGGGCACATGCCTGGGTTGCAGGCCAGGTCCCCAGTAGGGGCTGTATGAGAGGCAACCACACATTGATGTTTCTCTCCCTCTCTTTCTCCTCTCTAAAAATAAATAAATAAAATCTTTAAAAACATTCTCTTGTCCAAGATACCAAAGTGCTTGCTATGATATATGGTAGGAGTACTCAATATTCACCCCTGGGTTTCTTCTACCAATATACCTATATAAAACTAATATTCCAGCTTGACTGTATTTGCAGAAAATAAGGAAGAAGTGATATCCTTAAGAAAATGTCTAAAATTTTTCCCTTAAATAAATATCTATTTTAGCAAATCTAATATAGTCTTAGTGAAATGAGATATTATTTTGAAGTTTTGCACTGATAATTTGAGATTAAAAATAAGTTCATGTTCAGAAAGTATCCAGCCATGCACTATGAAAAGTAGAGATGTTTGGGTGGTAATGGGAGGGAGGTGGGGAGGGGTGGGAGAAGGGGCTGGATTGGTAGTAAAAAGGAGAAAACTGTATTTGAACAATGATTAAAATAAATTTTTTTATAAAACTAGAGACGTTTATTGAAGAAGATACAAGAAACATTGTACATAGGACAATGACACCTCAGTCCTCTTCAGAATAGGCACTTGGCACCTCACACAATTCCCCCAATCTCCATCAGCTGCCCTGTTGTATTTTCCTGAATCTCATCAACAGTCTGAAATCTCTTCCCTTTAAAATGTGATTTTAGTTTTGGGAAACCCAGAAGTCACAGGGTGCCAGACCTGGTCTGCTGGGGAGCTGAGTCACCTGGGTGATTTGATATTTTGCCAAAAAACTCTGCACAAAGACATGATGCATGAGTGAGCATGTTGTCCTGATAAAGCTGCCAATCACCAGCTACCATAGCTGCAGCCTTTTAAATCATCCAAATAGTTTCCACAGAGGAATGTTCAAGCTTAATACAAAATCTGATGCAGATTCATTACTCTCCTCGCTCAGTCATTTTGAATGTGGCGGCCATACAGTACACATGCTCACTTAACTGATGTCTACCACCCCCACTGACTGGTACAGTGAAGTTGGCATTGTTCACACATGCACATTCCAGGCCACTCTCCTTGGCTGAGAGTTTACATCAATGTCATGCAAATCGTTCTTGTTATATTAACAATGGCTGAACTTTTTCCAGACAGATCTCATATATTGTTAAAGAGCAATAACTTAACCTGTCCCACAGGTATCCTTCCAGGAAAGTCCATTTCCAAAATAAATAAAAGGTACCTACTCAAAATATTTCAAGTATTATTATAAAAATACTTAATGAATGTTTGTTATAAACATCAAATGAGCATTCAAATTCAGCTAACCCTAACTATCTCTGCCAAAAGAATGGTGTCTTCATGAAATAAATCTACCGATAAATGAGTAAGAACTTGTGAAGATTTCTCTATATCATTTCTCTTTTCACACTATTAATTACTTCCACAGGAAAAAAAGATAAGAAAAGCAGTGTTAATATAACCTTTCAGTACCATTTAGAAATAGGCTTCTTATGTCGAAATTAATGACATAAGGGCATGTAATTTAAACAGATCCTACATGCAGAGTGGTGAGAAGCCATTAACCTCACAAATTTCTCAAAATAAGAATGATGTACCCTAGTTAAAAGAAAATGCACTTCACCAAAATGCTGTTTGCATCTGTATGTTCTTTTACCCACTGATAAAAATAATAAAAATCATCATCATAGAATGGCTGCCATTTAGTAATCACCTGTTACACGCTAGGTCCTACGCCAGACATTCAGTATGCATTACGCTGATGATCACAAGTGCGTGGCTGGATAGCTCTTTCACTCCAGCAAGCCAAAGCTCAGCCAAGAGTAAGCAACTAACAACTCCAAAGTAACAGACTATGATTCAAACCAGGAAGGCTTTCCTTCTCAACCAGTGACAGGTCATGGTCTGCGCAGTGGTAAAATTCATGAGCTCAAGAAAATTTAAGATTTGTTTTTTAATTCCTTTGTATTTATTGAAACAATATCTTATCATTCAAATGTCTAAACTCAGACAGACCATAAAACATTGATGTACTTACACTTTTATTCTGGCCTTATAGTTAACTTCACAAAGGCATTTTGCTGTGTTTTTTTGTTCTGTTCTTTTTGTAGTTTCAAGTCATAGTGGGAAAAATTTATTTTTTTGTTTGTAATATATCTCTAGCTCAATTTCTTTCCGGTAGCATGACTTTGATTAGTTCCAACATTTGTCAGTGTCCGTACATGCCCTCATTTGTAGACGTCCCAGGACATAGAAACAAGATGTTTAGCATCAAGAAGAGCCTGTATGTTCTGTCTGAAACTTTTCCTCCCTGCTCAGCCTTGTGTTCGTATGGGTGTGTGTGGTGGGGGGTGGGGGAGTGTAAGGACATTAGGGCTTTTAGAGAAAGAGGGTGGGAAGAAGAGATTCTGTGTGTGTGTGTGTGTGTGTGTGTGTGCATGTGAGAGAGAGAGAGAAGGAAAAAAGAAAAGAAGAGAGAGGGAGAGGAAACGAGAGAGAAAGGAGAGAGGACTGCTTTGTAGCTGCTAAGATTGCAGCCAGAAATAACACACAACCACCGTGAGCTGTATGCAAGCGACCCAGAAACTAAGATTAAATTGCGTCCACTTTTCTTGATCAGTTGCTCAGAAAGAAAGAGATGACATCTGGTCCTGTCTTCTTCTACCTCTTGATTTTTGGAAAATATTGTAAGTATGCTCAGCATTTAATTTCATGTACCTTAGTACTTTATGAAATTGTCGCAAGTACAGTTGTTCATCACTTACGTTTATGCTTTTAAGATAAAAATGCTTTTTCTGACAAAATTATGACTCCCTTCAGAATTATTCTTCTTAATACATTTCTGATATTTCCCTTAAAAGCTAGAAAATACTGTCAGTCAGTAGTTAGGCAAGATTAACATGCTATATAAATCTATGCTTCGTAACTACCAATTTAACTGATATTAACAAGAATCTTATAAGTAATTTTATAATATTTCAAGAGGAGTAGTCTTTAAAGACATTTGGGTCAGAGAATTTGCCCATTGAAATATCCTGGGCAATCTTTACATTTTCTTTTCTGGTTTTTGTGTAATTGTAATGCTTCGTGCCCTAGTCCTTTGTGACTTCTATCATAGGTGTGCCTTCCCAGGAGGATATACAATCTTAAAACTCCGTTTTAATTTGCAAGGTTTCTCACTGTTCTTTAAAAGAAAAATAAGGGAAAGCACAAAGCAATGAAAAACTCAGACATGCAAGGAGACCCAAAGGGCATTTTACCTTTGGTATAATGACAATTTTTGCTTTCTCTGTGTGTGCCATAGTTTATTTTTCAGAATATTTTTAATCGGGAAGAGTCATTATGCAGTAAAGCCTAGTTAAATTATATTATGTAAATAGGAATAAAATGCTTTTGTTTCCTGGGTAATAAATGATGATAAAGTCAAAGTGAATCAAGAAAGAAAATTTTCTGGGTAGCTTTAATACCTTATGATGCCAGAAATGATTACAGTTTAACAAATTTAGAATCATAAGCATGTTTATATCCCCCTATCTCTTCAAAGTTTGTTCACATGAAGCTATTCTGTTGAGGGATAGCTCAGAGGAAATTTCTTTCTAAACTGTCCCAATTCTGACGGCATGTGCTACACCCAATGGCTTTTTTTCCTGTCTCTCTTTCTCTCCTCCTGACCTCTAGTACCTCTCACTTTAACAGCCAAAGGTGGGAGCATCAACATAAAAAAATTACTCAGAATTCTGGAGAAACATTCTATTTCCTATCTTCCCCCATCTCTAATATTGATTACAGGCATTCCCATTTGGAAAGAGGGATCAAATTGCAAACCCAACCAGAAAATAAACGTTTCTAATTATAAACCAAGTGTTTAAGCTATCAGAGTTTTTGTGATTTGCCACCAACAGTCTCATAAATCAATAACGCATTCTGCCATCTCTTATTCCATTTCAGTAAAATGAATAGATCACATAAACCAAAGGAATACTTCTGAAATAGGCATACTAGCATGAGAAATTCACAGTTACATATGTAAAACACGTTAGGGATGTTTAAGAAGCAAGTTAGGCTGATGAGCGACCAGTCATTTAAGGTTAGTAAAAAAGTTCCATGCCTACATGTTCTCTTTTGTTAGTAAAAATTATTTTTATGACCAGAAATAGAAAATAGTTAACAATGGTGATGATGACGATGTCAAAGCCCTCCAACTTTTTAAATTTAAGTACTTGTGATTTAAAATGTTTATATAATGCCGTAGGACTGGTGTGATTCAACTGGTTGGGCACTGTCCCGCAAAATGAAAGGTGGCAGGTTCGATTCCCAGTTGAGGGCACATGCCTGCATTGTGGGTTCAATCCCCAGTTGCAGCATGTACAAGAAGCAACTGATGAGAGGGGCAACCTATTGATGTTTCCCTCTCACATCGATGTTTCTCTCCCTCTCTTTCTCCCTTTCTTTCCTTCTCTCTAAAAATAACTAAATAAAATCTTAAAGTAAATAAATACGTAAGATGTTTTTATGATGCAATGAGAATGTTTGAGAGCTCCGAGTCCTTCTATGCCTTCCATAGAGCATGAGTCCATAAACAGCTGGTGCTGAGTTGGCAAGAAAGATTCCTGGCTATATTGGTGTCAACTGGATGGGTGGCACAGAGGGGCATTTGACAGGGACCCCAAAATAGTAACCCACACTCATGACTCACCTTTTAGTTTATCTCATCACCCAACCCCACCTAAGAGAGGACTTCCTATACATGTAGCAAAAGAAGTCAACAGTGACATGAAGACAAAGTCTTAAATCTCTGTAGCCTCATGGTTGTTGTTGCTTTTGTAATTGTTGCTTTGTTCATTTATGTTCCTGTTGCCTGGGAACAGTTGTCATGGAAGACAGCTGCCCTAAGATGCTTAGCAGCACTGTCATGTACTGGTTCTACGATTTTGGACAATGACTTATCCACTCTGAGCCTTATTTTGTAAAATGGCAACAAAAATCTTTTGCCCTATCTTCCTCCCAGATGCCTTGTGTTTGCTTTTTTTATTACCTAAATTACTTCCCTGAATCTTCAAAACAACTCTATTATGCAGATACAATTAAGCACAGAAGGAAAGCAAGCCCAAGGACATTCAGTATCTTGTCATAAGACTCAAGCTAATAAATGCCAGGATCTGAATGCTTTCAAAGTCTATGCCTTTTCCTCTAGACCATGAAAATACTCAGTGGAAGTAATGTGTATAAAAGGTCTTTAAAAACACAACATGCGCCCTGGCTGGCGTAGCTCAGTGGATTGAGCATGGTCTGTGAACCAAAGTGTCACAGGTTCAATTCCCAATCAGGGTACATGCCTGGGTTGCAGGCCATGACCCCCAGCAACCGCACATAGATGTTTCTCTCTGTCTCTTTCTCCCTCCCTTCCCTCTCTAAAAATAAATAAATAAAATCTTTAAAAAAGCACAACATGCATAGTAGACTTAAGCAGTTATTAGTTGCCCTTTTAACCAAAAATACTCACGGCATCCCAGGTACTCTAATAAGCAATAGGACTGAGGGGTGACTATGGCTTGTTTCCTCTTCTGAGGGGGCGGAGCGGCAAAGACAGAAGTAAATCTAGGATTACCAAAGAGTGAGACAAGTGTACTGGAGAGGGGCACTATTAAGATCAGAAAAGGTTTTCTTTTAACCTTGAGGAATTTTCATTCTTACAAAATTCCTCTCCCTGGCTGGGTGACTCAGCTGTTTGAAGTGTCATCTCATGCACCAAAAGTTTGTGGGTTTGATCTCTGGTCAGGGCACATACCTAGGTTTCAGGTTCAATCCCCAATCGGGGTGTGGGCAACAGGCAGCTGATCGATGTTTCTCTCTCACATCAATGTTCCTTTCTCTCTCTGTCTCCCTTCCTGTCTCTTCCAAATCAATAAATATATCCCAATGTCAGAATTTAAAAAAAAAAACTTCCTCTCTCTATAGTTAGCTGTATTATGCCAATATTAATTTCCTAGTTATGTAAGGTTTTACCATTAGAAAAAGCTGGGTAAAGGGTATATGGAACCTTTCCACTATTTTTGGAACTTTCTAGTAGTCTAGAATTACTGTAAAGTTAGAAGTTAGAAAACATTCCCCAGGAAAAGTTTTATCATGAATCCTTATCAGCAATTGCTTTATTTAGTATTAAATAGTACCGTTAACCAAAAACAATCATTTCACTGAATACCTTGGATAGGAAAGCAACAAGTGAGGAAACAGGAAAAGGAAGGAGCTCAGATATTAACTCAATCCACTTTAGTTTTACGTGCAGAACTGACCCAGCTGATAAGGTCCTCGGTTTTGAATTCCAAGTGGATGCTCACGAGACCTCCTGTTCTTTGCCTTGAGTCCTGGCACTGACTTATCTTCTAGCAAGTACTTTTTAAATTTAGGTTTCACCAAATTAGACTCTCCTGAGTCCAGAGGAAACTTAAAGCTTACAGAGTGGAGTGCCGTTATTCTTACAGAAAAAGAAACTGAGGTGGTATTACCTGTGTTCCCTTTCATTTTCAGCTCTATTATCCTTTACTCATTTTAAAAGTGGGTCTCCACATTTCATATGTAGGATAAGAAGGGCAGGAAATATCAAAACAGTAAAACATCATCTTAGAATAGAAAGGACCTAGGCTGAGGTTATAAAAATAAATATATTACCTACCAAAATCCTAGCCTCAAAGATTAAGGCTTTGCAAGCACACCAAACTAGTGTAAATCCTTTTCCACGCGCCTGGTAGATCACTGTTTATCTCATCCTCACAATCAAAGACAGAATGGTCTGAGGAGGAAAGGATTCTAATTGTACCTTCCCAAGTCTGAACTTACAGTCAGGCCCAGAGGAACTTGAATGAAAGGGGCTTTTAAACCTCTCAAAGTAGACTAAGGCCCAGTGGACGTTTTCACTTTCTCCCTTCCCTCTCCCTTTCCCGCCCAGGCTCCTTTGCTGCTGCCCAGACAACTAAACCATCTTTAAAGATACAGCCCTTTCCATCACATGTCATGGAGCGACAGTGGAATAAACTTTGCCAATTTTTCAGGAGTAATTTGTAGACTCTCAGAAACTCTCTGCTTCTAGTTTCAAGACAGACACTCTCTTTTCTCTTAGTATCCCCAAAATACATTGGGCAACAAGTACCTAGGTACTTAACCTCACCCATCAACCATTCCTCCCCCTCAAAAAGAGTACCATGTCATCCTCTGCCTATGCTGAGGCTGGTGCCAGAGAGATGAGCCCAGCTGAGACTGTTCACGTGGAATAGAGTCACCCTAAACGAGCTCTTTTCCCACCCCACCCCCCCTACCCCCCGCTCTCCCCACCTCAGCACACACAGAATTTCCTCAGGTGGATTAACATGTTTTCCAACTTCATGGGGATGGACAGGACACTTACAGAAGCAAGGTATATCTGCTGCTGGGTAAAGCTACCCAAAGGTATTAACAATTCATGATTTGCTAGTGAATAAACCCCACACTGGTAGTAAACAATCCATTAACACGCCAGCCTAATTTCTTATTTATCATATGAGATGAGACTGTCTTTGCATTTCTGTACCAGGCATTGAAATGAAGTCAGTATGTGAACATTATAAAGTCTCCCTGACAACTGCCCCACCTCCTTCAAGTTTTAATCCTGCTGTATGCTTAGTCCCCCTCCTTTTCGTCCCTCCCACACATGGACGATTCAGTGCCAAGTGAAATCCCCTTTCCTTTTCCCGGGAAAACGTCCTCCCCTGACCTCGGGTGGCCCAGATATTAACTTCCAGTTCTAATCAACCAGTTTCTCTTTCTTCCCAGCACTTTATCTCTCCTATTCCTTAGTCCCACCATACCTCCTGACAAAATGCACACATAGAGAAACTCTCCTCTCCTGGTCCCCGAACCTGCAACCAGAATTCTTACTTCTACCCACCTCTTATCCCTAATATTCACCTCCTCATGAATTGGGACTTTCATAGAGGACAGTTGCCTATTAAGCATGCTATATGCAGATCACACATACACACACATTGTGTGGTTACCTGGATCCCTAGACCTTTTGGCTAATTTTTGTAGTATTTAGTAAGATGGTTCCAACATCAGATCCTCGCAGGGTAAGGAAATCATGACTGTGCATGTGTCTGTAGCTGTGGCCATTTAAATCTTACTTTACAGGTTTGAAATTGAAATGTTGCAGGTTAAGATATGCAAATGAACATGAATTGATGAATTCTGAAGAAAATTTATAAACGTATGTGCCTGGATCTCCTGAGAGAAATCAGATAAGCCATCCCATAAAGCTTTTTTGGAAGACCTTATCCAGGCCCCATATTGCAAGTGTAAGTTAATGAAAATAGATGATTAAGTTCCCAGCTGCATCAGGCACTGGCTTCTGAGATAGAATGCAGATCAGGCTGCTGTTATGTTCACTCACAAAACCTCCGATTCTTATCTTTATTTTCAGCCTCTTCTCTCATATTCCCCTGCTCATCCCAGCCATTTGATATTTTAATAGGTTTTTCCAGAGCAGGCTAGAAATGTTTGACTCATTTTCAACAGCCCAGAAGATCTGTCATTTTTACATTCCTAATTGTGCCTGCTTTGTTGGAAACTGCAAAAACTGTTTCTTGGTTTATAAATGCTTCTGCTTTCTCACCACACATTGCAAACTGAGACAAGGAGACATGATCAGTCAAACTTTCTGTCTTCTTAACCTCCATTTAACCTCCTTTGTGTGAAGATCAAGAGAGGTGGCTGGTTTGGCTAAGTTAAATTTAGATTTTTATTTCTGCTCTTCCGACTGCAGTCCTTACCCCTGATCTTTTAGCTCACAGCACAAGTTATGCTCCCTGGAAACACACGTTATGTTTGTTTGTTGAAGTTCAATAACTTTTCTCAGCAACTGAGCATTTATCCCCAGTGTTGACCTGAAATAATGTGGCAAATCATTTGTCAATCAAATCAGTTTTAATGAAAAAAACCCACACAAATCTTTTTGTAGTGTTGCTAAGTCTTAGGCATCTTTGTTTTCAAAGTTTCTATGCAAGTATATATGTCAGGTTCAATATTATCTTTATAGTCTATTATAGTCAACACCTAGGAGGAGCTGCACACACACAAAAATAAATAGATTCATTCCCTTCCCTCTAGGTTTTCACAGTCTAAGATGGATAGATACGAATAGGCACTGGTGTAATTATTAAGTTAAAATGTGAACAGATAGTCCAAAGCCAAACATTTTATCATTATTATATCCCCTCAACATTTTTGCCTATGGCAGAATTATAATGAATGCCTAAACAGATAAATGGAGAAGAAAGAATGAATGAATGTGGTACTGACAGAGGAGAATGGAACTTATCAAGGCAGTGCTCAGGGATAAAAGAAGAAATCAGTGAGCTCACCAGAGGCCCACAGTACAGAGGCAGGGTGAGGAACAGACGAAGGCATGTAGTGTTGGGGACGATGCTAGTGTAACCCTTATAAAGCCATTATGTGCGATCCAGTCCCAGAACGGGTTCCCATTTCAAGAAACTCCTCTAGAAACCACTCATGCCTCTGAAAAGATTTAAATAATGGTCCGTTATAAGTGATCTACACAAGTCTCGTTAAAGCCCCACGCCTTCTGCTCTTCTCTATCACTCTCCAGTCCCCAGAGCCTCTGACACTGTTCACACCCGGGATTTCTCTCTTCGATCCAGGGCTGTGTGGTCCCCTGTCTGGCCCCTGTTCCCCGTCACCCAGCCCCCACTCCTGATACGCTCGGTACTCCACACGCCCCTCCGCTGCGCGGCCTTCTTGCGTGCAAAGTTTGTTTTCTATTCTGGCTGATTTTGTCAGGAGAATTCACCTCTCAGTTTTTATCTTTTATTTTTTTCCTCAAAAAGCAGAGTGGGAGAGGAGTTCAGAGAGGAAGTTTAAAAAGGCAGTGCCAGCATTTCTGTCATGAAAGTTGAGGGTGGAGGGAAATGCTATAAACTATTGCACACACAAACACACATGCTTTCATAGTGTTGCCCCATCACTAAATTAAGTGAATCAAAACCAGGTATAGTATATAGTAAAATTGTTTTATATTTTTAGGAAATAATTTTCAGGTGTACAAAAATTAAATTTTATGTTTTTATGACTTAACTCGGCGCTCATGACTCCTCCATAAAATAACAGACATTTAAATTTGCTAATTCGAAGTAACTAGGCTTAAAAATCAGGTGTTTTTTTAAAAAATACAATCTAAATCAATTCAACAACTCATACCCACTCCACGCTCTTCCCCTTCTACCCAACAGAATGTGGGTTCGGGGGCAGCTTCTGAAACATCAAGGTGGAGAGTAGGAAGAGAGATGAACATTTCAGCTTCCCGTGTGAGTTCCCTCATTCTGCCAGGTGCTGGTATCAGCACCTGCTGGAAGCATGCAAACACTTCCGTATTCTCCAGGACCAGGGCCAGATATTCCAGCCGCTTCTCACCCAAACAACACCGCTTTATGTTGACTGCCCAGAGCCAGCCTTCTCAGGAAAGCAAAGGACACCCTCAAATACCCTTCCTCATCCATCAGGAGTCAAGGGAGATTTGGGCTGACTCAGACCCTCTCTCTAGTTTACCCTTCCACCATGGCTCCCCAATCCCCTCCCATGAGACAGGGTGTATGTGCTGCTAGAGACTTGTCCTTTCCTCCAGCTGGGTATTAGAATTGGAGATGAGAATCACCTCTGTTTGGATAACCCCCTAAACTTGCTTGGTGATTTTCACTTCCTCCCTTCCCCCAGGGGTTTTAGATTCCAAAGGGACAGAACAGTTCATTCTCACCTTTAGTTCTTACCAAGGTCAATGCTTAAATCTCTCTACAGGTCATGGAAAGACTCAATTCTCTGTGTCCTTTAGTATTTGGTTTTTTATATTCAAAGCTAAGACAGTAAAATTCAAAAAAATAAATAGGAAGAAAGCATTTTCTCTCAAGCACCTGTTTTTTTTGCAGTTGAAAGCCATGGCTTGTAAACTTTGGAACTCAGGCAAGAACTTGACTATTCTAGAACGGATCTTTCATGCTCTACCTTCCCTGGGCAATGACGTTCAACCTAACTGCCTAGTTTTGGTAGTGGAAGGATGAAAAGGAATGACCAAGAAGGAAGTATATGTGGGTATATGATAAAAGCATGAAACTACAGGGGCAGGAAACTCTTCCTTTCTTCCCTTCTAGGTTCTTTGGCTGGTCTAATCATTAAATTGACATAAAATAGATGAACAGGAAAAAAATCTCATATGCATAGGAGCCCCAAAGACATGAGGAGACATCCCCCTGACCCCCCTCCCAGACACGGCCAGCAGGTAATTAAGGCTTGTCGACCATCCTGAGCTAAGGAGCACCGGTAGGGGTTTGGTGCTTCTTCAAAAGGGAGGAAGACATTCCACAGGAAGATGAGACGACCAAATGTTTGTTAAATAGAGGTTTGCCCTGCCATGCAGGTCTTTCCGATATAAAAAGTTATCTCTGATAATAGCTCTTCTCCTGCTATAAGCCCCCTATCTGAATTCTTTTAAGCAGTTAAAGGGGAGACAAAATGCTTTTTTCTGAGTCTGCTGGGTTTTAACGCTTTCAGCCCAAAACCATCCACTTGTCTCAGTGGCACATTTTGGGGTGGTACATGCTGCTCCCCTTCAGAGCATTTGTAAGCAAGAATTATAAATATGAAGCCACAGTAATTAGAAATAATAATTATAATGAAATACCCTAGTAAAATATGAACTTGAGAATTTGCAAAATGTTTGGTAGTAAATATTTGGCTGCATTTCCCCATAATCTTAAGTGGATACAAGTGAATATACCTGTTCACCCTCACTTTCAAAAATCTTCTAAAGGAAAATAAGAATTTTTAAAACTTACATAATGTTGGATGAGGTTATTCACTTTATCAAAGTGGTATCTTAATTTTTTTAAGTCACACACAAATGTGCCCACCCAGTATGGGTTCTAACTCAAATAACATGACTCAAAATCCTGTATTTCCTCCCACCCTTCCATTCTGTTGCCCAAACTGATTCTTCTTATTCTACTTAAACACACTTTTTGAGTTATTTTTACTTTTAATTTCTTTCCCCTACATTTTACTACATGCTTTCTTTTTCTATTGTTCTAACCAACACTAATGACATTTTAGATGAAAACATCAAAATATAAAAGTGATCTGATATTTGTGAAAAAAAAAAAAAACAGATCATTGTGTTTACCTATTAACTTTCTCCCATACATCTTTTCTGATGGAAAGTAAAAAAATAAAAGTTTGTGATAAATGATACGACATGATGCACCCATTCTCCCTCGAAGCGGCACCATCCCAGTCTCCTCTAGTTAGCCCCCAGACCCCTACACTCCTGTTAAATTAATCCTGGGGGCATTGCTATTTATAGTATGTATTATAATGTGCTTTGTTCTACACACTTAGATACATAAAATGTGCTATTCTACAGTTGCTGTATTTTGATTATTAACATAAATTATTTATATTGCTATCTATTGTTAGATTCAATTACATTACTGAAGCTCTGGTTAAATGATAAACACTTACAAGTGTTGTTTAGTTAATTTCTTAACCCTGAAGAGTAAGATATCCTCACTTGTCAGGATGATGAACTAAGTCTCAGGTTTGGGAATTTGCCAAGGCCACAGGAACAAAAGTGCTTAATGCAGAACTTGAACTCAGGTTCATCTAACACACAGGTCTAACTTCTTTCCATTCACCATACAAACAGCAAATCATGATACATAATTATGTATATTATCTCCCATTGTATAAGACAAGTATTCTTATATCCATTTCCAGATCAGCACACTAACCAAACAAGTTGAACTGAATTCAGATCTACCACTTACTGCTTCCCAGGGAAAGAAAAAAGGTTTTGTGGGAACGGACCAAGTGCGGGCAAGGCTACAGAGACTGTAAAGGGCCTGGCAGGTTAAGGAAATAATGAGAAGCTCAGGGACTAACTAGGGCTGAAGCAGATGATTGGAGATAAAGTTAGAGATGACCATTGGAACTAAATCATGAGATCTTTGTAAGCCACACTCGAGAATGTACTTCGGACCATAGTAAATAAATTGGAATGGAGGTTTTGCACAGAATGATATAAAGCCCATGTCCATTGAGGAAACAAATACGTGGTAGCTGACTAAGCTAGGATCAGGCCCCAGATGCCTTTGGTTGATATTTACAGAAACTGGGGATTAGCTGAAGCCATAGAGAAGGGCCACATACCATACCTATTAAAGAGACTTTCACAGCACCACCATACAAAAATACTTCTCTACATGTTTCAAATATACAGACAATTATTCATTCTCCTTTGCATCAACTTTTTTTAGTTCCTACAATATGCATAGCACCAACACAGGCATCAGAAGTCAGTGGTAGACAAAACGTAAAGATCCTTGCCTGTAGGAGTTTACGTTCTAGAGGCAACAGTCAAATAACAAAAATGCAAATTAATAAATAAAATATCTCAGACAGTGAAAGAAGTGTTGTGAAGAAGAGAAAAAAAAGAATGGTGTAATAAGAGAGTGACTAGCAAGGAATGTGGAGGGGCTTTAGGTAGAGTGATCCCAAACAGTCTAAAGGAGAGAGATTTGTGCTGAGACCTATATCATGAGGAACAGCCAGCCATGGTCTCGGGGGAAGAACAATCCAGCCATCCACGTTGGTAGAACAGCTCATTCAAAGGCCCTCACGTGAGACCAACTTAGCCCACTGAGAGGACAGTCGATGTGGCTCAAACTAAGTGGAAAGAAACCAAGTCAGAGAATAGGACAGAGGAGCTCATTCAATTGGAAGGTGATGGTAAAGAGTTTATTTTATTCTAAGGACAGTAGGATAAAAGTCGAAGGTCTGAAAGAGGACATTTTTGTGGTCTAACTTATTTTCCAAAGCTCCCTCTGGATGCTGTATAGAGACCAGGTTGCCAAGGGGCAAGAATGAAAGCAGGAGGCCCAAGTGGGAGACAATTGCAGCTAAGAAAGGACAGCAGCTGACACTATGGGGGAAAGAAGCAGAGATGAGAGGGGGACGCATTCGGGGTAGTTGTGGGGATAAAACCTCCAGCCTTTGCTGATGGATCGCAGGAGGGAGGTGAAGGGCAGAGAAAAAGAGAATCCTTTGCACCTGGAAGATGAAAGAATGCAAACAATTTTAAGGATCAGAGAGCAGCTAAAGAAATTTCCCTTAAAATGAGAAAAAAATGTAGAAAAATGGTCATAGAATCTATGGCTTCTCTGCTTAATGATGCAGTTCTAGAGAAATGGTGCTGCCACAGGTGAGCTTCCAACCTATTTATTTGTCTAGTGAGCTGGGTAGTGAGCAGACGGGCAGGCGAGCAGCCAGCCACTCAGAGCCAGCCCAGATGACAACCACAATAACAGAGCATGACCGAAGCAAAAGAAGATGAAGCCTTCCTCACTGCTTGACCTGGTGACCCAATTAGCAACCAATTCTCCTCACAGGCTTCACTCTTAATGTCAGATGGCAGCAATAAGAAGCAAGGGAACCGGCAACACAAGCTAAGCACCACAGGTGGTTTGGGTTCATTAGAGCTCAGTCATGAGAGGTTTAAGGATGAGGGTGCTCTAGAAAATGTTAAGAACAGTATTGTTCCTGATAGACGTTATAAGAAAAGAAAGACATAAGCAATACCTACATGGTATCAGAGAGGGTCCCAGCCTCAAAGTGGACCACATGTGACCCTTGGCATCTCAGTCAATATTTTGCCCATGGTGCTTACCATTTCATGAATTAGTGACTGGTTGAATAGTAGAGATTCTATGACATATATACATTAGCACAAATAGAAATAACCCAGAAATTAAGACCTATGGACTTAGAAAGAAGAGAAATTCCATGAAAGGCAACAAGGGGTCTCCCATTAGCTTTATCTAAGCATACAGAAAAACTTGGGAGAAAAATATATTAATCCCCATGTTCTAGGAGAAGAAACTGAGAAGTCACAAAACTGCACCAAGGCCACAATGGCACTTCTAAGAGTAACACTTCCCACCGGATGGCAGCCGCACCGAGCTGCTGCTGTGAATGTGCAGGGCAGGTGTAGGGAGCAAACCTTGGGGACTTCCGTTGTCTGAAGCTGTAGCAATTTCAAGAAAAGGCAAAAGCAGGATAATAGCATTCAGATTATAATAAGCTGCTCTGGTTTTACTGAATAATAAGTAGTTATATGGAAAAGCATTAAAGTTAAGCCTATAATAGATGTTATTCACAAAGTAATAGCTACCATGGGAACAGTGGCCACTTAACCTGTAGGCTACAGGCCTGCTCTGAGCTGCTCCTTAACGACATTCAGAATCCTGCTTATTGCATTTCCCCCAGAAAAGTTAATATCCTCCTCACTACGCACCATAAACACCTATGTCAGTAAAGCCTATTCAACTCCCATTCAAATGCCTTTGAAATTGTTCTTTGTGTTAAAAATGGGGCAGAAAAATCATAAACTCCAAGTCAGAAACACAGAGATGATAAGGAATAATGTATCATATAAGCAATATGATACAAAATTCTTTGTGTCTCACACCAATACTATTCAGAAAGCTTAACACGAACATACATTAAACATACACACATGTATAGGGTGTCCAGGTAAGTTCAGATTTACTCAAAAATTGTGTGGGTATAAACTCAAATGCCAGGCAAAGGGAAGTTTAACACTTTTCACATAATAACAATATTTAAACCTAGGAACTTTAGAAACTGTTTCCACCACAAGTTAAAATATTAAAATATTTACCAAATTTAAAAATTTTACTTCAAAAAAATTTTAAACCTACAAAAACTTCACAAAACTAGTACAATAAAGACCCATATATTTTCAACTACAGACACCCATTGTTAACATTTTCCCACATCTGTTTTCTGTCTCTCACCAAACATACATACATACATACATATTTTTCTTCATGAATGGTTTAAGAGTGGGTTGCAAACATTGTGCCCCTTCACTCCTAAATACTTCAGCCTGTACATCCTAAGAATTACATTCCGTAGGCCCCCATACAATTACTAAATTCAGGAAATTTAACATTGATAAAACAAGACTACCTAATATAAAGTCCATATTTTTATTTCATCGATTTGTCCTAATTATAACCTTTATAGAAAAAAATGTTTTTCTAACCTAGGCTCCAGTCCAGGGTCACACCTTGCATTCAGCAGCCACAGCTATGGAGTCCCCTTTAATCCAAAGGCAATGACATTGAGTTTGGAAGAATGTGGGCCACTTGTTCTGCAGGACATTTCTCAATTTGGGTCTATCTGATCCGAGTACTCTTTTTTATGTATACCTGAAAGTACAGCTCTGGTGAACACAGGACTGTTAAAAATGTTGCCACAGAAATATACCAACTACATGCTGTTTGGAAGGATGATCTTTCCATTTGCATCAATTTTTCTTTAAAATCATGACTCACAGAATCTCCCGTTTTCACATCTCACTCATTCTTTTCATTGTTCTCAACCACTCTTCAAAGACATCACACTTACCTGTCAACTCTCAGTCATTTCTGAAACCGCAAGCCTCAACCCACACCTTGCCTCAACCCATTGGTGGTCATTTTCAGGGTCCCCTCACTTATGTACACTCACAGTTCTCATGGTCCCCACCAGGGTAGAGTCTGGATTACTACTTCCACCAATCCTCTCTGTATCAGAAATGCATTCTAGATGCAACAAAGAGAAAGACTTACCCAAGTGGACTAAAAAACAAGAATTTATTGTTCTCACATAAACACAGTCCAGAGTAAATGCTTGCTTGTCTTGGAGCAGCCATTCGGCCATGCCATGGGGGTCCTAGGCTCTTTCCTCTCCACCATCCTTTGTGCACTGGTGATTACATTAAACACTTACCTCCTAGTGCATGGAAGATGGCCACTGTTAGTGCCAGAGATGAAGTCCACAGTCAAAGCAGGAAGGAAGGGAAAAGTGGCATGAAGCTTCATCTCTCCCCTTTTATCAGGAGAACAATAGCTTTTCCAGAAATTATTCTAAGACGTCTTCTACTTCTTAAACTTCATTGGTCAGAATTTGGTCCCACAAGTGTAACTGCCAAGGCAGGAGGGCAGGTGGGAACCAAGAATAACATTAATGTTGAGGTCAGTCATCTCACCTTCTGGTGCTGAGCACATCGTCACCACGGACAAAACGGGGATCCCATTGTTAGAGGGCAAGGGGAAAATGGGTAGTGGGTAGTCCACTAAGTTTCTCTGACTCTTCCAGTCACTAGTTAAATCTATTCATTCCTTCCTTCTCAATTCCATTCCATATTTCTTCTCAATTTTTCTTCACTGATCTTTTCTTCCTGTACCTCCCCTTAAAAATGAACTTTCCTTATTAATACTTCATCTCCCACCCAGAACCAAATAATGTTACAATAAGTGGTACTGTCTCCTTTTCGCACATGCGAGGAAACCTGAAATCCAGGAAGATGAAGTGACTTGCCCAGATTTGCCCATCGACTTACAGGCATACCTAGGAATAGAACATAACTCTACTGAATCAGTGTTATAGTATCTGCCACTCGGAACACATGGTATATGCGATTTCACTCTGTTCTGTTTGGTCCCTCTTGCCCATACTTGGGCAAGTTCACCATGAGGTTTTATCTTTCAGTTGTTTATTTCTGGAAATTACTTCTCTAAAGAGGAAAATAATGAGAGAATTGTATCTACCCCTTTTTAATTTTTGAAATTTACTTTCTCAATATTAAGGAAGGAGAAGCTAGGGTAATAAACCATTGTCTTCATTGGAAATCAGTGCTCCATGTGAACCATGAGTCTGAATTTTTAAAGCTGCTGCCTCCAATACATTCATCAAGAAACAATAGGAAAATGTCTATTTAGATGCATCCTGTTTATCTTTGACCTTGCAAGGAAATAGCTTGAAGCACTCAGGGCAACACAAACGTAAGTGTCCCAATAAAGCAGCATCTTATCCTTGCACTCAGAAATTTCAAAAGGGACAGATTACCCAGAACAGAAGAGGAAGTCAGTTCAAATGTATAATTGAGCTTGATTGTGAAGGAGAATACTTAGATGAAAAAGAAGATATGCAAGGACACTATTGTAAGTCAAAAAATGGAGAAGCAAAAGTACAAATGATTTTTCAGGGACTCATATAAGCAGATCAATATGGAGGACTAGTAGAGGCACCATGGGAAAGAACACATGTTCTAGAGTCAGACACGCCTGAGTCTGAATCTCAGTTCTGCCACTTACTAGTTCTGTGATCCCCAAGTAACTTATACCTTCCAACTGTAAAATCATGATACTATTAATAATTAGCTAATGGAGTCCTGAAGATGAAATAAAATAGGGCATATAAAATGCCTAGCCTAGTGACTAAAATAGAGTAAATGTCAAAAATCTGGCCCTGGCTGGCATAGCTCAGTGGAATGAGCACGGGCTGGGAGCCAAAGTGTCCCAGGTTCGATTCCCAGCCAGGGTACATGCCTGGGTTGCAAGCCATAACCCCCAGCAACCGCACATTGATGTTTCTCTCTCTCTCTCCCTCCCTCCCTTCCCTTCCTAAAAATAAATAAATAAAATCTTTAAAAAAAAATCTGAAAGGAAAAAATAAACTAAGTGGAGTGAAAGATTAATATAATGGACTCTTAGGTTTAAAAAAGTAGGTTGTGGTCAGTTGGGGATGCTTTGACTGTAAGTCTAAAGCCTAACCAAAAGGAAGCTGTTAAAAATTTATTACCCAGACGTGAGATAATACAGATTGGAATCACCACTGAGACAAGGGATGGAAATTAGATGCTGAACGGAAGAGCTATTACAAAGAAATACAACTGCCCTTATTTCTGGACCTTTATGTCTTGACTGCACTTCTGGTGTAATCAATAAAACTGACTGCTGTCACATCGGTGAGCAGGAGTAAAATGTGATGGTTGGAGTGTCAGGAAAAGAATTTGTTGTAGTTTGTGATATATTCTAGAAATGTATAAATAGAAAAACTAGAAATGGCTACTATACTACTTTATATGTTAGGAAATGTACACTTTTATTAAATAAATGTTTAAATGTTTATTATGGCAGAATATTAAGCCCTAAGCAATATTTATAACATCTTACCCAACTGGATATTTCTTACCCTAGAGCCTCAAAACTCAGATTCTCAAAAACCCAGACAGGCCCTCATTCGTAGCTTATTTGCTCACTCTTCACACAGGCAGGTATCTGACGTGTCTGAGTGTCTGCATTTTTAGCTCCAGCAGATTCCAATAGCAAATTAGAGATGGTAATTAGAGTACTGATACCATGGAGATGAATGAATAACAGCTAGAGTGACAGCTGGTGAAGAATTGTGGGAAAAAAAATATTAAAAAAGTGACAAGTCCCCTCAAAAGGCCCTAAGGGCATCGTCAACATGATAACCCAAATTCACAAGGGAATGTTAATATTATATTCAATGAATTTCCAAAACTTTAGAAATAAAGTTAAACACAAAAATTGAAACAGAGACACTAGTACAGAAAATTTTGACAAGTTTTGCTTAAGAGAGAGAGAGAAAAGAAATGGGGATGTAACTGGCATGAAAAATGACAATTTTTTTTGTCTTGTCCTGTTCTTAAGAAGGGAGACATAATGGTACCTTTTCAGGCTGTTGGGAATGACCCAGGAAAGAGGTAAAATTGACAATGCTAAGAGAGAAGGGGGAATCATTGGTATGTGTCCTGAGGAGACAGGAGACACAACCTGGGAGCTCAGCTGTAAGGCTGGCGTTAGACAGGAGCAAAGACAGCTTTTCCACAACAAGGGTGAGGAGGCAGAGCACATAAGGGTGGCCCAGGGGAGATGCAGTGGGAGATTTGAGTGGCTCCTCTGATGGGTTTAGGACTGAGGTAAGAATATAGGAGAGGAGGTGCTAGGGGTTGAGAGGAGAAGGAATAAAATAATCATGTAGGAGATGGAGAGAATATAGGGAAGAGGGAATCATGGAAGAGGGCACAGCTGCTGGTCAGCATCAAGGACACACTTAGATTTGTGTCCTGGATTTGAAATGGGTCACGTGCTTTTCTCCTGTTGAGTTCAGCCATACAAGTGCAGGTCCAGGGGAAACAGAGTTAGATATAACTGCAGTTGTGGCTTTGCCACAAAACTAAGTCTAAAAGGGAGAAGTTTTAAATGCTGCAAATCAAAAAAACATTGATAGATCTCGACTACTCTGTTTAGAGACCTACTTATTCACTCAACAAACATTTACCAGCTGATACTCAGATTCTTCTTTGGGGGAGAGGCACAAAAACTTCCCCATGTGCTGAATTAAGGTTCTGTGAGAGAAGCAGAATGAGTAGAAAATATATACACATTTATAGATATATAGATATCTATATATATATATATACACTATGTATTTATAATAAATCCCCACAGACACACACATATAAGGTGATTTTTATGTTTATATGACTTATATTTATATGTAAGTATATATGCATATGTATGTATAGCTAGTTGTTGATATAGTGATTTATTTCAAGGAATTGGCTTACTCGCTTGTGGGATGTAGCTGGGCAAGTTTGAAATTCTTAAGGCTAAAAACCCTTGGGAGGGAGCTGACACTGTGGTCCACACCTAGAATTTTTTCTTCTGCAGGAAAACCTTAATTGCTCTTAAGGTTTTCAACTGATTGGATGAAGCCCACCCATATTATTGAGGGGACTCTCCTTTCCTTAAAGTGAACTGACTGTAGACACTAACAACATTTACAAAATGCCCTCACAGTAACACCTGGATGGCACTATAGCCTATCCAAATTAACACATAAAATTAACCACCAAGTGAACAGCAGTAAGAAAATTAAAATTAAATAAATAAATACTAAAAACTCAAAAAAATTAACCATCACATATGCATTTTTCTCAGTCTGTGATTTATAGATAAACTCTCTCTTCTAAGTCCTCCAGGTAAGTCAACCTTTTTTAGCTTAAAGAAAAAGAAACATTATCTCCCCAAAAGCTTTGTTCTTGCCATGGAAATCTGGACTTTCAATATTGCCTCAGCCAGAAGTTTGTAAAATAATTTGGGTGGTAATATATTGCTCGGTCCTCTCAGCTATGAATGCCTCCCTAGGAAATAGTGAATATCACTGAATAAATGAGTGAAGGGTCCCAGCAACAAAACAAATTTAGGAGAAAGAAAAACTTCAGTCATTATCCTTGAATGTTATCCCACTAACTTATCAGGCATCCATAAACGAGTCAAGAGTTTTTAAAAATCAGATCAAATTTAATGGAAAGATATAACTTACTAAAATTTTTAACATGTTCTGCCTAGTTTTTCTAGGGTTTTTTGGCTTGGTTTCCACGGGAAGTCATTTGTAACAAACATGTCCTCATGTTTCCCTAGACTAATGACATAGGGAGAATATGAGTAGAATATGGCATGGACTATCAAGCTGGGAACAATAAGTAGAGGGCACTAATAAACAATCAGTCCATTTCTGTTCAGTTCAATGCAGCACATGTCTCTACTTCTCATTCATCAGTCAGAAGTAGGTCCTGCCACCTTAAACTGCCATGCTAAACACAAGCGACACAAGCATGATTTGAGGCATGATTTGAGGCACAGCCTACCCTCAGAAGGCTGACTGAAGAGACCCATGTGGACAGACAGAATTACAGTACAGTGCAGCAAGGGGCTGGAATGGGATCGGCACAGGATGCTCAGAAAACAGAAAACAGGTGTGTAATTCAGCCTAAGGATGAAATGGAAGCTTTCAGGGGGAGGTGATATCTAATCCTGAAAAAAGCACAGGACATGGGCAGGTAACTAGGAAGTCACTCTGTCCACCCACTGCCGTTTCATCAGTAGGAGGCAGCACTCTACCTGGCACACGCAGGGGTGGCATGCTGACCTAGGCAGTCCTGTGCCTAGGTCAGCTCTGTGTGTCCAACTGGATGGAGACAGACAATACGAAAACATGATTCTGGGTGCACACAGTATCTGATTTATCTGGAGCTGATACTAAAAGTTATAAGAACGAGCATAATAGAAAATTGAAAATGACAAATGACTGAAGCAATATTATGAAGAGATATTGAGTGTCTGGATTTTGTCAGGACAACTGAATTCCTTTGCTCTCTTTTTCGACTTTATTGAGGTAGAGATGATTGAATTTTTTTTCAAGATTGAGTATTTTGTTTATACAGAGCATACACATCTCAAAATTTCAAACTTAAAGTCTACAATGATAGCTTATTTAAATGATGATAGCCTATTGAACTTTAAATGATAGCTTATTTTAAATATCTGCTTATGTAATTCAGAGAGCCAGGGAACTACTTTAAGCATTCTGAAAGTATTCTGTTTCCTATTTCTTTTGGCAACATATGCTTTAATTTTCTACCCAATGTTTTGAAACCTCCAGAGATTGTCTTAGTAACCCAAACATTGTTTAATAATTCTTGCAGCTAAGAAATTATTCCTTATAAATAACACAAACATCCTCCCTGGCATTAGTGGACATTACAAACCGTAAACTTGTTCCCAAGTGACTTGTCAAAAACAGCAACGATCACAACCTTTCAAGAGATTCAACAGCTGCACTGGTCCCTCTGGTAGTGTCTATCTAGTTGTAAAATCTTTTGAAATCCATTTGAAAATCTCCACTAAATGATAAACAGCCACTGAAGTCAGTAATTGCCTGTTCCCCAAGTAAGCTCATGGATTAGCAGTCTGCCAGTATGAAATGTTTTCCTCTTGATTCTTCGCCAATGCCTTAGCCCTGGGTCTCTTGAACTTGGCACTGTTGACATTTTAGGACACATAAATCTTTGTTTTGAAGAGCTATCCTGTGCATTGGGGATGTTCAGCAGCATCCCTAGACTCTACCTATTAGATGGCAGTAGCACCCCCAAAGTTGTGACAATAAAAGATGTCTCTAGATCCTGCCCAATGTCCCCTGGGTTGCAAAACCACCCAGACTGAGAGCTACTGGCCTCATCCTACCTTGTTTCAATGGGTCAAAACAAAACTAACCAAGAATACATGGCTTTTCATATTTATAGCTAAAAAGTCAAACTTTCACACATTTGAATATCTATAAATAACTTCAGATTATTTTTTATTATCACACATATACACACTTTCTTTTAAAGACCAAATTTTCGTAAGGGCATAAACTGCTGAGTAATATCTCTCCTTTTTGACATTATTGATTCTACTTCCCAAAGATCATCACTGTTAACAGTTTTTGTTAGTATATCAGAACTTTATAAATACAAATATTGTATAATCCTTTATTTTATATAAATAAGACTAGCCTGCATAGACTTAATTGTATAGACTTGACTGTGTAGACAAACTGTGTAGACAACTGTGTAGACTGTACGGATGTAGATCTACCTCATGTTTCAAATTGTTGAACTACATGTACATATAAACATATAGTTCCATAATTATACCATGTGATTTAACATTCCTCTCCTACAACTGATATTTTTATTTGTTTTTATTTTAGATATCTGAAATAGTGATTGAGAGTGATTACTTAAGATAGAAATTATATTTAAAAGAATGTAGGGGACATTTGTCTTTGTGTCTGGTTGTTGTTTTGTTTTTTGTTTTTTTTTCCTGTTTGGTCGGCTTTCGTTTCTTCCTTACAAGACGTTCCAGTAAACTTCCTCTATTTTTTGATGATGTGAGTCCTTATCTAAGAAAATTAGAATATGACTTATTTTCCGTAGAATGTAAAAATACTGGAAATAAGTTATAGAGTCCAGTGAAACTCTTGGTGCCTACACAAGTCATAGCTGTGCAGAAATATTATGAACATTTTAATTAAATGTACTCACCTACTTTAATCCAAATTCAAGTGAGCAGCACTGCCTTTATTGCAGTGACTGCCGTGATCGCAGGGCAATCACGTTGAAATTTTCCATTTTAGCGTTACTGTTGTTTACATTAGCGACAGAACAAGGTTTATCGTTTCGCCGAGTGGGTGTTTTCATGAGTTCCCTGGGCACGATTGTAAGCATTTGTGCATTTCTATCAAGATCTGTCAACAATAAAAGATAAAATTTATTTCATTCATGATAAATCACCCGTAACTGAGCTTCTAAGAAATGTTTACTGAAACCCTTTAGATTTTATTTCTCAGAGAAGGATTCAAGATTTAGATGTGATCCAGGTCAAATCATGTCTCCCCGCAAAATGATAGCCAGCCACAGTATAATCACCTTCCTATACTGAAACTGGTACAATTTTCTCAAAACCACATTATAAAAGAAACTTCACTATACTTGCTCTCTGGCTTTGGCCCTTGAGTTACACTGAATCCCATCAAGTCAAAGAAAGCCTAAAGTCTAGACCATTTTTTTCTTCTCTCGGTACTGCAGTTCACACCGGCCCTCTGAAACACATACAAAACATATACTCATTTTTCAGTTATAGGGGAATGACAGTAACTCATTCTCTGGCAGAAAAAAAGAAAGTCACTGATAATCACTCAATACGGGTGTCTTACTTGGCAATCAGCATATGTGACTGCTCCTCTGTTTTTCCATCCACTTATTCTCAAAGGATTTTAATAAGGAAGTGATTTAAGTGCTTCATCAAAAATGTTTCTGCTGTGGCTATTAAAATTATTAAGTATTTTTTCCAAGTTGCTTCAAATATGACTGTAATATTTATTTGAGTTCTTATGCACTGGAGCAAGTCTTCAGTTAGGGCTCTTTTTTAAAAAAATTAATTAAAATGTTTCTCAAATCATGAATGATGTTTGCATGAGATGAGAATATTCAATTTAAGAATTGTAATCACAACAATTTATTTCCAAGTACCACTAAAAGCAAGAAGCATTTATATCAATGTTAAGTGTTAACTTACACCATGCTAATAGAGCCAAGCTCCCCATCCCTGACACGTTGTCGCCATCATTAACTGTCTGCTGCATCACTAAGTGTTTTAATGCAGTTCTGAGTCTGTTTTGCTACCAAGTCCTAGTTGAGATTATAGTTCAACCAATTAGAGTTCAATTAGAGTTCACATTCAATATAGTTTTATATTAGTTTTGGGTATAGAGCATAGTGGTTAGGTAATCATGTACTTTACAAAATGTTCCCCCCAATACTTCCAGTACCCACCTGGCACCATGCATAGTTACTATAGTATTATTGACTATATTCCCTTTGCTGTACTTTACATCCCCATTCATGACTATCATGTTACTTCACAGTCCCTTCACCTTTTTCACCCAGACCCCCAACCCCTTCCCTCTGGCAACCATCAATCTGTTCTCTGTATCTATGAGACTGTTTCAATTTTATTTATTCTGTTCTTTAGATACCACAGATAAGTGAAATCATATGGTATCTGTCTTTCTCTGACTGACTTAGCATAATATCCTCTACGTCTATCTATGCTCTCACCAATGGTAAGGTTTTGATCTTTTCATGACTAAGTAATATTCCATCATATATATCAATCAGCTTTTTTATCCACTCATCCACTGATGAGCTCTTGGGTTGCTAACATATTTTAGCTATTGTAAAGAATGCTGCAATGAACATAAGTGTGCATATAGTCTTTCAAATTGGTGTTTGGGGTTTCTTCATATAAATGCCCAGAAGTGGAATTCCTGGGTCATAAGGCAATTCCACTTTTAATTTTTTAAGAAATCTTCATAATATTTGCCGTAGTGGCTACACCAGCCTGCACCAGTGCCGCACAAGGGCTCCCTTTTCTCCACAGCCTCATCGATGCTTGTTATTTGTTGATTTGTTGATGATAACCATTCTGACAGGTATGAGGTGATATCTCGTGGTTTTAATTTACATTTCTCTAATGATTACTGACAATGAGCATTTTTTTCATGTGTCTATTGACCACCTGTATGTTCTCTTTGAAGAGGTGTCTATTCAGGTCCTCTGCCCATTTTTTAATTAGATTGTTTGTTTGCTTAAATTATTAATTTCCTCATCCGGGAGACTTTTTGATTCCCAGTGCATAGAGACATTCAGATATAGTTAATGGTTCATTTATTGTGGTCAGAAAGCCTTTTAAAATGTATTTAGACATACATCTACTTCTAAGCTACATAATTTTCCTGTGACATAAGCCTAGCACTGTTTGCACCAAATCCAATTTTCTTAAATGTTTCTATCTCATCTATTCATTCCTTACATGAAAAGAGCTTGCTTCCACCTTTAGGACCAAAAAATACTGAATTTAAAAATAAACAAAAAGTGATTCAAATGAAGCCATTTCCTTCCTGCTGCTATCCTCATCCTTTTATTTAATGCTTGGTATTTGTGTTTGCAATTACAAATACATATACACACACACCCAAGAGGAGCATACACAGAGATTAAAAAGTGTTGCTTCCTCCAATAAGCCTCACATCCAGACATCACTGAACCCTCATTGCTTATAGCCACACTACATAAAACCATCTAATGGGAGATCATCGGTGAGGAGTAGTATATCAGAATTGAGAAATGGATGGAATAAGGTACATATGGCTTACCATAGCATATTTTAATATAAATTTACAGTTGGAAAAATGTTACTACTTCTTAATAACTCCAAAAATATAGAGCTAAACCAAATGTTCTTGGTTGGTAGGGAGTGACAAAACATATGTAATCTTAGGCAAGGTATATATTCACTCCTGAGAAATATCAAAATCTCAGAAAGGGTATGTAAAATACACTTATCATCAAACTGGGCATAAATTTTTAAACTTTGAGAAATCTTGAATTTTTGTGAATTCTACAGTTGGCTGCTCTGGGGTATGTATAGAAAAATGAGTTTTGAAGTATAGAAAGGCCATAGATATATAAATGTTACTGAAGAAGCAAACTAAGTGATCAGTGGTTTTAAAACTTCTTAATTCACTTTATAAAAATGTATTTATTATAGAAATTAATAAGAATAATGAGGTCAAGCTGATGAACACAAAAATTTCAAACTAGTAGTTATGAGTGTAATATTATAGCTATAGTAATATTAGCCTCAGCAGAATTTGTGTATTCAGGATGAAGACAAATGTTTATACATACATACAGCTCCATCGCTCTTTTGTATCAGGAAAGTTAACACATCCTCTGCAGGCTACATCCCATGTGTCATAGCCAGAAGAGTGCACCTTAGCCACCCAGAAGTGAGGAAGTTAGGAAAGAATGTGTTTTGCTTTTTCAACCTCCATAATAGGAAGGTAGCAAGAGAGCAGAGTTTGGAAATTACTATTGAATCAGCAAAGCAACAGTCTCTACCATATTTGGGTTTTACATTAATGCCAATTCATTATAGCAACAAATTCAACAACCTTGTTTTTGGAAGCCTTTAACCTCAATTTACAAACATTATTCTATTTATGAATCTTATAAAATAAAACAATCACCTTCACTTTTTATTTTATTGATATTTAACTCAAGTTGAATAAACTAAACTTTTACAATGAGTGAGGGGGAAAACATTCTTTGTACATCTTTTTTGTAAGTTTGAGATCATCAAAAAATAAAAAACTTATTTAAAAAGTATCACTTATTATTTAAGATTTCATATACATGTGCTGAATCATAATGTTATGAAAATAAGACTGATTTCATAACACATTGAAGAGCTATATCTGCCTCTAAATATAAATTTAAAAGACAGGTCATAAAAATATAATAATGCTCTGGCTGGTGTGGCTCAGTGGATTGAGCACCAGCCTATGAACCAAAGGTCACCAGTTTGATTCCCAATCTAGGGCATATACTTGAGTTGCAGGCCAGGTCCCCAGTATGGGGCACGTAAGAAGCAACCACACATTGATGTTTCTGTCTCTCTCTTTCTCCCTCCCTTTCCTTCTGTGTAAAAATAAAAAACTAAATTCTTAAAAATATATATTCATGAAAGTAAATTACTCAAAGAAAAATTTTCAAAATACCAACATGAAAACACAAGCAATAATGTCTAGTTAAAACAGTAAATATAGCTGAATGTTGACTATTCATCAAAGAATTTTTCTAATAATTTATATCTTTATATATTAATAAAGATATGAAAAAGTCAGTCTCAACACAAATCAATTTATTTACACTTGAGTTCTCTGAAATGTGTGATGTTCTACCTGTGACATCCTGTGATATAAAAATTCTTTGTTTTGGCCTTGTTTTGGTCAATTTGTTGAAAAAGTTTTGACAATTTTAAAATAATTGCACATGTGAGGAGACTATTTACAACACAGCTCATTATATAAATTTCACTATTTCCTTCATCAAATTATGCACTGTAAAACAACTAAGAACAGTCAATATCTGTCATAAATTGCTCGTCTGTGAGAATGCTGTTACCCCATTATTAAAATGTCCCACTGTACCTTACAATGGAAATAGACACTTTTATTCTTCTCATGAATTAATGATAGGCCACAAACACATTTTTACATCAGAAGCTTTATTTTCTGTTCAAACTATTCTGCTTTTATTCCTTTATACTGAACAATTATTCTAGAAAGTGTCAAAGATGTACAAACTTGGTAAGGAGAATAAGCAACAGAATTATACTGGAGTCTACAGTGAGTTTTGAAATTATATAAACATTTTAAAAAGGCATAGTTAACTTATGTCCAGGTGAAAGCCTGCACAGAGATGTTTACAGCAGCTTTATTCATAACTGCCAAAACTTGGACACAACCAAGAGGTCCCTAAGGAGGTAAATAGATAAATAAACTATGGTACATTCAGACAATGGATTATTATTCCACACTAAAAACAAATGAGGTACTAAGCCATGAAAGAAATGGAGGAACCTTCAATACATGTTGCTCAGTGAAAGCAGCCAATTGGAAAAGAGCAGGACCTCTCCTTGTTTCATCCGGTGCTGTGTGCATAGGGCCTCACACTCAGGAACTATCCAGCCTGTGAATGAGCACATGGGTGTGTGTCCCTGATATCCCAATGTCTTCTCCTCTGGCACCTGGCCCGCCTTGATTCTGAGCTAAATGTAAGAATGCAATAAAGTCCTGATTTTTAAAATGATTGGCTAAAACAATTTTGAAAGAGGAGGGCGACTGAGCTAAACTGTAAACTGTAGTAGGGTTTTCATAGAAAAATAAGGATGGGAAAGGCACTCCAAGTGGGATATAGCAAGTGAAAAGACAAAGGGAGGAGAATCCCTTTGGCATCTTCTGAGGACGCGGCAGAGAGCGTGTCATTGGAGTGGAGGATCTCGGAAAACGCTTGCTGTCAGGCTCACAGACAAGGTGAGGCAGCCGTATGGAAGTGCATGCCAGGATGGGGAGACCAAGTGGTTGTAAAATATTGGGGGCCCACCCTTTGCAATGCCTTCATATTAACCTTTTCTCCCCTTCTTCATCACAGTTTCTCATGGGAGTGAGCAGGGCGTCCAGTGCTCCCTGGGCCATTTCGCCTGTGGGAACGTCAGCAAGTGCCTGCCTCAGCATCTGCATTGCAACGGCGTGGACGACTGCGGGAACTGGGCCGATGAGGACAACTGTGGTGAGTGAGGCGCCTGCAGTCCCAGCGAGAACCAGGAGGAAAAGGACTGGCGGTGCAGTCGCTGGGACCTCGTGTAACAGGCACAGAAATGGGAAAAGCGAAAAGCTCCACTGCAATACAAAATACTGGGGGGGGGCGGGTCCGGCAGAAGTAACACCCCTATTTTACTACAAAATCATAAGCATGTAATTCTATACCATGACAATATCACACTCAAGCACACCATATGCCATTGTAGGTGAAATTTCAAATAAAAGCTAAACATTATTATACCCATATTATTACCCTACTGACCACACTCATGCAGGTGTTACTTCTGCCAGACCCTGTATATGTCACTAAGGAAATCTTAACATTTATTTTGTTTGCTTAAAATACCTGCTCTTTTCTATGTGTTAGGACCACAGCCAGCACTTCAGGAAAGTAGTAATTGTGCAGGTAGTAAACTATTAATTAATTAATTTATTTATTTCCTCACCGGAAGACATGTTTATTGATTTTAGAGAGTGGGGAAGGGAGGGAAAAAGAGGGAGAGAAACATCAATGTGAGAGAGAGACATCCATTGGTTGTCTTTCATACATGCCCCAACCAGGGACCTAACCTACAACCTAGGCATGTATGTGACCAGAAATTGAACCTGCAACACTTTGGTTTGCGGTATGACACCCCGTCAACCGAGACACACCAGCCAGGGTCGTAGTAAATTTTTTCATGTATAAACCGGCTGATGTCATAGAGGCAGAATGGTATCGAAATCGAGAATGAGGGCTCTGGAGCCAGACTGCCTGGTGTGCACACAAATACAACAATAACCAATTATGCATACTTGAGAATGTTCTCTATCCTATCTTTGCCTCAGTTTCCTCATGTGGTGAAAGGGTTCAAAAATTGTACCTACCCTAAAAAAATTGGGAAGATTAAATGTAAAGACTTGGAAGAGTGCATGCATACAGCAGATACTATTTAAGTGTTTCTGCTATGGCTCTGTCTCATCTTTTGCATACTGTGGTTATGAAGAAAAAATTAGACCTCTTAAAAAAGAAAAAAACACTAAGTCCAGCTTACCTACTATTTCACTAACAACCATATTTATGACCCTATAAAGCTTCTGGCCAATTATTATATTTAGGAAAAGTAGGCTGTTGGTTGGGATTTTTTCAAATGAACAAAAACACAAATTTAGAAAAGAACTTGAACTGGCTAGATCTGACTCAGTGGGAAAAAAAATGAGCTTTGGTTAATAATGTAAATTAAGAGATTTCTTACTCGTGAAAAAATAAGGTCCTATTTTTGGAAGACGAAGACATGTGAGACAATTCTAAGTGCTGCATAAATTACTGGTATACTGAAGCCTCGCCGTCACCACTCCCTCAAGTATCAGACTTTTTAATGCACCGCCTTGAAGAAATTAAACTTCTTGGAACACTGTCTCTGGGTGGTGGCAGGAACTCAAGAAAAGCAACTAAACTGTTGAGCCTAAGCTACAAATGCCTTTGATTTAAAAGCCTGTAGATGATGTGTTCTTTAAATATATATATAGATTCATCATCTTGTTAAGATAACTGAATGCTACACAAAAAAAAAAGTTTTAAGGAAATTGTTAATTTTTTTAAGATTTTATTTATTTATTTTTAGAAAGGGAAGGGAGGGAGAAAGAGAGAGAGAGAAACATCAATGTGCGGTTGCTGGGGGCCGTGGCCTGCAACCCAGGCATGTGTCCTGACTAGGAATCGAACCTGCGATGCTTTGGTTCGCAGCCCGCACTCAATCCACTGAGCTACACCAGCCAGGGCACAAACATTTTTTTAACTAAGGTAAAAGTGTTCTGTTCCCTGCCAGCCACTTCCCCCTCAGCCTGCTAGCAATTCAGAGAGGGGGCTTGACCTGAGAGTTCCCCCCGCCACCACCCCTCATTAAAATGTTGGCAAGAAGCAAGAATGGGAAGCTGGTATGAGCAACAAATTCACCTTCCAAGTAGTTTCTCCATGAAAAACGTTTGGAAACTCTTACCTTAGTGTTAAATTTAAGGAGCCCAAGTAACAAAAGTAACAATCCATAAAGTTGTAACCTTTGAAGTTATATAAATTTCTCAGCGTTCACCAAACAGCAAATTCCCGATATAGGAGGCAATAGGGCACTGGAGTGTAATGATCAGGCATGAGAGGCCTGGGCATAAATTCTTCCTATCAGGAGGATAAAAATGTCTTTTCTTCATGCAAAATAGGAATAATAAGAGTATTTGTATTCATGGGTTGTTAAGAGGATTCGATAAGATCTAATGCATTTACAATGTTTAGCAGAGTGTCTGACATATAATCAGTGCTCACTCAGCAAGTGTTAGCTTGTGTGTGAGTCAGCTGTAACTATATCACAAACTTAGTGAGTTAAGAACTAGTAACCACTTACTTAACCAGCAGTTCTGTGGGTCAGCCACTCAGGTCGGTTTGTCTGAGATCAGCCATGCAGTTTTCTGCATAACAGCGTTGTCACCAGGCCTGGGACTGCGGCTGAGACTACCCAGTGACTGAGCTCTGGTCTCCCAGAAGGCTAAGCTGGGCTTGTTCTCATGGTACACACATGGCACCCAGGAGTGAGGTGGAACTCTGCAAGACCTTTTGCAGCCACGTGGCACTTCCACCACAATCCTTACTGAGGCAAGTCTCAAGGCCAGACCTGTTTCCAGAAGTGAGATGGACCCCTCCTGCGTCTGAGAGACCTGCTGAATCAGAATTTCTACTCTGCTGGTGGCTCAGCGACATTTCAAAAGCTCTTCTTGTCATCCTGATGCACGATAGATTCTGAGAACCACTGACCTAAACCCAAGTGAGCAGAAAATCAGGATGTGAAACGGTACCAACAGAAATAAACTAGAATTGTGTTTTCATTTATTTTTTACTTAAAGAGAAGAAGACAAAAGCCAATGTGCAAGAGAAACAGCTACCGACTCCTTCTCGTACAGTCCCAACCGGGGACTTGGTCTGCAACCCAGGCACGCGCCCTGACTAGGATCGAACCAGTGACAGTGTGGTTCGCAGGCAGGTGCTCAATCCACTAAGCCACACCAGCCAGGGCTAGAATTATATTTTCAAGATGATATGCAAGCATTTTAACTTATAAACTAAATTATTATCAATTATCTGAAATGTTTTAGTCTCTATAAGAAAAATAGACACTCTGCTAGTTACAAGCATCTGAAAATACAAAAAAAAAATTGAACTCTGCTCCACATCTCAAAGACAACCAGTGGGCATGCTGCCGCTGTCGTCCATGCAGCAGTCGGCTGGAACTTCCCAGGAAGGAGGGCAGAAGGTCACCACCATCTACAGAGGCCAAGTGACTAAAATTATGAGATGTAGTTATTTCTTCTTGTTCCTTATTGCTATAATTCTCTTCACCAGTTGTGAGGTTTTCTCCTTTATTTTATAGTATTTGGGTAATTTGTGTCCTCCAGGCTGTTCATTTTTAAGACATCCATACTTAAATTCTGCTTAATGCTAATTAAATTGTCAGAAAGGTAGTTCTTTTTGGATTATGAAAACCTCAGGCTTATCTGAATAAGCAGCATTAAATACAGTTACAATCACATAAAATGCAATATCTTGACTTATAAATTTAACCTTGACATATAAATTTAAAAAACACAGCCAAAATCACTTTTAGAGTGATCATTTATAACTTAATGGTATATTGTCAAATAAAAAATCTTTTCTGAATGGATAGGAGGACTTTTTCTTTAAATAAATCTTTTAAAATGCATCTTAAAACATAGCTTCAAAAAGCTGTCCTTTATTCTCTTAAAGTATTTAAACATTGACACCAATAATATTCATTAAAATGGAGAAATAGGTCAAAGGAAATAGTGGTAATAAAATTTAAGGAAATTTTTTAAAAGTGAAACACCATTAAATAAATTAGCTTGACTCCCCATATATTGAACTATAATATAAATGAACTATATTCTGAAAGAACTATTACTTTTGTATTATCACAGACATCTCAAACAAGTACTTTCAGTATTAAGTTTCTAGTTTTCTTAGGAAACTCATAATTTCATTATAACAAAACACTTTACTAAATATAAAAAATTGTCATTTCAAAAAAATAAGACATCAAATCAATTAACATTTTTCATGAATACTATGTAAGCAAAAACAATAGATTTCAAGTTTTCAGCTGAATTCACAGAAATCTCTTTCTTTCTAAAATACGTTGGTAACACAAACTTTATATAGATATAGATAGATATAGATATATAGAGAGAGATAGATATAGATAGATATAGACAGATATAGATATATCATAGTTGATTGTACCATTTTTGTAATAACTTTGATCATTACTGATAACTTCAATATGGAAGTGTACAATTTCCCCCTAAGTTATACCATTTGATATGAGTAATTCCCATATAACTCTCATGTTTTTGTCATGTGTCACTAATTGATTTTTTATCTCTACTCATAACTGTCATAGATGCAAAGTAGAGGCCAAAAAAAATCTCAGAGTCATTAGAGCAGTGTTTGGGGAGACAAGGACAAATCAAAAAAAGAGGGACCTTTTGCTTTTTCAGCTACTTTGGGGAACGCATCTGAGTAAACAGCAAAGGAACCTGATTAGAAAAAGGTGAGGACTCTCATTCAGGAATCATTTCTGTCCATTTTAAACTGAGTGCTAACTTAAGAGTAAAAATAAATTATTAATGTAGCATCATTCGCTATATATTGTGGAATGTTTTTGCTATACCTGAATTTTTATTTAAAAGGAAGTCTTTGCGTTTCCAGACTAAAATCTGCTAGCAGTCCTTCTTCTACATTATAACAAGGTAGCTGCACAAAGAGGGTCCCCTGCTGCCGTGAGAACACGCCAAGCTCATTCCCCTGCTGGTGGCGGGTTCTGCTGCTTACTCCACCGTGAAGATGTGCACTCAGGTGCCTCAGCTGTGTAGGCTCTCTTTGAACATCCCTCACCTGCTCTGCGCTTTAGCAGCCTTGCCTGCAGGAAAAGGATGGAGGCCTTGGTCACTCTGTTTCCATGTTAGTATTTCTACAATCCATAGGGGAAGTGGAAACTTCTCCTAATTCTTTTTGGGTGGTATGGTAGGTTATATTCCCTAAATATTAATGTCCACCCAGGACCTAAGAATGTGACCCTATATGAAAATAGGGTCTTGTAGAAGGTAATGAGATAAGGAGTTTCTGATTTTAACCAAATTCAGCCCAGGGAAAAGGAAGGGAAAGAAAACCCATTCACTCTCCCTCTCTGGTCCACATCTTTTGTCCAGCTTAGGAATAGCAAAGTACACTTTTCTTTTTTGTTTTTCCAAATCTATTATCAATGCCCAAACATAAGCCTTTGATAATCACACACTAAGAATTTGACTCCTTTGTTATCTGCAAACTTCTGTGTCATCCATTCCCCAAAGTAACTAAAGTGGAAAACTGGAGCTGCCTGCTATAGGAAAAAGGGCAGAGAACGCAAGGAATTCAAAGAAAGAAAAACTTTAATGCCCTGAAATACTTTCCTGTCCCTGGCTTCACACTTATTAAGCTATCAAGATTAGATAAGCAGTATTTATATTTATAAGAGTAATAGTCATATATAATAGAATTATAAGAATGTTTGAAGTGTATTCAAAGAAGCTTTTAATTTTTAATTGGGCCTGCATTTAAAAGTCTGGGACACTGAATATTTCTTCATGTCTTAAATACAGCTTTTTACACAATGTGAGAATGATGGCAATGCCAAGCAGTCTGATGTAGAATTCAGCTATTCTCATTAGAAAAGTCCATGAAATTTAGTGGTTTGTCTTTTTCAAGGTTAAAAACCACAGGAGGAATCATGGCCTGGACCATAAATATGTGTGTTAATACACAGCCATGCATCATATGTTGAAAAATGATTGGTTTTCTATTTACTATACTCAAAATAGCATTGGAAATACCTAAGTGACTGAACCCTTGACTTTTCTGTAAACATAAGCCATGTTTCAACCTCAGATATGCTTATCTGCTTATCCTATGATGCTTAAATGATGCTTGGGTTAACTCCATAAAGATATTCCATCTCAGGACACCTGCCTCAATTTTCTTAAAAATCACTCAAGATAATGTCGCACCCCTTAATTTCTTCTAAGAGTTGTCTCCAAAGTTGCTAAAAGCCGAAGAAGAGGCAAATACACTCTGGCCAGAAAACTGCTGTTGTCATTCCAATTCAAGGACATTTCACACAACTGGTTTGATGAATTGCTCTGTCAGGTCAGGCTGCATCTGGAGGTTTATTCTAATGGCCCAGGGCACCTCGCCTCTGGGGGTCATTACTTTCTGAGAAAACAATGTTCCACTGTGCCCCAAGAATGGGTGCTGATAATAAGTATCTTAGAGTCAGGAATGCTCTGCTTTGCATAAACCTGAACTTTGAAGATTAACCACCTGTTCATGCATACATTCCTAAGCATGTATATGAGTACTTTGTAACCAATAGGATTTATGTCTTCGTTTTAAGTAAAAGAGACCATTTAGCACACAATATCATCCCACCCTCCTTTGTTCTGGCCTCCTCTCCAACAGAAACACAAGTCCCTCAACTTTTGTTTCAGAATCTGAAACAAGAATCTTATCAGAATTTGTTAAGGGAATGTGGGAGTGGCTTCTGTATATCTATAGGAGCCTGTGGGAAGTTTGCTCTGAGGACAAGGGACAGCAGGGTTCCCAGGGGGCTGGTGAAAGGTGCTGAGTCCTGAGCCTTGAGGGCATCCTCAGAAGCACTGATCTAGTAGGTAGGAGTGGAGTCCAGAAATCTGCATTTTAACAAACACTGCTGGTGAATATCTCACCTGTTAAAGTTATAAAATGAGCCCTGGCTGGTGTGGCTCAGTGAACTGAATGCAGGACTGTGAACCAAAGTGTCCCTGGTCTGATTCCCAGTCAGGGCACATGCCTGGGAACCTGGGTTGCAGACCAGGTTCCCAGAAAGGGGTGTGAGACAGAGGCCAGGTCCCCAGTAGGGGGAGTGAGAGAGGCAACCACACATCCCTCTCTCCTTCCCCTTCCCCTCTCTCTAATATAAATAAATAAAAATCTTTAAAAGAAAAAAGTTATGAAATGCTTCACTTCCCAATGCAAACAATTTTATCACCTAATTCAGAACACCTAGAAAGTTGATTAATTAGTCTAGAGCAATCGTTTTCAAACTTTAAGAGGCATCACATCAGTTGGAGGGCTTGTTAAAATGCAGGTTGCCAAGTCCCATTTTCAGAATTTCTGATTCAGTGCCTCTGGTGGAGAGCCCAAGAGATTGTTTTTCTTTGAAGTTCACAGGAAATGCTGATGCCGCTGGTCCTGGATCTACACTTGGAAAATTGCTGATCCAGACATACTCTGTCTTGTGCAAATGCAAAAGTGAACACTTTCCAAACTCTATGGAATCTTATTAAAGGTGTTGAACAAAATCAAAGACATTTCTATACTGCCTGAGTCCTCCTTTCATCATACTAGCATGTATTATTAATCCCAAGCGAGGAGATAAAATGCAGTATTTCTCAAATATATTTCACGGCAGAACTCTCTTCTTAAGGAGAACTCTAGGAAACTATCTGAGAAAAGCCTAATACAGCACCATGACGAATGAGTGCATTCAGTGAACTTGGACTTTCCCACCATGTCCATCCAGACCTCATCCCTTGAAACCTGCCTTCCCTCCCATGACAATGCTACGGGAGTCTGAGAACACAGGAGAGGGAGAGGCATTGTCCAGAATTCAAATTGGTGGGCCCAGCCCCCTTTAAAAAAATTAAATTAATTATAACTAATACTTGGTGTAAATAATGCTTTTGTATTTTATATACTTTATACACTTCATGAGGGCCAGTAATAGCCACACTTTAACTATATTAAAAGCACCTTAGTAGTCACTAAGGTATATAAAAAATACATAGGTTAAAAAGGTTTTATCCAACCATACTCTCATAAGGAAATAAAATACATATATAAATAAGCATAGTGTAAAACAATTACAATCAGTATAATAAGAGAGCTGTAAGCAAAGTGCCCTTAAATTAGGGGCCACTTCCATTAATCTTATGTGAGTGGTTCAGACTGCTGGATCGTTAACAGTCAACAACTCTGCTAGAGGAAAGAAATATGCTCCATTGGGTCAACAGGATTTTCCATTGCTAATGCTAGCTGCCCTCCGCTAACAGGATGAATCTCACAATGCAGTTGTTCCAAAATGATACTGAGACTCACTTAGGGCACTTCTGGAAAACAGATGCTCAGGGCCCAGTATTTACCAAAGAAATCAGAACCTCTAGTACAGGAGCCTGAAAACCTGTGTTTTTGATATGTACCTTAGGTTCTCAAATTTTAGTGTAGAATAAAAACTGGGTTTTTTATTGTACAATAAAACCCAGAAGAGAAACTGGGTTTTCTCTGAGTATCTTTGAGGACAGTGCTTCATTATTCATCCATTCATTCATTCATTTAATAAGTAAATATCTCTGGAGTTCGTGTAGCATGCAAGAGCAGATTTTTTATTTATGTTATTAATTTTTATTCACAGCAATATTACATTCATTTTTAGCTAAAAATATCTTTCTTGGTAAATGTATATATTTTTAACAACACTGTTCATACAATACATCAATATATAATGGAAAGCAAATCCCCTAACAATATGCTCTTAGCACAGCACTCTTTATACTGATGTATATTGTCTCAAAAAAAAAATCAGGAATCAAATTTCAGTAGGATAATTACTAAAGTGTGAAAACCCGTTCTGCTCATTGCCCAATACATTCTTAAAATAGAAAGAATACAGGATTTAAAATATAGACACACATATATATACCAAAAGCTGTTTTTTTTTAAATGCTAATTTTCCAACTTTGTCATTTTGGTTACATGTCCCGTATTCTATATTCCTGGCTTCTTGTGAGAGAAAGAAAAGGCAGAGAGGAAGGTAAAAACTAATTATTAAAAACTTGTTTGAGATGTTGCTGCCCACACATAATATAAGCTGTGTGACAAGGGGAAACATAAGCAGGTTTGTCCTGTCGTTTTCTGCCTTCTAAAATTCCCCACTTCCTTTCTGACATCACCTCTGTTTTCTTTCCCTCTTTCTTTTCAACTGTGTGGGGGTGGGATGAGGCACCATGAGGTACAAAAGAAGAACAAAGTAGGAGGATTCAGAAAGAGAAAGAAGAAAAGCAACACGAATAAGTACCTCACTTGCATTTGTTGGACGAATATGTTTCAACAAATACCATACATAGCAAAGCCCTTAAAATAGAAGAATGGCGGGAGAGCCAATGGCGGGAAACAAAAGATTAGGAAAGAACACAAAGCCCATTATTTTAAGCATTACAGTATCTGTTACTGGTTTTAAAAATGTAGCAAATTGAAATAGTTTATTAGTAAATTTCAGTTAAATACAGAGCCTACTTTGAAAAAAACAGAGTGAGAATCCATCCTGACTGGTGTGGCTCCATTGGCTGGGGGCTGTCCAGCAAACCTAAAGGTCAAGGGTTGGATTCCTGTCAAAGCACATGCCTGGGTTATGGGATTGATCCATGTTTCTGTCTCACATCAGTGTTTCTCTTTTTCTCTCTCTTCCTCCTTTCCCCTCTCTCTGAAATCATAAGCGTGTCCTTGGGTGAGGATAAAATAAATAAATAAATAAATAAATAGCCAAAGTGAGAGAAAACTCAACATCTCATGTCAGTCACCCAGCCTGCTCATCTCATGAATTTCACAGCGGCAGTGAAGCACCACACAGAGAAAGAGCCCTGATTTCTGGAATGCAGTCACCTCACCTAATTTCCACCTGTTTTCTGAGCTCTAGGTAGATGTGTCAGGAACGTGAACATGAACACCTGCATGCCCCTCCTCCTCCCACAAAGAGCCGCAGGCACCGGCAGCCTGCAAGGTGAAGGCCTTCATATACCTGCAAGCCCACTTTTCACCCCTACTCTGTAGACGCACAAAAAAATCATTTGTAATCAATGCCTCAACATACCTGAACATAGCCAGAGCCAAATGATTTCTCTTACTCACATATTTTATTTATAACATTTATCAATATATAAAAATTTATAACATTAATACAAAAATTAATTTATTTTTAATGAGTTTTAGTAGTTCCTTAATGATTTTCAATAACAATAATAATGAATTTAAATTCCAATTAATAACTGCTTGTTGGTTATTTACAAAATTTGTATAATTCACATAATTCTAATGTAAAAACCTCAATAATGGAAATTCAACAGATACGAGAAAAATAGAAAACAAATAATAATAATTAAATATTTAAACCTGACGTCACATAAAAGTTGGACTTCTACAAGTAGAATATAAACTGATTTTCTTTGGCCTAGAAAAATATTAAAATAATATAATTGTTTTAATTCTTTAGTTATTTTAAATAATTCTGTGTCTCAGTGAATCGCTTCAACGTTTTAGAATCAGTTTTTTCATCTGTAAACGCAGATGACAACATTGACCAGAGTAATTATGAGGATAAAATAAAGTACCCAGTACAGTATAGCAGGTACTTGCTAAATATTGGTTCTCTCAGTGCTAAGCACTAATATTCAATCTCTGTTAAAATGGGAAAATTAAAATCTCATAAAGTTTTTCTTTTTTTATATCTAAAAATATGAACCAAGTTTTTAAAAGTAAAAACTTACAAAAAACTCAACAAACTCAGCTGAACCACAGCCAAGGAAACAAATAGATGATTCTGGAGCCCAGCAGAGCTCTTAACTCTATCTCCAGAACACATATGGGCGAAGCAGAACCAAGCCGAAGAGTGCCACCGACATTCCTGTCGTGAGAACACAGCACTAAACTGCACTGCAACTCAGAGGTTCAGGGAAAACACACCATTTTGTTCTCCTTCATGAGATTCCACTCAAGCTCCCATGTTAACTAAATGCCCAGTCACTTTTAAACCTTATTATAATCGAATAATTCAAGCCAGTCTCTGTATCTATCAGGGTTTAATGTAAAAAACAGAACCCATATTAGGTATGTCAAACAGAAATTAGATAATTATACAATTTTCAAAAGGGCTGGAAGAATGGGAGTCCACAAGGCCTCCATTCGAGCCATTAAATCCAAGAGCACGCCACTGTAACTGCAACCCAGAATCTGGGACAGCCCCTGATGCTGCTGCTCCACCCCCGACACAACCGCCTCCTGATGCCCACAGGGCTGGCAACACCCAAAATACCCTGCCACACTGCACCTGCCTCTTAACAGGATGTCTCTGTTTTAGACAGCTGCAGGAAAGTGACTTTTCTCTCTTCTACCAACCAAAATATGTGTGACTGCACCCCAAATCCTGGCTATAAAGGAGATGTGAAATGTTGTAAGCTTTCCAGTCTCTGCTCTGCAGGAACACACCAGGGAAGGGGCTGTTGAATGGGGGCTGAGTGAGTCGATCTGTAGTATCCACTACGGGTCTCTTGCAGCTGTACAATACAATCGCCATGTTTCTCATAATCTATCCCTTCGATGACTCAACATCCCATGCATTTGCCTCTCAACAACTCATTGTTTTCTTTCTTTTTTAAGTTAACCATCTTGACCATCTATCAATGTTACTACATCTCCAGCATCAGTTTTAATACTGAAGAAGAGAGCCCTGGCTGATGTTGCTCAGTTGGTTGGAGGGTCTCCCACAACCAGAAGTTTCAATTCTCACAGCACATACGTAGGCTGCAGTTCCATCCCTAGTCCAAGCACATACAGGAGGCCTCCACTAGATGCCTCCCTCTCTCATTGACGATTCTCTCTCTT
This sequence comes from Phyllostomus discolor, assembly GCF_004126475.2. Classification (NCBI taxonomy): domain Eukaryota; kingdom Metazoa; phylum Chordata; class Mammalia; order Chiroptera; family Phyllostomidae; genus Phyllostomus; species Phyllostomus discolor. Next base: position 25,724,630 of record NC_040910.2, on the reverse strand, counting down.
CCTTCCTCTATCCCTTCCTCTGTCTCTAAAAAAGCAATGAAAAAAGTCCTCAGATAAGGATGAAATATATATAAAGACAGAGGGAATCATAAAAACATGCGAAGAACAGTGTGTTATGTTTCAGTAGTCTAACGTACTATTTCTTAAAGTATGGTCCAAACATTACTTGCCGAAGTATCACCAAGAGTGCCTGTTAAAAATGGAGACTAGGAGACCCATCTCGGACATATAGAAGTGAGGCCAGAAGTTCACATTTGAAACAAGCTCCCAGATAAGGTTTATCTCACTAAACTTGAGAATCGCTCATTTATTTTTACGCCCCTTTGTCCACCCCCACCCTGCCCCCACCCCCCTTCCCTCTGGCCCTCACCACCCTGCTGTCTCTGTCTATGGCTTGTGCATGTACGCTCTTTGGCTGATCCCTTCACCCTCTTTCATCCAGGCCTCACCTTCCCCCTCCACTACAACGGCTGTCAGACAACAGAATCTCTCCTTTATTTTAAAGTGAGAACCTATTTTTCCCAAGACACCAGAATATTTCTGGCTTCTTGAACTTTTCTGCTCTCTGATTTTTATTTTAGGAGATGACAATGGATGGCCTTTGCTATTTGGGAAGCGCTTTGTCATTTACAACAGAACGGCTTTTCCACATCTCTTTGAGTTAGAAACACCGAAATGCCGTAAGTAATCAGAGGGCTTGAGTCTCCTTTCCCATGAGTTCATAAGAAGACACCACGTCTTAAAAGTTGGATCCAACATTTAAAAAAAAGTTATAGTTTTCCTGTTGCAAACTCCATTAGACATGCGGTCTTAATTTGAGAATCTTATTTGAAAATAGCTCAGGGATCATAAGTGTAAAAGAAATACATCATGCTAAGTATTGTTGTAAACAAAAACCCTGTCAGTCAAGTTGCCATTTTATATGTCCCCTTTTTACAATCCCTATAAACTCTGATGTAAAGGAAACTGTGGAAACAGAAGCGCGTAAAAGTTGTTTGGATTTTAATGCTTGTAAGTGAAAAATCTCCTGAGGTCGAAACTATACTTTAGAGCTACAACAAAAAGACATTAATTATAACCTGCTATGTTTAGTGATATATCAAGAACTTGCAAAAAACACTGGAGGGATAAGGAAGGTATGACTTTGAGGATTAATTCGATAATATTTTAGATCAGGGAGATCTTTTAAATAAATTTAGTGTATTCTAATAAATTGTGCAAATTTAAATTGGGGCCTTGGAATTATACACTAATTTTGATCCTAGCATTTCAAACCTTAGTTAAAAAGCAGGGGTCGAGGTGGGGGAACCCTTTACTCCACATTGTTTCCCTTATGTTCTACCACAAACTATAAATTACAGCTTTTGTTTTTATTTTCAATATGTTTGTCTTTACTACTCGGATGAGATTAATAAAAACTACTAACAATCCCCAGTTTAAGGGGCTGCTCGTCCTCTCAGCAAGTCTCCTAGGTTACTCAGCAATCTGTCTCAGGCTCCAGTGGTTTCCCCGAATGTGAAGACCAAATTACTTGATCATGGAAAAGCTAAAAGCTGTAGGGAAAGAAAAAAGTTAACAGGTATAATTTAACTGCGAATATAATGGGAAAAAAATCAATAGGTTAAGCCACATTATCTCAAAACATAGTTCTTTTCTTTTTGTGTTTTTTTGCATATACTTTTCCTTTCTTAAATTTTTTTTAAAGATTTTATTTATTTATTTTTAGAGAGGGAAGGGAGGGAGAGAGAGAGAGAGAAACATCAATGTGTGGTTGCTGGGGGTCATGGCCTGCAACCCAGGCATGAGCCCTGACTGGGAACCGAACCTGTGACAACTTGGTTCGCAGCCCGTGCTCAATCTGCTGAGCTACGCCAGCCAGGGCCCTTTCTTAAATTTTAATGGAAACTTTTTGTATCTCACCTTATTCCCAAAAGGATTTTAGGCAGTTCACAATAAAATTATGGCTACTAACAGACTTAAACCATTAACATAACATAAAAGACAAAAACTCCACGGTGAATGGGAAAGGAAATGGCAAAGAAAAATAAGGAAATCTTCACTGAGAAAACTTCAGTAGCTGTATCTAAAGCTTAGTTCTGAATTCTGTAGTCAGTGGGTCAAAGAGAGGGGGTACAAGGGAACTAGGGAAACTTCAGAGTCTGGTTTGCAAAGTGAAAAAAAACAAATGGGAGAAAAGCAAATCATTTAAGCAAGAGAAATACATTTTTGCCTGATCCTGAATTCTGAGAGAAATTGGTCACAAGTATAATTACACAACAGGAATGGAGTTACCAAAGTATCAAAGTACAGAGGTAATTTGTACCAGTAGTTAGTAAAGAACAAATCTATAATTTTTAACTAGTTTTTAAAAAGACAATTCAAGGAAAGGTGGTAATAATTAAATATCTTTTTGAGATTCAAAAGCAATATAAAATGGTATAGCAAGTGTAGTGTAAAAGTTGGGAGTGATGCTTGAATTAATGTTCCTATTGTGCCCGCCTTATCTGAATCAGATTATTATAAAATTTATTGGGAATTAAACTGAGGATGGCCATAATCATTTTTTGCCTGAATGAAGGAATGTGAGGACATCACATTTATAAAGTCACCTCTCAAAATTGCAGCATCCAGCACACGCGAGAACCAATATCAGAGACTTTCAGGGGTTCAAAGATGTTATTTTATTGGCCAAGTTTAACCTGCACAGGGGCGAACTCTCAAAGTGTCCAGCGACACAGTGCCCACAAGGAGCTGCAAATGAGAGCCGCCAGGAGCGCGTACAACTACTTTCTTATATAGGGGCGGGCAAGCAAGCGGTATACAGAAGCAGACCTGGCAGTTAGCAATTCGCTTACAGAGACCTCGCCTGGGAATTTCAAACAAAGCATTTTTGCATAAGGCGGGAAGGCAGGCTGTTTGTTCATTAACCTAGTAATCTCCTGGCTCTAGCTAGCTAGTTTTCTATTTTCTCATTAAAAACTACAAAGCATTGCTTATCTAGCCTATCCAGGGGAGAGTGTCTGCTAGACACAGGATGTTTGCTTAACTGCCCTGTGTCTCCCTTATCATTTCCTTTTAGCTACAATGTGGTTCTTGTCTATTAGAGGAAATTTAGTTCTTAATTTCCTTATTCCCAACAAAAATCAGTGTTATGGAAAATAAATTTACCAATAACTAATATATTAATACAATTTAAATTGGAGGAATTGGAAAGTACAGAGATTTGAAAAGAATTCTGTACTCAACCATAATTCATTAACTAACAGCTGGTATATTGCTAATCATTTTTTATCTTAACATAATTAAAATGTCCTGTACAAACCATTTTTATCATGTTTTCAATTAGTATGTTAGTGTAATCTAAAAGTATACACTATGCTTATATTATTATAAACATATAATACATTGTTATTACAAACTCTTTAAAATACACTATAACACAATTTTCAGTTGACAGAATTTGTTTAATCATTCTTTTGTTGTTGGATATTTAGGTGGTTTTTCCCCCATTATAGGTAACCCTGTAATCAACATGTATGTATTACCTTAACTCACCTTCTATAAACAGGAAAACACACTGGAATTAACGATAGTCTCACTGCCCTTCTTACTCACACTCAGGACCTCCACCTTCCTGCCAAACCCTTGCCATTCCTTCCACACAACGTAAACACACTCAACGTTAGAATGGCTTTTGCATAGAGAGACAGAATCAGTTTTTAGAGGCCCATAACCAAAAGGGTGACTTACCACTATAAAACTGTTCAAAAGTTCATGGCGGAGACTCTGTTTACAAAAACCACAAACCCTCAGTTATTATCTTGGTCTCTCGTGATCTTGTAAAGATGTCTGCAGAGTTATTTGGAAGTAGAGGAAGAACGCCTGTTGCCCCACATCTCAGCAAAGGAGAGGCATTACCATTGCAGAGGCCGTAGTCAGTTGTGCTCATGAATGGTCATCCACCAGCTTTGTCACAGGCATCTCTGCTTTGCCACGAAGACACATGTCTATGCTCTGGAACCTTTACTGTAAAAGTCAAAATTGGAATCCTGCAAGCAAGAAAGTCCCATAAAAATCTTTGTTTGCCCTATGATATTTTAAATGTTAGCTTTTATCATTTTTAAAATAGGTAATTATATAAAAACATTGTATTTCTGGCATCTTTGGGGAAGTTAGCTGACATGGTCCTATCCTAATATGGCAACAATTAGAAGAAGGAAGCTGTTCCACTGGGACATCTGGACACAGCCTACACCCTCTCTGCCTGTTCTCTGTAGATACCTGAGTCTGCAATCTCTGCCGTGCAGTTCGGGGCTTCAGAGTAAATGTAGACAGGAAGCACTCCTAACTGCCCTCAGTAATCGCTTATTCTTCATCCAGGCAGGAATCAGGCTATATTTAGTATGCCTAATACTAATCCCATTTTACTGTTTAGCTGTATGAACACATCATCACAAGTCTCTCATAGACTATAGAAATAATGGATCACGAAACTTCCGGCAAGATGGAGGAATAGGTGGACGCACCGTGCCTCCTCGCACAACCAAGATTAGAAAACCAATAATTTACAACAATAATTTACTATCAGAATAACACCCAGATCCGGCAGAGGATTTATCTGAATGGAAGTCGGGCAGCCAAGAAGTTGAAGTAGACGCGTTCACCCGGACTGGTAGGAGAAGACGAGCCGGCGGGTGCGGGGCTGGTTCGGGTCGGCGGCGCGCGGAGGTCGGGGGAAGGTTTGGTGCGAAATCGGCGCAAAAGCCATCCGGCGCGCAAGAAGGCAGCGGTGATCCCTGAGTATGCAAGCTGCGGCTGGCAGACCCAGAGGGGTAGCGATTGTGGACCAGGGCAGAACTCGCGGCCCAGAAGCCCAGACAAGGGTCTGAGTCCAGGGGAACGGAACTACCGCCATTGTTTTCTCCCGCCCCGCCCCCACATATAACGTCACAATCTAGCGACTGGGGTGCCCAGCCCTGGTGAGCACCTAAGGCTCCGCCCCCCACCGTAACAAGAGCAACCAGACCAGAAAAAAAAAAAATAAGGAGAGGCAGGGGGAAAAAACAAAAAACAAAAAACTATGTTTTCAACAGAGCAGATCAGTCCCCCAGGACTCATCCTTTTGAGCGACCAAGAACTAGCCAATCTATCAGATGCGCAGTTCAAAACACTGGTGATCAGAAAGCTCACGGAACTGGTGGATTTTGGACGAGATTTAGATGAAAGAATCTTATGCAGATTACCATAAAACAGATGCAGGAAGACACGCGGAGGAGAGCCAATAGTGAAAGGAAGGAATATGAGTCTCAAAACAATACAGTGGACCAGAAGGAAGATAGAATCAACCAAGCAGGAAAGCATGATGAAATAAGAATTCAAAAAATTGAGGAAAAGATTAAGAGCATCCAAGACACCTTTAAACGTTCCAATATCCGAATTATAGGGGTACCAGAATCGGAAGGGGAAAAGCAACAGATTGAGCACGTATTTGAACAAATAATAAAGGAGAACTTCCCCAATCTGGCAAAGGGAACAGCCTTCCAAGAAATCCAAGAAGCTCAGAGAGCCCCAAAGAAGTTGGACCCCAGAAGAAACACACCAAGGCACATCATAATTACATTAGCCAAGGTAAAAACGAAGGAGAGAATCCTAGAAGCAGCAAGAGGTAAGGGGACAGTCACCTACAAAGGAGTTCCCATCAGACTGTCAGCTGATTTCTCCAAAGAGACCTTACAGGCAAGAAGGGGCTGGAAAGAAATATTCCAAGTCATGAAAGACAAGGACCTACAACCCAGATTGCTCTATCCAGCAAAGCTTTAATTTAGAATGGAAGAGCAGATAAAGTGCTTCTCAGATAAGGTCAAGTTAAAGGAGTTCATCATCACCAAGCCCTTATTTTATGAAATGCTAAAGGGACTTATCTAAGAAAAGAAGATAAAGAAAAAACATGTATAGTAAAAGGACAGCAAACTCACAATTATTAACAACCACACCTAAAGCAAAACCAAAAGAAACTAAGTAAACAATTAGAACAGGAACAGAACCACAGAAATGGAGGGCACATGGAGGGTTAGCAGCAGGGGGGTGGGAGGAGGAGAGAGGGGGAAAAGGTATAGAGAGTAAGTAGCATAGAATGTAGGTTGAAAATAGATAGGGGGAGGGCAAGAATAGTATGGGAAATGTAGAAACTAAAGAACTCATAAGTATGACACATGGACATGAACTAAAGGGGGAAATGTGGGTGGGAGGGGGGTACAGGGTGGAGGGGAGACAAGGGGGGAAATGGGACAACTGTAATAGCATAATCAATAAAATATATTAAAAAACAAACAAAAAAAAAACAAAAAAAGAAATAATGGATCACATCTTTAAGACTATCACTCTAGGATGTAGCCCCACATCATGGCCTAAGGCATACATCCCATTCTCCCACTTTCCACACCCATTCATAAGAATATAACAGCTTTATGTAAAAAAAAAGAGTTCACTCCCATAAATTAAGTTTTAGATATCTTACATCCTTACAAAAGCCAAAAGATCACTTAAAAATCCTTTGAAAAACTCCTGAATTTTTCAGAAAAAAAATCTACTAGCACTATAGCTCAGTGTTTGGTTCTCCCCTTTCATGATAGTTAAAAATGATTAGCTCTCCATTAAAGGTTTCCTTATGCTATCAGTAAATACTTTATTCTTAGGTAGCAGCTTCAATATGGACATTAAAGCCCATCACGTACTATCATATGACCCTCACACACAGCTTCTCTCCCAAGGTGAGTAAGAGCAAATGACTTCATTCATTTGCAATAGATGAATAATTGCAGTCTGCTGTTTAAATCTGTATATTTTCATATCTTAATGTTTAGCACCCTGTTAATGGTAAATTAAAAGCAGACTTTAGAACCTTAATTTAAAGCAATGCCCAAATAGCTTAGATAAGGCAGGATATACTGTTGTACTAAATAATTTTCACAGCTTTTTATTTCTTTCTCTTCATTACCCTCCTCTTCCTGATCCCTCATTCTCCTCATGCCCTACTACCTCTTCTTCATTCAGTGGTCGGTTCTGTGCCCATGCAGTGCGTTTGCCAAGGTTTAGAGCTTGACTGTGATGAGACCAAATTACGAGCAGTTCCATCAGTGTCTTCAAATGTGACTTCAATGTAAGTAGAAAAGAATGGCTTCATCCTGACACCTGTAAATGGTATCATAATGAAGGCCTTGTCATTATTTTTTTTAAGATTTTATTTTTATTTATTTTTAGAGAGGGAAGGGAGGGAGATAGAGAGAGAGAGAAACATCAATGTGCGGTTGCTGGGAGTCATGGCCTGCAACCCAGGCATGTACCCTGGCTGGGAATCGAACCTGCAACACTTTGGTTCGCAGCCCGAGCTCAATCCACTGAGCTATGCCAGCCAGGGCTGCTTTGTCATTATTAATAATGCATTTTTATTCAGAGATTATATCATGGTTCCATGGTTGACTATGATATTTCCTTTTCATTTATTAAATGCTTCCCCCATTCTAAATTATTCCATATATTCTTATTTAGTCCCTCATAACAAAACAATACTATGAAGTAGTATCAATGTATTTCATCTAAACAAAAGATGCCATCAGTTGTATGAGCTACTAAGTAAAAAAGCCGCCTATTAAACTATTATATAAATCTTTCTTATTTTATTGAGTTTTACTTGACACATATTGAAAGAGATCTTTTAGACTTTATTGAACATAATTTTAATATACTCTTATGTATAAATAAAAATAAAACCAAGTGAAATAAATTGGATAAATTATTCCCAGAATTTCATATTTAAAATCTAACTATGCTGCATCATATTTGATTTGGAAATGTTGATATTGTTTTCTTGTCTAAGTAACTCAAACTTATATATGTAAAAAAAATCCTCATAATTAGTGGTTTGTTGATCCAGTACTAATTTGATTTCAACAAACTTCAGCAACACAAATACATACATTGGACTGACTGAAACTTTCAAAGGAAATCAGTGAAAACTAGATATTTTACTCTAATACTTTTGCTGAGGTTCTTTGTTTTCATCCCAATACTTTAGTGACTTTTGGCTCTAACTTCTGGGTATATGAGGACAAAATAGGAGTAATTCTTAAATATGTAAATGTTGGCAAGCCCTGCCTTTTCACATAACCCAGAAACTCATATGCTTGGTGTATATCCGGGATGAGGAGTAGCTGTGGGGAGAGTGATGCCTTCCGATTAACAGAATCTGGGGAGTTTCTGGCATTGACAGTCACCTGGAAAGTTGACCCAAGTTGATACTGAGCAGAGAGCATCAGGCAGGGTAAGCCATAGAGCTTTGCTGAAGAAGGCAACATTCCCACCTGAACTAAGAATGATTCTATCCTATCCTCCATTCGACAAAGTTCTTTTTGTAATAATGAGACTTACTAGAAAAAAAATAATAATAATCCCTCCAAAAAATAATCTGAAGTCCTATGGAAAGTTGCCATTCAGGGATGTCCAAACTTTTGGCGTCCCTGGGCCACACTGGAAAAAGAAAAGCTGTCTTGAGCCATACATTAAAACATTGCGATGCATAATCACAAAAAAGCTTGTAGTGTTTTAAGTAAACTTACGATTTTGCATTGTGCTGCATTCACAGCCATCTTGGGCAGCATGCAGCCCATGGGCCACAGGTTGGACACTCTTGAAAATTCTGGCTGGAACTGCTAGGTATAAAAATGTATGATTTTATTCTATTGTCAAAGAAAAAATGATTACTCATACTGTTTATTTAAAATTACCTCACAACGTTGTTAGCACCTATTGTATTGCACTGTCTTAACCTGAGTCCTTCATGTCCACCCTGTGTTTCCAAGTGTCTGTCCCACAGCGGTCAACCTCCAGACAGTTTATGAATGAGCATCTGTCCCATCGTCTTTTATAATGTTACTACTAATAATAGCATTATATAATGGGAGGTAATCTAGTCCAAATCCATTCTTCTACAATTAAAGGAAGAGGTCAACATGGAAAGATTATGTATGATTCATGCAAGGGATCCCAGCTGCAAAAATTTCAGGATTTTTCACTTGTTTTATTTTGTTACCACTACATTACACTGTTTTTAAAAATTAAAGGTTTAAGTACTTTTCAGTACAAACACGATTAAGAGAATGTAGTCTGTGTCAAGCTGCTTTTCAAATTGTGATATAAAAGAAAACCTTTCTATACAGCTTATTAGATTAAAATGTATTACTCATTGAATACAGATGGTTCAATTCTTTGTCCCAATTGACAGTTTACTCTATAACTAATTTTAAAAAGAAGTAAAGATAGTGGAAATTGGGCAATAAACTGTTAAAGAATATAAAGTTATGTTCTTTAATGTGTTTTAAAGAGAAACACTATTTTTATTGTCACTGAAAGAACTGAGATGTCTTCTAATGTTTGTTAAAGATAACTAGAAAAGAACATAACTAAAGATTATTTTCTGTTTTATTATTTTTAAGTTTTTTGTCAGAATTACAGTGCTGTAAACTAATTTAAGAGAATATCTTTAATGAATACAAAATCAACAGTTAGACCTAGTTTAAATGATACTATACATACGAACATAACATCATGAGCAAAATGTTTCCTGAAAGCTGTTGTTAAAATGAATAAGGTTTATAATTTTCCCTATTGTAGTTTAGAAATAAAGAAAAAACTTCAGGTAAGAATTCAAAATTTACCTTTATTTCAGGTCACTTCAGAAGAACTTAATAAGAAAACTTCCTCCTAATGGCTTTAAGAAGTACCATGATCTTCAGAGATTGTAAGAAAAAATTTAATTCCTGGTATTAAAATTAACTAACATGTTTTGGCATATCTACTTCTTTCCATTTATGTAGACACCAGCACTGTACCACTACTTAAACCTAATTCCTCTTTGGGGACTTACTTAGCTGTTAGATGTAGATGAACAGGTAACTTTTTTAAAAAGTAGTTCTAGAAGCCATTCTAGAAAAATCTTAATACCTATCCCCCCAGAAAACTAGAGAGTGTGTGCTGTAAGTCCTCCTGCCATACTCAGCCAAAACGAGGATCGTCAGAAGATTGTACTCTCAGCACTATTTCACAATGGACCACCTTAATACACATCTTAAAGAAAGATGTGAAGAACTTCTACCAGATCTGCAGTCAAGATTAGGTAGGGAAGAGTTTTCTCCTGTTAGTTTGCAAACTCAGTCTAGACCTAGAATAGCGAGTCCTTGTGGTTTGAAATCACTGAGCATGTGCTCGGGGACTTAATTCTATCTTCACATCTGCCTTGCAGAGTGAGTTTCATTTGGCCTCAGGTAGTATCAGCCATACTAGTTTCTCTTCAGTGTAGGTGAACTTTAGGGTGATGTATGTACTCTCAAAATCCATAATGGCCCAGGTAATGTTTACCTATTATTGAGGTCAACCAGTAACTCAATCATATTGTCATGTGCTTGAACCATTGGGCTTAAATATTTGGTGCCTAAATCATACTATCTAGAAATCATCTCAGAATTTCCAGTTTCATTTTCATACCTATATTGCTTTTAGTTTGGGTTTTACACTAGAGAAACCTGGTACATAAAGATATATCTGCACATTTTTCTTTAAGATAACATAAAAATAAAGCAGAATCAGAAGGAAAATTAATCCATTTCGATGAAATGTACTTAAAACCTAGATAATCTGCAAAAACTATTCACATTTGAAAATGAAATTTCAATAAAAATGATGTTTTAGAATTTTATTCTCAACATTTATAAATCAACAGGAAAGAGCTTTTCAAAAATTGTTCCTGATAGAAAAACCTCAAGATGATGCTTCCTTACTCTGTCTTCTGATTTCTGTCATGTGGAGAATTTTTCTGATCTGTAGCACCACCTTATGTCCACATGTTTAAAAGAAGTGAGAACTCCCAATTTAAATATCAAAACTCAAGTTTATATAACACCGTAGTTTAGGATTTTTAAACAGTGAACATTAATTTATGAACAGCCAATTTGTTCCAATTAATAAAAGATCAGAATAGCCTAATTTTTAAAAATCAGCTATTAAATGTATAGCTCGGCTCAGCCCCCAGGACATACTCTCTATTGCTTGCTCATTACAATACTTAGAGGCAAATAAACAAATACATGTTAAAGTCTTTCTACATATTAGTGAGAAGATGGATTACCCACTATGTGATTGGGCCACAATATGTTCTGTGAAATTGCTGAATGCATAATAAATTTAGTAATAACATTTTACAATCAAAGGTAGGCTTTCTTGTATGTTGGAGAAATAGGGACTCTCTTTTAGTCAAAATTTCTAATTAACTGAGAGTACGTTCATATTGGTTTCTCCCTTATTGTTCCTAAAAGTTATAAAATAAATATATATAAGGGGGGACCCAACAAAACAGGATTTATTTATTAAAAATTTGTGTATTTATTCTTACATGTTTAAATTTCCATCACCTTAAAAGTACTCTCCCTTTGATGTAATACACCTATCAAGATGTTGTTTCCACTACTCAAAACAGTTTTTGAACTTGTTAGTTTTAATGCCTTTTAGTGCTTCTGCCATTTTTTGTTTCACCTCTTCCACACTGGCAAAACATTTCCTTTTGGGGACATTTTTCATCCAGGGAAACAAACAAAAAAAAAGTAACTGGGGTGACATTGGATGAATGGAGAGAATGGGGGAAAATTGCTGAACACTTAGCATGCTATGGGGTACGTCTGCTCCTAAATCACCCATCATGAAATGGGCACATGCTCTAAAATAGTCTACAAAAAAATTTACTGAAGCCAAATGCAGCCTCTCACAACAATGCCAGCTGGTACACTGACACAGATGGGTTTCTAGAATACTCACCTACTGGACAAAGCCTGTATGACAAGGGGCCTGCCCTCCAAAGGATAATTCTGGTTTTTCAGGGGGGTCCCCTCTCCTATATAAACTCAGAATACCATAAAGGATAATTGTGACCAGCACTCAGGGCAAGATATCAGTCTTGCAGCCCTTACCTGGTCATTCCCCATCACCTGGGGCCATAGATGTACAAAGCTTCACTGGGTGAATATGATGCAATTGCTTGTGCTCTGGTACCTGTTTCCTTTGACCTCCAGTTGACTCAGGGCCAAACTTCCGGTGTGACTTTAGTTAAATATGTAAGCCTGCGTTCTTGTCTTGATAGTCTTAATTAATATGCTTCTAGACTTGATTCTTTTTATTTTCATTTTTTCTTTGTCATGTAGACGCCTCATAAGTTTCTCCAACAATTTGGGGGGACAAGATTTTGGGTGTCAAATTAACAAAATTAAAAATGACTTACTTCGAATTTTTGTAGTTAACATGAAATATATTTGGGGGCCTTAACAATGTCACACACTCATGCTTCTGCCAGCACCATGACAAACACCAACCAGTTTGAAGAATCCTAGCAGAAAATGCTAAAAAAAGAAAAAGAAAAGGAGTGTGACTTCCAGGCCTGTTTTATTAGTGAGTGCCTTGCTGTGCATTAAAGTTTTATTCACAGGAAATTCTAATATTGAATTTTAGCCATTACCTATTTACCTTTAAAACTAGCATTTCTAAATGAAAACTAGGCTAATCATACTTGCATTTCATAGCAAAACAAAGCTACATGATATCCAGTTTCACAAAATAATTTCATTATGTCTACCAATTTTAATTTTAAAACATTTTAATTGTGGCAAAATACACATGACCTAGATGTACCATCTAAGCCATTGTTAAGTGAACCTTCAGAGGCATCAAGTACATTCACAGCCTTGTGTTGCCGTCCCCACCATCCAGCCACAGAACTCTCTCCATCTTGCAAGACTGAAAGTCTGTTTCATTATGTTTTCCTTTTAATAATCATTTTCACAGGTGCCTGCAAAACAATAAGATTAGATCCATATCCACCTATTCTTTCAGAGGACTGTACAATCTCACTAAACTGTAAGTACCAATCAGTTTGTCCCTTCCACAGTGGTCCGCCAGCCTGACGCCTCCCTCTCCATGCCAGCCCTCCTGCCCACAACAGTGGAGGGGGGCAGGGGGTGCTCGGAAAGCTGCAGGGGCGTGCAGCAGTGTGGCTGAGAGCATGGGATTTGAGTCACACAGGTTTTCAAGGCCTGACTTCATCGCCCTCTTAGGTGTGTGAAGTTGAGCAATTTATTTTCCTTTCTAAGCAGCAGTTCCCTCTACTGTAAAATACAAACTATGATAGAACTCACTTCAGGGTTGTTGTGAGGAATAAACAAGAAAATGTGTTGGAAGAGTGAGGCGCACCGTGCCTGGCACATAATAAAAACTATTTGCACATCATACATTAGTCATGGTGACAGGAATAATGGTCAAATGAGCTTAATCAAAATCAGAAAGCCTGATGATAATTAAAATTCATGAAGGTGAAAACCCAAAGACTTCCCCAATTATTCTTTTTCTACTAATCCTGCCTGTAGGAATATATAAAAAAAGCACTGTAAAGGGAAAAGAGTAAAGCTTTTTAAAAATTGTGATAAATATACCAACATAAAATGTACCATTTTAACCATTTTAAGTGGTACAGTTCAGTTGCATTAAGTACATTCATGGTGTTTTGCAGCTGTCACCACCGTCCATCCACCCATCAACGGACATTTGGGTTGTTGCCACTTTTTGTCTGTTGTGAGTAATGCTGCCATGAACCTGGGTGCACAAACACCTGTTTGAGTCCTTGCTCTCCAATCTTTGGGACACACACCCAGAAGTGAAACTTCCACACTGTTTTCCACAGCATCTGCATCATTGACATCACCACCAGCCAAGCATGAGGATTTCAGTTCCTCCAACTCGTTATCATTTTGAGTTTTTTCTGGGTTTTTGGTGGTGTTTGGGTTGTTTTTTTATAACCACTAACCTCATGGGTATGAACTGGTATCATGGTTAAGAACAAAGCTCTTAAAAATAGGCTTTCTCAAACTTCCATTTCATTGAGTTTTACCCAGCAGCTGAACCTAACATCCTCCCATGAATAAACAACTCCCTATATTTCCATTTCTGTCCCCTTGCTTTCTATCCAAACCCAGGAAGCTCTTTCCAGTCAGATTCCTAGCTGGAGTTGTTAGAGTTTGGGGCTGAAGGCCACCTAATCATTTTACAAGCAAAGTTAAAGAAGTCACTGGAGACTCAAAGCGTTAACTGTAATCACATTAGCCATGTTCTCTTCCCTTTTATCCCATCCCTGCCCTTTCACCTCTTAACAAGTTAGCCAAAGTCAATATTGGACTCATTCTCATCAGGCTCACCACTATCTTTCTCTCCAACCCCACTAGGACTGTCCCAGACTTAACTCAACAGCATGTTCTTGATTTAATTTCCATGAATGTGGAGATATAGACCTGGAGAATAAATTAATTTACTCTCCATCTCTTTCCCTGGTTGCTTTTCATAGAACTGGGATGTTGTTTGGTACTAAAGATGTCACAGACTTCTAGTTTTTCATAGATAATCATTAGATACCTGCTCTTCATTCATCCATAAATATTCATCAATCCTGATGGTGTGCAAGTTCTTCAGCTAGACACCATGGGGGCGGAGAGGCGGGGAGGAAGGCATAGAAATGTGAGTCAGACAAGCTCCCTCCCAGCGGCTCTCACATCTGTGTTCAGGTACAGCATTGTGCTCACTGGGGAGAGGCAAACCTCTCGCTCTCCAGAAGCTTAGCCTTAGGTGGACAAATAATACCAACATACACCCAACAACAGAGAATGATAAAAAGTTATTACTTAATGAAGTCCTAAACCTGTGTAGTTCAGACCAATACTGCTGTTAGGATTCAGTGAGAGGAGTAACCATTTTGGGTCCAGAGCAGTGAAGAATGGCTGTAAAGAGGACCGGGCTAACCAGATGAACACAGAGTGCACAGGTGGATCAAATGTCTTTACCTGGGGGATTTCCACTGGCTGTTAAGGGAGCCCCCTAAGGCTTTCCTGGGAGGATAGAAGCTGTTCTTTACCCTTCTTGTGCCCACCTGAGGCCCCAGGTTTGCAAGAGAAGGAAGGAAGTGGTTCTAATATGGGGCGTTATCCCTTACTGCCCCTAAGGAAAATCAAACTTGGTGGGGGAAAGGAAGATTCCCAACAGGAGAAACTTTTACAAGATGTCAATTTAAGATCCGTCATAGTAGAGAAAAGAAAAAAATCAGTGTGGTCCGTGTATAAGTGCAAGTGAAATTTGAATACTTGTATATGAATCATAGGCAGAGAAGAAAAAGAAGAGGAAAGAAACTGAAGTGGGAGGCATGAATCAAAACATTGTTGTATTGTATAATAATAAATAATACTGTACTGAATACAGATGACTCACTAGTGCTGATGACATGCATTGCCTCAAATGTTGCGACAACCCCAAAAAGTAGGAACTAATAGTATCTCCATTTTGGAGTTGGAGAAACAGAGTCTTTCAGAAGTTAATTGCTTGCTTAAGGTCACACTATGAATAAGAAACAGAGCTAGGAGTCACACTGCTTGACAGCACATTCGAGCAGTGGATTGCTGCACTAAAGAAATTGAGCTAGAAACGAACATGGTAAGAGAGCATCAACAATGAAGAGAAGGGGTTTACTCTGTAAAATAGCGAGAAGGTGAGTAGGAAGGGTGGGGTCAAACTCTTTAACAAAGCATACAATGTCTTTTATCCAAAACCGATAAGAGCCCCTGCCTGCCTCCAACGTTCAGCTGTTGTTTCTCACAGGCTCATGGTGAGGCCACACTGAATTACCTTCTGATCCCTTAACTTGTCATTCTTGATCTCCTCTATCTAGCATACCTCCTGTCCCTTCTTTGCCTTGTGAATGACATGTCTTCATCCAAGATGCTTCTCAGTTGTTCCTCCTTTAGTGAAGTCTCCCTGTTTCCTTGCTCCTTCGTGCTCTGCAGGTATCTTCCTGCTTCCCACCCCAGGGAAGCCAGATGCTTTCTCCCCTGCAATGTCAGAGCAGCCACACATTGCACACTTCCTTTTTCCCCTTTGCTGTAATAACCTGTTTACATGCTGTCTTCCCTTTAGACTCAGGCCCATCAAAGAAATAAATGGCATATCTAACATAGTGCCATAGAGTAGGTGCCCAAAACAATCTGATGAATAAATGAACAGATGAATGAATACATGACTGATTGGTTTACTGGCTGATTATGAAAGAATTAAAAACAAGACATAAAAACGTAAATGATAAAGAACTTTTAGAGCTCCAAAGGCAGGACAATAGCATGATGAAAAGAATGTATAAGAAAATTTAAAGTGGATGATTATTATTTTTCATTCCCTTATTATAAGATATCAGGAATATCTAATTTATTGTGGTTGTTTCTCCTTTTTCAGGTTTCTTAGTCATAACAGAATAACCTTCTTGAAGCCAGGTGTTTTTGAAGATCTCCACAAACTAGAATGGCTGTATGTTTAATTTATTGGGCATTTTATAGTATTAATTTTTATGTTCTAAAAACATATGAGTGAATCAGTTTTTTTCTTCGGGCTGGCAGGATAATTGAAGATAATCGCCTCAGTCGAGTTTCCCCACTAACATTCTCTGGACTAAATTCTCTTATGCTCTTGTAAGTACTAAAATTAAAGCAAATATTTTAATTAAAAGACATGAATAAAAATTACTGCTTTGAGTTTAACAGCATTAAATTTGGAATTGTTAAAACCCTAAAAGGTTTTTCAACTAAAAACCATTGATTAATTACAGTTTATGAGACTATTTTGTAGTCCTAATTTTTTCATAAGATTTCCTGTCTTCTATAATGTCAGCCCATCTAAACTGAATACAGCCTCATGGTGATATTTTATTAAAACATTCTTAAGCACACCATTACTATCCTACGTAAGTCTTTTTTAAAGGAAACTATCATTCATTTAAAATCACCTCCTTTTCTCTGCCCGCTATTGAAAGGCACAAGCTTTTGTTCAGTTACTAATATTACTGCTTTCTCCGTATGACAGATATTTGTCAAATTTTGTCACTAACAAGCACTTAAATACACCAGAGAAAAAAATAGACAAGATAATTAGTAGATTTCCATGGTTTCATAAGAATAGTGATAATACCATGTTTGATTTAGGTTAAAAAAAGAACTAGGAAAATGTGACCTTTTAAATTTCTTTTCTTTTTCAGGGAACTGATGAATAATGTCCTCACCCATTTGCCTGATAAACCTCTTTGTCAGCACATGCCAAGACTGAATTGGCTGTAAGTTGCTGTATCTTTTTGTATAGAAGTCAACTAACTTTTCTAGTTTTACTCAGTTCTTTTGGATATTAGGTTTTGTAAAATGATATGTTGCTAATATTATATCACATTTTCTCAAATTACTTTAGCATGATTTTGTTATTAAACATCCCCATTATCTAAACTAACTCCTCTAAACTCTCACCAAAATAAAACATCTCAAAAATAAAAAAAAGCTTGGAAGCAGAAAGAAGGCAGAAAGAAGGTCATAGTATCTACATAACAACCCCCCCTTTGACCTGTTCACCTATTCATTTGGTATGAAAAGATTGAAGTTCCTAAATTCCACATAATGAGAACATGATACTTACAATTTATTTTTGAAGTCTAATCATAATAGAATATGTATGTTCCATGAAATTTATTACAGAATGGCTTTGCTTGTGGTAATAGGTATCACGCCACCAATTCAGAACTCAATACTCCATAAATTTGACTATTTAAAAAGCAGGTAAATGAAGAAATAAATAAACTAAATAACTACTAAAACATTCGACCAGGAAGTGGCATATACACTGTCCTATAAAAACTCCTGCTGTTTCTTATTGTGTAGGAAATTATCAAAATTTTTAAGCACACAGTAGATTTAAAATGCCAGCTAAAAGTAGTGGGGGAAGTCAGAGTAAGGAACACTGATTGTTGTAAGAAGGGACAACTATCAACCTGATAATAAAACAGGAGTGAGAAACGCTATAAACACCAGACCTAGTGGTTTAAAACATACTAGTTTAGAATTATTGGGGAAAGGCAAACACCCCAGAAATCAGTATTTAGTGCAGAGGGCATCTTGGTATTGGCACAGTGTCCTCACTGATGAGAAGTCAAGTCATTAAGGAAACAGCAAATTAAGTTATATACCCTCTGTTTTAATTAAATTTTAGTCCAGATGAGTACATTCATAGTTATGCATGCTCAGTAATCCAAACGTAGTCGTAAAGCAAAATTAGTATTTACATAAGTAAATTAGCAATTAAAAATGCATGCATTGAGACCAGAAGCAAATGTAGGAGCTATTAAGCACATATAATAATAAACTTTCTTCTTGCTTTTAAAAAAGCAGCCATATATACATTTCATATAAAATGATTAAGATTTATTGCTAAAGAAGTGGACTTTTTAAAATTTTATTACTAAAATTACCATCTTTAAGTTTTATTTATTTAAAACAACTCACTCCATATGCAGTCCTAATAGTAACTGTTAACCCATTTTTAATGCTAGTAATAATAAGGTTTGCTTTATAAATATTTATTTCTTTGAAAACTAATTACAATATCTTTACCTTGCCCATGAGCTTTTATTTAGCAAGTATGAACTAGAAAATATGATAGCTGTATTGGCCAAAAAAAATTTTAACTCTAATTTAGTAGAGAAATACATATAAAATAAAAAATATGATAGCCAAGGTAATATGCTTGCAAAATATATAACAGAAAACAGATTAAAACCTTTAATAGAGTTCCTTCAAAGTGATTTTAAAAACTGTAAAAACTACAATAAAAGTAGAGAAATTTAAAAAGGAAGAAACAAGCAGTAAATAAGTATATGAACAGATGGGCCATAGTCAAAGGTAAACTGAAGATTAAGAGAATAAAGTAAACTTTTGAGATAAGAGTAAGCAAGTTTATATATGGGTAGAAGAAGCTAATATAAGAGACCCTGGCCATGTAGCCAAATTGGTTTGAGCTTCATCCCACTATGTCAAGGTTGTAAGTCTGACCCCTGTTCAGGTTACGTGCAAGAACCAACGAGTGCATAATAGGTGGAACAGCAACTCGATTTCTCTCTCTCTCTGTCTCCCTTCCTCTCTCTCTTTAAAATCAATCAATCTATTGATTGATCAATCAATCAATAAAAGAATTTGAAAATAGAGAAAACAGTGAGGATATATTATGGAGCAAGGTACTAGAAGACATGGAAAAATAAATTATGATACACACAAAGCAATGAAAATGAACGCACTATACTTTCAGTCAACATGGCTCAATTTCAAGAACAAAATTGAGTTACAGTATAAATATTTCTTTAATAAACCAAAAATAGCTTTACAGATATCATACAAATAAATAATACAGTAATTAATAAACAATACAAGAACAAATTGTGGGTATCACATACTCATGACTGTAAATCTACTTTTGCCCACCCCTATATATACTTTCTATATATATAATACATATATCACTTCCCAAGAATATTGCACTTAGGCTATAGAAACCCATGAGATGATATTGCTTTCTACCAATGAGAAAGAACTTTACAGTCTACAAAATCATAAGTCCATCAGAGTTCTATGGAGTGACCAGGAGAGGTGACATATGCACAGTGTCCCACCTTCAGCAGAGCACAGAGTGAACAGTTGGCAGTCACAGAGCACATACAAAGACAACTCCTAAGACTTTAATACACTTACAAAGGCTAAGTGTGGGCTAGTATAGCATTCTAGAATAACTGGGACCCCACACTCAGAAGAGTCAGCTACTTCCAACAGGCTGTCCTCCACTGGTCTCCACGAGCTCACAGGGAAGACTGGGAGCAGGTAAGGAAAACAAAGAGTCCCTCTTGGTGGCACAGAGGCACGA
Organism: Phyllostomus discolor; assembly: GCF_004126475.2. NCBI lineage: Eukaryota > Metazoa > Chordata > Mammalia > Chiroptera > Phyllostomidae > Phyllostomus > Phyllostomus discolor. The sequence goes on along the minus strand of NC_040910.2, from coordinate 25,704,779 downwards.
AACCTCACCTGCTTCTCTAGACTTTCCTTTTGTAAAGCAAAAGCATTAAGCCACTGGGCAAGGGACAAAAAATCCTCCTGCAGCCAGGGACCAGGCATAGATCCACTGCTTCCTAAGGAGAAGTGGAAGCTAAAGCACCCCACCCCAGGGAAGGGGCAGAAAAATGTCCCCAGCCGGGGCTTGTGCTGCTACAGAGCGGTGGGTAGAGCTCACTTGTGTTGGGGCTTCTAGAGTAGGGGGAAAGCAATGCACAGACAACCCAAATGAACAAGAAACAAATCCATCATCAAATTATAAAGCAATCAACAGAACCAGACCCAGAGATAACTCAGATGTTACAACCTCCAAACAGGGAAATTGAAATATTTATAACTAATCGGTAAATGATATGGTGAAAAATGTGGACAATATCCATGAACACCTGGGACACGTCTGCAAAGAGATGGAAGCTATTGAAGAGAATCAAATAGTTACTTCTGCAGGCTTAGCAGCAGACTGGACACAACTGAGGAGGGAATCTAGGACCTTGAAGATGGGTCAATAGAAAGCTTTCAATTTGAATCTAAAAGAGGAAAGAGAATAAAATAAAAATGGAACAGAGAATCCAAAAGTTGCGGGATGGTGTAAAATTGCCTGAAAAATGTGCAAAGTCACAGAAAAAGGAGAGAAGGAGAATAGAAGAAATATCTGAAAGGATAACGACCAAGAATTTTCTAAAATTAATATAATGCAACAAACCAGAAACCTCAGAATCTCGGGAACACCCAAGCAGAAGTAGGGAAAAAACTAGGTAAAGTATAGTCAAAATGCTGAAAGTCAGAGACAAAAAAAGAAAACAAAACCAAACCTTAAAGCAACAAGAGAAAACTGGGATGTTATATGCTATAGAATAAAGAGCAAAAATGCCACACTCATTTTTAAAAAAGCTGTTGGGCATTGGTTAATGTTGGAGAAAAATAGACTTCAGAACAAGGACTATCACCAGGAGTAAAGAGGGATATCACATAATGATAAAAGGGTCAATTCAGCAAAAAGATATAATAATTTTAAATGAGTAGGCAGCTTCAAAATGAAAAAGTAAAAACCATAGAACTATCAAGAAAAACACCTAGGAGTCAAGACATGTCATTTAAAACCAGCAAATCTACCAATGTGTGGATATTTGACATTTCTAAGGTGAATGTTAATTAAAAGCACATAATTTATCTAAATCACATGGTGGAAGAGAGATAGAAGAACATAAAGGAAGATGGTATATACTAATTTTTATCATTTTTATAATAGGAAATTAATGAGTATTGTTATTCTCTAAGAATGAGAAAATATAGTGTATTGGGGAAAGTTTTAATTATTCTGGTAATGGATAAAATATGCAAATCCTTCTAATATTAGAAGAAATAATTTTTTAAAAAATCAAACCATTTGTTGAATGTTTTTAATCTGTAAAACCGTATGTTTTCAAATAGCAGACTAAATCAGATATATTAGACACTATCAATAAACATGGGTGACCTAAACTTAAACTATTAAAAGAAAAAATGATTTTCTAATTGACTCATAAAACAAAACTCTACCTAGTACTATTTACAAAAAGAAAATACAACTACAACTAAGTGATTAAGAAATATTAAAACCAAGAGCCTGACCAAAAGTGTGCATGTAGATGCAACCAAAAACAAAGCAGGCATCATATTTTTTATCTAAGTAGAATTCTGGCCAATTTGCATTAAACTATACTAACAAGGATACTTAAATGTGATTTCTAATATTACAATGTAATATTACAATGTTACAATGTAATATTAGTTTGCAATTGCTAATATTACAATGTAATAAATGATACTACATTATGAGTATATATGCCCCAAATAGATTGACATAACAACCAAAACAAAAGGCAAACTATAGCTACATAAGCAGTAAGAGATAGTAGTCCAAGTAAAACCATAAAAGGATGTGGAGAACTAAATAACATATTTAATAAGTTAACCCTAATTGGTATACATCAGACTGTGATGTCCTTTCTCAATAACAGAACTGAAATGTGCCCTACTAAAACACTACCTTCAGAAACTTCCCTACATCTAGATCTAGCCATGTGACTAAGCTCTAACTAATGAGGTTGAAAAAGTACTTCTGGGACATCTCCTTAGAAAGAAAAGGCAGACCCTTCTTTTCCTTCCTTATCCAGAACAGAGGAATATTGTGGCTGAGCTTTAGCATTTTCTTGGCCCATGAAACTAGGACATGTGAATTGTGAATGTGAAAGATCTGAGCGTATAACAACTTTGTGAAACTACCACACTAGCCCTGGGCTGCCTAATTCTAGCTGGGTTTTTTTTTTCTTGAAAAAAAATTCCTTATGTAGTTACATTGTTATAATTGGGTCTCTGTTATATGTATCTGCACCTAACCCTGATAGAGATAAAACTGCAAGTTGAGAATGCCCAAAGAACATTCACCAAAATTGACCATATATTTTAGGACATACACATACACAAACCAAACTCAAGGACACAGATGGAGGGATTAGCCTAAAGCAGGAGAAGGGTCATCTGAGACTAGAAGGAGACCAGGTGCATTCACAGGTAAGTCTATAGATGTTGGGCAGAAAGTCAAGGGCTTTTCCCTCCTTGATCACCTCAATTTTTTCTATGAAATAGAAGCCAGAAACGTTTAAAAAGTTGGGGGGGAACATGAGGTTAAAGAGGTTTGCATGGTTAGAATGCCACTAGGGGATACGAGAGAAAATTGAAAAGGAACAGGCAAGATTTTTGGTGTTTTTGTTTTGTTATCACTGTTCTACAGATTTAGAAACCAAATTTTTATTTTTTGGCAAGTCCTGCCATGTATAAAAAGAAAAAGACAATGGTTAGGTTCAGAGGCTCATCAAGTTGGAAAATTGGTCTAGACACAAAGTAAACAAACATGCACCCTTTTCAGCTAAGAGCTGGGAGCTGGGAAGCAAGAATCAGATTTGTATATCTCAGCTAACATGTATGTTGCAAACCAGATCCCTGCACATCAAGGACTAATGCCTCTCATTTTAGGAAGAAAGATTAAACAACTCAAGGTTAAAATAAACTTAAATAAAACTAACAATGTAATAAAAGTCCCTAGTTTATGCCTTTATGCGTATCTCCTACTAATTTTTCAAATTAATAAAATAAATATAATACTAACAAATATGAACACTAGCTTCATAGGAAAAACAAGAAGTTTCATAAGGAGCTAGCAAGAAAAGCACCTAAGGATATTTTGTGAGGCTTAAGAGAGCATCGCCACCTGGTGGTCAATTGGTGGTAACAGCAGTAAAATAGGAAAAGGAAACAGGCAGTCTCTGTCACTGATGTACACTGCGAGCCCAAAAGCCTTGGATAAAACTAATGACCGAAAACGTCAAGGGCTTAGTTTCCAATTTAATAGGATAATAGAAGATGTTCTTTAAAAGAATGTTCTAGACTCAAGATTTGAGATTTTAATACAATACTCTATGTAGCACAGAAATCCTTTCTACAAAATCCTTGAGTTATGGTGTATTGCCTCTGTTACATATCTGTAGTGACGAGAAGCTTCTCCTCTGGGCCAGAGATTGTGAGCTTAAATTTAAAACGCTCTGTGTCCTTTAACCAGTAAGTCTAATTTTGCAACCTGATGCAACATAGAAAAACTCTATGATGTATTCTGTAGCCTGACTTCAAACATACCTCTCCTGTTTTGCTCTTCTCTGCTATGAATACACCCTTTTCTCCAGCCGAGTGGATTTCTAGACCCCTTGCATCCAGACCTTGCAGATATACTTTGATTTCTCAATGTCCGTTTTTCATTGCAGTGCCCAGAATAAACCCAACTGTCTCAGATGTAGCCTAACCAGCGGAGTATCGGCCCTTCTTTTACTGCTCCCCGTATTTACCTTACAGATTTTAGTAGCTGTGTCACACTTTAGTTCATATATTTCAGCTGAAATTTATTCCTACAGCTCTGTGTTATATGGTGACCACTAAACTAAGGGCTAGTATACACTGAGGAGATTTAAGGACCAACATTTACTTTTGAAAGTATGTCCCTAACCTCAGCTAACTCTGTTCTACAAACTTTCACCATAAACTTAACAATAAAAGAGGGGCAATAAAAAAATACCTTCATGATAACTAGAAGAGAATGATAAAGCATAAAGTTTTTGACAAATTTTGCTGCTCAGACCAGACTCCTGTTGGTGACAGAGTCACATAGCAGGAGAGTTCAAGTAGGGTCTACTGGAGGGACCCCCAAAACTTTTAGTTATGTTCTGGAGGGTGGTCCCCTTGTAGTACAGGATTCTCTCCCTAGGTGTGTGTTCTGGGAACCCATCTGTAACAGTGTACCAGCTGGCATTGTTGTGAGAGGCTGCATTCAGCTTCAGGGAGGTTTTTTTAAGGTTCTTTCAACACATTTGCCCATTTCATGAATGGGGACTTATGAGCACACCTGCCCACACCATGCAGTTTTGACAAAAAATGGGATGACCCCCATGTCCCACCCTCCCTATTCACTCAATCTTTCCCCAAGCAACTTTTTTTTTGTTTCCCTGGATGATAAAAGTCCTCAAAGGGAAACAATTTGCCGGCATGGAAGAGTGAAACAAAAAAATGGCAGAAGCATTAAAAGACATCAAAATCGACAAGTTTAAAAACTGTTTTGAGCAGTGGAAAAAATGTTTCTATAGGTGTATCGCATCAAATGGAGAGTGCTTTGGAGTTGACTGAACTTTAAACATGTAAGAATAAATACATAAGTTTTATAAGTAAATCTGGGTTTTTTAGGGTCCCCCTGGTGTATGCTGCTACTTGAACTGGGAGTGGGTGGCCAAGGAGAGCCTTTGGGTCTCTATGGCCTGGCCTGTGTGGCGATATAATAAAGCAAATGAGGTTATTTACAGTGGTAAAGGCTATTGAAGTTTTTTTCTGAGAAGTGTCTAGACAAGGCAGATAAAGGCTAAATGTTGTTTTGGTAGTAGCAGCTTGGGCAGGCTACAGCAAAATAGGGTCACACCACATAGAGCAATGCCATCGGTAACTCTGGACAGATGCTTAATAGAGTCCACTATTAAGTCTCTGTTGATAGTGTTCACTATAACAAAAATTTTCAATCTGATTTCTTCTTTTCACATTTCTCAGGATAACATATGTGCCCATATGAATACATGACACAGATGGGATGAGTCAAACCATTCTTACTATTAACACAGAAAAAGAATCATTAAATCTATATAAAGATAATTTTAGCTATTATGTAAGTGGCTACATATAAGAATCTATGTAAAATAAATAGCATGTGAAAAAAATTGTATTAGAAAGCAAATAATCACCAGCCAATTTATTTCTGCCTATGATTACAATTTAGCCTTACTATCTTTTATTTTTATGTTTCAGGGACATTGAAGGCAACCATATCCACAATTTAAGAAATATGACTTTTATGTCCTGCAGTAATTTAACTGTTCTGTAAGTAATGTTTTATACTTTTCAAGTAATGTTATATCTCTTTACAAATGAAATGAATCACTCATGTGACCAGAAACTAGCATAAACATGCATGATAATTATGGCAAATGTTCACTCTCAACTTGAAGTTTTTTGAAACTGAAGCACAGGGGCAAAATTACTCAAGTTCAAATTAAGAGTAACCACAGAGTCACAATATACATAAATCAGCACAAATGCAATATATGTTTGAGGTCTGTTTTTCTCAGACTTAAGGAATACCCATTTAAATGGAAAGAAATTCTCATGGACCACCTAGAATCTACCCTTGGATCTACACTTTGAAAAAAACACTAAGTTTAAGTCTTAATCTATAAGAATATTTGCTCTTTACAAATTATTACTGCAAAGACTGTGGGCACAAAATAATTACAATCAAAATTTTTAAAGAGCACTGCAGAATATTCAACCTTCTGAGTGTGCAATTGTGGACACCAGGATAAAGCTTAGAATGTTATTGAGTATAATGTATCCTTATGCCTCTCTGGCCTATTTTAAAATCACATTCCTCTTCCATGAAAGTAAAGGATTCTGGAGCTTCCTTTAATATAAAAATACATTTATATTATTTTCCATTTATTTAAACTGCCTAATTTTGGGTTTATTTTCCAAGACGGTGTTTTTTTTTCAAGTTGTGGGTTGCAACTCACAGTGAGTGATGAAAACAATGTAGTATGTTCTTACCATTATTTCTTTACAAATAAAGTTGAATTGAATTGAATAAAAATATTAGAGTGCAATTCAGGTCATTAAATGTATTGTTTCAAGAATCTTGGATTATTTGGTGGTATTTTATGTCCCTAAGTAAAATGCATTTTTTCACTGTAGGGCTACCATAGAAAAGTTTGAAAACCATTGTACTGAACACATAGGACCCCTGTGCATAGGCAATGCCACAGCAGCAACTGAAACAGCAATAATTTTTCTCCAGTTACACATCCCATCACAATGGATTCGAGGCTCTGAACTATTTGACCACTTCTGCAGTGAGTTCAGCAGTCTTCAGAGGGAGGATGTTCCATGTCAACCGTGCAAAATAGTTCATATTGATTGCCCAAAGGAAACCAAATTCACCTAAAGAATATACACCAAATATATACCCCCCAAAACTTAGAACTTCTCTTTCACTCTACTTGTTTGTTTTTCAAGAAACCTCTGCATGAAGAAATTATTTATGAGTTTCCTCTTGGCAAGTGCTTGTGCTTTTCTGCTCCAGAGATATTGGGAGGAGGTGGTAACGGTTTCGAGTGCTGGGAGGAAATAAATCCTAAAGGATGGGATGAGGCCAATTTCTAAGCATGTCACACAATGTTTAAAGAACTGGAAATCCTTTGACTTGTCTGTGTTAGCTCATACACCTGAGATCCGTGCAGAAATGAACTGTCAAGGGTTCTAGTCATTCCACATTCCAAGTGAGAGATCTAACTTGGTCCAGCTTAGATTACACTTCCTTAGACAACTGCACCCGAAATTACATCAACTACCCAATGTATATGAGTGCCGTCATCCGGCGGGTATTTTGTTAGACAGACATGCTACATCTACTGAAGAGGCTCCCTATGCTCTAGTTGTATGATAGTTAGTCTGTTCTCAAGAGTTGAGATTTTCACTATTTCCCTTGCAAAGTTCTTCCCTATTTCACTTTAAAATTTGAATGTTTTATTTTTATCATTATGAATAGATTTGGAAATTTAAGATTTTTATATAATTGCCTTTGTTTTTGCAGACTGTTAACCTCCTTTCTAATAACTCATTTATCAGCTCCCTCAAGAAGCTACAGTGTGTTTCTTTTTACTTTCAGGGTAATGGGAAAAAACAAAATTAATCACCTTAAGGAAAATACTTTTGCACCCCTCCACAAACTAGATGAATTGTAAGTTTGATTAAATATATTGATGAAACTTTTCTTTCTACTGTTTTTAATTCATACTTGTTACACTTATCTGTTGTTATACATGAAGAAATAGTTATTATCTCTTTTCTTAGCATAATTTATATACACCTTGAGCCATGAAGGAATTCCGAGAGCTCATTAAAATGTGCATTAAAGAAAAATGTAAGATAGACATTTGAGGAAAGTGAGGTAAAGGAAACATAGATGCAGAGAAAGAATAAAGTTAGGGAAAATTTAGTAAATAAAATACATCCTACACCACTCTATTCTACTGCTAGAGGGACCCCAAATTTGTTTTTAAGTTTCCTAAAGAGTTAGGATTCAGAGATCTTTAAAATAAAAAGACTTTACTTTGCTGATTCTGAAACCAAAGAATAATCTTTGATTCATAGAGAAATTGGATACTGCTGTGGGTAACATCCCAACCTACAATAATGAAAGGGAGAGATAAATTAAGTGGTCCTTTCATATGTCGCTTAGGATCTAGGCCAACCGTATCCCATTACATGATTTATGATGTAAGAACTATATGTCAGAATTTGCTCTGATAGCCAGCACTCCCACCTGAAACTGTTGAACATGATATATGGAGTTTTAATATTCTAGTGGACCGCTCTAAGTCTGTTTTTTACATTGCCTCACTAACACGACCCATATTTTACTTGGCTTCCCACATAGGGAACTGGAATTATGCCACCACTTTTGCTTAAATATGAAGCAGGCAGATTCGGTTTATTAGTAGTCTTCTAACTGGGAGTAGAAAGAATAGCTGGTCCCAATACGTTGTATACCTGAAAGTAATACAACATGGTATACCAACTCTACATTAATAAATTTAAAAAAGAGAAGAGCTAGTTGAAAATTAAGCTAGATACCAGATACCCAAGATGAACAAGTATAGTTTTCGTACTCAAAAAACTCACATCTTTCAGAAGAGGAGCACATATATAGAAACAGTTTTAATACGATGTTACATATGCTGTTGTATTATATGTGCTATATGCACTGTTGAAAGAAGTGTGCATGGGTAGTTTATGGGAGAACAGAGGAGAGAACACCTATATCCTGCCCAAGGAGTGTATAGTATCCAGTGCGTATCAACTGTGAAAGAAATGTGCTCTTGAAAATCCACTTCAATTTCAAAATCATAATAAACCCAAGCAAAATTAAAAATTAAAGCTCCAAACTGTATTTCTACTCCACCATGGAAAGAAGAAAGGGGGGTAAGAAGGAAGGAAAAAAAAAGAGGCACAACACATACATCAATTGAATTAGAAAACTGTACCTATTAGGACCAGGTCAAATGCCATCAAGTATTTGTCTCTGAGGGAGTAATGAAATGAGATAAAATATTTGTATCATTTCATTCCCTTTTTAAAAACTTTTAGACATCTGATAATTAATATAACTCCATAGCATTGTTAAAGGTGGTATAATGGTTTACTATTCAATTATAGAACAATAAATAAAGTCTCAAGAAAATAACATAACTTTTGCAATTATTTCCCTAGGGATTTAGGAAATAATAAGATTGAAAGTTTTTCACCACATGTATTTAAGAATCTGAAGGAGCTCTCAAAATTGTAAGACTGATACTAATTTTGTCACTTCGTTTCTTAATTTCTTTTCTGTTTTAAGTTGTGATAAAATATGTGCAAGATAAAATTTACAATTTTAACTATTTTTAAGTGTAGAGTTTAGTGGCATTAACTACATTTACATTATTGTATAATCATCACCACCATCTACATGTAGAACATTTTTATCTTCCCAAACTGAAACTCCATGCCTGTTAAACAATAATTTCCCAGACCCCCATACACACCAACATCCACCACTTTATGTACTGTCTCTATAAATTTGACTATCCTAGCTACCTCACATAGCCATGGAATCATACAATATTTGTCCTTTCATAACTGGCTTATTTCACTTAGCAGAATGTTTTCAAAATCCATCTATGTTGTAGCATGTGTCAGAATGTCTGAATATCCTTATTGTAAATACTAGTAATTCATTAATTATTTGTATTTCATTTTATAATTAATGAATTAAGATTATTTTATTACAATAATAATCTACTGTGTGTATATACCACATTGTGTTTATCCATTCATCCATGATGAACATTTGGATTGTTTCGACCTTTCAGCTATTGTGATTTATGTTACTATGGGTGTACAAATTTCAATTCAAGACCTTGCTTTCAATTCTTTTCTGTATATACCCTCAGAAGTAGAGTTGTGAGATTATACGGTAATTCCATTTTTAATTTTTTTAGGAAACTCCATACTGTTTTCCATAGAAATCACACCATTTTACATTCTCACTAGCAATGTACAATGGTTCTGATTTCTCCACAACTTCAATGACACTTTTTATTTTCTATTTTTTTGATAACAACTAACCTATTGGATATGAAATGGTAGCTCATTGTGTTTTTGATTTGCATTTCGTTAATGATTAATGGTATTAAGTATCTTTTAATTTGCTTATTCATTTATCTTTTTGAAGAACATTTATTCAAATCTTTTATCCATTTTAATTGTTTTTTTGTTGTCATTCTTGAGTTGCAGTAGTTCTTTATATATTTTACATATTAAACTCTTTTCATATATAATATGCAAATATTTGCTCCCATATTGAAGGTTGCCTTTTCACTCTGTTGATAGCTCCCTTTGATGCTCCAAAGTTTTTAATTTAGATGTAGTCCAGTTTTTTCATTTTTGCTTTTGTAGCCTGTGCTTTGGTGTTGTATGCAAGAAATCATTGCCTAACCCAATATCATTAGTGTTTTCCCAAAGATATTCTTGTAATAGTTTATGGTTTTAGTTTTTATATTTAGGTCTCTGATCCATTTTGAGTTAATTTTGTAAATGGTGTGAGACAACAATTTTCAACCATTTTCATCTCATCTCACATACAAACTAATTGCTAAAATTCTGCAGCACACCAAAAAATATATATCTTTTGCAGATCTGACAAAAATTAGGTATAATTTTGATTTATTCACACTGAACAGCCATTGTTGTATTGGCTATTGTTATTTTCTTAATTTGACTATCTAAGGGAAAAGAGGTCAGTGCCCCTGACTAAATAATCAGGTATCACATGTTTTAAAAATTCTTGTGAAACACTGGTTAAAGAAAGTTTTTGTTTTGGGTGCTGTTTTTTGTGGGGGGGGGGGGGTTGCATTTGGATATATATCTAGTTTTCCCAGCACCATTTGTTGAAAAGACTTCCCTTTCCCCATTGGACAGTCTTAGCACCCTTGTTGAAAATCATTTGACTATGTACAAAAGAGTTTATTTCTAGGGTCTCTATTCTATTCCACTGTCTATACAGAGGTGGGCAAACGTAGGTTTACAGTTGTGAGTATGTCAAACATGGCTTATCCTCCTCTTATTATTTATTAATTACTATATTATTCATTTGTATTACAACTGTAAACCTCCTTTCACCTACCCCTATATATCCATCTTTATGACAATACCACATGGTTTGTTTACTGTAGCTTTGTAGTAAGTTTTGAAATTCAGAAGTGTGAGACCTCCAACTTGGTTCTTTTTCCAGCTTATTTTAGCTATTCAGGATCCCTTGAGATTTCACATGAATTATAGGATTAATTTTTCTATTTCTGCAATATATATTGGTATTTTGCTAGAAATTGCACTGAATCTGTAGATTACTTTGGGTAATAGTGACATCTTAACAATGTTAAGTCTTCCAATTCATTAGCACAGAATTTATTGATGTCATCTTTAATTTCTTTCGGTAACATCTTGTTTTCAAGGTATAAGTCTTTCACAAACTATATTAAGTTTTTTTCTAAGTATTTTGTCCTTTTGATGCTGCTATAAATGGAATTGTTTTCATAATTTCATTGCTGGATTATTCATTGTTAGTATACAGAAATGTACTTGATTTTTGTGCATTGATTTTGTATTCAGGAATTTTGCTTAACTTATTAGTTATAACAATTTATGTGTGTTCATATGTGTATGTATGAAATCTTTAGGGTTTTCTACACATAGGATCATGCCATCTGTGAACAGAGATTTTACTTTTCTCTTTCCAATTTGGATGCCTTTTATTTCTTTTTCTTGCTTAATTGCTCTAGCTAGGACTTACAGTACTATGTTGAATAGAAGTGGTAAAAGCAAACATCCTTGTCTTGGTACTGTTTTTAGAGAAAATGCTTTCAACCTTTCACCACTGAGGATGACGTTGACTGTGAGCTTTCATATGTGGCCTTCATTATGTTAAGATAGTGTCCTTCTATTCCTACCTTGTTGAGTTCACTTTTGTTTCTTTTATAGGACTCATTCTTCATTGTCATTCTTCCTCTCTTCTTTCAGTAATCACCAACCCCCAGCAGCGTCCCCTCCCCCACATAACTAATGGGCTAACCTAGAAAAAATTTCTTAAAAAGAGAGCTTGCCCTGAGAAGATCCCTTTAATCAATATTTTCTTGTTTCAAGGTGTTGTTTTACAAAGATTCTGAAGTTTTTCACATTTAAATTCTGGGGTACTACCATTCTGATCTACCTTTTTTTTTTGCTAGAGCCTTTTACTTTTCACTTTATGCCTCACAAATTGCTGGTACAACATACCACTCTTTGACATATAGTTTATGTCAAAAAATATTTCATGTGACTCCATTAATTCAACTTTTGACTAAATAAGATGATATTTGTCTATTATTCATACCACATCTGATCCTAAGCAAAATGCGAAGTAGGTGTGGTTTCTCTCTTGACAACTCCACCTCCATGCTCGTGTTTTAGTGCTCACTCATTCTTTTCTCCTCCTTCTCTCTCTCTCTCTCTCCCCCTCTCTCTCATGCATGCACACACACACACACACACACACACACACACAATCGTAGAGTACTTAATAAAAGCCAGGAACTATTTTAAGTGTTTTGTTTCCATTAATTTATTTAAATGTTTAATGTATCCTAAGAGGCATGTGCTATTACTGTGCTCTTATTGTTAATGTATAAAAGTAACCCAAAGTCAACAGATATACTTTCTCTCTATTTAAGCAGTTTCTAGAAATGACTTATTGCTGCCTATTTTAAAAACAGGAATCTTTCCTATAACCCAATCCAGAAACTTCAAGCAAACCAATTTGATTCTCTCATCAATCTCAAGTCTCTGTAAGTATATGCTTATGGGAACGTTTTACCATGGAATTGTTATTTGTATATTAATAGCTAATAAATTATCTAAAATAATATTGATAGAAACTTTTAAATCACCTTTACTCCCAGGATATTAGTTAAGCTCCACAAAACCATGTGAGATGAGTGTCTGTTGAACTATAAACAGATAGCTATTAACTTTATCTTATATATGTAAACTATAAATTAGATAATGATTAATCATTTTCTATTTTTCTATAATCACCTTGAGCTTATATTGGATTGGTTGCTTTGATCCTCTGAAGGCATCTACACATATGCATTTCTCCATTGGTACTGGATTTCTAGGAATTTATATATCCATCTTTATTCCAAGATAGAATATCGTGGGTAATATAAATCATTTCTTTCACCACACAAAAAAAATCTGTTAGGATCTGAGAAGTGCCTTAAAAGATAAGCTTTGCTCCATTTAATTTGTGTTCCCTCAGTAAAATGACATTTTATTAGAAAAAAACTCTTACTTAAAAATTATTAGAAATTTTTTCAAAAATGTAATACTCCTCTATTTTAATGTTGTCTAAAAGATAGTGCTTGTTCATTTATTCCACAAATATTTCTTGAGTAGTTATTATGCACAAACTGTTGTGCCATGATCTATGAGCATCCAAAAATGCAAATGAGGGAGACAGATAGGGGAAGATGTGTGTAACTAACAAGATCGGAAAGGGGTCGGGAAAGGGCCTGGGACAGGCTGAGTGTGAGTGTTTGGTTCAGAGTACATGTTAACTAACAGCATTTTATTAAGTCGTCCTTCACAAAAACTCATTTTAGTATACCCTGTATAACATGCAATTTTGATAACTAATTTGATATTTTTAGCAGCCTAGAAGGAGTTGAAATTTCAAATATCCAACAAAGGATGTTCAGACCTCTTATGAATCTCTCTCACATGTAAGCAGACGCTTTTCTTGTTCTTCACCTTGATTTCAATTGTTATGTTTCCACACGTGTTGTGCTAATACATCTGCACCCAGCGCATGCAATCTATTAACATTTTCTAGTGACTAACTTGCCTAAACAATAATGAACTCTTAAGTGTTAATAATTGAACAGGGTGCTATTTAGTTTTTCATGGTTTGGTAAAATCAAAGGAGACGTGTGAATGTCGGAGAACTGGAGTGTGGAGGGCACCCACTCGGTCTGGTTGAGTTCCCCTCAGCTCTGATACCATTCATAAATATGGATGTTCGCCCAGTGAGCTGGTACTACGGACACATACTGAAAGCACTACCAAATGCAGAAGTAGGAATTTATATAAGCAACACAAAGTCATTACAGATGCATAATTGCTGTACGTGGAGGAAGCTAAAATTGCCCACAATGTCAAGGTGTGACTGAATTAACTATGTATGGATACAATGGTAAACTTTAAAAAATCTTTTATTCAAACAGAGTGTCTCATCATACCATTCATTACACGCTTTAGAAACACTCTCTTTCATTGAATGCAGTCTTGTAACAGGAATTAAAATGATTACCTTGCCATGATAATTCTCAATAACTTAGAAATTGTCATATAAGCCACCACCACTCTATAATCTTACTTACAATTTAAATCTAACACAGGACACTCTTTTCATTTTACATAATTCTTCAGATACAATGTCTATAAACGTTTCATTGGTTCCACACAACAGAAAACACTTTGACTAACATAAGCAAACCAGAGTGAATTGGAAGAAAATGGTGTAGCTCACAAAACCCAAGAAACGACGACTCAAGGAATAGACCCGAATTGAGCAGAAACCATGGCGATCTGGGGATGCAGGCAGCAAGAGTTAAACAACTTCCTATAACTGCCAAGCTTTCATCTTGTATTGCTGCAACTCTTTATACTGTAAAGATCATTTGTATTTTTGCCAGTGTACATGGCTTTAGAGACAAAAAGATATCATTGTATCCCAATGTCTGCATTTATTAGAAAATTTCCTAGCTCATCTCCTCCTGGTAATACTAATATCTACCTCATGGAGTTGGAGAATTTGTTCCTGAAACCTACAAGATACTTACCAAATAGTGTTGGTGTTGGTGGTAACACAATAATGTCTGGTAACCCAGGTGATGTTTTTATCAACAAGGGAGGTCTTTCTATTGATGAAACAACTCAGTCAATGAATATGGACCAAAATCGAATTGAGATAGGCATGCTGGCCAGTAGTTACAGAGCACATACCGAAACTCATGTAACAGAAAAGCCGTGGAAACACGGAGCAGAACGCACCTAGCTCTCTCTTCCCCTGAGTGTTAGAAAGCAAGATCAGTCACAGCAACGACAGGAGCCACGTAACCGTGCATTTACACTGAAAACAAACAAACAAAAAAACAATAAAGCTTCCCTTGAAGGAGTCCCTTGATCACACGCTAACAGTTTATTTATAGTCTAAGACGTGTATAAGACTTGGATATTCGTTATGCCTATTTGCTGCTCTCACCCACATGTTCTTTTACAATAAAGTCAAATTAATGAAAATTAAACTTAGGTTAGAGCTTCGGTGTTTTTAATGTTTTACATTCCTCTGAGTTTCATATTAAGACATTTTCTTTTTACTGAGAAAATGTAAAAAATAAATATTAATGGATAGTGAGACTGAATTAATTTAGAATCTTATTTTTACCTTCTCTTCGCATGTCAGCTATTTTAAGAAATTCCAGTACTGTGGATATGCACCACATGTTCGCAGCTGTAAACCAAACACCGATGGAATCTCATCTCTAGAGAATCTCTTGGCAAGCATCATTCAGAGAGTGTTCATCTGGGTTGTGTCTATAGTTACGTGCTTGGGAAACATCTTTGTCATTTGTATGCGACCTTGTATCAGGTCAGAGAACAAGCAGCATGCCATGTCAATCATATCTCTCTGCTGTGAGTATCCCCTGATTAAAGAGGAATTACAGTTTCAAAATATACAAAAGCAGAGTTATTAGAAAATAAGTAAACAAGGGCAGAATTATGAGATTTTAAAATGTTCCCCTTTTTGCTTATATGTTGCTTTCACGTTCACTGCAATTAAAATAAAATTTGGTGATGAGAAAGAAAAGGTTTAAAACAAGAAAACTCAGTCACCTTACACAGATTAATGAAGCTGCCATTCATTACTTTTGTCTCATAAGGAAGTTTTTATTCATTCAAGTTTCTCCTCTGGAGGCATAATATATTATTAAAGCTGTAAAATCTTTCACTACATGTAAAACCGTTCTTGGTCACATTTTTACATCCACAGCTGATGTGGGGAATGGGAGACCCTAAAATGTGACAAAGATGTAAAAGTAGGAACTCAGAATCAGAGAGAACAAGCTTTCTTAGGCCATCTCTGTGTAAATAATTTAAGACCCCTAAAATTGTACTGACTGCAGAGCATGTCATAATTACTCATGTCTTCTACATTAGCACTTTATTACAGCAACTTCTGGATTATTTTCTCTGGGATTTTGGGAGATGTCTTTAGCTTGTTAGGCTGGGAGAATTTCAGTGGAAGAGGTGAACCAAATAATAACATCCCCATCTTAGTCTCTAGTACAATGCTCAACGTAATTGCATTTTATTCATTTACTCAACACTTTTAGGTGATGGGCTAGAACAAAAACAGAAAAAGCAAGATCCCTGCTCTCACAGACTTATGTGTTTATGGAGAATAGAGAAATGATTACTTTTTAGCTGTAAAGGACACTGTAAGAGTGGTTATCAGCGAGTTGATGAAATCCTCACCCATAAATGAATTCTTAGAATAAAAACTAGCTCCCACAAGGTAGAAGAAACTTGGATATTTTTGCTAAAATATTAAATATATGTATATAAAAGATTATATATACCCAAATGTTAATCAATTGATTTTATCAATAATTAATCGATATAAATGATCAATCTATTGATAATTCTTACTGGTGATTAATCAATTAATCAGTTGATAATCAATTGATAATATCTTATTGATAATTGCATTATACCTATTTATTTATCTAAATTTGTGAAATTTACTGATCCCTATAGGTGCCGACTGCCTGATGGGAATATATTTACTTGTGATTGGAGCCTTTGACCTAAAGTTTCGTGGAGAATACAACAAGCATGCACAACTGTGGATGGAGAGTTTTCATTGTCAGCTCATGGGCTCTTTGGCCATTCTGTCTACAGAAGTATCAGTATTACTTTTAACATTTCTAACATTGGAAAAATATATATACATTGTGTATCCTTTTAGATATTTAAGACCTAGAAAATGCAGAACAATTACAGTGCTGATTCTCATTTGGATTATTGGAATTATAATGGCTTTTGTTCCATTGAGCAATAAGGAATTTTTCAAAAACTACTACGGCACCAATGGAGTATGTTTTCCTCTTCATTCAGAAGATACGGAAAGTATTGGAGCCCAGATTTATTCAGTGACAATTTTCCTTGGTAAGAAATTCTGTATTATGAGCCCTTTCATACAAATGTTACAATAAATCACTACATGAACCTCATCATACCTTCTAATGTTTACAGATTTTTTATTTCAGGCCTCCCAGCCAGTTTTTCTCATTGACATTGGGGATGAATTCTATCAGAATCCCCTAAAAGATTTTTGAAAAAACTTCCTTTTATCATATAAAGTCCAACATGATACACCTTAAAAAAAGACAAGACACTGAACATTTGTATTTCATGCATTCGCCCTAGTAACACTAAGCAAAATATATTTTAAGTCTTTGCCTTTATAATGCAAACAAATCCAAAGTAGCCAGACAAGTCATTGGATTGAGTAGACATATAAGTGTTTTCTCTTATAAATTTTTTCAAAATATAACAATTAAATTATTTTTAAAAATACTAGAAAGATTAAGGCCCAAGATATTCACTGAATCACTGATCTCATTTTAATATGCCATTTGAAAATTAAACATTTCATCATTCTTCTTTACTTAAACAATACTTCAAATTTTTAAAAATTCATGATTTCCATGTACCCTACTAATTCTTATGAACAAAAAGCATGTCATGGTTTTTGTATCTTTGCTTTAATAATGTCAGCTAAGGATATGTTTATTTGTTTGTTTGTAAAGGATGTTTACACACATTAGTAATAATCTTTGTGTTCTAAATAGGTATTAACTTGGCGGCATTTATCATCATAGTTTTTTCCTACGGAAGCATGTTTTACAGCGTTCATCAAAGCACCATAACAGCAACTGAAATAGGGAATCAAGTTACACAAGAGATGATCCTTGCCAAACGGTTTTTCTTTATTGTGTTTACTGATGCGTTATGCTGGATCCCCATTTTTGTACTGAAATTCCTTTCATTGCTTCAGATAGAAATACCAGGTACAACTTTTTTCTTCTTTCCATAAAGAAATAACGTATCTGTTTCTACAGTGTTCCTCTAAGAAAGAAAGTTAAGATTTTTAACACTAACTCATTTCAAGAATTGTAAGTTATATGTGCTTTAGGTTCCCTTCATCAATAAAATGTTTACTGGAAGCTGTTCAGTTCTTTCCATAAATGCCTAAAAGCATAACTACTATTGGAACCAAGGAACAATGACTCAAGTAAATTACACTCAGTGTGTTGAAATTCTGGTAATCCTATGCTTAAGGTGACCACAAGGAACCTAGGTCAAAATGATTATTAAATATTTATTTATTTCGGAAGGTAAGAAATTTTTCTTCCTGGAATACATAGCAATTCAAAGAACATTACCCCAGAGTATGTGAGGTGATAGAAGAAAACACAGTAACTCAGACATTCATACGACCGCGGTCATAGCAGCATCATTCACAATAGCCAAAAGGCGGGAAAAACCCAGGGTTCATCCATGGATGAAAGGATGAACAAAACATGTTATATACGCAAAATGTACTGCTATTCAGACTTAAAAAGGAAGGAAATTCTGAAACATGCTACAACATGGATGGACCTTGAAAACATGCTAAGTGAAATAAGCCAGTCACAGAAGAATAAATATTGAATGATTCCACTTCTAGGAAGTAACTAGAGGAGTCGAATTCATAGAGAAAGAAAGGTTGTAAATGGTGCAGTTAAGGGTTGGAAGGAGAAGGGAATAGGGAGTTACTAGGTGTGGAGTTTCACTTGGTCAAGATGAAAAAGTTCTGGAGATGCGGGGTGGCAATGGTTACACAATATGTGAAATGTACTTAATACACTTAAGGCTGATTAAAATGGTAAATGTTGTTATATGTACCTCACCACAATTTTAGAAATGTGCAAAATCCTGTTAATTGTATGTACAGTACAGTACATATTCATAGTTTTAAAAATTTATAAGTATAAATTTTTAATTTTGTCTTATTCCATGGTTGGTGATGATAGTATCTTACATTTTATAAGCAATGAAGAAAGATAGCATTAATTAAATTTTAATAAATATATGAGTAGTTGCAGATACATAACTACAGTTATTTTCTAAGATGTTAGTCAAAGGTGTTTTTATTGAAATAAATATTATAAATATTATAATGATTATAACATTAGTGAAAAGCCTAATTAATATTATAGTGAAAAGCCTAAAAATACATACCTATTTTTTAAAAATAAACGAAATAGTTGAAAAGAAATTTATTAAAGTATACATTCTGAGCAATACTATATGTACTATCTAGTATTTAAAACATTTCAAAGGTATGATTTAATACTAAACAAGTTTTTCCTAAAATGGAATCATATTAAAATATGTAACCACTTGAGGAAAAATGTTTCCACCTGATGGAATACTTTTCTGATGTGTTCTAGAAAAGCTATTTAGCAACAAACCCTGATTTTTTGAAGCAGCAACATTCTTCTCAAATACTGGCACCCTGGAAAGACATCCTGGAAACACAGACTGTCTTTAATTATGTGACATCAAATGGAAAAAAATAAAGACTCAAAAGGGGGTTGGGGTAGAAACAAGGAAAAGGGATTTCTATGACTAGCAAACATCCATAAATACGAAATCTATTTTTCCCTTCCAGGTACTATAACCTCTTGGGTAGTGATTTTTAT
Organism: Phyllostomus discolor; assembly: GCF_004126475.2. Taxonomy (NCBI): domain Eukaryota; kingdom Metazoa; phylum Chordata; class Mammalia; order Chiroptera; family Phyllostomidae; genus Phyllostomus; species Phyllostomus discolor. The sequence goes on along the minus strand of NC_040910.2, from coordinate 25,685,173 downwards.
TTTGCCTATCAACAGTGCTTTGAACCCAATTCTCTACACTCTGACCACAAGACCATTCAAAGAAATGATCCACCAGTTTTGGAATAACTACAGACAAAGAAGATCTATTGGCAGGAAAAGAAGTCAGAAAACACATGCTCCATCATTCATCTGGGTAGAAATGTGGCCACTGCAGGAGATGCCACCTAAGTTAATGAAGCCAGCTCTTTTCAGAGACTCCTATGAATTGTCACTAATTTCTCAATCAACCAGGCTCAATTCCTGTTCATAGCTGACTCTGAACTCCATTGGGGTGCTTCAAAATGGATTAGCCTAAAATGAATGCCACAAAATTAGTAATTTCTATTAATGGCTAAAATAAATTAGGGGAATCAATTATATTGATAATGTGTATACACTAGCACATATTTTGCATAGGAAATTTAAGAGAAATCTACTTCAAATTTATTCACTCTTTTTGCACTTCTTGAGTACCCTCTACGTGCATGGCACTGCAGTAAATTCCTGGAAGTAGTATAGAATGTTCTCAATGTTCAGTGTTAAACTGTGTTTACAAAATATACAAAGTCCACCTGCGGCTCTTAGTTTCAAGTAGAGCTTTGTCTGCCATGCATGTCAGCAAACATCAGAATCACGGACAGTTTGAACTAAGGAGTTAAGGTTTTGGAACACTCAATATAAAAGCATCAGAGAAAAAAATGTCTGATTGTTTGCAAAATACAGATATTCTGTTTTGAGAATTCATCTTAACTGTCTCAAGTCTCCATATACTTGAGAGTCGATATAATGTATTTATTGCTATGAACCCAATATAAACTCAAAACAGTACTTTTCTGCTACTTCCTGTCCAGTTTTCTTTTTTCTTTGAGAACTGCATATGGGGTTGGAAAAGGAGAAAGTGTTGATAAGGAGTGAATCAGAAAAGTTAGGATGAGGATAGACATTTAGATCAATGGAACAGAATTTGAGAATCCAAAAAGAAAACTTTCACATTTACAGTCAATTAATTTTCAACAAAATGCCAAGACAATCAAATGAAGAAAAAACAGTCTTTTCAGCACATGATGCTGGGACAACTCACATGTAAAAGAATGAAGTTTGACCCCTACCTTATACTGTATATAAAAATTAACTCAGCATAAATTAACAACCTAAATATAAGACATAAAACTCTTAGAGGAAGGCTCAGTCTTCAAGACCTTGGAGTTGGCAACTGATCCTTAGATATGACAGACAATAAAAGCATAAGCAACAAAAGGAAAAAATAAATTTCATCTAAATGAAAAATTTTTGTATATCAAGGGACATTATCAAAAAAGTGGAAAAAACTACCCACATAATGAAAGAAAATATTTAGAAATCATATATTTGAGAGGGCTTCTTTAAAGAACTCCTACAACTCAACAAAAAAGACAAGGAGCTGTATTACAAAAATGGGCAAAGGACTTGGACATTTCTCCAAAGATACACAAATGGCCAATAAGCACATGAAAAGATGCTCAACATTACAAATAACTAGGGAAATGCAAATCAAAACCACAACGAGATAACACATCACACTTACTAAGAGGGCCGTAATTTAAAAAATAACATGTTGGCAAGGATATGGAGATTAAAACCCCTTCCACATTGCTGGTTTGAAGGTGAAATGGTGCAGCCACCGTAGAAAAAAGGTTAGTGGTTCCTCAAAGGCTTATCACAGGATTACAATATGATCCAGCCATTTCAGGCCTGGGCATTACCCAGGAGTTGGAAACAGGCCTCAGACGGACACTTGCATGGAAATACCCATTTCGGCATTACTCACACTAGCCAAAAGATGGAGGAAAACCAACTGCCTATCAACTGATGAATAGATAAAATGCATACAATGGAATATTAGTCAGCCATAAAAAGGAATTAAGTTCTGACCCATGCTACATGATGAATGTGAAATAAACCAGAAAGGACAAATACTGTGTGATTCCCCTTGCATGAAATACCTAGTATGAGCAAATTCATAGAGACAAAAAGATTAGAGTTTGCTGGGGGAAGGAAGGTTGGAAGGGTGATACCTAGGAAGTGGAGAGTATCTTTTTGGGTGAAAGAAAAAGTTCTAAAATTGTTATATGGTGATGTATAAACAACTCTGCAATTATAGGAAAAACTATACATTTTAGACTGATGAATTTTATGGCATGGAAATTGTATCTCAATAAAGCAGTTACAAGGAAAAAGAAAGTAGAGCTAGAATGCACACATTCAGGAACCTAACTTCAGGAAGGAAAGGTCTTTACATACTTGTTTGCTCTAAAGAGAAAGCAGTTGTTATCAAGAGATGGATTTACCTTCTGTTTTGCACAGAAGCCAAACGAACATACTTTTGGCTCTATGAGCCAAACGGATCATACTTTTTTGCTAGTTATTCTTCTGGTCTCTGAGCTATAAGGGATTTTATGCTTTCATAAGTTGAAAACTTTAAAAAAATAAAATGTTTTCAGGTGGTTTTAAATATACCAGAAATGTCTGAAACATAAAAATACTGGAATCAAAAAATATTGAGTATATAGTTGTATAAATTTCTTTTGAAAATAATTTACCTGCAATATAACCCTATTAAAAATATGGGTTGCTTTGAGTCCCTTCTGTTCCTACTTGAAATGGTTCCAATTAGTCTTCTACATGAGAAATGTGACATACTTTCAATAAAAAGCAGAATACAGCCCTGGCTGGTGTGGCTCAGTGGATTGAGCATGGGCCTGTGAACCAAAGTGTCACCAGTTCAATTCCCAGTCAGGACACATGCCTGGGTTGGAGGCCATGTCCCCAGTAGGGAGTGTGCTAGAGACAACCACACATTGATGTTTCCCTCCCCCTCTTTTGCCCTCCCTACCCTTCTCTCTAAAAATAAAATCTTTTTTTAAAAAATCAGAATAGAAAGCTATTTTCTTTTTTAAAAAAAGATTTTATTTATTCACTTTTTAGAGAGAGGGTCAGGGAAGGAGAAAGAGAGAAACATCAATGTATGGTTGCCTTTTACACATCCCTGACCACTGGGGACCTGGCCCAAAACCCAGGCATGAGCCCTGATTGGGAATCCAACCAGCAACCCTTTGGTTCGCAGCCCACACTCAATCCACGGAGCTACACCAGCCAGGGCTAAAAAGTTAGTTTCTTAAGGTTTTATTTATTTTTAAAGAGAGGGAAGGAAGAGAGAAACATTGTTTAGTTGTCTTCTGCACATCCCCAACCTGTGACCTGGCCCAGAACCCAGGCATGTGCCCTGATAGGGAATAGAACCCACAATCTTCTGGTTCCCAGGCCAGCGCTCAATCCACTGAGCCCCACCAGCCAGAGCAAAAAAGCTACAATTCTGCTTGTAATATTCAATTCTCTAACTACTTAGACTATAATTTTTTAAAAGCCTACAAAAGTAGCCCTAGCTGGTGTAGCTCAGTGGCTTGAACACAGGCCTGCAAACCAAAGGATCGCACATTCAATTCCCAGTCAGGGCACATGCCTGGGTTCCAGGCCAAGTCCCCAGAATAGGGTGCATGAGAGACATCCACACATTGATGTTTCTCTCCCTCTCTTTCTCCTTCCCTTCCCCCTTCTCTCTAAAAAATAAGTGAATACAAACTTTTAAAAAAACAGCTTACAAAAGTAAAAGTACATTTAAATTATTTTCAAAGGTTATGTTAGGATTATTTATTAAAGAAGTATTACTGCTACTATTAAATAATGGAATGGAAAATTATTTTTCTTAAGCATATCTAGAAAAGAACTAAAGCAGTGATCATAAAGACAGGATAAAATATATTCCTACAAAAATTATGACTGTGACCTATGTCTGACAGTCTTAGAAATGCTGCGAATTTACAAAATATGCATATACTTCTAAAACTATCTTTTAGCATTGAAAATATTTTCAAATGCTTTTCTTGAAGCCATTTGGTTTCCTGTCTATTCAATTCATTCACTCTTCCATCCTTCCACCTCTCCAAAAAAGAGTAACCTCTATACAAACATAGATCTGAAGAAAATGTAGCCAAATGCTAACATTTATTAAATCTGTATGGTAGAAATGCACTGGTGTCCTTTAAATCATTCACCTATCCTGTTATGTTTGAAATACTTCAATAAAACATTTTAGAGTAATGGACCCAAAGAAATAGAAATAAAATTTGCTTTTAACAAGTTTATTTTTGTACATTTTAAAATTTCAATTTTCATGACACAGTAGGAAAATATTTTTCTAGTATCAAAATATGCAATTCTGTGGTACAGGTACATACTATATGTGTTATCTTTTTTTTTTTTAAGATTTTATTTATTTACTTGTAGAGGGAGGGGAAGGGAGGGAGAAAGAGAGGGTGAGAAACATCAATGTGTGAGAGATACATTGATCAGTTGCTTCTTCATGACCCCAGCTGGGGACATGGCCTGCAACCCAGGCATGTGCCCTGACTGGAAATGGAACAAGCGACCTTTCAGTTCTCAGGCCAGCGCTCAATCCACGAAGCCACATCAGCCAGGGCTGTACGTATTATCTTTAACTTAAAAAAATTATTCAAGAACTATGACCTAATAAGCTACACAAAACTATTCTTTGCCCATCCATTTGTTCCCTTTCATAGCCCCATTGTGGAGCTTTACAATACGGTTCTGTACACATCTCCATATCTAGAAAGAATTAAGATGCTGTATCAAAGATGTCCAGAGTTATATAGTAGAAAATTAATTGGCTTAATCATTGACACATGACACAAACCACTAGAGAGAGAGACAGAGACAGAGAAAGTAACAACATACAGAACAAATAGAACATTGTCAATAAAGTCAAATAACATGAAAATAATTACATCATTTAAATTTTTGCATTAAAAACAAAGTAACTTCTTTAAAATTATTATGTTTAGAATTTAGAATTATTGCTTACAAAGCTCCAAAAGCAACAGTACAGAACCATAATTATGATAAGGCACTTTACAGAGAGAAATCAAAGACCTAACAACATGAAATGTAAGAAATATTATCTACAGAAGCAGTTAACCTCAGAAATAAAAAGGGAAAAAATATGCATTCTTTCTGTACCTGTCTGTATTTTCTGAAGTAAAAAGCTTTTTTAAAAATTATCATAGAAGAGCAAAAAATAATTATTATATATTTTAAAAAGCTGTCATCAGTTAAAGTTCAAATCCGTGTAAATATTTGACTACAAATTTTTTTGAGAAACAATTATAACCTTCTTACTAAAAACAGGGAGAAAAAAATAGATTTTAATTATGTTGTCAACTCTTTTATCCAACCAACTTAGAGTGATTATGAGATACTGTTCTAGGTGCTGGGGATATGGGAGTAAGATACAATGTTCAGTTCTAGAGAACTTAGCCTAATGGAGCTGGATCTAACATTATAAAATGAAGCTGAACTTCAAACTCGGTCATACTTGGCATCTTCTTGCAAATCAAATAGAATAATGTTCTACCTAGTTTGCTATTAGGAACACTGTGGAATTGTCATCTACTGATGAAATTAACTTTCATGAAAGATTCTATAAAAGTTTAGACAGACTGTATTTAAGTTAAACAAATAGCCAGCATCAAAAACAACAACAGTAACCTGCTTTCACAGATTACTTTATTATTTATTTCAAGTAAATAAAACCAAGGAAAATTTCATTTTGAATATACAGAACTACTGGAGATTTTACTATACCTATGGTACATGTGCAAATATCATAAATGAGGAAGCAGGAGTTGTTTCACAGCCAATTCAGTTGTCAGGCTTCAGAGAATCATAGCCTTCTTTCAAGAGATCCCGCCATCTTTTAAGGAAGCGTGCATTTTCTGTACATTTGAAGGCAAGCTCTTCCACCTGAGCTGATACTGCAGATGTGGCTTCAAGAACTTTGGTTAGTGAAAATGCTGCCTGAAATTTTTAAAAAAGACAAACAATAGAATTTATTCATTAAACCCTCATCTCATTTTATAGTCTAAAAATAGCTTAAAACCTTAACTCCAATGCTGAAGTTATTTTCTTTAAAAGTAAAAAAACCTGCAGACTAAAACAGCAGCTCTTTCAGGGAAACTAAAATATTCTTTCATATGAAGTAAGCTAGAAAAATACCCATTATGTATGAGACATGACAAGTTGGTATTTTTTTTTTATTTGAAAACACACTGGAGTCTCTTTTGGCTCAACAAGGTTACTTGGACCCCTTGACACTTAGTACCAGAAGTATCTCAAGGACTTCCTAAGAAATTCTTACTGATATTTGGGTAACAATGGCATCGTTCCATCCCTCTACCTGTGAACACTTTAGACCATGAAAGTGTATAGACCAAAGAACAGATACTCTTAATCTGACAAATAAATCCAACATAATCAAAACACATGCAGAAAATACCGAACTTTTAGGGGGAAACTCACTTCTTGAATTAAATGTTTTTTTTCTACGATATAAAATAACACTTCCCAGATAACACATCTGCACTCATTCTACATATTCACTTGAAACCAGTCTTGTTCAGCAAAAATAGCTGTATCAGCACTTTGTGCATTTTTGTAAAAAACAAATATTTGATCCATGAGATGATCGAGTTCATTCCCCAGTTTCCAATTTATTCCACAAAGTTCTCCCAGGAGGATTACACCCTAAATACCTCATTCACCTGACCCACTCAAGCGTCCTTAAATACTGAAACTATGCCCATGCACCCCCCCACCCCCGCTCCCTCTGATGGTGTCTGTGTTAGGGTTGCAGCTTTTGTGCGCGTGCGCGTGTTATTTTCTGGAAATTCGAGATTCAACAGAAACCAATGGCCCACGCATTCTAGCAATCAGAGGGAGTAATCTTTGTCTAAGCCGTTAAAGAAACCAATCTGGACTACAGGGGCGGGGACTAACCCCTCCAAACTCGGTCCAGAGAAAAGAATGCCTGAAATAGACATTAGCATTGTCAGCTGGCTCTGGGCAGGTGGCCAACTAGAACAGCGGGCTCTTGAGCCCCACAGAGAGAAAAATCACAGCCTGATCCCAAGCATCCACAGAGGGAAAGAAGGGAGGATAACAGGGCGGACAGAGGCAGCACAAATCCTTGCAGCAGAGCTGCGTGGTTTCGGGTTACAGGGATGATTGAAACCAGGAGAAGCAAAAAGACTGAGTCAGGGGGCGGGTGGAGGAATAACCCCTAATTCCTCAACACTAAGTCTAAAGGCGGAATCCTCAGGGGGCAGAAGGAAGAGATGCGCCAGCCTGGGTGTACGGAATCCCAGTCCCTCCCTCCCCGGCCCCGCCGCGGTCCATCTTTCAACAGGAGCCAGTGGGGACGCTGCCCCGGGACCTGTAGGGCGACACTCACGTCTCCGATCTGCAACTCCACTTCCTCCAGCGGGTCCACTGTTTGGCCGCTACCCTTGCTCGGAATACGCCAGTCCAAACTCACTGGGACGCTGGGGGAAGATGTTGAAGAGGCGTCTGAAGACGAGGGAGAGAAGGAAGGCGGCGGGGTCTGCGAAGAAACCCGCACCTCTTCAGGATCTGCCATGGAGAAGGGCAGAGACTGCAGAACCCGAACTTGGCAGAACCGACACCAACTGTCTTTCAACCGCTCGCGCCCTAAACCCTGAGGCCCCGCCCCTCCCACCCGAAATCCTGCCCATTCCCCGTGTGGGTGTCCACCGAATACCGCAAAGATGGTTCTTTTTTTCCCGGACAGCCAATCGGATGTCAGTCAATTCACCCTTCGCAGGGCAGCTCACTGCTCCTGCGCAAAGCTCTATAGAGACTTCTGGAAGAAAACTACAACTTCCAGAATGCTATACGCATCGCTGCGCGTTGATCTATGGCACTTGTGAGACCAAGGCGCAGACTCAATTGACAACCTGAAGCCGTGGGCCACGCTGGGACTTGGAGTCCCTGTTCTCCTTTTTTTTTTTTTTTACTTCGGAACAAAGAAGACTCGGCTGGCCATTGCGTCATGCGTGGCGCCGGCGCAGAACGAGAAAGGGGCGGGAACGCCGAAAACCAAAGCTGTCTGCTGAGCAGAGAGACAAACTTCAGCTGAGGGGTTGGTGCTTCCCGGCAGGTAATGGCGCCCCCTGAGGCCTAGAGGTCCAGCGCCTGCAGCGAGTCACTGGCAGTCCTTCCGCTGTGTCCGACGAGAGTCCTGCTTACGGTGAACATGTTGGTGCCGCCAGCCAGGCTGTCCCGCCCCGGTGAGAGCGAATTTCGGGAGGGGAATACGTGCAGAAAGGTCGAGTAGCTAGGGAAGAACGGACAGGGTCACACCTGGGGACTGTAGGCACCTCTCTCCTCCCAAGTCTCCTTTCGTCGGCTTTCTCAGGCTAAACTAGGACAAAGGTCACGCTGTCTGCGCCAGGTGGCGGACCCTAGGTTCTTTCAGCGGTTCTCCGAGTCGGAAGAATTGACAAGTAGGCTAAAGGTCATGAGCCGGGGAAACTTATCAACATGGTCCCCCTGAGCACTCCTGAACTGAATCGTCCCAAATTCTGGTCCTGACCCTATCCCAAAGCTCAGGTGTTACCTGTTGCATTGTTGGAAATAGATATACACAGGATTTTTCCCCTTCGTCTTGACCTGAGTTGCGTCTTTGTCGCCATCCTAGACTATTTTCAAGAATTTGAAGTCTGATCTGTCACATCATGGTTGACATTTATATTCTGTTTGAAGTCTGATCTGTTACATCATGATTAACATTCATATTCTAAGTCACAAAATTATATCCAGAGCCAGGAATATTTCTACATTGTCTTAACATTAACTCCAGGAGCTTATCATGTTATGGGTGCTCCTAGAACCATCACGATGACTCGTGAAAATACCATATTACCTCTCCTTTCACTAAAAAAAAAAAAAAAAAAAAGGTAGAATGATGCATTTGGATGGTGTGGATGGTGGTTAGTTTTGTTTTACTTAAAAACAAAAAAAAATTAAAAGAAGAATTTCACAACAGAATCTTAATTCTCTTACAACTGGTTTAATTTTGTTTATCTTAGTTTATTAAGTTAATTTTCAGTTATGTAGTAAACAAATATATCTATTGCAAATTCAAGGACGTTCTTACGTGAATTTCACTGAAGTGGAATTTTGTCAAATTTGGTCATCATATATTAAATAAGTAGAATTTTGTTTCAAGTTCCTGTTTCTCCTGCATGTATTACAACACCTAATGTGTAGATGTATCTATCTATATATACATACACACAAACACACACACACACACACACACACACACATTGGAATATCAAAGTACTCGGATGCTGTCTGTCCTGCCTAATTTAGTTGAAGTAAATCTTGAGACAAGTGCTAACAAAATTCCACCAAAATTGGCATTTCCAATTTCTTTGGATGCTTAAACCATTGCCATTTTCATAGCCTAGTGTTAGAACTACTGGAAACAGGGAAGGGTGCAAATGCACTGTCAGTGTGACTTTGATAGGGTGATATTATGAGCTCAATGGACTTTTGACTTCACTTCTCTAGGAAAATTCAGCCAAGGTGCCTAAGTGTACACATCTTTAAAGTGAAATATCAGATTTTTTTTCAGAAAATGAATAAAGGTCATGACTTTTTTTTTACCCCCTGATAACATAAGATGTTCAGTGTTTTTTCATATGCTTATTTTCTGTCTGTATATCCGTATTTCTTTGGTGAGTTGTCAGTTCAGATCTTTTGCCCACTTTTTTAGTTGTTTTCTTTTTGAATTTTATGAGTTCTTTGGATATTTTGAATGCTAGCCCTTTAGCAGCTATGTGTTTTGCAGATACTTTCTTCCACTCTATGAATTTATCTTTTCTTTCCCTTATGTTCGTCTTTAAAAAAAAAAGATTTTATTTATTTATTTTTAGAGAGGGAAGGGAGGTAGAAAGAGAGAGAGAAACATCAATGTGCGGTTGCTGGGAGCTGTGGCCTGCAACCCAGGCATGTGCACTGACTGGGAATCGAACCTGCGATGCTTTGGTTTGCAGCCCACGCTCAATCCACTGAGCTACACCAGCCAGGGTTTATGTTCGTCTTTTAATGCTTCTGATTTATAACTCAGCTTGCATTTACACAGAGAATGACAGTTAAAAACAAAATGCGTTAACCTATTTTGTAATACCATGAGTGAATTATAAACAGGTATGCTAATAACAGAAAGTGTAAAAAGGATGGTCTGATATTCAGCCAACAAGTATTTATACCTGTAAGTATATGCTAAGACTGGGACTTACCATATTTTTGGACTATAAGACACAACCCCCAAATTTGGGAGGAAAATGGGGATGCATCTTATAGTCCAAATGTCACTTACCTGGCTCGCTGTGGGGGTGGGAGGCTGTGGGGTGTGATCACAGGTTATTAAATATTTTATCACGTTTTACTTCAAAAAATTTTTTTTCTATTTTTCTCCTCTAAAACCTGTGTGTGTTTTATGGTCCAGTGGGCCTGATAGTCCCAAAAATAGGGTATCCCACAACAAGGAAAAGACAAATACTTAAGAACTATGTTATCTATTGATAGCATATAGACAACTAAGCAAGACATTTATATTTATATCATTTTTAATCATATAGATATTTTGGCTTTTTAGTTAAATGATTTAATGATTTTTGAAATTTTTACCATAACCTTTCCAATCTAAGACTCTAAAAAAAAATTACCAGTGGTTTCATTATAATCTTTTGTATGTGACTCTAAATGGTCCTTTTTTTATAACAGTTTTATTGAGATATATTACATATCATACAGTTCACACCAGCTAAAGTGTATAATTCAATGGCTTTTAGTAAATTCACAGAGTTGTGCAACCATTACCACAGTCCATTTTGGAACATTTTCATCACCCGGAGTAGAAACTCTATACCCATTAGCAGTCACTCCCAACCCCTTCGGTGCCACACAACAACTAATCAACTTCCTGTCTCTGTAAATGAGTCTATTCTGGATATTTCATATGCATGGACTCATATAATATGTGTTTTTTTGTGGCTGGCTTCCCTCACTTAGCATAATGTTTTCAAGGTTCATCCATGTTGTAGCATATATCACTACTTAATTTCTTTTTATTGCTGAATGATATTCCATTGTATGGATATATCACTTTATTTATCAATTCACTAGTGGACATTTGAGTTGTTTTCACTTTTTGACTGTTATGAATAATGCAACTATCAATATTTGTATAAAGTTTTTATGTAGACATATGTTTTTATTTATTTTAGGTATATACTTAGGAGTGAGTCAGATAGGAACTCTCTGTTTCACAGTTTAAGGAACTGCCGGTCTGTTTTCCAAAGTGGCTGACCATTTAACATTCCCACCAGCAGTACATGAGGTTTCCAGTTTTTCCACATGCTCATTATCACTTTTTATTATCTACCTTATTGACTATAACTGCCCTAGTGGATATAAAGTGGTATCTTATTATGGTTTTTATTTGTATTTCCCTGATGGTTAATGATGTTGAACATCTTTTCATGTATTTATTGACTACTTATATACCTCCTTTGGAACAATGTCTATTTAGAATCTTTGGCTGATTTAATTGTTTTTTATTATTATTAGAAATAATTTATTTAGATATGCTAGATATATGTCCTTTATCATATATATGATTTGCAAATATTTTCTCCCATTTCATGGGTTATCTTTTTACTTTCTTGGTGGTAACCTTTGAAGCACAAAAAGTTTTAGTTTTGATGAAGTACAACTTACCTATTTTTTATTGATTCTGCTTTTGGTGGCATAGCTAAGAAATCATTGTTCTAAGGTCACAAAAATAATTGTATAGTTTTAGCTCTTATATTTGGGCCTTTGACCCTTTTCGTTAACTTTGTATCATAAGCTTTATTTTTTCATTTTTTATTTTGAAATAATTTTAGATGTGCAGGAGAGTTGAAAAGATAGCACAGAGTTTCCATATACCCTTTGCTCAGATTAACTTCTTACATAACTATAGTATAATTATCAAAACTAAGAAAGTAACGTTGATACAATGCCAGTAACTAACCTACAGACTTTATTCAAATTTCCTTTTTCCATTCCAGGATCCAATCCAGGGCACCACATTGCTTTTAGTTGTCATATCTCCTCCTCAGTCTACTTCAGTGTGGCAGTTTCTCTTCTTTTCTTGTCTCTCTTGACCTTGACACTTTCCATATGGACTGGCCAGGCATTTTGTGGAATGACTCTCAATCTGAGTTTGTCATGATTTCTCATGATTAGACTGAGGTTATAGATTTGGTAGAAGTATACCACAGAGACAAAGAGCCCTTCTCATGTAACCATATCAGGAGTATGTGACACCAGTATGTCTTATTGCTGGCAGTATTAAACTCAATCACTTGTTTAAAGTATCTGCCATATTTCTCCACTGGAAAGTTAATATTCTTCTTTTCCCATACACTACTAGTTGGAAGTGAGTCACTAAGTGTAGCCCACACTCAAAAGCAGAAGTCAAATAATTTGTCAATATATCACCATTATCTTTTATACCTTACCTTTCTCTGTTAGAATCATTGGTCAAATGGAATTCATTTTTGATATAAGGAAAGAGGTATGCTTTTTTTGAAATGACTTTCCACCTGTGTCTGCACCACTTAATGAGTAACCATCTCTTCTCCCTGATTTGAAATGACATTTTTGCCATATACCAAATCCATATGTTATTCTGTTTCTAAACTCTTTATTCTGTTTCTTTGATTATTCTGTTCCTTGTCCCATAACAGACTTTTAATTATTGTAGTTCCATATATAAGTTTTTATATCTTTCAGGGCTAGTCCCAAAGGAGGAGTTTTTGTCCTTTTTTTAATGATGGAAAGGATTATCGAGGAGAAGAATGCCAGAGAAGGGAGTCAGAAATTGGGAACATCAACGAGGGAAGGGTATCAGGTGGAAGAATGTCCCTAGGAAGATGGGAGGGATAAGCCTTCATATCCAAGTGGAAGGATTAATCTAAGAGAAGAGAAAAGTCATCTCTTATATTATAACCTGAGAGAATGAGCACAGGATGGACGCAAATACAGATTACATTAGAGTTTGTTGCCAACATATTGAGAAAGTTCCCACCTAATTGCTTCTGTCTTTCTGTGAGGTTTGATGTGCTAGGTTATCTGCTCCAGGTAAGAGAGGAAGGAGGTAGAGTTGAAGGTTTAAGGATAGCAGAAGTTTAATGAACATTCTTGCAGATCGATCTTTTCACACTTTTGTTTATGTCTGTAAAATTTTATTTGCTAACTCAGATTGTATATAGATAGATAGATATAGATACATACATATGCTTTCAAAAAATATTGCCATATATGAGAATTAACCTAATAAAAAGTGTTGATCATAAAACTCAGTTTGCCCATATTGTCCTAACATACTCATTAATATTACCCCTATTACTCTCAAAAGTATCTAAGTTTGAATTATAAATTATATGGTCATCCTATTTATAGGTTAAGCTTGACATGAGCTAAACTGAACAAATTAGTTTACTAGGTACTTTTAAAATATTATAATTTGAACACATTGCTTTATGAGAAAAGGCTAATTAAACAGTTCATCTAGGAAAGAGTATAGTCTATTTCAGTTCGTGTCACAGCTAACAGCTCTGCAGCGTAGACCTAACTATTCACTGAATGTCTGCAGTTTTGATGTGGTCAGACAATAAACAAGTTTCCAAATATAAGGCATCCTGTGTAATACAATTTTAGGTCATGAAGGTACCTTCAGGATCATCTGTGATTGTTCACTTTTCGGATGAGGAAACAAATGAAGTGATTTGTTAAGGTCTTAGGGTTAATTAACAGAAAACTAACGTGAAACCAGCTCTGATCCCCAATCCTATTTTTTTTTTAATATTTGCTCAGTCAACTGTGAGGAAAATGAATTTAAAAATAATAATAATCTTCACATTTTTTGTGCAGCATATCAGTGCTTTCATGCCTTAAAAATTAGGAAACAGTATCTACCTCTGTGTGCTAGAAGATGGGCTTCAACTTCTGTTGTACCTCGCATTACTACCCACTACACCATTTATCCCCGGGATAAGGACAAACGATGGGAAGGTAAGTAATAATTTGTGTAAAATTGTTGAGACTCTATAAATACTCTCATTTTATAAAGGGAAAATGATGGTATCTTTATAGATAGTATCTCTATAAAGATAATGATACTAATGACAGTACCCATAAAGATACTATCATTTTCTAAAGGGAAATATTTTTCATAATAGTGTAAAATCATCCAATACAGATTTTAAAAATCTATTATAATACATATTAACATTTAGAAGAAGAAATATTTGCTAAATTTATAATACAGTAATATATCTCAAAGCCAAAAGTTGGTTGATGAAAGCTAAAAGAAGACTTGCACTGGAACAGAAGACAACATCCAACTAATACAATGATACACCTAGTGCAATTCTCAGTAAAAGCAGAGGGGCAATTTCTATAAATAATGTCTAACACATAGTGGGTATATAAGCCAGCATGTGATTTTAACAGGTCATATTCATCCCAGACTTTTATGTACTTTTTTAAATTTTGTTTTTTCCTCCCAGGAGTGAACATGGAGAGGTTTGCAGAAGAAGCGGATGTAGTGATAGTTGGTGCGGGCCCGGCAGGGCTCTCTGCTGCTGTTCGGCTAAAGCAGTTGGCTGCTCAACATGAAAAGGACATCCGTGTGTGTCTGGTGGAGAAAGCTGCTCAAATAGGAGCTCATACTCTCTCAGGGGCTTGCCTTGACCCACGTGCTTTTGAAGAACTGTTCCCAGACTGGAAGGAGAAAGGAGTATGAAAAATTGTTTTTTATGAAAAGTCTAATCTTTATTGTATCTTTATTTCCAAGTTACTGGAATATAAGAAATGTTTTTATGTAATTCTGTTTTTTAAAGGATAATGACTTTTTTTATTTATAAAGGGCAAAAATATATTAAATCATATCAAATATAGTTATAATTTTAAGATATTAACTTATATTTTTATATAGTGCCTTCTGTGTGTTGCTTTTATGTACTGGATTTATAAGAAGGCATTATCTTGAGAAGATCTTTCAATATTTGTGCCAAATGGAATACAGTATTTTGATTTTAAAGTTGTTTTCTAACATTCTCCATAGGTGTTTATATCACTGTTCCTAATAAAGTGTAATCTAAATTTCCTGGGACATTGCAATATCTAACGCCAAGGAGGATAATCTTATCTAATCTTCTAAAGCAGTAAATCATGGTCACCCATAACCTAAGCAGAAAAGGCACTGGTATGATACGCAGAGAATTGAATGCCAGTTTGATTCCCAGTCATGGCACATGCCTGGGTTGCGGGCCAGATCCCTGGTGGGGACCAAGAGGCAACCACATGCTGATATTGCTCTTGTAATTTGTGTGACCTTGGTTAAAATTTTACACTATATGTATTTCAGTTTTTCTTATGTAAGATGGGTTATATTATAGCAATTCTACCATTCAAGTTAGATTATTTCGTATCTGTGAATATACTTCGTAAAGATAAAACATTGTGTAAATATTTCTGTATTCTTTTCATATGGAGTAAATTCCAAAAATTTTATCTCTACTGTTCTTTCTAAAATATCAAGCTCCTTTAAACTTGAAATACTTGAATTATGCCTCATTAACTTTCTCCTTTTAATATTAGATTGGAAATAGATATAATTAAATGATTATTGATATACTATCAATTCTAATAGAAAAACTTTTTACAGCAAAACCCTATATAGCTAGCAGAAACAATTCATTACATACATGTTAACTGTCCTTATCCAAGGGAGAAATAAAACTTGTCTTCTCTTTTCCTCAAGCAGGAAGTTACAGCTTGGAGTGTGCTCCTAAGCTAAACTCCCTCAGACAGGGAGACAGGGAGCCATCCTCCTTGACATTCACTCTTCAAAGATGACTCCGAAGTCCCCCAAAAAGACATTCCTGGGATGCAAAACTGGCTTATTTAGGTTTTAAAAAGATTACCATACATTTCAAAGAGACAAAGAAAGGATTTATAGTCTAATTTTTCTAAAGAAAATGATGAAAGAAAATTGAAAATGTACTTTTTGATACAGTTTTTAAAAAATTATTTGTATTTACCTTTACAAATATGAACCTCCTTTTCTTATTTTATCTCTAGGCTCCACTTAACACTCCTGTAACAGAAGATAGGTTTGGGATTTTAACAGAGAAATATAGAATTCCTGTGCCAATTCTTCCAGGTAAGCTATGATATAGAATCATAGAATTCTACAGCTGGAAGGAACTACACTTCATCTGGTAAAATCCCTTTCTTTTACAGATGAGAAAGCTGAAGCCCAGATGTTTGTAGGACATACCTACAGTCATACAGTTAGCCTATGGGAAAGCAGGGCTAGAATCCAGTTCTTTAGTCTTCCACTAGAAAAACTGAGATAGCCTTGTAAACCAACTTGGGACTTTTTTTCCTCACCCAAGAACATGTTTATTGATTTTAGAGCATGGGGAAAGGGGAGAGAAAGAGAAACGTCAATCAGTTGCTTCCCATATGCACCCCGATGGGGGATCAAACCTGCAACCTTTTGGCACAGAGGACATTGCTCCAACCAACAGACCCACCTGACCAGGACCCAACTAGGAATTTTTGATTTAATGCTGTAATGTTTTTAATGTAATAATTAGAACTCTAGACCAAAATTATAGAACATAAATTGAAATTGTAACCATAAGAAAATGTGTATATTTTTTTCAGAAGTTATACATTGGCCCTGGCTGGTGTGGCTCAGTGGATTGAGTGTGGCCTGCAAACCAAAGGGTCACCAGTTTGATTCCCAGTCATGGCACATGCCTGGGTAGCGGGCCAGATCCCTGGTGGGGATAGAGTGAGAGGCAACCACACACTGATGTTTCTCTCCCTCTCTTTCTCCTTCCCTTCCCCTGTCTAAAAATAAATAAATATCTTTAAAAAAGAAATTATACATTGATTAGAATTTTTAATTAAGTATTTATGTTTTGAGATTTATGTTATTTATGCTTTAAGTTGAGTATTTATGTTTTGGGGATTTTTTATCAATAAAAAGTCAGATTTATAAATTAAGCATTTATTTGTAGGTCTTCCAATGAATAATCATGGCAATTACATTGTACGCTTGGGACATTTAGTAAGCTGGATGGGAGAGCAAGCAGAAGCCCTTGGTGTTGAAGTATACCCTGGTTATGCTGCTGCTGAGGTCTGTATAGTTTTGTTTAGTTTTAATCATAGAAAGTAATCTGTTTTTCTTTTCAATATAAGCCAAGAATGGTACGAGGTAAAGAAGTAAATATTTTAGAAAAGCCACAAGATTTTAGAATTGCAAGGTTCCTTTAAGAAGCAATCTTAAAAAGATCTGCATAACCCAGAATACTTAATTCCTTATGTTGTACCCATGTCAAGTGATGGTCCAACTTATGATTGAACCCCATTAGGGATGAAAAGATTTCTGTCTTTCCATGTGGTAATGAATTGTTGGTAATGCTCTCTTATGTTGATTAGAAAGTTATTTAATATTTTATGTAGAACAAATCTGTGCCCTCTTCCAATAGGAATGAAACCTTTCATTTATAATTATACCCTGCTCTCTCTTCTTCCTTACCTTTACTCTTATATTTTTTCTTTCCCAAGTTAAATATTCTCAAATATTCTCTTTCAGTCATTGTGTTACATAGTTGGAGTTCCTTCACTATTCTCATTGCCCTCCTCTGAAGATGTTTCCCTTTTGTCACCCGTAAGAAGGCACCCAGAAGGGATACACTGCTTCAGGCCTAGCATAGAGAAGCTATTATCTTCATTCGAGAAAATGTCCTTCTGTTAATTCACTCGAAATAACTCTTTTGGCAACCATAGCATGCTGTTGATTTTCACTAAGTATTATTGGGGAAATTATTAAAAATAAAGTCTGCCAACTCAAAAAAATCACCTCTACAAATTATAAAAACAATCTTATTCTTTTTGTGTGTTAAGAATTTATTTTTAAAAATATTTTATTGTTTATACTCTTACTTTTGTCCCAATTTTTTCTCCCTTTGCCCTCCCTCCACCCAGCCTGCCCCCCCACCACCACCTCCCACAGGTAATCCCCACACCATTGTCCATGTCCACAGATAAAGCATCTGTGTTCTTTGGCTAATCCTTTCACCTTCTTTCATTCAGTCCCCGCCTCCCGGCTCCTCTCTTACAGCTGTCAGAGTGTTCCATGTTTTTATGCCTCTGATTCTGTTTTGCTTATTAATTTATTTTGTTCATTAGATTATCACTTATAATGGGATCATATGGTATTTGTGTTTCACTGACTGCTTATTTCACTTAGCATAATCGTCAGTTTTATTCTTGAATAAGTATTAACCCAAGATTGCAGTGCATGTCACTGGCAGCCTGCTAAGGAGATTGCCAATACAGAAAGAAATCTCATCCTTTTATATAGCCACATAGATATAATTTGTTACATACATGTTGTCTGTACCCAAAGGAAAAATATCTTGGGACAGGCAGGAAGTTACAACCTGGAGCCAAGCACCTGTCCAGACGTCCACAGAGACAGGAAGACAGAACATCCTCTTTGATATTCACATTCAAACATGTCTCCTAGGCTCCCAAGAAACGCCTTTGTGAGATGCACATCTGGCAGGGACCTTATTTAGCTTTTTAAAAGACTCACATATATCTCAGACAGTTAAGTTTTCTAAAGGATTTGGTGAAAGAATCTTGATTGGAAGAGAAGCTCTTTTTATTTTGGTACCAGAGAAAATTCAGAATAACTTCATATTTGTTTTTACCCTTACAGTATATAAGTCAAATAAAAACACTTAGGCCATTGTTGCTCAGTTTTTTGCAGCACCATCTTGTAACTGGAAGAAAGGTTGCAGGTTCGATCCTCAGGGCACATACCTGGGTTGTGGGTTCAATCACCAGTCCAGGCGCATAAGGGAGGTAACCAATCGTTGTGTCTCTCTTGCATCGATGTTTCTCTCTCCCCCTTGTTCTCTCCCTTTCTCTCTCTCAAAAAGCAATGAAAATGTGCCCTCGGGTGAGAATTTAAAAACTTAAAAAAGACAAAACAAAACCCATTTGGGTTTCTGCATTATCCTTGCCACTAATTTGTTTTCCCAACCCATATATGTGCATTTGGTGTTTTGGGCCCAAGTCTGGGTCTTTGTATTTCTCCTGGTTAAAATGTTCTTAGGATCAGTGTCAAAAATACAAATAGGTGGTTTGTAGAATCAGTGATTTTTACTTTTTGAGTACACACACACTTACTCATACTCTCTTGTACCTCCTCTTTTCCTCATTCCCTTAAAAATCATTATCAGTAGATTAATGATGTCAGTTTTTGGTATGCTCTGAGCCAGACTTCAGTTCTAGTTCATAGGTACATTCTGTTTTCAAAGTATCAAATAAAATGTTTATATCCTTTTTTTTATATCCATTGCTGTTAATTCTTGTTGTACCTTTCCACTCCTATGCTTTCTGTTGTGTCATTGTAGTGTACATTTTGTACTGTCCTGTCCAAAGCACATTCTTCTCCAGAGAGGAAGCAAACAGTAACATTTCTCATCCTCAGAAGTATACTTTTGACCCTTTTTTCTGCTTTCTTTCCCTTTTTTCTTGCTTCAGAAATAAACTTTAATCACCTCTGGGCTTTCTTCAACCTCTGTTTTGTTGTTACATCTTGTTTGACGGGTCTTTTTTGGGGGGTGATCGTAGCTCATTTGGGACAGAGGGTTTCCTGACACTATTCTCCTTCCATCCACGCTGATGGTGCCCATGTGTTACAGGCTTTGAATTTAGGTTCCGTACACATGTTCGTGACACCTGAGCTCTTCACACAGGTTTGGGTTTTATCTTACTGGTGTTTTAGTGACTCTCAAGTAGCATCGCAATTTTCTTTCTAATCACAGTTGGCGCATTTCTTTGATTTCCAACCGTTTTATACTCTAAAAGTGGGTAGCTTAGAAACATGTTTCCTTTTGCCTAAGCATTTTAAAGCCTGTATGTCTATAATCTAGAGAACATGTTCATGTTCATTTTCTAAAAAATATAAGGCTATTTATTGTTTTCTTTTCCAGGTTATGAATCCTAAGGTGATAATGAAATGTTTTTATTTCAGATCCTTTTTCACGAAGACGGCAGTGTGAAAGGGATTGCCACTAATGACGTAGGGGTACAAAAGGATGGTGCACCAAAGGCGAGTGTTTTAATAGTTATGTGCTCCACAAACTGACAGATTCAAAACACAGATTTAAACTTAATAATTTAGTCTGCATACAAACTGCATGTTAAGTGTACATTAGAATATACTTATTAATTTGGAATTTTCTCTCATTAGGAAAATACTCATACATGTATGTATATATATGATATGACTAATCACTGTACCGTAAAAAAACAGAAGTTACCAATTAACATATGAAAGATGTTCAAATCTTCTAATAACCAAAGATATTAAATTAAGGAGAGTTGGGAGGGATAGGGGCCAGAAACTGTGCAGAAAAGAAAAAAGAAACACACACAGAGATGTTAGGTTAATTATAATGAAATAATTCTCACTATTTAGACTGAAACTATTTAACTCCAAGGATATTCATCTAAGCAGTACTTATAATAGTAAAAGAGTGGAACAACCTGAATGTCCAGCTATTGAGAATTGATTGAAAAAAATAGGGGAATCTATTCAAGCCTTAAAAATGAATGCTTTATTTGATATATATTGCCTTAGGCAAATCACTTTATGATGTGATATGAAAACAATCATAAAAGTTTGCCAGTATAAACCTACTTTGTATGAATGACTCATACACACATATAATACATGAAAATATGTGAATAGAGAAATATCAGGAAAGGCATATTCCATGACACTTTTCTGATTATTCTGTATTTCTTTACTCAGTAACTTTATTGAGTTTCTATCATATGCCAGACACAAGTGCAAAATACAGAGAGCAGAAGAGAGAAATAAGACTTGAACTGTAGCTTTTTTCCCCTCCTGGAAAAAACATTTCAGTTTTATTATACACATTCAGTAATAGAAAGCAGGTAAAAGTAAAGTAAAATGAACAAGTAGCTGAAGAATATATTTAGTATGATCCTATTTGTGTTAGAAGATATAGGTAGGCTCTGTTTTTTATTCATGGAAATTTTCTGACCTGAAAATCTTACAACAAAGCCATTAATACTGTTTTTTGTTTTAAATGATTGGACTGGAAAATGAGGAATAGTGGAGAAATGGCTTTTCGTTTTTCTCTTCATTTGTAGATAATCTTTTTTTAGCATAAGCATGCTTTATTGGCTGTCTTAATTCTTACAAACTTAATCATTCAATCAAGTACTTTTGAAGTAAAAAATAAAAATATAACAAAGACACAAAATATATTGTTAAATTTAAATTAGATTTCACTCATAACAGCACTTAGCTTTATTTCTAATATATTTTCATTGTCTTTTCTACACCTGAATTACAGTGCAATTCAAAACTGACCAGAATGTGAATATTTTTTAAATTGTCAAATGTTTGCAGTTTAACATTTTTATTTTTTAGACAACATTTGAGAGAGGACTAGAACTACATGCCAAAGTTACAATTTTTGCAGAGGGTTGCCATGGACATCTAGCCAAGCAGTTGTATAAGAAGTTTGATTTGAGGGCCAGTTGTGATCCCCAAACCTATGGAATTGGACTGAAGGAGGTATTCTGGTTTGTTTTTGTAAATTGAATGTTGAAAGGCGGAGCTTTAAGTTAATTTGTATTACAATGTATTTATAATGTTGATTTAATTTTACAGTTATACTTCCCATTGACTCGAAATGTTCATTATGACTAAGAATATTTGAGATATTTTTCAAAGGGCTATAAAATATATACTAACCAAAATTTATTAGTATCTAAATTATATGTACATGTTATAATTGGTTGATCAGATATTTCTGAAAGAAGTATTAAACTTGAAAATATTTGTAACATTGATTTTTTTTCATATGCTGTTAATTCATATGCTCGTTGTAGGATGACCACATCATACAAGAATTTTTTATTCATGTATGGAACTTCCTCAGAAAACTAAAACTGGATCTGCCTTTTGACCTAGCAATTCCACTGCTGGGACTATATCCTAAGAACATTAAAACACCAATCCGAAAGAACCTTTGCACCCCAATGTTCATAGCAGCACAATTTACAATATCTAGGTGCTGGAAGCAACCTAGATGCCCATGAGTAAATGACTGGATCAAAAAACTATGGTACATTTACACAATGGAATTCTATGCAGCAGAAAGAAAGAAGAAGCTCCTACCCTTTGCAATAGCTTGGATGGAACTGGAGAGCATTATGCTAAGCGAAATAAGCCAGGCAGTGAAAGGCAAATACCATACGATCTCACCTTTAACAGGAACCTAAACAACAAAACAAAGAAACAAGCAAAATATAACCAAAGACACTGAAATAGAGGACAGGCTGACAGTGACCAGAGAGGAGTGAAGAGGGAATTTCAGGGGAGAATGGGAAGGGTTTACAGGAACAAATTTAAAGGACACATGGACAAAAACTAGGGGGAGGGTGGTAATGGGAGGGAAGTGGGGAGGGTTGGGTAGGTGGGCTGGAATGGGAGTAAAAGGGAGAAAACTGTACTTGAACAAGGATTAACATAAAAATTAAAAAAAGAGAGACACATGATCCCAACTGCAAAAAAAAAAAGAATTTTTTATTCAAAGTTGTAATGTGAAGATAATTTAATTTATGAAACATATACTCAGTTATGATACATTGACATGAAACCTAAAATTTAGATAGGTTAAGTGTTATATATTTTCTCAATTTATTCAATCTCTATACTTTTTTCAAACTTTAGGCTTATTAGAATTTAAAAGTTTCACTATATCCTTTTGTTTAATTTTATTTTTAGAGTAAAGCTCAGAAAGGTATAAATTCTATATATAACTAGACTCAATATATTATGCATAAGAGCTTATTGTTTTGGTAGATTGCACATAATATTACCTGATTTTTAGACAGTATTTAAGACTGTTTATTTGTTTAAACAATGTTTAAGATTGTTTTTAAACAATGAAATTGTTTGAAGTTTAAAGCTTACCATTGTAAATATAGCATAAAAAATTTGCTTCAGTTGAGGGAGAGGGCTGTGCAAGAAAGAGTGAAATTTTTCATTGAAGAATAACAGTGTCCTTTAAGGTCCTAGATCTTAAGTGTACAGTTCAATGAATTTTTATCAGGCAAACCACCCCCACATAACCACCACCCAGATCAAGACCTGGAATATTACCTGCACCCCAGATGTTTCCCTCATCTCTTCTGTGGTGTTTCGTATAATTGCATGAAAGTCGTATTGATTTAAACATCTAAGTAATGCCTTAAAGTAGTCATAACATTTCTGACCTTTTTCTTTACTCTCTGATTCATCAGGCTGCAGTTTGGTATAATATTTTTTGATATTTGAAGTACCATTTTGTGTTTTCTTTTATATAATTTTTCACTTGGGATTTTTATAAATAAGACATAAATTTGGCAAGTTTTATACATCATAGTGACATAAAAATTTAAATAATACTCTAGGACTTTTGTTTTTAAGCTATGGATTATTGATGAAAAGAAGTGGAAACCTGGGAGAGTAGATCACTCCGTTGGCTGGCCCTTGGACAGACACACTTATGGAGGCTCCTTCCTCTATCATTTAAATGAAGGGGAACCCCTAGTAGCTCTGGGTTTCGTGGTAAGTTATATGCCCATTGTGGAAAGTTCTGTTAGGGTCACTAGATCATCAGTGTTGCAAAACAAGAGGTTTGAATCTGGAAAATGTAAAATTCTTTTTATTGAAAGCTTACATTCTAATGTTCTCAATAGACAGAGTGTTTATAATTATTGTAGACATTTGTCTACTTAAACACACATAGAGTTAGTAGTAGTAGCCACTACATGCTAGGCACTGTGCTAGATATTTCACTGAGAACTCTTTTAAGTTTTGTAAAAATTCTGTGAAATCAGTATATAGCCTTGTTTTACTGATGGGAAAACTGAAGTCCAAACAAGTTTAACAACTTTCCTAAGTAAACCCATTAAATGACAGAGGCAGTTTCATACCTGTCTGACTTCATAGCTCATTTCCACTGTGGCATGCTACAACTGGAAATTCAATCAGCACTGGCTTTGAACTGTAACTTTTTGGCCACTTATATCTCTGTAGTAAATTACATTTTGAACATCACAAGAAGGGGCTGAGGGAAATGGAAAAAATATGAATTTCTGCGCCTTAGAATTGGTGGCAGCTTTATTGTTTAATGTCATTATTAAATATACATATTAACCACTGATAAATTTATGTGTTTTTGGTGTTTTTTGAAATCCGGACAAGTGTTTAGCACATAACCTTTGTGTAGTTATTCTAGTGACTTAATCTTTTCAAAGGAAAAAAGGTTTGGTTATTAAGTTCAGCACTATGGTAACGCCTAACATTTCTTGTCATTTTTTTTCTAAGTGTGATTACATCATGTTTCTTCACTTTTGCCTCAGTAGAACTGCATATAGCTTGTTTATTTGTAGAGTTGGTATTGAGAAATGAATAATAAATAACTACAACCCCTTTTGTAGAAACACGATGTGAGAGACATCTACAAATATTTTTCTAATGTGGACTTCGATAATAGAGCTCAGTGATTTATTAATATGTTCCACATTTTAAAAGTTTTTCTGATTGTAAACACAAGATATCCTTTTGTTTACCCTTCCTTTTTGAAACATTTAGTTAATGAAATTTGAGTTAACTGGATGTATTTCTCTAAGTACTTTGAGTACAAGAAACTTAATATACATGTTTTCTGATAAAAAATTCTCACAGTTTAGCTTGATATAATTTGAAATAAAAGTGTCTAATTGCATAAATATATCAAATTTAAATATAAAAATTTTAAGGTTGGTCTGGACTATCAAAATCCATACCTGAGTCCATTTAGAGAGTTCCAGAGGTGGAAGCACCATCCCAGCGTTCAGCCAACATTAGAAGGCGGAAAAAGGATTGCATATGGAGCCAGGGCTCTCAATGAAGGTGGCTTTCAGGTAACTCTCCCGACTTTTGTGTTCCTTATTTATGTATTATAAATTTAACATGGAAAATATGTTACAAATTTAAATAAAGAATAGCAAATCATCTCACAAGAAAAAATTTAGGTAAGTAAATAAGCAAAGCACTTAGTGTTTTTAAGACTGTGTCACACTGTAATTAAGTAAATTACACAGTGAAATTAGTTTCAAGAATATATTGATTTCTAGAGATAAATTCACAGCTTTTTGTTTGTTTGTTTGTTTGTGTGTGTGTTTGTTTTTAACCAGAAAGTTAAAACTATGTGACCCAAGATCTTTCCCTTTATTCCTTAGCTTCCAGGAAACTCAAAGGCAAATTTAGTTTTCAGCAAAGGTAATTAATTCATCCCAACTATGTAGTAACATCCATGACTTTTAGGTGAGCTCTGTTAAGCTTTTACTCTTACTTGTACGATTTTAGTATATGTTGAAAGTAAATCTTACCAAATACAGTTAATGTATTAAATACAAACTAATTGAACAATGAAATAAGACCTAGATAGCTAACTATAATAAAAGCTGTTAGTACTGTTGTGAAAATAGTGTTAGATGGGTAAGACGATCTTTTTAAAAATGTGCTCTAAAACTCATACCAAATGATTTGGAGCAAGTTACTTAACTTCTCTGGCCTTAAGGGATCATGTGTAAAGACAATCCCTTCTGTCTCTAATATTCTAGGGATTTAGAACTGTTTTAGAAATTGGGTACCTTTTAAAAAATGGTTGTAAAAATAACAAGTAAATAATAGAAAATTGGGGAGGGTAGTTGACTTTGTTTCTAGTGTAATAATTTGTTTGCAACAAGCACTGATAAAGTTGCGTAGTTGTGTCAAAGCCCATTAAACTTGAATGATGTCCATAATACCTAGTATCAGTCTAATTCTATTCTTTTTAATTTGTAGCATAAAAGTTTCAGTATGTTCAGTAGTATATACAGATTCTCATTTAAAAATGTCTGCCTGATGTGCTTCAACATCTCAGGTGGTTTTCAGATTAGCAGGAAGAGATGAACACAGACACCCACCTTTTTTACTTACATTTTCTGATTTCATTATTCAATTCAGAAACTTATTTTCAGCAAGTTTTGAAGACCCATAAGAAACAATAATTTGGAACATTCACTTTTTTTTTGAGCTAACAAATATTACATGGGTTTTTATTTCTCTTTTTTGTCCGTCTATACCCAGAACTCACTTTTTTGATAGGTTTCTTAATTATTTGTAGTCCCAGTTTAATGACTGTCCCGGAACATGACATTTCTGAGTGCAACTTTTCCTTTGTTCCCTAGTTCTTTAACAAAATGCCCAGTGCCAGTAACACTGCCCACACAGGCTATGACATTCCTCCCAGAACTGAAAAACACACATTTTCATTGGGCCATGAAATTTTTATCCTTAGGACTTAGCACCAGTTTGGAAGAACTTGCACTAACAATCCACACCCTGTCTTCTGATTCGTGAATCAAACAGTGTTAGCAAGGCCACAGCCTTACTTGAGAAAAGCATCATCATTATCCAAGTTCCTAGCCATTACATGTTTTCAGCTAGTGGCATTCCAGGAAGTCTGTACCCATACTGCCTACTCGGTGATCCTGATGTCATGCTCCTTTATCTAGGCAGTTCTTATCTTGAGTGTGGTCTGAGAACCACAGTCATAAATATATCCTCTATGTGTATTGTGAAAGGATTGGGACCCTGATCCTTCTTTCACCAGCATTCTTCTGTCCCATTTTGCTTTTCACCACCTCTCCCTCACAGTTAGTATTTCTTTATTGAAAGGAGTTATGGCCACAGATTCCTCACCATGTGTCTTACAGCTGAGGGCAGTAGTTTCCCTGTTAATCCCCTTTCCTCTGAGCCACTTTCACTACCATCAGCCAAACTTCTGCCACACACCACTTTCTCAACAAAGACCACAGCTTACTTTAGGAAGCCCTTGGAGAAGGAAAAATGCAGGAGAAATGAGCAACTCTGCAGTGGCTTTCTTCTTTCCTTCACAAACTATATTGAGATTAGAGTACATTTTCCCTTGCAAACAATCTGTGATGTAGCTGCCCCATTGTGAGGTGTATATATAGGCTTTTGTTGGCTAACACAAAAAATTACCAGCCTTTATTACATGGTTTGTTTGGTTTTTTTATCAGAAATGTATATTGAGGCCCACACAACTATCTTAAAATTTATTTTGGAAATTCAACTTATTCTCATGTTAATTAAATGTTATTTAAGATAATAGCTGATTGTAGTGATGCCATGATTAGAACCTGAGTTTTCCATCCCTGGATATCAAAGTAAAATAAAAAGCATATATAAATATAAGATAACATCCTTCATGTATCATGCATTACCCAGAATGCATATAAAAGCAAATCACAATTTATAATAATAGTTATTTAGGTTTAGAGAATATATTTTGCTATGACATGGTAAGTATACATATAAACATTTTATTTAAACATGTTGATCCTCTGGTAGGTTTGTGATGGGGAGGGAGAAAGAAAAGCTCTTAATACAAAAATAGTAATAGTTCTAATCCTCATTCATAGAAGAGGGGAAAAACTGCCCTTGCTCTGATTTTTTTCTTCAGTATATTCACTTTCTTGTATTTTTTAAAAAATGTTTCCCTCCATCATTTGAAGACTTATGTAAGAGGCTATAATTTGGAATGGTCAGTTTTGCATGTTTAATTTGACTAACAGTACACTCTAAATGTTTCTTTCCTCAGTCTATACCAAAACTCACCTTTCCTGGTGGTTTACTAATTGGTTGTAGCCCTGGTTTTATGAATGTTCCCAAGATCAAAGGTACCCACACAGCAATGAAAAGTGGAGCTTTGGCAGCAGAATCTATTTTTAATCAACTAACTAATGAAAATCTACAATCAAAAACGATAGGTAAGAACTTTCTACTTAAAGTATAGAAAATTGTCAGGTTTTTCACTGAGACATTAAAAAGAAGTTACTTACATGTACAGTCAGTATATAGCCAGAACATGAAAATAAATTCAGTTAAAAATCTTGAGTTTTTTTTCATGTACTTTATTGATTATGCTATTACAGTTGTCCCAATTTTTCCTCCTCTCCCTGCCTCCACCTGGACCTCTCCATTCCTCTGGCAGTCCCCTACATCCCCATCCCCTATTTAGTTCATGCTCATGGGTCATGCACATAAGTTCTTTGGCTACTCCATTTCCTATACTGTTCTTAACAGCCCCCTGCCTGTTTCGTACCTACCAATTTGTACTTCTTAATCCCTGCACCTTTCCCCCAATTCTCTTCCTTCCCCCTCCCAGATGATAACCCTCCAGATGATCCCCATACCTGACTCTGTTCCTGTTCTGCTTGTTTGCTTTAGTTTGTTTTTCAGATTCAGTTGTTAAGAGTTGTGAATTTACTGACATGTTAATGTTCATAGTTTTGATCTTCATTTTCTTAAATAAGTCCCTTTAAAGTTTCATATACCAATGGCTTGGTGATGATGAACTCCTTTAGCTTTACCTTGTCTGGGAAGCACTTTATCTGTACTTTGATTCTAATTGATAGCTTTTCTGGATACAGTAATCTAGGTTGCAGGTCCTTGCTTTTTTCATCAGTTTGAATACTTCTTGTAAGTCTCCTCTAGCCTGCAAAGTTTCTTTTGAGAAATCAGCTGAAAGTTTTATGGGAACTCCTTTGTAGGTAACTAACAGCTTTTCTCGTGCTGCTTTTAAGATTCTTTATCTTTAATCTTTAGCATTTTAATTATGATGTGTCTTGGTGTGATCCCCTTGGTGTCCATCTTGTTTGGGACTCTCTGTGCTTCTTGGACTTGTATGTCTATTTCCTTCACCAATTAAGGAAGTTTTCTTTCATTATTTTCTCAAATAAGTTTTGAATTTCTTGCTTTCTCTTCTCCTGGTACTTCTGATTTTGAATGTTGGTATGTTTGAAGTTGTCCCAAAGGCTCCTTAGCCTATCCTCAGTTTTGGGGATTCTTTTTTCTTCTTGCTCTTCTGATTGAATGGTTTTTTCTTCCTTATGTTCCAAATCATTGATTTGATTATCAGCTTCATCCACTCCATTGTTGGGTCCCTATAAATTTTTCTTTATTTCACTTAGTGTAACCTTCATTTCTGCCTAGGTCTTTTTTATGCTGTTGAAGTACCCCGTGGGTTCCTTGAGCATCCTAATAACCAGTGTTTTAACTCTGCATCTGATAGATTGCCTATCTCCATTTGTTTAGTTATTTTTCTGGAATTTTATTCTTTCTTTATTATTATTATTTTAATCATTGTTCAAGCACAGTTTGGAGTTTTATTCTTTCATTTGGCAGCCTCCCTGTGTTTGTATCTATGTATTAGGTAGAGCTGCTTTGACTCTGTGTCTTAGTAGCATGGCCTATTGTAAAAGAAAAATGCACTGATAAGTTGGATGGTGCAGAGCCTTAGGTAATCACCAGGGCAGGGTGCACCAGGTTGATGGAGTCTCTGTTCTGTGGCTCTGTGTGTGGGAGGGCTCAGAAAGGGGACTGTGGACACTGTTTGGCCTCTGGAGTTTTGTCTGGGAGGATGCGATCCCCCAATACTTGCCCTGATGCCAGAAATTTCAGTTGCTCCTTGTATGCCGCTGGTATTCTTCCAGCTGCCCCAGTGATGGAGCCCAGAGGGAGTCTGGGTAAGTCCTAAGTCCACGGCAGGCCCTTTAAGAGGAGACGCCTGAGAATCCAGCTGTTTCTTCCACCACTCTACCCGCCACTGGTTTTTACAGCCAGAAGTTACAGGGACTTATCTTCCGGGTACTGGAACCCTGGGCTGGGTGGTCTGGTATGGGCCTGGGATCCCTTGCTCCTGAGGTATCCCTCCTGATTTTTATCCACCACACATGGGTGTAGGAATGCCTATTCTGCATCTCCATCCCTCCTGCCCAATTGGATGAATGTGACTTCTTTCTTTTGTTGTCAGACTTCATACAGCTCAATTTTCTGGCAATTCTGGGTGATAATTGTTTTCTAGTTCAGTAGTAATTTTTGCTGTGGCTGTGCAATAAGGTAAGCCATGTTTACCCATGCCTCCATCTTGACCAGAAGTCTTGAGATGTTATTAATGTTATTTCAATTGATGTTAAAAGATACATATAGTATATGTCCCTTTACATAAAGCATTAATATGTGTGCAGTGCAAAGAAAACTGGATGACCTACTCTCATAATTAGTCAGATTTTTACAGCAATCAAAAGTGAAATACTACCAGTGGTGCCCCACCTACTTAGAAGTGATTTCAAGTTGGACTTACTGCATTACATTACATACATGTAATATACACACTAAGTTATCTCACAAATACTAAAGGGTCACGTCTGGAAACAGAAGAGCTATGGAAACCACAGAATCCAGCAACACCATGTCCTGGCAGGCCTGACAAGCAGAGGCATACATGAATATGACCCTTTTGCTGTAGTGGACAAGAACAGCTAGCGCTAGACCTCAGTAAACCCTTCGTCTAACAAGACCCTCTAAAGATTCTCCACTTTTCTCAGAGGAATAGCTCAAGTTCCCTCACCCTCTGACTCCATCTCTGTTGACTCGCATTCGAGGCACACAGGCATCCTGCTCATCCTGGAACACACCAAGCATGCTCCCTTTCATGGTCCTTGTTCAGGGCCAACTCCCTCACTCCCTTCACCTTTGCTCAACTACCACTCTCACAGTGGGTCCAACTGACTTACAACACACACAGAATACTCCCCCCACCACACACACACCCTTTTTTCTATAAGTTTTTCCACTTTTGACACACTATGTAATTTATCAATTTTGTCTTTGACTTCTGCTCATTGGATGGAAAACTCCGAGAGGAGGTACCCAGATTAACAAATGTCACTCCATTTAGAAGTCTCCAATGTGTTTATGCTTTCAAATACCTTTGTAGGGTGTGGGAGAAAAAGGAGATTAAGGTAGAACAGAAAAGGCAGGGTGGAGTGTGATGGTTGAGTAGTGGAATGCTTTTTCTAATTTTCTTGCCCAGTCTCTTTCCTTTTGGAACTTTTTGGACCTAACCTTATCATGTACACATAGTACCACACATAGGAAGTACTGGAGCAAGTAGATCACCGAAGACTAGGTTAGGGATTAATCTAGGAGTTGGGTGAAGGGAAGGGGAGCCAGAACAGTAAACAATGACTGGAAAGAGTATAGTCACTATGTAGTTCAAAGTTATTAAAAAGTTTTGTCCCATTAAATATTGAATGCATGCACCAAGTTTTAGGTATTGTTATAATTTCCTAGGGTGCCACAACAAAGCACCACAAACTGGGCAACTTAAAACAACATAAATTTGAGTTCTGCCGGCAAGCAGTTTGAAATTAAGGTATTGGCAGGACCATACTCTCAGTGAGTCTCTGGATGAATCTTGTTGCCTCTCCCCAGCCTTCTGAAAGCCACAGGCATTATTTGGGTTGTGGCAGAATGAGCTCCAATCTCTGCTTCTACCTTTACCTGTCTTCTGTGTGTGTCTGTGTCCCATAAGGACACCACTCATTGGATTAAGGGCCCATTCTACTCCAGTATGACCTCATCTGAACTATTACATCTTCAACAACGCCATTCTGACCCATTCTTAAATACTGGGGGGTTAGGACTACATAATATCTTTTTGGGGGGACACAGTTCAACCCATATGTTGATCAGTGTTTCATTGATCAACTTTTTTTTTACTTTTATAGGTAGCATAAATTCTTATGCTTCTTTTTCTGGTTCACTAAATTTTGAAACTTAATTTTCCATATGACCACTATAAGAAGTCAAATGCCTGTTTGTTAACAAAATACATTAAAAGTTCTTTTTGGAAGATGCCAACATTTATACATGAAACATTCTTCATGTGGTCTTATATGACCTGTTTTTTTAAGATTCGCTCATCAGGCATTTCAGTAGCAAAATACCTTGATAAAGTATTTTATACTCCTTGAGGCAACTTCACATTTAATATTTCATTTTTTAATAAAAGGACTCCATGTAACTGAGTATGAAGACAATTTGAAGAAATCATGGGTGTGGAAAGAGCTATATAGTGTTCGAAATATAAGACCCTCCTGCCATGGAATCCTGGGTGTATATGGAGGGATGATTTACACTGGCATCTTCTACTGGATACTTAGAGGAATGGAGCCATGGACTCTAAAACATAAAGGTAATTCTAACATATTTGAGAATATGAATGTTAAAATCATTGAAAACTCATGAATGGGATGCATTAAGTAGTGAATTTTTTTAATGTTTTAAACTTGTTTTATTAATAACAAATTCAGTATCTTTAAGACAACAGCAATCATTATTATAAAAGTTTTCTTTCTGTTTTCAAGTTTTTGTTTAAGTACTTTGAAATTATTGTTGAATTTTTATTTAAAATCTTCCACAAAACTTTTGAAGGTTCTGACTCTGATCAGCTCAAGCCAGCCAAGGACTGCACACCTATCGAATACCCAAACCTGATGGGCAGATTAGTTTTGATCTTTTGTCATCTGTGGCTCTGAGTGGCACTAATCATGAACATGATCAGCCAGCACATTTAACCTTGAAGGATGACAGTATACCTGTAAATAGGAATTTGGCAATATACGATGGACCCGAGCAGCGATTCTGCCCTGCAGGTCAGTGCTGATTTCCCTTCCGTCCTAAAATACAAATATTTGCTTATAAACATGAGAAATACAGTCCCATTTTTTAGGAAATACTGTCTTATGGCTCTTACTCTAGCAATGTTAAAATAGGGATTTTTTTGTGTGTGAAGCCTAATAGATTTCTCAAAAAATCCCTTGCATGTCTATCCCTGGACCAAAATAAGGATTATGAACACGAGACACCATCGTTTGTCATGCCTGCTCACTCCAAACACCACAGTATGTGTACAGATGCTTAATACTGGTGATAGCCATATCCAGCTCAAGAAAGTGGCCCAAACTTCAAATTCATCATGAATACTGTATCTCTTAGTGCTGAGTTTTCAACAAGAATTACAAAACAGTAACTGGGTATCAAGTGATAAAGTAAAATAGTATTTAGGTATGTAAAAACTTAGTACACCGTGGAGAAATACTAGAAAAGTCAAGGCAACAACTTTTGACAGTCTTTCGATTTTAATCACTTCTATCATTATACCAGGTGAGGGTGTAAGGACTAGATCTATTTTGTCTTCAGCTATAGCATCATATAGCACATTTATTTATACACACACGCACGTATAAAATTATAACTCAAAGCAACCATGTAACTCAAAAGCAACCAAGATTTTTGTAATAATGCTCTATGGATAAACATTTAAAAAAACAAACCTTACAGTGTCTGTAGCTACTGTTTTTGGACTTCATTTCTATTTTGAATTTTGAAAGTTAATAAAGGTACTTCACAATATTGTTTCTCCTTACAGGAGTTTATGAATTTGTACCTTTGGAACAAAGTGATGGATTTCGGTTACAGATAAATGCTCAGAACTGTGTGCATTGTAAAACATGTGATATTAAAGATCCAAGTCAGAATATTAACTGGGTGGTACCCGAAGGTGGTGGAGGACCTGCCTTACAATGGAATGTAAACTGCAAACCAATTTCATTTGCAGGCAAGTCTGATAGCCCCTTTCTCTAAAATGTATGGTAAACTAAAATGTTGAGAATTAACAAGTGTCAAAATATCTCACAGCATATTATTGATGATAATGTTCATAAAGTATCAGGCAAATAGAAATTTTATATGCCTAAAAATGTCGCATAAAAAATTATCAATATTTATCTTAATAAAACTTTACAAGTGACATAGCATCTACTTGACTTTTCTTCAATGATTCAGTACCAACAGCGGAATAAACTGTTGACCCTTAACATATATTTGGACTCATCAAATTCAATTCTTCAAATATAATAAATGCATATTATAGACCAGAGGTTGGCATCCAGCCCACCACTTTTCTTAGTTTACTGGAATGTAGGCATGCATGCCCATTGGTTTACATATCATCTGTGGCTACAACTACAAAAATCAGTTGTTACAGAATACAGTGGTCCCCAAAATTTAGTAATCTGGCCCTTTAGAAAGCTTGCTGACCCCTGAACACATACATATGCATCTGTATGACCTGTAAGTATCAAACACGAGCACAAACCAACCACAATGTGCAAAAAGCTACATTACAGAATTGAGGGAAATCATATAAAAAGCTTTTGCCTGTTTATTCAACAAGATGTATCTTTAGTTTAAAAATAGGTTGAACACCATTATTTGTGAATAATGTAGGTAGCCATGAAAAAAAAAATCAACTTCACTGTAGTTTGTAACACTTTTATTAAGAGGTGAACAAATACAGTATTTCTAACTGTAAACAATGGGAACTATCAGAGCAAACACATTAAGCAACATATATTAGACAAAAACCCTTCAATTTTCTTTATTGCCTTTATACTCAATGTGTAATACTTAAGTATAACCAAATTCCTTATGAAGCAAACATTTTTGCATAAGCTGCCTTCTCTTTTTCTTTCTGTGCCTTTATCTTTTGTTGACTTTCAGCAGTTCTGCCTGGATAGCTGCAAAATAAATATGTAATATGAGCTATTTTTCAAACATCCAAAAATGAGGCTGACTAACATAGTGATGCTTTAGTATGACAGTTTATTTTCCCCTTGATAAACTCTTCTTTGCCCTATTAACAGAGTATCTTACACTGGGAAAGTAACACCAATACAAAAATCACAAGCGTAATTTTAGAAGACTGTCAATTGAGAGAATATGAATTGACCTACACAGATTTGCCTTTTCCTCCTTCATTAGAGATGGCAGTTAAGTGCCTCCTGTCTTACTTTAGTACTAAGGAAATCAAAGATACATTTTTTATTTAAATTATTTATTGTTCAACTACAGCTGTATTTTTCTCCCCTCCCCCCCACTCCCTCAAAGATATCTTTTAATATCTGGTTCTAATAGCACTATTAGTAGCTGGTGTATTTGAAAGACAAACTTATTTTGTCAGTTTCCCAAAGCTTTCCTAAAATGTAAATTTGTTAGCTAGAATATTTAGGTTCATGGCTATATTCAGCTTAAGAAATGGTCCTGAACATCAAATTCACCGTAATATTCTTTTAGTGCTGCACTTTTGACTAGAATTAAACTAAGAGAAACTAAACCTCAAATATACAGCATTCTGGAGACAGACTAAAATGTAAGCTCTCTGAGGACAGGGACCCTGACTTCTTCAGGGCCTGGCCCAATGACAGGCATTCGAACATCTGTGGAACAAATACAAGTATCTGCATCTAAGTGGCAAAGGGTACAATGTTTCATGAGGATAAATTCTTAAAGGACTAAGTGAACTTTCACTACAAAAACTGTGCCAACTTACCTTTATCTTTGGTGCTATCTCCTGAGCTTTCTTAAGATCAGCCTTTAAATGGAAAAATATTTTTAAGAAATATTAGGTGTATGACTTATGAAGATGGTTGTCTTTTTAAAAATTGAAATTAAAACCAAATTTTACCAATGCTTGGTCATATTCTTTCAATCCTTGCCAACCTTGAGCTCTACGGTACAGTGCTTTGGTATTTGACGGGTCTATTTCAAGAGCCTACAAAAATATAGCAAATATTAAACATATGCGCTAGATTTCAATTTATTGCCTGTCAGTTGCAAATCAAGCCTTCTCTGCTTTGTATGGAGCTGGACCCTATAAATCTCTCCTCTGGTTAAGTTTTGTCAGTAGAGGGAGCTACGTGGACATAGAAGAGGAAGCTGTTTCTCTCCCAGGTTCCAGAATGATCTTCTCATTAGGTTCCAGCACAGCTTGGTCGATAGCACGCAGCAGCTCCCCACAGGCAATGCTGCAAGCACTCTAATGAATCCCACAAGTGGTGCTCACTGAATACTTCCTTCCGCCACCCAGTGAGTGACAGCCAACCCCTGTCCAAGGAGGTCTGGGTCTCAGGGATCTTGAGAGGTACTTCTTCCCAGGGGCTCCATCCCAGCCTAAGAAGCTCCTATATTTTGCATATATATCTGACAGTCCCATAACTTAGAATTCTCTTTACTAGCCAATCACTTATTATTCCAGTTCCCTCTTATATTTTCTTTCACTTTAAACTTTCTCTATTCAAAATTACTGTGTAGTTTCTACTTCCTGATTCAGCCCTAGATGAGAAAGCCATTTTGACTTAAAACCTGTATACATTCTTTACTTGAAATCTAGGTTGTTTTTTTAGGAGCATGAATAATTTTTAATAGATCTTCCTCTGAAACCAATATTTAAAAATAATGTATTTTGTTTACTTAGTATCTTTTAAAGGTCAGTACTCAGATTTTACTGAAAAAGGTTATCATCTGCCTCAAAAAGGTAAAAAGATCCAGGACATTGGTAAAACTAATCATTTCTTGGTAACATTTCCTCCTCTGCTGTATGGTCTTTCTAAACTATTCTTATTCCTACTCCACCTACCCACCAAATTAGGATCTCATTTTGTTTCCACTGCTCTGGACATAATGGTCTATGTACATAGCTCAATGTGCAACTATTAAAATTAGGGGGTGGGTCTTTAAAATTCATGGTTTAGTTTGGAAATTTTCATTCTACAATAGGGAGTCATCATTGCTCTATTTAAGGAAGGTAATTCTAGCACCTTTCTAGCTTTTACAGTTAGTATTCCTGGATGTCTTATAAAGAGAACCAAATAAATGTTCCTTGAGGGTTATGGGTTTGTCTTTTAATTAATAAATACCTGTTGGGTGCTTAACCATGGGCCCCACACTGTGCTAAATGCTTTACATGTTTAGGTCCTCATTAACAATCCCATGAGGCAGGTGTTACTTCCATTGACAAAATAAGACTTTCTAAAACTAGGAACTTACCCAAGATCACAAAGTTAGTGACAGAGGTCTAATATAAAAAAAAGTATGACTGACTCCACACCCACATTCTTCATCATTCCCGGCCTTGTCTTCCAATGCCCAGCACATACTAGGTATTCAACATGTCAAATGAGTGAGCTGATACATGTGCTTTGAGGGGGGAAAAAAGGAAAAGTATCTTCATAGATATTAAGCAGCATAATAAGCTAATAAGTAAATGGAGTAAGAGGAAAACTGAAGATTCAAAATATTTAGAGATAAAATGACACATTGTGTTTTATAGTCTCATTAGGTCCTATGCCACAATATATGAATGTACATAAAACTCCTTCCCTTGAAGTCCTAAGTCATGACCTAACCCTGTCAAAAAGTTCAATATCCACAGACTTACCTCCAAGCAACTGTCAATTGCTCCCTGCCAATTTGACATCTTCAGTTTGCAAGCACCAATATTCAGCATGCAGCTTAAAGCTACAGGTTGCAGCTTCAATCTATCTGCTTCCTCAGTTACAGCCTTTGAACCTTCCACGTATCTGGAAAACACATTAGTAAAAGTAACATGTAATGCCACATGACACTTAGTCTGCTTCTTCAACTATGCCAAAAAATGTTACGCCATTCCTGATATAAAAGGTTTATCAAATGCTGATACTAACATTCTTAATGTTCACTATCTTTTCATCAACTGCTTCTTTTTTTTTTTAATCCTCACCTGAGGTTGTAAGGATAGAGAGAAACATACATCAATGTGAGAGAAACATCCATCAACTGCCTCCCATACGGGCCCTGACGGGATCAAACCTGCAACCTTTTGGTGTTCAGATGACGCTCCAAGCCACTGAGCCACCTGGCCAGGACTCAATATTTTTCCTTTTTATTTGTCCCAAACTTTTTACCAAAGCGTTCCAACATGCCAAATTAAGAATAATAATACCCAAGTTTAAAGATAATTATACACTATTAACACTTTCTATTTTTAAAAACCAGGTCTCTGTTAAAAGCAAGGTTCTCCTTGTATGACTGGGAATGTAATGGGAAAGGTGAAGAATTGTTTTTGGGTTGTCATTTAACACAGTTCCTAGAGCTCAGTGCACCGAAAAGGGCTCAGAAACCATGTTTTCTAAAGTCTATCCCCCCACTGAAAAGAATCAGGGCTCCTTGGAGAGATCGCTGATAACAGATCTGGAAACAGGTTAAGTGTAACGTAAATCTGGAACAGCTTGTGCCAGAAAGTAAGCCAAGTGACCACAGTCTGAGAGAAACATGTCAAAAGGATGTAGAAAAAGGGGCTTCCACTAGAAAAATCTGGAACCCTCTGAGGTCCAAAATGAATGATGATGATAATACTTTAAGTGGTTGAACTGGAAAAAAATCCCCAGGTCCACAGGATACTAAAACAGGTGGGTAGATAAGAGACTCTTTCAAACAGAAGCATGCCAGCTAGTAACTATAAAATGAGTGATAAAATTAGAAAATCACAGTTCTGCAACCATCAATGTAATAACTGACTTAGGCAAAGATCTTCGATAATGTAAAACCACTGGATGAAAGGTAAGAAGCTGAATATGCATGTAATCTCACACTATCACCTCAGAGTATTTATTATTTACAAAAGGGAAAAAGCACTTTTGTAACAGACATCTGGTTGACACCACTCTAATCAAGACCCAAAACGCAAATTAGGACAAATTGACATGTGCCATCATATATGGTATCGTAGGAAGTACACATCACCTACTTAAACCCTCTTGCCAAAGTCTAAGCCCTTTCTTGAGGAAGCAATCAAACACAGATGGTATTCCAGGACATCCTACTTAAGACTCCCCCAAAATGCAAATGCCTAAAAAAACTTACGGAATAGGGTCTATTAAAGATTAAACTAGAGACATAAAAGCAAATGATATAAAAAACCCTGGAGTAAAAAAAAAAAAAATCCAACCAACCAATTGGGAAAATTGGATGTGGATTACATATTAGATAACATTGTATCAATGGTATCGGGTGTTTCATGGCAGTAGGTTATGTAGAAGAATGTCCCTTTGTTAGGATATAATTGCTAAAATTTTAGGGGTAAAGTGTCATGAAATCTGCAACTTCCTTTCAAAACTGACTCTGCAAAAACAAATACAGCAAAAGTGAACCAGTGAATGTAGGTTAAGGTACACAAGCATTCATTCATGTGCAATTCTTTCAACTTTTCTGTATTTGGAAAATTTTCAAAGAAAGAAGCTAGAGGAAACAAAAAAAATGCAGTTATTCTAATACATCTGGTAGCTTTGCAAGTAATTTACCAAAATACAAGAAGCAACTCCGGATTTCAGGAGAATTCAATTTACAAGAAAAAGATTATAAAATGCTGTATACCTAAAACCTTGGGATTGTCTAATGGCCACGCCCAGTGGTGGGAGGGAAAAAGTATTTCCAATGTTTTTTAAGTCTTCTGATTAATAAGTATCATCTACCGGTATAAAAGAATACAAACACATTGGGTTTTAGTGAGTAATGGTGGTTTAATGCTAGTTTCTATCACTAACATAGATTAACACAAAAATCTCAAAATTTTAGTACAAAATGTTTTTAGTAATTTTATTAAAGTGTGACTAATCTGAAAGTACTCACATCTTTTAAATCTATATCTGCGTCTTCAGGGAAATCTGGATGCTTATCACCAGAACCATCTTCTGGGAATATTCCCCAGTCATCCCCTTCCTTCAATTCTCCACATTCTGCAATAACGCACGACTGTAAAAATAATCCTAAATTGTCTAAGTCCACTACTATATTAATGACACGTTTTTTTAAAATCTGCATTTAAAAGCTATCCAGGTACAAGTCATGTGCAACATGTTCCAAGTCACTTCCAAAATGATAGGCTGATTTTAGGAGGCTCATCTTATCGGCTCTAATTACAAGAGTACCCTTATAAACATTCCAAGTAACAGAACAATATCACTGTTTTAAAAAATTATTTTATTGCTATTCAGCATCTCAGTACACACAAAATAAGGTGAAAATCTTGTTTTCTATGTAATTTTCTTTAGATGGGGCATAACTTTCAATGTACTGTTTCCTTCATACACTGAGTGACAGCCTACCTTCTGTAGGTATATGAACTTCCAATTCTCACAACCCTACCAATTGGGTTGGGCAGTAGTATTTTTATTTTGATTTACAAATATTTGGAACAAGAGGACCTTTAAATTACATAATCTAGTCTAAACCCTTAATTTATGCAGGGTAAGGAATCACAAGCCAAGAAAAGTTTAATAAGATCAAAGCCAATCCACCAATTAAATCAGAGTCTAGACAGATTTGTTTCCTGTCCTCTTTACTAGTGTACAGACTGACTCAAAATTTTCCATGTATAGGAAGACTTAAATCACCAAGATTAAAATTAAAATAATAATTTAAAAATTTTAAGTCCCCTAACCTTTTCTTGAATTTAAAAGAAGTTGCAGATACAGATTTCTATACCAAAAATACTTATGTTTTTCCAGCTAATAATCAGCAGGTCCTTTTACTTACATTTCTTTAATCAGCAACTAAGATAAGATAAACTTTGTACTTACTTTGGCAGGTTTTTCACCTTTCACTTCTACATTTTCCAGAATTCTTGCCACACCCATTCCTTTAATTAATTGGCCAAATACCACATGTTTCCCATCCAAATGAGGAGTCGGAACTGTTGTGATAAAGAACTGAGAACCATTTGTATTGCTGCCTGCGTTTGCCATGCTCAATAAACCCTCCCGGTCATGCTGTAGAAATAAAAATCATTAACAGAAAACCAAGGTTAGAGGTTCTAGTCTGAATTATTCATTCACATGAAACACGTAGACTGTAATACCATTTAGATTGAACAATATTGTGTAATTTTACTTTGCATAAATTGCAACCTTTAATTCACAAAATGTAGGGTTACTTAATCACTTTTTAAACTTTAAAAAACTTAAGAAATCAGTAACAGAAACACTGGAAGGTGTACTTCTAAATTGGCCATATTAAGAAAATGATTATATTTCATCCTTAAGATGAAGATGCTGCATTAGGAAATACAGTAATTAGATGTTGCTTTTTTATTTTATGGTACATGCTTTTTTTTTTTTTCCTGAGAAGCACTAAACAGGCTTCCTATTTTATAGGCCTACATTATGATTCTTCCTTTACACTTCAGTAAACTGGGAATAGCAACAGGTTATTCAATTTAGTCTGCCATTTAACTAGGTACTTCCCTAATTTCAAAAGAATCCAAAATGTATGGCTTTCACCATCCCAGGTAAGTCATTTCTTCAGAGAACACCCAAAAGAAACTACTGCACATGTACATATGGGAATCAAAGTTCTTCCTGGCACCAACCTGGTATCAAAGGCTCTGCTGAAACAGTCTGATCTTTCCACTTATCCTCAGGTTTGTAAATTTATTCCTTACTGGCCAAACACTAACTAAAATGCCTCTCACCCCTCCAATATAAATCTAATTTGGCTTTAAGGTTACAGCACTAGAAGGTAAGAACTGCTGTGTCCTCTCAACAGGCCTCCTTTCATTAGATCAACATTATCATCACATAACCTTAGTTTTCATCTTTCTGTTAGCTTGCCTTTTTTCCTTCCAAAAATTTGGTACTTTTCCCATGAAATTAAATGGAATATTAACTTTATTTCCTCAGCCTCCTACTGCCTTTGTCTTCCTTCACTCACATCCCTCCTTCACACTGGCATCCTATTTTAGTTTCCCTCTACCCAAATTTCAGCCACCTTGCAAGGCCCAGTTTGCCCAACTTAGGCACACCCATTCTTCCTCAATGTCTTCCCCATAGAAATCCTACCTTTCTGTTGTAGTGCCTACAGAAAGTTTCCAACAATTTAGCATTTATTTTCAGATTAGAGGTATCATCCAGTTGTCCCATGTTTTACTATTGTATTCCAATAAAATTACAAATCCCTTGCCATCATGTCCTTTCATTTTTACAAACCGTTTGGTGCCAGTGATAATATTAAACACACACAGTTGCAGTCAATGAACACTGCTTTATAAATTAATGAGATTTTCTTCTCAAGTTATCCTGATTACCTTGTTCATATTCCTCATTTCCAAAGACATCACTTTACTTTTGTACTTACGTGTCCATTCTTATAACTTGAATGATGCAATATAACCCGATTACATCTTGGGACAATGAAGATAAGAAGGCACAGGCACCACTAATGTCCTTTAGGAGCTTGTACATTAACCATATCCTCTAGTCTGCAAATCCCCTGACATCCTGGATATTAGCGATGGTTTTGTTGCTCTTCAAATTCAAGCATAAAGATGCACAAGTTACCATTCTTCTGATAATGAGAACATTTTTCCTGGAAGCAATTTTGCCATATTGTGGCTACTTAAAAACTCATTAGCTTTACTGAAGTGTGTAAACTTGGATCACGCTAAAATAACTGTAGCGTTTTTGCTAAATCATGTACTAGATGAAAGTTTTCCATATCAAAGATGAATATTTACAAATATGGTACCTTTTCAAAGAGTCTAAGCCCACTTGAGACATTTATTGTGTCGTAACCCAAGTGTCCACACATAACACCCTTTGTTATCATAACATGCACTTTGTGTACTGTACCTTATAATAGAAATTCTCATCTTCAAACTTTTCACCATAAATACTTTCTCCACCTGTCCCATTCTGATTTGAGAAGTCTCCACCTTGAATCATAAATTTCTTAATAACTACGAAAAAGGAAAATAGCTTTTAGAAACTAAGAGAGGACTTCAGCAATATTAACTAATGAATATGTGGTAATAAAGACAATTTCCTAAAACATCTAGTCATGTCACTCTCCAAGACTTCACAATCTGAGTCCAAACTGCTTGTACTGCCTGATACCCCACTAATACTCAGAATACCAGTTCAAATGGCACCACTGCAGTACAATTGTCACTGGCATCCCAAAGTCAGATCTCCTAATTCTCCTCCCTCAGTAGCTTGACTCTACCTCCATTTTAACATAAATCATAATCTCTCTTCCAGCAAACAATTAACTCCCTAAGTATACCTGTTTTTCATCCTTGTAACTGTGCATGGCTGGGCACATATTAGTCATTCCTGAATAAAGACCAACAATTTCCAGATCTATTATACCATAATGGAAGCATTTCAGCAAAAATCATCTCTTGGTATCATGGATTCCCAAGGTCACTCCCATGTTTAGAGATTCCCTATAGTTCATGGACTGAGCATTTGGTTGTACTACAGCAACACAGTAAGGATACTCAGCTGGATGACAAAGGAAAAGATTACAGGGAGAGTCTAGAGGAATCCACATGCTTCCTTGTGCATCACTATCGCAGAACCAGAATACATTCTCCACCCAACAAAGACAGTGCAGTAATATATGTACAATGTTCCTGCACAGCAAAGTCCACTAGAGACTCAGCAGCCAAGGCTTTCATTGGGGATGATCATGTAGACACCCTCCAGCTAGCATGTACCAAATTCCAGACTCCCAAGAGAAAATCAAGTCTAGGTATAGTAAACCACCTTTATGATTTCAGGGACAGTTCAAGTTCCAAGTTCCCAGATTTCAGCCAATGACCACTCTTGTGAGCAGACCTTTCTAAGGATGGCAGTAGGAGGCCTGCTATGTTAATTCTTTTCCACATACACTTTATTAGCATGTTAAATGTAGCTACTCAAATGATTATAGTTTAGCTTTTTTGTTTATTCATTAAATACTGAGCA
The DNA here is from genome assembly GCF_004126475.2 of Phyllostomus discolor. Lineage (NCBI taxonomy): Eukaryota > Metazoa > Chordata > Mammalia > Chiroptera > Phyllostomidae > Phyllostomus > Phyllostomus discolor. The sequence goes on along the minus strand of NC_040910.2, from coordinate 25,641,505 downwards.
CCTGCTCAATGACTATACTACATGATACGAACAAAATAAGATATAACTCCTGAACTCCGGGAACCTTCAGTCTATTGGGGGAACCATCAAACAATCACTAAACAAAAGTATGATTAGAAAGTGGGATAAGCTGTGTGAAATGTCATCTTTTAATCACATATCCAAGACACTGAACCTTTAAATAGTCTACAGTCTTCCCAAGCAATCCTGCCCCACAAGTGGATAAAACTTTTTCATCACCAGGCAGTTATCAAAGGTCTGCTTTTTTATCATGGTCACTCCCTTATTTCTCAATCTAATCACATTGAAGAGTTGGAGGACTGGCGAAGCGAGGGTGGACCATTTCTCCACAAACAAACCTTAGTGAAATTGAGCTATTCCATCAAGTGTCAATGCATGCTCTTAGAAACCAACAGTAATTTTTAATCTCCACCTCACAGTGTTTTTCCCCCTAACTTCTATAAGACAGGATTTGATTATCTGTAACAGCAATTTTTAAACACTGTGCTACAAGAACTTTTAAAACATGCAATACCTGACTATTTAGTCAGGGGAATTGACTTCTTTTCCCTTAAGATTGTCAAATTAAGGACAACAGCCAACACAATAGCCGCCCAATGTGAATGAATCAAAATTATCCCTGTATTTGTCGACAGACCGGAAAAAATATATTTTGGGGTATACCACAGAATTTTAGTAGTTGATGTGATGAGATAGAAAAGTTGAAAATCGCTGATCTATAAAAATAATCAGTTTCAGAAAATTTACGTACTTCGATGGAATGGGCATCCTTTGAAATGCAGAGGTTTCCCAGTGGTGGGTCCAATGCCTTTTTCTCCTGTACACAACGCACGAAAATTTTCTGCAGTCTTGGGTACAATATCCGCAAACAATTCTAAGACAATTCGACCAACTGAAAAAATAAATAGTGTCAGTATGCAAATCAATCAAATAAGCAAGTGATAAAAAGACAATCAGGAAAATTATAGCCACTACAATTCCAAGTTCTCTTTTTTGTCTTTTCTAGTATTCAAATTTAGTCTATCTAATGTTAGATGCCAAGCACCTAGTTAAATCTTAATTATTTTTCTACATCCTACAATAGATCATAAATACAGTAGCTAAAAGATTAGCACCATATAAGGGACACCATGAAGTATAAATGGTTTTAAATTCTGAATAAGGTCTTCAACATGTACTCACTTTCAGTCACCAACTAACCAAAAGGAAAAAAATTAATAATTCTTTGTGTGGTCAGGTTGGCTGAATTTTAAGTATAGCTGTATAGTCTTTGTGCTCTGTGAAGACTGCCTGCCTGCTGCAGCTTTGGAAACAAAAGCTGGAAAAGTTCCCGTCCTAGATAACTCCCGCGGGAGGTAAAAATAAACCTGGCACTGGTTTCAAAACAAACTGAAATGTATATTAAAAGAGTGAGTGTGTGTGTGTGTGTGACCAAACGATCCACAGGGTCTCTGAATCCTGACGTGTCCGTTTGTGTAACATTCAAACACAGTCTGGCCAGCAATTCTAACATATTCCAGAACAAGCGCAGTTCAGTTACGAAGCAATATGCTAATTCACGAGTTTAGGGCGCTTGTGAGCGGCTAACGTAGCCTAGGCAACCACATCGCTACGTCTTGTTCTTTTTTGCCCAATGCCAACATAGAGAAACTGGTCAACAATGTGACTGGACCATTAAGTTAAGATCCAATAATAACGTACAAACAACTAGCAAGTCGCTTTAATGTATAAACAACATGAAAATTACTAATATAGCACGTGTGGCAAAACAGAAGGCATGGCTGGACCCCACTGACGCAGATCCCATGATCTCCTAAATGTCCCGCTGAAAACATAAAATAATCTTATTTTATGCCAACCTGATGGTGCACGGTGGCAGCGAGGTAAAAACAAATCTGGAGAGACAGACGTAAAAACTGCCACAATGCCCACACCAGAAATTTCCAGAAACTTCTGCACGATAGGTGGCATTCTACAAACTCGCTGGCTCAACCCCGAATGCTTGGATATATTCAGAGGGCCAAGTCTAAGTGACCATACCCTCCGCTCCAAAGAGCAGCCCCCGGCCCGAAACGCACCGCACCCTACCCCCGGAGTCCCCCGAATCCCGGGAAGCCCAGTCTCCTTGGAGTCATTCTCCCGAGTATCAGACTCCGCTCACCTCGCTCGCCTCCGATGTCCACGTCAAAGAAGACTCGGGGGTTCCTGGGGTTGGAGGGCTTAGTTTTAGGGGATGGGTACGACATTTTGCAGACGCGTTTGGAAGCAGGTACGGAGTACCTCGTGGCCGTCTGGTAGCTGAAACTCCACAGCAGCTCTTCCAGAGAAGACCTTGCGGGGCGCTGACGAGCCACTTCCGGCGTGGGGTCCGGAAGCCGCAGCCCGACTTCCGGTACCGCCTACCCCCGCGGCGTTGCCTCGCTCTTGAGGTGGGGCGCGCCAGTTTCTGTGTTTCGTACCCGACTGTTCTCCCTATTTTTCTCTTTCACTGGAGTTGCAACCTCAGTTGCAGCCTCAGTTCTTTTCCTACTCTTTGCTTCTGATTCATCGCTTTTCCTACCATCGTGGTGTGGAAGAGCTTTGGATCCCATTTCAGCCTCTAACTGGTGTTTGGCTGGTTCTCTGAACTCGGTTTGCCTGTCTGGAAAGTAGGAATGAAAATGCTTACCTCTGAAATTCGTTTTAAGGGTTAAAGAAGTAAATTAGCACGATGCTTGACACAGCCTCGTGGTAGCTATTCAATAGTTGCGCATTATTGTTGCCTTGTTGTTTTAATTTGATCTTCACGTTAACAGTATACGTGACAGAGGTTAAGCTAAAGGCTCCAGACAGCTGCCGGAGCTGCGAGTCCAGAAGAGAGTTTTGATTCAATAAAACTGCAATGTAGTCCCCTTTTCCCTTATTTAAAGTCTAATTGTGGAGAAAAGTAGTATGTCCCTTAGCATTTTGTAATATTCTAAGTGTTTATTCGTTTATTTCATATTTCTCCTCCCGTTAAAATTAAACTACACGAGTACAGAACTTTTGTTCTTTTCATTGCTCTATCCCCCGCAATTCTAACAGTTTTTGGCACATAACGTGCTCAAGAAATATTTTTGAATGAATTAGTTACAGTATGCTAATGGCCCTGAGAATGTTTATAAGAGAATGTTAACAAATTTCATTTCCTTGTCCCTTTCATTGTAATTTGAGATCACCAGCTCTTCATGCGGATCCTTTATAAATCCAGCACATTAAAATTAATATAAAATGTTAATTTCTTATGAGTTGATGTCCTTCATTTCCATTGTGTTTATTCGTTGTGGTTTCCTGAAAATCAAGGATAGCTGAGCACATCCCTGTGTCTCGTAATAAATAAGAGTCAAAATAAATTGTCCTCTAACCCAGTCTCATTTACAGGTTACAGGCTGATAACTTACACTTTGTCTCACAAATATCAATGATAAATTCACATTAACATTTTTATTTTGCTTTACTAGCTTAAAACCAGCCTTTAGATTATTATTCAAAGAATTGTTTTTATGCCATAATCTCCTAACCACTATTATCATGGTATCATTATGATTAACTAGGCAGCATAGTGAAACACTTCCACTACACCATCAGAATTCTGAGTTTCTGATACAATCTCTATAGATACTAACTTGTGACTTTGAACTTAGCCTCTGTGCCTGACTGTTTGCATATGTAAATTAGGATATTATATGTATCTTGAAGTTTTATAAGGATTAAATGAATTATTTAGATATTTTAGTATCAGACACATTGTAAGTACTAGGTAAGTGTAAGCAATAATTAATTATAAATAGCTTATGCTTTATTATAATTACTAATATCAACATTTTAAATTGAAAGTTAAATTGAGAATGTCTCTGCCTTCTCAGAAAATTAATGTGGTTCTTCCTGTTATACAGGTTTCTGGGTGTAAAAAACTAAATGTTTCTCTCACAGCATCTAGATTTTTCACAGTGAAGTAACAGCTTTACATAAACTGTCACATTCCTAGATCCAACCTGCATAACAGAATCATACCTTCAAAACCACTCCAGAACTGATCTCTAGTGAAGAGACAAATCTTCCTAGCAATTTTCCCCATTGTTGGGTTGCTTCCTTAAAATAAGGCTCCTGACTTCTGACGTCTTCTTGACCATGTGCAGTAAGAGGCAGAGCCAAAACCGTGCACTGTTTATTAGGGCAAAGGGCATAGGTTCATTTGGGCAGAGGGAGAAGTATTTGCTCTAAGAGCCCTATTATTGTTGTTTCTGTCTGTTCCTCATAAGTGTAGTCGGATAATATTAATGGATTGCCTCCCCCATTCAGTATTCTCTCAATTGCTTTGCCCATCACTCCACACCAACAAGCATCTAGGCATTCTGTGCTTATTGCTTTAAGAAAAAAATGTGACAACAACAACAACAACAAAAATAGGTGGGGGAACAATTCTCTCCCTGGCTTTGGTATTGCAAAAGTATTGGCTTTACAGAAATAAAAAAGACTCCTGGCATAGCAAGAGATTAAGACAAAACATTTTTTTTGTAAGAGTATAGCTTTCTAGTGGCAGAAAAAAAAAACTAAAACAAACCTATCTCCTGTGCTGGAGAATCAAGTTGTGGGTAGTAGAGAGGGAGTAGGAAGGGAAGCAATGGCTGGACAGATTTCCATTGTCCCAGAGACTGGGAGTCTGAACCATGTTCCCCAGTTGCATTCCTGAGAAGCCAGAAAACTACATAGATGAGTTTGTGAGTCTGAGAGCAGAGAGGAGCTATGCCCAAATTCCTGAATGCATCAGCCCAGCAGGGCAGGAGGCCCCTGAAAGAGGTTATAAATTCCTGGTGTAAGTAGGTGAATGGGAACTACACAGATTCCCAAAGGTTTCCTATGCCCTAACATGGAATGGGAGCAAAATAATATCCCCATATACCCAAGAGTGCTCTGGAGGAGGAAAGTCAGACTCCACACTGAAAGGGAGCTTGCGGAAGGGAACTCTGAACTCGAGGTCTGAGAGAACTAATGACTGAGTTGGGATATTTAGTTTCTCATTGGAGGCCACGTAGACAGATGACAACAAGAACCAGGAGCTTCCAACCCAAAAACTTGCCACCATACTAGACATTCTCAAATTGAGATCCAAGCCCAGGGGAGAGAAGGAGGGATACCAGAAACTGGCAAAGATTATGGTATTGCCAACCCTTTGAAATAAGTAATTCACGAGTGAACTTAAAAGTGAGTTACAGAAAAATAAACTTGTGGTTTATACTTACCTGAATTTATACCTTTATATGGACATAGGTTGGAGATCATTGAGATCCTCACTAGGACCCAGACCAGATTTACTTTTATATTTACAAAAATAAATAAAGTGATAGTATTTGTTGAAGTGCTTCTATTAGTAGTATAAAAGCTACTGAGAAAACTGCTCTGTATTTAGTTGACATTATTGAGTACCTGAGATATGCCAGGCCGACACAGTAGAGTTGCTGTTTTTAAGGAGTTTATTGTTTGCAGAAAAAGACAGATCATTATAACATGTATAATATGGTGATGGACTCAAGACTGTGGGAAAAAAGGTTGAGAGATCCAACTTTGGAAATCTTTAACAATTTCACAAGGGAGATGCCATTTGATCTAAGTCTCTTAAATTCTGGTGTTGGGAACCACCCTGCCTGGTTTCAGAAGCTGTAACCCTGCCAAGGCTAAGGCTGAGGGAGTGACCTTGGACCCTAAACCACCAAGAAGACAAAAGCTTATCTCTGTGGCAGGAGCACAGCTTCTGCTCCTTTTACTTCACCCTGCCTGGCCCGCAGTGCTTGGTTGGTTAGCTAATGACGGGTAAGATTCCCCAAAGGGGGGAACAATCTAAGACAGGCATGATCACATGAGAGGCCCCCAAGGAAGGACTTTGGGGGCTACAGCAAAAGTGGGTGATGGACCCTCACCCCTCAGCTTTGACAAAGCCTGAGTCCTCATCCTGTCTGTGAGAAATCTCTTAATCTCTTGGCTTCCTTACTTCCCTTGTTCCACCTAAGCCTGAAACAATGACAGAGGGCAGTGCAGCCCTGTGCTAGAAAGGGCGGGTTCCCAGGGTGATCAGGCCTAAGAAAGAATATGTAAAATCCTGTGAAACCTGCTTTGTTTAGAATGCTCTCAATGAAATGATAAGGGTCCAAACAAGAAGTAAATTTGTTCCTCAAAGTTTTACAGCTCTTTAGCTATCTGACCCTGACTCAAAATAGGCCCTCAGAGTTCTTTGTTATTCATTGTTTGATCCTTACTGCCTGGCAATGACTAATGAGCTTACCTGAATTCTTGTGTAAACAAACCCAATAAAAGCCCATTGAGGAAAAGGCTCTTGGTCCTTCTCCTGTGAGAGATCGCCACCTTTTCCTCCCCAAGCAGATCATGTCTTGGTAGACTTATTCTCATCCATGGCGGACGGGGGGGGGGGGGGGGGGCTCTGCGGACAAAGCTCCCCCACATTCTGGAAATACTTCCCAGTCTAAGATTAGAGTCTGTATTTTACACACACACACACACACACACACACCATGGTCTGAAAACTTGATGTCTAAGAAATTAAGAACCAGAGAGAGAGAGAAGCTATTATACCAAAGTACATTGGAGAACAAAATGGAATGTTAATAGCAGAATATTTGATAAGAGTGAGGAACCTGGATGCACAGTTTATTGAGAAAAAAGCTAGCACAGCCTGATAGTCTTAATGTATATGTCAAACAGAAAAAGAATTATCTGTTCTCAATTTATCCAAATTTGCTCGAAATTCAGAACTAAAAGCAAAACTCAACTATTAAATAAATTATTCTAAAGCATGTTCAGTATTGTCATTACTAAAATCTAAAAATATTGAGAGAAGCTTAATTAAACGGCACCTACAATCTACTAAAAACTTCAACAGCTCAAAGACTAATTCATGAGAAATTTTTATTTGTATATGGAAGACTTTTCCTTTTAGTCATGTTCTTTGCATAAGTAGATTTTTTTATTACCAGATATTTTAATGCCTTATTAGAAATATAAATAAAAACAGACCCAGATTGTAGGGCTTCATGGGCTAAAATAAATGCCTTTTTAAGTTATAGTAAAGTCAATTCTATTGTTTAAAATTACTTATACAACTTTTAGTATTTAGAATTTTAAACAATTTTAAAAATTCTCTAGATATCTACTTTTAGTGAAAAATAATTATCATTAAGTCGATATTTTAAATAAAACTAATAAGTATTGCATACATATGTGTCATGAGTGCTCTAGAAACTTTATATTGATTTATTTTTTACTAAATTTATTGGGGTGACATTGGTTAATAAAATTATATAGGTTCAGGTGTACAATTCTATAACACATCAAATGTATATTGTACTGTGTGTTCACCACCCCAAGTCAAATCTCTTTCCATCACCAATTATTCCCTATACCCTCTTCTATCTCTCCCCAACCCCCTTTCCCTCTGGTAATCACCATGCTGTTGTCTGTGTCTATGAGTTTATTTTGATTTTTTTAAATTTTTTTTAATTTATTTTTAGAGAGGGGAAAGGAGGAGAAAGAGAGGGAGAGAAACACTGGTTGCCTCTGATGCATACCCTGACCAGGGGCCAAACCCAAACTTAGGCATGTGCCCTAACCCGGAATCAAACCACGGCCATGAATTTCATGGGATGGCATCCTACCAACTGGGCACACCAGGCAGGCTACCTTGATTTATCTTTTTAAAAAATTAGTTACACATTCATAGTATCATAAAAAGATAAAAGGAGATAATAAAAGTTTCCTGGCCACTTAGGACATTCTTAGAAAGTTTCCACCAGGAAATATCATTTTAATTGAAATTAATGCTTTCATTTTCTTAAGTATTTTTCTTAAGCATTTCTGTAGTTATACAAGCAAATATGTATGTGTGTTAGGTACTTTCCATCCCCTGTTTTTACACCCCGTCTGCACTTGGCTTCCTCTGATTAACCATATGTCTTGGCAATCTCCATTGGATAATGTAAACGTTCCCTTGTTCTTTACTACAGCATGGTATTTGATCGTATGAGTTCATCACAATAGCCCCTTATAGGTGGAAATTTTGGTTGCTTCCACTCTTCTCTTACAATAAAAGTACTGCAATAAATATCCTCATACAGTTATCATCTTGCTTATTGAACAAGTACCTCTGTTCAATAAATTCCAGCTAAAGGAATTGCCAGTTAAAGGTTTCTACGTGCATTTATAATTTTGGTAGATATGACCAAACTGCTTTCTGTGATGGTCATACCAATTTACATTCCCTTAAACAATGTATGGGAGTATCTGTCTCCACCATATTCTCTCCACCAAATGTATATTAACTTCTTGATCTTTCCAGTAAGATGGGGGGTGGGGGGGATACCTTACTAATGCTTTAAATAGATTTTCTTATTAATCCTTGTAACAGTATGTACTATTATTATCATCGTTTATACATGAACATATTAAGGTTTATAGATGTTAGATTACTTGATTAAAGTTACTCAGATACAAGGTGGAAAAATCAAGATTAAACTCACCCTGTCTGCATCTTAAATAAAATCTCTATTATGTCATGTAGTGTTCCATTAAGTAATACAGCTCAATAGCCTTCAAACTTATATTTCTCATAATTATTTTTCAAAATTCAGAACCAATTCAAAAGGTATAGCTGGATTTTGCAGTCTCTTAGTGGCAGCATATCAGCATGATATCACTAACAATAGATGTGTGTCCTAGTTTTAAAAGCATCCTCGTAGATGGTGCCAGGTGAACCAGCTTTAATAGTCTTCTATGGCATCCAGGTCTGAAAAGTTTCATGCAGCCCCCAAAACTTGTTCTTCATAATCACACCCAGGGGCTGGTTTCTCAGCTAGTGGAGCACAGAGGGATAAATGGATAGTAATCGAAATAAAACTTCAGTGAGCCTACAATGCTACTGTTACAACAACATGCTTGAAATCTAAACAATAACATGAGAACTACAATAGCACTTTTCTTCTCCATAGTTCAAAATGACTTGCAAATATTGAGTTCTAGCCTTCCTCGCATGTTGTTGATGGAGTAAGTCTGTAAAACAACCAACCAGAAACCATGTGACTATTCCCTGCCACCTTTGACATTATTGGAGAGAATGTGCCTGGGTGGAGGAACTAACTATACGAGAATCACGTGCTCACGACATTTCAGGCTACAGTTTGGCAACATTATGTATGCGTTTCCTGGGTGTGGGCTTTTATACACATTACAGGTTTGACTTGTTGCACCTCTCAGTGGCATGTTTGAGGTGTCTGCCAGGCAGGAGAGGTTCACAGAGAGAGAACACTGTTTCCTCAACCTGAGCTCACAACCATTAGCCTGCCTAAGAATCTCCTGGGTGGCAGGCACTTCATGTTAATGCAGAAGATGCGGAGCACTCAATAAGTGGCGTTGGGGCAAGGGGGCGGCCGCCTGGAAAAACAATAAATTTGGAAGTCTGTCTCACATCTTGTACCAAAATGAACTTCAGATGGGTAAAAGATTTAAATGGTAAAGGAAAAAAATGTGTGATAAAATGATGTCAGGTGAAAGAGGCTTTTTATAATATGACACAATAGTCAGAACCCATAAAAGAAAATATTGATGAATTAGACTTTCAATTTTAAAAAATTCTGCATGGAAAAGCACACTATAAATGAAGTCAAAGACAAATAACAAACAGAAAAATTGATTCCAGTTCATATCACAGATTAAGTATTCATTTTCGTAATGTACAAAGAGCTTCTACAATTAAATAAGAAAAAGACCAACATGTTTAGAAACGTGGACAAGAGATACAAATTCACGATTTTCAGAAATGAAAGTATAAATGGCTCTTAAATTAATGTTCAAAACTCCCTCATAAGAAAAAAATGCAAATTAAAAATGCACTCTGATTGTCAAAAACAAAAGTTGATAGCCTGAATTGGCCAGGCTATGGAGGAAACTTATATGTCTATGCATTACTGGTGAAAGTAATTTGGCAATACTTATTAAAAACAAATGCTTATACTTTTTGACCCCCTCAAATCTACTTCTAGGGGAAGGTAATTTAAGGGGGTGCTCAGGAGAGGATGTACTGACAAGATACCTAAAGGAGGTGAGGGTAGTGAGCTGGTTCGATGTTCCAGGCAGATCACCAGATGCCGAGGTGGGTTTTAAAAACCGTGAGTCATGTGACAGAATCAGCAAAATGGCCAGTGTGGCGGGAGTGGAGTAAGCAAGAGGGGGATGGTATTGGGAAATGTGTCAGAAAGCATCAGTGGGGCAGGACACGTGAGCTGTTACAGGTCATTTTAATGACTTCAGCTTTTCTCTAAGGAAATGGGGAAATCACTGAGATATTTTGAGCAGAAGAGCGATGTGATATGTCCTACATTAAAAAAAAAAGAGTTTATTTACTTTTAGAGAGAGAGGGGAAGGGAGGGAGAAGAAAAGGAGAGAAACATCAGTTGCCTCTCACACACGCCATGAGTGGGGCCAAACCCAAAACCCAGGCATGTGCCCTGACCGGGAATGGAACAGGCAACCTTCACTTTGCTGGACAACACCCAACGCACTCAGCCACACTGGTCAGGCTGTGACCTCCATTTTTAAAAGAGCGCTGTAGCTGCTGTGATAAAAACTAAGGAGTGGGTCAGAGAGCAGTAAGGAGGCTATAGTAGGGACAAGAGATAACAATAAATGAATCAAGATAACAGTAGAGGTGGTGATAAGTGACCAGGTTGTAGTATATTTTGAAGGTAGAGTCACCTGGATTTGCTGAAAGGTTCTATTTGGAGTAGAAAGAGAGAAAGACTGTACAATGAGCCTGAATTTTGACCTGAAAACTGGAAAGAGGGAGTTGCCATCAACCTAGTTAAAGAAGTCTTCAAGAGAAAGATTTTGAAAGAAGTCAGGTGTCAAATTATGGACATGACCAAGCTGAGATGCTTGTTAGACACCCAAATGGATATATTGAATCAACAGTTGGCTATATGGATTTGGACTGCTTGGGAAAAAATCCAGGCTAAAGCTATAAATTAGGAAGTTAGCATGTAAAAAGTGGTAATTAAAGTCTGAGACTGGGTGAGATCACCAATAGAGTTAATGCAGATAGAGAAGAGAACCAAGAAATTATCCTACAGTACTCCAACATTTAGAGGCAGGAATAATAAGGAGGAGCCAGTAAAAGGGACTGAGATAATAAACCAGTGTGATAAAGTAACAGGAGTGAGATAAAAGGTAAAACCACAAAAGTGCGGTGTCTTGAGGCCCAGAGAAGCAAATGTACCAAGAAGGATGAAGGTGGTCCAGGTCAAAAACACAGCTGATGGATTATGGCAGAAGAAAAAGGCTAACAATGGGCCACTTAGACCCTAGCGATGTGGGTCATTAATGAACTACACACACACAGGTTTTGAACAGTAGTAGGGTGAATCGTTGGCAGAATAGATTCACGAAGCAAGAGAATCAAAATATAGCTACTAATTTACAGAACTGTAGGAGAGAGGGGGAACATGCTAGACAAACCCAAAGGATTGCCAGCAGCCAACTCCAGAATATGGGAACTTCTACAGGAAAAATCACCTAAAAACAAACAAACAAAAAGTAAGCGGCATGAAAAAAAGCAGGGAGGGAAACTGTTAGAGATTGAAAAAAAGACTCTTAAAGGTACATACCAGTCTATGTGTTCAGAAGCCTGAGTCAAGCTAATCTATTGTAAAAAGGTGTCTTTGAGACAATCTAAGAAATTTAGCCCGTGATTATGTATTTAGATTGGTTGGACATGCCACTGGTGTTGTGTTGGGCATTTTTTAGTCATTATCTGTCAGAGTGGTTTACTGGAGTATTAACAGATGAACTGATACGATGTCTGGGATTTGCTTTAAAATCTCCAGAAGATTCAGGGAAGAGGGTCAATGTGTGGTTGACAAAATGTTTATCATTGTTACCCGACAAAGTAATCACCCCAATTTAAACAAAAACCAGTTTATAATTGTTGAAGTTGGGTAATGATACATCAAGGTTCATTATCCTGTCTCTCTGCCTTTGGGTATGCTTGAAACTTTTCAAAATAATTTTTTAAAATAAGAAGACAAAAGCTAGTTTCAAGAAATACAGATATCTCTTTCAGGTTTTTGCTGTAAACAGGAACAGAGATGAAAGGATGGCTGGAGAGGAAGGGAGCTTGAAGTTGTTTGCTTGTTTGTTTGTTTGTTTGTTTGTTTTAAATTTTCAAGATGGGAGAAATAAAGGCATACTTGTATGCTCTGGGAGAGATGGTACAGAGAGAGAAAATTGGATGATGCACAGTGGAAGGGAGAATCAATCACCGGGGCAAAGTCTTTGAATAAAGAGGGCTGAGATCTGGTGCAAGCGTGGGAGTATTGGTCTGACATAGTATGGACAGTTTAGCCGGCAGTAGGAGGCGAGGCAAGACAGAGAAGTTGGGCACAGATGGGTGAGAAGATAGGAGCTTGTTGAAATTTTCTTTTGAATCCTTCAGTTTCCTCAATGAAATCATATGCAGGGTTATGGGGTGAGCTTTGAGTGAGAAAGGAGTACAAAGCTTGTCTAGGCGAGCGGAAGAGAGCACGCACTAGGGAGATATGGTATCTCTATAATGCCGATTGCCAGGCGGCATTAAAACCCTAATGGAATTCAGTGGCCAAGAATTGACAGTGAGCCTGATGGCAAGGGATTTTGTCTTTCCAGGCTCCATGAATGGGTGCAGGTGAGAAGGAAGTGGAATTTTTACCGGGGGTTTTGGTTTTGGCAGGTGAGAATTAGGAAGTGTGAGAACTCCCAGGAGTTGAAAGTTGTATTATTTAGAATAGAGCTAGATTGCTGTAACAAAGCAACCCAGCATTAATTCTGCGACTTAAAGTGGATTTTATTTTAATTTTAAGCAACAGGCAGAAGTGACGATTCCAGTTCCTTGGGTCTCAGCTTCACATGATCATAGGGAACAAAGGAGCCTTACGTCTTGTTTCTCTTTCATGACCTGGGGCTTTTTTTCCCTCTAAGTTATAGAAACTGGGTAGCAAGCACGTCTTTTACTAGTTATCAAGAGGGGGAAAGAAAGTGTGAGGAGGAGGTATCACCTGTGTTTTAAAGGCCTAGAGTACAATACCACATACTACTTAGGCTTACACTCCATTAGAAAAATGTTAGTCCTGTGGCTACAGTAAAATGCAAGGAAGCCCTGGAAATGTAGTGTGGATGGTCAGCTGCGTGCTTAGCTGCAGTTCTACCATTTTGAAGAAAGAAGGGTGGGCTGTAGTAGACACAGAACTCTGCAAGGCAGGGATTACAGTAACTGGCCCAAGGGTTTATGCTGAGTAACGAGGAATGAGAGGGTCTGAGGAGGACGAGCCATGGCCGAAAGGTGGTCGGGAGAGTCAAGGGACGGCAGACCTGAGCAGAATGAAAGAGCTGTTAGAACTGGGACACGAGAGGGGATAGTGATGCCCTCCATGGTGCCAGGAGGGTGCATGACACAGAAAATTTGAAGGAGTTATTGATATAGATAATGTCAAGGTCCAGGACAGGGCATGATTTCAGAGTGAGTGACGGCTATGCCGGGCAAAAGACAAAATCATAGGGAAGAAAAGCAGTGGAGGAAGTAAGGTCAGGATGTTTGAACGCTGACCCAGATGGATATGAAATTACTTAGGATACTGCTGGAGAAAGTGACCATGAGCCAACTGCTAAAATCTTTGAGAAACGAGGGCAAGTGACTAAGAAGGATAGCAGGTGGTAAATCTAATGAAGAGAGATACCCAGCTGGGGCTTTGTGAAGAGGAGGAGGAGTTTGAAAGTGGCAGTGGAGCAAGGAGAAGCCTCACTCCATCTTCAGGCCTGAGCGTCACATAGGATGTGAGACAGATAACCGCCACCCATAAAGAGAATTACAGGGAAATGGTCATCTCAGGAAGATCCAGGTTGCAGCTGGAGCGAGACGGGGAAGCGGACCTGCACAGAGCAGGTTGAGAGTGTGTAGGAATTTTGCTGCTGCCAAACGAGGTATTAAGGTGAGCACAGGACGCTGTTTTGGGAGTGGGGGGTGGGGTGAGAGTGAACGAGATTACAATGATATGGGGATTGGAGTAAATGACATGGAGCATGACCTGGGAGTCTACTGGCTTCTTGGGGTATTGGTGTAACCAGAGATAAGGAGCTAATGTGAGGGAAGGGAGGGGGAGAGTTTGCAGGAACAACTACGAAGGACACGTGGACAAAACCAAGGCGGGTGGAATCAGGGTAGGGACGTGTGGATGGCTGGGGTGGGGGTGGGGAGTGGTGGTGGGGAAATGCAGACAACTGTGCTTGAACAATAACATAATTTAAAAAACTAATATGATTGTACTGATGGTTTCAGGGTAGATCCTGTTGCCAAGGCTGTAGTGTGGCAGGGCAGGGTTGGGGGGCGCAGTGGTAGGGGTGGGGGGAGCTCTTTGCTCCTGCTACAGCACACAAAGGGAGGGAAAGGGGCCAGCTGAATTCCAGCTCAGGGTAAGGAAAACAGCTGTCGTTTGTAAAGGACTTCCCCCTGGTGAGAGGAAGGTCAGGGCTGTCCTCAGGCTTCTGGCTTAAAGCTTCTGATGTCAGTGGCTTCTTCCAGGCCTCACTTCAGAACCACACAACTGGGAAGCCTGTAGGACAAGCAGCAACAAGATCAGTTCTTCCCCCACACTCCCCAGGCTCTGTTGTGACAGGAGTCTCGCTTCAGGGGAAATTCCTGTCAAAATGAATTCCCACTGAAGAAGTCTTTCTTCCACTTTCAGCCCCTGACTTCAGAGCACAGAGGGCCTGTCTTCCGCTGCTGCCACCTAACTGCCTCAAAACTGTGCCCTCTCCCGCCACACACACACGGGCCCCACGGCAGCGTCTGCTGGCCTCCTGGTGCCCGTCCACGGGGCGGTGGGTCGGGAAGGAAGGGTGGCGGCCGTCTGCCACCACGGTGTTCTTCTAGGGTGTTCTTCTAGGCCGCAGACTTGGTGCGGGGGGATGAGTGACAGGCACAACGTCAGGAGGGTTCTGCTCAAAAGTCCCTTCACCACCCCTCGCTCCAGTTAGTCTTTGAGTTCAACTTGTTCCTTATTTAAAAGACCAATTAAGTCTATGTGACATTTAGGCAGCAGACATTCTTTTTCGAAGGAAAGCTCCAATTATCCTTGACATTCTGTGAAAATGGTGTTTCAGAGACCCTCACAGGGAGAAAGACTTGGGCGTTTTTCTGACCATCTGAGGGAATCCGAAGCATGTATTTACCTCCTCTGGATCTCAGGGTGAACCTGCACTGGGAGAATTAGCCTCATATCCACATTATTTGTCTCTTTCGTTAAAAAAAAAATCAAACAGCTTGTTAAATCTGGCCTGTGGTATACCCAAGCCGTGCTTTATCAGCCATTTTTAAGGAATTGTAATTCTTTTGAATCCTCTCCTGGCATATTCTCAGAGTCTTCCTGTTGCATTGCTAGTTTATGAATCAAGCCTTTCATTGATTTATTTATGCAACAAGCATTTCTTTCCTTAGCAACCACTCTAGCATAGCTTTCCTCTAGGCACTGAGGAGGTTATAAGCACAATTCGTTTCCAATCCGGCAAGAGTTTACAGTCTATCTGGGACAGCCTGAGAAAGGAAAGAAGTTAGAGAGCAGGAGGGAGGAGAGAGAAAGAATGCATTTGAAGTGGTCAAAAGATTTTTTTAAAACCTTAAATTCAAAAAGAAATACGTGAAACCCACCAACAGAGAACGATGAGACGTTACTGTGGGACGCGAGAGACGGCTTGCACGAACGGCAAGGCCTGCTGCCTTCCCAGGGGAGGAGACTCGAGGTGGGAACAACGCCAGGCGTGTCCAAGCGAGTCTGGAGCTCCGTGCACGTCCATCAATGCCCTGGCCCCAAATTTTAAAACTTCACATGTCGATCATAAAATCTATCGGGAAAGGTAAATACGAGCCCCAAAAAGATTTGTACAAGAATAGGAAAACAAGAAGTAAAAAAAGAGAGAGGAATAAGAGTGAGGGACTTGCCCTCTAACAGATATCAAAATACCTTCTAAATCTATAACACTGAGAGTGTGATGATTGACTGGAAAAAAGAAATGGAAGAGAGTAGGAAGTCCATTAAAAAGAGCTGGAAGTTAATGCTAACTTCTTATTGAGAATTTTTCACATGGTGGACATCAGTCTGATATTTGAGGATAGAAGAGAGTGATTTTGAAACCATAATTTAGAAGGGAAAAATTGTGATGTAGCTAAATTCCTTCCATTCTCATCTATTTGTGTATGTAAATAAGATTTCTCAGCACTTACAACTATAAACACCAACAAAAAGTATTAATTAATGTTGAACCTGTCTCATTTTTTAATAGTCTTCATTTAGCTCCATTGTCAATGAGAAATGCGTTTACAACATAATTTTATTTTTATGGTTAAGAATTAAAAATTATGTTATATTGATAATTTAATACTATTTATTATTAACACAGTAGAATATTTTAATATTTAGAGCTTTATTAATCCAGGAAAAATTAATTTAATTCATATACATATTTTATTACAGAGCATAGTAATTGGATCATCAAAGATTTTCAAGTATAAAAAATGTTTTATGTTAAGATAAAATTATGTGGGAGCAGTGGAATAAAAATATTAGTTCCAGGATGTGGGAGAATAATGCAAAATCTCTGGGACAGTTAGATATCATTGTGTGTGTGTGTGTGTGTGTGTGTGTGTATTTACAACAATGTAATGTGGCTTAACAAGAAATAAAAAATGTATATTAGTGATACTTAAATCCCACTTATACTTTGATTAGAAATATTTAATTGAAACTGTGGCTCAAAAAGTAAGCATTGAATTAGGGGCTAGAGAGAGAGGAACCATAGGCTTTGTTAAGTAAGTTCTTTCGTAGCCAGAGCATTGCATGAAGGTGTCTTTACCAAGTCTTGAAAGTGAAGATACTCAGGGAAGCAAGAAAATTCAGAAGGGGCTGAGAGAAGAAACCAGAGCTACAAAGGAAAACAGGAAATGGAAATTTCAAACCATTATTTAGGCCATCACTTCAGAAAACATGTTTCCTGAAACCTGAACTTTCTATAAGATGGTGGTTGATAGTCATTCTGTAAGAAAAAAAATTGTTACTGATATTTTTCTTTTAAAATGTGTTTTTTTTAAAAAAAATCTATGTGTGAGAAATTATTGTACGTACTCATGTAATTTGTTGGGAACCGCCCTGCGTGGTTTCAGAAGCTGTAATCCCCACCAAGGCTAAGGCTGAGGGAGTGGCCTTGGACCCTAAGCCACCAAGGAGATAAAAAGTTTATCTCCCTGGCAGGAGCGCTGCTCCTGCTCTTTTTACTTCACCTTGCCTGGCCCCCAGTGCTTGGTCAGGTAGCCAATGATGGGTAAGATTCCCCAAAGGGGGAGCCCTGGCTGGCATAGCTCAGTGGATTGAGCGCGGGCTGCGAACCAAAGTGTCCCAGGTTCCATTCCCAGCCAGGGTACATTCCTGGGTTGCAGGCCATAACCCCCAGCAACCGCACATTGATGTTTCTCTCTCTCTCTATCTCCCTCCCTTCCCTCTCTAAAAAATAAATAAATAAAATATTTAAAAAAAAAAAGATTCCCCAAAGGGGGAACAATCTAAGACAGGCATGGTCACATGAGAGGCCCCCAAGGAAGGACTTTGGGGGCTACAGCAAAAGGGGGTGATGGATCCTTGCCCCTCGGCTTTGACAAAGCCTGAGTCCTCATCCTATCTGTGAGAAATCTCCTAAATCTCTTGGCTGCCTAACTTCCCATGCTCCACCTAAGCCTGAAACAATGACAGAGGGCAGTGCAGCCCTGTGCTAGAAAGGGTGGGTTCCCCAGGTGATCAGGCCTAAGAAAGAATATGTAAAATCCTGTGAAACCTGCTTTGTTTAGAATGCTCTCAATGAAATGATGAAGGTCCAAACAAGAAGTAAATTTGTTCCTCAAAGTTTTACAGCTCTTCAGCTATCTGACCCTGACTCAGAATAGGTCCTCAGAGTTCTTTGTTATCCATTCTTTGATCTTTACTGCCTGGCAATGATTAATGAGCTTTACCTGAATTCTTGTGTAAACAAACCCAATAAAAGCCCATTGAGGAAAAGGCTCTTGGTCCTTCTCCTGTGAGAGATCGGCCACCTTTTCCTCCCCAAGCAGATCATGTCTTGGTAGACTTATTGTCATCCCTGGGGGTCGGGGGGCGGGGGGAACCCTGTGGGCGGAGCCCTCCCACAGTAATTATTTATGTGCTGTTCTTCTATAATAATTTGCCTTGTGAGAGTATAGCATAGTAGTCAAGAGGACAGATTCTGGTGCCAGATTGAAAGGTTCAAATTGCTGTGTACAGTTACTTAACTTTGTGTATCAGTTTTCTCATCTGTAAGATGAGAATAATAATTTCACTTCCCAAATAGGGCTGCTGCCAGGGTTACATGAAATAATAGAAGAAAAATGGCTTCGAACAGGGGCTGGGCACAGGAAGTGCTATGGATAGCCTTGTTGTTATTTACTTATTTATTTCTTTATTTTTTATCCTAGAAAAGTCTTGGTAATTTTTATTATTTTATTTTATTTTTTAAAGATTTTGTTTATTTATTTTTAGAGAGGGAAGGGAGGGAGAAAGAGAGAGAGAGAGAAACATCAATGTGCGGTTGCTGGGGGTCATGGCCTGCAACCCAGGCATGTACCCTGACTGGGAATTGAACCTGTGACACTTTGGTTTGCAGCCCACGCTCAATCCACTGAGCTACACCAGCCAGGGCTTATTATTTTATTTTTTAATATATTGTATTGATTATGCTATTATAGTTGTCTATTCCCCCCCTTTATTCCCCTCTACCCTGCACACCCTCTCCCACCCGAATTCCTACCCTGCTTAGTTCATGTCCGTGGGTTGCATATGTAAGTTCTTTGGCCTCTCCATTTTGCATACTATTCTTAACCTCCCACTGTCTATTTTCTACCTACCATTTATGCTTTTTACTCCCCGTACCTTTTCCCTCATTCTCCCCTCCCCTTCCCTGCTGATAATCCTCCATCCTTGCTGTTATTTTTAAGAGAAGTTGTGCCACACCCAGGAATATTAGAGATGACTTGACATATAAGTAAGGGGCATCTGATTTGCGAATTGGTGCGTATTCAGTTCAAATAACTAACTGCCATGCTATATGCTACTGTTCAGTCTACAAATATTAACTTCTTAGCTCCTAGTGATGTATATTTTTAAATGTTTTATGATTTTTTAAAAATAGCATTCTTTTTTAAAATTTTATTTATTTATTTTTAGAGAGGGAAGAGAGGGAGAAAGAGAGAGAGAGAGAAACATCAGTGTGCGGTTGCTGGGGGCCATGGCCTGCAATCCAGGCATGTGCCTTGACTGGGAATCAAACCTGCGATGCTTTGGTTCACAGCCCACACTCAATCCACTGAGCTACACCAGCCAGGAAATGTTATATAACTTTTATAGTCACTAAAACAAAAATCTTTAACTCCTTAATGTATGAGGTTTAAAGAAAAACATATGAACCAAAATTAAATTTCTTCCAGAAATTAATCTGAAATCACATTTTCCTGTCTAGTTTAATCAAATCACAACTCATGAACTCCTGTAATGCTTAATAAACACAATTCTTAAAAGATTAAAAGGTTAAGTAAGTTTGAGAAAGGCTGGCTTGCACCATAAAATTTCTAAAATGTTGAATAAAAGTACAAGATTGTCAAAATATGTGTATTAAATTTTCTAGTTGGACTCTGGCATTACTACACTATTAAAGATAATAGTGAATGACCATATATGAATTTTTAAATCAAATTTAATTATAGGCTTGTTTAACATCACTGGTAGGTGGCAATGAAATCACATTAACTGTTTTAAACCACTATATTTATATTTGATATATTGCCATAGTAATGCACAGGTATTCACCTTGGTAAAACACTAAGCAATGGACTGAAAATTTAGTCTGTGCTTTCTAGTCTATATGGTCAATGAGTTTTATAAGGCATTTAACTTACAACAATAATCTTTGGCTCTGCTTTTGACTCTAAATAATTAATGGAAGAAAGGAAGCAAGGCAGACGTAGAACAGCAATTTTTAAACATTTTTGGGTTTGGGGCATTAAGGGGAATCTGAAAATTATGGACTCTTCAAAAAAACTGCACATTTGTACAATATCTCATATATAATTTCAGGAGACCTGAGTGATGTGTCTCAAAGTATTGTCCCTAAGTCACCTGCGTTCAAATTTCTTGAGGTTCTAGTTAAAAATTAAGATCCCTGAATCCCACTGCAGACTGACCAGGTTGCAATCTCACTGGATCAGGCCTAGAAATAAGATGTTTAACAACGTCCACAGGTGAGACTATTTACAAATAACCTTTATTTTTATCAAAGGAGAACCCATGCACACACACTCATGTGAATCATTTTAAAAGTCAAATAGCTGCCCTGGCTGGTGTAGCTCAGTGGATTGAGCGCAGACTGGGAACCAAAGTGTCCCAGGTTCGATTCCCAGCCAGGGTACATGCCTGGGTTGCAGGCCAAACCCCCAGCAACTGCACATTGATGTTTCTCTCTCTCTATATATAGATCTCCCTCCCTTCCCTCTCTAAAAAAAATAAATAAATAAATTTTTTTAAAAAGGAAAAAAAAAAAAGTCAAATAGCCCTGAAAGGTTTCCAATGAAAACCAGCAGTATCCTACCTCACCCTTCCCCATACTCAGTCCTAGCCCTACAGGTTACCACACCCAACTTTTCTAACTAGTTTCAGCGATATTTGCCTTTATATCTTTAAAAATTAGATGCTCATATCACTATTTCTTGATTAGATGCTCATATCACTATTTCTTTCTTGATTTACCCTGGTCTATTGACTTCCTGCCACTTGAATAAATACTGGAATACAGTCCCCCCAACCCAGCTCCATTTTTCTTCTGCCACTGTCCAATGTAGTTATATATAATTTTTTGTTAAATCAATATTCAACGTCACATTATCAGACTGCATAAATATTGTTCACTGAGCCCAGTTATACATGGCAGCCACACCTCTCTACCTGCACAGGGTTTCTTTTTTTTCCCTGAAGTTAATAATTGCCTCATTTTATCATTTGTTTGGTTTTCCATCTACCTATTATTTTCCCCCAATGTTCCAGCATTTCTGCCATATACTTATTAATAATAATTTCTTTATTATTGAACACTTAGGTTCCATTTTTCTGAGCTGCCCCTGGAGCCCTCTTCCTCTCTCCCCCCTCCAGCCTGACTCTTTTTTGGAGGTTCTGGGACATCCCTTCCTGCCCCATTATGGCTTTCCTTGCTGCTTTTTTCCCCTGGTATCTTCTCTCTGATGGCTTCCATTTTCTTGTTTCAACCCTGTGTTTTGCTAAAGGACATTTCCCAGCTTTCTAAGAAAGAATGGAGGTATAATATTTGAGATCTCTATATCTGAAATATGTGTATTCTGCCTTCCTTGAGTTGTAGTTTATTTTGGTAAGGAATTCTAAGCTGAAAATGGCTTTCCCTCCAAACTTTTAAGGTAGTACCCCACTGTCTTCTGTCATCAAGAGCGGCTCGTAACAACTTGGATACTATTCTGGTCCCTTTCCATTTCTGTGACCAGCTTTTTTTCTCCAAAAGGTTCTAGAATTTTTTTTCTTATCTAAGGTGTTGTGAAATTAAACAACAATATACCTTGTAGTGGGTTTTTAAAATAATTTGTTGTTCTGGGTGTACCCTATCCTTGTCCTTCAGATCTGCAAATATAGTGACTCTTACCCTTCAGATCTGGAATCTTTTTCTTGTTATTTTCTCCCCTCTATTGTCTTTGATCTCCCTTTCTCTAACTCTCTCCTATTAGTAAATCACTGAATGGATTCTCTAATGTTCTCATCCTTCCCCTTCTATTTTCTATCTTTCCCAACTTTATTCTTCAGTCTTTTTTAATTGAATATTTTATTTACATGACCATATATTTAATTCCTTTCCTGTTGTTTTCCTTTTTTGCTGCTTCTCATATTTGTTTTATAAACATGTCTTCTTTAGTCTCTTCAATGATATTAATTCTAGGGTTTTTAAAAAAGATTTTATTTATTTTTACAGAGAGGGGAAAGGAGACAGAAAGAGAGGGAGAGAAACATCAATGTGTGGTTGCCTCCTGCGTGGCCCCTACTAGGGACCTGGCCTGCAACCCAGGCATCTGCCCTGACAGGGAATTGAACCAGCAACCCTTTGGTTCATAGCCTGCACTCAATCCACGGAGCTATACCAGCCAGGGCTAATTCTAGTTGTTTGTTTGTTTGCTTTTTAATTACTTTATTGTTGTTCAGTTACAGTTGTCTGCATTTTCTCCCCATCCTCCCCCCAATTCCAGTTTTTTTGAAGTCCCTTTCTCCTTGCACTGTCTGTTCCCTCCAGAAGCCTTTCACTTCTGTATTTTCTTTACCGTGGTGGAAGTGTTCATCAGGTGTTTAGTGAGCCTTAAAGTGCCCTTCATATTTAAGAATGAAACTCTAACCCTTTTATTAGAAATTCTCTCTGCGGTGTGCTGATTTGTGAAATTCACGAGTAAACGCTCCAGCAGGGAAGCAGGTTCTCTCCCGGCTTCCCTGACTGTGAATGTCTGGAGGGCTCTTCTCTGTTGCTGTCCTCTCTCTCTCTCTCTCTCTCTCTCTCTCTCTCTCACATGAGCATTCACTTAGTCCCTGTCCACTGGTCCACTGACCAGTAGTTGCCTGGCAGGGTAGAGTGAGTGCAGAAAGGAACATGGAGCCTAATGATACCATATGGAGACTTGCACCTTTTCCCTCATATTGTGAGCCTGCCCCTGACCTCCCTTTCAGTCCCCTGGCACCTGCCAAATGCTGAGCCTTTAGAGTTGCTGAAGAGAAGGAGCTCTTGCCTTCGCTCTTGGGTTTTGAACTCTTCCTCTCCACTCAATTACTACTCTTTCATCCACCTTCCATCTTCCACACATTTGTCCTTGGACACACCCTTGTTGAAATCTCTAATTCTCTGTCTCGCCCTCCCTTTGTCTTTGTTTCTTATAGGTTAATGCCCTTTTTTTTGTTGTTGTGCCTTTGCTGTTGTTATAGTGGGCTTTGGAGAAGTGGGGTGCAAAAGGGATAATGCTGTAAAGGAATCATAACGTTAAATTCCGAAGTAACTGTTGCACAGCACTGAAGGGTTGCTGGCTAGAACACAGCAGGTGTTGGAATACTGAATGGCTGCTGACTAAATGTGTAAACTGGGTGAATTTTTGTAGAATTAATGATTTAAGAACAATAAACTATGACGATTGTTGAACTGTTGATCTAGAGGGTCATCAGACCCTGAAATGAAAAAAATCCCTATCAAACAAACACATGAACAAAAGAGCAAGAGGAAGGACGGAAGAAATGTCACAGGCACATTAACTGTAGCTATTTCTATCCCTCTAGGTTGTGGAATGGACACATCACTCTACTGACCTTTGCACTTCTCAGAATTTTCTACATTTTGTGTGGAATAGATCCTTACTGTTTGAATGTGAACGAGTATGTGGGAAAGAGTGTGGGCATTTATCCCCATACCTCATGTGTGCAGGTGAGATAGAGTCCATAGGGTCTGAAACATATCCATTAATTGAATGAGTTTTTATTGAATGCCCACACCAAAGCTACATACCTCAGAGGCATTAATAAATACTTCTTGAATTGTACCCTGAAAAGAAACTATTAAAAAATAAGTTCAGAAGAAGTGCCATGTGTGCATTTTTTAAACTGAGAAGGAACAGTATCATAGCAACATCTTTACATTTAATTTGCTTTAAAAAAACACCACCAACTGGTGCTTATTATCTCACAGAATCCAGGTACAGAGTTGGGAATACAAATATTCATAAGTTCCTATCCCATCCCAGTGCTAAGAAAGAATCCATAGTCAAGATATAATGGGTTCTTGAAAAGCACTAGAAAATAAAGCTCTTGGCTTTTTACAACTTATAAGTTAATGTATGTTCGGCAGATTTTCTAGGTTATTTACCCAGCATTTCCCCCACACCTCTCTTCTTTGTGCAAGAGCTCTGATTTTGTTCCAGTGACTTCCCCTCCCCTACAGTTCAGACAATACCTTCATTAGTCAAAGCCAATCATGGTACACAGCATTTCTCTGCCAATGATTAAAAGCTGCGGGCTTCTGAGAAAATCAGACACAGGAGGAGAGACCACTCCCATCTTCCATGGGACACTGTTGCATCTGCACATAATTCCTGGAACTGTGGAGACGATCTTGCCACCAACCCGAAGAAGAACCTGATGTAGAGAAAAGCAGAACCAGGAGAAACCCAGAGAAGGAGAATCAGAGTTCTAATATACAGTGTCTGGATGCTGTACTACCTTTGGAGTTTTTGTTTTATGAGGGGAAATATCCCTTCATTGTTTAAGCCATTTTGGGTTGGGACTTCTACTATGTGCAGCAAAAGGTATCCTAATGGGCACAGTCTGCTTTGTCTCAGGAAGAGGATTTACTGTAAGGCAGCAATTTTTCAACCGGTGTGCTCCAAGAATTTTTAAAACATGCAATACCTGACTATTTAATTTGGGGCACTGACTTATTTTCCCTTAGACTATCAAATAAAAAAAATGACAACAGCCAACACAGCAGTAGCCGTCCAGTGTGAGTGAATCAAAATTATACCCATTTTTTTTTGTCAGAGCGAAGATTTTAGTAATTAGCTTGTGTGCCACAAGATGAAAAAGATTGAACATCTCTGGTGTAAAGGGTTGATGAGAGAAAAAGCAGATAGTACTATTAAATGTTAGATGATACAGAAAGACAAAATTCACACCTGGGCAGGATTCTCTGCAGAATCAATTGGGCAGTGTCAAGGCAAAAGTGTTTCAAGGTTAAGTAAGGAAGTTTGCAACAAGTGTCTGAGCCCCATCTATCATTAGTTTCCTAATGGGAACTTATAACTGGCTATCAGTGACCTCTCTTTTCTCCCAAAGTAAATAAGTGGAAAAAGTTCAAGAAGTCTTCCTCATCTAATGATTACTACAGAGAATTATTTTGTGATGGTCTGGAGCTTATATGCAGTCAGCACTGTGAACTTCATTCATTCATTTACTCATTCAACAAATATACATTTAAGAAGGTACCACGTGTCAGGCAACGACATAGTCCCTAACCAAAAGGACTATATATGTCTAGTGGGAATGAGGGTGTTATATATTTATTTATTGGTTAATTTTAAATTATGAAAACTGCTTTAAAAGAATAGGAAGTGTGCTATAACAGAAACACGGGGGGAAGGTGGGGTCCTTAATTAAGAAGGAAGATGGAAAGAGGCAGGCAATGTGCAAGTAAGTGACATTAAACTGATAACTGAAAGATGAATAGAAGTTAATCAGACAAAAAGTTGTTGTATGAGGGTGGGAGTACTCCTGGCAGAAGAGTTCTAGTGGAAAGGAAAGCACACCAGTGTGGCTGAAGGACCGCAAGGGAGTGGGAGGATGATTGTGAGATGAGTTTGGATTTTACTCACTGTAATAGAAAGCCACCAAAAAGTTTTAATCAAGAAAGTAATATAAAACAATTTACGCTACATTTTTAAATGACCCCTGAGGCTGCTGAACATGGGATAGATTCGAGAGGGGGCTAGAAAGTAACCAATTACTGTTATCACAGAAGTCCAGGCAGGAGATAATGGTGGCTTGGACAAGGGTGATGGCAATGGAGATCCATGGAGATCCATGGACGTGAGAAATATTTTGAATGATGAGAGAAAGAAAAGGGTGGAGAATGCTCCCTAGGCTTGTTTTAAACATATTTGTATAGGGAGGTGTTTACTGAGATGGGGGAGATGACAAGAGAAGCAGGAGTTGGAACAACCATAAGATTGAGAATTCTGCGGGATGCCTGTGAGACATCCAGTTAGACACATCAAATAGATAGCTGGTTATAAAAATCTAGGAGAGGTCAGGGTCGGAGGTAAAAGGCTAGACGCCATCAACATATACTTGGTATTTTAATTATTTCAACAGTATTCACAGGAATGGACAGGTTTATCTAGGGAGTGGGAGAGTATGAATGAGAAGAGGAGAAGAAGGGGAAGAGAAACCCTGAGGAAGTCCATATTTTAGGGGCTGGGAAGAGGACGAACCTCTGGAGGAGACTGATGGAGTAGCTAGTAAGTTGTTGAAACTAGCAAGTCTACAGTATAAATGAACAAGAATTCAAAAAGGAGGGAGTGTCCAATTGAAATGATTAGAAAGACAGAAAGTGTCTTTTGATATCCATACCATGGAGGTCATTGATTGCTATGGTGAGATTACCAAGTGAGTTGCATTCTATTGAAATATTGAGGAATTAATTCATAGTGGATGATACTATGGGTACCACCAGAATTCATTAGATTCAATGTTATTCTTTCCTGAGAGGTTCTAACTATAAGGGTAGATATTTCATGACTTTTATTCTTTCTTAGACTTTTACTTTTTCTAAAGAACAAAAAGTAAATGTATTTTTAAAAAACAATAAAACTCATTCTATCTTGCAATTACCATGTGGTGCATAACTTGTGAGATCTTAGTGATTTAATTTCCTCTAGCTTTACATATTTTGTTATGTTATCATTGTAGGAATTATTTCAATATTATTCAACAATCATGCTAAACTATGCTGGAAAGACAAAAATAATAAGAAAACAGAAGAATTTGGGATCACCTAGAAGGTTGATTTGGTAGTAAAATCACTATTACATCATCCTTCTGTTATCTTATTGTATTGTCCAAATACCACATCATCTTTTAAGAAGCTATAAAAAGATCTGGAGATATTATCTTTGTCATTTTTTAATTAAAACTTTTACTAATCACTGATGAGAATTCAGAAATTTCCTTTTCTTCATAATGGCAAAAAAATTAACAGAGGAAAACACTTCAAAAGTACAGGGTCTGGCAGAAGTAACACCTATTTGAGTGTGGTAGGTAGGATAATAATATGGGTGTAATAATTTATAGTTCTGATTTGAACATTTCACCTAAAATGTGATATGGTGTGCTTGAGTGTGACATTGTTATGTTACAGAATTACATGCTTATGATTTTGTAACAAAAGATTTTGTAGTAAAAAGGGGCATTATTTGTGCCAGATCCTGTATTAGAAAAATCCGAAGATAAATTTAAAAAGACAGACAGAAGCACTCTAGATATTAATGATAACAATGAAATTTATCATTCAAGTGAAATTGTAGGCAAAGTGTCTTGGTATGGTAACATCCTAGATATATGTTCTCGAACTTAAGAATCGGTGATTCAACAATATATATCTCAAAATAAAAAGGAAATATGGCATTCTTATCCAGCTAGGCATTCAACAGTAATGACTTCATTATTCAATATTTTGCAACAAGAATCTAATCTATCCTACACAGATGTATACTCTGTCATCTTTTAGGTTGTTTTGCATCAAATATATTTACTATAGTTTGTAAGTCAACAAATGCCAAAGGTGATATATATATATATATATATATACCAAGGTGACTTGAAGGAAATACACAAGGTAGAGATAAAAAAGTTCACTTTACTGAGATGCCCAGCTTTACTAAGATATAATTAACATACAATATTGTATAAGTTTAAGGCATACAGTGTGTCCTAATTGCTAATTCTTTTTTTTAAGGTTTTATTTATTTTCAATGAGAGGGAAAGGAGAGAGAGAGGGAGAGAAACATTGATCAGTGGCCTTTCTCACACCCCCAACTGGGAAGCTGGCCCACAGCCCAGGCATGTGCTTGGGCCAGGAATCAAACTGGCAACCTTTTGGTTTGTGGAATGATACCCAGCCCACTGAGCCCCACGAGTCAGGATTGCATTGC
This sequence comes from Phyllostomus discolor, assembly GCF_004126475.2. NCBI lineage: Eukaryota > Metazoa > Chordata > Mammalia > Chiroptera > Phyllostomidae > Phyllostomus > Phyllostomus discolor. The sequence goes on along the minus strand of NC_040910.2, from coordinate 25,613,580 downwards.
TAATTCTAATTGGTGTTTATAAATCTAAAAGTGAAAATGTTTTGTGGCTAAGCAAAGAAGATGGCTACCCTCTCTTCAATAAAATTACAAGCCATCAAAGTTTTAAAATGTATTGCTTTTGTTCATGCAAGTGCAAGAAGGAGGAAAATTTACAGTAAGCTAGAACCACTATAGATGGATTTGCAATTGAGTCAATGTTGACAAGATAATTGTGTTCCTAGTTTATGAATGTTGATCAATCAATAGTAGTATTCAAAGGACAATTCAAATGTAGAAAATATAGAATAAAAGTTGAGTTTGTGATGTTTAAATTCTTATTAAAATTTACATACAATTATTTTTTACTATACTTTTATTCTTTGCTTCTTGTAAATGATTTGCAAAATGACTTAAAGAAGGAAAAAACAGAGCAGGTCCATTGGTGACGACTGTTTTCCCTGGTATACAGGGTTAAACAGATAGGATTTATTTATCTCACAGAGCAAGTCATCAAGGACAGAAAGCTGGGCCCTCTCCTACAGACTGCTTTTGGCTTCAGATAATAGAAATATCTCATCAAGTGGTGAAAGGTCATCTTAGGGCAGAGGGATTGTGACTCAGTCGTGTTATCAAGGACACAGCTTCCTTCCACCTCTCTACTATCTGCAGTCCTGGTTTAATTCTCAGGCTAGTAGCAAGATAGTTGTAGCATTACCTGTAATCATCCAAAGGAAGAAAAACAACCCCATGTTTCTCTTGTAGAGTGAGAAAACTCCCAGAATCATCCCTTTGCCTCCAGCTCCTTTCCCTCTTGCCTCCTTGGCTAGCTAGAGTTGCCTCACATGCTCGTTCCTGAATGAATATGTTGGGAAAGGAATGGGATTATGCATAGATCATTCAAACTAGATGTTGGGATAATGTCAGTTTACCCTGAAGGCACATGGGTCTGGGAGAGGGATGGACATCTGAACAAAACTAGGAAGAAGGAAGTACATATTAGGTAGAGTACAATGGCCACGGCAGGTTAATTGTAGGAGCAAAACTCCTAAAGCAACTGACAGAACATACACTAATTGGAGAGAGCTGTCACCAGGGCTCAGAATAGGCTAAAAAAATGATGTCATGGCGCCATAAAATTGCTGAGTAATGGCTATCTAAAAGTGCTGAGCCATGCCCTGGCTGGTGTGGCTCAGTGGATTGAGTGCTGGCCTGCAAACCAAAGGGTCTTGGGTTTGATTCCCAGTCTAGAGCACATGTCTGGGTTGCAGGCTGGGTGCCCAGTAGAGGGCACACAAGAGGCAACCACACATTGATGTTTCTCTTCCTCTCTTTCTCCCTCCCTTCCCTGCTCTCTAAAAATAAATAAACAAACAAACCTCTTTTTAAAATGCTGAGTCATGGTTATCTAAAATGCTGAGTTGTGGTTATCTACAATGTTGAGTCATAACGCACCATTTTAACAGTAAAAATCTGAAGGGCAAAATTGACTTTCAGTTACCATAATCTTTCCCTTTGTGAAATTTCAGCACATCATCATTCACAGAAGTTTCCTACCAAAGCCAGAAAGCCACTCAGTAGAAATTAATAATGCAAATTAAAATAAGCCAGGAAGAGGTATTTTTGATTACAGCTTTTAGTGTCCAGGCGCCCTCCTCTGAACAAGTCTAAGAACCCAGGTGAGAAAACTGTTCAGCGCTGCTGAAGAAGGAACCAGGAGAAGCAGGGTCTGAATCTTACCAACTTTATTCCCATCATCAGAAAAGCTGGGGAACTAAGGCACAGACTGAGAAGCTGCTTTGAGTCTGGCAAGGTGTTGCACCACCACGGGCTTTTGGAGAGTTCTTCGCCAGAGGCTACTGTTCTCACAGAGACTGGGTGGGACTGAGAATTACTGTGAACTCAGATACTACTCTTTTGCCCAAACCAAGCAATATCTGCCAATGATATCTGATTATTATGTGCCTAGATTGTTAAATCTGTATTGGGAAAGCATTCCCTTGTTATAAAATAGCTTCCCTTAAGTTTTTAAATCTATGTAGCAAATTCCATGTGTTGATTTTCTCGTGCAACTTTTTATATAACTATGTATGGTGGCTCAAGATGCCAAACCGAGCAAATGACTCAAATAAAAAGTTAAGAAAACAAACAAACAACCCCGGACAAATCTAATCTGGGTCTGGTAGAAAGAGGTCAACACCGTGGATGTTGTGAGATTCAAATCAGTCCAGTTAATAGCAACGTCGTGCATTAAGACACCAACCCCCGCCCCATCCCCACGACCCCACACACGCTTTCCATAAACGAGTCCTTGCACCTGCACAAAGCGAGGACTCAAGTTCACGGGCTTTGTCTTGAAAGAACAAAGATCCGCCCAGCGGCTCTCTGGCTGTTCCGGAATAAGGAATGCGCTTCGGGAACCCCCGCAGCCCGCGGCGCTGCGCCCCCAAGCGGCCCACCCCGGCTGCACGGCGCCCGCCCCAGTCCTTCGGGCTCCTTTAAGCGCCGCGTGCGCCTCCGCCCCCACCTCCCGCGTGCCACGAGCGCGGGGCCGCCCGATCCGGGCCGCGCCTCCCGCCGGGGTTACGTGAGCCCGGGGCGGGCAACCGCCAGGCCAATGGCCGCCGCCGGGGTGGCCGCGCTCCTCCCGCGCCGCTGCCGCCGCGGAGGGGCTGCGGGCTCCTCCCGCAGGAGATAACTGTCAGCGTGCGAGGCGGCGGCGGCGCGCCAGCTCCTTCCTGGGACCGGCTGCCGGCGGCCCCGGCCCCGAGCAGAGTTCCTAAGCTGCAGCGGCCCCGCGCTCCCGCAAGGCTGGGCGGCCGCGCCGCCGCCACCGCCGCGATGGCCCCGCCGCCGCGGCCGCCGCCCCCGGCCGCGCGCTGAGCCGCCGGCCCCCGAGTGCCAGCCGCCGGCCCGCCGGAGCCGCAGCGGCGGCGGCAGCATCATGGCCCCGACCCTGCTCCAGAAGCTCTTCAGCAAAAAGGGCAGCGGCGGCAGCTCCGCGTCGGCGTCCTCCCAGGGCAGGGCTCCCAAGGAAGGACCCGCCTTTAGGTGAGGGGGCGCCGGGGGCGAGGCTGGCGCGGGACTCGAGTTGGCGGCGGTGCCCGCCGGGGGCGGGAGGAGAAGGGGAGTGGGCCGCCGGGGACGTCGCTGCCCGTCGCCGGCGCGGGGTTTCGGGCTCGTCTCCTGAGGGTGGTCTGGAGACCTCTGTGTCCGGGAGGGTCCCTCCCTCCCTCTCTCTCGCTCGCTCTCCCTTTCCCCACTCCTCGGGGTCCCTTCCTTCTTCCAGAGTTGTTCCTTGGGGTTCCCGGGCGCGCTTGGCTTGGCCGTGGAGGTGGGGGACTGGCTGGGAATTGGGGTGAACCCCTTCCCAGCAGAGCCGTCTGGGAGCCTCTGCGGACGCTGCAAAGCTGTGAGCTGTCATTTTGAGGGCAGCGCCAACCCATTGTGTGCGTGACAGTGTTTCGAAGTTGCGAAGGAGCAACAGTCACGAGAAAGGCACCTTCCTTCTTTCTCACCGCACATGGCAAGCTCGCAGACAGATGAATGAAAGTATGTAATTTCAACATCACTGGGAAGGTTGATGCCGCATGATGTGGGGACAGGGGGAGTAAAATGCTTTTATGAAATGGCCGAGATTTCAGTTTAACAAAGCTGTTTCATCTAGTTAGTATATACGACCTTTGAGCACACACCTTTGCATAGTGATAGCGAGCTTCCATGGAGCCTTGAACCTCTGAAATGAGTTATGTTGATTTCTTGTTTATTTCTCTGACAGCGCTGTTAGGTCGGTACTATTACAATTCCCTTTGCAGATGAGGAAACTTAAAGTCACAGAGAATTTACAACAGTTTGCCCAAGATGCACAGCTGTATGTGGGAGAGCCTACATTTTGACCCAAGCATTGTGACCACAGAATCCAGTCTTTAAAATGTTTTTGCTCTTATGCTTTCAAGGGCTAACTTTTAAAAGATGCACTTAGGTTGGGAAGTTTATTTACTTACCTTCAACAGTCCTCTCCCCGCCCCAGCAATTTTTTTATTGCGCATCTCCTTCCACCTTGCAACACCCTGCTAGGTGCTTTTTGGCCAAAATGTCTTGCAGAAGCAGTTCATTATTAAATAAGTGTAGTCCCAGTGTAATAAACCCTTTAAAAGTTTCAGGTGTTTGAGTAAATTTTGTACGGTTTTATATTCTAGATTTTGCTTTTCTTGAATTCCATTCATTTAAAACGCACTGCCCCTTGCTGCATTTATATGAACATTTTGCATTTGTGGGATGGGTGTAGGTATGTGGTGTTGCTTGGAAGGTAAATTGTGAGGACTGGAAACTGCCTTAGTGAAATTCTCAAATTTCTTTTAGGCTAACTGAATCCTTATAATTTGAGTAGGGAATTCTATTCCTTCCACTGCTTTGAGTACTAGTGATGCTGTGTTCCTTCTCAGAATGCTAGAATTACTTGAGACCCAGGGTGTGTAATTTCTTCTCTTCCCTTTTAGCAACCCAGACTCCATCAAGGGAACAAAGCCTGTAGAGAAAAGGGCATGTGTGTTACAGGTGTAACACTTTGGCAGCCATTTGTCAGGGGCATTTGAAGCCATTTCAGTGCTAGTGGAGAGAATTGAGTGACATTGTCATTGTTTCCTGTGCTCTCTGCCCAGTTGCCCACCATCATTTCCTCCACCCACAAGTTTGAGTGTATTTTGAACAAAAAAAAAATGTGGCTTTATTTAGGGCCTGGCCATATTAGGGAAATTGATTCCCACTTGGTGGGAACATTATCAGTGTAGTGTTTCTGACTTTCCATTGGTGTCTGATGAAGAACACAAAATTGTGTCAAGGACTTTTTTTTTTAAATTGACCTGATTAGGCTTTTCTGCAAGTTTTTGAAGTAAACGTCTTTGGGAGAGTTGGAGATCTCAGTTGAACATCTCACTTGATGACAGTCCTGCAGCACTGTCCCTGCTAGGGGTCATGTGAAGCAGCAGACGTCAGTAAAGACCCAGGGAGATAAGGACAGATCACGCAGAGCACCCAAGCGAGTCTTCCTCCTGCCCTCTTTACCTGACTTAACTCTTAGATGCTGTGCAGTGCTCTGGGGAATAGCCTCCAGGAAAATTTCCCTTTTTTGCCCTACAAAGTAATGCCATTGTGCTTCATTTTATCCAGGTTTAACCAGGTAGGAGCTGGCATGTGCTTTTTGGAGAAGGGGATGCCTCATAGAGCACATTAGCTGCTCTTGGGAGCCCACTTTCTAGTCAGATAGGTTTTGAGAAATTAAGATAAGATCCTTAGGTTAAAAATCCACTATTCTTAATGTGAATTTGAATGTGTATTTTTCAGTGCATTTAAATACGGTATGTAACTTGCAGATCATGAGAATGAAAGTTCCTCTGAAGATTCAGGCAGATGTCCTGGGCAGTTTCACGGCATATATTGGTATATATTTTTATGAAAAACCTAAGTAAAAATAGGAGATATATATATATATATATATATATATATATATATTGTGAGAGCCTTTTATAAATTTTTGTTTCTGTAATGGACTGGAACTAGCTATTTTAAACTTTTCTCCCCAACTCTGAAGTTCTGTCCTTCATCAGGTTTTGCCCTGGATGTCACTCTGCTCACTCTCATGCACTTCCAGTCGCTTCCCTGGGTTTCTTACTGTTCTCTAATTCCTCCATTTCTCACATACCGGGGATGATTAGAGAGGAAATTTGTTGTCCAATATAAGCAGCTTATAATCACAGATCATTTTCATATCTTCATGTTTTCTAGCATTCCATTTAAAAAGAATATCATCAAAGTCAAGATTTCCTCAAGTGTATTTCTTTCAGGATCTTGACAAGAAGCTTTTTTCATAGCTTTGAGGAAAGATACTGCTAGGCAAACAAAAGAAATAAAAAGAGATTGAATTTACATGTTTGAGAGTAGTTAGGAACACTATATGCTGATGGAGCTTGTGAATTGTAAGCTCTATTTAAAGTTATAAAATTGCACTGTGGTCTTGATATTTCAGAGAATTTTCTATTTGCTGGTCTTCAGCATGCTTTCACTTTTAATTAAGTGACACATAAATATATATTTGAATAACCCTTTGTTCCAAAAGGATAAATGAGAACAAAAAGAGATTATTTGCCTAGTGGCTCAAGTCAGAAGTAGAATTGGGTTATTGGTCACTTTCGATTTAAGTAGGAATTTTTAAAAGCCAAGATATGCTCGGTGACCTGTATGCCTGGTTCAAATTTGAAGTTTTATCTTAAATTTTTTAAAAAATGTCTCTGGTGAATTAGTGGACTAGTTTCCACCTAAAATGCATATGCCACGGGGGAGGGGTGGAAAAGATTATGGGTTATCATATATTTTATTCTGGACAAGTTAGATGGAGTGAGCGTGTATGTGCCACCTGGGTATGAGGAGTAAATAAAAAGCATTTCAGCTGCTTGGTAGCTGGCTGTGTAAATGCTAGAAAGAGTAGACTCCATTCCTCCCCTCCCATCCCGAAAGGCCTAGTTAGTGCTAATCCACATTCTGTTAGAAGGACTTTAAGTAATCTGTTACCAGGTTAGTATAAATATAATTTAATCCACTTATCACCATTATCAGATAGCATCTGATGCTCACATGCTTGTGGTTTTTGTGCTCTCCCTGTACAATTCAAGGTAAGATACCCTCGGTCCTGCCTGTTGGAGTTTGCAGTCTAAAGGATGACACGGTATACACCAAGATGAGTAAACAGCAGATAACACATTGGAAACTATAACCAGAAGATAATTCAAACACTGATAAAGAGTGAGTCTTCACATTACGTTTGGCGTTAAGAACTCACTGCACTCATACTTGGTATGACCGAGGGCGGAGCCGCGACTGACTCTTCCCTCCCACGGAGGGATGTTGCACAGAAGCTCCTCCTCCCCTGCCCTTCCATTGCCCGTTCATTTCCACTGTACTCCCGTTTCTAATGCCTGTGACAAAACACATCAATTGTTTTGATTTCTTCTTACTACTTTCTGAATGTCTTCCTGGGTGTTTCCTTGGCTGCAGTTCCTGATTTATTGGCACACTCATTACATTGTATCTCCTTGTCCTAAAACACGCCATACACGGTGGGGGGTTATTAGAGATTTTTGGCAGAAGGAAAGAAGGCACCAACTGTTCCATCTAATGCAGGGGGTGCTGTTTAAAAGCACCTGGGAGACAAATCGAGACCATTGATTTAATCCTACTTCACGCACCATGTGAGACCCAAGTCTCTTCATTTCTCTGGTCCTCATTTGTAAAGTGACAGCAGCAGTGGTATGTCATAGAGTTGTGGTGAGGAGGTAATAGAATGAGTTTGGAAATCTTCCGAAAAGAGTAAAAGGCAGTACAAAATGACGGAAGTATTACCAAGAGCCTTTTTTAAAGTCATGGAGTTCAGTAGTATCCATATTGATCCTTTACTAAAATCATTTTTCAGAATGATTCAATCTAAAGGACAACAGATTATATACAGTTGCATTATATATATGTATCTCTTTTCTTCTATAAATGGGAGACTTGAGATAGAACCTAGGTGGCGTGTTTTGTATGTATGTATGTATGTATGTATGTATTTATTTATTTATTTTGCCTTGATGTTGCCAGTGATAAAACAGAGGCCCGACGTTTTCAGCGGAGTGTTAAAGACACTCACAGGCAGTAACTTCAGACCTCGATGGAGGTGACTGGGTTTTCAGAAATATTTTTAGACTCCCATGTATTCATTTTTCAGAATTATTTGCAAGTTTTTTTTATCAAGAATAACATTTTATTTAGCCAAATGAGGAAGTTTGTTAAACAAAATGATAGAGCCACACAATGGATGATACTCTGCAGCTGCCAAATCATTATTTATATATATTCACATATACACACATATGTGCACATATACATGTATATGTGTGTATATATGCACACATGGAAATGTGTTCTCAATAGAAACAGTAAAAACAAAATATAAACTTACATGGATAGTATTTAAAAATAGTAGTGTAATTTGATTTTGCACATGTGGACGAGGGTTAGAAACACTTTACACCAGCATATTAACAGTAGTTGTCAAGGGGCAGGTGAAAATTTTATTTTACTCTTTTGTGTGTTTTTTTTCCTAGTATTTTGGATTTTTCTCTAATAAATTTATGTTACTTTTGTGACTTAAATTGTTTTGAATGTTAAGTAGGTCTTTGGGGTATTTTATACTATGAAGAAGGGAGTGATGAAAACGTGTGAGAAAACTGATTTGAATAAAAACTCATAGAGTTTTTCCTCTTTGTTAAAATAACTGGTAGTTCCTGTTATTAAAACTAATATGCTGTGAATTTTAATCTGCTTAAAACCTAGGTTCATTGTGAACCTCAGGAGGCCAGTTTAATTGGTAATGCTGATAATTGTAGGCAGTGCACACGTGCAAAATCTTTACCAGTCAGGCAGGGTCCCTGCCGCCCCTGAGCCTTGGAGCCCAGTTCCCCTACACCCGTCTCAGGTTGGTGATCAAGAGAGACCTCATTAATATTTATTTGAAACATGTTTATAAAAAAGTGGCACAACTTTTTACATTTTGGGAATATTACAGTAAGTTAAGGGGCCTGGCTTGGCTCAGATGTATTTAAAGCTAAAACATGCATTGTAACTTTAAGTTTTGAATTGATCACGTTACACATTGTTATTTGCCTTAGGAGGTGGCCTTGAGAGATGGTCTGATCAGGTGGTCTTTTAATGCAAGTGTAGATCTAAAGAGAGTATTGGTTTTGGTTGTGGCCTTAGGTTGTGTTTCTCATGGTTTGTTTGTGAGGCCGGTTTAAGGAAACCACTTTGCTGTTGTGTTTCCCTGGCAAAGGAAGTTGTAAAAGATTGTCCTTGCTACTCATGAAGTGCTTTGGCTGCCAGCACCAGCTCCTGGTGGGCGCATCGGATCTGGGAGCTGGTCCTGTGCTTGCTTCTCCAGCCACTGTTTTTCTTGGTGTGGGCGAAAAGGAACAAATGTTTTATCCTGACTGTACAAGTCCCTTGCCTAGTGTGAATTGTTAAGCCTGCATTGTGAGATCATGTCCTTGACTGTACAAGTCAGCCTTTCCCTTTGCGTAGAGGAGTGCTGAAATGGTGAGTTTCTACTTCGCAAGCGGTCTTTATCTCAGGTTTGTGAAAAATGATTATTATGTAAAAGAGGAAAAACAGGATGGACTTTTCCAGTTAAGTGGGCATGAAATAGTGATTTCCCCCCCGCTCCACCCGGTCTGTAAATGGAACATCCATGACTCACTCCTCAGGGCCACACAGGCACTTTTGTGAGCAGCGCCTGAATGGGAGGGTGGGATGGGGATGGGAGGAGGGGGCTGGCATCCCACTTGTGTTCAGCCAGAGTCTGTCCAGCTGCCTTTATAATGGACTTCTGAAACGGACAATGTGCCTTCTCACACATCATCTACATATTTTTTTTTAATTGCTCTTTCTGTTTGTGCCAAAATAATACAACATATTAAGTGCAGTAAATGCAGCCATTAATACCATAATGCTGTGGATAAGTGTTGTATAGCACAGTGCTCTTTCTCTTACATGAGATTTTACTGTTGGCATGAGTCTGGATCCCTGTCAGAGTCCAGTGTCTTTAACAGCATGCCTTTCATTTCTAAATATATTTAGAATATTTTTCTAGTTATTTGTCTCTGAATCTTGCTTAATTTGTAGATTGTGCTCTAGGATATGTGGCCAGCATAGTGTTAGAAAGAGATAACAGGTACTGCTTTATGAAGATGGTTTTATGACCACACCTAAGACTTTTTAGTCATAAATAAGCACATTTCTATATTTGATAGTCCACATCTTTCAATAAATGATCATTGGTGTTTGATTACCTATGGATGTCTACTCGAAAGTGACTCCCGAATCATGGAGAATGTCTAAGTGAGAGTGGCCGTTGGGGCAGCAGAAATTCATTCCCCAAAAGCCGAGGGAGGTGGATTGAGAACCTACATATCTGAGGCCCTCGGTCTAGTTCCCAGCAAAGAGAGTTGCATGTTGGAAGTTAATAATTTAATTAAGTACATATGTCAACAGCCTTAACTCTGTGTGTTTATGATAGAAATATTTCTCTAGGAAATTCATAGTACACTTATTTGAATGTACTATACCTTATATTGTGTATATAGATATTAGCAGAAATTAAACATGTACATGAATTTACTTGGCAATTTAACACTACCTAAAAAATAAACTTACTTTTGAAGCGTCTGCTTTTCTTTGATTTAGGTATATTGAAGACCCTGTAATCCTCAGTGCAGCATCACCAAGATTCAGTGGTCAAACAGTTATTGTTTACTTTTATTTATTTGGGGCCTGCTCTGACCGAAAGATGAGTGTGCCTGTGTTTTCATGTTTTATTCACAATATATTTCCACAGAACACATTGACATTTACTTTGACAGTTTTACAAACAGAAAACTAGAATTTGCTTGCAAGTACACATATATCAATTAAACAGAATTGAGTGGATTTTTGCATTTCATTGCATACATTCTATTAACTAAACTATTCATTTAGTTGCCATGGCAACTCGGTTTCCTCACAACTTGAGGACAAGTTGGATGTTAACTGGCGCATTCCTCAAGAGATGAAACAGGTGTTGATTTAGGATGTGTTAGGAAGAAGCAACAGAATCAATAGTCTGATCACTTGTGCCTTTGACGCCGTATAAATACTGCAGACCGCCAGCTCTCTCTCCCAGGTGTACTGAGACACTTGGATATTTTCTTTTTTTCTACCTGACAGTTGAAAACTTAGAGGTGATGGGAAAAATTCAGTCTTTTTGCTGTCATTTAGCTCTTAATTAACCATCCTCATTTACTTAAGATCTTTTGTAAAATATGATTGAGACATAGTGACAATATTTTAAAAATATTGCCTCCTTAAAGCATACATTTGAAAGATATTGAAAGAAACAAGAAAATCACATGTTATGGTTAGAGCACCTCATGGGAGTTCTTCTAAATCCCAGCCCTGCCTTTGTGTCTGTAGTGCTTAATGCAGTGCCTGGCAGGAAGTTGTATTTAATAAAATACCTGCCGAATGAATGAATATGAGTTTCGCAAGCTGATGACTCTTAGAGATTCTCTGGTATTTCAGAGTCTGATATCTTGAAAAATTAATGTTTTTTAGTTAGGGAACTGCCTTTCTTGATGTTTCTGGCATGCGTTGTGACAGTTTTTACAGGAATCTATCAAAATCCTTTCCATTAATACCGATGAATTGTTTTTCTGGTATCAAATTCAGAGGATAAGGGACCTGCCCGCCACCTCAAAAACAAAAACAATGAAAGTGATCCAGTTTAAAAGTCCCACAGCTACTGAAAAAAGTAAATAAATAATCTGCAAACCACTAAATTATTAGCTGTGTGATTAATATAAAACTCTGTTTTATACTTTTCAGATTTATTTGAACTTTTGTGTGGCTTGGTAAAATGGAAATACATTTCAGAATGAGATTAGCCAGTTGGTTCTTTCAAATTTGAAATACAGCACACCTAATTACAAAAACAGTGTTGGTATTGTGAACCCTGCAGAGACTGTTTGCATGTTACATGAAGGGGTGCTTTAGACAAGGGCAGAATCATCTCTGCTTTCTATGTGTAATTTTTTCATTTGCAGAAACAATTTAAAGTGGGTTTGTAAATCCGACATGTTCTTTGAGAAGAGTACAGCCCAGACTGTAACGTGCCATTCATGATGGCCTACCCTGTGTGAGGGAGGAACTTTGAGTAAACATTTTCCCTGAGCATATCAGGCAATGACTATTTGCTTTAGAATGGTACATTGAATAAGTTAGTTGCTAGGGCGGAAGGAGGCAGCAGGAACTACTGTCTCTGTCCAAAGGGAGAAGAAGGACCCTTGGTCCTTGCAGAAGACGCTTGGTTGTTTCCGAGTGTGCAGAGCACCGTGTGACCCTAGGAACCTGTGGGATACTACTGTACGTGGCTGAGTGCCATGTGTTCCTGAAAAATTGTTTACAAATTAAATGATTATTTTATTTTGTTCAACATTATTAATTTTTACATGTACCTGATAAGAAATCAAACTATGTAAAATGATATACATTGAAATATGTCTCATTTCACACTCCTAATCTCTCTCCCAAAGGCTACCATTATTATATTCATTTCTTTTATATCCTTCCAGAAATATTCTGTGCAAATACAAGGAAAAATTCTCTTTCATTCACACAAAATGTTGGTTGCTGTACACACTTGAGCATTTCTCTAATAGTTGCCCAGTATTCCGATGAATAAATGCATATATAATTCTTCAGCCTCATGGTTCTCAAGTCTCTCTGGACATTAAAGTCACCTGGAGAGATTTTAAATGCCCACACTACTCTCTCAGAGGTCCTGGTTTAATTGGTCTGGGTTGGGGCTTACGTGTCTGTCTTTAAGAACCCCTCCCCATGGGTTTATGAAGCCCTCCTATGCACAGCCAAGTGCACTAATTTTAACCAGGCCCCATTGGTGGATATTTAGATTGTTTTTAGGCTTTTTTGTTAGAGATGGTGAACTTCCCGATCAGAAGATACTTATGGATAAGCTCAAGTGTATTTCCAGGATAAGGGCCCAGGATGGAGTTTCTGCCCAGGTGCTCTCTGGAGATGGGCCTGGTTTTCCTCCTGCCAGCAGCGGAACGGCTGTTTAGTGGAGGCGATCTAAAGGACCCTGAGGAAACAATGCTGGTGGGGGGGTGGTGAAACGCAGACCCAGTGTGCTCTCGGTAGTTCTTGCAAAAACTCGTTTGCAATTCAGTGTGGCTGTTCTATGTAGACACAAAAATGTTGGTACTTTATTTTACCCCAGTGATTTAAAAGAAAAATTCCTCTGCATGAACAAGTTTTAAAAAAGCAAAAAAACCTTTTGTGCATAGAGATGTTCTTTAGACATTATCAATGTAATGATAAAAATCTAAAAAGAATCATGATAGTTGTCTAATCAAAGGAAAGTGGCCAATTGTGATGTTAGCTTTACTGGATATGGTATGATTGATTATGAGTATCAAATTAATATGATCAAATTACATATTTAACACAATATTAACATTATATAATTAAATTTTAATATGCTTAAGTATTACATTAAGTATATGTAGTTATCAATATAGTATAATTAACACATCAGTATTTAATATAATGTTAATATAATCAAATGCTTGATATGTTAAGTGAAAGAAACCAAAAGCAATTAGCATGTACAAGATGACGATATTAGCAAAATAATGTAAACACGTATCCAAGGACTACAAAGGAAAACAAAAATACAATAGTTAATGTGATACAGTAATGAACTGTGGGTAAATGTCCTTTAAAAATTCTTTTATTATAAAATTGTGTGGGCAAAAATAAAATTAGGAGAAAAATTGTTTTATAATGCAGATAGCCATTTATGGTTTTAAAGATGTCTTTTCATGAAATATTGTAAACCTTGTTAATTAATAGACATGTTACAGAATATCTGTGTAAATGGCTTCTCTTGATTAAGATGCCTATAAATAGCTACTTCTCAAGAATGTCAAAGGAGATGCCTATAATATCTGTAGAAAATAAAACCATCTGTTATGTGCTGGGTGCCATGCTGAGCTGCTTTTATTTACTCCTCTCACTCATGTCTCACACATATCCTTTGAGGGTCGGTATTAGCTAACTTATGGACTACAAATTTATAATAATTCACAGATGAAAAGTTGAGACTTGCTGGAGATTATTGAGCAGTTAACTAGTGATGCTGGGAAGGAATTAAACCCAAGTCGATGAGCTCTTTCCTAATATGTGACCTGCAGGTTAATATATTTGAAGTTCCTAAGACATAAGATTCTATGGAGTTTTTAAGGAAATATGAAATCCAAGTATTATTTATAAGGAGCTTCCCACTGTGTACAAACAATAGGTGTTAAGTTTAAGAATGGAATTGGTAATACAGAGCAGCAATTCAGAACCAGATTTCTAAAGTCAGATTAAGATGAAGGGAAGGAGCAAGGGCTTTTTCGTCTGGCTGGTTAGGGAAGGCTTCACTGAGGAGACCAGGGCTGATGGGGTGGAGTTCAGAGAGATGAGGGGCATGAAGACTTTTTACCTTGGAGGTGTTCCTGGGTTAGTGAATGGACCAGTTCTTTGAAATAAGAATGCCTCTGTGAGGCAAGATCCACTGGGACCAGACTGTACAGGGCCTTCCAAGCATTATTAATTTTTAACTGTTGAATTGAGGTGACCCCAAAGAGTAGATGGGTTGTCCTCAATCTGCACTTTGAGGGTAATAGAGTAGGGACTTTGTTATGGATTTGCATACCTGATATCACACCTGGCTCATGCCCTTAAAATGTAGGATCCATTATCCTTGCTGAGTTTTTTTTTTTTAAGCTGTAAAAGAGATATAAAATTGCTTTTCTCATAGATTGCTCTGAAGACTAGAGATAATACATGCTAATCAAACCTATTGCACGGCCTTTGGCACCTATTATGCATTTGATAAATGGTGGCTCTTTTTACTTTCAGAGCCCTAAGTATTATTTGTCTCTCCCTCCAGCTCCTTCAGATACTTTCCTGTGTTAATCCTATCTCAGAGTGTAGGGAAATGGCACGTGGCTTGTCTTTATCAAAAGGTGAAGTTCCCTCTCTGAAGGCCTTGGGGAGCCACCGTACTTTCCAGTAGTGGACCGGTGAAGCAGCTTGCTCAGCACAGGTACCTAACTTAAATTTTGTTTGGTGCTGGGATCCAAGTAAGTGCAGTATTACTACTTAGGGTATCAGTAAGCAGAACCTGTGTTCCTTAGTTTTCCTTCTGTCCCCAATCCCAGACCTCTCTTATCTCCAGAGGGAGAAAAATAAAAACTTATACAATAGAAACATCCTGCCTCTGGACCTTTATGGTGTCCCTCCTAGCCTGTGGCAAAATTCATGCTTGGTAAACCTATCAGATCTCTCTCTCAAAGTAAACACTTTGTTTAGAGAAGGTTTAGATTTACAGTGAAACTGAGAGGCAAGTGCAGAGATGTCTCATATACCCCTACCCCCAAACATGCATAAGCCTCCCCCATTCATTATCAAGATAACTCACCAGAATGGCATACTGTTTACCAAAGATGAACCTGTACTGACACACCACAATCACACAAAGTCCATAGTTTAGCTTAGGGTTCATTCTTGGTGTGATATGTTCCATGAGTTTGAACAAATGTATAATAATGTATATGTATCATTATAATACCATACAGAGTATTTTTACTGTCCTAAAAATCCTCTGTGCTCTGCCTATTCATTCTCGCCTTCCACCCCCAGAATCTCTTTTTCTATTTCAGGAGCTACTTTTTTTCTGAGTAGTTTCCTGACAGGTCTGCTTCTTGTATTGGTATTGATTAATTTCTCAAGCATTTGTGAAGAGCCAGTTGTGGCTGTATCCTAAAATTCCAGACTTATGCCAAGGTGAGAAGTTTGTGTTTGAAGACTGATTAATTCAGTTTAGTCATGATAGATTTTTTTTCAACAGAAAAGGTGGGGGCGGGGGCATGTGTGGCGTGGCTGGAAAGAGAGAAAGGCATTTGTCTCAGAAGCTAGGAAAAGGGAAAGCTTCCCATTGTCCAGTAATCTTATCTTGCTGAAGTGCTAAGTGCTGCCCCTAATTGCGTGGGGGTGCTAGTTTAGATAATGTGCCAAGGGAAGTATGCAACCTCTGCTTGCTCCAAATAAAGCTGTTTTTTGTTTTTTTTTTTTTTTAAAAGGCAGTGTAGTGTAGTTCCATGAGGTGCAAACCTCCACTTTAATTTGTTCATCACTTTGTCTTCCTTTTTTCAATCTTCCCTTCAAATCTAGGTTGCACTGGACTTTGCTCTTACAGCTGACTACTGTGCCGCACCGCTTTTTATTCCAGCCAGTATTGCGTTTTACAGCTTGGACCGTTAAAGTCAATATTGTGTTTAACACAGCGGTAGCAGCGTGAGTTGTTTTGAGATTGCCTTGACCCTGCTAGCATGTTAAGTAGCTGTTTAAGAGGAAGGTTCTTTTCAGAATTATGTTAAAATTAGCACCTGATTGTCAGAATTGTTGTGGTCCAATAAGCAGATCATAGTAGGTAACTTCCCTGGGGTTAATGTATTGCTAATAATGTGTTAGACCTGTGCTCTCTCCGTTTATGTTAGAAACCTTTATGTGCAAAAAAAGCCCTGGGCCTTAGTACTCCAGAGATATTTCTAGTGGAGGAGGGGAGCAGTTATCCTCAAGGATAAACTAACAGAGTCTCTGTTCTCCTTCAAAACAAATCTCAAAGTATTGCTAATTTGAGCAGTAATTGCTCAAAGTAATCAGTTATCTCTCCTCTGTTGAAAGGACTTCCCTTTTATTCCCATCCTACAAATATTCGGTCTGGGGGACATTTGAGGGACTCTGCCCCAGGCCCTGGGGCAAGCAGGCTTCATATTTTTCCCCTCCCTCCCTCCCTTCTCAGCAAAGGTCCATCAGCTTAGTTCCTGTGTGGCCTTATGGGGGCAGAGAAAGAGGTCATTTGACCTCTCCTGGTTTAGGTTCTGGGTGGCCTAAAACCCTCACAGCTGGAATTCTCCATCTGTTCCCATCCAGTTCAGAGTCTGGCCCAGTCCAGCTTACGAGGATTGGAGGCTGAGATTTGGCATCAAAGCTGAGCGAGTAGTCAAGGGTTTATATATCTTCCATTGCTTGCTCTGAATGCCGTTTCCTTGGGGACTGAACTGGTATGCGTGGAGGAATGTACATGAGGCAAATTTCAAAAGAAAAACTAGACAGGATGTGAAAGTGAACAAGAGGGAATTATTAACAAAAAGGATAAATAATTCTGAAAAAGTAGTAACGTATAAAATAACTTAAAGATTTCGAGCCTGAGTGACCTAGGAGAATTGTAGCATAATTAGTAGAAATAACACAGTTATGAGGAGAATGTCTTTTTAAAAGGGAGTATATACATTTGGTTTCTACTGAATTTGACTGAACTCGGATATTCTAAGCCGTGATGTTCATGAGGCATTGGTTGTCAGGGGAGCTATCAAGCCATCATTTGCCAGAGGGCCCAGGAAATCCATATTTTGCTCTTAAGATGTTTTTTCTTATTCCCTTCCCCAAAATTACTTTTGTCAAAATTCTTTTTGTTTTTTTCCAAAGTCAGTTCAGACACCACCCCTTATTGTCTTTGCTGATTGCCCCCAAAGGGGCATGCCTTCTGAATTCTTGTTTTTTAAATATAATTTTCAGTGAGCTCTTTTTTTTTAAAGATTGTATTTATTTATTTATAGAGAAGGAAAGGGAAGGAGAAACAGAGGGAGAGAAACATCAATTTGTGGTTGCCTCTCTCATGTCCCCAACTGGGGACCTTACCCACAACCCAGGCATGTGCCCTGACTGGGAATGGAACTGGCAACCCTTTGGTTCACAGGCCCGCACTCAATCCACTGAGCTACACCAGCCAGAATGCCCTCTGAATTCTTGAACTTAAGAGTTCTTTTTTTTTTTTTTAATGGCACAGTATTCTACTAGTTATTTTTTTAATTATCCAGACACTACCAAATTATATCTCGAGTGCAGGGAACATTATATGCACACTCCTGCAGGGCACAGCGCAGCACTGAGTGCGTTAATAGGGGCTCAGAAAATGTTCAAGTGCATTTATGTGAACCTGTTTTGTTTTAAAATTTTTTTTAATCTTTTAAAAATATTTTATTTATTTATTTTTAGAGAGGGAAGGGAGGGAGACAGAGAGAGAGAAACATCAATGCACGGTTGCTGGGGGGTCATGGCCTGCAACCCAGGCATGTACCCTGGCTGGGAATCGAACCTGCCACACTTTGGTTTGCAGCCCGCGCTCAATCCACTGAGCTATGCCAGCCAGGGCTGAACCTGTTTGTTTTCAACTGGTACCACTACTTAGAGAAAGATTCAATTTATTAATAATTTATTATATAAAGTGGCTTTATCAATTTTACATAAGTTTGTCTCTGACACTCTAAGAACATCTCCCAATGCTTATATTTCAGAATTTAACACTTATTAATTAATTATGTTGTTCATGCCTCTTACTGTGTTTATCCCCTTTGTTTTTTCTTTTCAGCTACAGGGTTATGTATTTTTTTTAAACTTCAGAGACTCTTCTTTTTTTAATAAATCATTTAATTTTTTTCTATATTAGTTCCAGTTTAGATTTCTGAGGTTCATGGCCTCAGAAAGAAATACATGACTTATTCTATTGAGAATATGCTGTGTTTTAGAGTTTTTGGTCTGTTATAAGAATAGCATGGCCCTGGCTGGCATAGCTCAGTGGATTGAGCGCGGGCTGCGAACCAAAGTGTCGCAGGTTCGATTCCCAGCCAGGGTACATGCCTGGGTTGCAGGCCATAACCCCCAGCAACCGCACATAGATGTTTCTCTCTCTCTCTCTCTCTCAATCTTCCTCCCTTCCCTCTCTAAAAATAAATAAATAAATAAATAAATCTTTAAAAAAATAAATAAAATCTTTAAAAAAGTAAATAAAATCTTTAAAAAAGTAAATAAATAAAATATTAAAAAAATAAAATAGCATGAACGCCATCTTTACCTAAACGTACCAGACCTGAAGCTCATTTACCACTTATCTGTGCAAAGAACCCTGAAAGATCTTACCGTGTGTTCCCTCTCATTGGGCATTTTCCTGGTAAAAAATGTTCAGTGCGGTTTAGAAATATGGCCCTACCCCTAGCCAGGCTGTCACTCAGATTAGTTATGAAGATGTTAAATTCAGCCTTCAGACTCATCACTGAAAGATCACCCTGTTTATACTACTCCTTCTAGAGAAATGGTTGTTTATTCCTACTTTGTTTTTTGGTCCTAATCCAGTTCTCTGTCCAAGATAAACATTCTACTGGCTTCATGCTGTTCATGCTGTTTTATCCTCATAAAAACAAGCGACCAGATACCTGTGTACTGATGCAGTTCACGTGGTAAAGACCTGAATGGCAGATGAGATTCAGATGAATACAGGGACACTTGTTTTGGTTTCTCATGGTCATCGTTTGAGAAAACAACCTAAGTTTGCTAGTACGTAAATTACATACTGTTACAGCTTCAAGGGACTGTCAAAACTACCCCTCCCCACATTTGAATTTTGTGGTTATCAGTTTTGAATTAAGTGGACCAACTAGAGCTTGAAAATACTTATTTCACCCATAAATTGTGGCTGTCCTCAAATGACAATGAGAGTTGGTGGTGGTTTTTATTTTCCAAAGAACACAGCTTAGTTTGGGAAGAGCTGCGACAGTCACCCCTGCAACCTTTATTCTGTGATATTCTTGCTCCCTGTTTGTTTCCTAAAGTGGTGACAAATTAACCAGACTCCAAGGTGTTGTGATTTTGATCTTCTGGGGTTTCCCTCTGATGACTCTGTGATTTCCTCTTTTTCTTTTTGTTCTTTTTTTTAAAAGATTCTATTTATTTATTTTTAGAGAGAGGGGAAGAGAGGGAAAAAGAGAGGGAGAGAAACATTGATGTGAGAAACATCAGTTGTTTGCCTCTTGCACACGCCTCAGTTGGGGACCAAATCTGCTACCCAGGCTTGTGCCTTCCTTGACTGACCGGGAATCAAACTGGTGGCTGTTTGCTTTGCAGAAGTATATCCAACCAACTGAGCCACATTGGTCAGGGCTCTGTGATTTCCTCTTCATGGTGCTCTCTCTATTTTTAATTTGCCACTTTAATTGACTTAGATGAGATAATTTCTTAGTGGGGTAGGGAGAGGAAATACAAGGGGGAGAGATTATTTTCTGAGTCTTGTTTTTTTAAGACCCCAAGGTTTCTTTTAGTCCCCAAGCCTGTGATTTGAATTTTACATTTTACTATCCAGGTGGCTGCTGCCATCTCCCAGTAGTCCAGGAAGGGGACTTGAAGGATCTGACACTTAAGATGTTAAGAAAGTTAGGAATATTCCCCATACCCCATGGGGCCAGAAACTCCCTTAATTGAATCACTTCTTTTTCTTAGCAAAGACAAAGATTTGTTTACCCTATGAAATATATATAGTTGGTGACTTCAAAGTAGAAACAAGCCATGCGGGAGGTTTAGGATGCTGAAATTCAGAGTTACATGTAATACAAACCGGCTTTCTCAAGGTTTTCTTTTCTATAAATTGTGGTAAGAGAGAGGTGCATATTGGTTAAATGCACTCTTGTGTGTTAAAGAGCAGTGTTTCAGAGAAAGTATAGCTGATGAGATAGACTTAGCTATAACTTGCACTTACATGAGTTATATTTTCCAAAACAGTTATGTTTGTTTTACAGACTAGCAAACAGGCTCACTGGCCAAGGTCACAGAAATAGTTGTCCATATGGGTAGGGGCAGATCTAAAACAGACACCTCTTGCCTCCTGCATCAGGCCTCGGCCGGCCTTTAGTCCTGTGAGTGTGTGGCAAGTTACCTTGTTTTGCCCTTGTTAAAAGCTGTTAGGAACTTATAGCTACAGTGCATTTTTAAAATTTTTAATGTTCATAAAATCTGCATTCTTTTGTGTAATGTTGAAACTTTGTTGTTTTCATTAGATCTTTCCCTTTTCTGACACTGCGGTGCTCAGAACTCTACATGTACTTTTGTCACAGTCGCCTCCAAACTCCTTCATGTGGCTGACCCCGTCTCATTTCCCTTTGCTCTCCCCCTCCCACTCCAGTCAAAGTGAACTCTTCTTGGTTCCTCAAACAATTTTGAGCTTTCCCTTTGTAAAGACTTCTTTGCCTGGAACTCGCCTCCTCCCTTCCGCCTTTGATCTGCTGACTCCTACCTAGGGTGGAGGTTTGGAGTGGGAGTGGGCCCTGGAGCCAGACCTCAGGTTTCCAATCCTGACACCACTGCTTAGTAGCTGCATGATCTGTGAGATCTGTGAGCTGCTGTGTGCTGTGCAGCTGTCTTCTTGGTACATTGGGAATAATAGTAACCACCTCCTGGTGAGGGTTATGAGATTTAAATGGGTTTGTTCTTGCAAAGTTTGAACAGTGCCTAGTACATGCTAAGGGCTCTGAGAGCTGGAAGCCTTTGCTGATAGTGGAGCACCGCCCCCCCCCCCCCCCCCCCCCCCGTCCCCCTGCCACCCCACCACTAGATAACCCTGCTCTTTCTCATACTCATCATTGCACTGAGCACCCTGTCCTGCTGCGTTGTAATTGCCTCTGCACGATTCTACCCCTGCACTGCAAGGACAGGGAGGGCAGTGCCACGTCTGTATTTGTCACTTTGAGATGCAGCACTTGGCATCTGTGGGGACTTGGGAAGTGTTTGAATAAACGAATAAGCAAAGGACCTGTTAGCTCACGTTGTGAGCTTAATGTCTTTGACTTCAGCTTTCCTTTCTTTTGTGAAGATCGTCTTAGCTTTTTTTGGTGGGGGTGGGGGGTTAGGGGGTGGGGATGGGAGTAATTTTAGGAGAAAGATCATCTCCTAGTTCAGCCTAGGTTTCTTTATGGAAGCTTTTGGCATTATAACACACAATTAGTGTAAAAGAGGTTGTACATATGGACAGGTCTCTTGAAACATTGCTGCGTTCTTTAAGGAAAGGCTAAAGTGGGTTCCACAAACAGGCTAGACTCCCGAGGAACAGCCGGTCGATGTTGACCACAGTCTGGGTTTGACTGTGCAGCCGTCCCAGCCTCCCTGCCTCGGCTCTCCAAACACACACTCACAGGATTTCCCGGCATTCAGCTTTTGTTGGCAGTCAGGTGTGCGCTGGCCGTATGTAGTGGTCAAAGCCACTTGACTTTTCCCCCTTGTGTGCTCTATCCTTAGTCAAGAATAAAAACAAAGTAAAAGGAAAGGTTTGTGCAACAATAGAACAGTTTCTGGTTGAAAGTAATGAGAATTTTTTTTTTCTACTCTAGGGGTGGTGGTGATTTGGCGTAGTTCTGGCAGTTACTGGAGTGGTGGGGATAATCTAGATGAAAAGAATGCCTTTCTTAAGGGGAAGGAGGAAGGAGGAAGGGGTTTGCTCTGCTGCTGTGATTTCTTTGTGTAAAGCCAGGAAAGCTTTGGAGCACTGGGAGACTGAGACTGGCACCTGATTGCTGGAGAACCTATCAGATTGTCGGGGGGGGGGGGGGCAGGAGCGAAAAGCAAAGATTAACCAACTCAGACGGGACTTTCACAGCAGTATCATTGTAAAAACAAGCTTCATTTCTTGAGCTTGCTCCTGACTTCCTACATCTGGCCGGCCCCAGTAGGAAATTGATAATAATGGAATGTAGTGAGCGCTGACCATACACAGGCACTCTCCTGGGCCCTTTCTACCCAGAGTCAATGCATGTGTGTGCTCAGTATTTATGGTTCGTTTACATTTTAAAATTTAATTTAAATTAATTTTTCCTTTTAAAGAAAGCAAGTCAGGATGTGTAGTAATTAAGAGTATGTGTGTTAGATTTGAATCCCGCCTCTTTTTTACTAGCTGTGCAATCTTGGGCAAATTACTTTCCAACTCGGATTTCACTGAAACAGAGGCCCTATTAGATGAGACGATGGGAGTCAAGTGCTGTGCTAAGCTCCTAGTGCTTAAGCTGCTCAATTGTTAGCTGAGTAAGCTGTGAACCATTTGTTATGCTGTCTTCTGCAGGGTGTGATCTTTGATTGTGACTGGTGTCCAGGGAAATTTGTGAAAAATTTCAGAGTATTTCTTCTCTGGCCCCAACTGGGAAGTGAGGTACATTGAGCTTCTGACCGGGTTGCCGTTGTTTGTCAGTGAAAGGCTGAATGGTCTCGCTCTGCCCAGGCTTACCAGGCCTTTCCTGATCTGCAGTCACACCTCGTCGCTGGTCCTTTGCTTCTCTGCAGAATCAGACAGAACTGGAGCAGTGTGTTTCTCCAGGAGGTGGTGGTGGCTCATTGAACCGCTCTGTTTTCCAGAGCAAGGGGGGACCACGTTGCAATCATAGGGTCTCAGCTACTTCAGATTACTCTTCTTTAAGCTATACTTTTCTTCCACTTGGTCCTTGAGCAGTCTCTGCTCTTCTCCTTGCCCTCAGAGCCTCTGAAGTAATAGAGTGGGATTAGTGTGTGTGTGTGTGTGTGTGTGTGTGCGTGCGCGTGCTCATGTGCACGTAAAATACCAGGCTCTGATCACTTGGAAAGCATTTCTTATAGTTAAGATGTTTAAAATGTTACTGTGTTACGAAGAACAGTTAGGTCATTTATTTATTAGAACAATGGCTATAGTATAGGTTAACCTGGATGGCCAGGTACTGTGACCTTCTTTTATGTTCCCGAAAAGTGCTCTCAACTCTAAAAGTAAACTTACAAACGAACCTATAGGACCTCATACAATAAATCTTCACTCAAGAGCTTTCACTTCACATCTTCCGTAGTCCAGTTACAACGGACTGGCAGAATACAAGAATGAATAAGAGATGTCCCCGCCCTTGAGCAGTTCGCTTGGTGAGGGTTTAGTCCACACTGCTCTGTTGTAACATGTAGTGGGGCTAACAGTATATTGAGACATAGAGGCAAGGAAGATGTACAGGAGCGCTCCATAAGCATTTGTTGAATGACGGGAGCCTCTGAACTTGGTGGATTCCTTTATTTTTCAGTTTTCTCACCTTATACCTTCTTAGATTTTTATCTTTCCATTTGGAGAGTTAGATGCTAACTATGTGCGTGTTATTTTGATATTTGAGCTCATAATTTAAAAATTCTTGTTGTCTTTCCATTTTATTTGCAGACGATTTTCCAAAAATAAAGGCTAGGTTGCCGTGATAAGAATTTATTTACTAGTTTTCTGAAAACCTAACTCAGCAGAATGGACAGGGTTGAGGGTGGGAGGTGGGTGGAGGAGGGGCAGCAATCGATGAAAAGGTGGAGTTTTCTGATAGGAGTTTGTGGTTTCTCCGTGAACACCCTCGGGCAGCATTGCTTCCAGTCCCTTCTTACACAGTTCCCACAGATACTCTAGGCTTGAGATATTTCTTCTGCATTGAGAGCCCTTAGGAGTTTTCATGTTGATCTGTTTGTGATACTAGGAATTTTACAAGTTACAACGGGCCACTGTTAAAATGCAGGAAATTCTCCTGTGGAGTGTCACGGTTTTCCATGGGCTTACGGAGTGCGATGCCGCCGCCTCTGTGGACTGTCAGTAACGACCCGATGCATTTCCTTTCCCACATGTTCTCTGCACTGTAGAGAGCACAAAACAAGGGTAAGAGAGATCAGGAATTTTGAGCTCGTTATGTGCCACACGTGGAAGGGTTGAAAATAGGTAAAAAGGTAGAGATGGCGAAGCAGCTTCCATAGAGCGGTGTCCTGAGCAGGTGAGGGACAGACAGTGAGACCCAGAGGTCCGGGTCTGTCTGGTCTTTTTCTTAGATCAGAAGAAGCAGAGTTCTTTCCTGTGGAAGGAGGCAAAGTGAATGTGGTTAAGGTTCCAGTTAACAAGCATTTATTGAGCGCCTTATGTATACCAAGCACTGTACTAGTTTCTGGGAACAAATGGAGGACTAAGATAGCTGCTTTCAGGGGCCTTATAGTTTAGTAGAAGAAATGGTCACCAAAAACCATGTCAGGTACTAAGTACAGCCCATCCTCCTCATTTGTGGATTCCATGTTTGCGAATTCACCTACTCACTAAAATTTGTTTATAACCCCAAAGTTGATGCTTGCGGTGCTTTCATGGTCATTCGGGCAGAGGGACAGATGGGCAGAAGATTGAAGTCATGCAATGGGCACGTTCCCAGCTGAGGTCAGACAAGGTAGCACTCTGTCTTCTCATGTCAGCTCTCATGCTGTACACAGAGTCCTTTTCACAGTCTGGTTAGTAAATAATTTCTTTTTTGCATTGTTGTTCTTTTTCTCGGTGTTTTTGCTATTTAAAATGGCCCCAAGCATAGTGCTGAAGTGCTGTCTGGTGTTCCTAAGGCAAGAAGGCTGCGATGTCCCTTAAAGAGAAAATATGTGTTAGATAAGCTTCGTTTGGGCATGAGCTACAGTGTTGTTGGCTGTGATTTCAGTCCTTTGAAGCAGCAATCAGTGTGTATTAAATAAAATGTCTTTAAACAGAAACACACATAAAAAATGGGTAAATATAAATCAGTTGATGAAGATGTTGTGGTCAGAGGCTTGCAGGAACCCAATTCTGCATTTCCCCTAATAGCACTGGTGCTTTATGCCCCAGTTCAGTTTGCTGAGACTTTACAGAACGTGAGTACTGTGAGTAACGAGAATCACTGGTACAGCCCTCAGCCGCCTTAGAATGGAGAAGGTAAAGAGTCAGCTGATCCTGGAATGAGTTCCAAGGGCTTTCCCAGCTGAACGATGCATGTGGTGGGAAATCAAAGGCGTGATTTTGTAGGGCTTGAAGGATACAGAAGTAAAGCCAGGACGGGTTGTGTGAAGTCAGAGGTCAGGCTTGGAGGGAACAGGTAGGTGTAAGGATAGGAGGTTGTAGTCCAAGTCAGACTGGAAAACGGGGCGGCAGGGGCGGGGCAGGGGAGAATGAAGGCCGTTCAGGAAGAGCGAACAGCACGTTATTGGTTGTTGGACTGACCATTCACAGGAACACTGGGCTCAGAGGGACAATTCAGTGACAGATCAAAGGGCCCAGAGAGCTAACAGAGGCAAGTTCAGTGCCCACTGAGTCTAGCTGTGTGCGTTTCCAGAGATTCTAAGAGCCTTGAGACGTGATCCAGGAATCTTAAAGGTCGAGGTGTAAAAGTGGGTGTAAAGAGGCCTGAGCAAAGTATAGGTTACAAGTGGCAAGGCTCTTACTGCATAGGACACAATGTACTTTTTTGGTGTACACTCTCCTGGTACCATGGGAAGGACATGGAGGGAGAGTCAACAAGATTGTTTATTGATAAAATTCAGGGACAGGAGGGGAGGAGAGGAGTGAATGGTCAACAGTTGCTCTCAAGTGTTGACTAATTGTCATGAGATCCTTTTTCTTCTACAGAGAGCTAGATTGATGTTACACTTCCAGAATTTCTGGTATGTCTCGGTGCCCGTAATTCTTCAGTTTTCAGTTCCCTTGTCATGTGATTCTCATTATTATGTCATTGGAGATTGGTTAATGTGCATACTTACGGTTTGGTAAATAGAGGTAATGATCCCTCTCAGTTCTGTTTGAACGGGGGTTGGGGAGAGAGTCAGCTTCCCCTTGGCTCACTTAAAGGTTTCAGTCAAACCTCTGAACACTCGTGATTCTAGTGTTTCGAACTTTTCCACTGGCCACCGGGTTAGGTTTTGTGTCTTTTCTCGTTAATTGTCCCAGTGGGGTTTGGAAATGAAGGAGAGGCAAACCGTACGCATGCACTACCACCGCGATTCTCCTTCAGAGTGTTCCAGAGCTGTGCTGGCCAGCTCGGCGGCCACTAGCTCCGTGCGGCTGGTGGGCACTTGGAACGTGACTGGTCTGAACTGAGATGTTCTCTCAGTGTCAACTTCACACTGGGTTTTAAAGACAGTATGAAATAACTTTTATATTAGTGGCATGTTGATAAAAGATATATGTTCTGTTAAATAAATCGTTAAAACTCTTTTTACCTGTTTCTTTTTGCTTTTTTAAAACGTGAGTACTAGAAAATTTAAAATTATGTATGTATGCTTATGGCTCACAATGTATTTCTGTTGGGCAGTTTTGTTGTTCCCTTTGAGTTTCCAGAGAATACTCTGAACGTGACTGTTAGCTGGCACCACTTCTAAAACCCAGATGGCTGGGCCCGCCGGTGTTCGTCGTGCTGTTGAAGGTGCTAGTGTACATGAAGGTAGCTCTTCTAAAGAAACGGAACACTGTCCTGAATAGCAAAACTTGTTTCCGCTAAGAGAACTTTCCCCTAAGAAGTTTTTTCTTGTTCTTTGGCAATCCTTCCAAAGTAATAAAGGTAATGAATAAAATAAGGTCAACAGTCACCACAGTTCTACTGGATGGAATATAACCGAATCTCTTTAAGAATTGCTATCAGGGTTGGAATTAGCTTCTGTTTTGGACTAATCAAACACAGATATTTAAATGTGTAATTATTTTTCAAAGGAGTGTTTGAATCTGTGTCACTAAGGCATAATGAGGTATTGTTGTCCCTGCAAGAGAGACTATTTCCAGAACTTAGGTGAACAGCTATTTGTGAGATATAGCCTTAGTAAATATGAGAGAAAAGAGGTTACTTCTAACTTAAGAGTCATTTGCTAAGTGCCTTCACTAGTGTAGTCACATAAACAAAACACGAAAGTAGTTTAAAAAATTAAAGTGACATCCATGACCTCAAGAAGTTCATGATCTAGTATAGAAGTTTGTTGGGGACATTCTAATATTCTGATCTATGTCATGAAGCTAGAGGAGATAGTGATACCTTATAATAGTAGCTAAGTCTGAGAATTATTTATTATGAATATGCAGGTTCAAGGTTACTGTGAATCAGCATGGTTCCCACATGTGTTCTTTTTTTTTTTTTAAGATTTTTATTTATTTATAGAGAGGGAAGGAAGGGGGAGAGAGAGAGAGAGAGAGAGAGAGAGAGAGAAACATCAATGTGCAGTTGCTGGGGGTCATGGCCTGCAACCCAGGCATGCACCCTGACTGGGAATCGAGCCTGCCACACTTTGGTTTGCAGCCCGTGCTCAATCCACTGAGCTACGCCAGCCAGGGCTCCACATGTGTTCTTTTATGGGAATTGTGTGTGACCTGCAGCGCTTCCTCCCTGCACTGTCACTGTCACAGTGCGTAGGGCATAGGGACTGGCGTTTAAGGTGGTACCAAGGGGGAAAGTTGAACCATGGCTGTCGGGGAGATTCTGAGCTATAATAAACAAATACTGAATCCTTCAGAGGCATTGCATATAGAGAGTCCATTCTAGATGTTGAAGTATCTTAGGAAAAGGGTCATGATGGGGAGTTTTAATGGGTTCAGTGGTCCTTGGTTTGGATCCTGAAATAAGAGGATTTGACTTGGAGAGTTAAATGAAGGGTATTTTAAGAGGGGGAACTGTTGTGATTGAAGCTAAACAGGAGGTGGAAAAGGAATTTATTAGTGCAAGAACAAATGCCTTCTGTTAATGTGAAAGCTAATTATTTCGTAGACATAATTTTCTAGCTGCTGCACTAATTTGTTCTAGAGTTTATTGTTGGCAGGGTACTTTGCAATCCGTTTATTTTAGAGGGCTTAATTGCCTGGGGCTTCCAGAGAATTGGCATTGTTTCAGGGTGGGAGCTAGGGAGGTGACTGACTTTCCTAGATAAAATTGTTATCTGCCAGATGTCTTGTGGCCAAAGTTATTTATCTTGGCTTCATGTTGTGTAAACACAATGCAGTCAACTATGAGCTGAGCAACTCAAATAGGACAGTGAGTACTTTTGGAGGTGTGCATTTAAAAAAAATACACATCAGCCTGGCTGGTGTGGCTCACGGGCTGCGAATCACGGATTGATCACGGGCTGTGAATCAAAGGGTCGTTGGTTTGATTCCCAGTTAGTGTACAAGCCTGGGTTGCGGGCCGGGTCCCTAGTGGAAGCTATGTGAGAGGCAACCACACATTGATGTTTCTCTCCCTCTCTTTCTCCCTCCCTTCCCTTCTCTCTTAAAAAATAAATAAATAAACGCATCACATTTGTCTAAAGCTGTACAGTTTTTTCAGAGGGTCTCTCATATGCTCACATTGAACATTTTAACATCCTTCTCAGAGGTGGAGTAAGTATCATCATTCATTTAGTTGCAACTGAGGAAATAGAGTCAGTGTCTTTCCCCAGACTCATGTGGCTAGTGAATGGGCCAGAATAGAGTTCTTCTTGCCTTGGAATCCAGTGTTCTTTTCCCCTGTATGACACCCTCTCTCAGCAACGACACTGCTGATGGGTGACTGCTTGTCTGATTGCTCCTGAGTTCCTAGTACTCAGCCTTGTCATGAGGAACTGACTCAGAGACTTGAGAGTCTGCTGATTCAGAGCTGAATATCCCTTTCCCAGCCTCTCAATTCCCAGCTTTCTCTTTTCATAAATTGAAAAAATTTTTTTTATCCTTACTCGAGGACATTTTTTTCACTGCTTTTAGCGAGAGGAAGGGAGAGAGGAAGGGAGAAACAGAAAGAAACATCAATTCAAAAGAGATACATCAATTGGTTGCCTCCTATACGTGCCTGGACCAGGGATCATATGTGCCCAGACAGGGGAGCAAACCCACAACCTAGATATGTGCCCTGACTGGGAATCGAACCTGAAACCTTTTGGTTACAGGACACTGCTCCAACCAACTGAGCCACACGGGCCAGGGCTTCTGCAAACACTTTAAGGGTCTTTCTCAATTTGCCAATGATAGACATTATTATATGAGGAGCTTTTAATTTTAGCTATATTGTGTCTGTCAAACCCAAACTAAAGAACAGGAGAGGAACGTCTTCTGTCATCACTAACCTATCTCTTAATCTAACCTGCACAGAGATTTCCTTGAATAACTCTCATAACTTTATTCTGCTGTCTGCATTGCCTTTTGGATTTGGAGCAGGCCACGAATGAGTGTGATTGCGAGTCCTGGCAAAATCCAGGGCTTGAACCGGGGTGGGCAGCAGTGGAAGCTGTGATGCAGCCTGCCGTATCTCCACGGGTAGGGGGTCAGGAGGGAGCCAGGAGCGCCATGTGCTCCAGATGAAACTTCCTCCCAGCTTCCATATCACTGGTGGTGAGCAAAGGAGAGGACTTTAGTACTTTGGGTACTTCTGGTAAGAGCCTCCCCCTCCTCTCCCACCTTCCCAACACTGACACTCTGTCACATCATCACCACATCTGCCTTGACACTGTCAGCACACTAATTTCATTTTTCTGTATCATCAGTATTTTGAGCAGGGCCTGGTGCATCAAATATTTGAAAGGGTGAATGAAGTCCTAAGTCTTCAAATAGCATGTTTTAAAGACAGGTTTGTAAATTATTCTGAAAAACCAATGAGGTGTCTTTATAAACTGTAGAAGACCGTCAAATGCTTTTTATTTTGTTGGCTTATTTAATTACTACACAGATTAATAAATAACTCCCAGTAGTTCCCAAATTATCCCAATGGCTATAATAGTTACAATAATAGTCATTGTTTGTGTAAATAGCCATTTACAGTAATTTGGTTAAATTATTTATTACTCTGTGAGATAGTTGTATTCCTGTGTTATAAATGTTAGAAAATTATAAATGCTTAAACATTATGTTTTTAAAACTCTTATACATGTAAGAGAGAGTGAGAGAGAAAGTCTTTTGACAGCAAAAGTCTTCTTCAGGAAGACTCAGTGACCAGTGTAGTGTGGGACACAGGTGTGTAGTTTACCTGACTGGAAAAAGGTAAGTGAGAAGGTGCAGAGCAATGAGTAGGCTTATTGCAGATGGTCTCATTGCTCAGCTAAGGGAGCTTCAGCTTCAGCTGTGGCTTGGGATTGTGAGCTGCGGCGTCTGGATACCGGCAGCACTTTGGCATGTGACTGCCTGTGTAGCTCTGCACCGCACTTTGAATGGTCCAGGCTGCATCTGTTTCAAAGCATCAACAGAAATGTTTAATTACATTATAGCTCTACATCCAAATGGAAGGGAGCTGGAGATAGCTGAGAGTTCCCCAGTAGATATTTTTTGAAACATGCTTCTCTTGAATTAAACAGTTTTGCTAAGAATAATGATAGTTGTGGTGGGGAGAGTCGAAGCCCTGAAAGCTGGCAATGCTGTATCCATTTTTGGTCCAATGGGTAGAGTAAGCAAGTGTGTTCAACAGAATTTCTGTAGTGGCTCTTCAAGGCAACCTCCACTTTACTTTGTAACTGTGTGCTCCGATCACTTGCTTTGTAGGGAATGCGAGAGACCTGTGAATGATTCCAGAGATGATGGCCCCAGCCCAGTAGCTCAGCTTCCAGCTTCTTAAGCAGATCTGGACTACTGATACTTTCACTAAGGTCCAAATGCTAGTGACAGCCTGACTTGAAATCAGAGTTAAACTTTAAAAGTTGTGTAATATTTTGTTGCTAATATGTTTCTGAGTTTAGGAAGTCTTGGAAATAATGGTGTGGTTGTTATGAATTTCAGTGAGACATGGGAATGCACTGTAAAACTTGTGCACAGAGAAAAAGTGCTGTAGACTGAGGTCTAATATTGGACCTTAAAAAAAACGAGGAAAGTTGTTGTTTTTTTTTTATCTAAATTGCTGTCTATCTAGCTGATTCCAGAAAGGGTGGCTCATTCTACGGAGACAAAAAGATAAGCAGTGCCCCTTCTTGTGGGTGGAAAGTTACACTGCCGAGCCTCACAGACCTTGACTTAGCAGGCCTGGCCTGGCTGCTGCTTTTCCTTGTTAAAGGTTAGGTATGCAGTAGTTGCAGCTACTCTTTTATTGTAACTCTCCTCAGGGCCCCTGTTTCATTTATTAAGTTGGGGATTTCATGGAGTCTTCTCTTTCTTTTCCTTATCTCCGTTGTCAGCATGTTAGTACTTGGTTAGATAGTCTTTGAAGAGCACTTTTTCTTTCTTTCTTTTTTTAAAAGATTTTATTTATTTTTAGAGAGAGAGAAACATGAATGTGCCAGAGAAACATCAGTTGGTTGCCTCTTCCCCACCCCCAGCTGGTGACCTGGCCTGCAACCCAGGTATATGCCCTGACTGGGAATTGAACTGGTAACCTTTTGGTTTGCAGTCTGGTACTCAATCCACTGAGCCACACCAGCCAACGCTGAATAGCAGCACTTTTTCAATAAAAGTGTAAACTGTGTAGCTTAAAAATCCTCTCACTGGTATGTGGTTTGTATTGCTGCTAGGTACTAAACTACGTCTCCAAATAAAGGAAAATTGGGGAATTTGATTTTAGTTAGATGTTTTTAAAAAGTATATAGTTGTAGGTATATACTTTTGCTGGCTTACATAAACATTAATGATAGCAATTACATTGAAGGAAAAACAGTGTGACTAGAATTACACTCTTACAGTGGGAGAGCTTTTCTTTTCTTTTCAGCTGTTTGAAATTGTTTTGACTCTGACAATTCCCTTACAATAAAGCCTACAGAATTATTACAGAATAAAGAAATCCAGTGAGCATTACTGGTATGGCAGCAAGAATTTAAAAGAAAGTAGTTTCACCTCTTGTTTGTAAATAATACATACCTACTGTTGAAAAAATGGAAACTAGAAAAGAATAAAAGGACAAGCATTGCTTTTCCCATGTTGGACTTTTAAAAAGTACACTTGTTACCAAAGTGCATATAAAATTCTATATCCTGTTCTTTTTTTTCCCACTTTATAACACAAGAATTTTTCTGTGTTTCCCAGATTTCATGAAGACATGGCACTCATTCATTCATTCCTTCAGGTACTGAGTACCCTTCTGTGCTTGGTGCCAACCGCTGCTTTCTTCAAAGTAAAGGCCTATGGTAGTGGAAAATAATCTGGATTATAATTAGGAACTGCTAGGTTATCCTGAATTTTTATGTGACTTTCACCTGAATGTGAAAGCCAGGTTACTCCCAAGTAGTTCTTCATTTGAGGTCAAAGCAGTAGTACTGGTTGATTTTGTTACATGTTTAAGCTAGACTGGTATGAATTGAAAAGTCACGGTGTGGGAGTTTGTCCCTTAGCTGCAGTGCTGGGCTGGGCTGGGCAGGGTCAAGGGAAGAGGGCAAAGCGGGCATCCTGTCCGGTGGCTGCCGTGCCTGGCTCCTGCACAGGAGCTGTTGACCAGAGAGCAGGACCGGGTGCACGGTAAGGTGTCCAACAAGAGACTTTGTCACCCACAGTGCTTGTGACTGGGGCCCTGTCCTCACAGAGGATTGAATGTCTGGGAATCTAAACATTGTAAGTGGCCCAGGGTTTGAGGTGTAAGAGAAAGAATTTGACTTAGTTTATCAGTCAGTGATATTCACCGCCTCTTCTTTAACCTCTCCCCAAATAAGTCCTCAGATGGGCAGGTACTGATGAGCCCCTCCCGACAGAGCAGAGTGAGGGTGGGTGGCGGGTTCAGGCATGAGCAGGACGCCTGGACCCATGTCCTGGCTCAGCCGTTGACGAACGACATTGTTTGGACTAGTTCCCTCCTAACCTTCCCGCACTCCATCCTCTTCATCTGTTAAAAGAAAGTATTCGTGCTGCCAACTTCCAGTGAGTAAGTGAAACACTCTTAGAACAATGCCTGGCATGAAAAATGAACACTTGATAAATCTAGCTAGTTATTATCTACTTTGTATGCCTGAGTTTGCACCTATTGCCAAATTTCCCGAGTGCCGAGCTTGTCGGAGAAGTTCAGACGGCACGAGGGCGGGCGTGTTGTTTTCTCATTGCACAGTGAGATGGTGCTGCGAGGCCGGGACGCTGTTCAGGTATTTGGAGCTCTTCATGATTCTGAAACAGCCAGGTATCGACAGACTTGATCGTAATCCCGGATCACCCTCTCCAGCCTGCTCCCCTAGATCACCCTGCTTCTCATCCCCTTGCCTTCGTCCCTCCGCTGGAGCCCAGCACAAGCACGTTTTAAAACACCTTTGTGTTGAACTGTACCACATGGACAGAACAGTATGCATGTTCTGCTTGCTGTGAGTTCATGGCGCCAGCGCCCAGCTCAAGAAATAGTAGTTTACCAGCATCCTTTTTGTGTCTCCGCTGAGGATTACGCTTTGAAAACCACTGCTAGAGAGACGTACGAGCCAGTCGGTCATGTGTCTATGGCAAGGCGTTACAGAAGAAAGGAAATTACAACAGTCCCCCCTTATTCGTGGTTTTGCCTTCTGTGGTTTCAGTTACCTTGGTGAGTGGCATTCTGCATATATGAAAAGGAAAATTCCAGAAACAATCAATAACTAAGTTTTAAATTGCACTGTCTTCTGAGTAGTGAAACGAAATCTCGCACTGTTCCACTCCATGCCACATGGGCTGTGAGTCACCCCTTCGTCTGGCGTCTCCACGCCGTGGATGCTCCCTGACTGTTAGTCACTAAGTAGCCGTCCCAGTTATCAGATCGACCTTTGTGTATGGCAGTGCCAGTGTTCAAGGATCTCTTATTTTACTTAAAATGACCCGCAGTGCAAGAGGTGGTGAGTGGTGCTGGCGGTTCGGGTATGCCAAAGAGAAGCTGCAAAGTACTTCCTTGAAGTGAAAAGGTGAAAGTTCTCAATTTAATAAGGAAAGAGAAAACTCATGCTGAGGTTGGTAAAATCTATGGTAAGAATGAATCTTTTGGGAACTTGTGAAGAAGGAAAACTAAATTTGTGCTAGTTTTGCTGTTGTACCTCACACTACCAAAGTTACAGCCACAGTGGATGATAAATGCTTAGTTAAGATGCAAACGGCACAAAATTTGTAGGTGGAAGACATATCACTATGGCTCGATGATCCTCCTTCTGATGTGTCATCAGAAGGGCAATACATCCACCTCACTTCATCTTATCACGAAGGCATTGTGTCTTCTCACAGCATCAAATGCAGAAAGGTGAGTGCAGCACAGTAAGCTATTTCGATGCTCTGACCAGCGTGGCTGAGTTGGCTGGACATCGTCCCACACAGTGAAAGGTCGCTGGTTCGATTCCAGGTCAGGGCATATGCCTGGGTTGTGAACCAGGTCCCTGGTTGAGATACATGCGAAAGGCAACTGATTAATGTTTCTCTCCCTGTCTTTCTCCCTGCCTTCCCCTTTCTCTAATAAACAAACAGAGAAACAAATAAAATAATCTTTAAAAGATATTGAGACACCACATTCACATAACTTTTATTACAATATACATTTATAATTGTTATACTTCATTATTAGTTATTGTTAATCCCTACTGTGCCTAATTTGTAAATTCAATTTTATCATAGGTATGTAGGTACAGGCAAAACCAGTATATGTAGGGTTTGGTATTATCCATGGTTTCAGGCATCCAGTAGGGGTTTTGAAACTTACTCCCTGTGGATAAGAGGTGACTACTGTACCCCATTAAGAGAAACTATCACGGCCTCTCCTTCATTTATTTTTCCTTTTTTTTTTCATTAAGGTAATATGAATAGGCAGAGAAATATTCTTTATGGAAAGATTCATTAGATAAGAATAATTACATTGGGCTTTTTGGAGAACAATATTAGGCTTTTGTCTTTTTCTTGCTTCAAACCCATCTCTTTCAGTTATGGCTTTGAGTTAACTTTTCATTACACCCAGCAATCACTGTTTGTTTGTTTGTTGTTGTTGTTGTTTAAATCACCGAAGAGTGTGAAGTCAGGTGAATGCAAAATTACATGAATACCTACCTTGAAACTTTCCTGATTTGAATTCTCTAGACTGTGAATTAGTCATTGGAATGGATTTTTCTCTGATGCCAGGTGTTTTGGATTGGAGTTCAGTCCCTGGAGCACTGCATTGGAAGGATTTGGGAGGAGCCTGGGCACAACAGGAAACCGTGCTCTTGGAGATTAGAGATTGGTCATGGGCAAAAGAGAGTGGACTGGTGTGTTGAGTCCCAGATATTTATCTTGCATGGTCTAAAATGATACTTAATACTATTTCTTGACCGTGAATTTAGCATTCTTCTCTAGGACCACAGAGTATCTGGGCCGTGAGATTGGAAGTGGTACAAATACAGCTTGAAAAGTGAAACCAGTAGTCTCCCCTTCCTACACAGTCCTCTGATTCTCACTTCCAATATCGGACAAAGGTCATCTGGGTTGTGAAAGTGTCCGTGGCAACAGCAGCAATTTCAGCCAGCACTCCGAACTGCAGGTGGAGTGGGGGAGTCCAGTCAGCAAGGCAAACAGACTTCCCTAAATGTGTGAGCACGGCTGTGCCGTGGGAAGGAAACGGAGAACTTTATCATGAGTAGCGTTATGTATAGGGCTGATGATCAGTTTAATATGTATATAATGTTTAAGAGAAGGGTATCCAGCATGTTAATGAGTAATAGTGTAAGTACCTATCTAAGAATATGAGTCCGTTTTGGGAAAGGGAAGATTTGAGGAAAATGGAGATTGGATTGAGGCGGAGAGGAGAATTTGGGTTCAGAAGGCCTAAACATACCTTTCTCTTAACTGCTCTGTAAGCTGTCCTAATACCTTAGAAAAAAATGGTTGTGATGATATGATTATTACTTGTTTTTTTATTTACCGAAGAAAATTTAAAACTCCCATTTAAATATAAGTTAAATTTGGAGCCATACAGTGTACAATGGTTGTGGCTTTGATATATATCACTACTTTATTACATTTTATCATGTTTGGGTTCTTAAGGGGAGGGACGGGGAAATGGCATTTTTACTTTTTAAAAGTCTTAAAATATTTTCTGTTAAGATAACGTGAGTCACATCTATTGGAGTGAACATAGGTTGTTAAAACTTCTAAAGCAACTTTTGCTATAGTTGTAGGGGAGAGAAAAGTTTCCCCTCCTTTCTACATATAGTTCGTTTGGTTGGTCCAATAAGTAAATTGACATGAGACAGATTAACAGGAGAAAAGAACCAAAATTTATTATGTATGTACATATTCGGGTTCTGAAAGAATATGGGGCTGAGGACAAATTAGGCAGTTGGGACTTATATGCCATTGTGAGGTAAGAAGAGAGTGGTTTGGACTTCAAAGAGAAGGTAGTTAATTCACAGGTAGATGAGAAGCAGCAAAACATTGGGTAACAAACTCTTCTCAGCCACCCAGAAACAATGGGACACCCAGGGGACTCTAATAGACTTTGCTAGGTTTCTCCCTGTCTGCCACACTTAGCTTATAACATGTTAAGGTGAAGCTCCTTTCCTTTAAGCAGGGTATTCTATCTGAATCCTTTCTTGAAAATAACCAGCTGAAAAGAATCAATATCTTAAAAAGGCATGTATTGGTGTGGCAAACTCTTTTCCCCCTTGTAGTAAATGAGAGAAAGAGAAAGTGTGTGTGTGTGTGAGCACAAGCATCTTCTTGGTCAGAGTACATGCACAAAGAAGCACACTTTTTATTGCAGTAGATTCGGGTCATAATTTTAATGTGAATATCCAGTGGCATTAAATGGGTCAAAAAGTAAGACCTGTCCTAGGTACAAAGATGAATGTCAAGACTTAACACTGTTTTGGTGCTCAAAGAATTTATGATCTAGTTAGGATCATAAGACATGGACAATACTTTTTTGCAAAGCAATTATGCATTGTGTTGAAAGTGTGATTTAAAAAAATTATAAAGGAATTCAAGAGAGAAAAAGATCTTTCAGCCTAGGAAGGCCTCTTGGGGAAGATGGAATTATTATGACTGAGGAAGTGGTTCTTGAGTGCCTGGTTCCCAGGCCAGCAGCAAGGGCGCCCTGGGAACTCAGAAGTGTACATTCTTAGTCTCCACCCCAGATGTTCTGAATCATGAGCCCTGGGGCAGGCCTAGCAATTCCTGTTTGTAAGCAAGTCAGAGTTTGAGCCTTGCTCTACCAAGGAGAGATGGTGGCTACAGGGTGTGTTGACTGAGCTGAGGGAGAAGCAGTGACTGGCACAGAGTCAGTGTCGAGTTGAAGACTGCTGGCTGAGTGGAGGAGGCACACAGGAGGGTTTAGGGTTTCCTGTGCATTGGGTTTCTGTTTGAGGAAACTTGTTCCCCAGTGCAGTCTGATCCTGATGTCATCCAGATGTCCATTGTACCCATGTCGTCATTTTCACCTCCTACTATCCTGATCATTTAGAATGTTTGCATCATCTGGATAGGGAACAGAAATTGTATTTTTATAACAGTATTTGAAGTCTTTGGAAAATATAAAATACCAGAATTCTCGAACAGCTTCATGAATAACTACTAGGTAAATGTATATACAGTCTACATGTTGTAAAAGAGGGTTTCATATCCTTGCATCAAGTCCTAAATAAATATCTTTTAGAGACTGAAGTTTTAAAACAGAAATTTAGTCGTATACCTAAAAAGTAGGATGTGTTCCTCCTAGAGTATTCTCTATGTATTTGATAAAATTCAGTTATTTTGGCATTTTTAAAGAGCCCACCCCATCAACATTGAACTGTACTGTTTCTGCTGTGCGTGTAGACGAGGTAAGCCCTAGCCGAATTGGAGATGTTGATCTGGGGCTTCGTGGGCCAGGTGTTGTTAGGTGGGTCTGGTGGTGGCGAAAGCCTTTGCTTTTGGCCTTTGCGCAGGGAGCCACCTTACACAGAACATGAAAAAGTCCCAGGGCTTGTAGGAGTGATGTCTGATTCTCTGTGAAAGATGGAAGCTCAGGGGGGAAAAGAAGGCCATGTGGCTGTACTGTGGCCATGCAGTTAGGCTTTAAGTTTAAAATGTGTTTTCTCTTTTCTGGGGAAATGAACTCATTTTTCCCTAATCTGGTTTTATGGTGGCGCTACACATGTAGCATATTCCACGGAGAAGTCTGGTTTCTGTTGTAGGTGTGTTGTAATCTCTCTTTCTTAGGAGAGGATATATTTAAGATCTTTTGGGGGTTTGTTAAAGAGGAACTTTAGGGTGACATACATAAAAGTCTTAAGGTAACAATGAAGACCTCTGCCGTGGTAGCATGAGATTTTCTCCACACTTGTGAAGGGAAATACACGGCTGCCATGTATGAAGATGCACTTCAAATCTTCTGAAACTAAATACCCAGCCATGGCTCATCAGATATTAGGGGTCTGTTAATGTTTTCTTCAGCCAAGTTCGAGGATAAGGAAGAGGGAAGGAATTGGGACAGTCCTTTAGTTACTGTTTCAAGACTTGACCTGTATTTTTAGGGCCCTATGCTTTATTTCTTCTAAAAGAAGAACTATTTTTTTCCTTGAACTCACAGTGCTGTGGAAAAATCATACTGACTCTGTAACATTATTCCTATTTTACAGATGAAGAATGTCAATGTCAAAAGTAAAAACCGAGCTGCTTCTGTCCTTGGGTTCTGTGAGGGCAGGGCTCTCACGGCTTGCACATGCCCGGGAATCAGGAATTCATTGCGAGAGTGTGGAGGACTTATGGCTTCTCACTTATTATTCTTTTTCTTATACGTGTATGTATTTGTATAGCAGTTTAAAATATGCATTTGATGTTAAGGCCCTACTCTCCCTGCCCCACACCATTTCCTATACGTTTAGCCCTATGTTTGTTGTGCGCAACCATCCTTCTCCCTTGCCATAGGCAGAATTTTGCAGGGTTGCAGGGTAGGACCTGTCAGCTGACACTGGCTCACATGAGAGCCATTAAGAGGGTGGTGTGGCCAATGTCAGAACAACCTTGCAGCTGAAGGCAAGCCACTGCGTTTGCTCAGAGTGGTGTGAATAGGTCTTGTGACCCATTACATGACTACCACATAATTTCTAACAGAGGAGCTCAGATGGAGCGAGGCAGTCCAAGCTGCTCAACCTGTTGAGTGCTTTTCTATTGCCAACGGGAGCACCAGCTCAGGAACAAAAGTAGGAAGTGGGACTTGGACTTTTCTTGTTTATAATGGGTTTGCTGAGAGCATGTTTTATAACATGATGGATGTATCTGACTTCCTAAATCATCCGGCGGGCTTAATTTACATAACAAATGAATGTTCCTTTTTTTTTTTTTCTTAAGAAAAAACTTTTGAAAGAGGAAATTTGTGGGCTGTTGCCAAGTAGCTTCTCTCAACCTACTGTATAGGGATTGCAGTGATCATTTAGGACGGCTGGTCACTGCGGAATATCCTTCAAACAACAAAGACTCCTCAACACTTGTATCCGAGTCCATGTTGATAGTCAGGATAAAGCGGAAGAAAGTCAGCCCACTTAGGAGATGTGTGGCGGCACAGCAAAGACCCCAAACCGGCCTGGGGCCCCGCAGAATTCAGCTGGTTGTGTGAGTGATGCTGTTTCTGGTGCTGGGAGGACTTACAAGACACTTTTATGCGCAAAGATTCGAAAATGTGCCGGGGTAGGAAGGGGCACCGATCACATGGAACTGGACAACAGGTTTGAAATTTTAGTTCTTTTTCAAAATCACAGTGAAATTTTTATTTAATTTGCTGTATACCAAGCAGATGAAGTTGTATTGATCTGAAAGCTGTTTTGCTCCAAGCGTGTTTCTCAGTAGGAGACCTGGGGTCGTTGGGGGGTGTACAGAAACAAGTTCTTTTCTTTGTAGACTAGGGGTAGGCATGGGTATTTTTCTTGACTATTTCTGTTACCCATCTGCTTTTTTCTTAACTTTCCATTACATCTGCCTGGAGCCAGCTTACATCCTTGTCCTGTGTTGCAGCTTGAACTATACTGTTCACAGTGGTTATCAAGAAAGAATTGCAGGCCTGAAGTCCCACCACAGTTGGTACATGGGCACAAGAGTCGGGGTGCTCCCTTCTTGTTTGAATGGTGGGTGGGTGGTTGTGCTTTTCCGGTAGGAGACACGGTGAGCCCATCCCTCCTCTTACAGGGAATCCTTTTCATGGGAAGGATGGTATTTTGATGAGCTGTTTTAATTATAGCACTCACCTAAAAAGAATAACATATTTGCTATATTATTTTAGGTTGACTATTTCATTCATTCATTCATTCCATTGGTAGTAGCTCTTAATTTAAACATTATTTGTAAAGAATTTTATTACCTATCAATGACAAGGGAAAAAACCCTTTGAGAATTACATTTCATTTCAAAATGTTGTATAGATAGATAGTAAAGAAAGCCATAAATCTACTTCTTGGTTGGTTGAAAATGTAGTTTCAGGATATAGTTTCTGTCCTATAAAAATCTGTGTTTCTTTGGTACAAATTTAACAAGGCAGTATACATTTCACTCCAGTGTAAGAACCCAGTAGTTTGGAGAGTTTGGGAGAGGTGTGGAAATCATTTTATGGGTGTTGGGTCACATGCTATCCACACAATTAAAGAGATGAATTTGTAGAGGATGAGGTAATGAATGATGTGTGGTACATTAAAAAAATATACTTGAGTGTCTAGATAAGAGCTTCACTTTTATCCTCTCCATTTTTCTGTTGCTCATCAAGATAGGACAGCTGAGGGAAAGGAAAGCGAAGGATTGACACTCAGTGTGTCTGGGTCTTGGTCCGTGCTCTGCTCTCCCTCCCCCAGCTCTGCTGCCCATGAGCCTTGTCACGTTGGGTCGGTTTCCTGGCTTGTGTGTGTGTCTCTCTCAACTGTAGTTGTTTAGACTATTTAAAACATTCTTTCTTCCTCTGAGAGTCTAGGGTACAGCACCAGGACCTTCTGTATTCCCTGTTTTTGTTGTTTGTACAATTCTAGATTCTCCAAATAGGTATTTGAGGGGGAGGGGGTGGCATCCACATGAGAATATGCAGGGCCATCCTAATTATTTAAAAAAACTTACAAAGCTTTTGGTATGTACTTCTGCTGCTCACTTGCAGTGAACTTGCTATTCTTCGGTGGATTTTAATCATTCCCATTTAAACTACACTTTAAACTTAACAAAACACATTCATATCTACTATCTCTGAACCGTATTTTGAACTTTTTTAGATTTACTTCTCTGATGCTTACATTTTTTTTTTTTTAGAATTCTGCTCAGTGATGACATACACTTGTCATTTAATTGGAATTCATTTCCAGTCAGACCAGTTGTCTTGGCAGACCTCATCCACTTTCTCTTCCCCTTCCTGCAGTCTTGAAATCGCCTTCTGTATTTGCAGTGCTGCGTGCAGTTTCCTGCCCTTCTCGACGACTTGGGCCATCTTGAGGGCAGAGTGAATTATGGGCAGGAGCTGCTCTGTGAGGCTCCAAGTCAGGTGGCCGGCAGCTAGGTGTGACCTCCATTCCTTTGATCGTAGGTATCTTAAATCAGTAGTCTTAGGTGGTTATCTGAGCTCAGTGCACTAAGCATATTTTCAGTCCACAGTTGGGAATCTCGGAGGTGGTGGGCTGACTTAAGCTGTGCAGTGGGGGTGGGCCTCCCTAGCTCTCTGCCTTGTTCAGAGGTTAACTGTAGTTTTTCTTCCCCTTTCCTAATGCTTTTTCAGTTATTCAAAGGTGAAGATAAAGATTCCACAAATCCAGTGGATTCAAATTGGTTGGATACCTAATAGTTGGCCACAGTGTAAAACTGACACAGTTCAGTGCAGAAAGAGACATTTTTATCTTCCCAGCTATGGTTCATGTAGAATGAAACATTTCAGGAAAGAAGTTTGTCCTCTGTATCTTCACTTCCCTTCTCCTTAATCTCTAAAATGACAGGTATGGGGGTTGAGTTCATTTCTCCAAGTAACAATCAACAAAAACCTGAAGAACTTGATGAGACATTTTAAATGGTTTGTCAATAAAATATTCCTTGCTAAAACTC
Source organism: Phyllostomus discolor (assembly GCF_004126475.2). NCBI lineage: Eukaryota > Metazoa > Chordata > Mammalia > Chiroptera > Phyllostomidae > Phyllostomus > Phyllostomus discolor. The sequence goes on along the minus strand of NC_040910.2, from coordinate 25,571,426 downwards.
AACTGAGATCTCATAACTCTGAAATCTGATGCTGGGTATATCGTATAGTCTTGAAATAATTGGTTCCAGTTTTCTTTCTTAAAGTGTCAGCGATAGCAAAGCTACTAACACCTGGGTTTTTCAAACTTCCCCAACAAATGAGATAAATACACAGGGCTGTGTGGATGAGGAATATGGGAGTACCTGCCAAGCTTGTCTGTGACCATTGTTCCTCTAACGGCAAGACAAAATTTGACAGGCTTGCCTTAAAGAAGTGTACCCTACGCACAGTAAAGAGGAACTGAAACAACACTTCAGAGTTAATTGTGCATGAGTTAATTGTGCAGAGTTAAGTTTCATATCTTGAAATTTGGATTCAGAAGAAATTCTTTTTACTGTTTTGGACCACCAGAATGGAAGGAGCAGAAGAAATAGTGACTAAATTAATCCAATTTATCTACTAATTCTACTAAAAAAAATGCTGTAGATTGTAGTAGCTACTTCACGAGAAAATAAGTGTGGAAACCAGGATCTGTTTTCCCCAAGTGGACTGCTTCCCAGAGATAAACTGAACTTGATTTTTCTCCCGGTCTTTATTTGTAGCAGCTAGGGTTTCTGACTAGGAAATACAGAAATAGCCACAGATTTAGAGAGAGATGTGCTAAGGAACAGACTAAAAAACCCTGAAGATTTTAGTAAAGGGCTGTTCAAAGAAAATCTAATGCAGGTTGTGGAGGTGGGGAGAGTGTTTATCATTGTGTTCTCCACGTAGAAACACCGTGTGAAAACCACTCTGCTTTGATACTACTTAGAAGATGTAGCTGTTGGACAGGTTGAACCAAGTGGGTAAGGAGGAAAAACAAACCCTGGTCAGCTGATGCTCTTGTGCTTCCTAACAGGCTTCACAGGGAGTTTGTACATCGCTGGGTGTGACTCTCTCAGATGCACTGGGTATCACCGGTCACAAGTTCTTCTGCCCTTTCTGCATTCCTTCCCTTTTCACTGATTTTAGGGGCCACGAGGAATTTTCTTCAGCCAGTTAAAAAAGGCTCTTTCTACCAGTTGATGGTTGGGATATAGAGATGTCATTTGAGAATGACTGACTAAATGAATGAAGGGATGCAGTGGTAACTGAGTATTGTTGCAAAGTCACAAGGGATTTAGGTGAAAAGAACATTTATCTCTTCCCTCGGAGGCCACATCTCTAACTGGGAACGAATCAGAGCAGTCTCACTCCAGGGATTTTGAAGGGGGTGTGAACTCACTTTATAGGAACTGACAGCTGACATCAACTTTTGTCTGGGTCTTATTTTAAGTATTGATGATGTAACAGGGTAAAGCCCTTGTCATTAGTCACCGTAACTAATTGTTTTCAGAATGACAGTGTTCCAGACAGAAGGCAAGGTTACTCCAGTCCCAGGGTCCACAGGCCAGTCATTGGGCCGCTGCTGAAGCCTTTTCCCCTCATGATGCTGCTCGGCCTTGTGCTGGACTGGAGGACCCACTCAACGAGCCTCCAGGTCCCGGTGCTCCTGTTGTGGCTCCTGTTGTGAGTCAGCCTATGGCTTAGCCTATCCTTTTATTGTTACAGTAATAAAAGGTGAATAACTGCTGAACAGTGATGTAGCAAGCCCTGGTGGGAACTGGTGAGAGCAGTAATAACCTGTGACCCATCTAAGATTATAGTTAAACTCCCAGTCAAAACTCAACAAAGGGAATCCATCCAGCCTGTGGGCTCCAGAAACACCAAGGTTCCTGGCATCTGCCTTCCCCCTTTATGGGCTACAAGTTTATATGAAATGTTCAATATCAAGTACCCTATTCATCCATTAATGCTTATATATCAAAAGGGTTTGATCCTTCTCTTATCAATTTAGAAAGTTTTTAAAAACCCTATTTTTAGGTCATTACAGAACAGATGTGAATTAAAGTCCTGTCTTCTCACTATGCCATTTCCTTTTACTTTTGTGCTTTACCCTGTCCAAAGGCCTGGAAAGAAAGAGAAGGGGGGGGAGGGGGGAGAAGGGAGGGAGGAAGAGAGGAGAATTTAGTTGAGCTAGGATAGTTATTCCACTTACTAATTTATTTTGTAAAGTTCAACTCTCACAAATGGGACCCTGTGCCAGATATGGTAGAATGGTCTTTGACCTAGGGACATATGCTGTCTTCATGAGCTCATGATCCGAGGGGCCATCTCTGCCTTGAGCTCACTGTGTCTTTGGAAACATTCCCTCAGGTCTCTGTGTTTGTTTTCTCTTCTTAAAACACACACACACACACACACACACACACACAGAAGTGGTTGATTGGGTCACTGATTCCCAAATCTGTGAGGTGTTTTTAAAAATGTAGGTTCCTGAACGTGAAGTAAATTCAGATCCATTGGATCAGATTCTAGGGGGCTGGATCCTAGAAGCTTTGTTGATTGAAAAAAACAAGCAAACAAACAAACACAAAGAGTTTCTAGAGTAATTTCAATGGAGAGTTAAGTCTGAGGATCTCCAGGTAGGTGGTATCTGAGGTCCTTTATAGCTCTAATATAATAGTCTGTTACTGACCGATGAGACCCAAAGACATAAGAAAAATATGAAGACCTTGGGTGGTCAAGGGAATCAAAACTCTCTCAGTGGTGTTGAATTTGAGTAAATTTGAATATCTAGTTGGCTTTATTAAGCGATTTCTGAATTGGGCAGTATCCCATCTAGCAAGTATCCCAAAAGCTGTACAGTGGGTAAGGCTTTTATAGGCAGAAACTGGGCAGGACAAGAAAGTTATTAGCAAAAGAAAAAGGGTTGTTTCAGGTAGGTTACCTGTCTTGTCAGACAGATTGCCTTAGCGTCCTTTGCGGGGAGGGTGGAGAGGACCCATGTGACAAGGCACTGGAACCGACCAGGAAATTCCAGACTGACCAATTAAGATTACATTCCTGGAGAAGGTTGAACTGCATTTAGGTCAGGTTTAAATCTAGGCTTGGTGTCATGGGCTTTAGCACAGACGACCCCGTGTTGGGCCCGTGGTTTTCTCTTTAACAGTGATCATCTTTTTCCATGCGAGGAAGCAAGCCATGCGGTCATTTGAGGAAGTGTGTTCTCCACGGAGGGAATGGCAAGTACAGAGATCCTAAAGCAGGGGCCTGCTTGGTATGTTCCTGTAGGGGAAAAATCATTTTCCTTCTACCCTTCTAAATTCTGGTGGGTCAGATAATTCAAACAACATGCAGGAGATTAATAGGAGAAAATGAAGTATTAACACACGCAAATGGGGAATTCTTGTAAGCATGAAAATTCCAGACATTTAGAGAAACTGAAGAGTGTATGTCATTCAGAATTAAGGCAGGGAAGTAAGGCAGTTTACAAAGAGAAGAAAAGAGTTCATGTTCAGTGAGCAGATGCATTGGTCATCTTGAAATAGCGAGACACAGCCCTGGCTGGCGTGGCTCAGTGAATTGAGTGCTGACCTGTGAACCAGAGGGTTGCCGGTTCCATTCCCAGTCTAGGGCACATGCCTGGGTTGCAGGTCAGGTCCCCAGTGGGGGGTATGCGAGAGACAACCACACATTGGTGTTTCTATCCCTCTTTCTCTTTCCCCTCCCCTCTCTAAAAATAAATAAATAGAACCTTAAAAAAAAAAAGAAACAGTGGGACCCAGAGAGAACTTTGATCAGGTGGGTTTTGCTAGGTTTCTCCCTGCTATCACACCTAGCTCATGCTAAAATACGGTTGTCTGTGATGATAGCTCCCTTTCTGAAGAAAGTCCTTCCTTTGTCTGAATTCTTTTAGGCAGTTAGCGGGGAAGGTCATTTTCTGGAGTTTTTCATTTCTTAAAAATAACCAGCTTAAAATAACCAGTATTCCACTGAGGCATATTTTGAGGTGGCAAACTCCGTTCCCCATCACGCTGAAAAGGAAAATGTTGCCTACGGACAGAGGTGGTTTGGATTCAGAGTGTACACGGTCGGTCCTCTGGGGGAATGTCCATGAGGCTGGGGTGTGCTGGTGGACCGGGCTGTCGCGCTGGGAGATGACAGGGAGGTGGAGGTGGCCTGCCCCCTGATCTCTCTCCCATTGGCCCTTGCTTGATAACTACGATTCCTGCCATTAGAACCTCATTTCTTTGTATTCAAGCCTCGTGCTCTCTAGGCAGTAACTGATACCTCCGTGGGAACTAAAAGAGGACTTGTTCCTCTGTCACGGAGAACAAGATCACATGAGAGGGCTGGGTGTGTTCTGTAGAGTAGCGTTGAGGACAGGCCTTATCCCTTCCAGCTGGGTGGACAGGACTGAGGGGAGACCGCCTGTCACTTTGCTGAGCAGGGATACAGAATTTTGATAGCTATATTCAGAGCTCAGATAATGTGTCCTTGGTTTTCATCTTCACAGGGAATTCCCTAACAGACAATGACAGACCAAAGTCGTCTTCAGAGAATGATCCTGTCGCAGACTTGACATCTAGTGCTTATTACTCAAAGCATTTTAATTGACAATTAAAATATTTTTTCCCTTTTAAAAGACTTTTTAGAGCAGTTTTAGGTTCACAGCAAAATTGAGCAGAAAATAGAGCTCCTGTCTGCTCCCCATCCCGCCCTCATAGCCACAGCCTCCCCTGCTGTCAGCATCTCCCTCACCCACACCAAAGCGGTGCCTTTGCCACAACAGATGAGCTCACACTGATGCGTCACAATCACCCCAAACCATGGTTTACATTGGGGTTCACTCTTGGTGATGTATATTTTATGGGTTTTGATCAATGTATAAAATGTATCCATCATATAGTGTTAATACAGAGTAGTTTCACTGCCATAGAAATCCTCTGTACTCTGCCTATTCAACTCTCCCTAGCCCTAGGTAACCACCAATCTTTTTACTGTCTTCATAGTTTTGCCTTTTATAGATGTTTTTGGCTGGAGTCATGTAGTATGTAGCCTTTTCTGATTGGCTTCTCTCACTCAGTAATATGTATGAAAGGTTCCTACATGTTTTTTCATGGCTTGATAACTAATTTCTCTTTGGTACCAAATAATACTCCATTGTCTGGATGTAGCACAGTTTATTTACTTACCTACTGAAGGACATCTTGGTTGCTTCCAAGTTTTGGCAGTTATGAATAAAGCTGCTGTATTCCTGTGTGGACATAAGTTTTACTCATTTGGATAAATATCAAGGAGTGTGATTGCTGGATCACAAGGTAAGAGTTGGTTTAATCTTGTAAGAAACCGCCAAACTTCTCACCAGCAACGAGTGACAGCTTTTGTTAGTTCACATCCTTGTCATTATTTGGTTTCGTCGATGTTCTGGATTTTGGCCATCCTAATAGGTCTGTAGTGGTATCTTACTGTTGTTTTAATTTGTATTTCTCTAATTATGTACGATGTGGAGTATCTTTTTATATACTCAGTTACCATCTGTGTATCTTTTTTCCTGAGGTGTCTGTTCACATTTTCTTCCCATTTTGAAATTGGGTTGTTCTTTCTCTTATTGTTGAGTTTTATGAGTTGTTTGTGTATTTTGGATACCAGTCCTTTATGTGGATATGTGTTTTTGCAAATATTTTCACTTGGCCTATGCCTGTCTTCTCATTCTCTCGGTACTGTCTTTTACAGAGCAGGAGTTTTTAATGAAGTCCAGTTTATTATTGGTTCTTTTTTCATTTCATGGCTGTGCCTTTGATGTTGTCATCACCATGCCCAAGATCATCTGGAGTTTTCCCCTCTGATATCTTCTAGAAGTTTTATGGTATTTCATTTCATATTAAGGCCTATGACCCATTTTGAGTGAAGTTTTTGTGAAGGGCTTAAGGTCTGTGTCTGGATTTAGTTTTTTGCGTGTGGATGTCCAACTGCTACATCACCTTTGTTGAAAGATGATCAGTTGATTACATGTACGTGAATCTGTTTCTGGCCTCTCCTTTCCTATTGATCTGTCCCTTCTTTCACCAGTACCACGTTGTCTTCATTCTGTAACTTTATAGTAAGGCTTGGAAGTTGGGTAGTTTCAGTCTTCTGACTGCTCTTCTCCTTCATTATTGCGTTGGCTATTCTGGGTCTGGTGCTTCTCCAAATACACCTTAGAGTCAGTTTGCTGATACTCACAAAATAAGTTGCTAGGATTTTGATTGGTATTGCACTGAATCTATAGATCAAATTGGGAAGAACTGACGTCTTGAGTCTTCCTACCCACGTACATGAAGTATCTATTTAAGAACTAACAAACCTTAGTTCTTTAATTTATCAGAGTTTTAAAGTTTTTCTCATATAGATCTTTTACACATTTTGTTAGATTTATATGTGTTTTTTGGGGGGGTTCTATTAGAAATGGTATTGTGTTTTTTTTTTTCTATTTTAAATTCCACTTGCAAAAGTGTCGCAGGTTCGATTCCCAGTCAGGGTACATGCCTGGGTTGCAGGCCATGACTCCCAGCAATCACACATCGATGTTTCTCTCTCTCTCTATCTCCCTCCCTTCCCTCTCTAAAAATAAATAAATAAATAAATAAATCTTTAAAAACAAACTATTAAAAAAGTGATTTAAAAAAATAAAAAAAAATAAATTCCATTTGCAAATTGCTAGCATATATTGAAAAATATTTTACATGGATATGGTCAGAGCATATAAAGCAAACAAAAAATATTTTGCGTGGATGTTTTAGAGCATGGCTGCACTCATATCAGGCTGTAGCTACTATCCCGTTTTCTTTTTAAATGCCTCCATCTTTTTCTTAAATATGTTTGCTGACTATCAAAATGATACAATTTTATTATGACATTTGGCAAAGGCAAGCAAATATAAAAAGGTGAAAGATTTATTCATTCTGAAGAGAAACCAGAGTATATAAATGCAAGCAAATATAAAATGTGAAAACCCAAATCATCTATAATGCTGTCACACACAAATCTTACTAGTATAAACATGTTTGTTTACTTCCTTGTAGTTCTTCCTTGATGTGGACATAAGCTACATTGTGTTAACAGAATCATATTATATATTAAGCTATATAATCTGCTTTTTTACTCAGTATGATACCACAACATTTTCCCCATGGTATTAAAATGTTTTTGAGAAGAGATTTTAATGACTTTGTAATATCTTATTAAATGGCTTCAAAAACTTAGAGTATGTTCTGTAAATGGATATTCAGATTTCCAGTTAAATAATGCAGAGTGACCCTGTTTTTGTTCAAATTTCTAGCAGTTTTCTTGATATGGAATTTTCCTTGTAGGAAATTTGAAGGAAATTTTTCTTCCTCAACGGAATTTGAAAATTGAGAGAGAAATTGTCAGGTAAATGGACAGTAAAAGACCTATGACTGGGAAGTTGCTAGCCTGGGTAACAACAATGGTCTGCCTAATAACCTCAGAATGAGACTGGTCTGTCCACCTGTCTTGAGCAACCTGACACCCGTAGGCCTGTCCACAGAGGGCCTCGCCACTGTAAAACTGGTGCTGAGGCGCGGATGATCCTATCAGCCAGTGTGTGCTCTACGGGCAGGTAGATGCCCGCAGATAGAGGGGAGTTTACCATTCGGTGTTTACTCTTCTTCCCCTGGGAAGGAGCACATGGAGGTGAGAGCGCTGGGGAGTACTCCGCTCCTCAGAATTGCGCTTCCACCTGTAGGGAACCTGAAGCAAAGGTAAGGAGGCCCCCAACTCTTTGACAGGTTAAATCACCTTCCAAAGGATATGAGTATGAGCAGATTTTTTTCTTTAATTTCATAAAGCATGTTCTCTGTATATCTTCAGAGATAGTGCATTCACTTAGTTTGACAGTAACAAATTCTCCAATATATATATATATACACATTTGAAATGAATTGCTCCCACCTCTTCATTCTTCCCCATCCCCTTTAAGTGATGAATTTTATTAGTTTCTTAAAATTCTTTTTACATTAATTTTGTACAGAAATGAACAAATAGAAATATGTATCCTTCTTTTTTACACAATAAGTAGTGTGTTCTACACAAGAGCCTGCTCTTTGCTGTTTGGGCTCTTCAGGATAACCTGGAGAAATTGGGGGTCTCGCGCATTCTAACACACTCTCTCCAACAGCTACTGGGTGTTCGGCTGTGTGAATGTAGTGTAAGTAATGAACTTGCACCTGTTACTGTCCTCTCCAGTTGCTCCAGTCTTCTGCTGTTAGCAAACATGCTGCAATCACATGTTTTTAAAAAATCTGTCCAGTTCCAGAAGTGGAATTGGTGGGTCCACTGTAAAAAATACCTTACTTATAATTTACTTATAATTCTAATACCTATGACGACTTACCCTCCGTATACGTGGTCACACTGTGTGGTGCCTCTGCCTGTATTTCTGTCAACGTGGGATGTCTAACTTCTGATATTTTGCCAACCTAATAGGTGTATGGTTTTAAGTTGCTCTTCTCCTTCTAAGAGTGAGGTTTGGCATTTTTTTATGTGTTTAAAGACCATTTTACCCCTTCCCCTGTGAAATATCTGGATCCATTGCCCACTTTTCCATTGGTTTGCCAGTCTTTTTCTTTATTGATTCCTGGTTGTTCTTTATATATTAGGGAGAGTCTTTGTCTATAATATGAGCTACTAATTTTTTGTGAACTTTTAAAAAAGGCTTTGATCATTTTTTTTTACACCTTGTGGTCATACTGTATACATAGTTTAGCGTCCTGCTTTTCAGTCTTAACATTATATCACCAGAATTTTTATTTTTCAAGTGTGGCTGTTTTTGCCCCTCAGAAGGAAACGCAGAGGGGTGGTCCTGGAATGCAGGTGCTGCCCTGTGACTTGTTTGTCGCTGGTGTTAAGGGGATAGATAGTGCAGCGGAGCTGGAAGGGCACAGAATTTGGAATCGGCAGACATTGGTTTGAGTCGACTTTGCTACTTAATGGTTACAACCCTATTAAAGTTTGCTAACTTCTGTGTAAAACAGATTATGTAATACGGGCTCTCCCAGGACATTCGTGAAGGTCAGCTCAGGTGAATTTTGTAAAAGTATTTGGCAAACTCTAAAATGTTAGGCAATTATTTATGTGTGTGCTATGCAGCTCGGCTCACTGTCTTTCCCTTCTCAGAGCCAAACGTCAGACCTTCTAGAACCACTGTCTCTAGGCTCTGTGGGATTATGCTGTAAAGAAGGCAGTTCCCTAACATGATGGAAATCAATTGGATACAATCATAGCACAGCAACAACAAACTCAAAGCCATAAATAGGCTTACTAAATGAGAAGAGGAATTAGCTTTTTAGAGATTTTGTCCTGTCTCTGGAGGAGGCAAGGAATGAAGAAGGACGGGAAAATGTGGTATATGCATGCTGAGAAGAAAGCTCAATAAATGTCATTGTCTGAGGCCACACCACATATTTGAAACTGACTCTGAATTCTTTGAATTCATTAAGGTGGTTCCCCTGTAGGAGTTCACCCACTGCCACATGCTTCAGCTACCAAGAAGCCTCTTAAAGCAAACAGTAATTAAGGTTGTTTGTCTTAAGGCAATAATAGAATCCTGGGGGAAAAAATAGGGTGTTCCTGTTGTGTTCCTGTTTCATTATTTATTTTTAATTTAAATTTTATTATATGTTTTAATTTTATTATTAAGTGGGGCAGTCATATGGTTAGGTATTCGAAGGATGCAGAGTCTAAGCGAGTGCTTGCAGCACACTGACTTCTGTGTGCCTGGCTCTTCGGTAGCCACTTTGGGGTTAATCCTCAAGAGGGCACCTAGGAGGCAGGTATTGTTACCCGTGTTTTGCAGATGAGGATAGGAAAGAACAAAGAGTTTAGGTAACTTGCCAAAGTCACATAGCTAGGAGGAGGCAGAGCAAGGACTTGAACCCAGGCTGCCTGGCTCCAAAGTCTATATACTCTTCCTCACTGTGCTGTGCTGACAGATATTTAGTAAATAGCAAGGGGAAAGCCTTTCCCTGTGCTTTGTAAAGAATGTAACAATGAAGTCTGCTCGATTCTCTTCCTCGGCAACCCAGCTTTCTATTCCAGACACAGCCAGTGTTACCGATTCATTATACTGTATGTCCTTCCAGGGACACTCTGTGCATATGTAATAAAACCCAGAGCTTTCCCCCATTTTTCCTTTTTAAAATATATGTGGTAGCATTCTAATACAGTGTTTCGTGTTTCTTTTTTTAGTTAAAATTATGTCTTAGAGCTTATGTAATTACATGAGGAACTTCCTCATTTGTTGTTGTACCAGTATAGCACCATGCTGTGTGGCTGTGCCATAATTTAACCGTCCCGTGGTGGTTTCCAGTCCTTTGCTATTCCAGGCAGTGCTGTAGTTAATACCTTCTGGTATGTGACTATTTTGGGTCTGTCTGTCTGTCTGTCTCTCTCGCTCTCTCTTCTTTTGGCCTCACCTGTGCCCCACCACTTCCCCATGTGCCCACTTTCCCATCTCTTTTAGGGATAGTTACAGCCAAAGATAAATACAGTTTCTATTATTTGGGCTTTTTCATTTTGCAAACAAAAGCCTTTACAGAGTCATGCTTTTGACCTCTGAAAACCTCTGGGAAAATAGGATTATTACCTTATTTACATACAATTTAGATGGATGTAGAATGAATATATATACGAGGCAATGTCATAAATATTTAGTTTGAAATTCGTTCATCTATCTGTTATTAGTACACACTACCCTGGTGGAGAGGATGGGAGAGTCTTACATTCAAGAAAAGATGAATCCTGTTGATGCAAGTTAGCTTGTGGCAGGACCATCATACAACTCAGTGATCCTGGAATATAGTCATGAATGCTGACCGTTTGGTCTGTGCAGACAACAGCGTGAAGGAATCAGCTCAGTGACTGTTGAATAATGCACACGTGGAGATGGACAGCAAAGCTTTCTTTTTGGGGGGGGTTGCACAGGCAGCTTCTAGCTTATAGCCTACAGAAAAGAACAAGTGGTGCTCTTTTAAGAATTAAAGGAATCACTTTGGAAAATATGGGTCCTTCTCAAAGATTCTGTGCATTTTTAAAGGGGAGAAAGGAAAGAAACCAAGAATAATAAAATAAGAACAACAGAACCTAGGAAAGCTAGCCAGGGGTCGAATCTTGGTTGGTACAATGACTACCCCACCCAGTGTCCCTCTTGCCTCAAAAGAATGTGTACTTTTAAAATTTTGTTAGCGTCTTCTGAAAGTTTTATCAATTGGAGATGTGTGTATATGAAGAAGAATGCTTGTCAAAATATAAAGTACATCTAGAAGGGTTAAAGATATGCCGTGCAGTAATGTTGGTTAAATGTTGATTAATACATTAAGATTGCTTTCCACTCAATACCTGGATCATTTATTGTAAATTACACTGTGCGCACTTAATAGATAATTTGGATTTGGAACTATAGTGCATTAGAGTTGGAAGGATGAGATCTTGAGGAATCATTTTAGTCGCATCCCATCGTTTTATAGAAGAAACATTGTCCTCAGACGTGAAGGAGTGTTTGTAGAATTAGACTACCAGCCCTGCCCAGAACCCAGGCATTTTGACATTGAGGACAGGGCTGTGCTGTTTTGTTGATGCCGTGGTGACCCTAGGGTGGTGGGGTGTGGGTCCTGGGGCATGAGTGCAGTGCACAAACTTGACCAGTTTCAGAGTTGTACCTGACACAGTCCTGAACTCAGGAAGGAAGGAAGGAATTCTGTCTTCTTCTCTTCTGTACTTCAGAGTTCCCTATTCATAGCAGCCACACCTCAGGCTGTATTCTGACTCATGTTATAATATTTTATCATTGCTATGTGAAAACATTATGTAAAGACATGTGGTTTTAGCATGTGACCCTCACAATCCTATACATAGCATTGTTTCACTGGGGGAGAAATAAGCTCTGAGTTACAGCCTACTCAAGCATGAACTTTGACAATCATCTTTGTTAGGGATTGGTTTACATTAAGAAAACATATGGGACCTGAATGTTACTTTTTCCGCCTTGACCTCCCCTCAGGCATGGTAAGCATTACATTGGTCAACAGTCTCTTATGCTGCAATTCCAAAATCCTGAAATCTTTCCAAATATTTTTGGAACGGACATGAACTGAAGTGAGGTTGTTTATAGTCTCTATATAATCCACTTAGCATAAATATACATAACTTAGGCTGGTAAATACTAATTTGTTTGGTTTGGGGTTTGTCTATACTTTAGTCCCTATAGGAAGCATTACATAATATGTGGTATAAGCTACTTTCTATAATCTATAGAAGTCCAGAACACGTGGCCCCAAGGATCTCAGTTAAAGGACTGTATGTCTGGACTTCTCTCTGAGTTATGCTTTACGGTTTTACAAGTACTTTCATACTTGTTGTCTGCTTTTCCCGACAGCCTTATGAGGTAGACAAGGCAGGTACATTTTAGGAATGCCGAGCCCTGGAGTACACGGAAAGTGGCAGAGCTAGAGTTGGCAGCCGCCTTTACCCTGGCGAATGCTAATCCGTATCCCAAACGTAACGTCCTCTCTGACTCGCACTCCTCCCCCGCTGCGCGGACTTGACCTTTTTATCCTTTAAATTTCCCATAAGCCATATAGACATTTATCTCTGTGCCTGTAACAGTATAGTTTGCTTATTTATTTATGGGTTGGCCTTCCTGTATCAGATTGTAAGCATTTTGAGGTAGGAACTGGCTCTAGTTGATTTCGAGTCCTGGTATCTGTCATGGACTCGGAGTCAAGCCGGGTGCTAAGAGTGCGTGGAAGGAATGAATGCAGTAGTGTGCGTCTGGACTCAGATTACAGTGAGTGTTCTTTCCGTGACGTGCTGCCAATCACAGGGGTTTATTCTTGCATTCCACACGTTTCTTTTACGAAAGGAATAAAGGATTTACGTATCCGCTACTTTCCTGAAAGCAGAACAAGTTACAGCCAACATTCAGTATAAATTTCTTTCATAAAATAGGAGGGATACAACTGGAGTCATTTTAGCTTTAATTTTATTATACTTCACAATCATTTAGAAAGTATATGTTTAGATTAGCATTATGTATTAAAGCTTCTAATGAGAATTGGAACCTTTAAGCGTCTTTTTGCTATACTCTTGACCACAGGACAGCAGATCAGTGGTGGCTCTTTTTGTAGCTCCTCTGGAACTACGCCAGGTGATTTGTGTGGCTAAGGCTGTGTCAGTACAAAGCAGGGAGAGGGAAGTCAGCTAATTTGCAGATTCCTTTCCCTGTTAGCCGTCCTCTGAGAATACTAACCTAGCACCTGTCTCCCCCACTCCTGCCAAAAAAGGAAAAAAATTCCAAATTTGTTACTGCCATCTATTTACATAATTTTTTGGTTAAAATAAACAGCTTGTTAATTGACGGGAAATATGTACATTTGCACTGACTGGGTGAACCCCGATCGCCATTGCAAGACAGTCTTCCCTTTCACCCTACCCTTAGTCTTCCTCTGTTTTTCAGTGGCAGTCATTAGGGGCTTCTCGCTGTTCTTGAGCAAACCTTTGAGAGGGTTTCCGTTTGTATTTAGGCCTTGTCTCGTCTTGTCTTGCCTTTTCTTTTCTTTTCTTTCTTTCGGAGCAGTGGGAGTTGGCAGAAAAGAGAACATAGAAAAAGTTACAAGTGGCTGCAAATGCAGAAAGTTTCATAGGACCAACGGTTATGACTGTTCACTGCTTTCCCCTGTGCCTAGAGGAGTGTTTGGCACATGGTAGGCATGTAGGAGCTACCTGTTAAATGGATGGTATCTGCCAGTTTTTGTTGTGATCATTGTTGGGTTTGTTTTGTTTTATTTACCCTTTCTTGGATTATTTATATTTCTCTGTCATACCTGACTTTTTAAACATTCTCAGCCTTGGATCACAAGACTGCTCTTTAGACTCTTCGTGTGAACTTGTTTTTGACTATATGAGGTTGTTCCTTTGTAAGAGCAAGAAGGTAAATATTTTTGAAGTTGTCTTCTTTCATAGATCATGCTTCAACATGATCGTACTTGAGTCCGCTTCTAGCCTGATTCCTGTAAAAGCTCGGAGGAGGAATCAAACACCAGCACTAGAACTGGTCTTGGAGGGTGTAGCAAATCACCTTGCAGCAAATCACACAACTACCGTTCACATCCTTATTAGCCATGGTTCCTTGAAACCCTGGGCACACGGGTCAGCACCACCTCGCCATATGCCATGAAAACAGTTTTCTCAAACAGCTTTAGTTCTCTCCTGAAAAACAGGTGAAATGATGTCATTCCCTTTCTCAGAAAGGTGGAACACACACACATTCCTGGGCATAGTATGCAACACACATTCCTGGGCATAGTATCCAAGGCCCTCTCCTCTGCACGTAGTCCTAAACTGTCCAGCCTCATTTCCTGTGTATTTCTTCTGCGGTTAGATGTGTTCCAAATACCCAAGACTTTGACATTTCACTTTCTGTGTTTGTGCCATCTGCAGCGACTCTCCCCTGTTTGTCATTACATGTCTAATCCTGCCCATCCTTCATAACTTCACCAGTTCAAATATTGCCTCTTCCAGGAGTTTTTTTCTGTTCTGTATTCTGCCTTGCCCTTTTATCCTTGTGTAGTTATCTACATGATTGTGTTGTGTAGATTTTAGGTTCTTTGAAAACAGGGACTTAAACATTTCTTACTTATTGTATCCCCTCAAGCGCCAGAATTCTTTGGCTTTTCTTGGCTTGTAGAAGTATAACTCTAATCTTTGTCTCTGCCTCTCTGTCAACTCCATCTTACCTCTGTTTCTGTGTCCAGATTTCTCCCTTTATGAGGACACCAGTCATTGGGTTAGGGCCGATCCTATCTAGTAGGACTTCACCTTAACTTGATTATATCTGTAAATAACTTGTTCCCAAACAAGGTCATATTCACAAGTACTGGGAATTAGGAATTGAACAGATCTTTTGAGGGGACATAATTCAACTCCAGTACATGGCTGTATATATTTTATAGATCATTCTGTTTCCTGTACTTGAAATCATTTGAACTGTTGCTTACCTTTCAGGTAAGTAATTTAGACCGTGGTCACTTGCTTCCTGACCTTGATGAAATAAGTCTAGAAATAAGACCTGGCTTCACTTCCAACTAGGCAAATCTTAGCATCATAGAATGTTAAAATGAGGTAATTCTGATTAGAATAAATGTCTTTAAATAATCATATACTTCAAGGCAAAAGCTCAAGGCATATTTTTCATACCTGTTTGAATCAGACCAAGTTGCCCTCCGTAAAGCACAAGGAACCATGGTTGGTGCTCACAGAAGGTCCACAGTAACGGCTGGTTGGATGTTGAAGTGCATGTGAGCACAAAGAGTGTAAATGTGGTATGCGAGTATGACCAATGCAAGCCCCATATATGGAGGATGGTAGGGAGAAGAGCTGGCAGTGTGCTGGGAGATTTCCCTCGATATTTCCTTTAATCTTCACAGCAGGCCCTGGAGTGCTTGGGGGGGGGGGGGTGCTGGCGCGTGTCGGGGAGGTACTTTCCCAAGGCCAGAAAACCAGAGGGAGGCAAAACAGATTTGATCCTGGGGTTGTCTCATTCAGAAAATCCCGTTTAATCTCCTTTGTCCTACCTGTATTTCCTCCACCAGATTACTCAACTGTAATTTCCCCTACTAATACTAATGATAGTAAGTGTCAAAATTATAATTAGGTGTTAAACCAAAGATAGTATTGATATAGAAGAAGGTGAATAGAGTTTTCCGCGTATTTTGTAAAATATTTTGTAAGGTATTTGGGTAAAAAAATGGAACAATCTTGACATACATACTTTTCCCCCCCTTTCCACATCTTTTATTTCCATCTTTTAAAAATTGAAACATAATATAAAAATTTTAATGAGGTGTTGTAATCATTATTAAATTTAGCTCTAACAGAGACTGTCCTCCATTTGATAGTTGAGTTGGTGTTACCTCTCAAAAATAAGGATTGAACAGCTTGCTTTGTAAATTATAATGCTGTTTTAGCAAAATGTAATTACTGGGGCAAAACAGATTGAATAAGAAAATACAAGGTAATTAAATTTTTGTTGAGTTTTCACTTTTAAGAACTTTAACCTGTGTACTGTTTTAATAATTTTAGAGGGTGTTTTTAGTCATCTTGTGCAATTTTAAGCTTGGGATACAGTCATCAGGACTTTCCAGTTTTAAATGACAGAAAACTAACTCCAGGAATAGTATTCCCTCAGGAACGAGTAGCTGGCTTTGACTGCCAGCAGGAATCCGTCTGATTCCATTGCTCACTCCTGCCTTCCTCCACGGTGACTATTTTCAGGAAGATTCGTACCTCCTACTGGCAAAAAATAGGCACCAGCAACTCCAGGGTTACCATTAATCAGCAGAGCAACCAGGTGTGGGGATCGGCTGGCATAGCCCAGCTGGAGGGCATACGGTTGTGTCTGATCACTGTTCTGGGCCGTGGACTACCTCTAGACTGGGAGGAGCAGAAAAACGATTTGTATTGCCATGTTGTTACGAAAATTAGGAGGAGGGAGTGCTGGACATGGCAGCTCAGACAGAACATGGTAGCTTAGGGAGTTAAAAGAAGGTACAGCCAGAACTTTTTTTGGTCCTGGGATCGAGGAAAACAAGTCTGCCGCCCTGAAGGAACATGTTCAGTGTTAACTACCATTGCCTGAAAAAGGACAGGACCAGTAATGCCCAGTTTCTGATTGGGTCCTAGACACTATCAATTTAAAAAAATAGTAACACTGCCAATTCTCTTAAGTAACTATTATCATTTTGGAGCACTTTCTGTGCGTCAGTCTGTGTGTGAAGCGCTTTGCACATTTCATTTGCTTCCTACAGCAGCTGCGTGGGGTGGGCAGAAGTACTCCCACTGCACTGATGAGGGGATGGTTGCTCCGAGAGTTCAGATTTGAACCCAGACTTGTCTGACTTCACTTCAGTCATACTGTCTGTGAGCTTCACAGTTTGCTTTGCTGCTATCTCCCTAAATACCTGTCCTCTCTCCCTTCAGGGCAACTCCCCCCTCTTCCAGCAGTCTCCAGGCAGTCTGCTCCTCTGGTGCTTCAGGCACCGTCCAGTCCACCACCTGATCTTATCAGTCCTGCCCCTTAACTTCCCTCCAGGGTCCACCCCCTTTCCCCTCCTCCACTGCTGTCACTCTAGCCTTCCTTATGAAGGGCCTGCACTCGTAATAAACTCTATTTGGCTTCCTGCTTCCAGTTTTATTCTGCCCCACCCCTGTTTCCCTTAAAACAGTCAGATGGAACTTTAAAAAAATATAGACCTGAATTTATCAACCTTTGTTTACCTTGGCTTCTCACTGCCCCTGGGGCAGGCATCTGACCCCAGCCTGCCTTCCCAGTCTACGTCTCAGGCCCTGTTTCTCCTTCTCGCTACTTTTCTTTCCTTTCTCAAATTCATCACTCTTACATTTTACCCTGTACCTCCTCCCTTTTCCTATTGTGTTCTTCATTCTCACGCTATACCTCTTTAACCCTTCTTCAAGTTCCCGTTTAAATGTCACTTCCTTAAGCCCCTGGCTGGGTAGCTCAGTTGGTTAGAGCCTCCATCCTCCAGTGTGAGTTTGATCCCATGTCCGTTCCACCCTGAGTCAGGGCACTTGCAAGAATCATCCAGGGGATGCATAAGTGAGCAGAACAACAAATCGAGGTTTCTCCCCACCCCACCTCTCCCCACGCCTCCCTCCCTCTCTCTCCCTTCTCAAATCTATCAATCAACCAATAAATGTTACTTCCTTAAATCATTTAGGGACTTCTCTACACCTTTCCCCAGCCCCTTAAATCTGAAAATATGAGACTCTTGTCACAACCTTTACTTTTCCTTTTTGCACTTGTGACAGTCTGCAGTTATACATTTATATATGATTATTAGCCTCGTGCGCCCCACGAAACCACGCACTTACTCCATGTCGGCAGGGACCAAGCGTGTTTAGTTCATTAACTGCTGAATCTCGAACACTGACTACAGTGCCTGGAACAGAGTAGGCACTCAATTATATGTTGAATGGCTTAACAGACTAACAAACGAATATGCCCAAAGCAGTGCAAGTACCCTTTCTATAATTCTCACATCCGATTTCATTTTTTATTCAAGAACAAACCTGTGTTTAGAGCAGCTTTATCCCAATAGCTTTTGGTTTGCTTAGGAATAAGCCATGCTTCCTTTACGTTTGATTGTTTTAGTAATTCAGATGCTGTGCAGTGAGATACCTGGCTTTCAAAACTTCCTTATCAGAGCCGGCCATGACAGAGAAAAGTACTACATTTTGGGATGTGCGATTCTCCCCAGTTTGACGCGAACGTGGGTGGGTGGGAGCAGAAGAGAGACGGCTCTGCTGACTTGCTGCACGTGGTTCCCAGCCCGGCGACATAAAAGCTTGAACACCCCCAGACCAGAGGTGTGCCATCCCCAGAACCCAGACGTCCAAATTGAGCTTTCCCCACACGTCCTTAGGATTTCTGGCTATAGCCTTTGCCCGAAGTGGCTTTGGAAAGAGAATCACTAGTAATTCATTATTTAAAGCCATCTTCCCAGGCTTTGTCACGGACAGTGGCCGTATTTGTACGGCCCACTGGCGTCCACAGTCAGGCTGTCTGCCGGGGTCTGAAGGGCTGACCGTCTCTGCATATACTTGTGGCGTCCTGACGTGCACACGGGCACATCGGTTGGGAGACTTTTCTCTCCATGATTATTCCAAGCGTTGCAGAGACCATAACCTCTCTCTCCCTTTTTAATCCCTAGTTGGTCGTGTTCGGAGTTTGACCTGAACGAGATTCGCCTGATCGTTTACCAGGACTGTGAAAGGCGAGGCAGACAAGTCTTGTTTGATTCTAAAGCTGTTCACAAGATCGAAGAGGTGTCAACTCAGGTATGCAATGCGGATTTGCTTTCCTCTTTTCTGTTTGTGCTTTTAACCACCTGTCTGATCTGTCATTTATTAATCATCATTGTCTCTTTGGGCTGCATTGTACACTGCCATTGATGATTCAGAAGAAGCATAAGAAAAGAAAGCTTCCTGAACCAACCCCGCCAGCTGCATTTGTATTTTTATTAGTACACAGGTGAAACTGTTAGCAAGTAATCGTGACAGAAGCTGAGTAGTAAGCTGTAAATATTACTAGAGGCGAATTTGCTGGTGAGTTGCAGTCTAGCAGGATTTTGATACCAAATATGTGCAGTGTAATGGGAAATCTGAGAACCCTAAAATTCATAAAGTATTAGCCTGAAGGGAAATTAATAGATCATTCTGTCTAGTATTTCTCACAGATAGTGTTACAGCACAGTGGGTCAACAAAATTAGGTAGCTCTCCTCAGCGTAGGGCTTCAGTGTGCTAACACGCATTGTCATCTTCTTTCAAAAGGGAGTGCTTCGCAAACCTCTCTGTCGGAGGACATTTCTGTTCCTTTTCTTGGTGGAAGTCAGGGAGGTGGTGGTGGTGGTGTTGAGGGGCGGGGCGTGGGGGAATCTGGGGATGGGCACAGCGAGGACAGGGCAGCCCCGATCCCTCAGAGCCAGAATGGGGAAGGTAGAGTGGTGCGTCCAGGTGAGGTGCAGAGGCTGGTCCTCCCTGAGTCTTCTGGATGTCAGTCCAGGGTACTTGTAACTTGTCACCTTTAGATCTTTCGTTCTCTTTTCAATAGTTATTCAGCCATCTGCAAATTAAATAAATCCATTTGTATTCATTCTTTTTATGTTTAATAACTTGCTACCTATATAACCCTAATTCTGGCAGTTTATAGATTGTGTAGCTAAGTAAATGAGTAGTTTATATTACATTTTTTATCTCATCAGGGCCAAGGGGCTGATTTCCTGCTTTTGATATGAATCCTTTCTGCAGGAAGGAAGTGTTTGGTTAAAGGTAGTTTGGCTGGGTGGGTTCTGTAGTGCACTAAAGTGGAAGTCTGCCAGGTGGCTAATCATTACAGGAGTTGTTGGGCTTGTCAGGTAGGTTGGTGGAGGGGAGGGGGAGCTTGAAATCTCTCAGGTGATTCACCGGTAAGCTTTAGCGCTAGATTTGTATCAAAGCTGAGGTGAGCCAGCACTAGGCCCTTGGTCTGGTGGGTGGGATGTGGCTTCCCCTTGATTTCCCACATCACTTCCTGTTTTCCCTGCAGACTCAGTGCAGATGGTTTAGTTGAGGGCTCCTAATGGTCATAACAGGTGAGGGAAAAAATTCACGCTGTTTTTCAAAAAGCAGCTGGAATCATCAGTACATCAGAGCAGTGGTGACTCTGGAGTCTGGAACATGAGCTTTCTTGGAAGCACTCATTTAATCAAAAACACAGTTAGGTCCAGGGAGGTTTGTAACGTGCCCATGGCTACGGAAAGACTCAGTGGATGCTCTACCCGCTGTACCAGGTGCTGTCGCCAATTATAGACTGCTCAGAAGGTTGTGCCCCAGCAGGGGGTCTAGCAGCCTGAGGCAGGTGTGGGCCTCATGTCACTCTAAGTCCTCTGAGGGGCTCTGTTTGTGGCTTAAGTGGTATTAAGTAACAGCTAGATCTGAAGAGGGTGTTGAGGGAGTGCCAGATGCTCGGGAATAACCAAGTACAACTTGGAGTGCTGTCACTGCTGGAGCGACTGGTATGGACCAGCACAGTGCATGTTTTCCTTACCTTCTCTTCCCATTTTCAACCCTCCACCCCCTTGGCAAGCACAGAACGTCATGAGTTGATATCAAGCACATGACTACAGGCATTTTCATTAGACCACCAGTGTGACTGTCACATTGGAGATTAGATAAGCTACAGTTGCATTCATGGTTTTGCAAGCAAAAGCTGCACACGGCGGGGGTTGGGGGGGGGAGCAAATACGACTTGGAATAGCAACAACTTATCATAGAGGGCACAGGATGCCTCTGTAGGAAGTAATGTGTTTTGGAGTGGGAAGAAGGGAAAATTTAGTAAAAGTGTATCTTTATACCTTTATGTCATGAAATGAGCAGTGAACTCTGTTTAGGGAATGTATAGCAGATAACCTTCCATTACCCCTAACCTTTAAAGGCCAGATCTCCATCACATGCTGTGCAGTTTGCAGTGGCTCCTGTTTCAGAGTTTTGGCTTCATCTTTCACAGACTCAGCCTCATGATTTTTTTTCCAATTACTTCTCAAGGAGTTCTGAAAGAGGTGTGTCACTAAAAACACAAGCCCAGTCTTTCCAAATTAATATTTTTGGCTTTCTTAGTTGCATTTGGTAAAAAATTGAATTTGAAGCAATGCATTTCTCAGCAGTTTTATAAATTATGACTCTTAGTACTCAAAATCCTCTAATAACAAAAAATAGGAGCTTATTAATGATTTTAAAATATAAATTTGAAAGTAAATAACAGTTGCATTATTTATTCATTTATTTATTTCAAGTATATTTTATTATGTTATGACAGTTGTACCAATTTTTCCCCCTTTGCCCCCCTCTGCCTAGTACCCCCTCTCCTTCCACAATCCCCCCTTAGTTCGTGTCCATGGGTTGTGCATATAAGTTCTTTGGCTTTTCCATTTCCCATACTATTCTTAACCTACCCCTGTCTATTTTGTACCTACCATTTATGAGTCTTAATTCCTGCACTTTTTCCCCCATTCTCTCCTTTCCTCCTCACAGCTGATAACCCTCCAAATGATCTCCGTATCTATGATTCCGTCCCTTTTTTGGTTGTTTGCTTTATTTGTTTGTTTTTTTAGATGCAGCTATTGATAGTTGTAATTTTTTTGCCTTTTTAATGTTCACAGTTTTGAGCTTCTTTTTCTTAAATAAGTTCCTTTAACATTTCATGTAATAACACTTGGAGGTGATGGACTCCTTTAGCTTTGCCTTGTCTGAGAAGCACTTTATCTGCCCTTCCATTCTAAATGATAGTTTTGCTGGAGAGAGTCATCTAGGTTGTAGGTCATTGCTTTTCATCACTTGAATACTTCTTGACAGTCCCTTCTTGTCTGCAAAGGTTCTTTTGAGAAGTCAGCTAATAGTCTTACAGATATCCTTCATAGGTGCCTCCCTGCTTTTCTCTTGCTGCTTTTAAGATTCTCTCTTTATCTTTAATCTTTGGCATTTTAATTACAATGTGTCCTGGTGTGGTCCTCTTTGGGTCCAACTTGTAGGGGACTGTCTGTGCTTCCTGAGCTTATATGTCTATTTCCTTTGACAAATTAGGGAAGTTTTCTTTCATTATTTTTTCAAATAAGTTTCCAGTTTCTTTCTCTTCCTCTTCTCCTTCTGGCATTCCTATGATTTGGATGTTGGCCCTTTTGGAGACATCCAGAGCCTTCTTAAACTCTCCTCTCCTAAGAATTTTTTAAAATTCTTATTTCTTCTTTTTGTTCTGGTTGAAAGTTTATTTCTTCCTTATGTTTCAAATTGTTGATTTTTCTTCTTTTTTTTTTTTTAAGAAGGAGAGAAACATCAATGTGTGGTTGCCTCTCATGCACCTTGTACTAGGGATCTGGTCTGTAACCCAGGCATGTGCCCTGACTGGGAATCAAACTGGTGACTCTTTGGTTCTCATACCTGTGCTCAGTCCACCAAGCTACACCAGCTGGGGCTCAAATAGTTGATTTGAATCCCAGCTTCCTTCCCTTCACTGTTGGTTCCTTGTAGATTTTTCTTTATTTCACTTAGTGTAACCTTCATTTCTTCTTTTACTTTGGTGCTGTACTCAGTGTGTTCTTTGAGCATCCTGATCACCAGTATTTTGAACTCTGCATCTGATAGGTTATCTAGCATCGTTTCATTTGGTTCTTTCTGGGGTTTTGTTCTGTTGTTTCATGTGGGCCATATTCCTTTGTCTCCTCAATTTGACAGCCTCCTTGTGTTTGTTTCTATGAATTAGGTAGAGCTGCTTTGACTTCCTGTCTTAGTAGCATGGCCTGTTGTTGAAAAGGCACCTGTAAATTGTGTGGGCAGATCCTTAGGTAATCACCAGGGCAGGGCAACCCGCTTCACTGCTTTGTGGCTGTGTGTGGGGGAAGGGCTTAAGGAGGGGACGGTGCTGCTGCCTGGCTCCTGGAGATTTGCCCAGCGCTTGCCTCATTTCCAGTTGCTTCACCCACTCCTCAAATGTGACTGGCACCCTTCTAGCTGTTGCCCTGGTTTGAAATCCCAGAGTGAGTGGGTTTGGTATGTTTTAAGAGCATGAGGGCCCTTTAAGTGGAGTTTACTGAAAATCTGGCAATGTTCTTCTGCTGTCCCAACCCCACTGGTTTTTACAGCCAGAGTTCTAGGGATTTATCTTCCCAGCACTGGAACTCTAGGCTGTGTGGTCTGGCTTGGGGCTGGGATCACTGGCTCCCAAGGTATCCCTCCTGATTTTTGTCCACCACACATGAATGTGGGACCATCAGTGCCCATTTCACTGTTGCTGCTGCCTCTCTGCGCCTCCTTGCCTCTCCACTTGTGTGAGCGACTCTGCCCCTCTTACCCTTCTGGGTGATGTGGGAATGTGGCTTCTTTAAGTCCTTCGTTGTCAGACTTCCATACAGTTCTCTTTTCTGATGGTCTAGGTGTTATTTGTTTTGAGGGTTAGTTGTACTTCTTTTTGTGGTTGAGTGAGGAAGCGAAGCACGTCTTCCTATGTGTCCGTCTTGACCAGAAGTAGTAGTTGCATTATTTAAGGAGAATAAAGTCTTAACATATAGCCCACCACCTCTGTCCAGACTCCTTCTCCAGCATTTCCCCTCCCAGATGTCGTAGACTCACGGGAACCGCATTTCTGTCCTCGGTAGAAGAAAAAAATCTCAGGTACAACATAAAGAGAATGTTTCAACAAAGGAATTCCCAGTGAGGACTGTGTTGAGGAAGCCTGCTATATTTAGCAGTGCTCTACCTTGCCTCTATCTCCTAACCCAGAAAACAGAGGATGTGCCTATTAAAATGTCCGCCAAGTGCTGTCAAGGAAGCAGCAGTGGCAGCAGTGGCGGTGGCGGCGGCGGCAGCAGCACCAGCAGCGGCAGCAGCATCTCCTTCCACAGTTCTTCGGGGGGATCTTCCCAGCATGCTAAGGAGCAGCTTCCCAAGTACCAGGTAACCACACCTCTTCCGTGTGGAGTGTACCAGGGGGCTGAAGTCATTTACTGCCATTTTTCCACAGGGAATAATGCCTGGGGAGGATTCCATTCCAGGAATGGGAGGATCAGGGTTACATAACGTGCTCCCTTAAGTGTTTCACATCAGTGCTGTTTTCACACAGTGGCTTTTATCTCTTGATAAAAACCGCAGTGGAGCAGAAGTGACCCAGCACAATACATACTGAATGAGGAGAAATATTGCAAATGAGGTAAACTTTGGTTTTGCCTCCTTTGTTGCCAGAAGCAGATTAGTAAACATGTATTTTCCATCTTTGTTACCGGAACGCTGAGTATTCTGGGAATGTTCTTAGGCCTTCGAAGAAAATAGCACTTGCCAGTGAAGGAAGAAAGCCTCATGTAGGAGAAGAAAGAAAGGGCAAGACCTAATTGGAGTGTGAAGGACAGGGGACTGGGAGCACTTTTTACACTCTGTGTACATGGCAGTAGAGGCTAAGGATCAGTGTTACTGAGAAATATACCAGCTAACTAGATTTAAGGAAAAAAAATTTATAAATACTGAAATAGCAGAAAGCTGTTAATCGATGGAAGATACATCAATGTGTCTCCTTTTGGATCCATGTAGAATTTTGTCTGTCATGTTGTTGGAGAGGCAAAGCCAGGGAAATTACCAGCAGACACAGGTCTATAGAACTTTATTTACAGGCCCTGTGCTGTGCACTTGCCCTTTATTTCACAGTGCTCCTGACTCTCAAAGCAGCCTGGTTAAAAAAGCACAGAGTGGACCATCTACGTAGTTGCGAATCACAGTTAGCATGTGGACCTTGTAGCCCAAGAAAAAGCAGATTATAAAATGGAAGTCGTGGGTGGAAGTTATTAATAAAGCATGTGAAACCAGGTGGTTTCTGTCTGCATGTAGTAAGGTGAGGTTAGTATGAGCTGTAACCAGGGAGGAGCCGAGTTAAACAAGGCCAATAGATTTATGTGTCCCTTTCCTCCTCTGCAGACATGGACAGGTAGGTATGTTTATGTGTTTGTGTAGACCTGTGGGTATGTATGTATGTTTGCATGTGTGTATTTGGAGTTTGAAAAAAAACAGATCGAGAAGAGAGTGTTAAGGATGATTCCCATGTGTTTGCTGGGGTGGAAAGCACAGTAGCAGGGAAGCTGCCTGGTGGGCTGGGTCACAGAGAGATGGTCGTTTTGTTTTGGTCAAGCTTTGCTGGGTTACATCTGTTCTGTTCATCAGTGTGTCACCAGCATTTAGAATAGGTGCTTAGAATCCCATATCCAGTGCATTTATTCACATATCATAGTATGTTCATAATATTCAAATGTGGCATGTGAGTGAATGCGGATATAGGATTCTAGAATTCAAGAAGTTTGGGTCTAGAGCCAAAGAGGGGGGTATTCCAATGTAAAGAATAATCAGAATATAAGAGGGGTTGAGAATGCAGACATTGAGTAGGAGGGCCCTCTGAGGAACAGTGCCGTTCAAGGGATGGTCTGGGAAAGGAGATCTAGCAGCGGAGTTAGTAAGAGCACCAGCTACTGTGAGAGACACTTCGGAAAGCACACTGGAAAGTGTCCACTGGAATTGAGAGGGAGGCCGGGGTCATCGCTGGAGCGGTTTACCTCGAGCAGGGTGCAGAGGTTAAGGAGCGGATAAGGTGGGCAGAGGGGGACTGGTGCAGTCTGCCCTTTTAGATGACGGAAGGGCCGAGAAAAACTGGTCAGAAGCTAGAGGGGCCAAATATTTAAAAAGCGATTTTGTACAACTCCAGAGGTACCAAACTCTCTGGTGTTTTTTAGACCCTCACAAACCCTGCCTTGCACCAATTGGCATTTTTGTGCAACATGGTTTATTATTTGACGGAACGAGACCGAGCCGTTTCTTTTCAGGGTGTGTTCTTAGTACCAGGGGGAGAGTGACCCTGCTTCCTTCAGAACTTAATCTTTCTATGTAGACTTTATTGATGGAGATAATAAAAATGTTTGTTTCTCATAACAAAACTGAAAATAAACAGATAAAAAACCCTGGGATCCTTATGACGATATTGTGTATAAAGAAGAAGTTATGAACATTAGTAACAATTTGAGGAAAAAGAAGCCCGTCACCATTAAGATTGGAAAATGACCAGTTGCATCTCTGAGAAATAATTATGTGCTAAACTGAAGAGGGACCCAGAGATTAATGGACACCATTTTCTGTTACATTGCACATCACGTGCCACGTGCTGGCTTTGATTTTGGTTTCCTTTGTGTGGGGCAGTACACGAGACCAGCTTCGGACGTCAACATGCTGGGGGAGATGATGTTTGGCTCCGTCGCAATGAGTTACCAGGGCTCCACCTTGAAGATACACTATATACGGTGAGTCTGGGCTGCTTTCTCTATTGGTCGTGAGAAGTGGAATGGCGAGACTGACTCCTTAGTTCAAAAATGCCTTTCTTCTTTCTCTTCCCCCAGCTCTCCTCCACAGCTGATGATTAGCAAAGTTTTCTCTGCTAGAATGGGCAGCTTCTGCGGGAGTACAAATAAGTAAGTGTGGGATTTTGCACACCACCTCCCCCCACCCTATTTTTTTAACTGGCTACTTTCTGGATAGAGTAATTCTCCAAGGGCCGTAAATGAGAAGCTGGATGAGTCCATGTTAACACAGGGATCTTAAAAGTGGCTATTTTCCTATACATAGCTGTATAAAAGGCCTTTGACTCAGTCAGGTGGCCTTAGCGACAAGTGACCGTTTCTGCATGTTGGGTCCCTCTGTTACCACATGTTTACTGCCATCTCCAAGCTTCCATTCCCAGAAAATGAACAGGGAAGGGGGAAAGGAGGGGCCACGTTCAGGAGTTTATGGTATTTCCCAATGTTATTTTATCCTTTAAAAAACTCAACACTTGTTTGTTAGTGTGTTTGTTTATTTGTTTAAGGAACGAAGCACCCAGTTTTTCCAGGTTGCTGGGGACCTGTTTGGCAGGACGGGCTGTCTGTGCTGGCCACCCAGGCAGCTGCCAGTGTGGCCTCTGTGATTGGCTGGTCCTCAGACCATGCACTATTTTGATTTTCACTCCTGAGATTTTTCTTCCTCTACTTTTACTTCTGTGTAAGCTAAAAAGACTGAAATATCTGCCTTAACTCTCATTCTGGTACACTTGCTCATGTATTTTGAACTTTGCAAGCAGAAATATTTTCTATCCTTTAAAAAAATAAAATAAAGCATTTGTTATTCTTTGCTAAGTTTGAAAGAAAGGTTAGTTATAAGTTAAAGGGGCATTCTTATGAGTCAAATGAAGGCCGCTATCCTGAGAAATTAGAAATGTATTTCTTTGCAGATTTGGGTACCATTTGAGTAAGTCTGCCCAACAGTGTGACAAACTGAACTTATTTGAGCACTTAGCAATGGGCTGGCATGACTGAAGCCAGTACAGGAGGTGCTGTTTGTTTGTTGTAAGAGATTCTTTTTCCTAAACGTGTGTTACACTAACTCCCTGTAGTAGAATATTGAGCTCAGATTTCACTAAAAATCATTTTGACCTCATTGTTCTGTATTATTTTCAAAATCTTGATTTTTATTTTACTTCCTATAAATTATCAAAATCTGCTTCCCTCACGTGTGTGTGTGTGAGTAACGCTGAATTTTCAGGTGTCAGGAACTCAGACTCCTATAGGAACCACATCAATTTCTGTTGTATCCTCCTTTAAAAAGTCACTGCATTGTTCACTGATATTAACTGAGTTCAAATTAATTTCATTTTGAAGGTTTATGTAAGATTACCTTTGAAATGAATAGTAACAGGTTAGGTGTCAGTCACTAAAGCAAAATTTAGAAATGAATAGCAATACCCTAGGTGTTAGTCGCTGATCAAATTCTGTTTGTCCCATTATGTAAATATGAAACTGTTAGGAACGCGTTGTTTAGTTTTATAGGTTGGACCACCTCCAAAAAGCTTGTTTTTTCTTTTCCTCTAACAAACTCTCCTAAAGGGTAATTCCCTTTGGTAGATGTGAGACTTTATTCATTTATTTAAAAAGTCTGAGCAACTGATTAAATTGTCTGTATTTGAGAGTCTGTTAGAAAACAGCTGTATTCATCTCTTGACGTTTTTCTCCTCTCTCTCCCTCCACCTTCCTGGATTTAGCTTGCAAGACAGCTTTGAATACATCAACCAAGATCCCAATTTGGGAAAACTGAACACAAATCAGAATAACTTGGGTCCTTGCCGTACTGGAAGTAATTTAGGTAAATCAACCCCATGAATGGGTTCGTTCTTTCTGAATACCACTGTTGTGGGTGTGTGTTTTGCTTTATTTGAGTTGTTGTGTTGTTTTGTTTTGTTTGCATTATCTTTAATCTGTATTTATTTTTTTTGTGCGTACTTTGTTTGCCCTCCTGTGTGCGTCTCTGTCCCCAGGTCTGCTGCAGGCGTGCAGCAGCAAGCTGCTGCAGGGGGTGGCGGAAGGAGGACCTCTCCGGCTCACCCGCAGTGCTTCTTTCTTTGCAGGTTTGTGTGGAATGCTGAGTACAGTGTGACCCGCACACATAGTAATCCATCCTGTGCAGGTTCTTAGCAAAAAATACTGTTTGCTACCTCTCTAGAAACCCAAGGGGCTCTTGAGATATTAGTTTCAAATGGAGCCGAGTTCATGGTGTTTTGAAAATTTCACCAATGAACCTCTATTGTAAATACCTTTGATAAACCCCAGAGTAAGCTGATTTTGGTCTGAAATGAGCCCTTAGTGTTTCTAAGAGGATTATATTTTCTGATTTTTGTAGGCTTCTTCTGCTACTCTGAATCTTTTCCCTTTGCCATGGTATGTTTTATCCATTTATTCACCTGCATCCGCACCTGTGCACAGTTTCTTCGGAAGTCACTCTAATAAGAGCATGGAAGACATCTCTCCCTCTCTGTCTCTCTCCCGCACTCTCTGTCTCCCTCTTGCATTTAAGTAGTTTAAATGCAATCTCTAGGTTCTTTACAGGTGTAATCATCTTGGTCTCTGTGGGTAGGTAAAGCCTGAGATTTAACTGACCTTGCTAACTAAAGGCTGCTGAATGGCTGTTGTAGTCTGGCATGATTAACAAGTGTGGGGACCTTCATTACTAGCATTAAAGGTTATGTTTACTGCAGAAGGTATTCTTTTCTTTTTTGTAGCCTGAAATATGCCTAAGCACCACAGTTAACTGACACCCCAATAAAACTGACACCCTCTTTCTTCCTTAGAGTGAGGAGAGCATGCTTATCTGCACTCTTAAAGTTGTGGAAATCACAGCATGCTCCAGGAAATAGCTGGCGAGAGTGTTCCTCCGGCAGGGCCCTGAGCTGAAAGTTCACTGTAGCAACATGTCGTCTGTGCTCTAGCTCAATGAGTGCACAGTTTCAGTCAGTCTGAAGCAGTCCTCGAAGTCTGTGATTCTGTAGTGTTTTCTAAAATTTGTGCCAGGACATGAGTTTTCCTAAGTAACTTTGCGATAATACTGTGTATGGGTGTATGTGGAAAAGAAGCAGAGGAAGAAGTATTTGAAAATGAATATAAACATTTTCTATCTTCCAAGAGAGTGGGTTATAAACAGAGAAACATTTTTTTTAAATTATGAAATGGTTTTCAAGTATTTCTCTTCCCTGAGTTGCCTATAGTTACTACTGAAACTGATTGTAAAGACTTTCAAAACTACAGTGCTATTTAAATTGTTACTAAATATGAGGAAAAGGGCTAAAAATATCAGCCTGAGAATGTTTGTTCGTTGTATCAACTACATCAATAGTCAGTTATTCGGTTTGTAGAGACCAGCATCCCTCCAGTAAGTTTACACGGTGCAGCAGCAGAGTGAAGGCGAGCAGCCACTTGGTTTCGTTTTCTTCTTGTTCTCACCGTCATCTTTTTGTGTATTTAATTTTGATTTCTAATTAATCTCTATATAAATTTATGCCAATCATCAATAGTAGTACTCTACTTTGCAATGTAAAAATTATTGTACTGAGAGTGAAACCACTTTTTCTTTGAAGAGCCTGGTAACATGGTTTCCTTTTGCCTCCCTCTTAGCACACAGCACTCCAGTGGACATGCCCAGCAGAGGACAGAACGAAGACAGGGACAGTGGCATTGCGCGATCAGGTATTCCTACTGTCGTTGATGGGTTTCGCTAACAGAGCGGGCTGTCCACAATGGTCAGGTAGCTGGGAAAGTAGAAGACAGGCCTCATCTTCTTTTTTTTTTTTTTCTCCATATTCTAAAGCCTCACATGTCTGAAGATCTAGAACTTTGATGCTCAGCATCTAGTGGTAATTGTACAACATGGGCCAGTTTTTTCTAACATCCAAACTCATATGAGACTGATGTATTCTGAGACACTTCTTTTTAGAGGGAGGCTTCCTTGAGCCAGGCGTGCTGGGAATTTGCTTGCTGACTGTTGATTAGGAAATCAGAGGAAGAAAAGTATATGTGGAAGCACATGTACTCAGGACTAAGGGGGACTTGCCAGCTGACTTGGTCACCCTGTCCCCTGTCCTCACGTCGTGCGTTCGTGATTTTACCCCAGGGACCCCTTGTTCTCCTTACCTTAAGCCTTGACCTTTTCTAATACTGCTTTTAAGATCTCTCGATTTCTGCTTTGGGACACAATCCTGCTCTTGATTTTGATTGTGGTTCTGATGTGAGGTAGAGTCTGTTCTATGAAAGACAGGTGGGGAACTGATGGTCTGGAATTTGGGGACTCGGAGCTGCGTGGGGCTTTGCCTGATGTACGTACATTGGACCTGCAGCCTCTGCCTCCACAGAAGACTAGGAAGGGACACCCTGCTGGTGTCACCAGTGACGACACGCCCCCTCCACCGGCCAGGCCAGCCGCTCGGTGCTCGATGTGCTACAACTGGGTCCAGACCTCGGGCGCCTTTCCTCCTGACCATTCAGTCCTGTCTGCTTCCAGCTCTTGCCCTCCGAAAGGGGTCCCTGTGTGCCTTCTGGGTAGCACCAGCACCCTGTACTGTACTCGGTACAACTTTATTCCCAAGTTATTGAATGTACATTGTTACTGAGTCCCTCTGGTTTGTGTGTGTCACGTAATGTATAAAGTACATAGCATTTCATTTATATGGTTAAATAAACATAGTTGAGCCATTTTGCTCTACTTAAACTATTTGGAATTTTTCTGCATGGAAGATTTATCTATTCCCTTATCCATTCATTCATTAATTCAGTCAGTCATGTCAATATGGACTCATAGATATGTTATTTTATACTTTGGGTTTTAACCCAATTCCACTTTATTTAGTTGCTCAAATTGTTTCATATTTGGCCACGGAAGCCATGAAGTTCCTGTGTTCCTGTGTTAACACGCCCCATCAACATGTGTCTGTGTGTGGGGCCCCCATCAGTGTGTGTGTGAGTGTGTGACCCTGTCATTGTGTGTGAGTGTGTATTTTGAGCACTTCCTTACTTTGTGGCACTACCAGATGCTCCAGACTTGGCTTGTGGGTTTTCTGCTCCAGTGCTGGAATCAGCCATTTCTCACTGGAGCCCTGTGCTTTCATTGGAGAATGGTTTTAGGGTCTGAGATTTGGACACCAGATGTACTTACTTAATGCTTTCTGGAGTGTCATTTCTTATAGGCCCTCTCAGCTGACAAGCAAAAAATAGGAGTTTATGCTAACTGTGTGTAGACATGTGTATAAAATTGCTATCTGTAACATCTAGATCTATGTTAACTTAAAATGAGTTGGTACTGATATCTCCATTGTCAGTGACCCATTAACTTCCTTCCCTTGCTTATTTGTGAACTCCCACTCCAGCCTCGGGAAACCTGGCTCCCACCATTTGCCGTCCGTTTGATTGGTTCTCTTCAGTGTGCACGCATAGCCATGTCAGAGTTGCTAACTCGATCCCCTGAAGGGAACGACTTTAGTGACTAGAGTACAGGCTCACGGGCAATTCCTTTTACCTTTAGCCTCACACGTCCACTCATCTCCAAAGCTATGTAGGTCAGCACCTTTCCAGGTCAGGGAATTTTTGCAGCGACTTGTCCCAGCCCAGAGGAATCTCTGAGATCACAGCTGACACCACCAGCTTATCTTGCACCTGGCTTCCTGCATGCTACCAGAAACTCTGACTGCACAAGTCAGTTTTGAAGAATAATTTGCAGATTAAAACTTTTTTTTCTCAATAGTCTAATAAAGAAATAACATTAGAAAAGATTTTTTGTTGTTGTTTGTTTTTTAAATCATTGCTTATAGGGAGACACAGTCCAGGATAAAAATAGGAATTTTAAAGGAGGTTTTGCAATTCTCTGTCAGAAAGAAACCAGAAGTTCTTTGTCCTGGCCTATCAGTTCCTTATCCCCTTCTGCAGGCAACCTCCAAAGGAGAGAATAGATGGAAGAACTTACTGCACGTTTATCTTCACCTTTAGTTATTATGCAACTTGTTCCGTGCATAATATCCTCTGGGAATACAAAGAACCACGTGGTGTTAAATTCTTAAACGAATTTACTCTGTTATTAGAGAACTAAATTATTTTTGTGGTTTCCCCTGTAAGACCAGTTTGATATTAAGTTGAAATTAAGGGAGGAAGTACGAAGGGTAGCACCAATTTCTGACCAGCCAGCCATCAAGCCGCATTTGTTTGTTGAATAACAATTTTCCAGCCCCCCGTGTTGTTAAGCTGCACCAGTATTGGGGAGGCTTTTGAAGAAAATTAAAAGTACAGCATCTGCCCTCAGGAAGAGTTACATGTAAACCGGGACTTAAAATACAGTGGTTTTTCCAAATAAACTTGTTTTCTTTAAAATAAAGTACAATGCAGTGTGGTAAGGACTACCTCGTAAACCACTGTGGGAACAAAGAGGAAGAGTGAGTGCCTTTGTCTGGGAAGTCAGACCATGGCCTCGTGGGAAACATGGCATTTGAGTGACAGCTTGTAGGTGGAAAAGGACTGCGCGGGAGCTCAGGAAGAGAGCATTTCTGAAAACAGTTTGTGCAAGGGTGTGGGTTCTTGAGCATGTCCTGTTAGTATGCTGGCACACAGGGTTAGGGGTGTCAGGGGATGGCGGTAGGTCAGGCCGGCTGTGGAAGGCCGTTTGGAAGGTGCCGGTGCCAGGCTAAGGCGTTTGGATTGAATCCCGTTAGAGGAGCCGCTGAGGGGTGTAGCCTGATTGTCCATGTTTTAGATCCACGTGGTGCTTCACGAACTCTGCTCCAGGGAAAACTGGACCAATATGGTTATTGCTAAAATAGATTGATGGTGATACTTTTTCATTTAGCAGTGGTGAAGTGGCCGAGGGGGATGGATAGTAGATTTTTTCCACATTAACTTTATTTCAACATAATGTTTCCAAACTTATGGGGCTTCTTGCCACTGTGTGTGTGTATCACTAGTATAAAATGATTGTCTGATTTAGCATAAAATTTTGAAAAGTAGTCCATTGTTTTTTTTTTTCCCTCTTCAGCCCATTTTGGAATAGTATCTTAGAAAAATATACAACTTTCCCCCCACCCTGGGTTATCCAGTAGCTTTTTGTAATAACAGAGAGGAAAGAAAATCTTAATTCTGATCTACTCTTAATGCATTTTACTCCTTATAATAAATACTCCAGTGCCTCTTTGCATAGTAAGTGACACACACGGGATGGGGAACCAGAGCAGTGACAAGATTGTCCAACTCACTGCCGTAACAAGTTACAAAGACTGTTTTTTTAAAGATATGTCTCTCGTAAAGGAATACACCAAAAATAAGCTCACAATAAATTTTACATTGTAATGTTAGTGGTTCCTCAAAAGTCTTTGCCTTACTCCCTGAATTTTAAGAATGTAATATTCATAGACTTTTACTCATTACAAGTTTGAGAATCATTTTTCTAGTGTCATTGTGGAAGATGAGAAGTAGAACTGGGAGACGAGAAGAAGTATTGTTGCTTATCAGGAGATTGCAGGCAACCTAAATGTTCATCAGTGAGGACCGGCTGGAAGACATACTTCCCAGCAAAGGAATACCACGTGGCAATTAGAAGGATTGAGCCAGTTTAGCATGCGCCTTGAAATAGGAACGTTCTCTTAGGGTGTATTATTTATGTTTCCTAAAAAGGCATATGCAGGATCTCTCTTACTGCACGTAAAGATAAACAAGTACAATCACAATATATCTCTGGAAGGGATACGAGCCGGAGCAGGTATGGAGGGGAAATACATTCTCATTGAATTCTCTTTTGGATATTTTAAATGTGCCCTCTGTACATATATGAATCAAAAATATAAATTATTTTTAAGAGGTTCTTTTAGTGGTCGCCATTAGAAAATTTTCAAGTAAAGTCTTGGGAGAGAATAAGGATGAGTTCTAGGCCTACCGGAGGTGAGGCTGGCAGGGCTTGTGCCAGATGGGATGTGGGCGATGGTGGGGGGTGGGGACGCAGGAGCCATGGGTGACTCTCCAGCTTCCAACTCGGGGGAGGAAGCAGAGGGTGGCACCACTGGCTAGTTAGGGGAAAGCTGGAGGGCGTCTGAGGAGACGGATATTAAGATACTTTTTTATTAGAAGTGTCTGTATGTTCTCCAGCTGTGAGCAGGCAGGTGTCGTTTAGAAATGGGAAGCTGGCTCAGAAAGAGGTGGGTTGGAGCGGAAGTGAACTTTGGAAATCTCGGGTGCACGAGTTGAGTGCGGTTCAGAGGACCAGGGTTGAGACCGGAGTCCCTGAGCCTTGTTAATACGTCACCTTAATTCACATTTAGATCCTCTTTCTCATCAGAACGTCCATGCCATCGACAAGAAAAATAATTTCGCCATTCTCTGTGCAACTTCATTTCCTCTGTTCTTAAAGGTAGTAAAATAAGCTGAAGATTAGTGTGAGTAAAACTTACAACACGTACTTTCAAATGTTTGTATTGAAGGGTTTTACAGCGAAGCTCCCTGGTAAGAATGCAGGCCATCGCAGTGGTTAAATAGGCTGCGTTTGGGCCACCGTGCAGGAACAGGATGCACCCCACACCCAGAATATGGTTTGGGTGTAAGGCCGGTGACAGCACATGCACACCCGGAGGATACGAGGGGATTCATTACCCACAGAATGAGGTTTTCTGGTGCGAGCAAGTGGGCTTCCCAAGCTGGTCAGAAAATGACTTGGGAGATGGAAAGGAGACTGTTTTGGAGTTTTATGGTGGTTAGGGGGAGGACCAGGGTGAGGGGCCCTACATAGGGAACTTCCAGCTGGCTCCGAAGGAAGGAGCACCCAGACTTTCTCATCTGCTTGCCCAGATATGGGGCAGGGAAAAAGGAAGAAGGTGGTGGTGAAGCTTAAAAGCTCTCAGCAGTGAAACATCAAGAAATGGAGGGCTCGTTGAATAATATAAAGTGACATCCCATTTGTACCCGAACCCTTACTGACTTAACTGGTACAGTGCTTTGCAGAGTTGCAGGAGTCGAGGAGTGCACTGCTCCCGAAGGCCGTCAGTGCAGGGAGAAGTCCACGGCGCCCCGCTGACCTTGCACATGTCTGTGTGGGCAAAGGCTTGACCTGCCCCTGGTCTGAGTCTTGTCAGTACAACCTGTGCTCCTCAGGGGACACGAGAGAATGGGGAGCCTCCCCTAAAGAGCTGCCAGGAGGTCCTCTGCCGCTCACTTCTCCATCTCTCCTGGGCAGTTGGCAGGAGACGGTTTCTCATCCTCTCCGGGCTCCTGATGCGATTCGGAGCTTTCTGCCCAGACCGCATCATACTACATGTAAAGCTGCCTGGCTGGGTCCAGGATGGCTCCTCCCAACAACAGGGGCTCCCACAAATTGTGTTGCTGGCATCTGACCCTTTTTGTGTCAGTGGTGGTCTTTTTGGTATGGGGGACGGGGATCAGTGGGCACTGGCACCTTTCGCTGCTGCTGCTTCTCACCGTCTGATGAGCTGAGAAGTGATGAGCGGTCCGCATCCAAACATGTCTTGTATCTTCACTGTCAACTCTTTACCTTGGCTTTTGCCTTGCTTTAAAAATGTGCGAACTTGGCAACCTGTACTGTAGCTTGGGCAGAACTCAGTTTCTTCATTTCTTTGATTGCTCTTATTTCCAGGCAGACCTTTGGTCCTCTCCTGGAACGGATACTTATTTTCTTCCATCTCACAAATTTGTGGACTCTTTCACCTGAGCCTTTCCTTTCTAGACTTGCCACCATGATTTCAAAACACCTTAATTTTTAAAAAGAGACATTACATTTTAGAGTAGTTTTAGGTTCACAACAAAACTGAGTGGGAAGTATGGAGATTTCCCATAAAGACTTCCTTCTGCCTCATGCATAGCCTCCCACATTGTCAATGTCACCCACCAAAATGGTCCATTGTTCAGGAATAAGTGGGTGCTAGTTGCAGAGTCCTCCTTGGGCAGGAGGGTAGAGAGGAACATACATAGTTTT
Source organism: Phyllostomus discolor (assembly GCF_004126475.2). Lineage (NCBI taxonomy): Eukaryota > Metazoa > Chordata > Mammalia > Chiroptera > Phyllostomidae > Phyllostomus > Phyllostomus discolor. Next base: position 25,535,142 of record NC_040910.2, on the reverse strand, counting down.
AAAGTGGAGGTTAACCAGGTGCAAAATGTTAGCAGTAATCTGGTGGTGGGATTTTGGCTAATTTTCATTTTCTGATTAGTGCACAAAACTGCAAAAGTCTCTGCAATCTGTACATGCATCAACACTTTTTAATCATAAAAAGTTTTAAAAAGAAAAGTGATACTAAAAATATTAAGGAGTGTTAGACATAGCACTTTTAAAGCTGAAATTGAGCCTATGAATAATTTAAAAGTCTCACATAATTGGGAGACTTTTTGTTTTACCAGCTCACTGAGCTGATTGGGAACATAGCTGGGCTTAACTCCTGTGTAGAAACCCCCCAGTGCCCCCTGGGGGCCGGGCCCCGGGGCACAGGTAGTACGCACCAGCTGGGCACAGCCCGGACAGCTGTGTTTAGCACACTCCTCAGGTGGACGGGGTGGGCAGCAGGGCTCCAGCGTTGCAGCACACTGCACTGCCTTTCGGACCGTGAGCCCCACCAGCATCAAATGCACTCACATCCAGCAGACAGCTGAATGCACCTCTTCTCGTGAAAAATGACAGTAGGTTGTGCACCAGAGTTAGGCCTGGTTTTGTATTTGAGAGTTGTAACTATCATTTTCCATACAAATCTTACTAAGTAATATTAAGATACTTTTGATGAGGAAATGCTGGATAGCTCCAAGCCAGCACTTTAGCTTAATATTTCATTCATATGCCATAAAAGTTCTTATTCAGCATTTTTAATGATGAGAGAAGGCATAAGTCTCTTCTCTTTTATTTCAGCTTTTTGCCTTTTCATGTCTCTATTATACAAGTCCTAGTTTCTCTTCGTAATTAGCTAATTAGCATTAACCATTTAGTACTCCAAAATGTCTTAATTAGTCCAGCTTTTCCAAGAACTGTCAGAGAGAGTGTGAATAGCTAATATTCACTGTGTGGGGCACTGTGCTAAACATTTTCTATGGTTACTTTAATCCTCACAGGAATCTTGGGAAATAGATCAGTGTTTTTCGAACTTTTCTTTTGTCTGCAACACATGCATCTTTATAGATGACAAATAAAAGTTCTACAAGTTAATATTGACACTGTATTATACTGTTTCCTTCCTTTTTCGATGTTTGCTTTGATGTACTAAACAGTTCATAGCTGAGACTCGGCACTTCACAGTCCCCACTGTACAGGTGAGGAAGCCGATAGGTTAAGTGGCCTATATCCAAGTGTCGCAGCAGGTGAGTGGCAGAGCCGGGGTTTGAACCAGGAGCCTGAGCTCTTACCCAGTATAGTAAACTGAATTATAGAGCATAACAATTTCCAGAACAAATTGGACCTCAGGGGCGGCATCTCCGTCTTGCTTCTGTGATGGGGAAAAAGTGTTTATAATATAAGTACTACTACTACCCTTCAGCTGTGTGCTCCACCTGCCAAGAGAAGCTGATCTGCTCAGCAGAACACACGCAGAGACAGGGGACCCTGAAGATTTGGGGGTGGGGAGCAAAGATCTTCGGATCTTATAGGGGACTTTGAGACCTTGGGGGGCGGGGCAGAAACATCTGATAGGGGTTTTTTTATTGAGTAATTTTCTATGGCTTTGAGGAAAAGCTTTCTTCTATCTCCTTTAAAAATCCTCAATAAAATTACCAACTCACTGATGTTTGAAATGTGGATTTGATTTTGGAGATTTAGGGAAGGCTTAAATCAAGGCCAAAACCAGATCAGAACAGAGGCCACCTGCCGGAGCCAGCCACATCTGGGTAACACTTTAATGTAGAAGTGCTGTCTATTCAGCAAACATTTATTAATCGTCTGTTGTATTCAGGGCACTGTCCTGGGTACAGGGGCGCGAAGCATCCCATAGGCCTCTGCTATGGAAAGAACCTTGAGTCGTTATGTTTTGTGGCCTGGGAAGTTCACTGATACTCTCCTAGACTCGAAGCTTCACGCAGGCCGATGTGTGTGTGTTGTCCACTGCTGTATCCCTGATGCCTAGCACAATACCCAGCCCGCAGTAGACACTCAGCATTAGCTTATTGATTATTGGCTAATAGCCCAGTAACTCTTGCAGTGTTTAAGAACCGAGGTCAGAGAGTCAGGTTATTTCCACCTGCCTGTAAAAGCATAAGAAGAAATGTAATAGTCATTTGGAGAAACTGCCTTATCAAGTGATATCTGGGAGCATATTGCCCTGTGGTTACTGAAGTCACTTTCCTTTGTTCGGTGATTTGCTTCTGAAAATGTTGACCAGCTATCTCTAACACCCCATTTCCTTTGCCACTGGACTGACACTTCGGTGTCTGTTTCCTTAGCCCTAGGAAAGTAAAAGGAGAAAGCCCGCCTTCTCCTTCCATTCTTCCAAATCATTAGACATCTGTCAAGCAGCTGTGATTTGAAAGAAACCCTTTGCCTCCCTTGGAGGGACCAGGCCCTCCCTGCCCAGGAGAGGAGTCTCGGCCTCAGGGCAGCTCACTCGGACTGCAAGCCCAGGTGCAGGCATCTGATGTTCTTCTGTAGCAGGAGGAAGCAGAGAGAGGCTCGGAGGCAAATAGGTAACCCAAGCAGAAAACATGTAAGGCTAAGACTAGGGGCTGGGGATGGAGGGACAGGTGGATAAATGTTGTGTGTTTGGAGATAGAGAGCAGGGAAAAGGATATTATGTGGAGCAACCACTCATTTGTCCAGATTTCACCTCAAAATAGCGAGTGAAGAAGTAGTCAAGAGGAGGCAGTGTGTGTAAGTAAACATCGTGCATGGAGTTGGTTACCAGGGTAGCGATATAAATGATTATGTTATCTGGGCCATTTAATGAGAAATCCTCTCTCTGCCCTCTGGTTGAATGAGTAGTAATTACTTTGCATTTGTAATACGGGGCCTGGTAATTGATGCACTTTCTGGGCCTGTAATCCCTGTTTCTTTTAATTTGTTTTCTTTGCTGTACCTAAGTCTCTGTAAGAGAGAAGTTATGTCTCCCCCTGCTGGATATGACTGGTAGAACCTGAAAATTTAGGTTCCTTGGCACGTATTTTTTTATGTACCTACTCAGGACTCATTACCTCAACTTTTGATTTTTACCTTTTCCTCCCCACAGCCTCTCTAAGCAGCCTTTTGATTACACCTTTCCCATCGCCAAGCTCCTCTGCGTCCTCTTCCAGCAGTTACCAGCGCCGCTGGCTTCGGAGTCAGACCACAAGTTTGGAAAACGGCATCATTCCCAGGAGGTGAGCTGCAGGTCTCCTCTTGCTGAGAAGGGTACCCGTGCAGGCAGCTGGATGGGACCACAGGACACTATACTCGCCTGGTGTCAAGGGGACAAGGGAGCTGAAACTTTTTTGATGAGCTTCAGGTTAGCATGAAAGTTCACAAGTTAGAAGCTTCCTGGAAAGAATGAATAAAAACAACCACAAAATATCTCCTGATTTGGAAGACAATGGGAAATACTTGGGTGATTGTGTTGTGTATAAGCTACATTTGCTGTTAATTTAGAATGAGTGTGCTCTGTGTTTTAATTGGCTCCCTTTCAGGTGTGGCTCTTGTACGTTAGGAGGGTAGAGTGAATCTCTTCCTTCTGGGGACACCACTGTGACCTTTGAGAATTTATGAACTCAAGGATTGTGACATACTTTCTCTGTAAAACTCAAATTCTTAAACAGTCACGAATTGGGTTATGAGTAGGGGTGGCAATAAGATATCTTCTGCTTTCAGTTGATTTTTATTTTTAAAATTTTTAAATTACAGTTGACATTCAGTATTATTTTACATTAGTTTTTTTTTAAGATTTTATTTATTTTTTAGAGAGGGAAAGGAGGCAGGGAGAGAGAGAGACAGACAGACAGACAGACAGAGACAGACACATCAATGTGCGGTTGCTGGGGGTTATGGCCTGCAACCCAGGAATGTACCCTGGCTGGAAATCGAACCTGCGACACTTTGGTTCGTAGCTCACGCTCAATCCACTGAGCTATGCCAGCCAGGGCTTATTTTACATTAGTTTTATGTGCACAGCACATAAAGTGGTTAGAAATTTGTATAATTTACAAGGCAATTCCCCCAATAATTCTAGTACCCACTTGGCATGCTTTTAGATCTAAAGTTTAGTTAAAATGTACATTTTTGGCTTGTGCTGCTGTTACATCAGTAGCCTGCAACCTCTTCTTTCTACAATCCAGAAACTCAGAAGGGAATTAAGATAGGTTGTACCTATGAAAATCCACATGGAAATTGTTGGATTTAGTAAGTGACTGGTAATTACCACGTGTAGGGAATCTGTGAAGGTGTAAATGTGATTTAGGTATTTGCCTGTATTTAGATAGTTTGAAGGTACACACCATAGACAGTGGTATAAAGACCTTAAATGATCAGTGCTGTGGAGAGGCATCGAGTGCTTTGGGACTTGGAGAAGGGAGAGAGCACTTGCTGGTGGTTGTGGGGGAAACTGGGGGGTCTATCATGAAAGAGATGGTGCTGAAGGGACAAGCTGAGAAACCAGGATTCAAGGTGTGCGTATGGCACAGGGCAGCCTGCTTGTCTCTCCTCCTGTTGCTCTCAAGAAAGTAGGGAGCAAGACCAAAAGTAAAAATCAAGGCCGCATTACTCACTTACTGGAGATCTGCCTTTTGGTTGATGGAGTTTGTGCAGAATGGTGAAGAGCTTGGCATTCGGTGTGGGGACACGTCCCAGCTCTGCCGTGCACTGGATGAACGAGACAGTCAGCTAGCCCGGGTTCCAAGTGCTATTTCCTCACCTGCAGCGTAGCCGTCCTGGTGCCCGCCACACAGCATTGTCGGGAAAGTTAAAAGGGATACAGCAAATCCGGTCAGGCTGGCATGAGGTGCAGTGAGTAGAATGTTGGCCAGTATGGCTTGCTTACTCTTCCTATTGCCATCCTCATCATTGCTACTGCTGCAGCTGCCAGGAGAAGGTGTCCCACCGTCCTCATGGTCATTACGGCGACTTCTGCGGTTGGAAGAAATAGATGGGGCTTAGAAGCCTTTGCCTTCAGACATCTTCCCTGGACTAAAAATGCTTTCCCATCCTTTCCGGTGTGAATCCAGAGTTGGGTAGCAATCTCCAACCCAGTCCTCCCAAATTCTTCAAAACCTCTAATTTGCATTGATCCTGGCTTTGGGAATTAATGTATTTTTAGTGAACTCACACCTAAAATAGGTATCTTGGGCTCAAAAGCGAAAGTGCTGGGTCCCTTGTTCAAATAGCAGGAAAAAATGCTATTAAAAGTACTAAAATGTAAAATTTTCCCTTTAAAAATATTTTACTTACTACATGTAATAGGAATAATAGTGACATGTGAATAATAACATAAATTGCCCTGGTTGGCTTAGCTCAGTTGTTTGGGCACTGCCCTGCAGATTGAAGGGTCACAGGTTCAATGCCCGGTCAGGGCATATGCCTAGGCTGCGAGTTTGATCCCCAGTCAGGGTATAGCTGGTCAGTGTTTCTCTTTCACATTGATGTTTCCCTTTCTTTCTTTCTTCCTCCCTTCCTTCCCCTTTCTCTGGAATCAATAAAAGAAAAACAAATAATAACAAATCTATAAGTTACAAAAAGTAATACTTTGATGTCACAGTTTTATGTAATATAAGAAATAGTAATAATGCAGTACCTTCATTTATTATAAGATTTCTCTGGCTCACTTTTCTGCAAGTTCATTTGTTTACATTATCAAAATTTATACATTAATTGATGTAATTTATACATCAGTTGATGTATAAGCAGTGTTAGTAACTCCTGGCAAATGCAAGATGGCAAATATTTTTGATAATTTTTTATTACTTGGAGAAAGATCTTTCTGCTGGTGCAACTGTTCCTGGAGCTTTGTAGGTTATGACAGCATTGAGATACATCTCTGATCGACTTTCAAAATGTAAGTTTTTGTACATCTAGATCGATTGGCTCTTGTGGAATAGTTTTTCTAAAAAGATTTAATTCTTCACTCAAATCCATTTTGTGTAAGTCTGAATTTAATTTTAAATGTAAATTTATACGAGGTTATTTTAATCTTTCCTCTGACATTTCCCATAACTTATGGAAGTCTTAAACTGAAAGTGTCTTCGTGAGTTGTATATGATTTAAAATGCTTTATGCGTTCTATCACTGCATCTTCAACTGTATGGAAAAATTAGTTTCATGCTGAGCTTCCTTGTTGATAATTTCTTCATCTGAAGCTTCATATGAAAATAGCAGGGGGGTTTCTGTCCAGTGCATCAGTCTTTACATTTACATTCTATTTCTGTGCCTCTGGATATGTGATTTACGACGTTGATACGGTTTTCAAAACCAGAGATTATAAACTCTGAAGAATTCCAGTAACTTCCTGGTACACTTTTTTGCAGTGTGCACTCTAGGCTCTTGCTCTGGAGTATTTACTGCCCTGGGGCTCAGGTCTGAGAGTTCAGTATTGGTGCAGAGTGCATAGGGTCAGCCCTGATGATGGATGGACAAACCGGCCTCCCACCATGGGTCACAGCCCTGCCCAAGTCTTTCCCCTTGCTCACAGTCGTGACTACTTCTGCTGCTGCTGCTGTCACAGTCACCAGTCTGGGCCCAAGTCTCAGCCTTGCCAAGTTGGGGCCTTGTGGCTGGCACCCCGGATCACGCAGACACGTGGGTGTGTGCCTGACCACCAGGCCAGTTACTCATCGTCTGGGTTACATGCCCTGGGGCCTGACCGCCATCTGCTCCGTAGTCTGGTACCTTTACTGCTCACACACATGCTTCGTTGTCCATCAGACTTCCCTTACAAGTGCAATAATAAAATTATTAAGAATTCAAGGTAGTAACCGCAGAACATTAAACCAAACCTGGGGTCTTCCCAGGGCAGGCGGGGCTCCCTGTTGAGCGGATGCTACCTGTGGAGTGGGCGTGGAGTCAGTACTACTTATCACTGAGAACGTAAGCGCCAAGGATATCTAGAGTCGATCCCTGTGCCTGTGAAGATCCTTTCACTGAAAGGCTATGCAAGTGTGTGGGTGGGAAAATTAATTAGTCTTGTGCTAGACAGAACAGTGGGTATCAGAAATGTGATTGCCTCTGGCTTTGAGAGAAAATTCGCAATAGTCAAAAAACGTTTTTGCTAAGAGAGTTAAAGGTAGACAGGGAGAATATTCCCAGTCGTGGCTCGTAGTTCCACACTGACACCGGTGCCTCAAGGCCCCCTGCTGTGCCCGGAGGTGAACTTCGGTTCCTGGGTGGGGAGTCAGGCTGAGCAGTTAGCAGTTGGGACTGCCCCGGGGGTGGGGAGCGGAGCTGCAGAGCCTTCATCCCTTAGTGAGGCTGTTGATACCCTGGAGGAGCAAGGTATAATGTCCCAGAAAACCTTTTGACTTGAATGATTAATGATTTGACTTTGTGTGGAACCGACCCTATAAAGTTGCTGATGGGATGTCCTTTGACCCACAGAAATGGAGCTTTCATATGTTCTAAGGTGTCCATAGATCCAGCATAAGTCCAAAGTTGACGTCAACAATTGGACCGGCAGCCCTGATACCTAGTACGGATCCCTGAGATGCACTTAAATGATCCCAGTTTTGGCTCTTTTTGTGGCCTTGAGGTACTCATAATGTTGGTAAATGGTTATGTCAACAAGATGCCTCATGATTTTTTTACAACGAGAAAAAGTTAAGTGGGTGGCGGTGGTCTTTCCCTGACCCAGAGGCCCGTCACCTGAGGCGACTACGCCCAGCTCTCCCTGGTGCCCCCCCTGGCAGGGCACCTCCCACGGCACTGGCAGCAGCAGGCAGATCGGGCGTCGGGCGGGGCCCCTGGTCGTTTCCAGTGTCCAAGGAATGAGCCCGACCTAGAAGACCGACCCTGGGTTCTAATCCAGCGTTGTCACTAACAGGTTTTCTGTTCCTAAAGCAAGTTGATGAATCCCTCTTCCTCAGCTTCTGCATTTGCAAAAATGATCTGTGACACCTTACCTGGAGGTGGCTAAGGGTAATATAAGGGTAAGATAAGATCCAGTATTTGGATGCACACCTGAATTAGTTATGTATTTGCGTATATATATATGTATGTATGTATGTATTATTTATCCTTGTTCAAGGATATGTTTACTGATTTTAGAGAAGGGGGGAGAAAGGGAAGAAGAGGAGGAGAGAAACATCAATGTGAGAGAGAAACAACAATGGGTTGCCTCCTGTGCGAGCCCCAACCTGGACCAACCCAAAACCTTGGCATGTGCCCTCCCTGTGCATCGAGCCCACCACCTTTCAGTTTATGGGACAGTGGCCCCTACCAATTGAGTCACACTGGCCTGGGCGATACCTGAATTTTTAAAAATACTTGGAAACATAACCTTTATTGTGGAGTAATTTTTAAAATATAATTATAGTGCCACATGTCCTGATTTATTCTAGTTTAAATGGTTGATTCAAGACTACAGAATGAAGCTTAGTTGCTTTAGAATTCAGTAGAGCGAGAACAGTGAAGCAAGTAAGAGCTACCCACACTGTGGCCGCTGTGGGAGTTTTTCAGAAATTCAGTAGTGGGTGCTCTCTGCTACATTAAAGTGGAGGTGGTCATTGTTTACAGGGTAGAGATGAAGATGATGCATAAATCTGCATAGGGTTCAGTGTTTATTGCAATTTGATTATTAAAGACCACATTGGCCAAAGACGAATGGGCTGATATGGTCATTTTGCTTTTGACAAAGAAGGGAAATAGGAAGTAGACAAAAAAGGGTTGCAAGGAAGTGCTAGTATCTAATAAGCTCAGAATGTCCGGTACAGAGTAGAAATAAACTGGTGTAGGAAAACAAATTACGGTACAGATACTGCGTAAAAGAAGAGGGAGCACTGTGTGCAATAAAGTAAAATTCTAAGAGCCTCAAGGATTTTTTCCTGGCGAGCAGATGATTAGGATCTGGAAATTTCTAGGAGAAAACAGGGGATGGTTTATTGTGATGCGTCACGTGTACGACAGCACCTGGGGATGTGTCCTTCCAGAGGCACTGCTGCTAGTGAGGGTCTTTACTGACGGGTTGACCACGCCTGCCTCTCCGGGATCTCGCTTCAAATCAGGAGAAACCAGAACACGTTTCTCTGAGGTTAGAACAACATGTCTGTCTCCTGTCCTTTAAACATAAAATAGCTTTCCTTACCATAAACCCTTTGATGTAATGTATGTTTTTGAACATGTGGGTATACTTGAAATCACAAGCTCATTGTAGAGCATGAATAGAGCACTAAGTAAGAAATTTAAGGCCAAGAGGAGGAGGCTAACTGCCTCAAATTCTGCAAAGCACGAGTAATTGCCACGTTGTGATCTGCAGTCAAGGAAGTGGAGGAAGCGGCGTCCTGCCGTACTGGCAGGGAGACGAGTGTAAATGGTGGAGTCAGTGTGTAAGAGAAAACTTACTGCGTAACTGTTGATACCGTGTGCCCCGCTAGGTGCTTTCATTTGCAATGTGATGTCCGTGGCTTTGATTTCTTTTTAGAAAAAAACCAAATTTGTTTATTTTCACTCTTGCTGTTCATAGCTAATGTGACTATTGTGCTGGTTTTTCAGAACAGTTAAATGAAAGACATGGTCGGCCCGTATTTGTGAGGCTTAGTGATAACGGGGATAAATAAATGGTAATGGGAAAAAACAAATTGAATATATATTAAGGATTTATTGGCTTCATGATTCTCTTGTCACAGAAGCAGAGTCCCTCCAAAGAATCTTAAGTTTGTTGAGAACTCGCCTAGGCCAGGGGAGAGGTGGGCCTTTGGGTTTGGGGGATTTCCCGGAGAGCTAAACCAGCCTCGTGGCTTCATCTGAGCACTTACAGGAGTAACTTCCTCTAATGCGAATAGCCTTGGGAAAGGGAACCTCAGCTGCCTGGGAAGAGTCAAAGTATGATCCTTGGTGAACTGGAATACCACATGGGATCCTTTCTCTTCCCACCCTCTCATCCAGTGGTGTCTGTCCACCAGAGAACGAAGGGCCCATGTTCTGAGTGAACAGGTACTTCACACCTTTTCATGAACACCACCAACCTGACCCAAAATGGTCCAAGGGAAAAGGACCAAGAGCCTGACAAGGGGACAATCTAAATTACTCTCAGTTTCTAAGTTTCCTTTCACGTTAGGATAGTATGGGGTTGTAAGCTGATATTTTCATTTTCCATGACAGAGAGTTATAGGAGAGACCGAGTTAGAGGTAGGTCAGCTCCCAGGTGAGACTCTTGAGTGTTCTGGGTCAGCATCTCACCGTCGTCCCCTGACATCAGAGTTCACCTTCCGTGTGACTCATTGATGCAGCTCTTCAAACCGATTTCCCTCCAGGTCAACTGATGAGACGTTCAGCTTGGCCGAAGAAACCTGCAGTTCTAATCCTGCCATAGTGCGGAGGAAGAAAATTGCCATCAGCATCATCTTTTCCCTATGTGAGAAAGAAGAGGCCCAGAGGGATTTCCAGGACTTCTTTTTTTCTCATTTCCCCCTGTTTGAGTCTCACATGAACAGGCTGAAGAGTGCAATTGAAAAGGTAATAAGAGGCTAAGCCTTACTCCAATAGTGAAGAGATTATGGGTCTTGGAAGATGGTCGAGTCTCTTTGTGGAGGTGTTAGATCACTTACTTTCCTAGAGAACGTAGATCATCTGCAGCAGCGACGGGTCCTTTGGCACATTGGTATCATACATCAGATGCTGCATGGCTGTAGGAGAGGAGTTGACTGCTTCCTGATGACTCAGGCGTTCACTACCTTGAGTGTTTTGATTATAAAGCCCAGTAGCTAGTTAATACAGCAGTGTCTTCGCCGAGAGTGATTTGGTTTGTTTCTTTTCCATGAAGGCCATGATCTACTGTCGGAAGATAGCAGAATCAAGTCTCCGTGTCCAGTTTTACGTAAGCCGTCTGATGGAGGCCCTGGGAGAATTCAGGTAAATTCGAAGTTTGTCAAATCCACCAAATCTGTGAGAGGCAGTAGCAGCGGCAGCCATGGACCTAGGGCAGCAGAGCCCGTGACTTGGAATCGCTGGGGGCTGGCAAGTGATTAGTCGCTCCAGCAGCTCCTTCCTTGGAGATGGAAACTGAGATCAAAGAAGTAAAAAATCTAAGTCGCGCAGCATAAAGTACTCCTCACTACTGCCTGACAGACAGTCCTCGATATGATTGTTGTTTTTTTTTAACAGAGTAAATAGAGAAAACTAATATTCTAGTGTCTCTTATAAGCCTGTTCACATTTGATACCATCCTCACAAAAGCCCGAACAGGAGGCACTGTGGCCCATTGTGTGCATGTGTAACCTTGAGTTCAGGGATGCTCGTCCAAAGCATCGATGGAGAGGGTATGTGTGTCAGGGAGGCACACATTCCCACTTGCCAGGACAGCCCTGGTTTATGCCTAGTGTCCTCCCAAAGCTGTCCTGCTCTGGACATTCAGCCACATCACCACCCTAGCGTGTCTTCATTGTTAACTTCCAAGTAATGATTTTTGTACTCAGGATACTAGTTTTCTAGAGTCCTTGCCCTAATGTCTGGGTGGAGAGGCGACCTGCTTTGGGTAGCAGGTGGGATTCTCTTCCACCGCGCTGAGCTGGGACTGTCACACCATTTCTCAGAGCCACCTTCTCGAAGGGGAAGGGATCCCACTCCAAAGCAGTCGGGGGCTAATGAGTCAAACTCTTACTCTGTAGCTGAAGAATAAAAAGTTGTACAGTTTTTATTGTTAGAACATTTTTGTGATGCTTAAAGTATATGCTGGTGAACTCTATAAAACCACTTGGAGCAAAATCCTGGGTTATGTATAAAGTACACAAGTAATATCTTAGTCATTACCTGGTGATAGCTAAGACCTAAGCCATACATGTCAGAAATAGGTAGTGTGAAGTGCTTTTTGCTGACAGTCTGATGATTAGTAAACCTTCTACAGTTTGTGAGGACAGCACTGAACTTGCTGTTGCTCTGCTGTGGTCAGACTGGAAGCTGACTTGTACTTGAGAGTCTGATTGCTAGTTGATGAGAGTATCCATTTTTCAGATGTCAAGAATCTGGAAGTATAGAGCCAGAAGGCCTCACTGCAGTGTACATAGAGTTGTTCTTCACACTTCAACTGCCTGTCCCCACAGGAATGGGGACAGAATAAAGCACTAGCGTTTGGAGACCTTAGTTTTGGTAAATGAATCCCAGTTCCATGTGGCCATAATTTTTCATTGCTGCCTAAGTTGGCAGATGATGTGTTTTTTGCCAAAGTGGAATTCTGTTGTGTTCAATTGTTTTATGCACACGGCTAGAAAATCAAGTCAGCAAATGTCTCCTCTGTTTGGATTTTGGAAGAGTGGAGGAGGTACCAGTGGAGGGGCTGAGCTAAGTCAGTGTGCTCTTAGGAAAACACGCGAGTCGTGTAGTTTAGAGTGGAGCTCTCGGGAGAGCTGGGTGACCTGCGTTCTCATTCTGACCTTGTTGTTCAGTATTCGAGTATCTCGTGCCAGTAACATTTCTCTAGTGCTCGTTTCTTCGTGTGTGAAGTGACAGAACTAAACTAGGGAGTTTCTGTAATAGCTTATTACAGTTCTACAAATTAGATTCTGTTAATCCGTATGGAAACGTAGTAGATAGGATAGTGAAGGGCCATTTATGTAGTTCTTCCATCTGAAATGAGTAGGGTGCTTTGGTTGAGGGAGTTATACCACTAACCAGAGATCAGAAGAGTCGTGCTGCCCCAGTCACATTTTTAGTATAAAATATACTTTATTTCTTCCTTCACTAATTTCTTCACTATAAAAGTGGGCATAACTCCTGATTGAAGGCATTGAGGAAATAAATTGTTTTAAAATGAATGTTTTATGTCAAGGGTTGGCGCACCTTTTCTGTAAAGGGTCTCTGTGACAGCTGTTCAACTTCGTCCTTGTGCAAAAGCAGCAGTGTGTGAGTGAACGAGCATGCCTGTGCTCCAGTAGAACCTTACTGACAGAAATGGTGGCGGTCAGATTGGGCCCGTGGGCCGTAGTGTGCAGACTCCTGTTCCGTGTCCTGCATCAGTCCGTTGAGTGCAACATAGATTCACGTTACTGTTGTCTCCTTTATTTCTTTATGTAAAGATTACCCGAAATAATGTTTGTGACAGTGTCGTGTATCCCTCGTCTTTTCACAGAGAGACTATCTGGAACTTGTATTCTGTCCCAAGGATAGCGGAACCCGTGTGGCTTACCATGATGTCCAGCACTTTGGAGAAAACGCAGCTCTGCCAGCGCTTTCTCAAGGAGTTTACGTTTCTCATAGAACACATCAACAAAAACCAGTAAGCTTCAGCTCTCTGGAGCGTGGCGTGCCTGGTCCCTGGCCAGCGGGTGTTCTGTGTGTGACATGCCTCTTCCTGCAGTGACTCACCTGGCTGTACTTTATTCCCTTTCTCGAAGGTTTTTTGCTGCCTTGCTGACCGCGGTGCTGACCTACCACCTGGCCTGGGTGCCGACCGTCATGCCCGTTGATCACCCTCCTGTTAAAGCCTTCTCGGAGAAACGCACCTCCCAGTCAGTGAGCGCGCTGGCCCGAACACACCCGTACAACCCTCTCTGGGCACAGCTGGGTCAGTGCCCGATTGCGTCATTCCGCGGCAGTATGGGACGGGGCGGGGAAAAGGCTAGAATTCATAGTCGGCGTTCACCATCTAACCCAGTAACACAAGGAGAAGGCGTTGGCCCACGGATTTCTAGTTGTAAGGCTGGCACTTTCCTTTCTCTGCCAGCAGCTTCATTCGACTCTTCTAAAGGTGTGTAGGTAAATTGTGCTCTGCCATACAGTGTAGCAGATGATCCTGGAGCAAGGCTTTTAATGTCTGCATTGTCGACACTTGGACCAGATAACTCTTTGTTGGGTGGGCGTGGGGGCGCTGTCTTGTGTACTGTAGGATGTTTACAGCATCACGGACACTCGTTCCCTAGCTGCCAGTGGAACTCCCCCCGCCCCTGAAGTGTTGACAATCAAAAGTTTCTCTAGACATTGCTGAGTGTCCCCTGGGCAGGAGGTAAGACACCCCCTGGCCGAGAACCACTACCTTACAGGATGGACTGGGTAGGAGAAGAATAAGACAAAAAAGAAAGTAGCATGGTATAATTTCACCACCTTTAAATTTTAGCTTGAGTCTGGACTCTTACCTCTCTCTGCACTGCTTTCTTGCAGTTAGTTGATGGCATTTTTCCCTCAAAGCTTTATACTGAGACATGGTATAGGAACCTAATGCTTTGGCCTAGTTGGGTACAGAGTTTCGGGTTTCTGAGACCAATTTTGCATGTTTTGGGGTCATGTGGATGAGAGGTGGGCTCTAGGTCCTCTCGTTTGTCGAACGTTTGGAGCGACAAAGTAAAACGGGCACGCTCACTCTGCCCCTGGCCCCGTCTCAGACGCCCGGAGGCGGAGCTGAACAGCACGCGCTGCTGAGCCTCCGGAAACTGTCCGCCCTACAGAGGAGGCCGGCTTGCATTCAGATGACTTCAGGGTGTCCCGAGTGGGTCGTCCTGTGATGCGGGCGTGCAGGAAGGATGCGAGAGAGGCTGTAAAGTGCAGGGGCTGAGAGCGGGGCGCCAGCGCCAGAACTGCCTGGGTCGGATCCAGTGTCCGTGGGCAAGCGGCCTAACCTCTCTGTGCCTCAGTCTCTTCGTCTGTAAAACGGGGAGGAAACAGTTCACCGTGGCTGTGGGAATTCAACTAGTTACATATAAAGCACCTTTGTTACTGGCGTACTGATGAAGATATTAATGTTGGAGGGTCACCGAGAGGTAAAGTGAGAGGAGGGAGGAGGGGGTGTTCGAAGAAGGTATATTTGAGGAAACGTTAAAATGGCATTTTCCAGAAAACAAATCACAGGCTGAGGAAAAGCACTGTTTCCCATTTGAAATTTAACTAATTGAGAGCTGTTAATTTCCTTTGTTCGGCTTAAGAAGGAAAAGTCCCTTCCTGTGGGCTCACAGTCCCTTTTCAGCGGAGATCATGTATTATTGAGTCTCCTGTGGTCCACTCCCCCAGCAGTCCTCAGGGTCTGGATGTTGACAGAGTGGTGTGAGGAGGGGAGGGGGCCCTGGTGCAGAGCCACACCATAGCTTTGTAAAGCCAAGTATAAGTGACAGTTGAGTTTCCATTATTACAAAAAATTGAGGGGGTTCAATAATTTGACAGGGGGAGATGCCCATTTCCAAGTTATTTTCATTAACTATTTACCAAGTCACAGTACACAGAAAAATATAAATTACTGAGAATGTACACTGATGCAGATATAATTTTAATCCAGGTTCCTAAGTAATAGAAAAGATTCTACGTATCTTGAATTATTTCACGGGCGTATCTGAGAGCTGGCCAGGACAGGTGCCACAGTACCCACTTCTACGTGAGCTCTCAGCATTCCCGGGGGAATGAGGAGCAAAGCCGGGAGCAACAAGCCCTTCGCATCCCCCTGGGCTTGCTGCTCAGGAGCTTAGCCCTCCCCACCTGTGCCCAACACATGCTTTTTCATCCGGGTTTCCAAAGGGTGGCTAAGCACCCACTAGTGGGTTGTGGAAGCCGCTGAGTAGGTCAAAGAGCATTTAAAAAGTACGATAGGATAGAAAATACCAGAGTCACACATTGGTGTTTTGTAAAATGTTGCAGAGGAAGTATGAGGGTGCAGTCTAAAAAGTGTTTCTTTCTTGGGAAGGGTGTACAAAGTGTGAAAACCACTGTCTTTCGCCACTGATTGAAGGGGTCCCGTGGGTGTCTGTCTGACCCTAATGACCTCAAGGATTTGTGGAAGTGAAAAGTAGCTTTTCTCCTTGAAAAAAAAAAAAAAGGTTTGTGATTAATGGTATCAATTAATATGAATAAAAGAGTCTGAAATTTCTTCATTTTTTCTCCAGAAATTTAAATTGTATGTTTCAGAATGCAGTGGAATTAGAATGTAAATCAATAAAATATTTAAGGAGAAAATTCCTACTTGCTCAGAAATTAAACAGCCATATCTAAATAACCCATAAACCAAACAGTACTTCACAAGAAAAGTTACAAAATAGTTTGAAATAAATGATAATAAAGATACAATAAATAACAATGTTTAGCATTAGGGCAGCAGTGTTTAAAAAGGATTTCATAGCAGATACACATGTATTAGAAAGTAATCAGTGAGTAAGTGGTCCTTTAAGACACTTAGTTTCTCTCTTTATCTTCTTTTCAATTTTCTGTTTCTCCCTCTGTCCACCTTTGTTTTGGGGTCTCCATGCCGCCCACTCTCACCCTCTCAGTTTCCCATCCCCGTGATAATGCTGCTGAATTCGCTCAGCCTCTCCCCTCATTCTCTCCCCCGTTCTTGCTCTTGCCCGTCTCTACTTCCTGTTTCTGTCTTTTCAGTTTCCCTTATTATCTTCTTTCTTCCCTCTGCCTTGGTGTTTCCTTTTCCTGCGAGTGCTTTGCCCTCTCTGCTTCCCTCCGCTCCCTTCCAGCCTCTGGGCTTCCCTCCGGTTCCCCATCGTTTGGTTCCTCTCCACTCGCTGTCTCTTTTTTTCTTTCCTCTCCTTACCCTCCCTCTGTTCTTCCTCTCGTTCTTCTGTGGCTCCTCTCTCTGCGTTCCTCTGCTGGCTGTTCCCCTCCCTTGTGTTCTCTCTCCGTGTCCCCGTTTGTCCTTTCCCTGATCTCTCTCATTCCCCGTCCGCACCCCTCCCTGATTCTGCACACTCTCCGCCTTTGGTTTGTTTCTGTTTCACCTGCAGACGCTCTTTCTGCCCACGCCTCCTTTTTTTTCTGTCCTCTCCCATTGTCTCTCTTTCCCTTAAATTGAAGTTTGTATTTTAAATTATGCTTTAAAAAGAAGCACAGAACATGCCATTTATCATCTTAACCATTTCTAAGTGTAACAGTTCAGGAGTGTTAAGTCTGTTCACATGGTTGTGCAACCTGCCTTCATTTTGCAAAATCCCATCAGGAGAACAGTGGAATCTCCTCTAAAATGAGTGGTGTCCTCAGTCCGGGACTCGAACAATTGCCCTCAAGTTCAAGGTCCAGTAAATCATTGATGTTACAGGTCTGTGATTTCAATAATGCATTATTTGTATGAAGTTTGGTCCTAAAGCGATGGCAGGATCCACACACATTGCTCTCATTATTTTATGGAGTTTAAATGATTATAGATTATTTTTTACTAGCTGTCTTTGTTTTACTTTTTTCCACTCACGATTTTGTTATTAAAATGTTATATGCGTTAAGAACCAATATTGTCATTCTGAGTGGCTTTTCCTCTGTGACGACTTCGCTGTACCAGCTTTTGGCTGTGTAATGCTCATCTTCTTTATCAACGTGGAGACCGGCATGGCAAGTGTCCCATGAACGCCTGACGGGGCTGTGACGCCTGCAGCAGTGGGCAGTGTGACCCCGGGGAAGGGACAATGCTGTGTGCTTAGTCACGATCGTTCTCTCAAACAGCCGTGCTCGTCCCAGCCTCAGACGACAATTCTGGGTTACTCTTGAATTCTTGGGTGATTTCTCAGTCAGTCAGTTGCAAAAGCCTCAGAGATGAAGCTCCATTAGCCTATCATCTAGTCCTTATAGAGAAGGTTAACATGGTTTCTGTCCTGTGCTTCAAGTTCTTAGGGGCAGTAGCCTTCCACCAAGTGTTCCGCAGAGGAAGTACTTCCTGACGGTTCCCAGAAATTTTCCCTCTGTCGTAATCTGTCAGTTTAACTTGTTTCATCTACTCTCTGCCCTTATTTTAATGCCTTTCCTCCTCTCTCTCTCGAGGCACTCCTCACATGGGTTCTGACTTCCTGAGTTCTTACTTGTAGCAACTACCATGTTTCTCCTCTTTTTTTATTTAGTGTCTCGTCAAGCTTTGGTTTATTTCCAATGTTTTGATGATTCCTGTACCGGTGTCTGATCCAGGGTTGGGTGTGCAGAGATGTGAAGGAGATATATCCATGTCACACAGCCCTGCACCTGCACGGGCTGCGAACGTTGGCTTGTTGTTGTCGTTATCATTCTCCTTAAAGTATCAAGTAACTAACTTACCAAATGCAGTAGTTTTAATAGTTAGGTACTTGACCAAGACTTCTGACGAAAAGCTTGTACTGCTGGGTTTGTGGACACATTTGCCCTTCTTCTACCTTTAAGCCAAATGTCAGTGGTTCATTAGCGAGTTTTTCATCAACTTGTCAGGATATAACTTACAGGACATGGTTTTTTTTTTTTTTAACTCCAGTAGCATTTTCATGTGAAGTAATAGACGTATTCAGATTCATTTATATTCAGCATCTTATTATTCATGACTAAGTACTTTTCTTCTTGTTAGTCAAATTGATTCTACTCGGTGCTTATTTGTATATTGAGATAATTCTGAACAGGACATTTCATTAAGTATTTTGCATTGATTCACTGCCCTTTGGTTCAGAGACCCCTGAATCTGGATTTTACCCCAAGGCCTGCTCTGTTGCCCAGGACTTCTAAAACGTCTCATTATTCTAGTTTCCATGATGTAGTACTCGATTTGGTCACATACTCAGGGCTCGGGCTTCAGCCTTCCTTCCGGCGGTGGGGTGGGAGGGGCCCGCCGTTGAACTGTGCGGGCAGACTTGAGAGGGGCTGTGTGAACCGCACTGTCCCCCGGCCCCGAGAGCAGTGGGCCGAGGCTGTGCCAGGCCTTTCTGGACGCACCATCCACCAGAGAGGCAAAAGTAAAACCCGGTCATTGCTAGGGATTACTTCTCTGCCTCAGTCATTTGTGTGAAGAAGCAGTTCTAGTTTGGGACTCTTAAGTCATCTGCTTGGGACCATAAGTCATCTGTTTTCCTCTTGTAAAAGCTGACATATCCGAGGCATGCTCACCCCACACGGCTTTGTCTTTGTGTCCACTTTGCTCTGCAGGCGATCTCTACGGGGCCATCGGCTCTCCAGTGAGGCTGACGCGCACCGTGGTGGTGGGGAAGCAGAAGGACTTGGTCCAGCGCATACTTTATGTCCTGACCTACTTTCTCCGTTGCTCTGAGCTGCAAGAGAACCAGCTGACCTGGAGTGGGAATCCCGGAGAAGGGGAGCAGGTGTTAAATGGGAGCAACATCACGACAGCCTTGGAGAGGGGAGAGGTGGAGGAGTCCGAGTACGTGGTCGTCACGGTGAGAAGTGAGCCCGCCCTCCTCCCTCCCATCCTGCCACTCACCAAGGCTGAAGAAAGGAGCCCCGGGCCTGAGGGCTCGGCTTGGACCTCAGAGGACAGTGACGCCGGAGACCTGTGTCCCAAAGCTGACAAGGAAAAAAACAAGTCTTCAGCGGCCTGCAGCCCAGGACACCAGGACCCAGCCCTGGACGACTCTTGGAAACCTCAGGATGCGTTTTGTAGGGAGAAGGAAAGTGAAAATGAGGTCCCACAGGATGGCTGTTCCAGGCTCTCCAGCTGTGACAGTTTGGGGGCCGGATTGAAGATCACTGAGGAGTGGAAAAGGGAGACGCATAAGAAGCTACCAGACCGGTCAGCGGCCCGGCCCTGCCCGGACAGACTTTCCTGGGAGAAGCCGCCCTTAGAAAAGGTCACCTTCCAGATCGGAAGCTCCGCATCTCCAGAGTCTGACTTTGAAAGCCGCACCCGAAGAGTGGAGGAGCGGCTAAAGGCCTGCAGACAACACCCAGAGTTAGCCAGTGGTCCTTTGGCTGAGCCCAGGGTGGCCGCTGACGTGGCTCAGGACCAGCAGGTTTCTAGGTGCTCCTTCCCGCCTGGCTTCCCACAGAACGCCCACCGTCCTCAGAAGCAGTCATCGGACGGGGATGAAGGTGAATTTGACAGGGGTTACGCTGAGGACAGAGGCGTCAGAACCAGAGCTGCGGCAGATGCTGCCGGGCAGCCCGACCCCGCTGCTGACTCACCCGTACCTAATGCCAGTGCGGCCGGGACTGGACCAGAAACACTGGAGGCAAGCAGAGGTTTGTGCTCGGAGGATGAGGACGGACCTCTGGCAGAGCCCGGCAGGTGCGTGCAGCAGGACTCGGGCGTCTCAGTTGCTGCAGATGTCCCCTGTGGGGATGCCGACGGCACGGGCGACTTCAGGACTGAAGGAGACATTCCCAGGAATGAAAGCTCTGACAGCGCGCTTGGAGACAGCGACGATGAAGCGTGTGCTTCAGCCACACTGAATCTAGGCCCCAGCAGTGACTGCGCTGAGGGGGCCTTGGAAGTGGAGCTGCCTCTGCCCAGGTAATGCTGGCCGGCTGGGACACAGGGCCCTGGGTTCAGATGTGGCCGTGGTCATGTTAGCTGCTGTTGGTTGTTTCACATGTAACAGGCTTTTTTCCTTGAGGTGGTAGAAGTGTTATGAAACTGATACTGTTTCCAGCCTGCCCCTTCTCCAAGGAGACCACTGGCTGAGTGCACCTGAGCTCTCAGTGAGGAGGCAAGTGGGTGCCTTTGTGACGACCGTGACATTTTCGGGGAGTCTAGGGGGTATGGTGGAGGTGTTGGGGGGAGCGGGGTTTAATGTTCTGTCATCTGGATGGAGCCACGCCGCTGGTAGCAGATGCCTGACTTCAGAGGAGGAGGATTGCACTCACTGGGCAGCTGCTCCCCCGCCGGTCGGAGCAGCGTGAAGCGGCTGGGAAACACCACTCCTCCCTTAACACTCCATCAGGTTCATGATTTGGCCTGTGATGACTGAAGGCACTAATTAGAGACTTCTTCTGTTCTGCGGCCCTGTTGTGGGTGCCACCCTGTGCAGATGTGTCGAGTTCCTGAAGCCAGACTTGGCACGCTCCCCTTGCTAGACTTTCTCTTTCTTCACTCCCTTGACACAGCCTGCCTGGCGGGCGTTCCATGTGATACAAGAACGCACTCGTAACCAGCCATCACTAGACTGTTTTCTTCCTGCTACCTTTAGGAAAAAACAAACCATCTCCTCTTGCTCCTCCAGTCCCCCCCTCCTCATTCCATGCCGATGATCCCCTTACTGGAGGATTGGTGAAATGGCCCCCCCGAATCTGACCTGTGTCATTGGGGTTTTGTTCCAACTGTAACACAAGAAGGGAGTCCTTTTAAATGTGTATTCTAACACACTGATACTGTTTTAGGTCTCAGAGCATCAGCAACCCAAACGTAAGAAACTTTGGCCGCTCCCTTCTGGCGGGTTACTGCCCCACATACATGCCTGATCTGGTGCTCCATGGGACCGGCAGCGATGAGAAGCTGAAGCAGTGCCTGGTAGCTGACCTGGTGCACACGGTCCACGTAAGTGATCCCAGCTTGACGCCCCGGCCGCTGACCGTGTGTCAGCCAGGGTCCTGGCCAGCCACGGGTGTGTCGGCCGTCCTAGACTGAAGAGCGTGCAATGAAGGCTTGTTTACAGAGACGTGGGCAGGGTTGCAGGGACCAAACAGGGTTGGGGCAGCACCCAGGCATTAGCAGCAGCTGAGCTGGGCCCTAAAGAGTAGGGGCGTGAGCAGCGCGAGCAGAGCTGGAACACGCGGAGGGGCTGCGTGGCCACAGGAGCAGTGGGGAGGGTGGAGGGCTAATGTTTGACATCTCTCTTCTCCAGCTCTGAGCTCTTCTGGTGCCTCCTGGTGGCTGGGCCCAGCTGGAAGCCAGAGCACAAGGTCGTAGCTGATGCAGACACAGTCCTGTGGTCCACAGAGGTCAGCCTCCCAGGGCCCACAGAGGACAGAGAAGGGAAAAGAGTTGACCCGGGGGCGGGTGGGGGCGGATAGGCCCCGCGCACAGAATAAACAGCACAGATGGTGACAATTATATGCCGTCACGGGCAGGACCTAAGAGATGTCACATATGGTTTGCCTTTTACCCGATCCTTACAAGTTCCTCAAAGTAATTTATTTTAACTGATTTGTCATTAAGTTTACTTTGATGGCTGCATGAGGATGACTATATAAAGATTAACAAGTCTTACTGGAAAATTGCCGTGTGGCTGCCGTTAAGTGCTTCTCTGCTATCTGCAGCGTGACAGGCTCTGTCTGAGCAGTGAAGGACCTGTGTTAGTCTGATGGGCCTGTTTGTAACTGAGCTACTATTGGGCAGATGTGCGGAAATAGATGTTTTGCATTGGAAACATACTGTATCTCGTGCAATAGGGAAAGTCCTCATTACATTAAGAAAATTGGAATTTGGCTCACTGTCTGCCTTCGCGCCCAACAAGTATTTTCTGGGAGGTGAAACAGAGGCCCTGCATGTTATCTTTGGCCTTGAGCACCTCCTCTGTGAAGACTAAACATACATCAGACTCAGGCTAAACTGCCTGCAGGTTTGTGTGAAACAGCAAGAAACGCTCAGTAGCGAAGCAGATGTCCTGTCCTCATGGCTGCCCCGGATGAGGAGGGAGAGGAGAGGAGGAGGGGCGGTCTGCAGCTGGAAGGCCAACCTGGTGGACGAGTTAGTCCCCCAGCATTCCCAGCCCCTCCCTGCTTTGTGGTGGGCACCACGCCTCACCAGGACATTCCTGGATTGAAGCTGTGAAGTTGCTTTTGTGTCTGTAAGGAATGTCAGATTTTGTTTGCATGCTTTTAATGAACAATGCACACTTGTATATCATTTTAGAGACCCGTACATCAGGGGCCTTAGAGTAAGAACAGTGCCCTCATTGTATGATGTTAACTCTCTGGGTTGTCTTAAACCATGTATGAAGCCTCAGGGACTCTGGAGACACCCATACGTTGGTAGTCATCTGTAGCATTAAGGCAGGGAATTAGAGGCCCCCCCCCTTTCCTTTTCTGTCAGCACCTTGGGTTTATATCCATACATGCAAAACGTGTGGGGTTGACCTTTTCTGTTCTGCGGGCGGTTTGATTTGTGAGAACATTGGTGTTGCTCATTGTGCCTTTCTTCCATGATGCCCCACGTTCTGCTCCTGACAGAGGTGTCAGGAGATCACGTGTGAACTGTTGGGGCTGTCTTCAGTGCCTTCGATCTTGCCAGCTGGGAGGTGTTGCCCGAGTGCCCCAGACCCGCTCTCGAACCGCTGTGGACGTGTAGTCTGTTGATTGATAACTCTCCTTGAACTGTCTGCAAAGCACTCGTGACATTTTTCGTATTTTTTATAGGCTGGCACGTTCCGACTTTTGTACACTAGGTTTTCATGGTGACCATCTAGCTCTATAATTCTTACGTTTGAAAAAACAAAATGACGTTTCCTGCATTTGTACTCTTGAAGATTTTTCATATTATATCATTTCCCCTTCCTTTTGGAAGTAGTTTTTTCACACTGTAGCTTTTCTCATTTCTTTAGACTATGCAGTCACCCTGAGTAATTGAAACCTATTAATAAGCATAATAATCTATGTTGTGTCAAATTGTGGGCACATCAGAAGTGCAGCCATGCGTGGTGTTAATAGGAAATTGCAAAGGGTTCATAAAAATACCTTCCAAAGTTTAATATATTTAGAATGTATCCAGTTGGCATGAGTGGATTTCTGATTTCACTGGGTGCATTCATCATAATGAATTTTACTTTCGAAGTACTATTCCATTTAAACCGTCTCTTAGACTAGAACTCTGGTCCGTGGCAGTGTTTGAATAAAAAAACCCAACCTTTCAAATGCCGTTTACAAATATTTGTTGAAAACTAAATTAAGAGGTTTAAAAAAAACATTATATTGAATTTATTGCTCCATAAAGCATTGTAATTATGTAAATTCTTGAGTAGATTGCCAGATAAAAAAGCAAAGATTCAAGAACAAGTACATGACCAGCGTTAGAGCAGAAATAATAGCTTTTTGAGGAAGAGAAGATTGGGATAAATTGCATGATCACAACTGGCTTTCAAAAACCTGTTTTTGGATGTTAATAATTTTTAGTGTTCATACTAGACTTCATTGGGTTCTGCTATTCCTAATTGTTTTTAGAGAAGGATTTTTAATAAGTGTTTAAAAGCCATTGACTTAAGTCATTGATCTATTTTCTAGATGTATGCATGATTGGATCGTAAAATCTGTTGAATGTAAATGTGCATTTTTTTTTAAAGAACTCGCTACTTTCTCAAACTTTTTTTTTTAATTAGATTTTATTTATTTATTTTTTTTTTAGAGATGGAAGGGAGGGAGAGAGAGAGAGAGAGAAACATCAATGTGCTGTTGCTGGGGGTTATGGCCTGCAACCCAGGAATGTACCCTGGCTGGGAATCGAACCTGGGACACTTTGGTTCCCAGCCCACGCTCAATCCACTGAGCTACGCCAGCCAGGGCTAAATGTGCATTTTTATAACATAGGTGGTAGCGTTTCTTCCCTCGCCGAGGGAGGGAGTGCGTGCTAGAGCTGCCAGCACTGAACGTTTCTCTTTGTACGTTTCTCTGTTCCAGTCTCTTATGAAAGACAGCATATTCTAAAGTATGTTAACTGTATTTCACATATTTCCATTTTTATTACCGGCTTTCACATGTTAAGATGTGGTCTTTAAATATTTAAACACATGTTCTTGTTTAATCCACATACTACCTCTTTTCTGTCACTTGAACTGTTTCCCTGCCTCCTAACATATAGATTATACAGCTGCCTTAGATTAGGCTGAAGTCATATTTAGTTTCATTTTTTTTTCCCTGCCACATCGACATGTGCATTCTTTCCTCTGTTTTCTTTCTGACTTTAAATGGCAAAGTGGGAGAGAGAGAGGGAGAGAGCCAGCTTTACCCATTACCTGTGACCTCAAGTAGGTTTTCTTGCTTGTTTTTCTCCCTTTTGCGTTTGTCTGCCTGTGAATCCCGCTGACCGTGGCCATGGCAGGGGCACGAAATGATGGGGCAGTGGGGAGTGTGGAGGAACACTGACTTAACTTTGATGGCTTAGGTTCCAGTCTCTGTATCACCACTCACTCACTGAGAGTCAAGTAAATCCATTGGCGTTGCTAAGCCTCAGAAAAATGTATTCAGAGCAACAGATGAAATATAACTCGGTGGTTTGGAGTTTGGCTTCAGAAGACAGACAAACCTAAGTTTGAATCATTTGTGTCTTTGTAGCCCTGGGCAAGGTTCTTTGATTTTTCTAAGCATCAATTTTATGTTCCATAAAATGAATAGTATTTACGGGTCTCATTTGAACACTCTGTGAGATAATGCAGATCAAGTGCTTAGCACAGTGCCCGGCACATTACTAAGTGCCCAATAAATGTTAGCTATTAAAATAATATATGTGAAGGTGCTTTGTAATCGAGTTTCCCAGGAAACTCCTGGTGGAGATGGCAGGACAGAACCTATACACAGATCCATTCGGTGCGACGAGCTTCCACGTTCTCTGTGCCTGTGATGTTGCAAGGAGCAGGCCAGGCACTCTAGCTCTGCACGGTAGGGTCCTCAACCCCAACATTGACATCACGTTTTAATATTTTTTAAAAAACTGTGTTCCAGGCTTCAGACATTTAACAGAATCATCTATAAAGCAAAATAACAAGTCGGATACAGCAGCCTCTTTCATGCAGTTTTAAGAGCAGCAGCAGATTGACTCCAGAAATATCATGCAGAAATCAGCACAGATAAGGAGCTTTGCTAAAAGCTTGGCTGTGATATAGGCTCATGAATACCTAATTAAGCCACTCAGTGTAATCAACCAGGAAGATTACAAAAGAACAGCAAGTCACATCAAGTGATACATCATTACTTAAATAACAGAGAACATTAAGCGCCTCAGGTCAGCAACAGCCTTGAAATCAATAGTGTTGCAAAGGAAACGTCCAAGTAGGACAGATCTGGTGTCTCGGAGCACCTCTTGTTGCTTTCCTGGCCCTGTGCTGGATAATGGGCCTGACGATGCCTTGGGCCTGTAGCGCTTACTGTTTAGTGACGTCTTTGGGGAGTAGGTGTGCGTGAGCGTGTGTGTGTGTGTGTGTGTGTGTATACATTTATATATATTTCTACACACGTATTCATGGACACACATGTTCGTGTATGCTCACACATGTAAGCATACACACTGGGCTACAATGTTAAAATGTATTTCTTGTTGTGGATTGTGATTTTAAAATGTTTGAAAAAAATAATGATCTCTGAGGATGGCCAGCTCTGGCCTGAATTCGTGATTCCCTCCCTTTCTCATTGTGACTGCCATCTTATTTTCCCCTTAACCTTCCCAGCTAGTAATCCCTGTGCCAGTTTTCTCCCTTCCGAACATCTTGTGTAGCACCACAAGAGGGCTCTTTCTAACCCGTGGATAACCATCATTTACTCTTCTGTTCTAGTAGTTTCCCCTTTTTTAGAGAGTAAAAAACTGTTTGGTTGGAATGGTCCCTTTTACACCCTCCAAATACACACACACACACACACACACACACACCCCTACTACATCTCCCTTTGTGCTCCAGTCTCACTGTCTGCCATCCTGTATGGTCCACCTTTCCACTTGTGCACACTTTCTCCATTTGCCTAAGGTGCTGTTGAACACATTTCTATTTATTTTTGAAGACCTGGTTCAAATGTTGCCTCTTTGAAGCCATTCTAGGACCCCAGGGTAGACCTCAGCTACTCTCTCACCTTCAGGCACATTGCCCTGCACCTGTGTTCTGTGTCCCCCTGGGGCTGCAGGCGCCTGAAAACAGAGGAGTGGACCTTAGTTTCTTTCACATCCCCAGCACCTCACCTGGTGCCTGGCACACAGGAAGTGATGAGACTGTTTCCCAAAGAATGTGTGCTTATCACTACAGATAAAGCTGTAACGATTAGTGTTTCTTCTGAAGTAAAATAAAGGGATAATGTGTTTAGACGTGATGCCTGTAGCTTTTTGTATTCATTTTCTTTACCCAAAGGATAATAAAAGCTTTGTTATAGGCCCTTTTGGCTTCATTTCTCTTGCATTTTGTAAATATTAGACACATTGCTAATCCTGACATTTTCCCAGATTTTTGCACTGTATACAAAATATTTGGACATCTGTGCCATTCCCTTAAAAAAAAAGCCACCAGCCTTCGCACATTTTATTTTGAAGTCATGCACACCCCCAGAGCCTCAGGACCTGTTTTCCCTTGAGCGTCTTCCCTGGACTTGAAGCTGTTTCTCTCCTCAGCAAGTGACCACCTGACAGTTAAGCCGTCCCCAAGGTGGCCCATTGTGCCTCAAGACCACAGGCTGAACTTGGGTGTCAGTTCAGTGAGCCTGGTGACCGCAGCCAAGGTCAGATGCTTCCTTTTTGCACCTGCCCTCCTCAGGCCACCTCATTGGACTCTTTTCCTCTGCCCTCCGTCCCTGTATCTTCATGATGACTCCGGGCGTCCCAGCGTCCCCAGCCTGACATATTTACCAGAGTCCCTCAGCGATGTGCCGCAGTCCAAAGTGATTGATTTTCTCTTCTTCTCCACTTTATTACAACTCTTAAGCCTTTAGTGACTGACACCGAACCTGTTTCCAAGAAATACAGATAGCACATAAAACAAAACAAAGAACTCCCAATAAGATGGGCTCATGTTCAGAAATTACAGACCACATAGGAGGAAACTAGGATACGGGAGAGTGAGCAAACACAACCAGGAGAATTAACCCTCCCAGAACAATCCGAAAGAACTGTTCAGTAACTATGTTTAAAATGGTTACAGTGATAAAAAGAATGAATTAGAACATAAAAAAGGGAATTGGAACACATAAAAAGAGAAGGAATTGGGAAATGATCTTTGATTTGTAAAAGAACTAAAAAAGAACTTCTAAAATTGAAAAATGTGGTGATTGAAAGTAAATCTCAAAGGATGGGTTAAAGAGCAGAGCAGATGAAATACAGCCAGGGCAAATATTAGAGTTTGGGAGATGGAGGCCACACATGAAATCATATCTTTGAATGGAACTAAAATGGGAAAAAAATGCACAAAAAATATGGAAAAGCAAGTAAGAGAGATGGAGGCTAGAATGAGATGTTCAACTTACCAGTATTACCTTATATACAATGAATAACAAATTGATACTCAAATGACACCAAAAATCTTAATGGTTTTTTATCTAGAATATTTCAGAGAAAAATAGAAGATAAAGGGAAGTATGTCCAATTAACTGAATCCGAAATCACCTGTGCACTTGGTGTTTGAAAGAGCTGTCCAAGGGCTGGTCCCTACTAGTAACTCTGCACTGTTGTCATAACTGGTGCACAGACTGTAGAGCTAGTTACGAGTGCAGACGCCTGTCTGCACACCTGTGGTCTGTAATACACCTGTGGGCTGGACACCTCTGAGGATTAATAAAGGGTTAGTTTAGACTATGTTATTGAGCAATGCCGGCGGCGGAAAGAGGGGGACATTTCTTGGCAAGTCATTGTAGATTCAGCTGTGTTTTCCCCTATTGACATGGAGACCGTTATTCACACTTCTCGCACTCTGATCTTCTGAGGGATTCCCACCACGACAAGGCTTTAGGATTCAAAGTAGGGGGCTTGGCAGACTCATCCGGCTAAAAGCTGGAAACGCTTGAATGAGTTCCTACATTCTATTTCTGATGTGCTGAGATACTTAACAAGCTCATATGTTTGGTCCTCTGCGTTCCTGTCTGTAGAGTGGGACAGTGTTCCTGGCCGTCCCACAGGAGGAAAGTGGGGTGAATTAATAAATGGTTATAGGAAGCATTCATGTGAGAATGGTGTTTTCTGACCCTTAGGTTAAAATAGGTGATCACGTGAAATCTTAGTCATTTAAATGTAGTACATGGAAAATAAATACATTAATAATTGTGCAGATAACCTGATAGAACTGGGTTGACTCGAAAAATAAATCTGAGTAGAGAATTGTTCAATGGAGCTGGCATGTATCAGACATTTAGCACATGCCTGGCAATTTGTTAGGCTCTATTCAGAGGCTAAAGAAGAAAAACAAAATATGATTTCTCTCCTTTAGTTACGTATGAAATCGCTGAGTAGACAGATGTAAAATCAAGAACAAGTTAAAGCAGTGTGATTAAATACCAAAATGTAGACACTTTCAGCAATCAAAGAGCGAGCAGTGAAGGTAGGGGGTGGGTGAGGGTTTGGAGAGAGGACCCAGGCTGGGTCCTTGAAGGAGTGGAATTTAAAAGGTAGCCTGGAGGACGTTCTGGGCGCAGCCTGAGGTCGGAGGCAGGAGTCCTCCCTGCCCAGGGAAGGGGTTTTCTTCGAGGCCCTGGGCGGTAAATGCGTGTAGGCACAGGTGGGCCCAGGGGGCCCAGGTGGGCTCTTATGGTCAAAGAAATGTTTGAACTGAAGTGTTTGGGTGGTATGTGCTGTAGTAGGTTTTTGAGTTGGTAAAGGGAATGGTAATGTGGTATTTTAGGAAGTTTGAGAATTTAGTGGACATGATTAACAAAGAGAGGAGGAAGTGTAAGAAAGCTTATGAAATGTACCTGACACGTGTTAGGCACTGTGCTACGTGTTCCACCCACATTGTCTCCTAGAAAGCCTCTGTGAGTTAAACCAAGAAGTGTCACCTTACACAGATGCAGAAACTGAGGCCCAGACTGAGTTGCTCAAGTCCCACAGCCAGTAAGTGACAGACAGCATGCAAGCCCAGTCCTGTCCGACTTAGAGCCTTCGCCGTTACCCTGGCCTTTTGTTGAAATGTCAGAACCACACAGCTCTTCCAATTACCCAAGCCTTGTGGGCATTTCTTTCCCTGGAAGTTTAAGTCAGCAGAGCTCAGGTGTGCGTCAGTCTAAGCAGCATATCTTGTGTACTCCAAAGTCTGAACTAGAACCTTGAAGTTGGAATGTCCTCAGTATCCAGCACTCCCAGGATACAGACCCACAAATCCTTTGTGGCTATGAACTAACCAGACTTATTCTGTTCATTCTACAAGCCAAAGAATATTTGAGATGCCTTTAAAGATCTACAACACAAAGCATTTTGTTTGTTATTTTATCTTGAGCAATCTTAACAGGAAAGTAGTTTAGCAAAGTTAGATATTGACATGGTAGAGCTAAATAAATGATTGTTTCTAACTCTGTTCGAGTAGAGCAAGGCAGAAAAACGATAATGGCATGTTGTCTCTACTTCATTTCCCCATGGAGATTGGCCATCCGCCCCAACAATCGCCTACAGCTCCTTACTGATCTCTGGTGTTCTCCTGAGGGAGGTGTGGAAACCGCAGGCAGTGGTCTGGAAGAGGAGACAGGAAGGCATTAGGGGCCGTGGAGGCTGGTAGCTCCGAGGTGCTGCCTGGGTGACAGACAGGTGTTCAGTGCGTGCGCCGTGGGCACTCGGGAGGGCAGTGATATGGCAGCACTCTTGGAAGTTTCAGATTGTGGAGGAAGTAGACACACACTGCAGACTCATTCTGATGAGAGAATTGAACGAACTCTGAGGGCAAGAAACTTACTTTAAAATTGTTTCTCTTCAGCTTGAGAGAAAAAAGGAAAATTGATATATGCATCTATAAAGTTTATAGAGTTTTCAACTAAATAAGCATTTTAAGTGGAAATGACTTTATAATATTAATATTTTTCTTTGGATTTTTATTCAAAACTCAACTGTCAGAGGTCCGGTATAATGTGAGACAATATGGTTGGAAAGAGAATTTTTAAAAGGGCGAATAAATGGCGTGAGCGTTTTTGTTCTTCAGATGATACTTAGTCAAAATAACAAAGCCCTCCTTTATTTAAAAAAAAACAAAACAGGCAGGTGTTTAATATAAGCAATCCTACTTGCCAAGCTGATAGTTATTTATATTGTGTCTCCTTTTTCATGCGATCCATGGGAGGCCAGACTCCTTCGGTTCATGTGGCAATGATGGGATGCAGCCAGGCCTTACCTGCCTCCTTTTTCTCTGGTCCCCTTGCCCAAACTCTGAGCCTTAAGAATAGCAGATGGTTGAGTCAGGCATTTAACAGATGTTTGAATCTGTTTATGTCTTATGTTTTATTGCACTTCTTAATGTATTTAATTTCTTAAAAGTACGGCTCTCTGTGTGTTATTGCTGAGAAGTATTGCACCTGAATGTGACAAAATAGTGGACTACAAAAAAGTAGCATTAACAGATTTCATTAGTAATTGCTTATACAATTAAGATGTGGCTAATATGAAAAAGTTAGTATTAAAAAGTATGCTACATATAATTCGGTGTTTCTTTGTTTATTGTGGTTCTCCGTATGCCTTAAAAGTAGAGCCTTCCTAAGAGGAATTTTCCTTTGAATACCAGGGCATAGGGTGTGTGTGGGTGTGTGTTTCTGTGATAAATCCAAACATGGGCTTCTGGATCTTAGAGTTCTTTAAATTCTAAAACAGTGATTTTTTAACCAGTGTGCCACAGGGATTTTTAAAACATGCAATACTTGACTGTTTAGTCAGGGGCACTGAGCTCTTTTTCCCTTAGATTATCAAATTAAAAAAAAATGACAAGAGCTAACATAATAATAGCTGTCCATTGTGAATGAATCAAAATTACACCATTTTTTGTCAGATTGGTAAAAAATATATTTTTGGCATGCCACAGAATTTTAGTAATTGCTTTATGTGTGCCATGAAAAAGGTTGAAAATCGCTGCTCTAAAAGCTCAGAGATTGACTAAAAAGCTCTGTAGTGGGGTTGTGTTTCCTTTGGAAAGGTATTATGTCAGAAATTTCCAAAATCACTGGAATTTAAGCCGTAACTGTGTGACCCAGCGAAAGTTTAGACCAGGTTAGGTATGGGCAGCCAGTCACCCTGGTGCCCCTTAAATGTAACTAAAATAGCTGCTGCTGATATTTTTATCTCTCTCCAGCATTCATTTCTTTTTTCTTGACTATTTGCATTTCCCTCTATTTCTATCTGCCTTTAACTAGTGTTTATTTTTTAGTAAATACTAAGTAGCTGCTGAATGATGTAGTTATATGGAAGCAATTGGGTTGCCCTGTGGCTGTGTTCAGGGAATTGTGTGTTAGTTATTTAGTAGCCTGAGAATGTGTACTTCTTTGAATATTTCTAAGGCACTCTTCTAAAGATATTTTGCTGGTTCTTTTCTTTCCTTGAGTCTGCAAACATAAAAGACAGCCAGGAACTTCCAGTCAAGATGGAGGTGCCGGTAAACATGGCTCACCTCCTCACATAACCACAGGAAAAGTTACAACTAAACTACAAAACAACTGTCACCCAGAATCATCAGAAAATTGAGCTATATGGAAGTCTCCCAACCAAGGAATTAAAGAAGTCACGTTATCCAGACGGGTAGGAGGGGAAGAGGTGCAGAACAGGCAGTCCCATATCCATGTGTGGCAGATGAGTCAGGAAGTGAGGGATCCCAGCCCCACACAAGTCCACCCAGCCTAGGGTTCCAATGTCAGGAGGATAAGTCCCTATAGCTTCTAGCTGTGAAAACCAGTGGGTGTTGGAGTGGCAGAAGAAACTGCAGGAGTCTCAGGTGTTTCCTCTTAAAGGGCCCACAATGGACTTAAGACTTACACAGACTCACAGACTCACTCCCTCTGGGCTCCAGCACCGAGGCAGCAGCTGGTAGGGCACCAGTGGCATACAGGGAGAAACTGAAGTGTCTGGCATCAGGGCAAGTGCTGGGGGACAGTTTCCTCCTAGACAAAACTGCAGAGGCCAGGCAGCAGCTTTGTGCCCTTTCTGAGCCCTCCCCCACACAAAGCCACAGAGTGGTGACACCATATCTGAGATTTAAACTATCTTAGATAATCTAAGGCTCCTTCCCACCCAATTTACAGATGTGCTTTTCTACAATAGGCCATGCTACTAAGACAGGGAATCAAAGCAGCTCTACCTAATACACAGAAACATACAGAAAGGCTGCCAAAATGAGGAGACAAAGGAATATGGCCCAAATGAAAGAACAGAACGAAACTCCAGAAAAACAACTAAACAAAATGGAGATAAGCAACCTATCAGATGCAGAGTTCAAAACACTGGTTATTAGGATGCTCAAGGAATTCATCAGCTCCTTCAACAGCATAAAAAAAGACCCAGGCAGAAATGAAGGTTACACTAAGTGAAATAAAGAAAAATTTACAGGGAACCAGCAGTGGAGTAGATGAAGCCGAGAATCAAATCAATCATTTGCAATATAAGGAAGAAAAAACCATTCAATCAGAAGAGCAAGAAAAAAGAATCCCAAAACATGAGGATAGGCTAAGGAGCCTCTGGGACAACTTCAAATATACCAACATTCAAAGCCTTGAGGTATTAGAAGGAGAAGAGAAAGAGCAAGAAATTGAAAACGTATTTGAGAAAATAATAAAAGAAAACTTCCCTAATTTGGTGGAGAAAATAAACATACAAGTCCAGGAAGCACAGAGAATCCCAAACAAGATGGACACCAAGGGGACCACACCAAGACACATCATAATTAAAATGTCAAAGGTTAAAGATGAAGAGAGAATCTTAAAAGCAGCAAGAAAAAAGTAGAGTTACCTATAAAGTCCATAAGATTGGCAGCTGATTTCTCAAAAGAACCTTTGCAGACTAGAAGAGACTGGCAAGAAGTATTCAAACTGATGAAAAAAGCAAGGACCTGCAACCTAGATTACTCTATCCAGAAAGGCTATCAATTAGAATCAAAGTACAGATAAAGTGCTTCCTAGACAAGGTAAAGCTAAAGGAGTTCATCATCACCAAGCCATTGGTATATGAAATATTAAAGGGACTTATTTAAGAAAATGAAGATCAAAACTATGAACATTAAAATGGCAGTAAATTCACAACTATCAACAACTGAATCTAAAAACAAACTAAGCAAACAAGCAGAGGAGAAATGGAATCATAGATATTGAGATCGTTTGGAGGGTTATTATTGCGAGAGGGGAGGGGAAGAATGAGGGAAAAGGTAAAGGGAATAAGAGCATAAATGGTAAGCACAAAACAGACAGGGGGAGGTTAAGAATAGTATAGGAAAAGGAGAAGCCAAAGAACTTATATGCACAACCCATGGACATTAGTTTACCAAATCCACCATGTCCACCAAATTAAGGGGAGATTGCTGGAGGGAATGGGGTACCAGGTGGATGGGAGCAAAGGGGTAAAAATTGAGACAACTGTAATAGCATAATCAATGAAATGTATTTCAAAAACTGGAAGGGGGTACACCAAAAAAAAAGTCAGCCATACATTATCATGTTAGGGAATGTAGGATGCTCGTTAACCCCGTCATGTGCTTGTGCTCAACCTGTTTTATATTAATTTAGTAACATTTTTCCAATTCTAGGTTTTGCGACAGGGGCTAAGAATACTGTTTGTCCCAACCCTTGGATCCATTCATCTTTCTTCTTTCATCAGGGTTCCACTTGAGATTCTGCCTCTTTACTCTGGTGATTAAAATTGACTTGTGCCCATTTTTCACATTTGATTTATTGACACTTGCCCATTTAGTTCCTCCTTTTAAAATAACAGACAATTTCTCCATCTCCTTTTGTTACTGTGTATAAATCTACAACCTTCTGAAGTAACTCGTGCTTGGAGACTCTTCCATCCATCTCTTCCCCAAGGAGCCTTGTTGCTCCTGTTCTGGCAGTTTGGCGCTTAACGCGAAGCTCTTTGTGTTGGTGGCATTGGCAGTGTTCTCCAAGTTACAGTCTGTATGCTTTCCTTAGAGCGACACACACTTTCCTTCCCTGTGGTGGGGGGTCACTTAGGGAAACAATTTGAATTAGAATCTGGGCCCAAATGTCTACTGCAAATATTAATCCATTAAAAAAGCCAAGTTTTACACCAGACATTCTCAGTCTCCTGTCCCCTTGCTCACAGGAAAGAGTGGGGAAGGAGCATCTAATTGGCCTACCTGGGTCATACTAAGTATCACATGCTGACAGAGGCAGGTGATTGAAATCTGGGTGAAAGGTGAGTGGCATACATTCAACTCATTGTATATATTTTGGCATATGGTCAGCAATGATTATATATATTCTCAGAATATGTGTGTTGAAGGAAAGGTTCATAGTATAGATCTGTTCTGTGCTGTACTCAGTACACAGTGAATTTCTGATAAATGCAAAACATTAAAGGGGTGAGCTCAAAATACAAATCTTTTTAATTTCTTTTTTTTAAAGATTTTATTTATTTATTTTTAGAGAGGGAAGGGAGGGAGAAAGAAAGAGAGAAACATCAATGTGCAGTTGCTGGGGGCCATGGCCTGCAACCCAAGCATGTGCCCCGACTGGGAATCGAACCTGTGATGCCTTGGTTCCCAGCCCACGCTCAATCCACTGAGCTACACCAGCCAGGGCTTTAATTTTGATATTTCTGTTTTCTGTGTTCTTAAAGACTAGGTACATTAATGGTAAGACGTCTTACTATGAATTCATGACACACTGATTGAGCAAGAACCTTCAGGAATTTGTAAAGGGAAGTCACCAAGGCCCTGACTTGAGCTTTCTGTTTTGGAGAATGTGTACGTGTGTGTGTCAGAAGGGAGGGGTGAGTGGTCACAAAAACCTTTGGGTGAGCGTGGAAATACAGCGTCATCATGTGTGTGAGGAAACCTTTGTACGGTTTGCGTAACCAGTCTAGGACATGAGAACCATCCTTGGGAAACAGCTTTGTTAATTCAAGAGTCTTGCTTTGTCAAATTGTCTGATGTTTAAGATTATTTGAACACATGCTTAAATACATGTTGGACCATTGAACATTGCCTGATTGGCTGTTCTTGCAGTAAGAAAATACCGTAACCCTGAAAGTTTCCCTCATGAAGACAGGCTAGGAGATTGTACTTCAACAACAACCAACCAACCAACCAACCAAACAAACTAGTAAATGAATGAATGAATTAATTAAAAGTTTGCTTGAATAAATAAATGAATAAACAAACAAACAACAACAACAAAAGAGATAGGCTAGGAGAAAGGCTTGGCTCCAACAGAGTTTTCGCCCAGCCCACCAATCATCCTTCCACAAAGCTGGACAGACTTTCCTTTTAATGAAAAAGCCCAGGACGAGGGAGCCAGACCAGCTGTTAAAATTACAGTGTGACAGCACACATTTTGGGTTTCTGTTCGCAGTCTTTCCACTACTAATGTTAAGTCTTAAAAATCTCAGGTAATCACTGTCTGAGGCAGTATTGTGTATTTGCTTGGGTTTTTTGTCATTAGCAGAGGAAACCAACTCTCATTAACTTAAGCAGAAGGAACTGTGTTGGAAGGATATTAGGGAATTGATAAGAAGGCCAAGGAACTAGTCTGGGAATAGACAGGAAACAAGACGAATCTGGAAGTCCAGGAACCAAGACTTCCCTGAGGTGTTTGTAGTAGTTGCTGTCGGGGCAGGAAAAAGGTGAGGCCAACCTTCCCAGCCTCCTGTGCCCCTGACCACGGGGAAACCATGGGGAAGGCGCATCTAACTGGCCTCTCTTGGGTCCTGTTACCGCGGCACCTTGTCCTCCAGGTCTTATCCAAGAGGGAATTAGGATGAACTTATTGAAGGTTATTCTGAGTAGCCAAAAGTAGCAGGTGGCCGCCACAGGGCAGTGGAAGTGATCGAATGGCAGCAGGAGGCCGGGACTAGTTTTCCTTCAGTAAATGAGAGTTAGAAGTGTGTGTTCATGCATGTCAGCCATGAAGTATATCTTTTTCAGGCCCTCCATATGCCCGCCTTACCCCGCCCCTTCTTTCTCTCTCTTAGTTTGAGCCCTAGAAGGACAGTCCTATTGTAATGTTGATTTGTACACATGTGGATACATGTATGTCAGAGGTGTTGGTGATGAAGCAGTTAGTTATACATTCATTAATTTTTGAGCACTTGATCCTTCCATAAGGCCCTCTTCCTTGACTGACTCAGTGTTCACCATTGGCCCTGTGGCACCGTTTACTAGTTAACCTGCTCTGTCCCTCACTGCCCAGTGAGGGAGGGTTTTGGGTGTCAAGTATGTTCATTAGTAGCCATACTTTTTCCTTTTGAACTTTCTGGATAAGTAAACTCATACCCCAACTTGATTTTAGTTGGTTGTCAGAGTCAATTTATGCATGGAGCACACAGTTGCTAAGTAAACATTGCCTAGTGATTAAAGCTGTGCTTTTAAGGGAATATTAATTTACCCTGCCAAACCTTCTTATTGCAGAAATGGCAGTAGAATCTGCCACCTGCTTCTGTATTCTCTGTCTCAAAAGGAGAGTGCAGTCTTTCAAAAGGAAGTGAATCTTAATATCCTGGAATATAGGGAGGGCATGGATTTTTTTACTAATCTGTCAACTTTTAACATTTGTAGTGTACCTCCTGGGTGTAAGAAAATTGATTAAATGCAATTTTTATCAAATTAAGTTTTAAATGATTTAGTGGCACGCCTATCTTAGTCCCTGCAGAGCTCTAGTTTTCTGTAGCTCTTACCATCAACTTCTGAACTGAGAGTCTAATGCTCAACGGAAACCTTCTGGACGTTTTATGGAGTGTTGCAAAAACTTGACCCAGTGTGTTTCTCTTCCAGCACCCAGTGCTTGATGAGCCGATAGCCGAAGCCGTCTGTATTATCGCAGACACGGATAAGTGGAGTGTCCAGGTGGCCACGAGCCAGAGGAAAGTGATGGACAGCACGAAGCTAGGCCAGGACGTCTTGGTCTCTAGTCAGGTGTCCAGTTTACTTCAGTCCATTTTACAGCTTTACAAGCTCCACCTCCCTGCTGATTTTGTAAGTATTTGTTCTCATGTCACCAAAGAAATGTAGTTAGAAAACACTATTAACTATACTTTGAAGAAGGTGCTTTGAGATACATCTCTCTGTCATCTAAGTAGTCGCAGTGTGGCATGACAAGGAGACCGGTGAACATAACTGGGTTAAAGTCTAGCTTAGCCAATTGGTTGTGTGATGGGGGAGAAGCCCAGGTGTCTCTGAACCTCAGCCTTCTCGTTTGTAAGATGAAGATAAGACCTGTTCAACAAGCATGTTGTGAGAATGCTCTGAAAATTAGGGCTAAGGTATTGCTTTTTAAACTGTCAAACAGTTTAAAACAGCCAGTATACGGTAGTGGCCACCACCTGGGTATTAAAGCCTCAAGTTCAGACCAAGCTCAGCTGTGTGACTTCTCAAAGTCTCAATTATCTGTGAAGCTGGGGAAATAATAGACCCTAACTCATTACAAAAATCAGATAATTTACATAAAGTTCTTAGGATGGTGTTCGTGTTACAAACACTGAGGAAAGCAGCTACTATTCGTATGATTAATACTAGTTTCATCAGTAAATATTGATGTAAAAACTGACAACGCTTTTTCACTGAAATCTTTACTTGGGCTTTAAACTAAAGCTCACTCCTACACAATATCTCTCTCTGGAGTAAAATGAGAATTAACTATGAGTTCCCACAACCTAACTTGTCTTCTACATTTGAAGGCAGATTTTCTTTCTAGTAGCAAGTTACATTTTTCCGATGTTGAGATGTAAATCTCCTTTTCTGTAAGGGAAGGAAGAAGATACATTAGAGTTTTTAGTTTTTTACTGTTACAGGTATTCACCAAACTTTATATTTTATTCTCTGATATATAGCTGTTATTACTTCTGACATCTTAGTTTTCCAAGCAATAAATTATTGTCGCTAATTCTTTTTTACTTCATTCAGATAGAAATATGTTTAACCACTTAATAATATGAATGACTTAACCTTGTGAAACTAAGATCGGAGGAAATTTCATCTGCAGTTTAAAAATTCGCTATAAAAATCATTTGAATGAAACATGTGATTAAATGCCTGTTAGAGCTTTCAGTATGAAAGGAGAGCTTTAAATAGTAGCTATTTAAAGTTTCAGAAGTTAAAAATCAAAGAAATTCATCTCAGGATTAAGTTGCCAGAAAGGAGAAGGAAGACTCACAGTTCTATTAAATAATCAAGCCTTTTAAAAAACAATGCTAAACACTTTGATTTCAAGAATAGTGTACATTGCATATAGGCCAGTGTTCTCTTTGACATTGCAACTGTCAAACTGTGAAAACACTGCACATCAACTATTTTAAAACAAAGGAGTCAATGTAATGTGAATGTTCTTTTTAAAATTTTATAACACTCTTATTAAAAAGTTTATATTTATACCATAAGGAACTGAAACTTAACAGGAGAGAGACCCTTTCACCACTAAACTCTGTTTATTTGGGAGAACATTTCACGAGGATTGCTGAACTCCTCCTTGCTGTGATTATCACACTGAGTCACTTCCCAGTTGTGTTTCATCTACCCAACACCAGGCATTTGAAATTTTAAGCCAGTAAAAAACTGAAAAGATTACATGTCTAATGGATAATTTTTCCATGTCACTGATCAGCCCAGATGGTCAAGATCAACATTCTCAAATGCGTCTGTTAATCTTTTTTACCTTGAAAATAGCAGGCGTAATGGTCTAGAAGAAAATGATGTATGATAGCATTACCCTCGCCAGAGCCATCAGGTGTCTTACTGAAGATGCTTGGACAGCTCCGCCTGCCAAATGCAAAAGCTCTTGCCTCTGGTGAAAGGCACAGATGGTGGCTGTTCTCTAAAAAATGAAGTTGGACACGATTCCAAGGGTAGCGATGTCCTGAAACTAATTGTCCTGTATTTATTGTTACTGAAGACCTAGTTAAAGTACAGTCTTGAGAGACAGAGAGGAAAAAAAAGAACTTCAGAATAACTTTGTTCCAGTCATTCTACTTCTGGGAATGTGTTGTGCCAGAATAATGTGATATGTAGAAAACAACAACAACAGAGATATCCTTTACAGAATCATTTATAATAACAAAAATTGCGAATTGCTATGTGGTTAATAAAATAATGGTAAATCACAGTCTCAAAAGTCATTTGGCCATAAAATTACACTGATAA
Organism: Phyllostomus discolor; assembly: GCF_004126475.2. Classification (NCBI taxonomy): domain Eukaryota; kingdom Metazoa; phylum Chordata; class Mammalia; order Chiroptera; family Phyllostomidae; genus Phyllostomus; species Phyllostomus discolor. Next base: position 25,495,603 of record NC_040910.2, on the reverse strand, counting down.
AGAATTTTTACTAACATGAGGAAAGGATTATTATAAAGTTTTTTAAAAGCAGGAAATAATTGCGCTTATAGAATGATTTCAGTTATATAAAAAAACATGTTTTTTTGAAAAGACTAGAAGATATATATGAAAATCTTAATAGTCACTGGAAAAGATAAACTTTGTCTACAAAAGCCTATTCTTATACTACTAGTGATAGGGTTTGAGATGGCTTGTAATTTTTAAGTGTATTTGAAAGTGTATTTTAAGTGTATTTTTAAGTGTATTTGGTTACAATTGTGAACTTGGAAGTGAACCAAGAGAACCCTAGCTGCTAGAATACCAGCAGAGGCTTGTGTTCCTGCCCTCACTATGGATGTCCTTGGCTTCGCAGTGTATCATGCATCTTGAAGACAGACTACAGGAGATGTACCTTAAAAGTAAGATGCTGTCTGAATATCTTCGTGGACACACACGAGTCCATGTGAAAGAATTAGGTGTCGTACTGGGGTGAGTTCTGTGATGTGTCATCATTTCTCCATGTGATGGGGTTGTCCCTAGCACTGTACCCATTTGGCTTGTGCCCCCTAAAACCTGCTGGCCCCAGCACACCATCACAGTGCTTGGGGACCCTGAGGCGTGTGCTTCTGCTGCTCCCCAGGGGACAGTGTGTTCTTTGTATCTGATACTGGAGTATCACGCCCGGGAATAAGCATGGAACTTTAAGCTAGTGGTACATTATGTTAGTCTCCCTGGGTTATTTTATGTTTGGAAGTGAAACATCCAACCCCACTCTGTGTGCCCATTCCTAGTCATTTCAGTAGGCTGTGGAAGGCCCCCACTGTCAGACACGCAGCGGCAGCCTGTGCTCCCCTTCTGCATGGGTAGGGGGAGGGAGGCAGGAAGGGTGTTGTGGGCCTTTGGGGCTGGCCGGCGTGCTCGCTGGGTGACAGCGCTCCTCTCCCTTTGACGATGAGCCCGGAAGAGGAGACATGCTTGTGTTCCTAACAGTGTCAGGCAGCTTCCTGAGGGTCTTCGTCATGACTTCTCGAGAGAAGAAATCCTGGCCTTGCTTCACTCTGCTAAATGTTTCAGCACACTAACAAAAAGATCGTGGATATGGGGACTTGTCCCCCTACCTATGACGACGATTCCCCCAATTTGGGCAAGAAAATTTTATACGTGTATTATCCGTTTTGAAATTTTCTATTAAGTCTGCTCGTCATAGTATCAAGACCCAGGCCTTTGCATTCTTGTCACACTCTTCATCTTTCACACCCAGGGTAGGACTTACTGTGTGGTTTGGCTCCTAGCATTCCCTCTTGTAGAATTTCCTTACATATTTCATTTTTAAAGTATTTTCCCCTTTTGAGAAGCACTTGCTTTGGCAGTTAACTTACGGAGTGTCTCTTTGTTGTGTTTTGTTCTTAGTTTTGGTTTACTAGCCTCATACTTGCACCTTGCTGCATGAGGTTTCCCATTGCCCGATGGGCGCCTTTATTTCTAGGACTCTTACCTGGCCCCTGATTCTGACATGTGTCCACCATCTGCACTGTTAGACGGATCATGGGATTTACGTGCACTTCTCATCTCTGGGCCCTCTCAGTCCATTATTAGTGGAGTCATGCCCAGGGTCAGGGCCAGCAGCACCAGAGGTGCCAGAGAGCCCCTTGTCCACTGAAACTGCATCTCTAGGGAGCATTACTGGAGAAAGCATATAAAAATTCCATGAGGTAATGCCGGCTACTTTTTTACATTTTTTCTTTAATTTTTTGTGGAATTTAAGGCAAACGTGAGGACATATTTTGCAGATGGAAGCAGTCCTTAGTTTTTTCAGGACGTTTGTCAGCATGTGGTCTGTGACAGTGCTGTACCTGCCCCTGCTGTAAGAGAGGCCGCCACAGTTGTGTCCGTCTGACATGCGATGTCTTTTGATTCACTATCTGTTAGTGTCACTTTGCTCTCAGAATGTCGCCACTCAGATGCTTAGTGAGGATCTATGTTGTATAGCCTGTTGAACAAATCCCCGGGGTTTTGGAAGAAATTACCACCTTCATTATTTTCCAAAGAGTAAGTGTAACTTAGGTGCAGAATCAGGGTAAATGCAGGATATCGACTGGAGCAATGAAGAGATAGTGGAGAAAACATGGAAGTACAACATGATAAGGTTGCACAGGGCACACAGGCAAGTTAGGAATTTAAAACTGGAGACCCCGGCCATGGGAGGACCGCTCTGTGTCCGGACGTATGTTCAGCACACCTGCCTCGCCCTGTCCTCTGGGCCGGTCCGTTGGGAGCTCACGTCAGATGGACAGGTTTATCGCCATTCTGCCTGTCTGGCTTTTTCTCTGGTTTTAAGCAATGACCTAGCAAACTTGGTACCCAGCAATAATACTTCACTGCAAAATCATGCTACTGTAAAGTAATTGTCTTTTCCTTTTCAACACCCAGGATCGAATCGAACGACCTGCCCCTGCTGACAGCTATCGCCAGTACTCATTCTCCTTATGTCGCTCAGATACTCTTATAAGCTAAAGCTCAGGACAGTTCTTCCTTGGAAGAAACAAAAAACACAGATTCTCAACTGAAGGAGAAAGGAATAAGCTCTTGCGACATCGAAAGCATAAGAAGAGCAAACAGAAATAGTCATTCCGCCTCTTTGTTTCGTTTTGTTTTGTTGCCGTCAAGCGGATGCTTCATTGGAACTTAGGTTTACTTGACATGATGGCATGTGTGTGTTTCATGAACACTGTAGGCCTTTGGTTGCCTGGGAGTCAGCACAGTGACCTTCTTGGTAGGAGGAAGCATAGCACTACACTAAACACTAAGCTGTCGGTACAGATTGCCTTGTATGTTCGGACCGAATGACAAGTGACTTTGGAGCAGAAGGCGAACAGTGTACACGCCATTCCAGGAGGAAATGTTTCAGGGCTTAAGCATGAGCTCTCCACACTGGAGAAAGCATTATTTTGCTGTTCTAAGAAGACAGTCGGAAAAAAGGATTTTCAGATTCCAAGTGAGAGTTTGCTTTTTACAAAAGGTGAAGTAAAGAAAGCCACATTGTGCCACCTTCAGCTCTGGTGGCTGCAGGAGTGACCGTCTGACATGAAGCATGAAAGAAAATTGACTGTTGGGAAGCGTGCTTTAGGGACCCACTGTTTCACATCTCGGAGTTTACCTTGTCTCAAATGTAGCCACAGGTAGGTTAGAGGTGGATTGTTGGTGCAATAAACCCAAGAATCAATGTAGCATCCTAATCCCATCAAGATGGAGTTAGCAGCAAAGTACACTGTCTGATACCATAGGTTTAACCTTGTATTTTAGAGCTTTCATAGCCTCTTTAAGAGAGGCCATTTACCAAAGTTATTTCTATAAATGCAAGCGTATTTGTTGCTAAATTCTTCCAGCCAAAGCCACTTTCTTCCTGTAATAGTTAATGTAAGTGACTATTTGTATTTTAAAAGGCACAGCTGTCCTGGTGGGAAATGCAACCTACAACAGTTCGGGATGACTGATGAAAGTAATTAGTTTGAACACTTATACACAATTGATACCTGGTCTAAATTTTTACATTACCATCTCTGTGCCTTCTAATTCCTACATAGTTTTCAAAACACTGTTCCGGAAATTAACTTACCCATAGTATCAAACCTGCCAAAATGAGGAATTATTTGTTAGCATAGTTCACTTTAAAAAAAAAAAACCACCTAACATTCTGTTAATATAAAAGAAACTTAGTTTACTGACCATGAACTATGACTGTGTCAGATGATGTACTGACATCCAGGATAAAGAAAAAGACTTAAAAAATCGATCATTAATGACAAGAGCTAATCTGGTAAAGCAAAACATTGTTAGCATCTTGATGATCTTGAGTACAGCTAATTATAAGCAGGCTTCAATTTTCTTTCACTGTTTTATAAATTAATTTCCGTCCTTTCCATGTGTCCTTTGAACCTAAGAATATGAAGTAACTTCCCTATCAGGGGTTAAAATTACTTCAGATTTTCTGTTTGACAAAATCCTATCCTAAACACCAAGCTACATACATTTGTCTCTTCTTCTGCAAATGCAAGTTAATTATTTGTTCGAAAGAGTGTAGCAGCAGTACCGATGGAGAGAAGTGGGTGAATTGTTTCTTAGGACTAAGTCAGAGTCGCTGCCTTCCTTCCTCTCTTCTTATGATGTGAAGTGTAGACGGGTGCATTAGAACTCTCACAGCCTTTCATTTTTGTTTTATGTTTTTTTTTTCGTTAAGTTGAAGCTTTCTACTCTTCTTAGACATTTCTTTTTTTTTTTTTTTTTTTTTCCTAACATCCGAATTTAGTGTTCTAAGTTCTCCAGTTTTGCGACATCTCTGCTTGTCGTTACGCTGCACAAAGAGCATGGACCTCACCTGTGGCTCAGCTCGCTCGCTCGTCATTTGCTTTTGTTACATGTAAATAGGTTGTAATAGCTGATGCTATATCATTCCCCTCTGCACAAGTTTAAAGCATTCCCTCCTCCCCCGTTCCCTTTTCCTTGTTTACACGTTTTGGGCACTTTCCCTCATTCACCGCCTTCCAGGGTTTCATAGGAAATAACTAGATATGAAATCAGTTCCATTCTAATGCGGCATGTTGAAAATTAGACCCATATAGGGGAAAATTGAGCTTTAAAAAAGGCCGATTCTTAACTTCATACATAAAATATTTAGCCCAGCCACCTCAAAGCCTGTGAAGATTTAATTTGCCTTTTAATCTACTGTTCCAATACTCTCTCTTGGAAAACGTCTGCTAGGAACCGCAGGTGGGTCGCGTGTGGGGACGGCTCAGTGTTGCTCAGGGTCCCGGCGGGGACCGACCCTCACAGCCCCTGCCCACCAAAGCAGACCAAGAATGCTGCTGCTCTTTCACAGGCCTCCTTTAAACTACATCCAAGTGTTGTCTGTCTTAAATTCAACCTCTTCCCAAAAGTGGAGACGAAAAGAGAAATCTCACGGACTTGTGTTGAGATACACCCACTTACACACCACACACCACCCAGGGGCTCAATTTTGTCTTAGCCGAAGAGGCAAGAAAGGGATCCCACGCTCTCCCATGCCCACCTCAAGAAACAAATAAAAATGCTTAAAAATTTTTTGAGAAAACTACCTCAGTTGACAGGATTCCACCTTTAGGATTTCTTCAACTTTTAAGTCTTACCTGTTGAGTGTAACTTTTGTAGCATTTTGCTTCTTTAAGCCAGCTAGTGAGGCATGACAGAGCAGAAGTGTGTACATGTTACTGTGATGGACCTCTTCCTAGCATGTTGCAGTTTTATTTTTAACAGATTGACAAGTGATATGAATGTAAAGATAATTGTGTACGTTTAAACGTGACAATGAAAATTGAAAATGTAGCTTCCATACTTGTGCATAACTCCAAAGTATTTTATTTTTATCAGTGTTAAATAGCTTTTTGTACAGGCTTCAATCCATTTTTCTGAAGTGTGCTGTTTTTTAATGAAAGTAACTATAATCTTTTCACATCCCATGGAACTTCCGTTTACACATCACAACTTTTTAAACTTACCATATTTTTCAAAATTAACTTTTTGGAGGGAGGAAAATTCTTGCTTGCTAAATGATACTAAACTGTTGTTTAGGCTCTTATAATTAGGTCCTGAGATTTTATAAAAATTTAGTCAGTAGCTTTTTAGGCTCTTCACTAGAGTTGGTTGTACATAAAAATAAAAAATATAAAGTGACCCCGAAATTTTTTAAGTGTCTGATTTACCCACTGTCCTGTACTTTTGGAAGTATTTAGTTCATGCATACCTTCACCATTAAGTCGAGCCCTCAGCTCCTCTGGGCAGTGTGAACCATTTGTTCAGTGTCGTGCTTTGGGGAGGGAACATTTTGTTATAATACCTGCCTAAATCAAGCAGCCCCCTCAGAATGTTAATTTTTAAACATCAAAATTTGGTGAACTCTATACCCTGGAAGCAAGATTGCAATATGTTCAAATTTAAGTGGTGTTTAAAAAAGGAGAAAATTCTGGGATTTGTTATAATGGAAGCTCCATGAAGACAAATTGATAGGGCTTTATATTTTTTGATCACTTAAATAGCTATCAATGTCAATGTATGGAAAATTTTTCTTAAAACTTGTTCATGTTTATTTCGATCCATTTTTTTGTGGCATTTGGTGCAATAAACCTTTTGAATTTATCTTGAACATTTGTTTGTACATTGAATTTAGGACTTAAGAACTTAGAGGTCTCACTTCCATTAACTCATGCTGCTGAAATGAGTTTATTTCACATGTCAGTGATTTTCAACAGGGGGGTTTGGGAATGTAGGGCCATTTTTATTTAGCAGAATGATGGGTGAAGGGGGTCGGACGCTGCGGGTGGTGGCAGAAATGTAATGTGTGGGACACCCCATGGAACGAAGAATTGTCCCGCCTCCTGTGTGACTTTGAAATACCGTACTGGACATTCGTGTGAGTACAAAAAAAAAAAAAAAAACCCAAACAAAAAACCCTGTTTATAATTAGCTAAGTGAGAATTTAAGTCAGCTTTACATAAAAGCACAATGTATTTTTCAGTTGATTTTTAATACGTGCTGCATTTTTTCAGAAATGCCACTGTTGTATAACTTGAGGGAAGACTTTACCTTGTAAGGTTCAGAATTTTAACAAGAAGCGAGGTGATTTGCGAGACATTACCAACAGCCGCGGCACGCATGGAACCGAGCCACCAGGGCGGTGCATCTAGATCAGTCTCCGTTTCTGACGGTTGCATTTGTGGGGACTGTACATGTAGACATGAGTATCTGCCCTCTTCGTTATATCTTCTACTTTTAATCTAGCGCCCTGATATTTTTAATGTATTTACAAATATATATTACTATAACTTTTTAAATAGTAACTCTAATGCATTGTATTGGTTTGTTATAAGTTACATGTTTAAGTGGGTTGTTTTATTTATGACTTCTATTTTAGGAAAGTAAAGAGCATTATAAAATATTTACTATGAAATGGATGAGATCATTGATATTCATCGTCTCAGGAAAAAATATGCTATTAAGTGTAAGTGTAACTTTTGTAGCAACATAATACCACACTGAATTTTGTTGTTTTAAGACTGTAGAGAGAAGTAACATTAGGTTTTTCAAAATACTTTTGGATTAAATGAAAATTTTAAATGTTTTCTATATTTCCTCAAGCAGCTTTAAAATCATGCTACTGATAAAGAACTTAAAACAGACCCATACACACCACATTGCTTTTTGGTTCCCTGGTGTCTGGACTGTTTTGTCAGGTGCTTTATATATATTTCTTCATTTAATCCCCACACCTGGAGGTGGTGGGTACCTATGATACTTTAATGTATGAACTTGGTTAACCCATGGCACCCAGATGTTTGGTCAAACACCAGTGTGGATGTTGCTATAAAGCAGTTTTGTAGCCGAGATCAACATTGAAATGTGTAGACTTTGAGTAAGCAGATTGCCCTTCCTAATGTAGGTTGGCCTCGTTCAGTCAGTTGAAGAACTTAAGAGAAAACAGAGACTAAGGTCCCCAACAGAAAGGGCATTCTGCCTCTAGATTGCCTTTGAACTTGAACTGCAATATCATTCTTGCCTGGGTCTCCAGCCTGGTCGCCTACCCTGTAGATGTTGGATTTGCCACCCTCTATAATCTTGTGAGCCAGTTTTTAAATTCCTTAAAATCAGTCAATCAATCTATACGTCCCATTGGTTCTATATCTCTGGATAGCCCTTAAGTACCCGTATTAAGTACCTAATATAGGTACTTAAGCTATAAGTCCAGTGATACATATGGTGACCCCAAAGTGGAATTGGGTAGTCAGAATATGGTCATAACAAGGTATACAAAGTAGACTTTGGGGCAAGGACCTTTAACACAGTAAACAGTACAGATGTCAGAGTAATCCCTTAAGGGTTAAGATGCAAGTCACATGCTCTCTGAATGTGTGCTGCAAAGGAGATGTTGGAGAACAAGAAAAGTGAAAGTGAGAGACAGCCCTCTGAGAGGGCAAGGAGGGCGGTAATGCTCCGTCCACAGTGGAAGAAAACAGCTCCCTTCCTGTAAAGAGGAATCCTGCCATTGCCTGTTACCCCCTTACAGCCGCGCTCCTCCCTCAGCGTTCACGGGGTCCCCAGTCATCAGCTGTCATTCATTTCCTCATTTTCCAGTTCTGGAAAATTTCACCCATGTTAACGTTTTCTTCTATGTTCCTCTATATTCTACATTTCTCCTTCCTTTGACAACTAAGCTTTTTCTACAGAGGTTTACTTGGTATTCATTCCTCTGCTTCCTGTTCATTCTCTCCTCACTGCCACGTGCTCCCTCACCTCCCTCCCTACTCTCCCGAGGTCTGTGGTTCAGTCCCTACTTTGTTCTTTTCCATTGTTAGCGAAGGCGTTCCCCACACCCAGTCAGCGCCACTGTTGAATCTAGTACTTCCTTTGTGTCTCTAATATATCACGTTTCCTCCTTTCTGTTTGCCTTCTGTTAGTCCCTGCCCATTTGTCAGTTGAGCTACCAAAATGCCTTTCAGGCTCATCTCCCTTTCATGTCAAACAGTTTTTATCTTCCAGGCAGTGTCTGAATAATCTTGCCATAATAAAATTGATTCTTATCACTTGTGTTTAAAAAAGTCAGTCCAGTAAATTCCAAGTTCCTAGTATCATGCATTCAAGTGACACCACTGGCCCCTCTTCCCTAGTCTAATCACCACATATATGTCTTGGCACACTAATTTCCAGCCATATTGAACCACATGTACTTCCTCCAAAATGCTAGGTGGCGGTTGCCTTTGCCTTGCCAACTTGTTCTTCCCAGTCTCCCTTCCGTTCCCTCACTCCATCAAGTCCTTTCTCTTCCTAGCTCAACATGCATTAATTCACTGTCAGATCCTCTAGCCCCTCACCACTCAAGGTCCCTGGAGCAGCAGCAGATGCATTGCCTGGGACCTGGAGAGAAACGCACAATCACAAGGCCCACCCCGGACCTACCAACTTGGAGTCTGCATCTTAACCCGATCTCTAAATGATTCCCGTACACATTAAAATTTGAGAATGACTGCTTTTGCATCCAATGTGAATGAATGGATGAGGGAAGAATGTATCAATCACTGAAATTATATCCATGAAGTAGAAATGGATGATGATAAAAAATGTGTCACATGCACATAAATTTGATAATACTTTAGTGGCTATTATTTATGTGGAGACCAAAAAAGTGAATCAAATATCAAAAAGGGAAAGTAAGTGGACTAGAAGGTAGAGTTTGGGAGGCATTTTGTGATTTTTAAAATGGAGAAATTTGGAGAAATGTAGAAAGTACAGTTTAGAAATTTGTCCAACTTTCAAAAATATTTGTAAGCATTTTAGGTAAATGTATATAAAAATGATACATACTGTTAAATGCCATAAATTGCATTTTAGAAGTATCTTAATTGCATTCCAAATATAGATTTATAAGTAGAAATAATCTAAACCCAAGGAACTGAATATATAAAATATTCCCATTTTGAGCCATCTGTCTTAATAAGAAAACATGATATTGTGTACAGCATTATGCTGCTAAGATTTCCCCGAAAGCACGCAGTACCACTGACAAATTTCTCCCTTCTTGAGGCTGCTTCCAGTGCATGGTTCTGAGTCCTCTAGCATAAGAATGGAAAGGGCGCTGGCATTCCTGATAAGTATAGTAATAGGTAGCCACCCACCGGTGGCTAGTGTGGGGTGTTATGTTGGAGGCTTTGCACACGTTGTATTCATTATTTGCTTTTGAATTTAGAAGCACACTTGCTTTGAGTTATTTTCACTGAAGAGGATTTATATTAGATGAGGGGAGGCTGAGTACTTACTAAAGTGTTATCTGTACGAATCCTGGGGGATATAGCCCAACAAAATGGACTTGGGAAACAAGTTTCTAATATATCTCTGGATATAGAAGAAAGCCGAGTTGATAAAAAGATTATTTTGAATGATACAGTGTTTTGTTTATCTCTGGAAGGGAAGAGATGTGCCCAAGTGATTGATTACTCTCACCAACAATGAGTTAAACCTGCCTCAGGTGCCTCTTTGATGTGATGCACTGAGAATGACAGAACCTCACTTATCTGGGATTCCTGCCCGAAACACAAAACCCAGATTTACTCATGAGAAAGCATCAGATAAATCCAAGTCAAGAGATGTTCTACAGAACTGGTCTATACTCTTCAAAATGTGTCAGTGCTGTGAAAGTCCAAGACTAAGGGAATGTTCCAAAGTGAGGGAGACTAAAGAGACATAGGAGTAATGTAATGTATGATCCTAGGTGGGATCTTGGATCAAAGAAAAATGCAAAGGACATTATTGGGTCAATTAATAAAGCTGGATTATGAACTGTAGATTAGATATCCATTTTAAATGGGTATGCCACAAGAATTTTTAAAACACTCAATACCCGACTAGTCAGGGACACTGACCTCTTTTCCCTTACGTTGTCAAATAAAAAAAGACGACAGCCAACACAACAATAGCCATTGGTATGAACAAATCAAAATTATACCCATCTTTTTGTCAGAGTGGCAAACAATATAAAATCTTTTTTGATGAGCTGCAGAATTTTAGTAATTTATGTGTAACATGAGATGAAAAAAGCTGAAAGTCACTGGATTAGATAATAATATTGTATCAATGTTAAATTTCTTAAATCTTATCATTGTACTGTGGCTATGTGAGAGCATATCCTTGTTCTTGGGAAATACAACCTGAAGTATTTAGGGGTAAAGGAGCATCATGTCTGCAACTTACCATCGAGTGGTTTGGAAGAAAACAAATACATGTGTGTGCATATGTGTATATTTGCACGCATAGAAAGAAAGCATTAAGGCAAATTACCAACTGATTATTGCCAACTTCACCAGATTATATCCGGATGAAGAATGTATCAGGAGTTGACTTTCTCCTGTTCTTGCAATGCTTCTGCAAGTTTGAAATCATTTCAAAATGAAAAGTCTCTTAACAGACTTTTTAATGGACAATTTTTTTAACTTAAAAAACATAAATAAGTTTGTTCAGTTGATTTAGTGACTGATAGAAGAGGCCTTTGGGATCATATAATTTATGTTCACTCCAGTCCTACACAAATATAGTTCAGAGATGGAAAGTAACTAATCCAAGTCTCTTCTGCACACACTATCGTAAATCCTCTCATTTGGACCCAGCCCCAAACTCAGACCACATAAGAACATCAGCGGCTGAACTGCTCCCTTTTTCAATACAATGTGTCCCTGAGGTCAGGACCTACCAAGGAGGACTTCTGCAGCCCCCTCACAGAACGCTTCCAATAGATATGATTAATTGCTCATGAAACAGACTTCTGGCAACAGAGGGTAAGCAATATTCTAGGGAGTTGGCAAGAGTCAGTGGAGTCAGGAGACTCGCTTCGTGTACAGAGCATGCGTCTCTGAATGTAGCCCAGCTGTTCTGTGTGCTTTGCTATCATGGAATCTGTGGTCGTACTGGAAACACTGCGTGACTGAGTGTGCACCGTGCTGTGGGATTATGCGAAAGAACCTTAGGAAGTAGTTGTTAATCTGAACATATACTCTTACACATTCTTTACTTGATTCCCATGATAACTCTACAAAATATTCATGACACATACTAATATTCCCATTTTACTTATTTAAAAAAACATATAGGGGGATTATACAACTTGCTCAAGATTCCATAGATAGTAACGGGAAAAATTTGAACTGGTGTGTTCTCACTCTGCTAGGCCGTCTGTATGGGTTTTAAGAAGGTTTAAAGACGTGCCTCTGTTTCACAGACAGGGCTTCCTTGGGTACCGGAAATCAAGGGGCTGGCCTCCCTCCAGGTCCAACCGCACAGTCGATGGGCAGTGGTAAAGACTGAACCCCACAACCTCTTGTTTTCTTCAGCTATAAAGCGGGAATAATACCCACCTACCCACACCATATAGACATTGCTGTGGAAATCCAATATAAATTTCAGAATCATCTGATAGGTTAAAAGGCGCTGTAAAACATTATTAGCAGTATTATTGTTGTATAGCATTCTCTAATGTATACACTGAGAGAGCTTGATGTTTTCTATGATTCAGAAAAGCAGATGATCATACCTCATTTTTTGCTGGCTTTGGCAGCTTAGGTAGAATGGAAGCTCTTGGTGGGGATGCCTTACTCTGTCTAACGAGGGAGGCCCCTTTGGAATTTCTTTGATTGGTGTTCTCATAATCACCCATATTCCAGGCAATTCGACCACGGCTGAATCTTCCTAGCATATTCATAATATAAGGTTTTGGTTGCCTGAAACAGGAACAAATTGGATGGTTCTCAGATCGGAAGGACCTACAAACAAGGCCACCAGTTTTCAAGTAGTTGCGATTGGTCTGTTTACCTTGTGATTCGAGGTGATTTCTAGCCACAAGGCTTGGGAAAGCTAATGTCCTAAGGCAGTTGGTTCTGAGAAGTTTCCAGGCTCTGCCCACTCACTCCACTGGACATCCAGCTGCTGGAGACGGGGAGCTGCCTTAACCTAGGAACCTAACTGATGCATTTGCCCCTGGGTCACGACTGCCCCTCGTGTCCGACAGGCCGAGCATGCAAGATGCTGAGGAGTGGAAGAAGGTGAAATGCTCAGGCTGAGACTCGGTGAGACTCACAAGTTCTGCAGGACACCGGTTGCTCACGCTGAGATCTCAGGGGAATTCAGGGAAGCACCAGCTCTGTGACTCCCAACTCTGGCTTTGGATAGCATACTAGAAGAATGATCTAGGCTTTATTCTCTTTCCCCAGGGAAATGCTTTTCTAGATTCCCATACCCTTAAATTAGAATATTATTTGAGGACTACCTTCCCGTTATAAAGGGCCAGCGCAGAGGGGAAAAGACAAAGGATCAGAGGACAAGGATCTGCCATCCCATTTAGAAGGCTGTCACCACTCCAGAGAGCCTCCTGGGGCTTCTTACCCGACCATCCCTCTACCTGGGTGCTCAGAGCCCCTTGGCCACTGCAGAGTTCCCTTCCTTTAATCTGAGTTCTATGGGATCCCAAGTCCTCTGGGTCAAGATTTGTGGCATGTCTGCATCGCTCTCACTCAAGGACATGTGCACACAACTATACCCAGCATCGTATGCGGCAGAGGAAACAGCAATTTGGGACAAAGTTCATGTATCATAGAGCTTATATACCAGTGGGGGAGACGGACAGTAAAAATAAGTCAGTCAAATATTTGGGAAGTACCGTGAAGAATAATAAATCCAGATTAGGAACAGAAAATGCAGGGCATGCTATTTTTGTGAGGGGAAGCAGGAGAGGGGGAGGTAATGCTTAAGGCAAGAGCCAAATGAAGAGAGAGGTCATGGGTCCTCCAGGCACGCAGGGTCAGACACTCCCTTCCACTCCCTGGAATCACAGAACCCAGCCTGGGGAGGGGACCCACCCTGCCTCTGCGACACTCCCTCCCCGACACTTGGACACTCCGTAGCCTGCAGAATCAAGCTCCTTAGCAAAGCACACAAGGGTGTTTGTTGTTGCTATTTGCTTTTTGTCTGTTTTCTCTTTTTTTAAAATGGTCTGCCACAGGGGCCTTTCTGGTCTGCTCTGCAGACCCTCGGTCCCCCCCACCTCTCTCTCTCTCTCTCTCTCTCTCTCACACACACACACACACACACACACACACACACACACACAGAGCTTCACAGTGCACCTGCTGCCCGCCTCTGTGAGCTCTGAAGGAGCTGGGCTCTCAGACCTTCAGACTTCTGCTTCCACCATTCTTTCTGCTGGTAGCTCCCTCCTTCCCTTCCTCACAAACTGTAGCCAAGGCTTCAAATGGCACCGTTGCTGTGAAGACTCCCCTTATTCCTGTCAGGCAGCACTTTCTCTCCTTCCACAGCATGTTACATGTGAATTCTTTTGCAGAAACTATTAGAATATATTAAATTTCCAGGGCAGCAGGCTCTCTCCTCCAAACTCGGTGCTCCTTAAAGAGCCCAGAATGTGTCTCATTCATCATAGGCTCCAGCACCCGTTACCCTGCCTGACAGGTAGTTCACACTCAACTAACTATTCTGTGGTGGGTGGAGTAATGGGGGAGGGAGGTTGAACACCGGGGCGGAATTTCTTTTTATAAATTTTTAAAATTTAGTTCAGTTACAGTTTACATTCAATATTATTTTGCATTAGTTTCAGGTGGTTAGCCAATCACATACTTTGCAAAGTGTTCTTTCCAACATTCCTAGTACCCACCTGGCCTTGCTTTCAAGGGGATTTACTTTCCCTCCTAACCCCTCCACTCACCTACCCTGCAGCCTCCTCCTCGCCTCCCACCAATGAATGGCAGGTGTGTGGAATGGATCCCTACACTCTGCTTTGTCTGAGTTTTTCTTTTTACAAATACAGATTAATAGCTGGGAATGGCCTCAAGAAAGTTTAAAGGGTAAAGATAGCTAATGGTTACAATATGGGACAGGCATTGTTTATAGTTCACAGTAGCTTGATTAATGGTTCATAGGGAAACCATTTCGTGCAAATGTGCCACATTTTCTTGAAAGTAATGTGTTGTAGAAGCACTGATACCATGTAGTTTAGAAAAATCCTTGCACGTAGTTTGTCTTCATTGAAGCCCTAAGGTATTTTATAATCTTTTATTTTAAATTGAGACTATCCTGGGTCCCTGAATCTTGAATTGCCAGGAGCAATGGCAAGTTAAAAATCAGTCGTAATTCAGATTTTAAGGGTTTTATAGAAATACTGGTCACACACAGTAGGGAGAATTATGCCTACTGTATTGAACTTAGAAATGAGCCACAAAAGTGAAAAGAGGTAAACCAAGAAACAGAAGCTTGGGCTCCAGATGGAGCGGGAATGCGAGGCCATCAGGAATGGTTCACTGTTAGTGACAGATGCACAACACCACACACACACACACACATCATCATCGTCATCATCATCAAAACAAATAATGCAACCAAACATTCTTAGCATAACATTCTTACTATTAACTTTTAGGGGTCAGTTTTTTTTTCCTTTTTGAAATAATTCCAAGCTTCTAGAAAAGTGGAAGCACAGTACGAATGCTGCCTTTCCTGAACTATTGGAAGGTGTGCATTGCCATGATACCCGTCTCCCCCAAATACTTGCATGTGCCATTCATACAAACAAGGACATTGTACAAAACCTCAATATAACCATCAAAATCAGAGGAACTCAGTTCACTTGTTTGAGTTGCTACCACCCAGTCCTCAGACACCATTCACATTTCGCCAATTGTCCCTACAATGTCCATTCCGCAGAAGGATCCAGTTCAGAACATTACGTTTGTTTTCTCCTCTCCTCCATCTCCTTCAATCTGTGCCTCAGTCTTCCTGGGATTTTCACACAGCCATGATGCTTTTGAAGAGCACAGACTGGTTATTTTATAATGTCCCTCAACTTGGATTCATTTTGTTTCTTCTTGATTAGATTCAGGTTAGACGTCTTCAAGCAGGAATGACACAGGATGGCCATGGTGTGACTTGTCCTCGTTCTGGTGCGGTTCACGCAGGTCATTTGATTAAGGCAGTGTCTGCCAGGCCTCTCCCTTGGGAAATTACTCTTTCCTTTTGTTATTCGTATTTGCCAGGAAATACTTTGAAACTATGTCAAAAATCTCATCCTACATCAAATGTTCAATTCATTCTTTTATTTCTTTATATCAGTGCGGACTCATGGTTTCCTGTCTTACTCAGTGGGCTGTAATCCATTTATAATGTTCATTTTCATGTTCAAGCTGTCCTAGATTTGGCTCGTGGGAGCCCTTTAAGTCTGTGTCCTTTTGGCATGGCCTTGTCATTCTTTGAGCATTTCCTTACTTTCTAGCACAAAAAAGGTCCCAGGTTCATCTTTCCTCCCCTAGCCCCACGATAATCCATTTCTCTAAGGAACCCTAGTTCCTATTATTGGAAGGTGGTATTTAGAACTCAAGATCTGAGTGCTGGGCATCTCGGACAGCATTACACAGGGTTCACCAGAGGGTTCATTCTCATTTTCTTATTTACAGCTGTTTTTCACAGCGGGGGACATGGCTCTCATTCTCTGTCTGTATTTATTTATTTAACCAGTCTTTTTGTCCGTAACTGATGTCCCATTGCTACCAGCCCCCTCCCTTACTTCTCATATTGCTTCATCTACATTTCTTTCAGAAGAGTCTTTCATTTTTGCTTCTTTACCATTAGTATTCCCAAGAATTCCCTGTGATTCTCCTCTCTTGGTACACTACCACCCATCTCCAAACTAGGCAGGAAAGAGCATTTATATCCAAGGATCAAACCAACATCAACATACTGATGTTTAAAATTTTTACTTTCAGCTCTACAATCTAAACATAAATTCCTGACTTCTTACTGAATGTAGGGACAGGATGTCTCATAGCTATTAATAACTTCTAGCATTTATTGAGATACATGAAGTTCCAGATACTATGCTAGTTGTTTCATGTCTATTACCTCTAGTCTTCATAATAACCCCCCATGATAGATATCATTTCCTAGCTTTTACACCTGAGATTAAATTGAATAAGTCATTTATTCAAGATCAAACAGCTACAAAGCAGTAAATCTAGGGTTTGAACTCAGAGTTGTCTGATTCTAAACTTATGCAATTACTTCATCTGTAAGATGGAGGTAATACTGTTATAATACCTACTCTTTATGAGGACTGAACGAACTAATACTTATAAAGCACTTAAGATAGTATCTGGCCCATAGGAAAAATTCAATAACTGTTGACTATGTCGTCGTTATAGGATGCTGCCTCTCAACTCATCTCCCATCGCTCCGCTTCCTCCCCCATCTGCCCACAGATGCCCTCTCCTTCCTCTGTTTCCTGTTTTGGACAATGACATAAGCGTATACCCAGCCTCTCCAGAGACATATCAGAATTGCTTTTGACCTTTACATCTGCTCCTTCCCTCCACATGCGGCTGTTTGCCGAGCCTCACTGAGGCTTTTTCCAAACCCTACCACCGGCAACTAATTCAGGCTCCCATCATTGCAGGTATTCCAATGTCACTTGATTTGTCTTCCTTCAGTCTCTTCCCTGCCCCATCCATGCCGCAGACCACTTTCTACACCTATGACACAGTAGATATTCTTTCTAACACACAAGCTTAGTATATGACTTCCTTCCTTAAAATTTTAAACCAGTCTGTTTCCTACAGAACTAAGCACAGGGTCTTTAGTGTGGAATTTAAAACACCGCACGATCTGGCAACCGCACGAGTTGCGCTGCAACTCCCATCATGCCCTCAAACAATGTCCTGTATGTCAGCCGCAACGTCAGACAATGAGCCATTTCCTCAACACATCACCAAGGTTCACTTCTCCAGGCCTTTGCTTGTGCGATGTGAGTCCTGTGGCTGAAATTACTTTCCTGGTTCCACCTCCAAGCTGTTCTTTTTGATTTCCTGCTCAGCTTTAAAAATGCAGCTCCTGTTACCTCTCCCACAACGCATTCCTGAATGCTACCCGAACTTCAACACGGGGCCAGAGCCGTGGCTGCCAGGTGTCCCCCATGGTGCACTGCTCATACCTACCGCACTCGGTGTTGTCACGCCGACCCTCACCCTCAGTAAATCTGCAATGGAAAGGATTCGTTTCTTACTTTTTTTCCCCGGTGGCTAGCAGAGTTCCTGAACACAGGAAATATTTTTGGTCAATTTTGCTTTCGTCTATGACCATACAAAAAGTGGTTTGTGGCGATCTCCAGTGAGACTGTGCGTACACCTGATAGAGGATTTGGAGTGAGGTGGAACTGATTTTAAACATACACACTTCTTCTACTGTTTGAACTTTTAAAATTGTGAGCATGTGTTACTTTTACCATAAAACATGTCCTCATTTTCCTTAAAAACTATTGGATATTTGGGCAATGGCTGAAATTTTCCTCACAGCCTAGACAGCAGAGAAATGGGGTGAGAAGATAAAACAGACATGCGCACTAAGTTAGGAAGCGACTGGCTGGGCCTTGCTTATATAACTCTCTAAAACCGATGGGACAAACTCGACTTTAATTTTGATACTTCTGCCAGAGAAAATACTGTGGACACCCGGAGAGCGGACCGGTTAGGGTGGGTGCTTTGCTTGGTCTTCTGGAAATCCTGAGGTGGCCACTTTGATTTATGACCAAACTATTCAATGAACTCTCAGAGTGTTGGCGAAAGAACTGGCTAGATTCATGTTTACCCAAATCCATCACAGTAGCTGGTTATTCTGGAGGCTGACCACCCAGCATCCGTCTTACCCAAAAGCAAACCTTTTTCTACTGTTTTGACATCTTCTGAGTTCCCTCTGGTTGACAAAAATAGTTGTAATAAGTGGTAAAATTACTGCCTTTGGGATTCCAAAGTTTAAGAAACAAACTGCCAACTATGTAAGTTCCAGTGAGTCAGTCTGGTTATTTACTTGAGTCTCAAATAGAGAGATATGGGGAAACTTCCCCTTCGGGCTTCAGTATTGCCCCTGCAGCATCGTGCAGTGATGTAACTCTGCATATTTCTAGCCTGTGAAGAGGACTCTTACGGTATCTGTCTTGTGACTTAAAAGCATGACTACCTGTTTTCTTAGTAAGCTAGTTCCTTTAAATGTTTGCTTTCATTGATTGCTGCTCCTTCCATTTCCAGAAGTACTCAAAAGCCATTGATAGCGCAAGGAAATTTTTGAGAAACACATTTAGAAACCATTTGGCAGGATATGTGCTTTCGGAGAGAACAGCCCTCCTCTCCCTGTTATTTTCTCTTTGGAACATTTGCAGGAAAACAAGCTCCCTGTTTTTTGAAGGCCTTTCTGTATTTATGGTGTAGTCTACACCTAATGTCAGAATCGGCCAAGGAATTGAAGCCCTAGTTAGGGCTTTAAAGATGTTTTTAATCTAATTTTTGTTTTTTGAATTGGTCTTCTACACCGATGGAGTGGGTATTTCTATGATACGGGCAGTTACTGATGTGGTATAATTTCAGAGACACCAGCTGCCTGAGAAAAGACTCCCTTCTACCCTCCCTTGCTGCTGCCTTTTATTCTATGACCAGAGACCAGACTTCCAGTGCCCAGAGCCGGGGAGAGGCACTGTAGAGTGGTATGACCTGGCCCTTTTCTACAGGACATGTTTGGAAGGGGTGGTACTGCTAAGGAGGACCCGAAGAAGTTGGGATGCTGCAGCTTAGTTTAAGCCATGTCATCATTTAGTTCTATCCAACCCGATCTCACATGCACTGATCCTCCTTCCCTCCCTGCCCTTATTAAAATCACATGCGATGAAGTCGTGCCACGTTTTCAAGAGATTTTCATCTTAATCCTCTGGGATAGCACTTATTTGATTCTGAATTAACAGCTGTCATGGAGATGACTAAAAACATGAAATTGTCTTGCTATTTCCTATTTGGACAAACAAAATGAGTACACAACTAAATTTAGCAATTACCAGTAGAGAAGAATTTTAAAGCTAATGGAGTTTATCCTAGGTTACTTGTTGTCCAGGAGGTTTTTTGGTGAGTAGAAGGAGAGGCTTATAAAAGAAGCTCATTTTTAGTAACCCATAGCCAGAGAAGTTTATAGGGGTTCATCTAGAAAGCAGGGGTCATGCTTGCTTGCTTAATTTTTAGTCTTTAGGGTGCTGGGAAAATTAAGGTTCTACCTTTGAGTTGTAACTGACCCTGTTTAAGATAAACTTTTAAAATAATAGTTGACTAAATGGTTAGAACAATTTGAGGACACTTATAGCCTCGAAGATCCAGAAGCTGTCTATATTATTGATCCTGTCTTTAGACGAGAGTCTTAGCCAGAGTGTACTGAGCACACACCTGGTCTGTACCTGTTCGATGTCCCCTAGGAAACCATATGGAAAACCAATAGTCTGTGAAAGATAGATCCGTGGCAAACAGACCAAGATATTAGCATATGAATAAACAATTGTTCATTTACTGCTGTGCCTATAAGTCAGTGAAATGGTTACTAAGAGGTTATTTGATTGCAATAAACTCCTAAGGTTAAGCATTCATGATAAAATGTAGAAGATAAAAGTTTACACCTGCTTGAATTTTTTATTCTTGTTTAGCAGTGCTCCTTCCCAAAAGAGCACAGAGGCCTATGATTAGTTTTAGATAATTAACAATTCAAAATCAAATTTATTAAGTGGGTCTGTGTCATCTGTAGACACAAACTATTTTTGCAGAAGCAGATAGAATTATTTTAATTTATAAACACAATGGTGTGAGTCACATTAAGAAACATTACTGTCTCAAAGATAAAAATGAAATTGCTTCCCAAAGAAATGTTCAGGAAAACACAAGAGAGGTCTTCCCAAACTGCCAGTGTAGCTACTGCAGACATAAGAACTTTGCTTGAATCCTACTTTCAAAAGACAGAAAAATATAACTAAGTGTAAGACTACTCATTTTCTTCTAAGTAGAAAACACCTGGCCCTGGCTGTAGCTGATGAATCCAGGGCAATTGGAGTGGAAGCTTGAGATGGAGAGACTTGCATGTGGTGGCCCCTGCAGTAGAGTTCCCTCAACGAAGCATCTGCCAGACGGGTAGATGAGGCCTGACCCACCAATACCCATCTCCCCTTTGTGGGTCACCTATGTATGGCACTTGGGGCCCAAGATGCACCTGAGCTTGGCTGCTTTCATGAATATTTACTCTCAGCATCCCTTCTTTCTTCTGCACCGCTCAAGCCACACCAAACTACATTCCACCTAAAACCGATGCTGAAAAACCCTACGAGGCTCCCATAAAATGGGCATTCTCTGCGGTCTCGCCTGCTGCACAGCTCTCCGGACGTGGATCCCCAGGCCCTAGGACACAGCTAGGTCAGCCAGGCTGGCCCCGGAATTCCCCTAGAGGGATATATCAATTCCCTGTCCCCTTAGTCGCTGGAAAGCCTCAACCATCACCCTTTTGTAGTCACAATTGGGGCCTAAAACAAACTGTTTAGTCCACCATTCCTTGTGACGGTAAAAGAAAAATATAATCCAGGAAGGGATAGGCACCCAGAGAAACTACTTGTACTTGAATCCTTGTCTGAAGGCCTGCTTTTAGGAGAACACAGTCAAGTCATAACCAACACTGAGTCCATCAGGTTCATTCCCGTTGGAGTTTCTTCAGAGTGTCGATCACCATTCAATGTTACCTCTTTCACTCATTTGTTCCCTTGTCTTTTCTCCTTGCCTCTTCTCCCACTGGAACACCAACTCCATGGGGGCGGGAGCCTTTTCTGTTTAGTTCACTAATGTGCCCCAGAATCTAGCCCCTAGAACAGTGCCTGGCACAGAGGAGATGCTTAGTATATATTTGTTGAGTGAATAAATAAAAGCCAGAGGCTTTCCTCAAGCAAGAATGCTGATTAGCCAGGGGAAATATGATCAGCAGGCAGCAAACACCGGTGGATAATTTTCACCAGTTGGAAAGAGAAGCTCAGGTTGGAAACACCTTTTGAGATGAACTTTTCCCACAGCCTCAGTTCACAGACTTTCTCAGAGGTCTCCTGATTTGCAGCATCATTCCAGCAAGCTGTCACCACAGGTGAAATCAGAGTTAGGTTCTTGTACCCAGTATGCATTCAAAGACCTTATATACCTAAAAGCACAGCTAAGGTATATAATGCACCGTTGAGAGATTTCCCACCATTTGTAGAGACTTTAAATAGAACATCTTGTTCATAAAATAACTATCAAGAGAATGAAATGGAAATGCTCTTCTGTGATCAAATTCTGTCATTTAAAAATCTATAACAAGCTCCTGGGCATTTCATTCTGGCTGTCCTGTCCTGAACTTGGCAGGGGCCATGGGGACATGGCAGAGTTCATTCGCACACAAATGCCACCTGACTCCATCACCAGAATGTCTGACTACGAGGTTGCTGGAGCCGAACCTGGGTTTCATCTTGTAGGAGACCATCCTTCGTGGTGTGGGCCCAACCCCCAGTGGCAAACATTCACTGCAAAGTAACTTCCTAAAACCCATGCTAAGCCTTCCAAGGATGAGTGTAACCAATTCAAGTTTTTGCCTTTTCATTTGCAAATATCCCTCTACTATGATGTGATTAGAGTCATTGGCTCCTTTGTTTTCTGTAAAAGGTAACCATCTAAAGCAACCTGTGCATAGTAAATGAGAACCATCATGTAATATGCAGAGAAACCCAATAGAGGCCTGTCATGGCAGAGGCCAAGGCTTTTGCTCCCCTTGAGAGAAAAGCCATGCTGTCCCTTTTCCTCCACTGGACTTGGTAGTCTGTGTGAATGTCTCATTTCATCCATAATGACTTGGACACTGTGGGCCGGTGTCTGCATCACATCTCATCACACTGATGGGACCCTCTAACTGAACTCCTCTGCTCTTCTGAGAAGGAGAGGACAAAGAACAGTAAAACAAATTCACATCCATGATGTTCAGTAAAAAAACAAAACCAGGGAATAACATGGGGTCAATGTACACTCATCTAATAGCTTAGGAGAGCCCCACGGAAGATCCCATGCTGGAATGGTAATCTGGAACCTCTACAATGGCCTTAATCACAAAGAAATGGGGCTCTTATAGTTACTAAACTTGATTTCTCTGTAATGCAAGAAAATGTACTTTTCTAATATAGGGAAGTGTGCCTTAGTATGAAAGGGAAATGAAGGGAAGTGTTAACTATTTATTCACCAGTTAACTGGAGAATTCAATGCACTCTACTAGCCTGAACACACTGATTAAACAGGTTTAATTAAATCATTTTCTAATTTTTTTGCCCTTTTTATGTTTTACAAACCTGAGGAGGCAATATTTGGTAATTAATACATTTTATTTGCTTCATCTGTGCTATTATATAATATTGTATAAGAATGTAATATTGCTAATTCTATTACAGACTCAAACTATGAAGTTTGATCATCACTACCCTCTATGAGCCATTTTGTCTGTCTTATAACATGCCCCCAAATATGCTATATTTGCTATATCTGTATGCTATAGCTAATACATAAAAATAAAATTAATCCAGAAAGGAAGGATGGATGGAAGGAAGGAAGGAAGGAAGGAAGGAAGGAAAAGAAAAAGAAAGACCCATTCCTGGGTTTTCTTCTAGAAGGACAGCATCAAAGGTTTAAGTGGTTCCATGAAATTACACACACCATATGCTTCAGACCTCTGATTGTCAGTATTTTGGTTCAGCTTATTGCTTTTATTTCATAGGAAACACAAGCACTGTATTTGAAAGGCTTGTTAAATAGTCTAGCACTACATTGAAGTGAAGAGTGAACTGAAACAAGCAAGACCTCACATTACCTGAAGTGAACACTTCTTTGCTACTTGGCCAAATTGTCTTCCTGAGCTCCAGAGTGTGAAAACTGCTGTCCTCGCCACAGTGATGTCGTCACCAGCACTTACCGGTTGCCCGTATGGGCGCCAGCTGGCTTCCTGAGACGGGGTTACACAATCTTAGTCAAACATGTCATCTTCCTGTGCAGAATAACATAATCCAAAGGGTTCTTGTTGCCAATAGTTTGTCCATGATGTAGAAATAACAGTGGTGTTTATTAAGATTTCCGTTCAGCATTTTTTAAATGATTGGTATAAAGTGATTCTCACTCATGCTCGTACCCTCGGGGCAGCTGTTGAAAAGCTTACCAGAATTGTGGCATGTTAGGTTGTCTAGGGTCACCTCTGAGGAATGTTGAATGTAATTCCTGATGTTGTCAGAGATTGAGAGAGTTTATGTAAGATGTCCAGGAAGTTCTGACAGTCTCCACAGCTCAGGGCTTCTGGAACTCTGTGCGGGTGCTTCCTGGGCACCCCTTGTTTACTTGTGTGTGTATCACAAGACAGCAAACGGAGGAGAGGCGAGACGCACTGGTTTCTGTGGCCCGGCAGTGAGGCAGGCGGAGGTCAGCTGGGAGACTATCCCAGTATTGACTCAGTTTAGCTTTGGGACAAGCTTCCCTATCCAAATGGTATATCTTGACCCTCACTAACTAAAGGTAAAGTAGATACAGTTGATTTTAAGTTACTTTGGAAATCTAAATATACACAAAATAGTTTAAAGATTCCTGTGTACTCATTATCCAACTTCAAACACTATCAATTTATAGCCATTCTTATTAAACTTCTTTCCTACTTACTAATCCTCTTCTTTCTGGTGTAACTAAAAAATATGAAACCTTCTTTTTAACGTAATCACAATGCTATTTTTCCTCTTAAAATATAATCATTTTACCAAATACTCAGACTTCAGAATTCTAGTTTTCTCATAAATGTTATGGTTTTTGTCACTTTGTTTGTTAGAAACAGAATCCAAAGCCCTGGCTGGCATAGCTCAGTGGATTGAGTACGGCTGTGAACCAAAGCATCGCAGATTCGATTCCCAGTCAGGACACATGCCTGGGTTGCAGGCCATGGCCCCCAGCAACCGCACATTGATGTTTCTCTCTCTCTCTCTTTCTCCCTCCCTTCCCTCTCTAAAAAAAAATAAATAAAATAAAAAATCTTAAAAAAAAGAAACAGAATCCATGTAAGTTTCACATCCTGCAGTTGTTAAGTCTTTTAAGTTTATTTTAATTTGTAAGTTCTCTTTCATCTCTCTTCTCCTTCTCTTCCCCTACTCCTCCTCCTCTTCCTCCTCATCTTTCTTCTCATTATTTACTGAAGAAACAAAATTTTGTTTCGTTAAAATTTTGTTTCCATTTGTTCCATAAAATTTCCCACAATACATTTTTCTGACATCTCCACATTGTTGTCTTCTTATTTACTCTACATTGTTAGTTGGATTTACAGGCCTGATCTAAATTAGGTTTTGGGGGCAAGACTACTGTCTAGTTGGTTAGGGCAGCCATAACACAGTACCACCGACTGGGCGGTTTAAACAACACAGCAGTACTTTCTCACGATTCGGGAGGCCAGCAGTCCAGGACCAAGTTGTCGTCAAGGTTGGCTTCTTCTGAGGCCTCTCTCCACAGAAGATGGCCATCTGCTCATGTGTCTGCATGGTCCTTCCTCTGCATGAGTCTGTGTGCTAATCTCCTCACCAGGACACCACTCATTTGGGATTAGGTGCCACCCTAATGACCTCATTTTAATTACCTCTTTGAAGAATCTGTTTGTAAATATAGTTTCCTTCTGAGGTACTGAGGGTTAGGATGTCAACATATGAATTTTGGGAGGGCAAAAAATTTAGCTCATACCAACTACTTTCCAGGTGGTAGTGTGTTCTTTCACCAACATGCACACACAGGGTAGGGAAAAAGGAGATTTACAGTTGTAAGTAAGCAAAAACAGAGAGTTTATTCTTATATCAATTGTATTATTTTTCATGTGAACACCTATAAACCTACTTTTGTCCCACCCTATAATAACTAATCTTTTTTTTTTTTCTGGTTTTGGCAGCCATTGATGATTGGTGCCCAGATTCATTAATTTATTAGTGTTTGCAAGGTAGTTATGTCCTAATTCCTTTATTCCTTCTTTATGTGTTAGCTAGATTACTTTGATTCTTTTAAAGTCACCTCATCTTGTATTTGGTTGCAGTGGTATAGTTGGTAGTGGAAAGGCAGATTAATATTTGATTCCTTCCTTTTATTTACTTATTTTCAAAATAAGTTGGTTAATGGGAATTCTTCAGTGTGACCAGTTTGTCATGGTTTTTTAGGTGACATTACAAATTTGTGAGTGTTTATGTTTCTGTATATGTAGGTAGATGTATATAAATCCAGTGAGGCTATCACCCTTTTCTCCAAGTTGTCTTTTTTTGGCAAGTAGGGGGTCTCTTCAGGTTTGGCTTCTGAGTCCCTTAGCCAGGATTGTAGTCATCTTGAATAGCTTCCTCACCTGGAATGGCAGGATGTACTAGCCTCCTTTCCATTTCCTTCCCCAAAGACACAATCAATAATTTCTCCAAGCCCAATTCCTGTTGGTAGACAAGCTTTTTGAAGAGTAGAAGTAAGTACTAGTGGAGCTCAGAGCTACTGCGTTGGTTCCCATGTCTAAGCCTTTAGAGTGAATAACACCATGAAAAAAATACATAAACACACAATCGTATGTATGTACACATACATCTTCCAATCACATTCAGGATTTGTTTTTCACCTCCTTTACATTAACAGCTATGTCTCCTTTCTCCCACTTTAGGAATCTGGTACTCAACCAAACCAGGGATGCCTGAACAATCACATCATGGCTCATTTGCTTCATCCCTCCGCAGAGTCAGTGTAACACTACCAACACTTCCACCAAGCTTTCAGCAGACCTTTTGTTCTTAGAACTATCCCACTAGAGATTTATACTCAAATTTCTGTGCATTAAAGTTTCGTGGAATAATTTCTCTCTGTGGGTTAAGTCATCAACTATTAATAGATATCCATTTAGGATGTTTAAAAAATTTATATTTATATTAATTTATCTTATAAATAAGAAGTCAGGTATAAGTTACATCTTATAGTTAAGATGTGTCAAACCAAGTGCGGAACCATAAGGCTTTTCTATTTTTTCTTGTTGTCGTCACCATGTGCATCTAACCCAGAGGAAGGGCTGGGTGGTGTCATGGTGGATTTGGAGGAGGTGGAGCCTGAATCCTGTCTTACTGAAGAGCTGCAAAGAGTGACTTTGATTCTGGGAGAAAGTGTCTTGAAGGCCTTAGCTCTGCTCAGTGAAGAACACACTTGTTCTGCCACCCACCATGTACCTTTCCCTTGAATTTTAATGAATTCGCCTTTAAGCTGCCAGACAGAAAATAAGCCACAGGTTTGGTATAAAGCCTGCCATCTTTATATGTTGCTACAGAGGTTAGAAATGAGAACCTTCTGTCAAATACGTGGTCATTGTGCGCCAAGGTAATTCCTCTGAACATGTGACGTCCCATCTCTAAAACGATAGCACCTTGGAATCTAAGCACAGCATTTTTAGAGCTAACTCCTATCTGTCTTCAAGCTCAGATGGCCTTATGCAGCTTGCCTGAATCCTCCTCAAAGTTTACGTTCCCAAATACACATTTCCATTGCACCCGCTAAAATACTCCCGGTGTAACAGGCATTGCACTTAGCAGTTACACTTTATTAAGTATCTAAACCCAGCACCAAGCATAGTGCCAGGCTCACTTACGTAATCAACACGTATCAGTTGAGCAAATATTTTGATGACTGCATCCTAATACACTCTAGTATAATTATCTGTTTATGTGTCTCTTCCTCCCACTCTATGATAAGCTCTTTAAGGGCAGGAACTCTCTTATTTCCATGGTATTATACTCGTCCCTAATATGGACAGAATAAAGAACAAAAGTGATACTATTGAAAACTGAATTAGAATTAATAAAGGATAAACACAAAATGCCCTTGAGGATCATGTTATGAGTATGAAGCCACATTAAAATATAAAGTGATGACATACTTATAAACTCTCAACTGTGGTTTAACACCGCAGCCTGACCTCTGTGCCCTCAGACCGTCTCTGTGTTGGATCCATGCTGGGGATCTCACATCCGTGGACTTCATTCTCAAGACAGCCCCATGTGGTAGCTGTTATCATTCTCCCTTTCATCCTTGACACTGAGGTGCAGAAAGCACCTACATTTCCCAAAAGAAAGGAATTAACCCAACTACATCCAACTCCAAAGTCTTGTTTATAGGACCTTCCAGTTATGAAAATCTGAAATTATCAGCAGTCTTAAAAGAAAAAGTAAAAAAAAATGAAAAGCAAAAAATGATAGTAAGTAACATGCAATCAATGGAATGGATGATTATTATTCTGTTGTTTCACCTGGTAATGTAGATATTAGCTAAATGATCTTCTCAACTTTTTGTTTGGTAATATAAGAATGTTTGAAATTACCATGATCAGGACATGTTTGTGGCTTTATAAAATTTAATAGATACTAAAGAATAAAACACAATCCAAATACTTATAATAATATAGCTATTTTTTTGTATTCTTTTCAGTACTGAACTCTATTTGCCTGAGCCTAAAATTTTGGCCCATCCGGTTATTTTTAGTTTGCACTCAATGCTTGGATTTCATTGCCATAAACCGTTTTGTTGGGTCCAGCATCTGCTCTGTCGGTGGTAACCTTGGTCTGAAATAGGCTCCAAAGGCGACAGTTCTGATGTGTGAAGTGCTGAGAAATTATAGGTGATAGGTCAGTGGATTGGCAGTGCCTCTTTCTCACACACTTTGATGTCAGTTTATTGTACAGAGGATAATTTGCTGTGAAGGGCTACATTCTTCATGAAATGAACTGAATTCTTCCCCATCTGGTCAAGGGATAGCCTAGCGGGGTTTTTTGGGGGGTTTTTTGTTTGTTTGTTTGTTTGTTTTTTGTGAGAATACCAGCACTGTCTCTTTCTTTAGCTAGTTTTTATCTCAAAAGCAGTAGCTTTTCTAAAACTGTTGCATGTTATCCTTTGGTTGCAAGTGCTCCATCCTGAGATAAGCAACGTTCATTCATTCAACAACAAACATTTCTGTGCCTCCTACAGTGAAATCAGCTGTTATGTTAGACTTTTTCTGTCATGTCTCCCCTGACAGGATATAAGGAAGGAGGGATCGAGTCTGTCTTGTCCCCTCCTGAAACTCCAGGCCTAGCACAGTGCATGACACATAGTTGGAAGACGGGCATTTGTCAAACGGGTACCTGGGCACCAACTGTGTGTGTGGCACTCCAGACTGACACGGGAGCTCCGTGCTGACCTGACGACCTGCAGCTTCCTGAGAGCCCTCTTCCCTCTCCACCCAGCTGAGAAAAGACAGGTGGGAGGAGGCTTGGGGGAAGGAAATATGAAGATCGTTTCTAAGGAACAGACACAAAGGGCCAAAGTGGGAATGGGTGCTGCTGATGTCAAAAATTACAGACTTCGGCTACTTACTGCTTACGGATGTCCACCCCCTGTGCCCAGAACTGTGGCCTTCACCATAGAAAGCTGCCAGGATTTATGGATGTTTTGAGGAAAACAACTCCAAGAAAAAAAGCATGCATGTATGTACCGATATGTTTTAAATCGTGGCTGTCATTAAACCTGTGCTAGTTTAACAAGAGGCTTTGGCAGCAGTATTTCATTATGGAATAAAACAGGCAATTTTCTACACGCCACCTAACTAGGGCCGAACACAAGCACACCTTACACCTTTCTGCCGAAACAGAAAGCCCTGTTCATTCATGAATAATTCTTTGGTGCTAAAAGTCCTGGTTTTAAACAGAAAGTTTTTTCAACTTAGGAGCCCTTAACTATTAAAATTATGGTTGACTATTGCTATTTCTCCCAGTTTATAATTATATTTATCAAAATAAAATGACTGTACATTGTATATAATGTAGTACTAATTTTTTCAGTTTTAATGAAATAATTTAGGTCCATGTACATAATATATGCAAACAATAATAAAATACTTATAAAATTAAAAAAAATTTCCTTTCTCCCTACCCCCTAGCCCAACATTCTAAATCTTCACCAAATGCAGCCATTGTTTTTTTAGCTTACTCGGTGCTTCTGGAACTTAACCCAGCTTTGTGCGCAGTCACTGTCCCCACGGGAGTCCTCGCTTGTCCCATTCCTGTCTGCATCGATACTCTCTGGTTCCCTGCGTGGTCGCATTCCTGGTTCTTTCCTTTAGCTCATCCTGGAAATTCCCTTTGCCTGGTACCTCTGTTGTGACTCCTGTTTCTTGCATCCGTATTTCTTTCTCTTTCTTTGATTTATCCCCACCCTTTGGTGCTGCTAGATATTTTCTAGCTGCTGCCTAGGAAAAAATGCTTTGAGGTGGTTGATTTTGTTTGTTTGTTTGTTTGTTTGCTTATTTGTTTGTTTTTAGAAAATATATGTCTCAAAATGTCTTTTTCCCCCCACCTTCCTGCCTGAGGATTTGGCTGGGTATAGAATTATAG
The DNA here is from genome assembly GCF_004126475.2 of Phyllostomus discolor. Lineage (NCBI taxonomy): Eukaryota > Metazoa > Chordata > Mammalia > Chiroptera > Phyllostomidae > Phyllostomus > Phyllostomus discolor. The sequence continues at coordinate 25,465,737 of NC_040910.2, read as the reverse complement.
GTTGAAAGTCACCTTCTGTGAGATGTGGGAGTCGTTGCCCCCACTGCCTTCTGGAGTCCAGTATCGCTGACCATATAATAACGTGTGATGCCTCCCTGATTCCTGATCCTTTGTAGATATCCCAGTTTTTCTCTGGAAGGCTTTAGAAATGTCTCTTCATCCAAGTATAACAAAGTCTCACTATGACCTACCTTGATGCTATTTCTTAGAATTTAGTTTGATGGAAACTTTCAATCTGGAAATTCATGTTATTCCCTTCTGAGAAATTATTTTGTACTATTTATTTCCTTCTGTTTTCTCTGATCTCTTACTAGTTAGATATTAGACTAATTTACTTGATTCTTTTATTTTCATATTTTTTTCCATCTCTTACACTTTTTGTTCGACTCTTAGGAGATTAACTCAGCTATATAGTATGAAATGTCTAACCTCTATTGAGTCTCTATACTGATTAGCTTTAGCTAATAATATAATGTGAATTTTAATCAATGCATTTAGCTACATTATTTTAATGTACTTCATTTATTTAACTAATAAATAGTTAAATATAGGCATGGTATTTGTCTCTTTATTTTGGCAGCCTCCCTGTGTTTGTTTCTATGTGTTAAGTAGAGCTGCTATGACTCTGTGTCTTGGTAGTGTGGCCTAATGTACTAGGTGTCCTGTAGGGTCCTGTGGCACAGCCTCCCTTATCACCCGAGCTGGGTACTCAAGTTGTGCCCACTGTGTGGGCTGTGTACACCCTCCTTAAAACAAAGGGATGTTTCAATTCAAAGGAAAGAAAAGTCAACCCACACCCAGTTAATGCAATCATTCTCCATCAATGTACATTGTATTGCAATCTTCTGTTTCATATACATCTGTCCTGGAAGCCTCTGAGCTCCTTGAGAGTAACGACTCTGCTTATTAGTTTTTAACGTTCTGAGCACCTGGCATGTAGCACATCTTTGTTTTATGTTTGCTGAAGTATACCTTTATTGGTCTTTAGGACGTAATAAATTGCAAAACACACCATTGATTTAATGACAGGTTTATCCGGGCACCACATTTGTATACTACATTTATAAACAACTTGTTATAGAACACATCCTCATTTCAAGAAAATTAAAATTCAAAATGTATGTCTCAGAGTGGAGGAAATTCTCTAATTGTCCTTTACTAGACTTCCAATCTCAAAAACACTGTGTACTTTGGCTGCATTATTCAGAAGATGAAAATTCTTTAGTCTAAATTCTTTAGTTGGTTATATTGACTCAAATCATCCTACTCTTCCTACAGTGCTTTTTCTGAGACCACTGCCAATTTCCACAGATTTATCTGTTACTGTGTTCTTGGGTTTCCATTTCTTTGTATTAAACCCTCCTCTATAAAATTATTCAATGGCTTTTCATAGCATTCTTTTGCCCTCAGGGCCCTACTGTTGGACTCCTTGCCTCCTTCAGTGGCTCTCATTCACCTTGTCCTCGGTGTGGGCAGCACTCCTGCAAGGCCCGGACCCCGTCCTTTCTCAGTCTTCACTAGTGGTATTCAACCCTGGCAGCACATCACAGCAGCCCTTTAAAAACATCCAAGCCCGGATACCAGCACATATTAATGGAATCAGTCATCTTGGACTGAAATGTTAGTTCTGTGACCCTTGATCATGTAACTTGACCCCTGAAATTCAATTAAGATGATGTTAACGTCCGCTTCATCACAGTACCGAATACATTCTAACTCCCCATCATTAGAGCAATTTTTTTCCATGTATTTAAAGCCCATGTTTCTTTGAAAGCTCACTCAAATCCCTCTTTCTTCCCAGAACCCTCCATAATCACTATTTATTTTGGCTCGTTTGCAAAGCACACTAGAAACTGAAGATGGGCCTGTTAAAAGTGAAACAGTCTCCTAGCTGACCTTCCTGCAACTGTTCTTGTCACCTTTCAATCCATTCTCCACATAGCACTCAACCATTCCAGTGTTCTTACAAAAAAAAATTGAACCATGTTGCTTCTTATTTTGAATCTTCTAATAAATTCCCTTTGTTCCTGGATTAAAATCCAAATTCTCTAGTCTGGACAGGATGTAGGGTTCTAGAAAATCTAACCCCTGTCTCGCTATCCTCCTGTGGCTTTCTGTAGTCCAGCTGCACTGGTCCCAATGTGATACACCCTTCCCTGCTGCAGGGCCTTGCGCATGCTCTTTCCTCTGCCAGGAACATGCTTACACTCACTTTTTCAAAGCCAGCTCGGTGAGCTCTTCTCTGATCATCAGTCCAGGTAGATGCCCCTAGTAAAGCCTCTTTATACTCCATAAATGCCCTTTGTGATGAAATGTTTTATCATAAACTGGACTGAATAGGTACGAGTATAAACTTTCTCTTGAGCAGCCTCTCATAGTGTTTGACTTGTTGCCATAGCATGGATTTTATTTGTAAGTGAAAATTATTTAAAAGCATGAAACATGGCATAACGTTCTTTAAAAGTCATTTAGTTGTTGAATGTCTCTCTTCCTCTAGAATACAAGTTCCAAGACTGGAGTACACTGGGCCTGTTTTGTTCACCACTGCGGCCACAGGATCTAGTATTGCTTTGAACATAGGAAGTGCTGAATTTACTGAGTGATGGCTGCTGACTGAGAACAGAAGATGAAAATTAACTGGGAGGCTAAGCACAAACTTTGCCCAGGAAAGAGATGGCCCTCAATTGCCCTTAGAGAATGCCAAGGGGCTGGGGCACTCCTGGGCCCGCCCTAGTCAGAATCCTATTCAGGAGCATCTTCCCAGTCTTTTAAGCAGTTGGATGATGTGCTTCAAGTCTCATGAGGGCGGCCACATTTAGGTTACTGACATCTGAACTAGTCACAAGTAGGACCCGAGCCAGAGGCTACTGATGAATCCAGGGGGCCATCAATACACTAAGATTTTGTCGACTTTTTAAATTATAATTTTCTAGTTATAATTGCCTCCATTATTAATTTGTCACTCAATATACGCAACTTGGTTTTGTTATTTTTCCTCATGTATATCTATATGTAGATATCCAATTTTCCAATTGAATCAATAATCCCCTGAGTACAAGGACTTTTTCACAAATACTTTGAATCTTATGACCTGGTACAATTCATATCATATTCCCTAGAAATGAACATTGCCAGCGTTCTTTCACCCATCAGAAATGTTCCAAACCTCAGTATTTCTCAGATACTTTCTAATAAGTTTTTTAATGTTTAAATAAGTACAGTAAAGTTTCACATTTGTCAATGCTTGTTGAAGTGTTTCCTTGATTTTTTCAGTGGCCTTTAATATTTTGGGTGGGGATTGGAAATATTTGATAGGAGGTTTGTAGGTAGATGCCTGCAATTTTTTTTAAAGATTTTATTTATTTATTTTTAGAGAGGGAAAGGAGGGAGGGAGAGAGAGAAAGAGAGAGAGAGAGAAACATCAATGTGCGGTTGCTGGGGGTCATGGCCTGCAACCCAGGCATGTACCCTAACTGGGAATCGAACCGGCGACACTTTGGTTCATAGCCCGCACTCAATCCACTGAGCTATGCCAGTCAGGGATGCCTGCAATTTTATCTGAACAAAGTGGGATAGTGTAATTAGAACATGTGTTTTGTATGCAATAAATTATAACTATTTATCTGTGGTTTAAGTATAAGATATTCTTTATATATAAGATGCAGGAATTGCCCAGTGACATCTTTTGTCGTCCTGAGATTGTGTTGCAGTGACCAGGACTTTCGACAGAGGGGTTGAGGGTTTGCCTCTTTTTGGTGCCATTTATGTTGTTGTAGTGTAGCAGAAAGAGACTAAAGTCCATGAATTTTGCACATACCCATGCTGTATCCCTCAGTATGAAAAGTGAGGTGAAAGAGGCTCTAGAAACCCTTGCCTCCACAAAGCAAAGGCCAACAAAGATATTACCAAGTCTGTAGTCTTGTCGGATCAGTGCTAATTGATCCCTCCCCTCTTAGGAATCTGAATTATATGTTACATCCAGATGACAAACGTGGATTTGCTCTTTTCCTGTAATTTAACATACCTTGAGCCAGACATGTTTAATTTAGGTTAGATGCTGCCTTAAGATAGCATGAATTCAAGCCATTGTGTGACTTCAGTAGGATTACATTTATTAACTGAGATTACCCATTATGATGGTTTCTAGGCCAACAGCATGAAATGAGCTATTTTTTTAAACCAAAAACAATTATATTGTTGCTTTCCGTAGAAAGAAGTACTTACATAGTTGAAGCTACCCTACTCATTCCATTGCTAGTCTTAATTGCTGCAGGCTGGTTTTCTTTACCTCCCCTATATTGTATGCTTGCTTTGCCCATTTTTTCCACTTAACTAAAATCTATAGATAGTGAAAATTTTGTGTTTATTAGGAGTAAAAAAAGAAATAAAGCAGTAATATACTTAATTTTTTAAAAAATCATCCCTTTTACAAATTTAGGAAGGAAACTAATTAATTAAAATGTATTCATATGTGCTTACCATGGGTTTTGGTATCTGTGGCTTATTTCATCAATAGCAGCTCGCCTTAGCTCTTTATGCTGTGAAAGGAAGAAAATTAATGTACCCTGATTCCAAGTTAAATAGGCACCAACGTGTCTAAGGGTCTACATTCCTAATTGAAAGGGAAATCAGGGTGGTCAATTAAACAGAAAATGCTGAATTCAGTTAAAAGAAGGTGGGTTTTTTATTCTATTTTTTATTTATTTATCTATTTGTATAAAAGTACTGCACCATTCACATTCTTTGCATAAGTACACACTCAAAGCAAATAACTAAAATCATGACAATACTGCCCTCGCTTTTGGGAAGAAAAGACATCATGAGTTGTCTCATGTATAGTTGGGCATAATTTTTCCTAAACAAAGTTAAACTTGCATTATAAAGATTCACCTTATCAAAGGTATCTTTTATATTTTCAGTTACAGTTTACATTCGATATTATTTTGTATTAGTGTCAGGTGTAGCGCACAGTGGTTAGACAGTCACATACTTTACAAAGTGTTTCCCCCCAATAGTTCCAGTACCTGCCTGGCACATACAGTTATCACAATATTATTGAGTATGTTCCCTATGCTGTACTGTACATCCCCGTGAATATTTGGAAATGACCAATGTGTACTTCTTAATCCCTCGGCCTTTTTCACCCAGTCCCCCACCCCCATCCCCTCTGGCAACGCTGAGTCTAGAATTGATAAAAAAACATTACATTGATATGGGATGCTATATTCGTACAAACTAGTAAAATCATTATTATAATCTCAATAACATAGGATTTTTAAAAATCTCCCCTTTTTTCTTTTTTTCCCCTCAAGCTTTGGTTTAGAATGACTTTTCTGGTCAAGTGCTTCAAAGTTACTTGTTTTAGAAAAGCAGATCTACTTACTTAACTCACCTACTCAGGGATAAAGTCCTGAAGACTTGACCCCTTCTCCCTAATGTCCACACACAGAGTAAAGAAAGTGACAAATGGGATTTTAATGCAAGGCTGCACCACTATCCCACAGAAAACTGAGAAGTTATTGTCTGTATGTAATGACAAGATTGTGGTATAATATTGTTTATTCAGTTGACTTCTGACACATTGATTTCCTGAAAATTGATCTTATCAATTGACTTATAAATAATTTTATTGTCAGCTTCCGGACAAATTGTTTGGGATTTCAATAATCTCCTCTGATCTCCATTCACATTTTTAAGAACCAAAAATTGCATCTTCTTAATCTGGAAAGACTTTTCTTAGAAACAAAATAATAGATCCTCTGCCTCCGTTTCTTCTATAGATATTAGTGTATAATGTCATAAAACTTTTGTTATCTAAAATAAGCTGGCCTTTCTCTATTGTAATATATTAACAAAATTGATGATTTTTTTGGACAGTCATGCTCACGGTGGTGTTAAATCTAGTGAAATTCAGAATAAAAAAATATCATTTTTTCTCTGGTCAGCTGTTTATGAGAGTAAATAAATAACTGATTCAAAAATGAATTCAACATCTTCATAGAAACAGCTAACAATGATTGGTATATTGGTAAAATCTTTTACAGTAATTTGAATGTTTTCAACTAGCAAAAATAATAACTCAAAATTGGATATTTCCTATTAAGCCATTTTTCAAAAGGTCTCAGCATTAATAAAAGGGAAATATCTGCTAACTACATTCAGATACTATGAAGTCGACACAATTTCTGAAGGACTTAAAAATTGTTAAATTTGACTTAGATGCAGACATTTGGGGCACACTCTAGCTAACAATTAAAATCATTGCTTTATACTTCACTTTTAATCCCAAACCCTTCTAGTGTAGTCCTGACAGACTTAGGAAATTTGGGGGGGATCGATCACTGAGAAATCCTTTTGTCTTGTTGCCATGCTTAACCCAAGATGCTTTTCTTGATGTATTCAATTTTGATTTTCCTTACTAGAAAGTACCACTTTCCGTCTCTATAACTGTGAGGTCTTTCTCTCCAGTAGAATAAATATAATGGCAATGCATTTTAAGAATGCATAGACACTAGGGTTTCTCTTCTCCATCCTCCTCCTTGGTAACATAGAGTTCTTAGTACCAAACATTTGAGTGGAAAATCCCCTGAGGCTACCTTTTCTTATGCTAATAGATTTTTTCCTTCACTTGCCTCAATTTGCAAAATATTACTGTTAACCCCTTGAGTGCCTTTCTTCCCACAGCCTGTGAGAAGCATTCTCATTGTTGTAGCTGGATCACCAAGTTGCATAATGTTGTCTATCCTGGACTAGAACTATTATAGGGAGCAAGGGGGCATAAAAGCCTTTGTGTAAATGGAGCATTTAAAGTATTCATTTTATATTCAGAGCATGAGTAGAAACAAAACAATTCTTTCTGGAAAATGTCAGTGTTTAAGGCATGGACTCTGTGATGCATTTTTCTTATTAAAAAGCAAAAAATGAACAATGCAGAGACTCATACTTCATTTTATGACACATTACAATGTGGGCACCAATATGAATTATATTCTGGTCTTTCTCTTTTCTTAACTGCAGTGTTTTTAAATAATTTGAAAATGTACATCAACTTTCAGCGAACAGACTAAACATTGAGTTTTGAGAGTTTGTTGCTGGTGGCCCCAGTATCTCTGTTTTTTGTGGAGTGTATAAATGAGCAACATATTCCATTGTCTCTAACATGCTTATCATAATATAATTCAAAAATCCATGAAAGCAGGAAAATAGAGAATATGCAGATATTAATGATCCTATATCCCACTTATTGAGACTTATTACACTAGATACTGTGCTACGTGCTTTACACACAATCCATTTAACAACCTTCTAAGGTATTATTATCATCCTTGTGGCAGACAGAATTCTATGATGACCACCTTCCCCGCTCAGCTCCTCCCACCCCACCCCCACCAATATTCTCACCCCTTGGGTATACACACTTTCTCCCAGGCATTGACCAAATACTAATCTAAGTACTGCTGCGAAGGAATTGTGTAGATGCAATTAAGATCCCAAATCAGTCAACTTTAAGAAAGGGGAGACTATCCTCAGTGGACCTAACGTAACCAGGTGAGCTCTTAAAAATATCTTGGCTCTTACTGGCAAAGGGGATTTAAAGCATGAGAGGGGTTTGACTTGAGGGAGATTTTCTGTTTCTGACTTTAAAGATAGAGAAGGTCGCCCAGCAAGGACTGTGGGCGGCTTCTAGGTGCTGAGAATGGCCCCTGGCTAACAGCCAGCAAAGAAATGCATCCTCAATCCTACAACCACAAGGAACCGAAATCTGCCACAACCACATGAACTTGGAAGAGACCCCTAGCCTCAGATGAGATCACAGCCGGAGCTGGGACTTTTATTTTAGCCTATGAGGCCTGAGCAGAGAACCCAGCCATGCCTTCCCAGGACTGCTGACCTATGGAAATAGGAGCAAATAAACGGGTGTTGCTTTAAGCTGCTAAATTTGCGATTATTTGCTGGGCCCAAAGGAAAACTAATACAATCCCCACTGTACAGGTAGGAAAACTGAGACATAAAAAACAGTAGGCAGACTAGCATGCAAAGAAAGAGAGGGGAAAATGAAGTTTTTCAATGGGCTACTTTCACTTATAAATCAGATTCTGTTTTTCATTAAGGCCACAAACATAGATTTACCCTGAAAAGCATTATGAATGCTAAGTTGCCTCATTTGTTCTGAGAGAAGGCAAATATCTCTTATTTTCTCCCTGTACTACTCCAGTGACAGTAATGTTTTCCTTATTCACATGTTATGAATTATTATTCTTCACAATAGTATTCCTGTAATTCAAGATACACTAGGATTTCCTTTTCAAGCAAAACTAGAACTCATTCTGTTGGGAATCATTAGGATTTGCGATGAGCAACCAATCATTCTGTTATGAGCCCTTTATTCAGAGTTGGTCGATGATCCCTACCAGAGCTGGAAATCTGAGCAGCTTCAACTATTCAAGCTACAGAAAAGCTTCCCAAGTCTGTATTTGTGCTCAGTGCGCAGTTTCTGAAATATAAGCAAGTGCCTGTTTTGCAACTGTTCTCACCCTTGGAGTTTTCTAATATATTGGCATTGATGTTAATTCAAAGGTTAAAAAGTGTGTTTCTCCCAAGTTAATTGTGCAGTTAATTTCAAAATACAGAATTACACTAGGGGTGGTAGTTCAGACATTGTGAACAGTAATAGTAGAACTAAGTGTCAGTAAAAAAAGTAAGTGGTAAATAGTTTTCAAACAACTATTGAATAACCGAGGAGTAGAATAGCTCTGAATCCAATGCTCACTTAAAAATTCATTTCTCCCCTTCTGTAACCTGGTCTCTCAACAAAGACACTGTGTGAGAAAAGAAACAATCTCAGTCTCCATCTCCCCTGTTTACTGATAATTGTCTCCGCCGTTTTAAGCACCAGGAAGTGTGGAGTCGATGTTGTCCGTACAAGGTCAAACGAAACAGATCTCAGACCTCAAGTTGCTTGAAGCCATTGGGAATGTGGCTGGGATTGTGCAGTCTCATTGCTAGCAATAGCTGCACTAAAAACTTTCACAACTCAAAACGACTTTCCTGCGACCTCTTCCCCAACTGAAGGAATTCACAGGAATTCTACAGCACTTCTTTTCAGTGCCATTTTCTTTGTGCCTAGCGACATAGCCGGGATGGTATAGCAAGGGCCCCTTTATATTTAATAAACTGTTAAGAATTTGCTCTGTTAAGGTTGCTTGATTTCTTAGGTTCAGTCCTGGGAAAAGAATGGGGATCTCCAGATTGCTAGTCTCATTTGCAATGCATTCTAGGCATTTTTGTCAACACAGCTGAGGTGTTCTGGGAGTGTTGTATGTGAATAGTAGGGAAAAACTATAAACCTAAATTTTTAATGATTTTAGAATTTCTCCTAAAGATCTTTAAAAGCCAGAATAAGTGCCAGATTTAGAAAACAGATGTTCTGGTATTTTAGCCACCTGTGCTTAGGATATTCAATCACTCCCAAGTTTCAAAATTCTTTGACAGTACATTTAAAGGAACCTAACTATGGAGTCAAACCACAGGCTTATTAGAACCCATTCTAATTTACAATCTAAAGATTGTATATCCTTTCTTATCTTTGAATCTCCCTATCATCACCAAATAATTGTTGAAAGTCTATGGCATATGCTTAATTACTATCTGTAAGAAATAATTTTTTTAAAAAAGGTGTTTCCATTTAGACACAGACTCAAGATGTTACGTTGAGCCCTGGCTGGTGTAGCTCAGTGGATTGAGCATGGGGCTGTGGACCAAAGGGTCGCTGGTTGATTCCCAGTCAAGGCACATGCCTGGGTTGTGCGCAAGGTCCCCAGTAGGGGGTGCACAAAAGGCAACCACACATTGATGTCTCTCTCCCTCTCCCTCTCTCTCCCTTCTCCTCTCTCTAAAAATAAATAAATAAAATCTTTTTAAAAAAAGATGTTACTTCGAGCCCTGCAAATGTTAGTAACCACCATGGTGTATTTTTAGCATTCCTTCACCAGGAAATAAAAATCACCTACTAGGTTCTAAAGTACATTGAGTTCCTTTTCCTTCTTTCTTTTTCATGTTTCTACATCCTAACAAAAGGTATGGAAACTCATATTTATTTTTTCTAATTCGCCAATAATTATCTATAAAGTAACCTCAACAAGAGAGAGAAAGCCCTTTGTTTCGTTGAGGAGCCGGGTTGCCCAGTGGAATGTGGGGGTGGCAGTGTCCCTCGCTACCCACAGAGGCGCTTCCCTGTGCAAACACATTATTCTTCATGGAGCTGCTTTGAACACAGTGCAGGGAGCACACAGCCGTGATGTATGCCTCCCGTGTTGCAGCACGGCCTGTTAGAGAAGGGAAGCATCACACATAAAATTTATTCACACACGTTCAGAAACAAGTAAAACTTCATAAGGAAATCACTTCCTTCTATTTATCTGAGGAATCTTACAGAGCCAAATTTTGTAAAAAGGGAACAATACAACATCTGTGGATGAGGAGGTTAATAGTGTTGATATGTTATTTTCAAGAAGAAGGAGGGTTATTTGTCCTCTTTAACCAGTGTTTCTCCTCCCTCACACATGGTCAGCATGTGGCACTCATTCCCTTACTGAAGGCTTCCTGTGGCATCAGAAAATGCACATACAGCACCTCAGAATGAAAGGTGCTAATGTAATTATTTTTGTATTAAACTCCAAACCGTTAAGATGCAATAACTCTAAGAAGCATAAAGTGAGAACTGAACACACACCCATCTGGGGAGGAACAGCAACAGCCCAAACATATCCAATTTTAGAAAAGCTACTTTTTATTTTGCTTGTAGAACTTGGTTGAAAAAGGCAGCTTTATTATCTTTAAAATTTGTCTGTATTGATTAGACTATCAATACAGACCAGGGGTGTGGAACTCAGTATTGGTGACTGTGATTCATCCAAATGAACCCAAAGGTAAATGGGGAATTTGGGGTAAAACACACCCAGAAATCCTGAAATATGTGATTGGCAGTCTACATACTAATCAGCTCCACACTGGCAATATTTCTTTTTTTCCAGGTGAATTTGAAAATTTTCCTGGACACCATCGTGTGAAGGTGGAGAGTTTGGAAGGATGCGTGGGGTCGGGCTGGGATGAGGAAAGATGGTGCGCTTTGGTAGGGCCTCACTGTCCTCGCTATTTTTTTCCACAGTGCCAAAGATTGTATTTGATCATCCATTTTGAAACACTATAAAGTGCCCATTAAATACAAATTCAAAAGTAATTATTACTAAGCTACATCTTACTATATCAAATATGAGCATGATAGCGATTAGTAAGTCATTTTAACATTATGAATGGCGCATACTGTATGCAAAGAATGCAGAATGGGAAGCTAGGAGAAAATCGAGGGAACCACGAAGAAAGAATGCATATTTCATAAGAGAAGGCAATGGGAACTGACCCCGGCCAGACCCGTCATTAAAGAAAAATGGTAACACACATTCTGACTTCCTTTTTCGCCTCAAACACATGCTACTCCCTCTGAGTCCTGAGTTCACAGCCTGGGTTAAATCCCTGGCTTCACCATTTACCAGCTGTGTGGTCGCAGGCAAGGAGCCTCACCTGCTAATACCTCAGTTTCCCCATCTGTAAACTGGAAATAATCAGAGTACCTTCCTCACATAGTAAATACTCAGTGAATGGCAGTTTTTTTTTTATGTTTACTTTCCCTAAATAAATCACAGTGAGAAAATGCTGAAACAACCGCCTGTGGGTCTGTTGATTCAATAGCCATCAAGAAACTCAACGTCTCATCAGCAGTCTGTTCAAATGTCCATAAAACTGTCCCAAACAAGCCCTCTGCATGTTATAATAATGGAACCTGTGCCCAATTACAAGTGAGAGAGGTTTCAAAGCCTCGAAGACTTTACTTTTATTATACTGTACTGTATTATGTATAAATATATTTATAGGTTCTCATGGTTCCCCTTATTACCATCTGTAGATTTTTCAAGTTGTTATACTATATGATGATATACTGGTTGTAGTACATGTTATGATGAATTGACTTAATATTTTCTTGGGCTCACATCTATGAAGAGTTAGAGTCATCAAGTCCATTATAACATTGTTTTTGTGGGAAAATTGAACGACTTAAATCATTTGGTCACAAGGTCAGAGTGCAGGAGCAGAAAACGGGCATGAAGAAGCCAGCTGATACTGTCCAGGTCTGGACTGAAGAGAGGCCAGCAAAGAGGAGACGTGCCCAGCTCAGCAGCAGTCAGAACTGTCCTCAGTTTCGCATGGGGTTGAAACCAAAGGAATTGTTTTAATGGTCTCCATGTATTCTTCCAGAAACAACACATAGATCTTGGCAGAGACCAAATCCATTTTAACAAAGAATGTACTGCTCTTAAATTTGAGATAATAACAAAAGCAGTGATGTTTGCTGGCTTATATCCACATATATCATTATGGCATTGTAACCCACATACGAGAAAGTAGGAAATAGCTAAACACAAAAAGAGCCAGAAGAGAAACCTGATATTGTGATTTGTACTGACCTTTGCAATGTGGGGATATTTTTCACGCGTCACTCAACCTGGAAGTTATTATCTTTCTACTCAAATCCAGATGATCTATGGGGCCCCTCCTAGTGCCCCAAAGAGGAGAGACCATCCCAGGTAGGAAGCAGCTGTTCCAGGCCTTCCACCATTTGTCTACTGGAGGAGCCTGAGCTGTCCTCACTGCCAGCCTCGTGCAAACCTGGAGCAGTCGATTAGGAAAAGCAGCTGTGCGGGCTAGAAAAATCCACTAGATAAAGGTCTGTGCTCAAAATCAAAGTTCCAGCAATGGCAGCGAGAAGCACTGAGATGTCCCTGAAGTTAGACTGAAACCAAGTGCCATCTTCACTGGGACTGTTAAGGGCACGGATGGCGGGAAGCTGTGATGGAGGCCTACTAATCGCAGGGAACCGGAGAGAGAACAGGACGTGGACCAAGACAGTTCATTAACTTACATCGCTGTAGGGAATTTACCAGCGCCTCTCTCATATGTTACTTGTAGTTAGGAGTTTGTTTTTATGCATGGAGTGCATGTATGTGGATGTATCAGCTCAAACGTCAATTTGTGCCAAGTCTGACGTGAAGTAGCTGCGTGAGGCACTGTGTTGACAAGGATCCCTACTCTGAGGCTTGGCTGAAACATGAATATTGCCGTCTGCCTTGGCTGTGGAGGAGGAACCACGTGTAGGGTACCAAGAAGAGGAGCAGCCCTCGTGACAAAGCTCAGGCCTTCACATCAGAAAATTATATTGGGTTCTTGGCATTCTCAGTGAATCTTTTGGTCTCATTATAAAGTTCTAAGTCCATGAAACCTTTTAACTGTTTTTTAAAAGATTTTTATTTATTTATTTTTCAGAGAGGTGAAGGGAGGGAGAGAGGGAGAGAAATATCAATTAGTTGCCTCTTGTTCGCCCCTAAATGGGGACCCAGCCCTCAACCCAGGCATGTACCCTGACAGGGAATCGAACCAGCTACCCTTCGGTTTTGCCGGCATTCAATCCACTGGGCCACACCAGCCAGGGCCAAGAAACCCTTTAAGATATTGTTTGAGATTTTTAACCGAGACAGGTAAGTCCTTGAAAATAATTACTATCAAAATGCCAGGGCCAAGGAAGTGCACAGATGAGAAGCAACATCCCTTACACCTTGTGTCAAACCAGACCAGCTTCTGCTAGTGCCATGAGCTGGGAGAGGAAAATTGTCATATGGCTCGCACTCAGTCCCACAGGTGTTAAGAGGACAGGGCTGGCAAGCAGAGAAGTGACTTCAAGGCTTAAAACCACCTGTGAAATACGAACGAAAGAAATGGGATAAATGGAAGGTGAAGTTGTGGCTGACATCCCTACTGGCTTCAAAAACCCTTATTTTGAGCAGACAAATGTGTTAAGTTAAAGACGAAGAAGGAAGAGAAGCTATACACACTCAAGATGGTCAGACAGATTGGGGACTGTCTACCTAACCAGGCATCAGCCACAGAGAAGCCACAAGGCAGCGGAAGTTCTGGATTCCCTTCAAACAGCTGCCTCGCTCTGGGGCCATCCTCTCCCTGCTGGTGGCCGGTTTTGGTATTGCATCAAATGTCTGATCTTCGTCTTTAGGGCCTAAGTGGAACAGGACACAGGGGAAGAACCTGAGCATTCATTCTGTTCCTCTGGCACTAAGCAACACTAACCACGACCACAGTACCGACAACTGACACAACCACAGTGGTAATAAGAGCTAAAATCTGGATGTCAACCATCATGCTTAGTGCTTGCCAAGTGTCCTCATATTTAATTCTCACAACATAATAATAATGGTAAACACATAGGGTGCTTGATATGTACCAGATACTGTTCCCAGCACTTTGCAAATATTAACATGTTTAATGTTTACAGTAAGTTAAATACCAAGATTTGTCATGAAAACCTGAAGCCCAGAGGCTAAGGAACTTGCCTAAGGCCACTAACAGCTAGTAGGTGGCAGAAGTAGAAAAGAAATTCAGAGATTTTAGGAAGCGGGCCCTCTAAACTCTGCCTTGTGGAAAAGACGTGAGGGGAGGCAGAGAGAGGTGAATTCCCCAGGCAAGGTCACAGAGCCAGACCTACCTCCGAGGCAGGATTTGAACCCAGGACTGTCCAATGTCAGAGACTGAGCACCCAATCACTTTCCTGTACTGTTGTATATAGGTTGGGCCAGAAAAGGGCTTTTCCTATCATTAACCTTTACTGTATGAGGCTGTATTGTATTGCCTTAAGACTCAAGGAAATTCAGTTATTACATAATTGATACATATTCCATTTTCAGATAATGCAAAGTCCTGTCTGAGAAAAAGCCTGAATTCTCAGATCTTACTTCTAAAATCACCTCTGCTGTCCTCTGTTTCCAGAGGTGACTGCACAGGCTCATCCTGCATCCGCATCACCAAGGTTTCTAAGGACCCACCCTCCGGATTACCTCATTCGGAGGCACTATCCACACAGTGGATTTTAGAGATCTGGGACTTGTTTGTCAGCTCTGTGGATGCTGTCCACCCAGCACTTGGCACAGCCTGCTTTTACACCTCCTACTCCCAGAACAGTGCTGGGAGGGGGCAGTGTGTGTGAATGTCGCAGCATAAATGTGACTCTGATCGCGCCCCCACGCCAGACGCCAATGCTTTCCAGTTCCCCAGGGACTCGTTTTCTTCACACCTCTCCCCTCACAGATTCAGGGTGCTACACGGGAAGGGCGGTAGCACGTACATTCTCCTCACATTTACTTTTCTGCAAAACTCAAATGCCATTACTTCTCCATGACAGACCAAGAACGTGATGTTTCCCATGGAAGCAAACTCAGGAAGAATCCAAAGCAGACAACAGTACGCTCTGAAGAACATAAATTGAAGAGCAATACCTGCATATGAAAGCCACTCTTAAGCCTTGTTTTGTTGATAGAATCATACTGCGGTATTCCCCAGCCAATTTCGCCAACATACTCGTGTTTATATTTTGCTGGTAAGCTTAGGCGCGAGGCAGGCCTCCATAAATAGCTGAGGTCTCCAGTTCTCTCCAGCGCCAAACGCTTCTCTCCTATATACGAGGTATGCTGTTGAACTTGAGGTAGATGATCCCTTTTATAATCTGGGCCTTCAAGAGACAGAAAAAATACTTTTAAAAAATCTCCACACTTTACTCGAAGATGCTTTTGTTATTTAATTAATTTACTTATGTTAATCTTTATCTGTGGATATGTTTATTGATTTTAGAGAGAGGGGGAGAGAGACAGACAGACAGAAAGAGAGAGAGAAAGAGAAACACCAGTGAGAGAAACATCAATTGGTTGCCTCCCATACACACCCTGACTGGGGGTGGAACCCATAGCCCAGGTAAGTGCCCTGACCTGGGATTGAACATGCAACCTTCTGATATATGGGACGACCCTCCAACCAACTGAGTCATGTAGCTAGAACAAAAATGCTTTTGCTTAGTTTAAATGGTAGAAATAATAATAGCTAATAATTAATGAATTTAGTATGTTCTAAGTGCTATTGTAGGCCATTTATATATGTTAATTCTATTAATCCTTGTGATAACCAAACAAGATAGGTAATATATTTCCCCCAGTTTGTAGGTGGGGAAATGAGGCCCAGAAAGATCTATTACTTGTCCAGAGTTACAGCTAACAAGCTCTTTATTCCCTGACAGGCTGTCTCACAAACTGAGCCTTTAATTGCCCCACTGAACTGCTTTGTTTATAATCAGCTTAATGCAGACATATTTTATGCATTAAAAATCCTCACTCATGTCACATGTGCAGGATGTAGGCCTTCAGACATGGGGGTGTTTTATGTACATAGATAAAATATGAAATAAGACATAGGAAACTTCCCAAATATACCAGAAGCAACTGGAAAATGAAGAAGACTGTCTGGTGATAAGGACAGCTTATAGCAGGCAATGACCAAAGCAAGGGTGTTTATTCGATCTTTTGAATGTAAGACATTGAGCAAGAAGTAATCAGTGCATTGTGAAGTGGGTGCAACAAGCACCACTAAGAGAAGGTCTGGGGAAAGATCACTGAAGTAAACTTGGTGTTGAACGTTAACAATGAGAAAATATACAAGGGAGCTAAGACTTTGGGGGAGAATGGTATTGACTAAAAATAGACAACGAGATGCTGTAGACCAAAGGAAGAACTTCACTCCCAAGATCAGAGCTGACCAAAGACCTCAGAGCCAGAAGCTCCTGCGGTCCTGCGGCCTGCCCCCTGGGCCCCGCCTGGCCCCGTGGGTCAGGGAGCTCTGTCTTTGCAGATTGCAGTCTGCTCAGGTGCTCTGATGGCGCAGTCGATGCAGCAACCAGTCTGTGCTTGGAAAAGTAACCTGCGCTTTCCAAGGAAGTTGGAAACATGAGAAATCAGTCTTCATACTCCTGATTTTGGCAGCTGTTTTCACAGCTTCCTAATCTTCATTACTCCCCCTGATGCAGTGAGTATTCACTGTGGCTAATTTCCCTTGATGAATACACTGTGGCTTCAATTTTATCTGCTTCAGGTTTTCACTCGTGTATAATTACTTTGGTAAAATACAGAATGGCCAGAGCATGAAAATCTGTTTTCTCTCTCTCGGTATGACAGGTGTTGAGGTCTCTCCTACAAAACTCTGGACTTTAGGAAATTTTTGCAACCTCCTCTAAACAAGATGTAATACAGAAAAACTGTGCTAGTCTTGTTGGAATTTGTGTATGTTTAGGCCAGTGCTTTTCCAAATGTTTCACCAAATGCTGTTCCCATGAGTGCACCTAAAAATACATGTGTGTGGGGGGTGGGGGGTGGCTGGGGGTGCTGCACAGTCAAATATATTTGGGAACACTGTTTGCTACATTTGTCTTTTAGATATTCCTAGAATATGAAAGTATATTAAATGTTTTGAGAAATCACATGGTAAATAAATCTGTTTACATTTATGTAATCTAGAGTTTTTCAAACATTTAAACATGGCACGTTTTTCTCTACTGGGTCCTGGGGTCATGTGTATGAATCTTACAGACACCAACAGGTTTGGGGAAATATTGATCCTATGTATAATGTTTCCGTTATTGTTAAAATGTTGTCACTACCACATTCTACTACAAATGTTAGAGCAGGTGTGCATCTGTCGTTAGTTCCTTAGTCAGTCCACTCTGTGGACTGCAAGAATCTTTTTAACACAGCCATGACCTGACAGCCGAGTTAAAAGCATTGAATGTTAGTATAGTGAAAACCACAAGTGCTCTGCAAACCAAAAGTGTGTGTCGGGGGTGGGGCCTTGGTGGTCTCCAATCCAAGTTCTCCATGGCTTTAGTCCAATCACTGGACTTTCCTATACCATCATTTCTGCTCCTGTGCTTTAGAAAGAGCTCGATGCAATGAGCATGGCACAGGAGATCGCTGGGAAGACCTGGCTGTGGCCAGGCAGCCAACTCAGGCACCTCCCTGTGCAGCAGAGGCAGTTGGAGGCCTGGGCCAAGGTGGGCCCCACATTCACAGTGGACCTATCGCCAGCCCAGTGCCACCAACCAAAAGACTCGCGTATCTCTACCCAACCAGCAACACGCCGAAATGTGGTTTGCCTAATGAGACGGTTCCACAGGTGTTTGGCTTTAAACAGCCCCTTTTCCCTCTCTCAAACCTGGAGAGATACTCCGTTTTCCCCCGGAGCTTGGACTCTACGCTGGGTCTGGTTCCCTGCTTAAACGTAACCATTCCAGTTCACGCTGGATCTACGTTCCTTATTTTTCCTTTAACAAGTATTTCTATTCAACTACTGTTGTTACAACCCTTACTGTGTTTCTATTCTTTCTGCTTTTGTTTTTCCCATCCTATGGCAACTATGCTCGGATCTTCCACCCTCTTCCCGAAAACTCTAGCTCTCATTTGGCCGACAATGAAGTCGGCAGCTCCTGGGTTAATAAAACCCTCGCCTGCCCATCTTCAGAGTTCTCTTCCATGTCCAAGAGCCAGCTCTGGTGGGATCATTTGCAGCTGTGACGCTCACATAGAACTGCCCAGCATTGCTCAATCAGCCCTCACTCCTCTCCCGCCAGGATAGCTGGAAGGAGATGTGCTGCCATTAAAACGGGTGCCAGGCTTCCCGGTTCCACCTTCTTTCATCTCCCCACCCTGGAAAAACTGCAGCTTCTAGGACGGTAGGAGGATCCTCCTTCCCCTCTCCCCTGTGTGCGTGCCCAACGTTACTTGCTCATTTGTGCCTGGAATTCTGAAGTTACAGTTAAGGATGTGGTTTTGAAGGTAAACTACTGTGGGTTCAAATGCTGGCTTTGTCTTGTGTTGGCTTTGTGATCAAGGGAAAAATTATCCAGCCTCTGAATTTTAGGTCCCTCCTCTGTCAGATGAGAACAGTGATGCCTGCCTTGCAGCTTTGTGGGAAGGCAAGGAGAGGATCAATTTTATTTAAAGAAGTGCTTAGCTGAGAAGCTGGCACACGATATGCGGCTAATAGTAGTAGTATCTTTTCCCCTTTCTTGTTGGCTTTTTGTTGTAATTTGATGCTTGGTCTTACCTATTATATTTTAAAATATATATTTTAGGAGATTCCACTAGTGAAGGATTTATTCATTATTGTAAGCTTTCATATCTCTTCCTGTGAGCTCCTCTAGATGAGAGGTTGGCAAACTTTTTCTGTAAAGGACCAAAGTGTAAACGTATTTGACTTTGCCGCCATACAGTCTCTGTCCCAACTACTCAGCTCTGCCGCTCCAGGGCCAAAGCAGTCAGTGACCGTAATGTAAACACATGAGCACGGCTGTGTTGCAATGAAACTTAATTTAATTTCATGTAATTTTCACTGAAATTGTAATTTTATGTAATTTCCTGTGTTTTACAAAGCATTATTCTTCTCTTGCTTCCCCCACTCTAACCATTTTCGTTCTTTATTTACAAGCCCCACCCCCACCCCGCACAGGTGGCAGGACCAGTTTGATCCAGGAGCCAAAGTTTGCCAACCTCTGTTCTAGATGGTGGGAAGATGGTGGGCACTGAGGTGGCAGATGCCACAGATGCTGGGAAGAGCACGGACAGGCGAAGCTGGGACGTTTTCCAGCAGACTTCATCTGTTGCCAGCACTCGAAAAGGACCAGCTATGGCATGTGTCCACAGACAAAGAGAACTCGTCTCCGAGGCAAATGTCTCTTTCTGTCCTCTTTTCTATGCTTGCATTGTTTTATTTCACTCACTCATTCATTCATATATTCCTTCACTGATTTAGTTACTCATTTATTTAACAAATATTCTGTGAACTCTCTCTGTCAGGCACTGTCCTGAGCGCTGGGGGTATAGCAGTGAACAAAGCGGAGGCCTTACCTTCACGGGGCCGAGGTTTTAGTTCAGAGACAGGCAACAAAGTGAAACAATCGTCATTACATTTCATCTGCACTGTCACACGGCCTCCTCACTAGTCTTGCCTCGAGTTTTTCTCCTTTCCAATCCATCCTCCACAGAGCTGTGGAGAATGATCTAAACCTCAGATAACATAAAACACTTCCTCTCCTAAAAATACTCGAAGTGGTTCCTCCAGTGCCTATACATTTTTTCATCCAAATTTCTTAGAATTGCTGACTGGTGTCTTCAGCGTCTGACCCTCGTCTACTTACTGATTCTTCACTTCCTTCACTTTTTCTTGTTATCAAAACTCAACTCCCGAAGCTTACTGTGAGTACTGCCTTTGGTGGAAAGCACCCCTACATCCCCCATGTCAAACTTAGACACTCAGCATGCTGCCTTCACAGTAGGTTTTTTTTCATTTCATCTTCTTTTTTTGTAGTATGTGTATTGAATTTTCTCTATTTGTAAGCTCCTAGAGGGTAAAGGCTATATCTTATTTATCTCTGTAAACTTAAAACAATTTTTTCATTGAAAAATATCTGATCTATGACATTGTGTAAATTTAAGGCATACAACATGTTGAACTGATACATTTTTATATTGTAATTTCATTGCCATTGTAGTTGTTATTAAAATTCTTATCATGTTGCATACAGGATGGGGCAAAAGTAGATTTACAGTTGCTTGTATAGAAAGTAATAGAATAATTAATAAATAATACAAGAATAATCTTTGTGTTTCACATACTCACAATTGTAAACCTACTTTTGCCCCACACTGTAATTATTATTTCTTTTTAGTAGCTGGAATAATCAATACCTAATCTTTTGAGTTTGATGATTATAATACAATACCGTTGTCTCTATTCACCATTCCGTGCATTAGCTCTCCAGGACTGCCTCACTGCTCTTTGCTGGTGTGTAGCCCTAAACAACATCTCTCCTACCCACCCATCCCAAGTCTCTGGTTACCGCCATTTGACTCTGTTTTTACAAGTCTGGCTTTTTTAGATCCTGCATGTGTGCTGTCATACATTATTTGTGTTTCTCGTTTTAACTTATCTCACTTAGCACAATGTCCTCAAGCTCCATCCGAATTGTTGCAAATGGTAGGATGCTCTTTCTCGTGGCTGAATAATATTGCATCACACACACACAATCTTTGTAAACTCTTCATTGCCAGCATGGTGCTTTGGACATAGTAGGTCCCCATGAAATATGTGCTGAATGCTGAAGTGAACTGTATTTGTATAAATGAATTAAAGAATTCTATCGTAAGACTAGAAGTATATGAAGTCATACTGAAGGAAAAACAATCACTTCTTTAAATATCTAAAGAGCAATCCAACTTCTAGATCTGCCTTAAATCTTCCTATTCTGGACTTTATGATACTTAAGAGTAAGGTCAGAGGAAGAACTGCTTCTCACAACATTTATTTTTAATAGATCGTGGCAGAGAGAAAGATGAGGCCTCATAACAATCTTACAGGATTCTATGAGATTAGTGCCTCATGTGGCTAGTGCTCCGCTTCAGGGTCCAAAGCAAAACATACCAAGGAAATAATTCAAAAGGAATCAAGTAGAACATGAAAATGAATGTTTCAGTCAGTATATTTGAAAATCTGTTGACACCATGGACATAAATTGGCCATTGTAGATGCTCTGTACAGAACAGCCGGATTTGATGGGAGAATCAAGGCAAGCCAAAGGTCCGAAGCTGCTGGTGGGAATGTGAACCTGAGAAATGGACTCTAATGGACACACGACGTTAGCGAATAATGATTGCTCTTACTCATGTGATAGGACTCCCCAGTTCTACCAGGGACCACAGAATGGACTCATGTACTGGAACGTTTTTAAATGCTGCATTTCAATTCAGTTGGTGCAATTATTCAAGGGGTCTAACCATTGTGCAAACGGAAAGATTCAGTTTGTCAAATCCCTGAAAGAGTCAAATAAACATCAGGCAGAGACATCTTTTCTACATATCTTTGTTTACTTTCAAACAATAAACCTCCTGTGGACAATCTGAAACATTAGGAGCAGCTTCAAAAAAAACTCAAAACTGCTTCCAATAAACTCGTGGGATGGTTGTATCAATAAGGTATTTTATATGATAATTATGCCTAGAATAATGAATTGGAATTCAGAGTTATAAAGAATTAGAGAATTCACTTGGTACTTAAACATAGTTCAACCAATAATTCTACTAATATTGATGGTACCCTGCTGTGTCCCTGGCACTGCGTCAGGGTGAACTAAGAGTAATATGACTTGGCCTCTCTTATTCTGGTTCCTCACATGCTATTGACTGAATGTTTGTGCCTGCCCCCAGATTCACATGCTAACCCTGAAGGCCCAATGTGATGGTGTTTGGAAGTGTGGACTTTGGGAAGTGATTAGGCCATGAGGGTGGAACTAACATGAGTGGGTTTAGTGCTCTTATTAAAGAGACCCAGAGAGCTCCCTCGCCACTTCTGCTCTGTGAGTTTACAGCAAAAAAATGGCCATCTCTGAACCAGGAGGCAGGGTCCCACCAGATACAGAATCTGCCCCTCGCCAGGTGCCTTGACTTGGGACTTTCCAGCCTCCAGATTTATGAGAAATAAATCTCCATTGTTTACAAGCCCCCAAGCTGTGGTATTTCATTACAGCAGCCTCAAGTGGACTAAGACACCATACTATCTAAAGAAGACCACGTCCACCTCCTCTAGGAAACATTGTCTGCTCTCAGGACAGACATTATTCTTCATTGGAATTTTAAAGTACAGTTCGATTTATGTTTCATGTGCACACATAGGTTTCCCGGCTGTTTCGTGGGTGTGTGTCTCATTGCTCTGCCTGTCAAGCCACCTCTTATTAGTGCCCTTTAGAGATTTTAACTGTCTTCTATTTGCTTTGTAACTTCCATAGCATTCTGGAGCAACACGGTTCTGTAAGTAAACGCTCGTTCATATTTGCTGAAAGAACAGCTACTTTATCATTGAAGTTGCTGATATAATCCCAAAACATAAAATTCTGTATTTTTTTTCCTAGTGAGTAGAGAAGAAAAAGCAGGATTGAAAGTTTTGTAAACATCTGGGACTTTTAAAAGCAGCACTGACAGACCCATCTTGACAAAACCTTGAATCTGCGACCATCCACATGCTTATCTCACCTGAAGGGGCAATCTAGGTACATAATAATAAATGGGTTTCAGGGTTTGGGGGTGGGGAGGAGTTGGAATTTTCATAGTATAAATGAAAAGTATAAATAAAAAAGCACATGAACTAGTCAATTTTATTCTAAAAATTCTTTACCATTCAGGGAGATATGCTCTAGACAGTCCCATGAAAGGGATTTTAATAAGATGTATGCATGCAGAACTCATAAAAACCCATTAGAGTACTGCAAGTAACAGGACATCCATCACAAAATGGATTAGATAATAAAGAAAATTATGTCATGTAATAAGGCCCTAGGCAGGATGTATTTGGGGTTAATTCCCTAGGTCAATGATGTCTTCAGAAGCGTGGGTTTTGCCCTGCCTGCACAGGGCATCCTCAGTGTGCCAGGCTGCCACCAGGCGAGCTCCCCTTGAGGTGTCAGGAGGCTGTCATAGTATCAGGAATCACAGGCAGACGCTGAGATGCCCGAGAGGGGGTGCGTGTGTCTCATCAGTGGAGAAGCGTTTCCTAGAAAACCCCAGGTGGATTCCTCTCTCCTTTTGTTGGCCGGGACTGAGTCATTCCTCTCTCCGTAACACTAAGTACTGGCACGAGGATTGGATTTCAATGACTGGCTTGGATGAATCAGGCTTTAATCCTGAGTCATATGAGGCCAGGGTAGACACCCAAACAAAATGCAAGCTTTCTAGAAAGGAAGAAGGGGACACTGGCCTCTGAGCCATCTGCCTCAGAACATAAAGGGCGACCTTTCTCCCAGAAAAATGAGAAATCTCAATCTCTCTCTCACACAATGCAACTTTTTATTGCTTTACAACCTACTTTTTAAGATGACATGAAATTATTTAAAATCCCTACTTCCCTCTCCTGGGTTCCTGATCACGTGCTGAATTGTAATTTGTTTGGTGTTCATGCTCTCCTACTTGAGGATGTGGCTTTATGCTGACACAATACAGAGCGATGGAGGCAAGCCTGGGGCTCCCCCAGAATGGGCCAGGGAGAGAGACCAGCTGTTGGTGTTTCTCTCTCTTCAAACCTTTTGATGAGAGCAGAGGTCGGCAAAGATTTCTGTGAGGGGCCAAAGAGGACGTGTGTTAGGCCTGTGGGCCATACTCTCTCCATCACAACTCCAGCCCAGCCATTGCAGTGCAAAGCAGCCATCGACAATATGTAAGCTGTTCGGTGCCTATGCTGCAATGAAACTTTATTTATAAACACTGGAATGAGAATTTTATTCCACGTTTCCACAGACACTCTTTTTTTAATTTTGTAAACCAAGGTTAGAGACCATTTTTAGCTGCATGAAAGCAGGCGTTGAGGCAGCTTTGGCCCACAGGCTGTAGTTGACTGACCCCTGATGCAGAGTGTGTCTCCTGTCGGCCTTCTACCTTCCACGTCCTCTGTGAGTGCTTTAGATAGGGAGCTTCCCTATCTGATAGCATCAGATGGTTGACTGCCTCGCTGCAAAAATAAGTATTTCATCTGCGCATGAGAGAGTTCATTTTCATTTATGCAACAGGTCTCAGTTGAGAGCCAAGCTGTATTCTACCTTGCTGATGTTCGTTTGACCCCACCTCATTTCTGACTGTGATTTTCTTATTTTAGACTTGTGTTAAGTGGCTAGTGCAGAGATGCAAGCACAGTTAACCTGCCAGTGCACATAAAAAATAGAAAAGTGATACAGAGAGATGGGAAATAATAACAGTAGGCAAGAATTACACTGGTTTTACCTACACTGGGAAGAGCCGAGAAGGAACGCATTGCTCCGTTGGTGCTCTGAGCAGTGACAGTAACGAGAGGGGAACATGACTGTCCCCGGACTGGGTGGACATAGCTGCTGAGCTATGGTGCTATGGGCTGAAAAAATGTACTGTTGATGTAATACCTGCTTTGCTTCAATAAGAGAAAAGAAATGTACCACTTTAAATGTAGGCATTGATGATAGGAAGGCACATCATAATTACAGACCAGTGAAAAGGTCATTTGTTAAAATAACACTTTTTAGCCTACATGAAATATGGCGATTTCCTTCTCTAGTTCCTGGGTAAACAAACAGTACATCAGGTTAGGATTGTCTATTTCTAGATGACAAGAAGTGACTTCAGTTTAGACCAGGGCCATTTAGACTGGGAAGTGGTATTTCTCAGCCTTGTAAATTATGTAATAAACAAGTATAAATGGCTAAAAGTAGGCTGTAAGAAAAACATGTGAACTACTATTCGGATTATTGAGAAATATTTCATTGTAAAAGGCAAGGAAGCAGCAATCAATAGGTAGGTACTCTTTTATTTCTGTATCTTTCATTACACTTTACCCTTCTCTATTTATATAGCCAGGGGAGTGGTTGTGCTCCCACAGTTAAGAGGATTGAAATAAAATGACTCCTTATTTATTCCAACAATGGATTTCACTACACAGCAGCATTTGGCTCTTAAAATAGATTTGTGAACAGGTGAACTATTAGACTCACAAAGCCACATGAGAACAGAGATTAATAAAATGTAAATTCATTTAAATTCCTTAGGAGTACATATGTGAATATCCTTACTTTTAGGGACCTATTTTTCCATCCTTGTGAGCAAACATTTTCTTCTAGAATCAACTAGGTATAATAAAAGGAGTGTGTGGATGGGGAAAATGGTAACTGGGATTTGGGTCTTGACCTTGCTGCCATTGGCTGAAACTTGTCAAGTAATTTTATCTTTGTTGGTTAACCTCAACTCCTTCTTGAAGTGTAACTCACATACAATAAACTGCATATATTTAAAGTGTACAATTCATCTGAACAAAATTGCCAGATAAATAAAAGATATCCAGTTAAATTTGAATTTTGTATAAACAATAAATAATTTTTAGTATATGTTCCAAACATTGTATGGTACACAGTTATAATAAAAATATTCTTTTTAAAAAATATTTTATTTATTTTCAGAGAGAGGGGAAAGGAGGGAGAAGGAGAGAGAGAGAAACATCAATCTGTGGTTGCCTCTCACAGGCCCCTCACCAGGGACCTGGCCTGCAACCCAGGCATGTGCCCTGACTGGGAATTGAACTGGCAACCCTTTGGTTTGCAGTCTGGTGCTCAATCCACTGAGCCACACTAGCCAGGGCAAAAATATTCTTTATATGAAATTCAAATTTGATTGGATGTCTCATATTTTTACTTGTTAAATCTGGCATTCATATCCATGAATTATTGTCACAATCAAGATAAAGAACATATCCATCAATGCCCTTTTGTAAATATTCTATTTTCCCGCTCCCTGCCCTTTCACATATCCAGACAACTTTCTGTTACAATTTGATTAATTTGCATTTTCTAGAATTTTATATAAAATGACATTATACAGTGTGCTCTCCCTGGTGTCTGGCTTCTTACACTAAGCATAATTATTTTGAAATCATCCTTATTATAACATGTACTAATAGTTTATTCCTTTTTAATACTGAGGAGTATGAATGTGCAACAACAGTTTCTTTATCCATTTACCTGTTAATGGACTTTTGGATTATTTTCAGTTTGGAGCTGTTACAAATGAAGTTGCTATAAACATTTCTTTACAGATCTTTGTGTGGACAAATGCTTTTATTTCTCTTAGGTAAATCCCTAGATGTGGAATGGCTGAATCATATGGTGGGTGTATCAACTTTTTAAGAAACTGTCTAATTGCTTTCCAAAGTGGCTGTATTCTTTCACATCCCCACCAGCAGTTTCTATGAGCTCTGGTTTCCCCACCTCCATGCCAATACTTGGTAGAGCTGATCTTCTTAATCTTTGCCATCCTAATAGGTGTGTGGTGATATCTCATTGTAGTTTTAATTAGCACTTCTTTATTGACTAATGATTTTGAGCAACTGGTGCTTATTTGCCATCTGTATGCCTTCTTTGATGAAGTGTCAAATCTTTTTTAATTGCTTTGTTTTCTTACTGAGAGTTTTGAGATTTATTTGTATATTCTGGATATAAGTCATTTATCTTTACATACTTTGTGAATAGCTTCTTCTAGTCTGCCCTTATATTTTTATCCTCTTAACAGTGTCCTATGGAGAATAGAAATTTTTATTTTCAATAAAGACCAATTTATAAATTGGTTCTTTTAGGGGTCATACTTTAGGTGTGGGATCTAAAAAAGCACATGCCAAACCTAAGGTCACAAAGATTTTCTTTTATGTTTTCTTTTAGAAGTTTTATAGTTTTAAATTTTTCATTTAGGTCTATAGTCCCTTTCAAGTTAATTTCTCATTTAAGTCTATGTTCCATTTTAAGTTACTTTTTGTAGATAATGAGTGATAGGGATTGAAGTCCAATGTTTGTGTATATGGAGAGCCAATTATTCTAGCACCGTTTGTTCAAAAGACTATTCTTCTTTCACTAAATTGCCTTTGCACCTGTTTTAGTGAAATATGTGTCATTAAATATATGTGTGTATATATATATCACTAAATGTGTGTGTGTGTGCATATACACACACAGTGCTAGTTAACTGAGTCCCTGTGTAAAATGTTTTTCTGTGGGCCCCAGTCAGAAAAGTTTGAAAGCCACTGATATAATGGTCAGCCGAATTACTTTTTTCTCCCTCCTTTGGTCTCTTAATCATATTTATCACTTCTGTACATTCAGTCCTTCCTACTTTTTCAATCCCCACTGCTCCTCTCAAACTTTATTTTCTGTGGAAGCATATTTATGATCACCTCAGGAAACCATTGTTTTCACTGCTTCTTCAATTTTTTCCCTCTTCTCTCTGCTATACAGGGAAACGATGAAATGTTTTATTTTTCTCCACCAAGTTTATATCACTCTGTGTAATTCACACTCTGCCCTCTCACTCAACATTTCTGGTCATTTGCAGCAGACCATTTCCTTCTTCATCTGTTTTACTTTATGGGGAGGCATCACGGTGTGGAAAAGAGATAGACCATGCATGCTTCATCTCATAGTAGTTTTGTAACCCTCTTCAAAATATTTACTGTTTCTCAAGCTCAGTTTCTTTTTCTGAAAAATAAAACACCTAACCATCTCATGCAATTGCTGCAAAAACTAAGGGATAATATTGTATATAGCACATGTATGTCATGTCTAGACATGTACCTGGCATGAAACAGATGCCCGGCGATTGCTGTTACCAAATTACGTAACTACTAACCATTAGTTATTTCTGTCACCTTCCACCCTGCCCATACCTTCTTCTATGCTAATGCTATTGTAGCCTGTACAATATTAGGCCTGAGCTGATTAAATGCCATGCCCTGAGCAACTGTAGTGGCAATGCTTAACGATATGACACAGGGAGTATCATAGTGCCAAACAGATGGAAATCAGATTTAATTTTACTCTAAATAGGACGATTCTTCTTCCACAAAAGAGGCCTTCAGAATCTCCTGCCCATTTTCAAGGGAAACAAAAAAATAGTCTTCTCTAAAGAGAACACACCTACTAGAAATGCTAACCATTCAGCTAAGAGGGTCAGCTCTGTAGCTTACATTACCATTCTTTTGAATCTAAAAGTCAAAAATAAGAATGCTCTGTGACTGCTAATGGGAGCAAGAATGTTCTAACTTCCCCCAGTGAAGAACATGCTGGCACTGAAAAGAGGCTCGGATTGGACCACTGTCTGTCTAAAAGCTATCCCCCATTGAGTCCACTGGGAAGAGGAACTGGAGGCTGCCTGACCCTCTCGTATATTTGTTACGTT
Source organism: Phyllostomus discolor (assembly GCF_004126475.2). Taxonomy (NCBI): domain Eukaryota; kingdom Metazoa; phylum Chordata; class Mammalia; order Chiroptera; family Phyllostomidae; genus Phyllostomus; species Phyllostomus discolor. The sequence continues at coordinate 25,437,019 of NC_040910.2, read as the reverse complement.
TTCTTCATAAAATATTAAAGATAACCAAGGAGCCACTCTATGAACTTCTAGATTGCCAGCCCAAGTCAATTCTACCTGATTATAAATAATTCTAATTCTGGCAGCTAGTGTGGTTGCTCTAGTTTTGTACTATATTGTAATCTTAATAAATTTATTCCTTTTTATTTATACACCATAAGCTCTTAGCTGTTCTTCACCATAGTTCATTCATTATTTTGTGCCTTAATTATGAACAATGACCTGGTATAGAAGCTACAGATCACAAGTGTTTAATTGATATTCCATTCTAGGAACTTAGTTAGGAACCCATCAACTGGGGTGTTCGTGTAGTGGGTGTTCCAAGATAGTACTGACCTGAGCTTTACCAAGTCTAGAGCTGTACATCCCACATAGTAGTCTCTAGCCACGTGTGGCTATTGAGTACTTGTGAAGTGGCTATTCCACACTGAAATGTGCTGTAAATTGAAAACACATACTAGATTTCAAAGTCTTAGTTCAAAGGAAAGTATGTAAAACATTCTCTAATAATTTTGATATTCACTTAATCCTAAAATGACAATTTGGAGATATTGTCACATATTTCTAAAGTTATTTTCAGTGGTTTTAATTTTTTAAATGTGGCTACTAGGAAATTTTGAATTCTGCTTGTGGTTGGCATTCTATTTCTACTGAACAGTGCTGGCCGAGAGTTTGGAAACTTGTGAAATTTTCCAAGTCAATCATCATCCACTGATGATGCTGTTCATCAGTGAATGATGATACCTGTGGCTTATGAAGGGTGGGAAAACTTGCAAGGTTTGTGAGAGAGGGTGAGGTCTCTCTTACATACAACTCACTGAAGAGTCAGACAGAAGCAGTCTGGAAGGGTCCATTCAGTAGACCCAAATGAAACTAATTTGAGTATTTAATCAGGGAAATACTAGTGGCTTTACCACGTGGGTAAATATACCACGCCCTGTCACTGCAATGTAATGTTGAACTTGTTACTCATCCCTGAAACCTGCCCCCCAGGTTTCTATAGCTAATTGCTCACAGTTGGATTGCTTTTAAAGTGAGATCACACTCCCTACAGGATATATTGCACATGCTGACATCTCCAGCGTTTCTAGGTTTTCATGCCACAGAACGTTAACTTTAGGTCATATGATGGCTTCGAACTAAACAAGGGAGCGTGAGATAAATAATAGGCAACATGAAGTGTTGACAAAGAGAAATCCCCAGGATCAATACTAGTTGTGAACAAAAGAACCTTAAAGATGGAAAGTTTTTAAGTCACAGCAATTGTAGTAATGATGTATAAATAAAATGTGTCAGGCATAGATAGGTTAACCTCAGAGAAAGATAAAAATTGGGGAGTCAGAATGGCAAATGGTGATTGTGTCCACCCGCAAGCAGGACTGAGGGTCTTGAGAAGTGCAGCTCAATGGAGGAGAGTTAGGATGGCCAGGCTATTGGGCTATAATGCTCTTTAGCCAATGGTTAGCATTGTTTTCCCTGGAACACCAGTATACTTCTGGTATTGTTTTGTCAAAGTATTGATGTCATTGGTATTTTCTACTAATTGTCATTAAATCTATATTTAAGACTAGTGATTATATAATGGTAATGTGGTTGTTACTGGCAAACCGTCTTGGAGAAATGCTGTAGGTGAGATCTCTAAGACATTACATCTGAGATTGCCTGATACATGGCTGTTGGATATTCCATAAATATTGATATGTAAGTATCATATACTTGTTACTGTGACTCAGTTTTTGAAATCTGTTAAATGGGGATAACAATATCTAAATGACAGATTTTTATAAGCACTAAAGTAGATAATTCATGTAAAACTTAGAATAGTGCCTGACACATACTAAGCAGTTAATATTAGATGATGAAGATGAACTGATACGCACTTTTAGTGATCACTGGCCTATGTTCATTTTCATGATTTTAATACATATTTATGAAATAGATCAAATGTTAACTATTTCTTACAGCAAACAGCTAATAAATAAAACCATATTTCATTGTCTGCTTTGATCCAAGAGTATACTTTATTTCATGAACTCCATTCTTATTAAATTCTTTCAGCACATTATAATTGAAAAAATAATTTAAAAATATATTTCTGTGTTTACATAGCCATGATTCAAGAATATTCATTAAATCCATGAATGAAGTAAATTTGAGCAATGTTGCATTAGACATTAGATCATCCAATATTTCCTTTCTGCTCTGAGTCTATAGCAGTGGTTGATTGGTTTAACACTGGCACTCAGAGGAAAAAGTTATGGTTTTGGCATTTACCCATATCTGTGATGTAAATATTCCCATGAAGCATGGCCAGGTTCAAACTGCCAGGCTGATGCCACTGAATGCAGCATTAGAAAGAGGTGCTAACAATCAGCAGACACAAGCCAGCTTCTACACACAACTCACATAGACACTGAGCAATTTGCTGAATATAACAAGGCTTCTTATGCTGTGTTCATTCATTCAAAAGTGTGGCTCTCAAAGTGTGGTTCCAAACCAGCAGCATAAGCATCACTTGAGAACTTACTCAAAATGCAAAATCTCAGGCCCCACCTCTTATCTCTTGCAACACAAACTCTGAAAGTGGGACTAAGCAATTTGTGCCTTCACAAAGCCTCCATGTGATTTTGGCACATGATTAGTGTTTGAGAACCATGGTCTTGTACCATTGCTATTGTTCTGAAGAAGCAGAAGTGACAACTAGCTTCTGGTATATGTTACTTAGTTTACCAAGACAAACCATGTTGGTGTTTGGATTCTTAAAAGCATCTAGTTACGACTTCTGAAATTATAACTCACATATTCTTGGTGTCAAGAAAGTGTATTAAACTGATATTCTATTAGGTTGGCCAAAAAGTTTATGTGATTTTTTTCCATAAAATAAAAGACACGTTTTTCATTTTCACCAAAAATTTATTGATTTGGCTATTGTGAGTATGTCAGATATCTCCTGCATAGTATAACATTGATCGTTCTCAATTAATGTCTTGGTTTTATCACTATCAACTTCAACTGGTCTACCCAACCACGGAACATCTCGTCCAACAAGAAATCTCCAGCATGAAACTTCACAAACCACTTTTGACGTGTTTGATCAGTCATAGCACTTCTTCATACACTGCACAATTTTTTTTGGTATTTCTGTTGTATTTTTACCTTTCTTGAAATAATAAAGCGTAATATGCCAAAAATGTTGCGGATTTTCTTCTACCTTCAATATTAAAATGGCTACACAAAAATGCACCAAATTTGATGGTTTTTTTGGGTGCATGCTGATATGACAGCTATCACAATATAATCTAACAAAATTGTTTCAAATAAAGTTAAAGACAGCTAGGCACTACTAGAGCCATCTTATGGAAAAAACCAAATGAACTCTTTGGCCAACCCAATAATACCATCTTCAAATACTTCCATGTTTCAGCTGCTATTCAGAGTCTCTGAGAACAGTAGTTAAGTGTTACTGGTTGTGATTTCTGGTGGTTTCTGCATTAGAGGCCACAGGCAAAATTCCTGTGCTACAATAAATAGATGCCCTGTCGCACTGGCAGACGTATTAATCCCCTTGGGTTGCCAGTTGGTTGTTTGGAAATCACATTAAGACAGCCCTAAATCCAGTAATGCTATCCACGTCATTGGCAGGAAGTACTTGTTTTTAGTGTGTTCTGGGAGGCTTTGGGCTGGGGCAGCCTTTTGAGGTCAGCAGGTACAGCCTAGTACCCTGGGTAGGGTTCCCTCCCTTGGCTGGTGTTCATTCAACTGCCAAAATGTTTCCAGCCACAAAAACACATTCTATTTTTGGATGGGTCTAATTATTCTTCCATGCGCTGAACTGAAGTCTGCTTTGCTAATTTCATGTTAGTCTGAATCCTAGTTGATAGTCCCTCTCGCATCAGACAGCCTGGCAGATACTGGGAAAGGCTCACACTAAGTTCTTGGGTAAACGAGGCTTCCTTCTTTTGGGTGCTCTTCATGTAACATGAGTCTCAGACTCTTCACTGTCCTGCCTCCTGAGGCTCTTCAATTTATTAACATCTCTTTTCAAATGTGTCACTCAGAACTCAAAACTCAAAATAATGCTACTGTGTGGTCCAATCAGGGCAGAGTCTGCTTGTTTGTGGAACTCAGAGCTCTGTGGTTACGTCACCTTTGTCAGGAACCCTCGGCACTCCCCTGGAGTTTACAGTCAGCTATAACCTCCGCACCAACCAATTACACAATGAACGTCTTGCCTACCCTTTACATATTCTGTTGATTTTTAACTCTGAGTGCAAGGTTCATATTTATTCCTGTTAAATTATAATCTTGTTAGGTTCAGCCCCTAATTCTAAAATATTACCTTTTACAATCCACATTGTCATCTAATTTTTCCTCTCCCTCTCTTTCTTCTATGTTTATGCCTTCTGAAAACCTAACAGCAAGCTTTCTCTTCCTCTATTTAATTTTGTTTTTTTTTGGGGGGGGGAAGTGTGTTAAACTGTATGTATATAAGCAATGGTTATACAAGGACTGAGAACAAGGCCAAACAAAGGGAGAAGCTCGCAGTCAGAAGGGGCTGCACTGGCCTGCAGCGAAACCCATGATGTTCACCTTCAGTTCACCTTCACACATTCCAGGTCCCCCTCTTGGCTGAAAGGGCTGTGGAGCTCCCACCATGAACTGGGCCTCCTTTGGCCAATGTGCTGCAGATCCCAGGCTGAGCCTCCGTTCAGCATAGCCAGTATTTTCTGTGCCTATGGGCCAGTGGCTCCTGGCTGATCAGTAGCTTCCAGCAGTCAGTCCCCGGCCTTCTCCTCCGGTTTTGTGGCATCCAGGCACTCCAACTTCCTCCTGAGGCTTTTGCCCTTCAGTATATGGATGTGGGCACCTAGGGATGCTGCCTGCTCCTGAATCAGCTGTGGGGGGATGGGCACAGCTTTTTTGAGGGCTTAGCCACTGTGACTGTGCAGCAGGCAAGAGACCCAAACAGAGCTAACTCCTGCTCCCCTCCCCCAATCAATGATTCAACATCAAAGCTGGAAACTAGAATAAAATGTCCAAATGAAGTACCAGTTAAATATTGACTTTCATTTGCCAATTCCGCTGAAGTAGCCTGGAAATTGGAAATGCCGCAATCACTGTAAATAATTCTTAGAGAACGTTTAGAATACCTGAGAGATATTAAATGTTTGAAATATATATCCCCAGTCTTTGATGTGTACAGGAGGAGACAGTTTAAGAAGGGTATAGAATAAGTAAAAGGTTTAATAACGACCCTGGATTAGATGAAGTATTTGGAGAGTATTTCTACTTATTGAAAAATATTACTACAAAATTTGTTTCATTTTTGTGATTTTCTTTGAGTTAATTATTTTTATGTTTATGAAAATCATTCCTCAAGTGACTCTTTAAATCTATAAACATTGAAAATAATTAGAATATTTTAAAAAGAGATCCTACTTAGCACAGAGTTATTAGTATTTACAACTTACAGGCTATGTGAAGAAATACATTCCTAAACTCCATTTACACGCTATATGGTTATGGAAAATGTGGAGCTGAAATCAAATATCATGCTCGCAAACACCATAATTTAATGCAGGAGTGGGGCTCTGAGATCCTATCTGATCTGATACCTTTAGACCACCCAGAGAGAAAGATTAAAAAATACATGTTAGCTGACTGTGGTGAGGGCGCTGTGGGGGGAAGAGTAGGGGGCTTTGTCATTTTTAATATGAATAACCATGCTAGCCTACACCACAGGGTTTTGAAACAATTGTTAATGAAGTAATCTCAATACAAAATGGCACCAATCATTCTGCTTATTTTGAATCCCCCCTCAAAAAGCAGTGATGTGTGCTGTTGCATTACTGCTTCCAGGAGAGCAGACTAACTTTACGCATTTGAAGAACTGGTCAACAGTTCCAAATCTACCGTTATTACTGAGTGGTCCCAGATTCCTCACAGTAACCACAATACCATGGGTAAACATTTGAAAAATGAGAGGTACAGAAAAATCGGAACCCTTGTGCGTTGCTGGTGGGAATTTAAAATGGTATAGCTGCTGTAGAAAATGGTGTGACGGTTCCTCAAAAAATGAACCAGAATTACCATGTGATCCAGCAATCCCATAGCAACATTATTCACGGCAGCCAAAAGGTACAGCAACCCAAGTGTCCACTGACGGATGGGCAGATGCACAAATTGTGGTATGTATATGGATAACCACATTAGACTGCTAGGGCTTCTATAAGAAAATACTAGGTTAGGTGGCTGAAAGAACAGAAGTTTATTTTCTTATATTTCTGGAGGCTGGAAGTCCAAGATCAAGGTGCCTTCAAGGGTCAGTTTCTGGTGAGACCTCTGCACTTCATAGGCAGATGTCCCCCCCCTTCCCTTTGTGCACAGTGGAGAGCAAAAGAGCTTGGTGTTCCTTCTTATTACTAGCATACCAGTGTCATGGGTTAGAGCCCCGCCCCGTGACCTTATTTAACCTTAATTACCTCCCTAAAGGACCTGCTCCACATACAATCACATTGGGGATTGAAGCTTTTGAAGCTTCAACATATGAAAATTGTGTGTGGATGGGGGGAGGACAATTCAGTCCATAAAAACATTCAGCTTTAAAAAGGAAAGAAATTCTGACATAAGCTACAACATAGTTAAAACTTTAGGACATTATGCTAAGTGAAATAAGCCAGTCACAAAAATGACTGCGCTTATGTGAGATTACTAAAGAGTCAAATTCACACAGAAAATGTCGTAGAATGGTGGTTGCCAGGGGCTGGGAAGGGTGAAATGGGGTCAGTGTTTAATGGACACAGAGTTGCAGTTTTGCAAGATGAAAAAATTCTGAAGATGGACGGTGGCGATGGTTGCCCAGCACTGCCAATGTCCTCACTCACTGCTGCAGAACTGTATGTTTCTAAGTATGTACCATTTTATGTTTTTTAAATTTTAAGTTTACCATTTTATGTTATTTTAAGGTAATATAATTTTTCAAAAGAAAACAATTAGAAAACTCTCTTAGATTAGACCACGCATACTTTAGCAGGTAACACCAAATGGCACTCGCCCTTGGTGGACCTGTTCCTCCTGAAACACGTTTCTAATTCTTTGTTTTATGCTTTTCGTCTCCATGGTCTTTTCAAATGTGTAAGACGGGTATTTCAACTTCTACGTCTACCTTTCTGTAGAATCTCCTACATTTTCAGTGGGAGTTGTAACTTAATTTCTCTCAAGTGTTGTCATTACAGTGATGGTAATAAAATCATATATTTACTGGATTACGGGAAAGTCAGTTTGGGGACTTCCAAACTCTACAAGAATGTAAATAATTTAGTGATATTGCTAGATGTTAATTGACTCTGAAATAGCAGACTTGGCAAGTCCCAGATTTGTTTAGCCCTTGGTCTCTTTCCCTTCTCCAACCAATATACAAATGCAGGGAATGCTTGGGGCCTGACACACTATAAATATTTGTGGAATAAACGAGTACGTGTGTGGTACATGTTACAGGAAGAACTTCCTTATTGGAGGAAGGGAGAAAGCCCGTGTCTCGTGGGAACCAATCAGGTGCAGACCTCTAAAGAGTGCACTTGGACGTGGCATTGCTCTTCTGCAGGCATGATTCCGTTTTCCAAATACAACTAATAATTTTTCACTTAGGAAAAATTTTCTTTTACAAGTGTAGCAAAGCATTAAGAAATGAAATTTAATTATCACTTAGCCTTTTTTGTAAAGCAAAAGTCAGCAACAATGGTATGACTTCTCAGCAGTTGTCTTTATGCCTTGGCAAATACTGTAATATGAAAATCTCAAGATTTGCTGGACCAAGAGACAAGGAAGTCTATTAGAAAGGAGAGAGTTGGAGCATAGAAATTTAGCTTTTTACATTGTTTTGCATAGTCCATGCCTAAATATCGATAACATATTAAAATACTGACAAAAGATTAAAACCTAAAATTTTGTACAATTAGCCTAATAATTATAGCTATTTAAAAATTATGTAAGTGCTTAGTACACGTGCAGTGTTATGTTGATGAGGAGGAGGTAAAGGATCAGGCTTGGTGCAACCCTCAGAGAGCTTATTATAATCCAGCTAAGAAAATCATCCTACACACTGAACAGCCGGACCAGAGCTGGGTGAAGTTGCCTTTCATTAAGAGAGAAATTAATTTAAAGGCATGATCATTGAGAAATAGTCATGGAAATGTGGGTCTTGAGTAGGACTTGGGGAGATCAATGAAGTCAACACATGTGTGAAAAATTAGAATTTACAATTTAAAAAATTATAAATAAATAATCAAATACATGTGAAATGTGGGGATGGGACTTCGTTGGATTTTTCTCCTGTCTGTGCAAGAGAAATGGAAAGCACATTTCCAACATCACTGCCTGTGTCCGCCCAGCAGACCACTGCGATGTGTGTGGGTTCGTGCAGAAACATCGCATAGGTTCCCCCTCTCCAGATGTGGCCTATTCCTCACGGCACAAGAAGAAATGAAAGTGACAGACAGGGACCAAGTAGCCGAACTCTCTCTAGCCCACCTACTATTGCAGCGCTCACAAACTACAGAGCGACATTGCCTTCCCTCCATGCCATGCTAACTATTAGTGGGCGGAAAATGCAACAATTAAAAGTTACAGATATTTTTCTAGTTTCTAGTTTTCTAGTTAATAAAAAAAGAGAGAAGATTCATCATGTTAGCTTTTTCTTTCTTTTACGAGGGCTTTCTAGGTTGTCATCTTTTCCATGTTGTTTTCCTATGTTTTCTTGGGTAACCCCTTGCGGCTGCAGCCTAGTTACCTCACACTTGTTTGTCAGTTAAAAAGGCTAAAGTGGGGAGTCCCACTGTGCTCTCAATTTCTCGTTTTTCTTACAGCAGACTGCCTTCCACAGAGAGACACTTGGGTGAGCGGCAGCTGGGCCCCTGGAAGAAAGAGGGGGTTAAATGCATTCCCTGTGAACTTGTCTGATTGCCTCCCATTGCTTCCCACAATGCATCTGCACTATCTTCACTTTTCCATTTCTGTTAAAGGACCAATCTCTGTCTCAAAGGAGCATGAACATAAGTCAGCCCTGGAAGGCTCTGTAGGATGGGACAAGAGAGCAACACCTGGTGAATAGAGTGTAGATCGGAGGCAGCAGGTGGAAGCTCCTTGTCTAAAACCTGTTTCTGGATGTTGCTCTCCGCAGTGCCCTGTTAGTGAACAAATCATATAAACCACTGAGCAAGTAGTGTTAGAGAAATTCTGACTGAGAGAGGAAGAAGATCTTACAGAGGACTCTTCTCCTTTCTAGCAACACACTAATCTACTCTAGGGGGAAAAATAAGCAAAAATAGTGAACAATAATGTGTTTCTGCTGCATATCCCTTTTATTGACCCAGTTTAGAGATAATCAGACATCCAGAATGACTCTCTGAATAGCAGAACTTTTGGTCACGTATAAATTAGTGCCTATGAATAGTAGGATAAAGGAAAATGCCTTAGGCTGCAAGTTTCTCAAGGAGTTGTCAGTTATTCAGCTCCTTCAGCCATACCCTCTACAAAAGTTTCTGCATTAGGCTGCCCTTGGTGCTGTCTGCCTATCCTTTCAGGCTGGAACCAGAAAAAAGGTGAGTCCCGGAAGTCCTGCCTACCGCCCCCTCTCCCCCCACCCCGCTGGAGTGCCAAAATACACAGCTTCACAAGAAGAACTCTGGCTGTGATAGACCCACCACGGATGGCAGTCTACTCCCACCAGGTCGGAAAAATAATTTAGATGCTGGCAAACGAGCAACAGACGAAAAGCAAAGGTTCAAGCCAATGTGGGTTTCAAAATGTAAAGAGGGTATCTTGGGGGATAACACATACAAGAAGGCAAGACAGAGAGGGGTGTGAGGCTAGAACAAAAATGAACCATGTGAATCTAGGATGCTACCTACTGTGTCTGTCCCATGTATGACTTGGGAATGCTTCTGACAGGTTTCAAATGACCTTTACCGTTGTAAGATAACCTGGAACCTACAAGGATTAACTGGACCCGAATAGCTCTTTCGTGCCTCCAAGCCTCCAAATCTGATGATCAAAGTGAAAACTGGTGCCTTTTGTCACAATGCTAAATACTTGTCCCAGATATCAATGAAGCTGAAGAAGGGAGTGTAGAAGTCTTTTAAGCAGCTGTCCCACACCAACAAGGTGAGCCAGTGTATCAGCAACAGTGGGCAGGAGCTGCAACATCCCCCAGGGGCCAGCACCCACCTTCTGAGCATAGAAATAATTTGTCCACTGCTTCACTTCTGCCTTCCAAATTGCATGCAAAATGTTTCTTGTGGCCCAGCCTAATCCAAAACTATGCAGAGAAAAGAATTCTGGAAAAAGTAGTTCTAGCCTAGCTAAACTGACTCAGTATAAACTCACCACATTTAGGTTAGTGAATGAGTTTCGTCTAGCTAACATTTATGTTGGTCCTGTTACTTGCACTTCACATAATTTATTTGACTTTAACATTAGGTAATACATATAAATTAATGATGAAACCTAGACAAATACATAGACAGCTATCATTAACAAGGGCAACAACAAAAAAGTGCAAAACATAAAAAAGGAGAGGAGATTTTATATATATATATATATATATTTTTTTTTTTTTTTTTTTTTTTTTGCCCCTAAGCAAACGTAATGGTCCAAAATACTGGTCTTGCCCTGTTTGCAAAATTTGAGGCCATCTTGAACTGCTGGAAATAATCTGAGATGGATTCAGGGTCTTCTGTTTGGGTTTGCAATAAACTCAAGAGGTGGTTTGATGCAACTGCTCTTTAGTGGAGAGGAACAGCAGTTCCAAATCAGACAGAGGGAAAGAGGCTGGTGATTACCACCTGTCCATGCCTGGACAAGATTTCCTCAGAGTAGGGGTGGGCATCTACTTAGTGATATCTTAGTGGAATGGCCTGGACCTTTCAAACTTTCTCCGACTGAGTGCAAGGGAGGACGCTAGTTATGGCTCATCTCACCTAGTGCCCTGACATCGTGAACACTTCCCCACCCTGCTTTATGGAGAATTCAGAGAATGGATTCTATCTGCACCCTGAAATGGATGTCTTGGGGGTGGGGAGGCCTGGCAAAGGCAGCAACTAAAGGTCAAAGTTAGGGTGACCAACTCATCCCAATCTTAGCACTGAAAATTCAGTGTCCTGGGAAACTCCTCATCTTGGATACACTGAGACAGTTGGTCATTCTAAAATGTGGGTGTGGCTTGAACAGAAATTCTCAACCTGGACAAGAGGAGAAGCTAGAGCTAGAAAAAAAGAACAAAATAAATGTACAAGGAGGCAACACTAGCCACCTGGCCTGTTGGATTGGCCTGTGGGGGTGGGGGTGGGGTGGGGACAGTAAATTAGCTGTGTACTGGAGCTGAATTCAAAGCTCTAATCAAGATTCCCTAAGTGTCCTTTGGTAGCAGCTCTTTAAAAAATGTAAATAGATACCAACTAGGGTTTGTGATTATCTTTGCACAGCTATATATATATATAACTGTAGGATAGAAGAAAACAAGGACAGATTTGGGGGTAGACCCAGAGATTAAGGGCATATCAGTCCCTTGGTGAAGGTGGGAGAGAGTAGAAGATCCAACTACTTGTGATTCCTTTTGAGGGACAAGCTACAGGAGTAACCATTGTGGTAGACCTTGTCTTTGAAGTTGCCTTGTGTAGGAGTCACTTGCTGAATATTTTGTCTATTCCATTGTGTCTAGTTGAGAAATGAGAAAGCAAGTGCCACCAAACTGAAGTAGCCCTGACCTTGGACTCTCTGTCTTCGGGCCAGCCAGGGGTGTGGTGTCTTTCCAGGCATTTGTGGGATACCTTCTCCCACCTTCTGTGCACTCTGCTTTAAGAGCTGGCCTTTTTTTGTACAATACCTTTATTTTCCTCTGAGCACAACCTCAGCCCCAAATGCATGTTTCAACTTCAAAACATTTTAAGCTAAGGCACTCTGTCATCCTTTTAGGTGATTCACAGGGGTGAGGTGAACATTTTACATGTAGTTTCTGTCTACGTGTGGGTGACATCATCACACAAAAATGGCTGGACAAACTCTCATCCAAATTTGGAAATAATGTTTGATGCAGTATGACTTAAAGGCTGAATGTTGCACATGTACATCGCTCTTCCAAAGTCATCCACCAAGGCCATTAAAACTGTGACTGCCAGTTGGAGAAAGCCAGACGAAAGTGCCGTGGACCAGGGCGACATGGGCCTCAAGCACAAACTCACAAAGGCGGAGGCTTTCCGTCTCCCACACTGCCGCTGCTCTGCTCCGGCTCGCAGTGCTCTGGGGGAGGAACAGCCGGAGCTGTTTATTTAACAACGATTAATGGTTTTTTTGACCTATATCTAGACTAATGTAAATAACATCCTCTTTCAGAGTCCTCACCCGAAACAGTCTGAACAGAGACAGTATTTCACAGCACTGCCCTTCCCTCCGAAGCGGAGGTAGAGTTAACGCAATGTTGGGGATTTACTGCCAACTCTCATTTCAATCTTTATCTCCTGAGTTATTATGTGCCCAGGTCGATGATAAACTATCTTCCCCACCCCCACCCCCCATTTCAAGGGAGTCTAAGACACTTGGTTTAAGAGAGAAAAAAAGAAGAAATTCCAACATCTAGAACTAAGTTTTTTCAGTTGTTTGGGGTAGTTGTTTGTTTTTGGCATCCCTGCAGACAAGAGGACCTGACAGTCCTCAGGGCATTTCCACATGTCAAAGGGCATGTGTGTGCCCACACAGGCACGTACACACCGCATGAGGGGTGGTGATGCGGAAGTGAGTGTGGCTCTGCAGTGGCTCCTGTGATCCAAGTGGCTACACAAGCCTCAGAAAGGGAAATGAATGAAATTACCATGTCAGTTCCTAGGATTGTAGAATCACAGGTTTATTTTTTATATTTTCTTTATTTAGCCCACAGGACTAGCATGTCTACTTTCCTCTGCTTCTATTTTGTGAAAAGAGGGTAGTAATAGCTACTTAGCTTGTAAATTGAATTTTGAAAGAATCTAAAAAACCTGTAATAGAAAAAGATGTAGGAGGTATTATTTTCTTGCTACGATCAAAGAATTTACCCAGCTTGAATGCTATCGGCGTTTACTCACTAATCTTCCTTTAACTTCAGATAGCTTTGTTTGCGTAAGTTTTGACTACTTAAACTCCTAATTATCCTGTCATCAGTGCCATAATTCATTGGACTGAAAAATGTATTTCATTTTTATGTAATCATTGGCAGAATGATATAATGCACAATTTGAAGTATACAAATGTTCTTATTCTTCTTTTTTAAATCACAGGCTTTTAAACTGTTTTTAAAAACCGTGGCTGTGAGCTGAGACTTCTGATCTTCTGACAGGAGGCAAGTTAGACCTTATGGAGGAGTAGAACTGGAGCCTGGGCAGGCTTCCGGGAGCTGCGTGCACACAGTTCCTGTTGCCCTGGTGCCTCCTGTGTTCCCCATGACGTGTCCCGTGGAATCCTCATATCACAATCTCTGGGTGTGCTTATTTACCGTGCAGGTTCTAGGGCCCCAGAAAATTTAACTCAGAATTTTGGGCATTCTGCATTCATAAACTTCTCATAAGTACTTCCTAATCATATTAAATTTTGAGAATCTGTGCCTTAGATTTGGGATTGTGGTTAGCTAAGAGAACCTTTCAGGGAGCTCTTAGTATTGTTGGCAGTGGAATTTGACATAAAACCCCAAAACTGGATTTGGCTCACATTTCACGCTACACCATGTCTCTTTTTTCCTCAGTAGCCACTTTCCTCCCCCAATTATGCATTGGCGAGTTTCGAGCATTTACTGACCTTGAGAACTGCTGCATTTATTCTAGCTGCTTAGGGTCCCTGGCTCAGCCTTCTGGTGCCCCCACCTCCATTCCCAGGGCAGTTCATTTGACTGCCAAGAATGAGGCTTAGAAATAAACCCAATCTCCCCTTTCCTCTGCCAGACTTGCTCAGGCGGTTCTGGGTCTTCGTCAGAGAAACTCAGTCCTTTTCAGACTCTCCTTGAAAATGAGGCGGCAGGTCTCCTTGTGACTGCTATCTAGTTCAGCCCTATCACAGAAGAGGAGCCTCAGTCTGCTTATTTCTTCCCTTTAAATGGCTGCCTCTCCTGCAGTTCAGTAGTTTCCAGAAATTGTGTACTTTATTTTAGAAAGTGCTATCCCAAATAAATGATTTGGCCAAATAAATGCGTTGCAGTCTTCGTGTTGTTGTGCCTAAAGGTATGGACAGTCTGCTGTCTGCCTTGGCGTTTTCCTGGAGTGTGTTTTTCTTAAAGATGACATCCGTGGTCAAAGGGACCTTTTAATAGGCTCTGTGAAAGGTTCACCCTTTTCGGAGATAATTGCTGGCAACTGGGTTAGCAAGACAGTGAGGCACTTTATTTTTTATCACTTGCTGTGAGTGAAATTGACTAGGATCATAACCAGCAGGTGTCAAGGGTAAAGTACTTCTTTGCTGGAGTTTGGCATGTGGTACCTCTTCTCTTGCATGAGAGGATGGAAAAAAAAGAGGGAAACAGACACAAGATAAACAGACAAATGTGATGTCTGCAGTGAAAGAGTCCCCTCTCGTGCCCCCTACACAGATCTTTTTATTCTCCTTGACTATAGAATGACATATTGCTTTCTGTAGCCAAGATCACATAATGAGGTTTATAGGGAATAGTCCAAAATTTGCCATTCTACCATCATAACTTTTCCATGGAACTTATTTCCTTTAGTATTATTTAGATCAGATTTATAGGAAGATCCAAAAGGCCAATAGTTAACAGGTAAAAAAAAATCTTTGTGTGGATTCTAATTGTTAGCATCACAAATGACTTCATCTTCTGGGCCCACTGCCCACACTTTACTTATGTTGCTAGTGGCCGATGTCAGATGACGATAGTTAACACGCGTGCAGAGCTCACGGCAGGCCAGGCACTGGTCTAAGTGTTCTGTGCACATTAACTCACTTAAAATTCCCAGCAACCCTATGAAATGCATAGTGCTGCTGTTTTACAGGTGCTATGGCTGAGACACAGAGAGGTAAATATCTGGTCCAAGGTCACAGTAGTAAGCAGTGGAGCCAGAAGGGTTTCTATCCTTGTTGCTCCAAGTGTGGTCCCTGGGCCATAGCATAGTGACAGCTGGGAATGCAGTAGACATGCAGATTCCCAGGCTCCCCGCTCCAGACCAATGGAATCAACATCTGTATTTTAACAGGACTCCCTGGGTGATTAGTACACATTATAGCTGAAAACCACTGGTTTAAGTAATCTTAGATGATTCCCTCTGAACCCTTAAAAAACTTGCTTATGGCTTCAGACTGGGGAATAAAGTGCACTTGGGTGGTTTGTTATGAAAAAACAGAATTTTAAGGATGATTTTTGTGTTCTCTCCTACTCCTCCCTCTTCCAGATAACTAGCTTCTCAAGGAAAAAAAATAGTTCCACTACTTAAGACAAATAAAAGTTAAAAAATGTTATTAAATTGTGGCCTATGCAGGCATTTTCATTAAATCATCATAGAAAACCTTATGAAATAGGTACTACTATCCCCAAATAAAAGATTAAAAAAACTGAGATCAGAAAGGTTAAGAGGGAAAAAAAGTAAGTAAATCCTAAGAGTTCTCATCAGAACATTTTTTCTTATTTTATTTTATATCTTTTATTTTTATTACATCTATATTAGATGATGGATGTTAACTGAAACTTTTGTGGTGGTCTTTTCACAATGTTTGTAAATCCAACTGTGGTGTTGTATTCCTTAAACTCATATAGTGATGTGGCAATTGTTTCTTAATAAAACAGGAAAAGAGAAAAAAAAAAACAGAAAAAAGAAAGGTTAAGAGGAAAAGCCAAGATTCAAGTCTAAGCTTACAGTCCTGGCTCCTGAAACAGGATCCATGAGCTTATTTCTGTTTCCTAGAAGGTCGCACAGTAAACAACCAAATAATCTTCGACAAAAGAATTACTTTTTTCAAACACTGTTTCAACAATAAAAAGCTTTTTTTTACTTAATCCTGAGCATTTCTCCCTGATGTAAAGAGACATATTAATGTTGCCTATAAGATACCAAATTTGGAAACTTAAATCAAGATCCAGGAGGGTGAATAAGCCCTCCTTCCCATCTCAGTTTATAGTTCTAAAGAGAAAAAAAAACACAAACAGGAAAACTAGAGCGTGAGACAAAGCTTGTCCTTAGAAGCTCTCTTCTGAAAACTTGGTTTAAATGCTTTTCAAAGTGGTGGCAGCAACTGATATTTTTTCCCCTGCAGATCCCACTGGCGATGACTTGGATGACCTAAAACTGTTGGGACTGCTGCCCCTGGGAGAGAGACTTGGACTCGGGCAAAACACATTCTCTGATTATAGAATAAAATGCAGATCAGCCAACCAAATATGTCTGTGCCCTTAAAACGTGTAAGCTTTTGTCACAATGTAGTTTTTAAAACTCTAAAATATTTGCTTCATGAATTATAGTGGTGAGACTTAAGCTGAATTTTAGGGCTATTTTATTCTTTCTTCAAAAAGGAAGCCACTGGCAGTTTAGGGTGAAGTCATTTTCTATTTTTAAAGAGATTGAATTTGAGACATAACTGTTAGTGTGGCAGTTGCACGGGGCAAAAAACGAGATGAATAAATGAGTCTGAAACCCAGGCTAATGGAGCAATGCTTTTCAAAATTACATACACATTTATGTACTTCTTCTACCACTTAGAGTTTCATTCATCATATGGCTTTTGGCCATGTCCTAGAGACTGTTCCCCATTCTAATGTATTTCTAACAGAAATTCCATGTTGTGATCATTCCTTCTAAGGGAGAATTCAGACAGTGGCAGGAGAGTCTGACTGTATTACAAATGTATGACAGCCTCACTGAAGGTTATAACTTTGGAAATGAGTAGAACCTGCAAGTTTTAAACAAAAGGAACTACAAGGAAGCACATTGCTCCGGTTGAAAGGTTTTGTTTGTTTGGTTGGTTTTACCATGGAGCACAGGTTAACAATTCTGATCATTGTATTGTACAGGTAACACTTAAGCAAGTAAATCAAATGGCAGATAGATGGGACCAGATTTCTCATGACTGGAGTGGGAATTTACATATAAACAAAGGGATAGGCTTATGAAATATGCTCATTGTATAAAAATATAAAGAAAATCAGATGACATTTAGTTTATTACTTGTAGACTTATCACAACTAGTCATATTCTATTTAATTATACTTTTATAATTATTCCACACAACCGTAGCCATCAAGTAATTTTTAAAAAGTTAAAGGAACAAAACACAAGCCAAAAATTTTACTAGGTTCATGCACATCTTGCTCAAGTTTTTATCAGTCAAATAGGATAAGTTTCTAAAAGTACATGAAGCTTAAATCAGTAATAATTAAAATTTGATTAAGGTATACTTGTTATTAGTATCAAAGTAGTTCCTCTTACACAAAACGAACTTCATGATATAAAAACATTCCCTTGTGGAAGTCAGACATAGTGAGAACTTGGATGTCACAGATCCACCAATGGCAGCACAGTGTTGGTGCCCAGACTGATTGTGCATAATAAGAGTAGCAGTGTCCTAAATCATAAACATATGTGATTATTCCACTCTTATGTCCATTATGTGAGTGTCGTGTGTGAGCATCAAATGGGTGAAGAATGAAGAAAGTTTAGATCTCCTTGCGAAAGCCTACAGAAAGTCTCCTTACCTGTAAAAATCATGCGTTTTCCCACTGTGGCAGACAGGGGCTCTCGATACGCCACAGATGCCATGGCCAAGGTTGTAACTGTGCTACTGGATTTGCTTCCTGGGCTTCCTCAGACCAGTTATCTGCTCCAGCTGGAGTTAAAGATTCTGTGATCTCTACTCTCCCTGTCTGTGCCCTGAGCTAAGTGGTTGCTAAGGACTCTTTATGACAGGCAGGTAGGGAGTTCCTTCCAGCAGAGTTCCATATTCCAGTCTCCAAGACAGCAATAGCATTCCCAGGAATTGCGTCCAATAATATCTCCTCCTTATCTGTCCACATCAAGTGAAAACATACCTGTTCAGGTATTAGATCTAGAGCAGCTTGTCACAGATGACCTGGCATCTTCAATCAACATTTTCCAAAGAACATTCTGTAGAGGGGTGTTATTGCAACAAACAAACGAAAACCACAAACCATGGTTAAATGCATTTGAGAAATGGGGTATATAAAAATAAAGTTATATTCATAGATGAATAAGATAATTTTATATACTATATGTCTTTCCAGGCCCAGATTCCAATACTTCCTTAAAGATAATATGTGCCTTGGTTATAAGTGATCTATTTATGGTTCCCATAACGTGTGATGCTCTTTCAGTCTTCTGAGCTTTACATGTGCAATTCATTCTTCGTATAACATTTGCAAATGCTTCTTGTCCTCAGAGCCAGAGCCCACACACCTCCTCTTCTAGGAGGATGGCTACAGACATAACAAAGCATTTTCTCCTACATGCCCCTTTAATTATTTTTTAAAAGATTTTATTTATTTATTTTTAGAGAGAGGAGAAGAGAGGGAGAAAGAAAAGGAGAGAAACATCAACAAGTGGTTGCTTCTCAAATACCCCCGACTGAGGACCTGGCCTGCAACTCAGGCACATGCCCCGACTGGGAATTGAGGGCATGTGCCCTCTGGCTCACAGGACAGCACTCAATCCACTGAGCCACACCAGCCAGGGCCCTTTAATTCTATAGTATCTTGTGTATACCTCTCTTTTTAGCCTTTACCACTTGTTTTTGTCTATTTTGTCTGCCTTCTCCACTAGACTCTCCCGTGACTTTATGGAAAAGCATTTTTATTCATATTTCAATTTCTAGAGACCGTTATGCAAAAAACATTTAATAAATGTTTGTGGGGCAAAAAAACAAACAGCTGATTCCAGCCTGCCCAGAAATATAGTACTGACCACTGATAATCCATGGAATATAAGTTCTGATAGTAATTTCAAATTCAACACCAAGTATATGGGGTTCTTTCCTGAAAATGCAATATATCTTTTGTTTGTTCAGAGAAATTAAAATAAAATCACTGTGTTAACTAGGAAGAGGTTTGCTAGCATGATAGGCAGAGAGAGACATCACCCAGGTCCCCCTTAAGTAAGGAAGGGCTGTATCTCAGCTGCAGAAAGTGCTGTCAGCAGACAACCTCCAGCTGTCAGCAAGTTCAGGGCCAGCTTTCCCAGCAGGGAACTGCCTCTTTAGGCTTAGGTCAAGCTCTTTCGGGAGCCGCCTGTGTCAGGTGACTAAGTGAGGAAGGGCTTGAACAGCCAGTCATTTCTGTCTGCCACTGAGTGGTTTTCTCCTGGTGGGCCGAGGCTTTGCTGAGCCCTCATCACACTTCAGCTTCTTCCTCTGCACAATCCTACCTACTTCAGCCTCTTTCTGTCCGAGGGTGTAGATCCGAAATAACTATCTTGACCCCTAACTTTCAGAAAACCTGGCTGGCGACAACCAGACAGGTGACATGTGTGCACACAAATGTGATTTCAACCATTCATCCTTTCTAACCAGAAAATTATTGGATTTTCCCAGGAGAGTCAGACTTAAGCTACTGATCTTCAGCAGAGAATGCCTTCTTGTCATCTTCCTTGGTTGTGACCTGCGTCCCTCTTCTTTCTCTCCCTTCTGGCCCTCAGCAGTTTCAGAAGTTTTTCTCTTCCTTCTGAGATGACCGTGTTCTGGTTACTGTAGTCGAGGGGTCTCTATCTTCAGGTGAACGCTGCTTTCTGAACATGCCTGTTGGCGTCCTTAGAACTGCCATTTCCACATCACCCAAGTTGAAACCTCCTTGTGGAAGATGGGAACCTGCCTATTTTGGGTACTTCACTTGTGGTTTTCATGATGCTGAAAAGAGAAAGGAAGGAAGGACCCGAATGAGGAAAAATAATTTTTTAGTAACCGAAGCAGAAAATAAAGAGATTGTGGTTTTGGCTGAGGACTTCCCATGAACCCATCACGAGAAACGTAGGCTTCCACTTTGCCTTAAAGACTGTTACAAATCTTGCAATTAGTTGTGGGCGTAGGGTCAGCAATTCTGGTGGCAACAGGCTGGAGGGAAGTGGCCCAGAAGAGAGAAATCAGAGTTAGTTCCTTCTTATGAGATTATTCCACCAACTCAGTACATATTTAGGTTCATTTGTTTTGTTTCATTTTTTAGAGATTGAAACAATTATTTTACAATTAAGTAAAATATTTACATGGTTTCAAAGTGAAATCCTTAAAATCGGGATATTTAGAGAAGTCTAGCTTTTATCCTGTCATTTCCATCTCATTACTTCCTTTTTCTTGTAGGAACATTTATAAAAGCTATAAGCATATATTTATAATCATATCCTCCCCTTTCTCAGGAAAACAGTTATAAACTAAACACATTTTGCCACCTCTCTTTCTCACTTAACAGACTTGCCCATCACTCTATGATATTACATAAAGATATCTCTCATTTTTTACAGCTTCAAAATACTCTGTTGTATGGATTTATCCAAATTTATTCAAGCAATCTTCTTATTAATGATCATATGGGCTTTTCCAAATCTTTCGCTATTACAAAAAGTACTATAAAGTGCAGCTTTCTACATATAGCTTCTCTTATACTTTACAGTGCATCTCTGAGATAAGTTTCTAGAAGTGCAATTGCCAGAGCAAAGAGTAAAAGCATAAATAAACTTGCTTGATGTTGCCAAATTCTCTGCGCTGGTTGTACCATTGTCTGAGAATGACTGTTTCCACATGGCCTCACCCATAGAGCATGTTGTCCAACGTCTGGATTTATGTTATCCTGGAAGGTAAGTATCAGTTAACATAGTAATGTACTTTTTTTGTTGTTTTTATTAGCCACATTGAACATCTTTTCATATGTTTAAGAGCCACTTGCATTCTTCCCTATGGCCCTTCTGGTCATATCTCTTGAGTATTTTACTACAGGCCACTGACCTTTTTCTGTTCTACTTTTGAAAGAATGGGCTAACATCATAAAGAAGGACAACAGGTGCCTCAACAAAGAATGACAATAAAATGTAGTGAGGGCGATGATGGTTGCAGTAATACAGTTTTAAAAATGCCAAAGGTGTTCCTAGAGGCATGGGAACAGAGAGGAGGATCCCTCCTCAGGCCGGAGCAGAGGGTGCGTGCTCAGTGTGGTGGGGCAAGGGTCCCTGGAGGGCGTGCCATCTGAACTGCTTCTCAGAGAATGGGAGGGGGCTGGAGGATGGAGTGGGCATCGAGGGCATTTTGGACAAAGGGGACATCTTGAGCAAAAGGCTCAGAAGGGAGAAACAATGGACCTATGCCTAGCAAAAACACCAGAAGGTCAGCACTGCTGGAGGTCATGGTTGTGGCTAAGAAGGGGAGAAGGGGCTGGAGAGGCTCCCGAAGCCGTTCTGGGGGCTTAGGCTTTATTCTGTAGGCAGTGAGGACAGTTGAAGGGTATTAAACAGGCCAGTCTTGGGTTCAAATAGAAGATGCTTGACTGTGTGGAAAATGAGCTTAAGGAAAAGGCTGGGGACAAGGGCCCCGACAGGCAGCTGTTGAAAGAGTCCAGGAGCATGGAGACCAGGGCCTGAACTATGGCAGAGGTGACAGGAATGGAGAGACACGTTCAGGAAATGTGCTGCACAGAGGTTAGAAGGAGTCGGAACGACCCCATTTTCCCTGCGTGGGTGACTGATGAGCAGTAGTACCACAAAATTAGTGAAAACAAAAGAAAGAAAACCAAGGCCAACCAACAAAGCGATGGTGTTAACTAAGTGTGGATTTGTCCGGGCTGCACGACACTCTAATAGAGCAGTTAAGCCTAAGTAATCATACAGTGTTGTGACAGCTACTGAACTCATTATAGGGGATTAAAGATGATCTCCTGTGGTCACCAGATGCGTTTCTGCTGGAGAAAATTCCTATTGTTTATGAAATAATAGCAGCCTCTTCTGACAAAACTCAGGGTTTGCTGCTTGGCACGAATGACATTTTGGCTATTGTCTTGCCTTGCTAATTTCACAGCTACTTCAGAGTGGATCACCACTTTGGTGGTACAACTGTGGAGGACAGTGCAGTGGCCCCGCAAAAATGTTGTGTTTTAATATTTTGGAAGGCATTAAGTTATGCATTTTAATGACGTGGAAGTGATACAAACTGCAAACTCATGCAAGCAGTGGTATAGATGCCCAGGTGAATCTAGGTCAGCATTTGTTAAAATTACACACTGGTGTTCAACCATTCCATCACTAAGCACACGCTGCAAACTAGAGAGCTTTGCCACCCCTGTGCTAGTAAATCTCTCTTTGTAAGTTTCAGCACCAAACATTTTCAGGTCTTTTCCCTAAATTCTAGTTTTTGGGCAACAATCTGGAAAACACATAGAATGGAGTCAGAGACTGGGCTTCAACTCTCAACCGCTTATCTATATAACATTGACATGGTGGTTTTCTGTAAAATGAGAAGTATTGTGCCTGCTGGTAGGGCAAAGGAGATAATATATATATATAATACTTGTCACTGTACATGACACATAATATGTGCTCAATAAATATTCTCGGAAATATTGGTCTCGTCACCCCTCTCCTTCACCTTTCCCACTCCCCACCCTTCTCGTAGAAAACACACATGAGGAGTCCAACTTGAAAGTGTGACCATCATAACCTTACATTTTATATCTGGATTTGCAAGGCCCGTTCATGAAAGGGTCTGTATTCTTCTACTCATTCAATGAGAATCCAGGTAAATTGGCGCCACGATTGTACTGGTGCTATTTCCTGCCCGTCCTATCAACCCGACTTCCCACAGCTAGGTGCAGCTAATGTAACCAGGCATTATAACACACTTGTGCTTCTTCTATAAAAACCCAGCTTTAAAAAAAATTAAAACCACTAAATATTATAACTGCTACCTGCTAATTGCTAAACTATATGTTAAAAAAAACAATAAATACTTAAAGCAGTTTTTTTAGCAACAATAATGGTCACATCTTAGAAATATGCGAATAGTTCTTGGTACGGAGACTGAGCCCCTGGGTTTTCTCTTGGGAGATAGGGATACAGGGAGAGGTTAGGTAAGGAGCCAATCAGAGAGCAGGAAGCTGAGTCAGGACAAAACCCTTCCTCTCTTCCCCAGTCCAGGGAGCTTTTTTTCCTACTCTACCTTACAAAAGAATCTGTCCTCTCTTTTCCTCACACACAGAGCTGTGGGTATCAAAAACCCTTGGGATTTGCTTTAATGTTCATGTGTTTTTTCTCTGCCACCAGTTTAATTTTCTGATAAAAATCTTCTTTACTGAGCAATGAACAAATATAATTGGATGCTTACTAGGTGCCAGACACTGTGCTGAACACACTCCCAAAAGTGTTTCCATTATCTTCACAGTGATGCTATGGCACAGAATTAATCTCCCCAATTTATTGACAAGCTCCGTGAGTTCCACAGTTGAGTGTCACCGTTCTGTCTTATTGTGCATCCAGGACAGAGAACATAGAAATCCCAAATCTGCTTAATTACTTCTGAGCTGTTACAATGGAAATCTGAGTTTGATTGTCAACAAACACACTTTTTTAAATGATACTTTGGATAGAGTGAAATTCTCCCATATGGAAAAGTGAACACAGGTAGAAGCTATTCTCTGCGTGCTATAGAAGCTTCCTGGCCTGTGAACGTAAATGCTCTGACAGTAACACTTAATCCTCAATTTCCTAACTTTAATACCCTCCCTGCCTTTGTAATCACAGAAAAATTAATCTCCTTCCAGATTGCTCCTCTTTTTGGAATTCCTCCTCCAGCCCGAATCTCTGGAGATCCCACATGCTTCATCTTCTGGTATCCCATACACTGTTCCTTTATTTTTTTTTCCTATTTTTTTTCCGATTACATTTGACATTCAATATTATATTAGTTGCATTAGTTACAGTATAGCAGTTAGCCATTTATATCTGATGAAGTGATCGCCCTGGTAAGTCTAGTACCCACCTGGTACCATACATAGTTATTACAAAACTATTGATTATGTTCCCTTTGTTGTACTTTACATCCCCATGATTGTTCTCTAACTGCCAATTTATATTTCTTAATTCCTTCACCTTTTACACCCATTCCTCCAAGCCCCCTCTCATCTGGCAACCATCAGTCTGTTCTCTGTATCTATGAGTCTGCCGCTTTTGTGTTTGTTAGTTTATTTTGTTTGTCAGATTCCATGCATAAGTGAAACCATTTGGTATTTGTCTTTCTCCATCTGACTTATTTCACTTATTATAACACCCTCTGGGTCCAACCATGCTGTCACAAGTGATAAGATTTCATTTTTTTAAATGACTGAGTAATATTCCATTGTATATATGTTCAACTTCTTTTTTATCCAGTTGTCTATCGATGGCTATTTAGGTTGCTTCCATATTTGGCTATTGTAAATAATACTGCAATGAACAAAAGGATGCATATGTCTTTTCTAATTAGTGTTTTGGTTTTCTTTGGATAAATATCCAGAAGTGGAAACACCAGGTCATATGGTAGTTCTAATTTTAATTTTTTGAGGAAGCTCCATACTGTTTCCCAGAGGGGCCACACCAATTTGTGAGCCCACCAGCAGGGCACTAGGGCTCCCTTTGTCCCACGTCCTCACCAACACTTGTCTGTTGATTGATTGATGATGGCCATTCTGACAGGTGTGAGGTGATCTCTCACTGTGATTTTAATTTGCATTTCTCTGATGATTAGTGACTTTGAGCATCTTTTCATACGGGCTATTGTTCTTTAAGTTTTGTAACTTGATTGTTGCTCAAACACAGTTTTCTGGAGCTAATGCATGTACCTCCCCACACTGGCAACTGACCCAAGTGAAATCCTGGTAATTTCTGCTCCCAACTGCCACTGGGCTCCTGGCTACCATTCCATTCTCTGTACCAACATTCTGACTCAGACTCCTTGACGCAACAGGAAGGGAGACAAGAGATCATCACCTGGAGGGCCACCAACAGGGCAACATGATTTTGCGTAACAACTCTTTTTTGATTGCTTTAACGAGAATTCCACTGACGGGTAGGGTCCGGGTAGATCCTTCCGATTTGGAAGCCGCTCTAATCTGACCCTCAGGTCTTTAATTGAACCCAGCGCCCCATGACATACTTAACCTTTGCTCCTGATGACTTCTTTCGGCTGCCTGGAAAAAGCTACCTGTGGAACATTTCTTTCATCAGCTTTCTCCTTCCACCCAATGACCTTTATCCTGTCCCTCCTCCAGTTCACCAGAAGTGCCTGAGTTAGTTTTCCTGGAAACTCCCCGGTCCCTTTGACAACACGGGATGTAGTTAGCTACCAGGAGAGAAGCAGAAAGGGGATGTTTCCCCGGGCACTGCCCAGAACCAACCCTTCTTACTTCCCTGAGGAAGTGTGTTTTCATGATGGAATATAAATATTTGCACTTATTGTTTGTTCATTTATTTTGTTCTTTAGATTCCACATATAAGACAGTCATATGATGTTTCTTCCTCTGTCTGACTTATTTTACCTACGAGGCTCAGTATTTTATTTTCACCTCGCTTCCTGAGATAGAGCATGATTGACAGCAGTTCCTCATTGAGATGGTTCATTTCAGTGTCAGACCTTTGACACTGAGAGGGAAGGCAGGGCTTCCATAGTATTTGCCAATCATCTGCCATACCAGAGAATGAGCACTCAAATATATGGAAATGGAGCCTCAAGTAGGGTCTTATAATGACAAGCAATCATGAAAATAGCTGTGTTACCTTTTACTTGAAATGAAAAATGCAATGGTTTATAGTATGGGTGTGTGGTCTAGTCTTAGGAAAAAACTCCACTTCCCTTGTATGTTTTTATTTTTTAGTAAATTCAGCAGGGTTTCAGTGGGGGAAACGTTTCTCTTTATATATTTTATGTGGATTTTTTAACATAATCTTTTAACTGAGCTATGTAACATTGAAAATATTATTTCAAGTGGCTGGGAACACTTTGCACCAAGGAGGGTGCATCTGGGAAGGAACACATGGACGTGCCTGGGACCTCACTGATGGGGGAAATCAAGAGCCTTTCCTACCTAGATGAGAGGACTTTAAACAAAACCAAGTGAACATGCCCTGTATTAAGGAACATTAAGGTTGTGGTGGAGAACGGATCTTGAACTAGAGGAAAAAGCAAGACGGAAGAGAAGGGTTTGTAGACCTGGTGGCCCGTGAGGGAGGGGCACGCAGGACCCTGAGGAGGATGGCCACGCCCACTGCCCTGTGCTGCGGTTAATCCGGTTATCCAAGAGACTGGGGAAGCCCCATTTCAGGAAATGCCTAATTTTCACATCCAGTTGTTCTCTGGTGCTTTGCTGCAGTTTCATTTGGCAGCCTCAGGTCGGTGGCATTTGGGGAGAATGAAGGAAGCAGGGCAGGGCCTGTCGTAGAACAAAACTCGGGAGGGAGAGCACCTCAGCCAGCAGACCGGGTAGGGCAGGGAGGGGTGGGGGAAAATTCCAGAGAGATCAGTGGCAAGTGGGAGTATAAACCTTCAGGGCATCCTCCAAAATCTTAGCAGAGAGGGCAATCTGAGGAAAGGGGGTAGCACGAGGCAGTTTATTAGGGGTATTGAGATAACAGCTGAGCCCAGAAGGCAGCAAACCGGAGGATTCCAGGTGCGACTTCCCGCACCAACACGGAGCCGTAGCCCAAACCCAGGGGTAGGCCAAAAATAACAAAAATAATTGAAATTAATGTTTTATTACTATAGAAAGTTTAAGTAATCAGGGACTTGATTATTGAGTCGTTGGGGTTTTTAATCTCAACTTTATAAAATGTACCAGAGCTGGAGTATTTTTAAGTTGATGAAATCACAGATACAGTATTTATTTTGGATGACTCACAGTTTCTTAATTTAAGCTGAAAATTGTTCTCCTAGCAGCCAGTGCTAAGGTTTCTTTTGGGCTGAAACCTTACTTTATGATGTTTAGGTCATTTAAGGTGAAGAAGGGGAAGCCCTGGGGCAGGGCCTGAAGGAGCCTGTGAAACAGACAGTTGCAAATTGTCCCCCAGAAGAAGTAAAGGGAACGTGGGGGTTGGGGAACGGCTATGAGAGAGACAGGACAGAAAGCAGGACATGAGCAGGACTAAAGAACTTGGAAGGATGGAAGTAGACGGAAATGGTGTATTAGTTCATTTATTGCTGTGTAACTAATTATCCCCAAACCTAGTGACTTAAAACAACAAACATGCATTATCTCATAGTGTCTGTGGGTCAGGAATCTGGGTGCTGCTCAGCTTGGTGCCTCTGGCTCAGGATTTCTTCTTACAAGGTTTCTGTCCAGGTGTCAGCTGGAGCTCAGGTCTCCTGTGAAGACTTGGTGGTGGAGGAGCGGAGGCCAAGCTCACTCACAGTTGCTTGCTGGATTTGGTTTCTTGAGGGCTCCTGGGCTGTGCTGTGGGCTTCTCACCGCATAGGGCAGCTCACAACACAGCTGTCTTTCTTCAGATGGAACAAGTGAGAGAAAGCACCCAAGACAAAAGCCATAGCTGTTTTGTAACCTAATCTTGTCAGCGACATCTGTCGCCTCTGCCAAATTCTACTTGCTAGAGACAAGTCACTAAACCTGGCCCACACTGAAAGGCAGGGCATTACACAAGGGCATGAGTGCCAGTGGGGTAGGGATCATTGGGGGTTACTGAGAGGCTGTCTATCACAGACAGCCAATGAGACACCCTCTGTGGAAGTGTGGCTGGGGCTACTTTAAGAGCAAGAATGTTGACTATTGAACTTTCAATTGTTATAGAGCTGCTTTAGTTTCCTAAACAACAAAACCAACCCTTGCACCACCCACCAATCGCTGGGAGGTTGACCCAAAAGAGGTGGCGTGGGGGGTGGGGTAGTAATAAAGAGTTGGAAATTATCCAGACTTGGATATTTGGTTGCCTTATTCTTTCATTCCTGTATTCCATGAGTCCTTTTGGAGCGTTTCATGTTAGTGACCATGGCTATCAGCGCTGCTGGGCCACTAGCATTCTGGAACCTAGCATTTGAAAATGTTAAAAATATTGTTCATGTTTTTCTAAAACAAACATCTATTCTGGTGCTAAAGTAATTTTTAAGAGACTTGCAAAAAGTTGGTTACTATCAACAAACCAAATAATCAACTCCTAAGTAAATTTAGTCTAAAAGTTACTGTAGTCCTAACAAGGAAGGAAAAACCCCAAATATACACACATGCATACCTTTTTAATGTCTAAAACCGTTAGCAATACTTTTCCTTCTTGTGTATTTTTTAAATTTCCTCAGATTTTCTCTAATTTTCAGGGCAAAATTTATTCTAGATTTTATTTTATTTTTTAAATTATTTATTTATTTTTAAATATATATTGTATTTTTTCCCATTACCATTTAGTCCCCTTACACCCTCCCTTCCCCCAGCAGTCACCACACTGGTGTCTGTGTCCAGGAGTCCTGATTCTTTTTTTGCTCACTCCCTCCACCTCCAACCCCCACCCCGCTGATGTCATCGTGATCTCGGTCTATGAGTGTGTCCCCATTGCCTTGTTAGCTCAGTTTGTTCCTTAGATCCCACGTATGAGTGATACACTAGATTTTAAATTCAAAAGATTTCTTCTCAATCCTGCCTGGTCCCAGGACTTGATTGATTACATTTTTTTTTTAATCTGCTAACACTTATCATTCATTCTTAGGAAACAGTCTTCATCTGCTTCTATCTTGGTCTCCTTATCTGCTGTATCACAAAGTCACATTACTACAGATTCTTGGTGATCTGAATAACTTATAATGCTGAATAAGCATTATAATGCAGAAAATGCTCTTAGATAAGTGAAAAAACCCAGTGAGTAGAATTTCCTACATCCACTAAACAAGCTCTCCAGGTTAAAAAAAAAATGAAGAAAGAAAGAAAGGAGGCTGGAACCCCACATTGACAGTGTGGATGCACAGTAGGGCCTGTCCTGCTACCTGGTGTTCTCTGATTTTGTCCTCGAGCTTCCAAGGTTCTCACACAAATTACAATGCACAAGAAGAGGGGGTTTCAAACACAAGCATCATGATACCATAGATTGCACACAACAGAATTGCCTTTAACAGAGAAAAGCACAAAGAGGAAAAGAAATTAACCAGTTCCCACTCCCCACATTTAGACGAGACACAGTGTCGGTGGGCATACCCTCCTGCAGGGACGTTTGTTCATTTTGAAACTGATTTTGTTACTACACAAAGGTACTGTGTTGCCCTTCTCCAAGCCACCTGAACTAGCTCAAGTAGCCATCCGATATTCTTAGACCTCCGGAGCTTGGGATTTGAGAACAGACCTGGCCTCTGTTTCAGACGGAAGTAATTGACGGTTCTGTGTAACCACAAAGAGGGCGGGAGGCAAGCTTCCCTGGGCCTGTGACCATCTCCTGGTTCAGCCAGTTGATTAGCCTCATGCGCGGGGCGCGCTGGAATGTTTGGCAGGCGTGAGTACAGTGAAATGCGTCATTGTGCTGCGCCTGTTCCCACGTAGAACACTCAAAATGCTCAGTTCCCTGGAAAATGTTCTAAAGCAGTTTCACTGTAGTAGGCTTTGTCTTCTCATCTTTCACAAAGGCAGTCGGCGCTCTGTTCAGAACAGGCTTTCCTTTCCGTAGGCATTTCTGCTGGCACCGAGCCACGTAGACGGGAGCCACGGCCCCTGGGCTACAGAGGAGAAGGCTGGGGGAGGGGACGACACTTGACAATTTTTGTCCCCACATTCAGCGTGAAAATGCATATCCATTTACTTCTGAAGACAGCGTCAAAAAGATTTGTTTACAGTGATCACAAATAATTGCTTTTGACAACTGAGATAATTTACCAAACGATCAAGAGTTCAAAAATTATTTAACGTCAAAATAGGAAACGTAAGTGTTTAGGTTGAAATACTTGATTTGAAGTACTTAAAATATCAGTGTCAACAGTTATGGTAATGTTAAAAACATGCATTGTACTTCTAAAGAGATGACCAATCATTGATTTTCACAGAAAGAAAAGAGCCTTCTGATTAAGTTTTCAAAAAAAAAAAAGATAGAGATTTCTGAAAAGTCACTGTCAAGAAAAATAACATGAATTTGTCACATTTCAGTGGATTCTGTGTTCAACACAGATTAGCTAATTTCTTTTAATTAAATAAATACGAAGGCACAGCTGGACCAATTAAGTGTTCTGTTTTTCTGTTCTTTAACTACACAAACATCTAAATCATTTTTATTGATTTCCTGAAAGCAGCAGAGTAAATAGCTTTGAAAATTGTTGAGAAGATGTCAGAAAGAAGCTTGGAATGCGTAGATGACATCAAGATTCCCAGAGACTGATTAAAAGCTGGAATGCCAACCAGCTGATTTTAAACAGTCACTTGTGTGATCCCGACGTAGGACTTTCAGACAGCTTTTCTTGAAGGTGTTTATTCTTTACAACATTCTGCACGTGTATGATTCTTTTGAGAATACTGGTCACTTGTTCTCAACATTTTAATATTAGGTCAGGATCCACTTAAAATGATTTAAAAGTCACAGGAATTTTAAAAGTCTGTCTGGAAAATAGGGTTTGACTCGTAGAGATCCCAAATATAGACTGCATTCATTATAATCCTGATACTCAGCTGTCACAGGGAGACAAAAGTGACTTTTTGGTAGTGGAGAAGTCTTGGTAGCAAGAGGGCGTTAAGGTAAAGGCTACTTTTGATTCCTAGAATTAACATCTTGGTAGACACAGGGTGACCTTTTGACAACACATGAAGTAACTTGGATATTATTTTCAAAATTGGGTTTAACTAAAAACACTCCTTAGGCACAGTAAGCACATTACTCTGCCTCTGTGCTGCCTTTTTTTGGGGGGGGGGACAGGTTAACCCAGTTGGGGAAGTAGTGAAAATAAAGTTAATGTGGCATTAATCAAACCTCTCTTAATTTTGACAGCATCTGGATTTCATTCATCTTTACTGAGTAGTACTACTATTGTTCTGTTTCACTATTTTTTTGACTGTTTTTGTCAAAACCCTGGCACCCTTGAGAAGTGGGAAGACAGGTACCTAACTTTGGAGCTGGCCCGCTGAATTCAGTGGGAGAGAGAAGTGGTAGTATTTTTAATAAATATGTATGAAGTTCACGGCAGGATGAGTATAATAATAAAAAAGAAGAGGGGGTGGGGAAAAAGAAGCGCGAGCAGAAAAGATCACTGTATGTGGTAATTGAATCCTCCAGCCTCACGTAGCCTTAAGATCACATAAATATAAATAGTATTTTATTGTTTAAAATCTTAAAGATGCTTCTAAGAAAATGTTATTCTTTGCATCTTCTTACAGAAACATAAAAATAAAGTGGCCATATAACAGGGTA
Source organism: Phyllostomus discolor (assembly GCF_004126475.2). Taxonomy (NCBI): domain Eukaryota; kingdom Metazoa; phylum Chordata; class Mammalia; order Chiroptera; family Phyllostomidae; genus Phyllostomus; species Phyllostomus discolor. The sequence goes on along the minus strand of NC_040910.2, from coordinate 25,405,655 downwards.
ACAGGGAGTTTTAGTAAATGTGGTTTAAATTATGTTCTGATGAATGCAAAGAGACATATTTTCTAGAAGTATCTAATAGATTTTTTTATTACTGCTTAAAACTGTTTAAGATTTGATAGAGGCTTTGTGGGGGAGCTTTGTTCTTCTTGTAGATCTAATGCCACTAGACTTTAAGCTGCTCAAAAGAAAATGTTACAGCCATCCTTTCCTTGGCTCCCTGCACAGCGCCTGCTACTTTGTACACAATAGGAGCTAAGAAATATTGTTGCCGGAATAACTAAAGCATGGCAGTCAAAAGCACTTTCACTACCAAATGCAGAGCAGAGACCCTTTACACCATAGTTATTTCCCAAATCTGCTGCTAATTAACGAAATCCTATCTGCCACAAGATGCAACGTCTACTCAGAACAATGGAAATAGAATATCTTCTTTTATTCCATCATTCTTCTTCCACCATTTATTGTGTTTGTTTCCATAATAGCAGACACATTGGCCTTGTGCTCATCGCTCAGGTTTTTCTCCCGCTGCAGTGAAACTGCCTGCAATGTCAGAGAGACGTGCCAGCCCTCCTATCCAGCTGTGTGCCGAAATGCAGTGAGCAACTGGCATGCTTATTGTAGTTACTTGGTGGCCTATTCCTCTCCATTTCATTATTATTTAATGTTTACTAAGAGCGCTATCAGCTCCATTCTTTCATTTCCTCTCCTTCACAGGCGGTACCTGTGTGTGGTGCTTCCAAATCCTTCCCTGTCCCCTACACCTGTGCCCCCCCTTCCCGGCCCCCATGGTCTCCAGCTGTCGTCTCCTATCTAGCTCACCCCAGTCTGGGATGCTGAACAAACAAACAAACAAGCAAAACAAATTTCCCTTGCCTGCACGTGATTACTAAATGTCCCAGAAGAAAAGTGAAAAGGACTCAGTAAAGGGAAGTAGACAAAAGGGGCAGAGATTCAGACCAAGTGAGTCTGCTGGGGGCAGAGGAGCAGGAAGGGGGTGCAGACGTGGGTGGCTTCACCTTTACACTTTCTCTGAAAATGGCCCTGCTGGGAGTTCAGGCTGAAGTCTCACACTGGTGACTAGTGTGCTTACTTTGCACAGTGTTTTGATTTCTTTTTCTTTTCAAATGCACCAATATTAAAATAACAGACTTGGTGCACAGATACAAATGACCAGCTACCCTTGAGAAATAGAGAGACCTGGGCTCACAGTCCTGCACAGCAGTAACCAGAGCTGAGCAGACCTTCCTGTGCCCCATGATTTAAGGAGACCCTGGACAACACACACACACACACACACACACACACAACTCTTGCACACCACAAAAGATTTATCTGCCCAGATGTCACAGACTGCAGAGACCAAGTTGTGCAGCGTCAAGCAGACTGAAAATGGTGGAAAGCTTTGGAGTTAGAACTCCGCTCCTCCACTTCCCGCAGAACCTCCCAGCGGTGAGCCTCGTTCCGCTCTTCTGTACAGAAGGTAGTGCTGCTGCCATCTGCCCTCAGCAGGCCGTCACGAGGACCAAGCATGGATGGACCTGGAGACTATCATGCTGAGTGAAGGAAGCCAGTCAGGGAAACACAAGCATCATATGACTTCACTTATACATGGAATCTAATGAACAAAATAAACAACAAACAAAGCAGGAACAGGCTCATAGAAACAGAGAACACACCGACAGCTATTAGAGGGGAGGGAGGGGTAGGGGACTAGCTGGACAAGGTGAAGAAATTAAGCAAAAAAACCCAAACAAATAAACAAAAATCTCCTAGACACAGACAACAGTGTGTGATTACCAGAGGTGAAAGGGAGATTACCAGAGGTGAAAGGGAGATTACCAGAGGTGAAAGGGAGGTGAAGGAGGTAGCAGAGGGGAAAGGGGGGATTAAATGATAGTGGAAGGAGACTTGACTTGGGGTCATGAACACAATACTATATGCAAACGATATAGAATTGTACACCTGAAACCTATATAAATTTTTAACTAATGTCACCCCAATAAATTCAATAAAAAATTTTAAATTTTTCTCTAAGAAACCATTTAAATGAATGTCCCAAGTACCTACTCTGTTGCATATTTTTGTTGGTCATTCTTTTGGGTTCTGTTATCTAGTCTATGTGAAGTCTTTTAAAATACAAATAGACGTGAATGGGTAATATGCTGATTTAGGAATGCATAATTAGACCTGGGGAAATAGAAGGACGGCTGTGAACCTGTTAGGGGCCCTTAGGCACAGGACCCAGCGCCTCACAGTCTTGGGTGCCCCTAGCCCACATTTTCCCATTTCAGGGTGCCTCCAAGGACCTAGAGTGGTCCCTGAAACCTCAAAGTGTCTTCTGTTTCTGAGGCACACTCCCCACTCCCCATCATTTAAAGCCATTCCTGCAAGATATGGAGCGGACTGCTGTCTTTTCCAGGATCTATTCTCAGCAGAAGCTGTAGGCGGCACAGGGCAGGCCAGCAGAGAATTTCCCTCCCTCCCCCCCCACCCCCACCCCCCCCCCCCCGCCTCCGTCCCCGCCTCTCTACCTCCCTCCCTCTCTTCAATTAGAAAGGAATCTATACTTCAGCAGTTCTTATTCCAGTTTATCATCATTCCAACTCAACTCTTTCTTAAAAATTCATATAATGCCCCCCATGCACATCCCTCCCCCATGTTACCCGGATGCAGGACGTAAGGCCCTGCCTCCTGACAATTCCAAGGAGCCAGGGACCCTGTGTCTGTATTCTACAAGCCCATGTGGCAGCAACGGTCCTCTCTCCCTCTGCATCCCCCTCAGACTTTCCCTCAGTCTCCTCCTGTGCTAACACCTCTCTCCACGCCACTTCCCCCCAAACAGGCACAGGCTTCCCTCCTACTCCTCAGCACACTGTTCACAGAAAGCTCACAGAAAGTGGCTGCATCTAACATTTTGAAGGGTACACAGTCACAGAGGGACATTTCACACATGATGGAAAACCACTTGAGACTCACATTTTAAAAACTTTGTAAAACACAGAGGCCGTCCCCCTCCCTGGAGCCCCCTCCAGCCTGCCTCTGTCCCCCCGCTGAGTTCCTGAATCCTGGCGGCCCTCTTGCCTCCTCGCTGCGGGAGCTGATGTCTCTCGGGGTCTCATTCCCTAGCCCCTCCCGTGCTGCCCTCACCACTCCCATAGAACACGCTTCAAACCGTAATAATCTCTACAGCATGCACTCTGCTCCCACCAGATCTGCGTTTTTAATCATCAAAGAGAATATTGAACACCCCAGGCTAAGGCATCGCTATTTACCTTATTACACTGGAAACTCGGGTCCAAGGCTTCCACTAGAAACTCCGCGTACCTAAGAAGGATTATCAAAGCCCGTCCCCCCAATAAAGTTGGGATTTGCCTAAAGATCACATTTCAAGCTATCAAAAATGTTGAGGTTGAAGGTCAAAGCATTTGGATGCTTTTCTATTTCAGGAGAGATCCTGACGTTCCCTCACACCTTCTTGATGAAGGGCACATTATCTAGAAATACCAGAAGAATTCAGTTAAAAGAAAAGCAAGCATTCACCCCCCCACCCCCCCCCCCACCCCTACTGTATGTGTGCCTGTGGTGTGGCCTTTGGGGCAAATGACAGACCATGGGGGCTCCATGGTGCTCTGATGACACTAGCTGGCTCTTTCCTTTCCTTCTCCCTTTTGAGAATTTCCAAACGACAGGAAATGGAACCCGATGAGTAAAACAGAGCATCCAGAAGCTTTAGCATTTGCGGGGTCTATTGCCACAAGCAATCTTTTGAAATATTGAAGGGTGATGTTTGTATGGGGAGTATGGACATCAATTATGTTCCGATCAGGTTCTGAATTTCCAGAAGGAGGGGTCCTATGTACTCTCTCCCAGCCCCCGCCACCCAGGACTGCAGTTTTGAGCAAAGAATAAAGACAGCTTTTTTTTTAAGGTTAGCTTCCAGCTCCCGTTGTAAATTTCTGCCCCTGACATTGAACAATACGTTACTCACACCTGTGTCAGACGGCGGAGGAGCATCGCGTCTCAGCTCACGATGATAACCGATGTCCCGGCACCTCCCCCTCTGCCCGTTCCTCATTTCCGTTTTCACTCCCAGAGGTACGTTGTATTTCATTTTAAAGTGCTTAGAGACGATAGCAATATGCGCTATATAAATAATACATGGAATGCAATAGAATCGGAAAAGTCTTGGACCCCTGACTTTGGCTTCCATCCCGAAACAGACAGATTTAGACATGCAAAAGCTGCTTCTTTGACAGGCTAGTGTTTGTTTCTCTCCTTTTCTTAAAACTGTCATTTCATTTTCTTATTGGGATTTTCCTGTGCCTGTTTGGAGGTTGGGGGAAGTTCAGAGCCTTCCATCTCTGTCGTTGGAGGTGGATGTGTTCAGTGTGGAATTTCCCTGCCTATGAAATACAATGAGTAAAGGCAGGGAGGGGAGAGCAAGACAATAATGCACAGAGTATAGTAGGATGGAATGAACCAAAATCAACATTGAACAGGTGCTTACTCTGTACCAGACATTGTGCTAAGGACACAAAGGGCGTTGAGACAAGGGCTCCATCTCCAAAAGACAAGTTACACCCCGTCCCGTGCGCAGTTAATCACACACAGCAAAGCATGATAAATGCTGGGAGGAAGATAAGCCCATTTCAGTTGGGGAGATCCGTCTAGAAAGGCTTCCTGCTTGGGTCTTAGGCCAGATTTTAGAGATGTCAAGAACAAACAAGTGATGGAGAAAATAGATTAAGCAGAGGTATAGAAATAGAAAAGCAATAGCTGGCAGGGGTACTCCATGGCGGGCGGGGTAGACAAGGCTGAGCCCAGATTGAAGAGAAGTGAAGGGAATTCTCCTGGGGTCCTTCATCCTAGACCCTTTGGAATGCATCTCACCTAACCTGAGCAGCTGTGTAGAATAGGTGTCCTTCTCAGTGCGCAGATAAGCAAACTGGGGGGTTAAGTACTAGCCGTGGGATGGGACTTGAAAACGCGTCCTCCGAGTCTGCGGCCTGTGCTTGGGCACTGCGGTCCATAGCCCCTTTCTGTTGCCTCGGAGCCAGGACTTAGGATTTGGATCCTATGTGCGGAGACTAGAAGCCGTTGAAGATTCTCTCAGCAAGGGAGAAATACAATCATATCAGAAAAGAGAATCATCTTTAATATGTTCGACTCCTCCGTTTATGAAACGGCCTCCGCAGCGAGGGGTCCCCGTGGGGCAGCGGGCCGGCGAGGCGCCGTCGTTCTCATTTCCTGTCTGCCCTTCCCGTGTATCTGATAACTAATAACGGGATACAAGATTCTAGATCGTTCTATAATAATCTGAAATGAATCTAAGTTTTTTAATAATTTGATGTGTGCAGAAGCTGAGGTGACTTTTTTTACTCTTTATTTGGTTCCCAAAAGATTAATCACTTTAACGTACCTATTCCAAACTTAGAACAAATTAAAATCGCTGAAACCTTCCTTGCTAGAGCACTCACCTGTGGCTGATGATAGCAGAATGAGGAGAATCATTTGGAAAAGTAATTTGAAGTTAGAGATCAAGCCCTGAATATGTTAATTTTTGGATATTTAGACTGAGACACTACATCAGAAAACTGTGTAACCCAACATATTTATTTTCTCATTATATAATAATAAAAAACCAATAACAGTATATTCACTTAATAAAATATTATACATTTATTAAAATAAAAGATATCAACACCATGTTAGAATATAAAAATAGTTGATGTAATGTTACATGAGAAAAATGAATATATGATTATAATCTTTCAAAAATCAATATATGTGTTAGTTACTACAGGAGGAAAATATAAAAATGGTCATTGTACTGTTTTTTTTTTCCTTTAAAATTCTGGTTCTGTTGTTCTGAACATTTTCTAATGGTATTATTTTCTAAATGCCATGATTGTAGACAGAAGCAACTAGACTGAAAGGGGACAGAAACCCGTCACTAAGAGCAGTAAAACAAGCCACAAGATGCTTTTTAAGCTAAGTGCTAGCAAAGACAATACAGTTCTTTGTTTTAGTTTGCCCTTGATTATTATTTATATTGCTAAACCAGAAATATTTGATATGGAATGAAAGGAAGCTATAGAACTTTTTAAAATGAGTGCCTTGTATCTACAATCAGGAAAACAGTCACCTTATTTTTTTCAATTGCGTATTTCTTCATCTGTATGAATAGGTTTTGTAAGGGCAGCTCTGCCTAAAGGCAAAGAAATGGATAAAAGCTTTAACATCTCTTTTAGGTGTACAGTTCTACGGCTATGATTTTAGAATTTCACAGCTACTACAAGATAAAGAAAATAAATGTCTGTAAAGGAAATAATGGAAGCATGGCTAAGAGTGGTTTATTTCTGATTCAAAGTATAGTTATAACGTGGAGGAAAATAAACCCTTTTGTTTTAACTGGCACACTTTTGAAAATGTAATAATATAAGATGAACTAAAATAATAGCTTAAATAGTATTTCACAAAGCACTTCCCCCCCCCCCCACTTTATGTGGGGTTTTACATAAAGTACAACAGTGATGCACAAGTGGCTATAATACCTTCAATTTGCCTTCCCCCTTTAATTTGAGGATAATCATTGTTATGAAAATACAATAGTTAAAAAAAATCTAAGTGCAGATGTCATTGTGACAGGTACTCTACAGAGTAATAAATACTTCCTGAACCTAAACCGGATCTGGGAGCGTTTATGTTGGAAGATGGAGAGCGAGAAAGTAGACATGCGTCATAAGACAGACAGCTCAGTAAGACGAAGAACAAAGAGGCAGAGACAATAGCATAACTTGGAGAGCACTGTCAGTAGACACATATGAATTGCAAATACATTCCCGGGCCACCCTTCCCTATGTAATACAATTCTATAAGAGGCTGGTGGTTGAGGGTATTCTTTGTCACAAACCCCAGAAAGCAAGTTTTCCTGGGCTTGTGAATCTAAGAGTGGTAAAATGTGGGGTCAAATATTTTTAACATGGTGTAGAAATTGATAAGAAATGATTTCAAAATGCAGATAAGCTTTGTGAAGGCATGCGTGCCCTGGGGGGTGGGTAATGTCTGAGCAGGTTGAGGAGGCAGTCAGAGGGTTAAATAACTAGACAAGCTGCCTGGCTTCCAAAAGGTGGGGCAGGGAGCTGATGTGACGAGTTTCTTCCTCTTGACTGTATACATATGCTGTGTGCCTGGTGGTCAGCTGACCTCAGAGAGTCTTTGGGGTGAGAGGAAGCAGGGAGAGCAGGCGCGAGGGTGCTCTGCAGTCACACTGAGGCTTGGTGAAGGTCTTGGGGAGCCAGCAGGACCCCACCGACTGCCCAGAGCCCAGCACACGGGATGCTGCCAGAGGTGGGCTGTCCAAGACACGGGCCAGACCTGACCGCTGAGCTCAGGGCACCAGTGTTGGGTGGGCCAAGTAAGTGTCCGGTAAAAATATAATACATACCAAAGTTGACATAACAGGGACCAGGACAGGTCTGTAATTTTACCAGCCAGACCAGGTAAAGGAATGAAGTCAGGAATTGGAACTTTAGTGAGGAGTCCAGTTACCAGGACGGGACAGAGAAAAACACCAATGCAGAGGCTGTGTGGGGAGCGGGGGGCACTGCTTCCTAGTCTGTCCTATAAGGAGGTTCACACTAATTTCTCACTGAGGATCTTTGTACTTGCTGCCCAAATCAGGAGCCAAAGAAGAGCTGAGCCTCAAATGGTGTCGGTGGGCCAGTACCTACCGCAGATGTAATCCACTGACAGGTGAGCTGGAGCCAGAGGCCGGAGGATTGGACTGGGGGACTAAATAGGAAGGAATCTCATTCTCACAGACACTGGAAGGGACTCAATAACAGCAGGTTTCCTTGGTTTAAACAAGGAATAGTGGGCGGAGGTAGTGTAGGAGAGGAAAATAAAGCATTTTCTCAATAGTTGTATCTGGAAGGGGCTGCAAACACTTGAGCACCTGAGGGACTTCGGGAAAGCAGGAGGGGCACCCCAGTCATCCTGGGATTTAATCTTTGTGCCAAGCAAACCAATCAGCACAGTCTCTACAGGTGATAATACTGAATAATGGGTACATTCGCTCCCAGCATCCCTTTCATAGACTAGTATTGTCTGCAACATGTCCAAACGCACTGACGATGCTGGAGAAGCAGTGGGGGCAGGAACATAGGCAGGAAACACAGGAAAAAGCCTGGGCCCTGAGCTTGGGTCTCTGCTGGGAGAGTCTCACCGTTGCACGTGCCTCTGGGCGCCGACCCCAGGCCTGTTTGTCTTGTCCTGTGTCCTCACAACCCTTAGGCCCAATGCCCTGAGGCCTCATTACTCCTTCTCCCAAACACAGACACTTGCCTCACCCTGAGACGGGGACACAGCGGGCCCTTGGCGGTATCCTGGGGCACTTGCTCGAGGTGGGCAGGAAGAGCTATGTCACAGGGTCCTCCATGAATCCTTTGAACCCAGATGACAGGCTTGTAAGGGAACGGGGCACTGCCGGAGCCCCAGCAGCAGTGCACTCCTGTGGACACAAAGGGCACCCTCTGGCAAACCTGCAGATGTCTTCTCCCGATGCCATGCGGAGCTGGGCCACATTGAGTGGGGTGGTGCCTATCAGCCGCTGGAAGTAATGGTGTACAGAGGCTGGCAGTGACCAAGGAGTCCAGCGAGGGTAAGAAACAGAGCCCCCCTTTGCAGGAATGAGTGGCAGCATGCAGGCCAGGTGTGTGTGGAGAGAGCTGGATCTTGGTGGAACCTCCCTGACCACCAAGAGGATACAGGACCACCCAACGATTCTTCCAGAGGAGGGACTGAGGCTCGGTGATGGCGCTGTGAGGGACTGCCAACCAGAGGCTGTTTCTAAGATTGTCTTGGAAGGGGTTGTCCACTGACTGTCCCTGACCAGTCTGCTAAGGCATAGAAAGCATGGGCTACATGGACTTGAAAATAATTGGCTTTTGTTGCCACATTAGAATAATTTGAGTTGCTTAATGTTTTTCCTTATTAATAAGCCACTACTTTAAAACTGTTACATACTTATCATTATGATAGGATAAGGAATTTACCCATATATAAGACTTCACTATCCCCCTTTTCTAGGCAAGGAAGTTGACACTCAAAAAGACTAAGTGAGACTCAGACCCAGGTTTCCCCCACTGTTCCCCCACCCTTTTCCTTTCACTGTTACCCTGTAAAATGCTGTGTCTCAATGATCTGACTAGTCTTGAAAGCTGCCCTTTGATTCCCTGTGTTGCCAATCCGCTTACCTTTAGTTCATTCAGACTGACTGTTTTCAAATGGTCTGTACCCAAAACAAGCTGATAAAAATGTATGGAAGCATCACCATTTGGTTTAAGTTTATCTACTTATGACTCACCCCCACAAAGACAATTGCAGAATAAGATGTTAGACTGGCTTTGCAAAGCGAAGTTTCAGTGCTTTTGTTTTAAAGATCAACACAAGGGAAAATACTGAACAAAAATAGGGGGTTTGCCACGTGTCCTGAAAGCTGGACTGACTCAGTAGCTTATTTAGCTTCTTTGAGCTCTAAAAATAAACAAACATCTCCAAGACAGTGGTGTTTTCCTTGCTCTTTTTCATTGAACTTTATTTCTTCAGCTTTCATTTTTATTTGTTTATTTAGTTATGTACTTGCAGGGATAATGTCAAAAGATAGCCATAAGAGTGTTAACTTTGATATTTGAAATGTATTATTAATAAGAGTTGATGAATAAATCATGAACAGCAAGATGAACAATGAATATTTTTGAATGAACAAAATCGGTCTGGGCAGTGGTCGGAGTAGAGTAACGGTGCTGGGTGTGCAAGAGCTGCATCCTTCAGGTGTTACTAAGGCCAAAGGGTCGTGTAAAACCAGAAAATTGTGTCTGGAAATTTAAAAACATTTCAAATACATTTTCTGTAAAGTCTTTCTGGAAATAAAAAAAACTTGTGAGGAAATAAAAGTGATCTATAAGTAGCCTCACTGCTGCTATTTTCTCTCCATGATCATTTTAGTATTTAAAAGAAATTCCCTCCTTCCTTCTTCTATTTTAATTTGCAACGTAAGTCGAGTAGGCTGGAGAAGAATTACTTGGGAAAATCATGTTGTTGATGTCAGTGAGCTTCTTGGAATTCTTCATTGTTTCTTGTTTGAAAGAAATATAGATGAGTAATATTGTTTTCTTTTATCTTACTCAAAAATGATGCTGACAGAATTGTTTTAAAAAAGCATTGTTGGCTGTTGTATTCATTTCTTCTCTACCATGTATGTTTAAGGTTTCCTCTCTACATAGCATTGATTAACTCTCAAATTACATTAATATAACATGACATTGGGTTTTTTTTATTTGGTTCTGTACCTTTGCATTAATAATGCATGCAATTATTTGCAGAGAGAATTTTACATTCCTAGGAAGATGCATTTGGTCGGGGGACTTTAAGGCGACCTCTGTACTAATGTGCTCACTGATACATAGCCATGCGCCTTTGCACTTTTATTCTGGAAGGTCCCTGAGCAAAGGCATCTTGCTAGTTCCTCCCTAAGCAGATTTTCTTTTAGAACTCTGTCTTAGCCTTTTCAGACTCCTGTCGCAAGATCATGTGGCTTACAAACAACAGGCGTTTGTTTCCCTGGAGCCTGGGAAGTCCAAGATTAAGGCATTGGCAGATTCAGTGTCTGCTGAAAACCTACTTCCAGGTTCATAGAGGGTCATTTTTCACTGTGTCCTCACATGGTGGAAGGAGCCAGGAGTCTCCCTGGGGTCTCTTTTGTAAGGGCATTAATTCCATTCACTGGGGCTCCAGCCTTATGATAGAGTCACCTCCCAAAGGCCCCACCTCCAAATACCCTCACATTGGGAATTAGGTTGCAATGTATAATCTTTTTTGGAGGGGGAGGCACAAACATTCAGCCTTTAGCAAACCGATAGCTGATTTTGTTTATTTGACAATACATAGAGACCCAGTTGCAGCACCTGTTTTTGGAGAGGGGAATCTACTCTCCTCCTTCAGAGTAAATAACCTGGATATTTCTAGACAAGTTCATCATTACCTCAGTGTCCTACCATGAGAAAGAATGTCTTTTCATGGTAAATCAAATGGAGAATTTTGATGCATTTTTTCTTTAATTTTTTAAAGCTATTTTTCTCTATAGTACGTCAGCTGCACAAAAACTGAGGATGTTTTAGAGACTGCAAGTAAGCTAATCAAGCACTCTATTGCTTTTCTTTTTCTTTTGGCATGGTTGAAGTGATGTGATACCATGTTAGTTATTATGTATTTAGAACTCATTTAAAATATATAACCAATGGGAACTTGTATTCCTTTGTTCGTTACAGTCAAATAGGTTCTAATTGAAAACACATCTAAGATTTTAAGAAAGGAAACTGGTGACTGATTAGAACACTGTAAGATATGGAAACTCATTGGGAAGTACATTTGTGTTGTCTTCTATGAGTTCCATCAGACAGTAAAAAAAAAAGCCATATGAGAAAGATTGCTTGGAAACACTGGATTTGAAAACAAAGGTGATGTAAACAACTTATTGGAGGAATAAGGCATTGCTCTCACTAGAGAAGACAAAATGACACGTCTGAATAAACAAGACACAGACAGGGCCTTCACGGTGGGCGTATGCCACTTGTCTCATCAGGACAACAGTGCACTGGATTATTCATATGACAGTTGTCTCTCCTCTCCCTCTCCCCCGGTTAGGCTGCTATTTCTAGGCTCCACCACATCTGCCAGCCCCCACAATCCGAAGCAACATCCTATCTTTCTCCAAAGCTGAACGTCTCCTTTTCCCTCATACCACATTTGCTGGCTAGTTTTTCCCTTCTAATGTCTACCAAACGAATATACTCCGACAAATTATATATATCAATCTGATGACCTCCTGGGACAGTGGCAAAGGCATGGTTAAAAATGAGACCAGCCTATTAAACAATTAAACATTACTAAACAGTGTCATAAGGGAAAGCATCGATAAGTACTTTAAGTTTTATTACCCCAGATTTGGAATAACAACTTCCCTCCTAACTCTGAGTGTCATGAAGATCCTAACAAACAAGTGACTATAAATCTCATACAGCATCTTTATGTGTTTTGCCTCTCAGAGTGTAGCTGCCATGGAAACGATGACGATGGCTGAACTCAGCTAGAGGTATTTGCTGTTATGTATGCCACACGTCAGATATGGTTCTCTCCTCCCTTCACAGCAGGAGGGAGGTCATCTGAAGAGTGAGTAACATTCTAAAGATGCTGTAATGTATCCCGTTCATTGCAAGGGTCATGTCTTGAGATTTTGCTCTATGTTGGACCTTGTCATCTTCATTTTTAAGACAAAGAAATTGAGGCTGCAGAGGTTAACTAACTTTTCTAAGGGTCACATAGGTAAGATTCAAATTGGGACAAGTCTCAAAGCATAGTCTTCTCTGCCATGTGGCCTCTGATCAGGAGTGGCTGTATGTGCATCTTTGCTTCCCTCATTGCCCACTTCTTTCTCAATATTCTTAAATGGCTACCGCCTTTTTAATTCCACAGAAATGGTCTTATTTAAATCCTAAGATTGTGACCTGGCTGGTGTGGCTCAGTGGATTGAGCTCTGGCCTGTGAACCAAAATGTGGCTGGTTCAATTCCCAGTCAGGACACATACCTGGTTGCAAGCCAGGTCCCCAATAAGGGCATGTGAGAGGCAACCCATAGATACATCTCACACATTGATGTTTTTCTCCCTTTCTTCTCCCTCCCCTCCCCTTTCTGTAAAAATATATAAATAAAAATCTTAAAATAAAATAAAATCCTAAAACTGTTTTAGCCAATTTTAAATTTTCAGTCTCCTGAGCTTCTAGTTATATTTTACACAAATTACAATTTTTAGAAATACAACATATTACATAAATTGAGAAATTTTTGCTATAGACACCTATTATTGCTGAAAAGAAACAGTTACTACATAGCTGATTCATAAGTGATATCTGCAAGAGACAAAAATAAACAGTTAGTTTAGGAGATGCAGATGCCACAATCCCGGGGAGGGGAGGCAGCTGTGGCAGGAAAGTGTGCTTTCCTAGATCTATGAGTTTGGATTCAAATGCCCTCAGGGTGTGATACCTTAGGCTCATGCAAAATACAGAGTTAGAATCAATAAATCTGCATGAGACTGGTGCAGCCGCTGTGGAAAACAGTATGGAATTTCCTCAGAAAACTAAAAATAGAACTGCCTTTAACCTGGCAATTCCACTACTGGGATTATACCCTAAGAACCCTGAAACACCAATCCAAAAGAACCTATGCACCCCAATGTTCATAGCAGCACAATTTACAATAGGCAAGTGCTGGAAGCAACCTAGGTGCCCATCAGTAAATGAGTGGATCAAAAAACTATGGCACATTTACACAATGGAATACTATACAGCAGAAAGAAAGAAGGAACACCTAACCTTCATGAGAGCATGGATGGATTTGGAAAGCATTATGCTAAATAAAATAAACCAGGTGGTGAAAGACAAATATCATATGATCTCACCTATAAGTGGAACCTAATCAATAAAACAAACAAGCAAGCAAAATATAACCAGAGACATTGAAGTAAAGAACAAAGACAGTGACCAGAGGGGAGAGGGAAGGGAGATAATGGAGGAAAAAAGGGGAAGGGTCATCAAGGAATATGTATGAAGGACACGTGGACAAAGCCAAAAGGGGGTAGGATAGAGGGTGGAAAGTGGGGAAGCGGAAGGGGTGGCGGAGTGATGAGGGGAAAATGGAGACAACTGTACTTGAACAACAATTAAATACATATATTAATAATTAAGTAAATAAATTCATCTGCATGAATTCAGGACCCTCAAAAAGCTATATTCTTAGTAAAAATATGAGCTATTTTTTAAGAGCCACCTCCCCTATAGCATAGGGAGTCAACAAAGAAGCTTGCCAGCGTGGATTCTAAGTGGAAGGAAATAATCTCTCCCCTGAGTATCTTTAACCTTATTTGAGCTCTCATTCTGGTGTAGAATTTGAATTTATAGGAGGGTTTGGAACCATTTTCCTTAAAGGAAATCTAAATCTTGTCAACTTTCAGAGCCATACTGTCTCTGTTTCAGCTATTCACCCCAGTTGTAGAATGAAAGCTGCCATAGACAGATGATATGTAAACAAATGGGCTTGTTTTTGTTTCAATAAAACTTTATTTATAGGAGGTGGGGGAAGATGAAGAGGGCAAAGGGGGTCAAATGCACGGTGACAGAAGGAGACTTGGCTTTGGGTAGTGAGCATACAATTGTATATACTGGTGATTTATTATAAGGTATATAATTGAAATTTATATAATGTTATTAACCAATGTCACCCCAATAAACTGGACAATCCAATAAAAAGATGGGCAAAGGACCTGAATAAACACTTCTCCAAAGTAGACATACAGATGACCAAGAGACGTGAAAAGATACTCATCATCACTAATCATCAAAGAAATGCAAATTAAAACCACAATGAGATACCACCTCACACCTATCAGAATGCCTAGCATTAATAAAAATTTTTAAAAACTTAGCTTACAAAAGAAGGTGGTGGTTTGCTGAATGCTGATTTATATAGTCTGTTTGGTCCAACCAAAAACTGATATAAAAAAATTGGTCCAGTTCAGTGATAACCCTAAGGCTCCTGGAAGAAGCAAACATAAAGACCGTTACGAAAGGATCACCGTACTAGCTCAGACTGGGAGGGATGCCCTTGCTGGGGATGAACATACATTCCTAAATACAAAGCCTGCAAGGAAGCAGTTCACCACGTCTGAGAGTCAGGAGACACAGTAATCAAGATGATTCAGCTTCCTGAGACCTTCAGATAGTAGAACTATTAGATAAGGACTATGAAATAAATATAATGTGATTAAGGGCATAAAAGAAAGTCTCTAAAATACAAGAAAATAATAAGAGGCTTGGAAAAACCAGCATGTACATTTGAAAAAAATAATCAAATAGAACTTCTATAAATGAAAAACAAAAGTCACTGAAATGAAGGAACATCGATAGAAAAGTTAAAGAACGGAAAGGAGCCTTAATAAACTGTAAGCTAGGTCTGAAGAAATCGCCCATGCTATATTACTTGGAAAGATGAAGAGCTGGAAAATATAAAAGACAGGTAAGTTGGGATGAAGAAGAAAATAAAAAGATCTAACTTAAAACTACCTTTATACCACTTATGAGTCTCTTGAGAAAGAGAATCAACAGATTGGGAGAAATGAAATATCAAAAGCTATAATACTTGAAAAATGTTTAGAATTGGTAGAAGACATAGCCCTCTGATTCATGATTCACAACAGGCCTTCAACAGAGTAGTTGAAAAGTAATTAGTGAAAAAGACAAATTACTGACAAAGGGATGATCGTTCCTTTGGAATGACCCCAGACTCCTTAACATTAATAACAGAAGCCAAGGCAGTGGATACTGTTAAAGTACTAAGAGAAAAGTCTATGTCAGAATTCTATACCCAATTAGACAATCATTTGAGGGTGAGAAAAAAATTCATATTTTAGACTACTATTTCATATCACTGATTATCCTATCCTTCTTAAAGCTCTCTCTTCTTATTTCCTTCCAGATTATTCATTTCTTCTCAGTTATGATGTCTCTGTTCTTTCCAACCAAACTGAAAATTCCAAGAAAACTTATTCTTGGCTCTCCGCCCTTCTTCGTCATTCACCCTCCAGTCTTCAGGCCTTTGTGACCTACGGATTCATGTTCCTTCTGCCCACCTCCCACCAAAGTGCTAGTCCTGGGTCGTAATGTCCACATGATTGTGTGACTCTAACCGTTTCAAGTTGCCACCAGTGATCAAATTGGGTATCTTTTCCAATGTCCCCATCTCTTTCAATGCCATCATCAGTTCCCAGTTACCTACCATTAAAGCTTGGGGGTTGTTGTCCCTCTTTTCCTCAATCCTCATATTCAGTCTATTACTACAGCTTATTATGGGTGTTCAAAATATTAATTTATTCTTATTGTAACAACACTTAATTTGAGTGTTTTGCCTCTATATTCATGAAGTGGTCAATAGCTCCCCCCAGGACTTTTTGGATTCCAGGCTTCATCTCTTCTGATCTGCCCTGAAGACCGTTGCCAGGTTACTGATACTTTCTTCCTGGTAAGCACCCCCCTTGACTCTTTATTCTTCATAAGTAAACATCCAGCTTTATTACATTAGCATTGAAATGCTCTGATGTTCTGGACCTGTAGTTTGAACTCACCTCATCAGTTGCGTAATTCCCCTTAGCTACTTCCGCATCTCATTCTGGACCATTTTGTTTCCCTTCCTTATTTATGTTTTTGCTTCATGTCTTATGTCTCATTACCTTAGAATCTGGTTTTACATTATGTCAAGACTTAAATGTTACTTTGTAACTGTATGAGCTCTCCTAAATGACATAAATATATAGTAACACAAGGCTTTATAGGGACTCTGTGTCCCTCTGTGTGTGTATGTTCCGTATCTTTATCTGAGTAGAAAGCGTGAACTTGAAGGATGCCTCTAACGGGGGGGGGGCTTCAGAAAACTTGGCAGACTAAGGGAAGGGATGTCCTGGAAAAGGAGGAGGCTTTGTGGCCCGTCAAGTCACATCACTAGAGGCTATCTCTGTTTCTTGGCTGTCCTGGGCTTAATGGCTCAGTCTCCCAACTTGATTAATGTTCCTTAGTGATCAAAAACAATAGCAACACCATCCTCCATCACTTTTGCATCTTCTTCCCCTTCTCTAGATCCAATTCTGGCTACACAGAAGGTGCTTAATAATTGCTGGTTGAATAGATAACTGAACAGCATTTGTGAGTAATATCATATAACGTGGTGAATTTTCCACTGGAACTGAAGTCGATCCTTTAGGAGTCACCTCTTCAAGGCTAATAGTGTACGACCTCTGAGCAGACCTGTCATTTCCTGGGTTATGCCCTATGCTGGTCTCTCCTAGAATGCATGTCCTTCTAAAAAAAATTTAAATCCTCCAGCCCCTTTCACTTTCTCTTGGGAGGCTTTTGAAATTAGACAATGGCAGACATCTTTAGGAAATGTGGATTTATGTTTTTAACTTATTTTCTATCAAATATTGATATACCTTGATATGATATCAGCCTTTTTCTCATACTCTGTAGAAGCTCATTTTTATCAGTGTAAACATGATAAATATATTTTTCTTCAGTTTTTAAAAAATTCTCTAGGACACAAATACTAAAGATGTTTAAAAATGTAACATTCTTGATTAGCCTTTTAAATATTGTCTCTGTTTTGTTCGACTCTGATGTTTGCAAGAATGGCCTCCACCTGCCTCTCACAGTCTGCTGGTGGCTTTGGGCCCACAACAGAAGAGACTGCCTGTCCGTGCCACGGAGACCGAAGCACGAGATATTTTAAGCACCATTACTCTCAAAAAAGGCAATGATTGCTAACCTCTTTAAAGAACCAGTAAAGAGATGGTACATTTTTTTTTAAAGAAACAATTCATCATGACAGAAGGACTCAGATGAAGCAAAGAACAGATGGTTCTTGTGATGAACTACCCCTAACCTGAATTACTGTGCCCTACCATAAATAGAATGCTTACATGAAAAATGGGGAGAGAAAAAATCATCAGAGATTAAAAAAATCTATAGTTTTTTTGTGCCATCAAGTTGTTTAAAACCACAGTATTATGATGAATACATTTATAATACAGTGAATACTGTGAAGCCAGAAAAACTTTTGGCATAATAAACATTGAGAGTGATCAAGTATTTAATGGAGTCAAAGGTAATAAAGATACTGGCAAAGGATCAAATCTAAATATGTTTTAAACTCTTTTTTAAGGTGAGCTCTAATATTATCATCATGTTGTCTAGAATAATAACCATTCCACTCTGACCTTATGTTGCTGTAATAGTTCACTAAGCCTTGACCTGTGTGGAGAAAACTTTTCTGAATGATGATCAAGTTTTAATGCTACCTGGTCCTTGGACATTTTCCAACATACAGATACACATAGGGTTTGGAAGAATCTGAAATTATTAACATCAAATAATTGATATGTGAATGCCTTGCTGGTTTGTGGACATTTCTTTGCTTCTTAATACATAAGTCATATTGGATCATTGTCAATAAGGCAATGTGTAATGTAATATGGTGTATAAGAAAGGGTGCTCTAACATTGAGACAAGCTTTTTTATCACTTAGGTGTGCATACTCATGTAATCAAAATATCCTGTATTTTTTAATCCTCACCTAAGGATATGTTTTTTGATTTTAGAAGGAGAGGAAAGGAGAGAGAGAGAGAGAGAGAGAGAAATATCAACATGAG
The DNA here is from genome assembly GCF_004126475.2 of Phyllostomus discolor. Classification (NCBI taxonomy): domain Eukaryota; kingdom Metazoa; phylum Chordata; class Mammalia; order Chiroptera; family Phyllostomidae; genus Phyllostomus; species Phyllostomus discolor. The sequence goes on along the minus strand of NC_040910.2, from coordinate 25,387,341 downwards.
AGAGAAACATCAATTGGTTGCCTTCCTTATGTAGCCCACCGGGGATCAAACCCAGAACCTAGTATGTGTCCTGGCCAGGAAAGAAACCCGCATCCTTTTGGTGCCTGGGATGACTTTCCAACCCACTGACCCATGCAGCCAGGGCAGAATTTCAGGTATTTGAAAGACAGAGTGATAACTCTGTAGAGAGCACTCATTTATGTGCCGATCATTCCTTTTTATGGATGTTTTAGAAGGGAGGGCTGCCAAGTGAGGGCTCATCTCCTAAGAACTCTGCATGCTGTGCTGTAACCATGCCTCCTGGATCTACACCCCGCCTCAGTGGTCAGTGGTGATGAATGCTGCTGGCGACGTGATTTTCAGAAAGAACAATGAAAACAGACTCTGTTTGTTGTCCTGTGGACTGGTTCCAAGAAATATTTTTGTCTCTGGATGATCAAAGCATGGTCTGATAGGCTAAGAATGCAATAATTGATATAATCGGTCAATGATTTTTCAGCAAAAAAAGTTACTAGTGACTATTTACTAACTCGTTTTCATGCTAATGTTTTTTGGGGAAAATAAGTTTTGAGGCTTAATTATTTTTCAATGTTAGAGCTATTTCTGGCTTTATTTGTTGGGATAACATAAAGGAGATGGTGCTTAGGTTACGTCCTTAGAGGATCCTGTGAGGTGGCTGGTACAACCTGTGTGTGGCTTCTGGCATCTCAGTTCAAGCTGCCCAGAGTGACCTTCCCCTGAGGCTCAAAGCCAAACAAAGGGCAAGGGGAGGGGAGTTGCCTGCGATTTATAGATTCCATTATCAGTCCGCAGGAAAAAAGATTCAAAACACCTGTCATGTCTCGTGATCCAAAAGCAACACAGCTAAACCAAACCTGGGGCAGCAATGACCAACTTACTGGGCAAGAAAATGCAGCAAGTGCCTGCACATGGGCCCTTCCCAAGGCCCAAAGACTAGCTTATGAAGATCCTTAAATTGTGAGTCACTGCCTTCCTGTTAACATTAGCTACCTGAGAATTCTTTCTCTTTTGTCACCAGGAGGGAAGGAATTCTTTTTCTTTGTTGGCCCAATGGGAGAGAAGACTGGAAGATTCCTACTTTCCAAACTGTGGGCTGTGGCAGATGGTGGTTTGGGAATGAGGGGGATATTCCAGCATCCTGGATTGCAGGCTGAAATGTCACCACTTTCCTGTAGGAAAAGTAGGGAACTAGAATTCTTTGGTGCAGCTATGTGGGGGTTCATAGACTTGCAAGGCCTGCTTGGAACCCGACCACTATTTCAAATTTTTTAAATTTATTTTTAATTATAGTTGACATACAATATTATGTTAGTCAGATTATAACATTGATCAGACATTTACATAACCTCTAATGGGATCAACATAATGAATCTGGTCCCCACCTGTCACCATACATAGTGACTACAATATTATTGACTATGTTCCCTATGCTGTACTCTACATCCCATGACTAATTTTCTCACTTGCAGTTTGTACTTTTTAATCTCCTTAACTTTTTTTATCCACCATTTTTAACATAGGGCCCCCAGGAATATTTGCTTCTAAGTTCCAAATGAATTCACGAATATTTATTTTGAGAGTAAAACGCAGCAGTTGGTGGATTGAGGACAACTTGAATTTGGATGTCTCCCTTGCTCATTCTCTCCCTGGGGAATAGTTTTTCTAGTATTCCCCAACTCTCTTTAGTGGGTATTTCTCTATCATTTCCTCTGCGGTGTTTTAAGTGCATTCATCATTAATCTTATACATTCTAACATCCGTGTCCCAAGTCCTTTGGGAAACTACTGTACCAGCAATGGAATAAAAGTTCTAAAACCAAAGTTGGAATTTTAGTGAGAAGATGTGCTCTGGTAAGTGCAACAACAAACAGTGCTGAGGTGTGTTGGCTTGCTGCTTCTCAAGGCAAGAAGGGACACTGTTATTAATACATACGGGCCATTGCCTATATTTTCCAGGGTTCTGTTAGTTAGGCTGACAGTGGTGCTGCCAGGGCAGTGGGTGACAAATATCGTTAACACATAACAAATGACTGTGGTGGATGACACGCCCCATTTGTCATTTGTGCTGCCTTTGTGTTTGGCTGGAATCTACCCAATGTCACACTCATGGAAGGAAAGTGCTCATTTAGGAAAAAATATATTTTCTTCTTTTATATGAACATTCCTTCAGGCTCTCTTCAACCAACCCACCAAATAAATAAATGAATAAATAAATTCCACAATGAGTAGTAAAGCCAAAACACCACCATTGTTCGTCCATACACAACTATCCTTGAAAATGTGAAAATGAAAGGGATTGAACGTTTTCCCCTCTTCTTGCCCCCGCATTGTGTAGCTTCCCCAATCAGTCATTTCTTCTCTGGGAAGTAACCTAGACTAAGAATATGTCCAAAATATGTCCTTAAGCGAAGAAAATTTCAGAAGACATTTTCTGAAGCCTCCTGGTAATAAAAAAAAATCCCATTGATTTTGATGTACATATGGATCAGGACTTTTCTAGTGCATTCCTTGCCAGCATCACTGAATTCTTCAAGAAACTGGATTCAAATATTAGAAACACATCTTATCAGTTTGCAAAGTTCTCACCATGGTTTTAATCAGTACTCTTTTTAGTTGCATGTAACAGAAACTCCAATTGGTTCAAGGGGAAAAAATACAGTATGTTTGTTCACATAACAGTGAAGTCAGTTGTTGAAGAGAGTTGCAGGGACGAGGGGCTTGGAGTTTGGAACTGAACGCCACGACTCCAGGAAACTCTTCTTAGTATCACCCTTTTCTCATTCATTCCTGCTTGTCTCTGCTCATCTTCATTCTACAGAACATGCTACTTGAGAACAGGGAAGATGGCCACAGACAGCCCCGAGGTTACTTTCAACAGTTCTTAGTTCAAGCAGTATTTGAGAGAGCAAACCTTCCCTCTCATTTGGGAAGATCTCAGTAAAGAACACATAGCAGCTGGCTTAGACTGCAGCTTCATCACGTGAACGAATCATCATTCCCGGGAGGGAGGCAGTGGTCATGCAATCGGCCCACCATGGCCCTGGGGTGGCTGCTGTGGCCAGGTCGTGTGGAATGGCCGTATGTTTTACAATCCCAGCAGCAGAAGGAAGTTCACTAGAAGAAGGAGACTATTGGAGCTAGGAGGCAGATGGAAACACTGCATACACAGTATATCAGATTATTACTGTTAAGAATTTGTATCCATTCGACGGTGAGGACAGGCAACATAAGAAGACGCTCATATTGGGTAATTTCAACACATCTTAATAAAGGAACTCTACAAAGATGTGAGGAGGAGGTCAGGAACTACAGTGATGCAGTTCTCTGGTGCTAATAGGAGCAAGGGCCTTACCCGTCCGGGCCTTATCCATCTTAAGTCCAGTCAAGGGATGCAGCACATTACCTCCCACAGTGACCATTTTATGGAGGAACATGGGGAGCACATATTCCAGTGTGTTGCTGTTCTCTAGCTCCCATCTCCTGCTGATGCACCCTATTGGTTGAACCTATCTAGAAGCCAGAGAACAAAGGACTCCATTGATGGAGTCCTTACAAGTCAGCCTGCCAGTGCAGAGACCAGAGTGGAAAAGGGTGGAAATCCGAAGGGACAAACGGACACTTTCCAACACAGCCTCACACACACATACATTCAATATGATAGAAACAACCATGCAAATGAGTGTCTAATAAATATTATTATATATTATGTAATGCATAATAATTATAGCATATTACACAATGTATTATAATTATATTATTATGTATTGCATCTGTTGCTTGAAAAAAGTTCAGAGAGACAATGTGGTGTAATGAGAGCTTGTCGAGGCAGGCTAACTTGGATTTGAATCTGTGCTCTAATCTTGGTCACTTCCACTTTGTGCCTGCCAGTGCCGGGTCCACCAGAGCAGTTCTATCTGCAGACTAGATGTGTCAAAGCCCAATATTCTACAACTTCCACTACACCCAAACCAGCCACACTCAAATGGTTAGCTCCAATTAAAGTAGTGATATCATGGCTATCAAGCAGAATATAATTTGACTCATTTATTTTTATAGTTCGAAAATCTTTTTGGTGTTTTATACTGTTTGGGGTTTGCAGTTATGAACATCCATGATTACTGGAAAATGCTAAAAATTCTGCTTAACTATTGATAACAAAAAAAACCCTCATTAGTGGGACTAATTTTTTTCATGCAGTCAGAAAGTTTTGCTATTAATTAAGCCTTTAAATCAATGGTTGGCTTCTAGTTTCTTTGAAGGAAGGCATGATGATGATGATGATGATGAAGAAATTAATGGAACACTATGTCTTCACACATGTTATTTTTCCAACAACTATGACTCAGTTACTATAATCTCTATTTACAGGTAAATAACCTGCAGTTCAGACAGGGTTAATAAAAGAAGATCACACTTCTAATTAGCATTAAAACCCATTTTCAAATTCTGGTCTGTCTGGTTCGAATTCTTGTCCGGATGGCTATAGACTATTGACTCCGAAGAGACAGCTCTTCTAACCTATTTTAATTTTGGGTGAATATGTTTACTTTATATTATTATGAAACAGCAAGCCATGGTTCATTTCACAATTATTTCTGTTGATTTTTGTAATTGTTCTATTTTTATTAGTCGAAATATATATAATGTCAGATTACTAGAATAACTAGTATATTAAGGAAAAAAGTTTCTTTTAAAAATAAACATTATTTTCACCCTGGCTGATGTGGCTCTGTGGGTTGAGTGACAGCCTACAAACCAAAAGGTCACTAATTTGGTTCCCAGTCAGGGCACATGCCTGGGTTATGGGCCAGGTCCCTGGTTGGGGGTCTGTGAGAGACAGCCAGTTGATGTCTCTCTCACACATTGATGTTTCTATCCCCCTCTTTCTCCCTTCCTCTCTCTCTAAAAATAAAGAAATAAAACATTTTAAGAAAATAAACATTATTTTCACCCACAAATTGAATATTTCTCATTATTTAAAATGTAGAAAAATTGGGGTAAAATCTAGCTGTCCATTAAAAAAAGATGTCATATAAATAATAATAATAAATACTTTAGACAGTTTTTCTTTGAAGAATTTTAAATAGAAAAATTAATGACTTTCTAGTAGGAGAGTATTTTGTGTATATGTAGGGGGGTATTTGCTTCTTTGTTTTTTGACATAAAGTTTGAGTTTTGTATCACTTTTATAAATTATCCTCATTATTTAATAAGCTTAAATACTTTCAATCAAGCTATACTAAGACTATAAAATCAAAATCTTTTCATTTTTAAAATTGACCTAAAAATAATTTCTTCAATTAAAACAGACCTTATCATACTCAGAAGACCAAAGTTCACTCACTGCATGACTCATTTAAGACTTGATATTCAAGCATGATACAAAGAGATCTGTAATTACCTAGAAAAACCTCCTAAGTAACAGAGTGATGGTGATTAACATCTGGGGGGGGGAAAGAAACCCAGAGGCTCCAATTTAATTGAAGCATCATCATCTCCAATAAACTCCCGAAACATGGACATGCAAAGCAGGTCTGCTGTGGTAGCAGGCAGGGGGCACTTTCATTTTCTTTCTCATTTACTGAAGAGAGCATGTAATCAGGAGTCTCAAGTCCATAATATATACCAAAGAAAAAAAAGTCAAGGTGTCTCTGAAAATAGTATTTGAACACATCATGATTAAAATGGCAAAGGTTAAATACAAAGAGAGAATCTTACAAGCAGCGAGAGAAAAGCAGTTCGTTACTTATAAGGGAGTTCCCATAAGACTGTCAGCTGGCTTCTCAAAAGAAAATTTGCAGGCCAGAAGGGCTTGGCAAGAAATATTCAAAGTGATGAAAAGCAAGGACCTACAGCCAAGATTGCTCTACCCAGCAAAGCTATCATTTAGATCAAAGGGCAGATAAAATGCTTTCCAGACAAGGTAAAGCTAAAGGAGTTCATCATCACCAAACCAGTATTATATGAAATGTAAAAGGTGTTCTTTAAGAAGAAGAAGAAAAATATGAACAGTAAAAAGGCAATAAATACAAATCTATCAACAGTTGAATCTAGAAAACAAAATAAACAAGCAGAACAGAAAAGAATCACCGATACCGGGAACATTTTGATGGTAGCTAGATGGGAGAGGGGTTGTGGGGGTGGAAATAGGTGAGGGGATTAAGAAGTACAAATCGGTAGGTACAGAATAGTCAGGGGGGTGCGAAGTACAGTTTAGGGAACATAGTAGCCGAAGAACTTACATGCATGACCCACGGACATGGACAACAGTGTGGGGATTGCCTGAGGGAGTGGGGGTTGTATGGAGGAAGGCAGGGAGGGAAACTGGGACAACTGTAGCAGCCTAAACAATAAAATATAATTTAAATTAAAATAATTTTAAAACAAAAATAAATAAAAATAATGTTTGAGCCAGGGATGGGGGAGGGTGGGGAGGGGTAGAAGGAGAGACCTGGTGAGATAGGCATTTTCCAGTTACATTTAACCTTTACAATTTTATTTACTGTTTTTGCTTCAAATTTTAACTACTAAGTAGAGGGGCTGGGAGAAACTGAATACACAGCATGGGAATAATCTTTGTTGATGAAGCTGTCAGTGTATCGCATGTCTTATGTCATGATTCTTGTGTAGCCAGGAGCCCCAGCCTGCTCTGAAGTTCCAGAACAGTGTCCCGCCTCTAGTAGTTCCCACCAAACCATCCTTAAACTAAATGAGTTTATTATCCTGAGCAAAGAGCAGGAGTCCAGAGTAGAACATGATGACACTGGGTCTACATCAACTACTTGGTTTTCAGGGTGATGGGATCCAGGAGGTTGCCTGGTGTTGGGATCACTCAGTCCCAAGAGCAGACAGTGTGCCAGCTGAGAAACATCTGGGATTTTATGACTTATTCCCTGTAAGATGCAAACACCTGTGGTGGAAGTACGTCCTTAAGCTGCCCAGCACTTTTCATCTTTGGCTGAACAAATTTTTGAGAACTTTTCCTAAGCCTGGTGATATTTAGCAGAGACTGAGTAAGGGTGAGGAGGCCAAGAAAATGGAGGCATGCATGGGTAGGACACTGAGGGAAAGAGCGGCAGGGAAAAGACAAACTTTATCGCTTTCCCTGTGCGGATGGAGCGGGTCACGACACAACACACACAGGACTCTGTTACTACATCAGTACCTCCGACTGCCAAAACAGTTGTCATGTAAGATCCAACTGGACACAGTAAAACATATTGATTTCTGTTCAAGAACCCGAGATTTCTGCAGTTACTGTTTGGTTGGTAAATTGCATGGTTTTACCAGCCAGACCTCTACCATATATTTAAAGCACAGGTTTTGGAATAATGACTTTTATTTTTGGTTCTGCTTTAATTTGGTGTCCTATACAAGTCCATGCATGAAAATTGTCCCTATTTCTATTTCTGTGTCTATGTCCATCTACCCATCTATACATTGTTTTTTAAAAAAATTGGGATATCATTGTAAATTCATGCTTGGAGCCTACTTTTTTTTCTCACTAAATATAATATGAGTATATACTTATGTTACTAAATAATCTTGAACATGGAATTTTAATTGCTGCATAGTATTCTATTTTATTGCTTTAGTACAATTGACTTAATACACCCTTTATTATAGAATATTTAGACTGTTACCACTTTTTAAAAATTATTATTAATAGTGTTGCAAGTAAATCTTGATTATTTATTTGTAATCAATTTCTGGAAATAAAATGGTGAATTAAGAAGGGCCTGATATTTAAGGTCCACATAATGTGGGAATCTTGATTTTTCTGTCTTCTCTAGTCCAATCCCCATCGAGACTGAACACTTGGTCATTTGGCACCGCCCCTGGTTTACATGAGCGTTCTTTAAAAGCTGTGCTTCTACTGTAACTGAAGAGAAAGAAACCATAAAGAAAAAAAAAATCAAGCAACAGGAAGGGTAATCTAAATCTGAGATTCACCCTTTCTCTGTGTATGTTTGTGTGTGTGTGACAGAGAGGGAGTTGTTTTATTTTCGTGCCTAAGTAAATGATCGGAGGGTTAACCCAGTAAGAGCTGGGCAAACATGAAGGGACTCAAGACTGGAATTGGGATTTTGGGAATGATATTTGGTGATAAGCTGTAAGTGCTGAAGCATTATCTGCAAATAACACAGAATTTAGTCAAAAGTGTTTTAATGGCATTTTCATATATGTCAGTAATCTCGTTGGTGGCAGTGAGGACAGCACCCACCAGGTGCTAGACCGGTGGGGTCAGACTGGGCTGGACCTTGGTTCGGCAACCTTGGTACTTGAGTTCTGGCTGGGAAAGAATTCTGAGCTGAGGCTCAAGCTGTAATTTATTTAGAAAGTCACAGAGGTCAAAAAAGTGAGTGGCAGAAGGAATAGGAGGCTCAGGAAACAAGCTACAGAGGCAAAAGAAGGCACCCTTTGAGCTTTGGAGAGAGAAGGGTAAAAGGTAGCAAGCTTGAGGGGGACGTGGAGGGGGACAGAACAGGAGTGTGCTGGGTCCCCCGTCCTAAGGGCTTTTAAAGGTGGGGGTTTTAGGGGAGGTCCCAGGGGAGGGTCACGATAGAATACTCATTAGCTTTCCAGGTGTGTCCTTTCAGGTTTGTGGTCTCCACTGATTGGTCAGCCGCAGGGCAGGGAGTCACTGCAGTTGATTGAGGCATCACCCACCCGATTTGCTGCTTTTCTGGGCCTGGAGCTGAAACACAACAGAGACCCAGATGTATTTTTTTTACAATCCTCACCTGAGTATATATTTATTAATTTTGTAGAGGGGAAAAGAGGGAGGAGGGGGGAGAGATCGATCAGTGGGAGAGAGATACATCAATTGCTTTCAGTTACCTTCAACTGTATGTGCCCCCAACCAGGGATGAACCTGGAGCCATCTGGTGCATGGGATGGATGATGCTCCAGCCAGCTGAGCCACCTGGCCAGCATGAGGCCTAGATGTATCTGATGCAGGTCAGAACCTCCTCATCCTGGGGTCTTAGTGCTGAAGGGCTATTTTCTGGTCCCCTTCTTGGTTCCCTCTCTAAGCGGGTCTAACCTGCATGACTAGCATCATACCAGGGGAGGAAAGGTCAAGGGGGGGTCTAAACCACATGACCAGCGATATGAAAGGTCAAGAGGCCCCAGCCAGCGTTATGCTAGGGGAGGAAAGGTTAGCCAGGGGGAAAGGTCCTCCTTTTCCCAGTTGCTAGGCACCTGGGGCTTTCTATACAAGGCCCATGAACTTGCTCAGCTCGTGTTATTTAAACACCTACCACAATCGAATTATAATCCGAAAACTAGGTTGGAAGAACAATCCTGACTATTAAACTGGCAGGTAAATTATCAATTCAATTCAACAGCTTAAGAGCTTATAATGTATGAAACTAAACTTGTGGCTCTCCCTACCTACCCCCTTCAGTTTGTTTTAATAGTTTAAACTGGATTTAAATGTAGATTTTTGGTGTTTATTAATCACCTGGGAGATAGACTCAAAATGCTGTGATTTTTCTCTTTTAAATTGTGTGCTTAACTCTTGTCAATGTTAATCATACTGTGTTTGCACATCAAAGTACAACTACGAAGAAACCATGCCTTGGGAGGTAAAATGCTACAGATTTCTCCGATTTTTTTCAGAAATCACCCATTTCTTTCATAGTTTGTTAATTCAGCGGAGTCCCTCATGTATCCTAAGTATAAACTATTGTAAACTTTTTGAGGGAAAAATGCTATGTTCCACTAGAAATCATCTTTTCTAAAGATTCTTTAGGCTTTGTTTAACAACCATAGCTCTGGGGAGCCGTCATATATTGGAGACATGTCAGTTCACCACACACACCATCCTTCTCCATTCTGGAAAAAGTATGAAAACTAGGACAAGTAAATTTTAATTACCGTTCCCATAAATCTCTCCAGAGTGCCTTGTAATTTCCATTAATTTTAAAATGTTTCTGGAGCCACAGGGGACAACGCTCCCCAGTTTAACTACATACTTACAAGTTAGTGCAGCCAATGTTAGTGTGGTGTTTTGGTTTAAGGCAAGGTTGTAGCAACTCAAAGCTGCTGGTTGAAAAACCAAGGATTGGGGCCTGTGCGTTATGTGCATTATGAATTAGTTAGCTATCCACCAATGTCAGGATGCAAACGGGGATGAACTGCGTGAGAGGAGGAACTGTGCTGAGAGGAGAGGTACAATTACAACAGTTAGTGAACCATCTCTGTAGAGGGTAGAGCAGTCATTCAGTTTGAAAACCTATGTAGGGCAAAGCTATCACCTGTATTTTCTGCTACAAAACTTCCTCACAGAACTTAGAACCATGTTTGACACCTGAATGTTAAACAGGGCTGAGATCACCCTGTACAAGGACACAGTCCACCACTTATCCTGTTATATAAAAATTATATTTAGTTTTTTCAACGCATACATTTGAATTTAGACACTTTTTTTTTGGCTGACATTACCCTCTTACCTGTGGTCCTTGAAAAAAAAGATGACTCACATCACAGGCACATCCCACAATTGTCCCTGGGTCGGTCAGGTGCTCCCAAATCATGATGAACTGTCTTTCCACAGTCCCCTGTCACAGGCATCTGAGTCTGGATACAGACCCTTAGAAATCCTAAACATTGAGAAAATTGTGGTGCCCTACCCCTACATGAGATCCTAAATAAAAATAATACTAATTTACAAGATAGAGCCTAAAGAGATCTGATTTTTCTTTTAATATCATTTCCTTTTCATTCTCTTTTCTTTCCTCCCCCCATCTCTCTCACTTCCTTACTTTTTTTCTTTCTTTTGAATATAGACTGAATTTTAGATATGTTGAATGAAATTTCTTAGGAATTATACTGGTGGTGTGATCATATAGGAAATGTTCTCATCCATAGGAAGTGCATACTGAAACATTTAGGGGATTTGTGTCATGACGTTTATGACTTACAAATTGTTCAAAAAAAGAAAAATGTGTGCTATGTGTGTGCATATATAGACAAAGAGAAAGACTAGAGGCAGACACAGTGAGAGATTACAAATGTGACAAAAAATGTGTTGAAGTATGTACTAGTTTTTCAACTTTCTGTAGGGGAAAAAAATCCCACAAAATTACCAAAACTAGAATACCAAGTATCAAAAGAAACATAACTGATATATAGAGCTAGCATTGTTGGTTTTTTTCATGGTCTGTAAGATTTCGGGGAGACTACAGTATTGATTTAGTAAATTCATCAAAGCTGTATTTTTAGAGATCACTTTTAGCCTCGTATTTTAGGTAAATGGACTCAGGCACACACATACAGAAACCTGAGTTCCATGAACCTAAGAAGTCATTGGCCAAATGTCAATTGCTTTCCGAGGAAGTCCAGTGCTCTAGCCAACTGGTTTCTTTTTCTTTTTTTCTCTCTTTTGTCTGTGTATTTAAAAAAATATGTCTTATTACTATCAGTGTGAGGGGCCTGCAGGGGGTGGTGGGCAGCTGGGCTGAGGGCAGCTCCCTGTGAGGAGAGGGTGGCTGGGAAGCCAGAAGGGCAGGGGTGGTCTGGAGGCCAGCTCCCTGGCTCCTCAGCTGCACTTCTGGGAAGGTTCAAGGCTCCCTGGCAAGCTAATGCCAGGCCACCAATGAGATTAAGAAATTGTTGGAAATCTAGCTGCCTATCACAGTTGATGTCTAATTTCTTCATCATGTGGTCAAGTTCACCCGGGTCCTTCCAGTTCCTTGTGACAGCAGCCAGTCCTGTGTTCTAAAGGTTAGGCACTCCTCCTCGGAGCACGTGTAGTGTTACTGTCCTTTCCAGCACACTTCTGGAAAACAGCAGTCAGAGGCTCCGTGCACACCACTCAGCCTCTGTGGGGCTGGACATTTTTGCCGCGTTGGAGTAGAGCGAGGCACGGAGGCCATGAGCGGTGAACAGCGTGGCGAGCTCTGAGTGTCCCAAATGATGTCTTCTGAGGAATTTCTTTGACCACATCCTCTTTCTAGCAGCATAGAACCGGCTAGGAATCAATAAAGCAATATTTCTTACACTCTCCTAATCAATAAAATATGTGTTCTTCCTTTATTTCTCCAATTACCAAACATTTAGTGACTATCTACTCTGTGCCCCGGCCAATGTCAAGCTTGGAATGCAAACAAATTAAAATACACGGGCCCTGTCCTCAAGGAGTTCAGAGTCATCGGAGAAGCAGACATTTGAGACATGATTAGAGTATAATGTAAACAGTATTATAAAAGTGGTACATGTTAGCGGCTATGGGACATTGAGTAAGAAGCCTAGTTTACTTGGTAGGGGAGTGAGGAGGTGAGGAATTAGGGAATAATGATAAAATAAGAAATAATAATGGTAACAATTATACTAGAGGTCATGTGCCAGGCAAGTCCTAAATGTAACAGCTGTCCCTGTGGAGGGTTAAGGGAGGGTGCACAGTTGTCAGAGGCCAATCCAAATTACCAGTAGGGACAGTACAGGGCGTATCAATACAAATCTTGGGTGGAACATTTTAGCAAGTCTACCTGGGCAGAACATTTTTGACATTGCTACTAACTCCCTTCCCACGATAATGCCTGCAATTTCAATGGCCCTGAGGCTCACAGGAGATATGTGAGTTGCCTCTGGACAAGCAGCTGGTATGTGACCAGATAGAATCAAAGTCACAACTCAGGTATCTCTTGTTCCATCTAGTTATGTTGCATCACCTGCCCACAGACCTTTTCGTACCAAGGAGGAGGAGGAATTTCACAAGTAAACCATAGAGAGAAGAGAAATCTAGGCAAGAGGTGCCTATGTAAGGCATAAAGGAATTAGATAGTTTTGCAAATCCTCATGGGCCCAGTTGTTACAAATGATTGGGGTAGAAGTCATGTGAGTAGAAAGAGGTAGAGAGAAAACTGGATAGGCATCTCTGGGCCAGAACACTCAGGACTCTTGAATATATTGCAAAGGGGCCTGTACTTTATGGAGTGTTGGAAAGCCACTGAAGGACTTTAAGCTTTGGAATTAAATGATAGATTTGCTTTTTCAAAAGATCACTCTGTGCAAAGGCTTTGTCAGTTTCTAACAGGAGGGGAGCCAGCCAGGGGTGAGGGCTAGATGGCCGGCCTGGGTGGAGCCTGCACTCTGGGGGCACCGCGTGGGATGGGAGGTCTGCATCCTTCACACAACATATGGTCCTTCTTTCAGCATGGCTAAGTGTGACATCTTTTTATCATAATCATAAAAACCATCATGTCAACATATTCTTTTAACAAATCTTGAAAAGGTACCACTTTTGCAAATGGTACTCAGGGAAGCAATAGTTCCCATTGCTACTTCCATGGGAATATTCTGAAATTCCCATGTTTTTCCTTAAGAGGCATTTGAGGGGGACTGGAGACAGAGAAAAAGTTCAGGGGAAAGAGTGCCTAAACTAGGGCAATGGCAGTAGAGGAGGTGAGGAGCATTCAACATATTTAGTAATGACTGAGCTCAGGGAAAAAGTGAGAAAGTAAGTCAAAGAAAACTCCTGTGAGTTTTTTTTTCTTTTTGCCTGAGAAGCTGAGTGGAAGGTGATGTCATTTTCCAAGATATGGAAATATTCGAGAAGATTTTAAAGGAAATACGTGAGTTAGACTCTATTTGGCATAGAATTTGGAAATGTAACTTGAATGTAAATATGCTGCAAAATGTTGTATGCACACATAGGAACTTTTTCTGTTAGTGCCAAATACCTGTTATACATGAACCTTAAAAAGTACATTCCTCCTTTTCACAATGAAATTTATTTACAAAACTTATGATTTTGCTCTTCCAGGATAACAAACTGCCCTAAAGATTAGGAATCCTTTTGTTTGTTGTTGTCACAAGTGTCAATATTTTTCTATATTTCATTTATAATTTTATTTTTCAAATAAAATGTTTATAATTTTATTTTTTAAAATAAAATTTTATAAAGACAAAAGAGATGTTGGGTTCAAATTTGAACGTGGTGGTTTTTGCCTTTGGACATCAAATTGTTCCAGCACGTATGTTGAAAATACTCCATTCTCCATTGAATTACCTTTGCCCCTTTGTCAAAAATCAGTGGACTATATTTTCCTGGGTCTGTTTCTGGCTTTTCTAGTCTGTTCAATAGTCTGGTCAATATGTCTACCCTTTGATGATATCACACTGTCCTGATGGATGTAGTTTTATAACAAGTCTTGAAATTGGGTGAGTCCTTTGACTTTGTTATTTCTTATCAGACATGTTTTGCCTTCCCATATGAATTTTAGACTCAGATTGTTCATATCTACAAAAAAGCATGCTGGGATGTTTATTGAAATTGCACTGAGTCGATAAATCAAATTGAGGAAAATGGACATCTTAATATTGAGTCTTCCAAGTTGTGAACATGGTATACCTTCCCACTAAGACATTTTTTATTTTTGTGGTTTTCTGCACCAGTCTATTGTGCATATCTCGTTAGATTTAGCCCTAAGTATCCATTTGTCTCCGTTAGTCATGTTGGCTCCGAAGTGTCTGAGTTCATCTTCGTGCAGATGTCCTGTGGGCAAGCCTGGAGATCTGGAGTGATGTCTAGGCTGAAATTCAGGTGAAGCATAATTACTTTTTTTCTTTCAGGGAATGTCACATTTCTCAGGGACAGAAGGTAGAGAAGGAAATAGGGCTGAGAATTAAAAGTAACTTTAGTTACCCACACATGGTTAATGCTGGCACTTGATGTTCTAAGTTTAATCAATCAGTCAAGGAAGACCTGAGAACCCCCACAATGAGGGCTTACCACCTACAATTTGGCACCACAAAATATGTGTCCGGATCCTGGCTCTGGGACCTCACTAAGTCTCTGTTCCCCCTACCTGTAAAACATGGATAGGGTAGGATAGGGTAGGACAGGATAGGATAGGATCCACTTCACAGGGTTGTTGGAAGATTAATACGGTACAACTGGAGGACGCGAAACAGTGCTCAGCGCATGGTGAGTACTCAAAACCTTTTAGCCATTTTTATTAGTTGCCTAAATAAATTGCCAGGAGCCTGTTGTGGGAATGCTTTAGGAAAATCTTTGGACTTTAAGAGCCCTAGCACTGTTTGGTAAAGACTTAATTTTCCCAAGAAAATAGAGTATTCACTGAGTGTGATCATTTTTCTTGCATAAGATATGCCCAGGTCTCAGTGCCCCCTTCCAAAGATAAACTGCACTTAAGAAAGATATGTGACATCTGCAATTCCCTGCTGAAAGTTCTTCCTCCAGAAACCACACCTGCTTGCAATTTTTGATACGTGTTTCAAACTGTCTCCCAAATGACAGTGTGAGAGTAACGACTAGATATCACCTTGGACACACATTTTTTTTTTCCTGAAGGGAAGCAAGAAAAGTGTTCAGAACTTACATCCTTCCTTTCTGTCCCTCCCTGTCACCAGCGTTTGCCTGGCCCTGCTCACAGAGGTTACACCCTTCGTTTAGTCTGTCTCCAGCTTTGCAGGATCTGGCTGAATCCTAGACCCAGAGTCCTTCAAAAGAATTCCACTCCAGGGCAAGTGGCAGAGACAACTGGGTGGTTGGGACATTGTTGGGTGCTTTGTTTCATGGGGCTGGGAGGGGAAGAAAGAATGGAAACACTTTTGGAAAGGCTTTATTTTCTCCAACTCCCATATCATTGTCTTTAAAAGGGGGAATCAAAGCAATGCTTTGGCTACACAGAGGAGCACTGTCTAATGTTGGCAGGTACCAGGAAAGAGATCCACAGCCAACTTTGTGTCTGACATGGTAGCACAGATTTCAGATGCTCTTATCAGGCAAATCAGCTATTCAGATGCCCCTTTGAAATCTCTTGCATATAGCTGGGAGAAAACCAATTGGCCTGGGATGCAATGCTAATGTTGCTGCTGCTGTTCCTTCTGGAAATTCTGCTGTGCTTTTGTGTTCACAAGTTTCTGTAGTTTTTGATGGAAGTTATGTTACAATGAAGAAAGCATGTCTTGGAAGTTTGATTTTTTAAAAAAAATCACCATAGAGATAAATGGATGGAAGAAATGCTTCAGGTGAGTGATTGTGCACAGATTCTGCTTGGTTGCTCCTGTTGAGACACTGCAGCTAACCTGGGGTGGAAGACATGGAGAGGCACCTGGGGCATCGTTCTCTGGCCCCTGGTCAGCCAGGGTAAAGCACAGATTGATTTGGTTTTAAAATCCAATAAAAATCTGGGAGCTGCTAATGTCACCAAGATATCACTGTGGGCATTACCTATGTATGCAATTAAGTTGGATCTCTCTGGTTCACTTGATTTCATGTTACATTTTCAAGACTTATTCTTTTGAATGCTATGTGTAGGTTTGCATGTATTTACATTTGGAATCAACAATTCTACATTTAAAAATGGGACAATAGCACAATAATTAGTACAGGGATGACTATCCCTTGCTTTTTGAAATGGCTATACACCTGGCAACAGATTCAATATTCATAAGAGTACGTCGTAATTTTTCATTTACTCAATAAAGACAGAGATGCCCTGAGACCCAGGTGTGATGTGCATGAGCAGCTCCTGTACCGCCGTCCTGGGGAAGAGGAGAGGCTTTCCGGAAGTGGCCAGCTCTGTCCAGCTGCGCCAGCACTCTCAGCGTCGTGAAGATGCTGAGCATCCACACTGGGGAACCACTGGCCCAGATGGAAAATCATTTGCCTCTGAGGCTCTGGGCTGTTTACAATAAAACAATTAAAGCTTATTTTAGTTCTCCAAGTTCAAAAAATTCTGTGTATAAAGTTAATTAGGTCAATAAATTTTAAGCCAAAGTCTTTTTTTTTCCTTTAGAGACTTCAAGGGCCATATAAATACTGTCAAATGTCATTCCTTTTAGAGAGAATGGAAGGACGAGAAAGAGTATTCCCTTTTATAAATCCTATTCTGAGTCATGGTCATATTAATTTAGCAAGAAAGATATCACTAACCCCATTTTAGAAAGATAGAAACGAAGGCTCAGAAATGTTAAGTGCTTCCCTAGCAGGAACAGAGCTCCTGTATATCAGAATGGGCTTTCGGATTCAGGGCTGTCTGACAGTAGATTCCAAAGTTTTTCCGCTCTATCATATATTCCACTACTGCCTTATAAAGCTGTATTTGTTGACTATGCTGATAGTACCGATGAAATTTGCACTCCCTGCAGCATGGTGATAAAGTTCTGTTAATCCAATCACTTCTTCGCTGTTTCCTTCCGCTCAGTGGAGCTGTCTGTCCACGAGGCACCGGGCCAGGTCAGGGTGGAGCCGTGTGGGTTTGTGTTGGTCTTTGACTTGATTTAATCACCTCTGGATTCTTACAGGCAATATGACGACACGGGCTCATACCTTGTAGGTGAGATAAGCAGAAGGTGGAACTGAACAGTTTTTAAATGTCTTACCAGCACTTAGCACTGGTCATATTTATGTGATGTGATGAGTGCAAGGTTTGTGCGAGACAAACACTGAAGTTGGCCAGGGCCGATTGTGACGCGCTCTCAAGGGCCTGGGCAGTTCTTTCTCCTGAGCCGTAGCTCATGTGTTACTCTTACGGGTCTCTGCGCCGTGCCCCATGCCACGCTCGGGACCTCTCTCTTCTACCACTTTCTCGCACTTTCCTCCTCTTAGGTCTCTAACTGGATATATTTTGCCATTTCCTATTTAAGGTTTTCTTCCTCCACTCTTATGAAGGCCATGTCCTTTTCTCCTTGGAGTCCCCTCCTGTAAATTCTTGTGTTACAACGTAATGGGCCTTCTGATAGTTAAAACTAAAGTAACAATGCAGCAAAACAGCCTCATTTTTAAACAGGCCCTCAGAGTGTGTTTCCCACGCCCTTGTTTGCCCTTCACTTCCTGTGCCTAATTTAGATTTGTAAGCTCCACACGTAGGCCCCTCGTCCTTGTTTATGTACACATGGTGCCTAGCACTCGTCTTGGATTTAACAAATATTAAATAATCATGACTTCGGAATGATTATTTGTATTGGCATTTTAAAAAAAATCATGGCTGGCCAAGAATACAACCTCTTTTGCTCAAATGACCTTGTCTGGCTTTGACACTGCTACAGTAGACAGCTGTATCCTAGCACACATGCACTTACCCTTGAAGACCATGTGGAGACCAGAGCTGGCAATAACTGTGGCTGCTCTGCTTCGCTGGAACACACTTACAAATTCTGCACTGCATACCACTTTGCTTGTGGATGTAATTTCAGTTGTGTATAATGACCTTCCCAAAACTAGAGAAACCCAGATACAATTCTATACAATGCTCCATTATGACAACATTATCTCATTGGGTTAACTTTGCATGTTGGAAATTGAAGGGTATTTTTCTTTTGTCTTTAAATTATTACCTTGGACATTCATGACATCCAGCATGGTCTTTTAAAGTCTGTGCATTAAGTACTCATTGATTGTGTAATGGTCTTGACATTGTTAAGTTTTAAAGTGAAGTCCTTAATTTTATCTTTTTTCAGGTATAAAAAAAGTAGTTTGTATATCTTACCTAAGCCCTTTTAAATAGGCAGGCTGATTTTGGACTGCAGTTCTACCGGGCGATTCATAAAAATAAGTGCCAGACACTAGGCAACAATTGAAGGGATTGACAGTGGTCCAAAGTGTAACAATGGATTTCCTTTTAGAAATGTCAGCATCGGCTCTCTCACAATAAGGAAACAAAGATGATAGTCCTCTCCTACTGGCCCAATATTTTGAGGGTGAACAAATCAGTGAAAGAAAGTAGTTATGTCAGTGTGAGGGATGCGATGGCGTAACTAGGCAGAACAGTGTTATTTGTTAGTTTAAATATTTTTAATTTCTATATTTATTTAATTTTATGTTGAGGGCTAACAATATTGATACATTAGTAAAAAAATGAGTCTTAGAACCAGTTCTAAAATACCTAAGTACTTACATGGCATCTACATTAGTGTCCTTCTTACTTACATGGCAGCACCAGGAAAACTGAGTTTATTACAATCCATGTAAAATCAAACCTAGAAGTCTGATCTGAATGGTGCTTTTGATACACTGAGTCTCACTGGCTCCACAAGCTGTAGCCAATGAACGCACCGCACCTTTCCCCGGTGTCTGTAACTGTACTGTCCACCAGGGACTCTCTGGAATGCTGTTTGCAGGTGAATACAATATTTCCTAGCAGAGTGTGCTCACTGAGGATGATGCAGTGTCTAAACTACAGCTTTCTACTCTCCTGAAATTCTTACTGACTTGACTGCAAGGGTAGAGGTTACTGCAAAGCAATAGGTAAACCTATTTTGTGGGGAGGGGGACATATGTGAAGAATGTTTTCAATAGAATTCAACCTCGCCTGAGAAAATGATAACCAGAGGAAGCTCTTGTCTTAGCAGAGAAGGGCAGCTACCTGGGTCCTATCACTCTCAACATTGTCCTCAGTGAGGTGAGTAAATTAAGGAGCCTGGTATGAGGAACAAACTCCTAGAGGCCAGGGAAGGGACCATGTTTGTCTCATCCACCACTGGAACTCCAAGCATCAAGATCAGTACCTGGCACGTAGCACATAATAAATATGTACTGACTGATTGAACAGTATATGCTCAATGTGATTTTTTTAAACAAAATAATTCTCTCTCGATAGATAGATAAATACATAGGTATAGATACAGCAATCCTTAATCTTGTGTTATAGTTGGACTCACAGGAATTTTTAAAAATTATTTTAATTCAATTTTAAAGATGACTCCTAACACTTCATTTACATAATATATTTAGGAATGTATTAGATTTTACAGTTGGGAAGATCAAGGCTTTTTCAGTTACAAGTAGAAGGGTATTAAGCCAGAACTTAACATGTATTTTTAGATTTAAAGCCCTATGTTCTATCCTGTAATGATTTGCTAGCTACTATGCTGGTTGTAGAGACAGAACAAAGAAACATGCACTTTTAAACTTGCCTTTATGATGCAGCACCATAGATGGCTCACTTTGATTATGTTTGGTTGACACAGTTGACTTTGGACTAATTGGCAAATTCTGTGTCTGATTCTGTCATCCGTGTGGTGGCAAGCACACTGTTGGTGTTCAAACGTTAATAAAACAGCAATGTGTGCCAAGTATCAGGTGTCCTAGATGCTAAATGGTGATTAGCATTGTCGACATATGCAGATAGGTAGATTATAAATAGTGGGAAAATTAGCTTTAATTGAAGTTAAATGACAGCTTAGAAATGAGTTAGTCATTTTGTTGGTGGATAAGACATACTATTATGCCTTACCTGAGGCCATTGGTGCAACTCGGTGTCACAGCAGAGCATTCAGAAAAAAAGAGCTGGGTTTGCATCTGGAATTCATAACTTCCCAGCTTTGAGATCTGGGCTTCCAGCCTGCTGCCCACACTTCGAAGGGCCCTGTTCTAGCTTTACCCTTCCACACGGGACAATGAGTTCCATACCCTCTGAACACCGGGGACCCTGGAACTTTCTGTCCTGCCACTTTGAGGCCTGATCTTCCAAGGCTGGACCATGGCTGGAGGAATTGCTGAGGGGTAGCTCTTGTGAGGGCAATGATGCAGTTTTAATGTGCAGGTTGGGGCACCCTCATGTGTGTAAGCCGTTTGGTGGTGTGGGGGGCAGGGGAGCTGAGATGGAAAGAGTACGGGGTACAAGTTTCAGGCCAGAAGCCAGTGCTCCCCGCAGCACTGTGTTCCAGTTAATCCATAGCTTTAAGTATTGATGATAGGGTATGTGGCTCTCCACTTGTTAGCTTGTCCCAGGCCCTACCAAAGTTAAAGGCAGGCCTGGAACTAGGGCAAGTCAGGTAGTCTATTAGTCTATTATAGTCTCAGTTTCCTCATCTGTAAATGGGTTAATAACTGTTCCACTAACCTCAGAGGAGTAAGGTGATAAGAATGATCTTTAAAATAACTATCATTTGTTGAGTCCATACAATTGTTCAAGCACTATGCAGGGCACTCTGCATATGTTATAACAGATGCTTATAAATCTTCAGGGCATATAGCTTTTATTCATTTTTTATAGAATAGAAAACAGGCTCAGAGAGGGTAAATTTCTTTCCCAGCTGCACCCTCCCTCCAACCCCCCCCCCCGCCCCCGACACAGGCACCGGGGGGGGGGGGTTCCAAGTGGGATAATACATGTAACAATTGTGTAAACATACAATGTAGCACTATAGTTATTAATTCATTTACATTGTATCTTTGGAAACATCATTGACTTCAGCAGTATAAATTGTAGTGGAGGGAGATAAGCAATAAATAAAATAGCTAAAATTATAATACATTAGATGGTAGTAAGGAAAGGAAGAGAACTAAAGCATGTGAAGTTACAGGGAAAATGACATTTGAATAAAGATATGAAGGAGTCGAGGAAACGACATTCTAGGTTTTGTCTTGTGTTTTAGTGAGCGGGGTTGCGGGAAGATAATTCACTTGGTAGAGGGAACAGCAAATGGAAAGGCCATGAGACTGGAGCATGGAGGCCAATGGGGCTGGGAAAATAAGTAAAGGATAGAGTAGTACAAGATGAGGCCAGAGAGAAAGTGGGGTGTGGGGATCAGGTGCATAGGTGGGCTATGGTAAGGACTCTGGATTTTAGCTTAAATGAGATGAAGAGCTAGTGGACTTTGTATTATTTTTATTTTTTAGCAGAGGAGTGACTTGAACTGGACAGAAAAGACTCAAAGTATATTGCCGGAGGCAAAGCCGGAAACAGGATCAGGCAGGTGGTTATTGCAAAGTACAGGTAAGCATAAGATGCTGCTGCCTTGGAGGTCAGATGCCAGATGTGGTACTTTGAAGGTTGAGCTGATAAGCTTATTGACCCTTGTGACATGTAAGGGAAAGAAAGGAGTCGAGGAAGACTCCAAGGTTTTTCAGCTGGGCAACTGGAAAGGGGTAGATGTGGCATTAATGGGAATGGGGAAAGCTGTGGGCAGGGCATGTTTGGGGCAGGTGATCTGGAGCCTGGTTTGCACAAGCTAATTCTGAGATGTCTATCAGACACCAGATGGAGATGTCAGATATGTTTTTTCACTTCATTGGATTTGATTTTCTTCTCTCTTCACATCTCTGTAATGGCACTTACTCATGTTCTTTGCTTTCAAGGTGGTGGTCTGTGTCATAGAGAATTTGATTCTGGGGCTCAACGGAGGGGTGAAAGAGAAATACGTGTAAACACTTTCAGCAAGAGTAATATAAAAGGGTCCAGAGATAAAGTTTATAACTTGGATGCAGTTTCACAGGGTGACACAGTCCCTTCTTTAATTAGAAGCCATACAATCTGTTTAATGCCCCACAGGTCAACTAAGGACCTCAGAATGTTTGCTCACAACCTATTCCAGGCATTTAAAATAAACTAGATGTTTAAAAATTTGAAAAAGTTCAATATACTAGGTCATAAAAGTAACAATCGTCCTCTAAGTATAGCCTCCACAGAGACATCAAAACACGAACTTGTTGGGAAAGGGGGAGGGAGGCAGATAAAAATAAAACCCGAGGTCCAGAACAGCAGAGCTGTTCCTGGTGCTTGGCTGACCTTACACACCTTGACCTGGCTCAAAAAGGGAGAGGGAGGGGGAAATGAAGCAGCAGGAGTGGTAACATCTTAAAGGGCTATGATTTAGTGTCCTCTGCACCAAGTGAGTCTGGCTTAGAACTAAGGGACCTGGATAAGGACGTTTGCTCTGCCTAAGGCAAAGGCGGATCTGTCAATGTCTCAGATTACATCACAAACCGTCCGGGTCTCGCTAACGCCTTAAAATCTGGCGTGTTTGCGAGTCTGGGGGTAGTACTGGGTCTCGTGTTGATACTGGCGCGTTTCCATCCCTTTAATTTCGTGGTCAAATAAGTGTCTGATGGTGCCAGAGCGAGCACAATAGGCAAGACACGAACGCTTTCCCTGCAGTAAGTTACAATAGGCAAAATAAATCCTAGAGGATTTATCACCTCTGAAACAGCTCGGAGCCAAGCCCTGGGTCCAAAATGATTGTCCAGTGCGGGGCCAGAACCCCGAGACTCGCGCCACCTCCTCGGAGCCAGGTTGCGCGGCACTCTGACCAGCTCATCCGAGGGCGCTGCAACCCCCGCGCAGCCGGAGCTTTCGGCTCACCTGGTCCCCGGCAAAGGTGAGGCTCCCGCGAGAGGGAGCGGTCGGCGGGGCGGGCAGGAGCCTGATCCGCGAGGGGGCGGGACAGGCACGCGGGCCGCCCCGCCCCCCGATGATGCGGCGCCCGCCGACTCGCCCCGGTGCTGTCACTCACTCCTCACCATGGTTGCAGCACAAAGCAACAAGCCCGGGAGGCCGTTTCCTCCCTAAGGAGCGGCTCCGGCGGCCGGAGAAGGCGCAGGAGGAAGAGGCGGAGGAAGAGGAGGGGAATCGCTCCTTCCCAAACACTCTCCGAGGGGTCTGTGCGCGGCTCTCGGATCTCGGCCCTCGGACGCCCGCCGCCGGGAGTCCGGATCCGGGCAGCCCGTGGCCCCTTCCCCTCCCCCGCCCGCACAGACCTGGAACAAAGTTGCCTAGAGCGACTGGGCCGGAGGGCTGCAGCCCGGGTCGGCTGCTCTGGCCCCGGCGGCGCCGGCGCCCGGAAACCTCTGCTCCGGGCGCGCTGATGGGGGGAGGCGGCCACGGCGGAGCCCAAGGCGGCTGGAGCCACACAGGCGGCGGCGGGGCGGCCCGAGGGGATGCAGCAGCAGTCGGGAGGGACGGCCGAGCCCAATAGACGATCCGGAGCGGCAGGGACAGCAGCCGAGTGGATCGGGCTTCGCAGTGCCCGGACCTGAGCCAGCCTTCCCCACGGCGGCCGCAGCGCCCCGGCGCCCCAGGATTGGGGACGCGGCGATCGGACTGTTTTCCGGAGAGCCCCTGGGCAGCGACGCGAGCCCCTGAAAGGAGGAGGCGACCCTCAGCGCGGGAGGGGAGAGGAGGCCCCGCCTGCCCGGAGCCCTCCCCCTCCTCACTGTCGCTCCTAGCTCCCTAAAAATAACTCAGGCCCGCCGGGGCCAGGAGGAGCTGCCGCTGTCCCCCGAGTGAAGCCGGGGGAGGCGTGTCAAGCCTGGGCCCGGAGGGAGCCCGGCGCGCCTGCAAGCCTTGCCCGGCCCTGCGGCGAGGAAGAAGAGGAGGAAGGGGAGTCCCCAGCTGCAGATCGCGGCACTGGGAGCCTCCGGGCCGCGGGTCTCGGAGCTGCGCGCCTCCAGCGTCCCTCGCGCGGCCTCTTTCTCCCGCCAGGTCTTCGGCGCGCCTGTCCCGCACTTGGTGCCACCGGGCCCGGCCAACGCTGCCGCGGCAGCAGGCTCTGTAGCCTCAGGCGGACGGGCGGGCGGAGCGCGCAGGGCGGAGGCGGCAGCTGCGCTGGGCCGGGAGGAGGCCGGCGAGGGTGCGGAGCAGCCCCGGCCGGGCGCGCGGGGGGAGATGGCGTCCTACGTGGATAACAGCTTCCGCCAAGCGGTGATGAAGAACCCCGCGGAGAGGACCTCCCAGGTGAGACCCGTCGGGACTTGGCTGCATTTGTCCCTCTTAGGCTGCGCCCTCTCGGGTCCCTCGACACCTTACTGGCACAGCTCACCCCGTGCACCCACTTCTCCCAGTGGGACCCCCAACTTCCAATCGCATCCCATCTCCGCGTCTTCTACCCCTGGACATCTGGGTTTATTTCTCCGTTTCCTGGATATCCTTCTCCTTTTCGCTGCGCTCCCCATTCCTGAACTGCCCCGTGCGTCTGCCCAGCGGAGGGAATTCTGTAATTGGCTTCCCCTCTCCCCAGCCGCACACCCGGTCTCTAAATCTCGCGGGTGGGGTGGGTGTCGCCTCCTTTCGGCTACTCTTGTCACCTTGGAGGACGCAGTCTCCCTCCTTCCCAAGCATGTGGCCCCTTGTACATTCAGAGTTCAGTGGTGTTAAAAGGTACTGCGGGAAACTTGTGTGGGTCTGTGGAAGGCAAATCCATGTTGGGCTTCTAAGTAAACATTGAGATGTTTGTATATTTATTTGCTCTTTTGAAGATGGGATGCAGCTTTCCAAGGAAAGGAGAAATAAGTTGAATAGCTAGGTTAGTGCTTTTAGTTTAAATTGCAAACATAAGTGCAGAGCGGGCATATTCAAATACACCCCCGGAAAGGGCACCCCGCGGATTCCTTTGGTGTTGCACAACCGTGTCAGAATTAGATAAGTTTGTTAACCTTTATACATTGGTTTACCTTCAGGCTTGTTTTTCTCCTCCTTTAACTGGAGGAATTGCTGCTGATGTTGGGTTTGGTCGTTTCAAGTTGGACTACAGAGGGGGAAATTTTATAAAAATGTGGTGGTTGGATTTTTTTTTTTTTTTTTTTTGCCTTTAGCTGCTGACTGGATAATGACGCATATTCCTAAGCGTTGGGATGGCGACTACAGGATCTCTCTCTGCCAACCCTCTTAAGACAAATAAGCCCTTCTGATCCTTAGGACCATCAGACATTTAGAATCTAATGCTTGAGAGTTGCTGCGCTTGTTAGGTGTTGGATGCCATCTGTTCAAATCCAAATGTTCTGTGACGTTGATTATTATTATTTAATGTGGGGAGAACAGAATAAAATAGGATCTTCCACTGGCTGCCTTTGGACAAGGCCCAAGAATGGCACCTGGTACCGTTTTGATTTTTCATTTTTCTTGATGGAGCCGTCACATCTGGGGCATCATAGATTGCGTGTATGTACCAAATGTGTGGAAGGTGGGTGATAATTTTACAAGAAAACTCATTGCAGAGTATCTCCAGAAAGTTTCTATTCTAAATGATTATTTTATCCCCAAACCAGGAATGTCCTGTTTTGATCATGTCTTTGGGCATCTTTGCACTGCTTCTCATGTACCTCTCTTATTTCTATATTTTTAAGTTGTTGGGCCCTGGCTGGTGTAGCTCAGTGGATTGAGCACGGGCTGGGAACCAAAGGGTCCCCAGTGGGGGCCATGTGAGAGGCAACCACACAGTGACGTTTCTCTCCCTCTCTTTCTCCCTTCTCCTCTCTCTAAATATAAATAAATAAAATCTAAAAAAAATCTGTTAAAAAATAAAGTTGTTGGGTCAGCCTTCTGTATCTGAAAATGCTCATTCCCAGTCAGTGTGATGAAAAAGTGAATTTCACTGAAATAGTTCAATTTTTGAAGTGCCAAGTGAAGTCACACATGCTGAGAATAGTAGAACCGAGCAAGACCAGTCAGAAGATGATGTCAGAGGCCTTTCGTGGAAATTTGAGAGGAGGAAGTTGTGGTGCCATTAGTAGATTAATTAGAATAGCTATGATTGGAACTCCGTTGGGGTGGGGGGTGTTCCACCAAACAGGCCTGTAAGAGACAGAACCTTCCCTGTGACAGCATGTGGACTGTGCCAAGTAAATGAACTGTTAAACTTCCCTGTTTCTGTGCCAGTTGTGGGGAATAAAAACGGTCCCAGCATAGAACTTGGCCTGAGTCAGAAGTGGGCCAATGACTAACACTCCTTGATGGAAGTTTCATTGACAGCCTGAAAGCAGCAATTTCCCCCGCCAAATCTTCATCGGAAAAGTAAACAGATGGAAAGCTACCAAACATGGTGTACATTAAGTGTCAACCCAATTAAGTTTGATGTTTGTTTGGTTATTACTAATCACGTTTATTTACTATTGTCCTAAAAAGAAAGTAGGTTTGAATGTGAATGCTTTCCATCTTCACCTGGCTTGTCAAAAAATGATCTTCTGAGAATTTGAAATGGACTCAAGTAAAAGTAAAAAAAAATATGTTTTGGTAGAAGGTGCTCTTTATGTGGAGTGCCTTGTTAATGCTGTGGCTGGAAGTTTCTCTGTACCATCTTTGTCTCGAATGCTTGAGAGTTAGAATTTTGTAATGTGAGAAAAGCAAACGTTAAACAAGCTTGCTATCACGAACAAAAGGATATGAACTAGGAAAGTTTGGCGTCATGCTTCCTTCTGTTTCTCAGATAGACTCAGTAAAGGAGTTTGCATGATTCTTATTACAAGCAAAAGGAAGGTGCTTTAACAGAAGACAATTTAGGAAAATACAGAAATATTTTTTTTGTGGTTAAATTCAGTTTCTTTCTTTTTTTAAGAAAAGGAAAACTGCCCAGTTTTTCTCCCAAACCCTGTGAGGACATAGTTGTGTGTGTATTTAGGTCAATCACCATTGCAATGTTGCTAGTGTAACCTAAGTAGTTTTAGCTAGTAGAGAACCTCTGTGTGGGGAGAGCCCCCGGGCGAACACGGGACGCTGAAAATGAGGGAGTTTTTCAGGTCTACCTGGAAAATTGGAGCCCGTTTTATTTAGGTCATTAGAAAGGAGGAATGGTAAGGAGAAATAAAAAAGTTGTCACCTGACCTTTTAGCCAGATCATGAATATTCAGACTTAAGGGGCCGTCAGTATTTCACCTGATATTCTGAGAGCAGGAAAAAAGTCGTCTTTAATCCACTGTGTGTCCCGTGTTATATGTCTGGAAACCTGGCGATGTCCTAGTCAATGGGGCGCTGTGTTCTGAGTACCAAGCCCTCTTGAAAATAATGAACACTAAATGTTCTGTTGACATTTCTCATGCACCTCTGTTGAAAAACAGGACTCTTAAGTAATGGCTTTATTAAACTATTTAGGTTTATGTCTTTAATCACTTACATGGGAAGCTTGGTCACCAAAGCAATTTAGTGAAGTAAAAGACGTAAATAAATTACAAACAGCTTTATCCCCCAAGGCTTTAAACAATAAAATGATTTTTCTAAACCATTTTATTAAGTTGTTGAGTTTGGACCCCTTGAAATTGCTTCTGTAAAGCATTTAAATACATAGTGTTTTTAGTTGTTCAGGTGAAACATCTATTGCAGAATTGTTTCCTCTGCTTTAAAGACCTAATTTATTATGTTTTTTAGCTAACTGTAAAAGTTATTTTAAAATTGTAAGTGTAAAAGGACCCTACCTTATCCCCTTCTAGTTAATAATGTTACTTTGTTTTTCCTTATTGCAAAAGTTTTCTTTTGACTATTGTACCTTTTGATTGAATTGCTAACTCCATGAATTTGTGAGCTGAGAACAGTACAAGACTTAATTCTTTGCAAAGCCACTTAGTAGAATATATCTTGAGTCATAATGAGAGGGCTGAAAAACACCTTTACCCCAGAGAACTTTAAATTATGAGAGTCTGCACAAAAGAGTTTCTATGGTAAATGTTTAATTGTTTTAAAAAAATATTTTATTTATTTATTTTTTAGAGAGAAGAGAAGAGGAGAAAAAGAGAGGGGGAGAAATATCAATCTGTGGTTGCCTCTCACCCACCCCCTACTGGGGACCTGGCCTGCAACCCAGGCATGTGCCCTGACTAGGAATCGAACCAGTGACCCTTTGGTTTGCAGGCCAGTACTCAGTCCACTGAGCTATACCAGCCAGGGTGGTATATATTTAACTTTTTAATCTAACTGGAAGAATTGTGTCTATTATAGTTAAATTTTCTTTTTCTTTTTATCATTGTTTATGAGCAGTTTCATATTTTCATTTGACAACTTACACTTTGATTATATTTTAGCTTAGTTTTGGGTTCTAGCAATAAGTATTTGTGTCTTAAGTAGTTTCTGTGCAATTTTTGCAAAGCACTTTTTACCTGTGTACAATTTTTGAAAAGCCTGTTTCACAAAGTAATGCCTGTTTAGTCACCAGCATTTAGGTTCCATAACAATGATATTTGAATTTGTAGGTTAAAAAAAAAACACATTTATAACTGAAATACTAATTTCAAACTGTATTAGCCTGTCACTTTGAACAAGTGAGGACTTAAAATTAGGGTAAAATAATTCCTGACTTTTTTTTTGCAATACTAGTCGCTTTCAAATAACCTTTTAAACATTTAGTAATTAACAGTTCCATAATTAGCTTTGCATATCTTGGCTGCGGTTCAAAATGAATCTCTCCAACTGCAGTGCTGTATGTAGAGACTGGATTAACAGTCCTTCCCAGATCTTGGGCTTTTACAGAACAATTAAAAAAATAAAATTAAAAAAGGAAGAGGGCTACCTGCTTGCCAACTTGTTGCCATTTTTTCCTCTTCAGAAAGGTCGTTAAAAAAACAAGGGAACAGCTATAACCTCTGGTTGCTATCATTTTATTAACAGTCTTGCCATTTAATAAGAAAGATAGGGCCCTGGCTGGTGTGGCTCAGTGGATTGAGCCCCAGTCTGGGAACCAAGGGGTCCCGGGTTCCATTCCCAGTCTAGGGCACATGCCTGGGTTGTGGGCTAGGTGCCCAGTAGGGGGTGCACAAGAGGCAACCACTCATTGATGTTGCTCTCCCTCTTTCTCCCTCCCTTCCCCTCTGTCTAAAAATAAATAAGTAAAATCTTAAAAAAAGAAAGAAAGACAGGATCCACTATCACTTCAAAGCTCAGTTTCTATATTCAGGGGTTTTTTTGCTTTATAAGAAAATGCACCGGGTTTTGTTTTGTTTTTTGTTTTGTTTTTAATCTACTCTTGGCCTGAAGAAAATTTCATCTGGGTGGATTTTGGGGCGAGTTACATGATTAAAATAAACTCTGCCTTTGGTGATATTTGAAGTTCAATTCCTGTAAAGTAGTGTGACAAAGTAATAGTGACATGTGCCTCAAATATAAATTAGCTCTGAAGTAAAGACCTTTTAAAGAAAGAGAAAGACAGTGCTTCTTGAGTCGTTTGAAGACTTACTTTTCAAAAAATTGCAATTACCTGAAGTTTGATCTAGACTAAAGAGATATGGAAATGTGGACACTGGTGATAGTTCATTGATACCTGTATTTTATTTCCTCTTCTCACCCCATTTTTGGTAGCAGTTTTCTCCCCTGTAAAATGGGGATAACAGCTTCATGAGGTTGTTTGGCATATTACGTGAAATAAAGTGAATTTACTGTTTACTAGTTATGCAGCGCCTAATGATAAATTCTATTGTAGCACATTTTAATGAAATACCTATTACTTTCCAAGCCTTGGGAATTCAAAGATGAAATGAGACATGCCCCTCTAGTAATTCACCAGGGTGCTGTATCCTGTAAGTAGCATGTGATTCATTAGTGCTGTAACAGCCGTTCCTGGCCAACACTGACGGGGCTGTGGTCTTCCTATATGAGAACCACACGATTGAGTCTTGGGTGAGTAGGAGTTCACCTACCAGTGGACGAGGAGACGTGAAGGATATTCCAGACTGACACACTGTCATACAAGTGGCACATAGGATTGTAAGAAAATAGAGCAAAGGGAGTGAGTGAGTAAGGGATGGGGAGTGACTCGGCTGGAGTGTAGAAGCTTGTGGTTTGGAGGAGAGTGAGAAGAACCCAAGAGTTCTGTTAAAGGCTGATGTCTGTTCTTCAGTCTTGTGATGGTTGGGAGCCTGAGTTACACAGTGGAGATGGACTAGAATATTCGGGAGTAGACTCCCCTGGACTGGCTGGCTGAAGGAGCTCATGTTTGTATCAGCTGCTCATTGCACCAAACTGTGTTCACATTATGCCAGGGCGTTAGAATTACAGGGGGTGACAGTGGTAGACATTTCCTGGGTCACTGGTTCTTCCTTAAACTTGAGTGTTTTCTATATGTACATTCTGGAATCTAATATGAAATGTCTGATTTGTCATATCATTATGCTAACTACATTAGTATTTCGTAACCTGAAATGATAATGTGATTTTGAAGTATTTCTGTCCTTTTAGAAGAGTTGAGGAATGCCTGAATTTCACCAGGCAAAAGGGAATTTATTTATATAAAAAAATCATAATTGACTTGTGATATAATAATTGTAGTGAATCTTTGAGAACAGTTCCTCATTCTCCCCTACACTATTTTTTTTAAAAAATTATATAGATTAATTAATGTTGTTAAATTCGGAAGGAGAAGCAATTTGTAGTATGTATAATTGTGACTTTCTCAGAGCTGTTGAATATTTATAGTTAGTAAAAATATATTCAGTGGTTATAATGTCAGCCTTTGTGGGGAGAGAAATAAGCTGATTGCCACATTTTTTTGGTTTAGGATTTTTATCGTTTCAGGAAAAAAAGAACACCTTTGTTTTCACATGCTAATTAGCCACTATTTACTGACCTGTGTGAGGTCTGTGTTTCTTGCTGTATTCAGGTATTTCCTTTTCTACTTCAGTCTGTGAAGGGATTTATTCTTTGGTGGCTGTGGTGGATGGGGTTAGTTTTTGTGGAGCAGAAAGTGTAGCCGTTGCATTTTAAGTTATCTTGATTCTGTCATTTCTGTGCTTTCACATTCATTGATCAGGAAGAGTGTTTTGGAGGAGAAGATGGTGGTGGCAGTGACTTGAGGGGGAACGTCGCTGTCTCTTTGGAACTAAAGCCCTTCTTCCTTCTGCTGTAATTTCTCATTGCTTGTCTGTGAAAGTTGAAAATCACAGCTTGTGGAGGTTCAGAATGCTTTCAGTATTTGATACACACTCAATTAATTGAAGTAAAAGTTTACATTGTGATCCTTAACTGTTGGTAATTGAGTTGACCAGCCGACACTCACCATAGTATCTGGCTCTTGGCACCTTTCTGCTCTCTAGTCTCCGGCTGGTGGTACTTGTTCCTACCTAACGTGAGAGCTAGTGAGAAAGGACCCTGAGGAAGAATTAGCCTACAGAGAGAGGGTTTTTCTGGTGAGGCCTGATAGTAACTGTCCTAGAAGCTAAACCAGCAATCTGTGGGGTCTAGGGGCTGGGCTGCTGTCTTGTTTATTTGATTTCTTCTCAATGTTCACTCGTTACCCATTTTTTAAAATGATTTTTTTTAGGTTGAGATAATTGTGGATTCACATGCACTGCTAAGGAAGAGTGCAGAGAGATCCAGTGCACTCTTTACCCAGCTTTTCCTGTTCCTAATATCTTGCAAAACTAGAGTACACTGTCACAACCAGGATATTGGCATCCACAGTCAAGATGCACGATAGTTCCGGCAGCAGAAAAATGTCTCTTGTTGCCATTTTACAGCCACAGTTCTTCCCCACCCCACCTCTGGCAAAGGTTAATGTGTGCTTCACTACTATAATTTTGTCATTTCAAGAATGTTACATAATTGGAATCATATAGGATTTGACCTTTAAGGATTGGCTTTTCTCTTTTCTT
Source organism: Phyllostomus discolor (assembly GCF_004126475.2). Classification (NCBI taxonomy): domain Eukaryota; kingdom Metazoa; phylum Chordata; class Mammalia; order Chiroptera; family Phyllostomidae; genus Phyllostomus; species Phyllostomus discolor. Next base: position 25,355,280 of record NC_040910.2, on the reverse strand, counting down.
TCACTCAGCATAAGTAAGGCTCATTACGTTTTGGCTAAAATGAATTTCTTCTGTTGTCACTGAGTGCTTTGGGTTTATGTTCCTGAAATGCGGATAATATACAGGGATTGCAGGTTGGGGCGAGTGTCAAAGTGTGATGGATTGAAATAGTGACTGCGGTGAGTGAGTTCTCTAGTAGTGTGTATAAAATGAAGACCGAATATCATATAGTCTTGGCTGAGCTAGAGGTGTGATAGTGCAATACATGTAGGATATTTTAGTGTATGTAGTTCCTTTCTGTCTAGCTCTGTGTCTGTATGTATGTACCTATCTATCTTAGTCATAATGGAAGTGGTAAGTTTAGTCTTCGCCGTCAGTGATTCCTCATTCAGAGAAATTACTTGACCTTCCCCAACTGAAGTGGCATTTTTTTGGTAATTCAGAAGGAAGTCTAATTAATGTATGTACAAAGGCATCCCAATGGCCAAGTTGGGGCCGATTTGAACAACAAGGTAAGTAATGGATTTATAACCCCTAGGGGAAAAATATTCCATGAGCTTATACTAATATAAATAAATAATTGAATAAATAAATAATTGGGGGAGAAGTGATAGCTGTTTGTTATAATAGAATCCCAATAAAAGATGCAGAAGGATGATGGAAACAGAAAATCAGCAGCAGACAAACACCGTGTAGTAGTTGTTGCAAGCACAAGTCATCAGCAGATGCCAAAATTGTAGGTGAAAGTATGATGAAAATTACATCAGATATCAAAATATTTGCACAGTCTCCAAGTATCTTCGCCACAAGGTTAATTAATTATAAACGGAAGTCAGTACTTTTGTGGTGACAAGCACTGGCAGGCACGAGATTAAACAGGTGGTCAAGGCGATACCACTAACAATAAGACATATCAACATCATGATTCATTCACTGAGAAGGGCACATCTGTGGTCAGATTCTTACAGAACAACTTTTATCTAAAGTGTCAGAAAACATTAGACAAACTCCAATTTAAGGACATTATGCAAAGTTAGCAGTGTAGAGCCCACAAGTGCCCAGGGTGTGACAGGATGAAATACTGCAGAACCGTCACAGGTAGGAGGGGACTAAGGGAATGCTGTAACCAGATGAGATGTGTGATGCTGGGTTGGATCCCAGACCAGGAAAAAAAAGATTAGAACAACTGGTGAAATTTGACACATACACACACACACACACACACACACTAATAAAAGGACAAGAAAAGCTAAGGTGATAACTTTTAAACTTATTCATGTTTATTTCTACCTAAATTTTGTAGATATTCACAAGGGTACAGTGTTATTTTACCAGTTTCGAATGTCTCATGATCCTGACTTCGAGTAAATTAGAAAATTTGGTATAAGAAAAAGTGTAGGAAATAAAACATCTCATGTACATTAAGCGAAGAGGAAAAGAAATTGTGGTAATAGCCCAACGAAGTCAATCCAGGTGAGATTAAGGTTGTAGACCCCTCCCCTTCCCTTTCCTGGGAATTTAAAAATTATTTAAATTGTAACTTCTAGTAGGAATGGAAGGGGGTGGTGAGTGGCAAAGGTGTGTTTACAGAGTCTAGTCGGAGGCCCTATTAGAGCTAGAGGTGATAATACCAAGTGTGTTCAGTGCTTTCATTTAGATTTTTTAGGACTTTTCCTATTAGGATTCAAAAAGGAGGGAAAAGCAATTTCTTTTAAAATCAGCTCAAGATAGAAGTAGCTCCACAATTCTCCCCCCACCCCATGTATATGCCTTGCATTTCAATTATAGAGCCAAACCGGGAGTACCTCCCCCCTCCCCTTCCCCCCATTAGCCTCCTATCTTTTCTTGTGGTAAACACTGGGGAGCGCCTGCTGTTTTTGTACGCTATGTACTGTCTTGATGTGACTGAAGTTGGTGCTGGAAGATTGGATTAAAATACATGGGACCTAATATTTGAGATAACTGCAAATAAACTATAAGCTGGAAGGTATTTACTATTTTGAATTATGAAGATATAAACCATTTATTTTCTGTATTTTAAGAGAATTTATTTTTCTGTTGGAAGTTTTCAATAATAAATTGCATTTTAATAAGACCTGGCCAGGCTTTGAAGTAATGAGAATCTTATAAAATAAAACAATATGAAAATGGTTAGATGTAGACTAAACCTATTGAACCTTCACCCATTTCTTTATATAAGTAACTATTTGACTTCTTCAAGACAATAAGTTTCTGACTTCTTCTTGTGCACAATCCTTACATTATGTAGTCTTGCGTAGTCCATTTTCTCTTAAGCACACTCATATTTATTAGAAAAATCTTGGTCAAATTGTTAGAAATATTTGGCTGAGTTACATTTTTAGTTATTAAGAAACTGCTTGATCAGGCATACATTTGCAAACATCTAGAGATGAGTTTTAAAAACTGATGAGTGTAGAAAATTGAAATGATGTAGTTTAAAATGTGAAGAACTGACGTAAGGAAGAATTTGACTGCATTACAGTTTTGTCTCTGGTCTGCATGTCTGATCCCCTACTGTTGTAGAGCAGGGAGAAGTCGAGGAGCAAGCTTTATGGGCACATGTTATCTACCCGCCTGCTCTGCTCCTTGGAGTTGAGATACCACAAACTTCTTTTAGTCACAGGCCACGTAGACAGAGGCCCCGAAGTTCTTTCCTCCCAAATGAGAACCTCCAAATCTAATCATCCTCTGAGACTTAAGCTGAAATGGGTGGGAATTCCTCTCCTGCTTTCCCTTTCTCTGGTCTGGTTTAAATCTTCATCACACGGACAAAACTCTGTGGGAGGCAACACGGTGAAATCACTGGGCATTAAGAGTCCTTGTTCCCACTTTCTGTATCCTGGGATGGCTGTTTTCTTTAGTAGTCATACATCTGTCTCTTTAATTGTATTCACAGAATAGTTGTGTTGAGTTACTTTAGTGCATTTCCTTCATATAACCCAGTGTTTATGATCCTGGACTTCGGGGTCAAACATGCTGAGTTGTGGTCCTGGGCAGGGAGGGAACTTGGGTTTCATGGATGGGTAACATTTCGTAAAACACGGCACAGCTTTGATTTGTCACCTGCTTACTTTGCCAGGTGAGCATGTTAAAGTGAATGTGAACTTGATGTCCATTATTGTCATTTCATAAAAGAAAGGACATTTTAATATAACAAGAATAGAAAGGTCATGTCCTCAATAAATACATAGCCTTGTTTTACCGTGTAAAACAATTTACCGTTTATTCGTTTTTGTCAAGGATTGGTGAAAATTTGGTATTATTACCAACATCATATAGTTTGAAGATTAAATACATTCATTTATGTTCAAGTTATTTAACAGTCTTTGGCATGGAATGTCTAATAAATATTACTGTTATCTTTTATATAGTATAAATACTTATACTATTATTTGTTATATTATTAATCTTGCCATTGCTGTTAATAGTTGCTATTCATTTGCTCCCTGCTCTTGTTCCCATAGCTAATTTTTCATCATTATTTATCATGACCAATTCACCAAAGTGATATGTGACATAATTCAATTCAATAGACTTGATTCATAGCATACGTTGTATTAGGATTGCATTAGTCTGCTGGTTAGAAAAAATCTGCCCACATAGGGGCTGAACCAAGGGCTTGTTTTTCTCACACCAGAAAGGATGAAGCAGTAAACATAAACAGAGACTCACAGACACAGACAATAGTATGCTGATTACCAGAGGAGGAGGGGGATGGGGAGAGAGAGAAGAGGGTAAAGGGGGGGGAATGAATGGTGATGGAAGGAGACTTGGGGTGGTGAACACACAGTACAATATACAGATGATGTGTTATAGAATTCGTGCACCTGAAACTTACGTAATTTTACTAACCAGTGTCACCACAATAAATTCAATTAAAAAGTGTATAGGAAGGCAATGCAGGGTTGGCGTAGATGCTCAGGGGTGTCAGTCATCCAGAAAACTGGCTCCTGTTGGAGTGGCAGGATGGTGGCTGCAGGACAAACCAAGGAAAACAGGATGTTGAGCATTCCTTCCCTGGTCCGGTTTTGTCTTTCATTTGGAAGGAAAGCCCTCCCTGGGCACTTGTTATTTTTGGTCAGAGCTGTGTCACATGGCTATTCCTAGTTGCAAAGGAGGCTGGAAATTTGAATATTTTGCTTCTAAGCCTATATATTACAGAAAGGCAGGAAAGAAAGAGGTTAAGATTAATGAGCGATGTGAGCCGATAGTATTTGTCCAACTTACTTGGCATAGAAAATAGGTGATCGTAATAAGTTCATGCAGTGATTCTCAGGAGACCGCTTTGGAAGTCTTATTGGATTATAGAGCTCCATTACTGTAGCTACAGTTATGGAGTCATAGATGTATTTGACTTCTTGGTTCACTTAATAGGTGTATGATTGTTAATTTTCTGAACCACAGTCTTTTATTTGGAAATAGAGATAAAAATACCAGTGACGAGCATTATTATAAAAGTAAATGAAACATGGAATTTAGCTTTTAAATAGAATTATTTTTAAATGGTAACTATTGATAGAAATATTGATTTAAAATAAAATGTAGGCTTACATTTTCTAAATTCACTTGGTTTTGAATTTATTCTATTAACATTCTAGAAGTTTTATTTCATTTTTTAAAATCTGTTCAATTTGTGTATGCTCATATATCTACTTGTAGTGACACTTTGTCAATTTTCTGGGACTTTCAAGTTTCAATTTGTCATCTCTCCCTACAGATGAATCATCACTTTTTATAAATAAATATACATTTGTATATAAAGTATTTATAAAAGATACTGTTTAAATAGTTTTCTGTAATTTGTTGAATTCATACTTATATCATAAACTTGTATCTTGAAGAAAAATGGTTTCATATTGAATGTTATACAAGACTAGCTGTAATACTAATAAAACTTTAAGTATGTGCTGTGTTCAGCCTCAGAGCAATTATGTTTAGTTTGGGTTTTTAATGATAGCATTCAAGATTTATATGTATATAAACTGCTCTTAATGTGTAGTGGGGTCAGTTAAACAATTCGTTGTCAGAAATTAATGGCTAGAAATGTTACTGGAAAAAGTTGAAGGTATTTGTCATTTTAAAAAATTTGTTGTTTTCCTAAGTTATTTGTTTTGGTTGGAGGAGTGGTGTATAATAAATTCCTGAGTCTTTACAGTGGATGTTAAAAGTTAGAACCCTACGTCAGGACACTCCTTAGCACAGAATTGAAGCTAAAAATGTTCTTTAATGACTTGATGTTTCTTTCCTGAGAGTTTGAGATGGGGATGGGTAGTGGAATAGTTATATCCTTTTGTGTTAATAGAGAATTGAATAAAAGTTGAAAAGGAAAATCAATTTTTGGTTAACTTTTTGCAACACAAATCTCTTCCCTTTGTAGAAACATGTAACTTTGTGCAACAAAGTAAAGTTATTTTGGTGCTTATATTTGGAGCTGTCATTTACACTGGTATTTTCACTGGGATTTCACAGAGTGTATAAATTCTTCCTCTGGGCTCCTGTGACACTTTCATTCTATTTTGCATATTTTTATTACTCTGACATTTTTGACTATCTTCAAGCACAGTTTAAATTAAACTAAGTTGTAAAATTAAATTCAATGCTAGAATATAGAACTAACTTTCTCATAAACTTTTACTAAGTAGAATAACTGACCTTGACCCATTTTAATAGATATGATCACTTGTATTTCAATTGTGAGATGATTAACATGCAAATCTATATATATATTTAAATCCTCATCCAAGGATATGCTTATTGATTTTAGAGAGAGAACAATGGAGGGGGGGAGGGAGGGAACAGTGGCAGGGGTTGGGGGAGCAGAGAGAGAGACACACACATATTGGTTCACATCCTGACATCGAACCCACAACTTAGGTACCTGTGTATGTGCCCTGACCAGGGATCAAACCTGTAACCTTTTGGTATGCGGGACAATGTTCCAACCATCCAAGCCACCCAGGGTAAATATATTCCCTTTTTTAAGGGTGGTATCAGAAATAGATTACATACGCTCCATTGAAATCTTACTTACTGATTATATAAAACTTTAGAAAAAAGTAGGTTGTAATGAGACCTTCTCATGGTAATTGTTTTTACAGATTTTATCAAGAAACATCGTAATTGAAATACATACATAAAGTAGCATTTAATGTTCACTTCATTGCCTTCTGCTTTTTCCCTGTTTTATTTTTAATTTTGGCATATAACTAACTGCTCTTTATTGAAGGAGACAGAGGGATTTCTGGAGTACCTGAGAGACCCATAACCCACGGGATGCTTCCCTCACCCTTGCTGATGGCCACTGAGCAAAGCAGATATGGTACTATTGGTCCTTGGTGTTGAATGGACCTTAGAGATCAGCTGGCCAGTGATTTCCACACTGTCTCACAGACCTGTAGATGGCCCTAGAAGCTTCTCAGGGCCCGTCGGGGAGGTGTGGACAGCTGGCCTGGCCTACACAGTTTCATTTTTATTAGAAAAAGATTTTTCCACTAAAACACGTTGAAAATGCCTGATCTAATTCGGATTCCTGAGTACAGGAAATAAATATCAGAAGTAGTTAAGTGTATATCTCCATGTCCCAGAGAGACAGCCAGCAAACTTGAAAATTTAATCACCCACCTACATAGAGGTGAGCACACTTGGCCCACAGCCGGTTTTTCTGTATAAAGTTTTATTGGCACACAGCCAGCCTTATACTTTAATATTGTTGGTGGCTGCTTTCGTACCGCAGAGGCTGAGTTGAATTGTTGACAAAAGACAGTACAGGCTGCAAAGCTTAAAACATTTGCTGTCTGGTTCTTTACAAAAAAAGTCTGTTCTTTCCTTAGACTTTCATCTTTGTAAAAACGCAAATACCTCTGGAAGGGTGTGGGTGTGGGGTGATTATTTTGTGCTGTTATCAGCTATACCTCAGGCGAGTGGAGAGTTCCTTTGTAATATTTGATAGTGTAAGGAGTGACCCAACTTGGCTATGAAAGCTTATTATTATTATTCCTCACCCAAGGTCAGGCTCATTGGTTTGAGAGAGAGAGAGAGAGAGAGAGAGAGAGGGAGAGAAACATCCATGTGAGAAACAGCAATTGGTTGCCTCTCACACGCACCAGCACTCTGTCCCCACCAGGACAGAACCTGCAACCCAGGCTTGTGCCCTGACTGGGAATTGAACCCCAGTCCTTTCAGTTTATGGGGTGACATTCCAACCAACTGAGCCTCACTGGCCAGAGCTACGTATTTTATTGTTCTTTTGGGGGGCCTGACTTTATTAATAATATAGCATTGTCATGAGCAAAAATTGTCTATTTTTAATGACACTTTTTAAATTGAAGTGTTATGTTTTCACAGTCAAGTATTAGATGCAGAGCTGTTTTGAAGTTGTCTATAATGTAGTTCTGGACAGATTTGATTAAATAATGTTCTTGAACGTTTTGCTTTACAATTTAGAAAACTTCAAAGACAGAGGAGGAGTTGGGAAATGGATATCAAGTTGGTCAAAACATTATATTACCTGACCATTATTTTTCTTTCTCACTCAGTAGTATTCTCAGGTTTTATTTGTGTCTACAATTATTTTTAGAAAATGTTAGAAGTTGCTTAAACTTCTGAGTGATGATTATTAGGAATATTACAGTTGCTATTACTAGCCAATTTACAAAGGAAAATTTTAAGAGGTTTTTTTTTTTTTTTTTGAGGAGAAAGGTCCCACATTGTAAACTAGTTTTTTCGGTACTTATCACATGTCTTTAATTCTTGTTTATTTCAAGGCCCATCAGCTCGCTTAGAGTTTTGTTTTGTTTTGTTTTGGTTCCATGGAAAACAGATTCGTTGCCTGGAAATAAACACTGTGCTATTAGTCAATTAAGTGGATGTAGTCAATAGTAATAAGGAATAAAAGTAATCGATTTTCAATTCTGTTAATCCATGAGTTTTGTGTTCTTCTTAAGTACTTTCGTAAATGAATTGTTTTAGGCCTTGATTTTGCCAATAATAATATTAAAGCTTAGGAAACATTCAAGCTAAATATGTAGGAAGTTCCTTGTTGGGGTGAATTTATTCACTGATTTTAGGGAGACAGATTCTGCCTTCTTGATGGAATGCTTAATTAGGTATTTCTCTTGTTACACAGAAAATGCTAATGCCCTCATTTTGCATATATTCTGCAAGAAGTATCTTGCTTCCTGCCCCAGTGGTTAGAAAAATGTGTGTTTCACTGCCTTCTGCTCGCCTTACAGGCTTGAAAAGTTTAATCAGGCCAGTTAAAGAATTTCTAGTTTATTTAATGTGCAGCAGGGGCTTTTGGATCCAGGCTCTACAAGTCAGGATGGTGCTCGAGGACAAGTACTTAGGTAGTGTTACGATGACCAGGAAGGTCACCTCCACTTTTGGAATGCTGGAGCCACAGCCCTCTCCTGGACTGGGTACAGGGACAAGCAATTACACAGAGATGGGTGAGAAACAGGTCTGCATCAGTTTCAACTGAACCTGACAGACTTGGGAGGAAGAGGGACTAGTATTGTCTCAGGGCTGTCCTTGAAATTAATAACTTTGTGTTATTTTTTTTTGTGTGTGTGTGACTATTCTAAATAGTCAGTTGTGGTGTGAGAGCAGGGTACATGACCATTTTTATAGTTGACATTGGAGTAGTATGTTTGTTAAGAAGAACGTCTTACAATAAGTTTCCATTGGCTGAAGACTGGGAGGATCAAGTTAATGAGGAAATTGCCTTCTCAGGAAAATCAGGGGAGTTTGGAGGACATAGGAGGAGGAGGTATGGGTTCTTATCATTCACCCACTTTTGGGAAGGAGGCATTACACACAAAAGATGCCCCCCTCCCCCCCACGGGGGTTGTTTGGGCTCTCAGTGAGAAGAACTTCCAACTGATTTTAGGGCCCAGCGATCTAATGTCTTCTGTAATTTCAAGCCTGGAATGTTTTTGCTGATGAGGTGTCTTTAGGTAAAGAGGAATGAAGAGGTGGGAACTCACCCCAGCCTAGGTTCCCTCTTAGTTAAAAAGAGCAAAACTGAAGCTCTTTTGTCAGTCTCAATTGTTTTTTCTTCCTAGGTAGAGCCAAACAAGGATGAGGACTTTTAGTTATTCTAATAAAGTATGTTGGTGAAAATATACTCTGGAAGGAGAAATTTTGTTCCATAATAGCGTTACTAATGTAACTGCTTATAAAACATCTTAATGACACTGGATATAATGTATACTGTTTATTACAGGTGATCTGTCAGTGATCATCCAATATAGTTTTTCTGTGCCAGAGCTTTGCTTCTAGGAAGGATGTATTTTTGTCTAGGTTGTTGTCTTCAGTTTTTCAGTCTGACTTTCCTGAAATGGTATCTGCTGTCTTATTGTGGGGGTTTCGAGAAATCTGGAGTTAGATGAGAAGTTTTAATAGAATTTTCTTTCTGAGTTAGGCTTTCATTACTAAAAAAACAGAACTGTGAGTCTTTAAAGCTCATCAGATGTAGTAGGTCCAGCACCTGGCACATTGCTGGGTGCTGTGCTCAATTCATTAACCTGTTTTGTACCAAAAATTACCCTAATTTCCATTTAGTTTGCACTCAAGGATTATTTTACTGCTACTTTATCTCCTTTAAAATGGTTGTAGGCGTATTATCTAACTAAACCTGGAAATTGGATTCAGAGATAAAACTGTTTCCTTTTTCTAGGTTTTTTATCTTAACATCCAAACAGAGACTTGCACGAGTTTATCTTTTCTCTTTTTAGTGTACTGTGTTGTCTTCAGTAGCTCTTACTTCTTGGCAACCACCAAGATAACTTTTAAATAATTAGTTAACATAATAGAACTTGTACATCTATGGTAATTAATTATATCAATGTGTGTAAAGAGACTATTCCAATAGGAATTTTTATTATTTTTATTTTTATTTTTTTGGTGGGGTTCAGCAGTGAAATAACTTAAGTGAGAGCCTTTGCCCTCACGGTGGTTTAGGACAGAAACATGGACTTGCTCCACATTTGCACCAGTGTCGTTCTGTGTTAAGTGAGACTTTGTAGAAAAGGCTAATGAAAACCTTGTTACAATGTATGTAGCATCAGAACTCCTTACTGCCAAATAGAAATTGTCCTAGTGTTTATTTCCTTCAGCTGCTTATCCTTAGAGGAAATCAGTTTTAATACTTTCAGATGTCATCTCAGTTCTCCTGGAAGTGATCAGAAACGAATTTAAAACTTTAAGCATGTTATACAGCATTTTGTGCATTTCTGCTTTGTGTGTGTGTATGTGTTGGAAGGGAGTAGACGTTAAACATATTGAATCAATTTTCAGGAAGACAATATTTACCTTCAAATTGGTTGAAACAAAATACAAAATAGCATGGAGGGAAGCGGAAAGAAAACCTAGCATCCATAAAGTTTTAAAAGTCTGATGGAATGCAATCCATACTTTTCATCAAATTGGGTAAAAATTTTTTTTAGGAAAAAGAAGAAAAGCGATCTCATTCACAATGTAAAACCTGGCCTTTTGTATTTCATAGTTTTCTTTATAGATGGAATAGATTTAGTGACTTTTATTGTAAAATACTCTATCTTTTGTCCAAGGTGTTAAAAAAAAATTGCCTAATCCTTTTCTATCATACCTTTTAGAAGATTATAAGGATTTTCTTCTTAACATAGTGGATAAATGTTCTCCTCTGCTGATAGTGAGAACAACTGTATTAAAAATGTTTACAGGAACCCATGCTTACCCTACTATTAGGGTAGGTCCCAGTTTCCATTTCTCTTCATTTTTACTTTTCCTGATTGATTACAAAATCAAAAGCACAGGAAGAGAAATGTTGTGGACCTATTTATTTCAGGTCAAGTTTTAGAGGCAAATACCTATGGCTTCCTTTCTCATTGTCAAGTGGAACCCATTCATGTGGATGGTAATTGTCAAGAATGATACTTTGTAACCACAAAGAACAATAAGTCTTGCATTATCTTCCTGGTAAACTGCTTCTGTGTTTGAATTGATTTTATAAAAAGCTACCCTTGGAATTTGAGAAAGAAAACATTAGTTCATTTTCTTTGTGGTTCTTTCTATTCTACCTGACAATATTCTTGGGCCTTTATCAATGTCTCTTAAACAAGCCTTTTTTCTCCCTTCTTACCCATGCTAGTCACTCTTCACGTAATGCTGACCTTCCTTTCTCAGTCCATCCTGCTCATTTTTAAAGGGCTAATTTAAATGTTCATGAAGTTTTTTTCTGGTCATTTGAGCTGCAGTTTAAATTTTTCTTGATGGGATTGTTACTGTTTTTAGGTTGTGCATTTCTTGAAGACATGTACCCCCGTCACTATTTCATAATTGTTAGGCGTTTGTATCTTTTCTCGTATTTTAAACTGGAAAAGTCCTTGCAGCTGAGATTGTCTTGCCGACATTTGTGTTTTCGTGGTGTTTCACATATCTTTGCAATCTGTAAATATTTTAATGTGTGTCAGACATTCTGACGATAATTAAAGCAAGCAGTGCTGATGGGGTACAATGCGATTTGGTACAATTTAAAAATTTAGCTCTCAGGAAAAATTGTTTAAATTATTTGATTGTAGCATGATTTAGGCATGCGATTATTTTAAGACTGAGCCAAAATTGATTCTTAGAATTGCCTAGTTAGGCGTTAGCGATTCAAATTTCCCTTAGTCACCATGACTTGCCTCAGTCACAGAAGCAAGTCAGAAGCAGAAACCTGAATTCTGGGCATGGCGTTATGAGTTCCTAAGCTCTGGACTTCAGTTTGTTGCCTTGGATTATATTTGGGTATGTATACATTTGCTTTCCCTGGATTCTGAACTTTTCGTTTTATACATCTACCTTGTAGCCTTTTTAACGTTAGATCAACAATATTTTAAATTGTATATTCAACCTTTTCTAAGACCTAAGAAGAAGAAAAAATTGAGACTAATAATGCTTTGACTTCTTTTGCATCCGTATCACTCCAACGGTGTCATTTATTTTTGGCGTCTGGAATTATAATGAGGAAGAGTGGCTGGGGGAGAAGGGCTGGTGTCATATCCCTTATGCGTTCTCTCTGCGTGACTTTGGCATCTCTCGCTGGTCTTATTTTTCTGGTCTGTAAGGTAGGGCATGCTGTCTGCCTTACTTGTTTTTCGGGGTGGTTGTAAGACTTCAGTGAACATAATATATGAAAAGTACATCATGAATAGAAAACTCGAATGCAAGGCATTACTATCATCAACACATCTCAAGTATTAGTGCCAGTAGAAATTGTGAGTCATTTACAAAGATGATAAACTAAGATACTTTTAGTATTTGGCTAGTAGTATTTATAGAAGTATGTCTTTTTTGGTGTGTCTGAGGCAGTAAAACCATGTTTTCAAATTATTTCTTGATTCGGTTGTCCAGGTTAATACTTACCTGGATCATTTTGGAAGCATAGGCTTCATGCTGAGTTTTGTAAAGAGCTTTTCCTCGTTACAGGTTTTTCAGGCTGCAAAGAACCGTTGTGTGAAAACTCATCTACTCCAATGTATTGAAATAGTTTTGGTTACTTTATTTTAAGTAAAAAAAAGCTGCCCCCCAAATTCTTCACTTTCAAAAGTGTGGCAAAGCCTTTCGATGTGCATCACATGACTATGTGTTCTACTCTGTGTTTACCAGAATCCGTACTTTTAGAATAAAAGCTCCATAATTATATGCTATGAATGGATACCATTTTCTTTTCTGATTATTGAGATGTCATCCTGTATTTAAGTTTGGATGCTATGTACACTTAGATAGGCAGAAACTTGCATGAGTGTTGATAGGAAAAGGAATGTGATGTAGAAGCCTCTTGATGGTTTTTGAAGAATTTGAAGAGGAATTTGAATTTTGTAGAACATGTTCCACACTGAAAGGTACAACCTGAAATGAATCTTTGCATTATGCCTCTAATTATTCTTAAGTAAGAGTTATGTTTATAATGCAGCTCTTTTGGAAGTGCCACATTAGCTGTTTTAGCTTGCTTGCCAGTGTAATAATATGTAACACTTTGTGGTGTTTGTTGCTCATTTTATTTGGGGAGAACAGAGAAAGAACAGCCGAGGAAAGATGCGGAAAAGCAATGGGCATTTATTGTGTCCGTTACAGAAAGTCAGCTAGGAATAAGCTAGTTTCTTGATCAACCCAATTCAGCAGGAAGTGCCGCCTTCAGTTTACCAGCAAGAAACTGAGATGCAGAGAGGTTAAATAGTATGTTAGTGACACATAACTCTGACTTAAAGTTTATATTTTTCCCACTGTACTCCCTCTATAGTAAAGTTGGGTATAAGTGTCTGTATTGCTGTTAAAAGGACTTTTACAAGATGAAATTCTGACTTGCTTAAGATGTTTTTCTTTATTTAAAATGTCTCAGTAGGTTACTTACACTTTAGAGATGAGCTTCAGGTCTCAAGTGTAATTTTATTAAAATTTAATTTTTAAAACAATTGGAGTTAGCAGAGTGAGGCTGGAATGTCTACTTTTAAATTAGCTCCAGGTGCTTGGCAAATAAATTACTCTCAGTAAATGTTAGCTATTGTTATTTTAATTATGCCTCTTAAATAGCCTATCTTAATTTCCAGGTTTATCTGAAAATAATAGCATGTGATGGTTTTATTAGCACCTAATATTAATGGATTGTTAATTTTGTCATCAGACACTGTGTTAAGGATTTTAATATATTATCTTGATATCTTCTGATTATTTGCTGTTGGTTTTTGGTTTGTAGTTTTTTGTTTTGTTTTTGTGGGGTTTTTTTAAAAAAAATTAACTATAGCATTGCAGATAGATATTTGCCAGAGGAATTCTGTTAGCATTCTTTGTTTTTTGTAATGGGCTAACTTGATGCCTTTTGCATTGTCCTATTTGGGAAAGGAACCAGTTTTTCTCTGTAGTAGCACAACCAGGCTTCTGTGTGCTGGTTTGTCAGAAACACAGACTTATCACACCTCTTATTTGCATTGCTTATGAAGTTTCGGCGTGGAGTGACTGTAACGCTTAGCCTGTCTGTGTAGAACCTTAGCTGAGAACATAGCTGAGAACCTTGGTTTTCAGTACTTACTGAAAAAGCCAGAGGAAAGGTTTGGGAAACTGCTACCAGGGACCAGGTTTAAATGGGTTATCCAGTCTTTGAAACTAGCAGGTTGGAAGGTCAAACATTCCTGGCACGTCTGCTTTTGTAACTGTGGCCATGAAGATATCTTAGCTCTGTAAGTGAGCTTTGTTGTCTGGCCACACTATTCCGCGAGGGGCTGTTTGGGCCAGACTTCAGAGACATTTTTTCAAATATGCTAAGAGTTAGTTCATATCTTGCACAGAGCTAAGGACGGACGTTATCTGAACCTATCTAGCCAGCTCTGATGCCGTTTTATGATTGTACTTCACAGTCTCAACTAAAGAATGAAAGGCAGCTTGCTAGATTTTGGAATGTAAGATCTTAAGGAGGCTTAAGTGTTTTTGAAATTCTAAAATAATCCATCCAGATGCTCTGGTTGTCTGCGCCTGTATCTGTGTTTAAATGGTGTCTTGGAGTTGTTAGGTGGTAGGGGACTGGTCAGTCACTTTGTGTTTGTGGCAAGAAGTCTTAGTTGTTTCTCTTTGGCCCTTACAAGACATAGAAAATATTGTCCCTGCTTTACAGACGGAAGAGCATAGCACTCCTGGACAGAAGGGTGTAGAGGGTTTTTATTTTTATTTTATTTTTTTAAAGACTGTATTTTAGAGAGAGGGGAAGGGAAGGAGAAAGAGAGGGAGAGAAACATCAGTATGTGGTTGTCCCCTACATGCTCCCCACTGGGGACCTGGCCTGCAATCCAGGCATGTGCCCTGACTGGGAATCAAACCGGTGACTCCCTGGTTTGCAGACCAGCACTCAGTCTACTGAGCCACAGCAGCCAGGGCAAAGGTAGAGGGTTTTTAAAGATGTAATACATTCTTGGCTTTTTAAATCTGAGTTTTCTTGTTTATGTCCCCTTTCAAAAGATTATGCCCTTTCCTTCCCAAACGTTCTTTGTTTTCTATTTCTTATACTCCTTATTTTCTTCTATTTTTGCGGGGTACTGGAGTCAGAAAGAAAGGTTAAGTACATAGTCTCCTGTGTGGATTGCTCATTTTCTTCTGGTAATTGAAAGTTAACTCTCACTGTAAGTGTACATGATAATGTTTTTGTCTCTGGGCTGTTTTCAGTGTTCCAAAAATGTTCGTAATTTGTACCTCAACTAGATATTTTTAAAATCGGTGTTTAAAATATTATTTACTTAGAGGATTTTTTTTGCATGGTCCATATATCAAAAAGTATAAAAGTGTAAACAGTGGAGAGTCTCACTTCCCCCTGTGCTCCACATCGGTCCAATTCCCAACCCCCTAACGAGAGTGGGTGATTTTAGTTGCTTGTTTATTCTTCCGAAGGTTTTTAAAAAATCTGTATATCGAGCCAGAGAAAACATATTTCCCTACCTTCAAAATTATATCTGTATACCTGCCCGTTGCTTGTTTATGTAATGTAAGATATAATTTGGGGATCTTCCTAGGACAGCACATGAAGAGCCCGTTTGTGTGGTGCTGGTGGTACGTGTGTGCATGTGCGCACACATGTGTTTGACTGTCACAGGTGCTCACAGTGCTGCAGTGGGCATCTCTTACCCAGTGATCTGGTGACTTTCCGTTGAGCCAAGGGGTGCTTGAATCTCTAAATTCAATAACTACTGTAGTAGCAGTTTGCACTGCTACCAGTACAAGTCCTTTTAGGAATTAAAAAAAAAAATCAAGTTGCAGTTAAATTGGGTGCAACTTTTTGAAACAGTCATATGTTTATGTGTAGTAAGATTTAACCTTTTAAGTATAAAATTCTATGTGTAGTCATGTCACCACCACCACAACCAAAATAAAGACGTTCTCTTCACCCTGAAGAGTTTCCCTTGTCCCTTCTTGTAGCCAGTCCCCTCTGATTAGCCCTGCCTCTGGCAACCATTGATATGGTTTCTGTTCCTATAGTTTTACCTTTTTCAGAGTATCTTTTATGTAAATTCATATAGTGTGCAGTTTTTTTTTTGTTCACCTGTCACTTACAGAACTTTGGTATATTTGTCAAAACTAAGAAGTAAATATTGGAACAATATCACTTACTAAACTAGAGACTCTGTGCGTGTTACCAGTTTTTCCACTAAAGTCTTTTTTCCTGCTCAGGATACATACAATCCAGGATACCACACCGCACTTAGCATTTTGAAAAGCTGTGGTTTTTTTTCTTGAGTTGTGAGAGTTCTTTATAGATTCGGGTTACAAGTCCTTTATCAGATTGAATGCCACTTTGTAACTTGCAAAATACACCTAATTTTATTTGTAATAGGATCATTACTCATTCTAATATTGTGCTAAATGCAAATGGCCTATATATTTTCAATGCTGATTTAACTTATATAACATTAGATTTTATTTTTAGAGCAAATGGTTATGTTCTAAAAACTGTGAAAAAATTGTATTTTTTCAGATGCCACTATACTTTGTAGATATGTTCTCAGAAAAATACGTTCTTGTTGCTGAAATATTTCCTTTATGATGCAAGTAACTTTTCCCACAGGAGAAAGACCCATTGGGTGTAGCTACATAGAAAAACATTAAGGGTCAAGGGGGCTGGCTTAGAAACCTTTTGCATTGAAGCAGGTAGTTTTTAAGTTTAATTTAATTTTCCTGCTGCAGTAAACTTCACTGCAGAAAGTTTTGTACTTTAGCAGATACCAGTCAACGTTCACTACTTCTAGCAGTCCTTGGAGTTACAGTGGTACCTCAGTACTAGTTAATTCGTTCTGCAACTCATGACCAGTGCCCAAACCACGGGCTACCGAGCAAGTAACAAGTGATGGGGCATTTTTTTTTTCTGGTTAAAATGTGACAAGTACGGGGTTTGATGAGTTCCGAAGCCGACGGGCACCGAGGTTGGACTGGAGTGAATTTAACAGATGTTTCAAGGGTCTCCTGTGGACCACTTGCTGCTTTAGTCATTGAGGACCCCGCTGTGAACAGCCAGTCTGCGCTCAGGACGTGGAGCTCACGTTCCAGTGAGGAGAGGCACGCAGACAAAACAATAAACACCACGTTCGATGTTGATAAAAACGGTGGAAAGATATTCAGTGGAGTGAGCCTGCATTTGGAGGTTTCAGGGATAATGAAGAGGTACCGCAAGGACCGAATGAAATGATGGAGCCACTGCCGGCACCACACAAACAGGCTCTTCATGTGCTGTCCTGGGAAGATCCCCAAATTATATCTTACGTTACATAAACAAGCAAGGGACAGGTATACAAATAGAATTTTGAAGGTGGGAAAATATGTTTTCTCTGGCTCAATATACAGATTTTTAAAAACGTTTGGAAGAGTAAACAAGCAACTAAAATCACCCACTGTTGCTAGGGGGTTCGGAATTGGGCTGATGTGGAGCAGAGAGGGAAGTAAGACTCTCCACTCTGCACTCTCCTGTGATGAACAGAGGAGAAAGCTTCTCAGGCTTCGTAGGTGGATACTGTCTTGGCTTGGTGAGCGATGGAAGCCTCAGGGCTGGACTAGTTAGGAAGTGGCATAGAAGGTTTTGATACCAGACAGTTAGCAGGGGAGGCCTGATTAAGTAGAGACCTGGGCATTTATTCTGAATGGGTTGGGGAACCATTGTAGGGGTTTGAGTACAGGAATGGTGAGATCGCTCAGAACGCTGGGTGGTTGAGAGCAGTCAGCAGAGGGGAGAGGGTAGAAACGGGGAGACCAATTGGGGGGCTAATGCAGTCAGCTGGATGTAATAGCAGATGGTGGGAGGGGAAAATGGTCACCCCTTAAAATGCTGATATATTATAAAAGTGGAGCAGACAAGATGTATTAAATGTGGGTGCGAAAGAAAGAGGATGGGAAGATGACTTCAGGGTTTCTGGAAGATGAGGATGATATTTTTCAGAGGACTTCGGGAAGATCAGGTTCCAGTGCAGCGGGATGGCATGGTGATGCTGGCGGCGACAGCCACCAGAGGTTCAGTTTAGGACAAGTAGCGTTTGGGCTGCCTCTTTGTCATCAAGCAAGTCGCTCAGAGTTCACTGGCCTGGAGATTTCAGACTATGATGCTTTCGATTCACGCGGGACATCTCTTTATTAGAAATATTGCTTAGTGACATGAGTGCCTGCTGCAGTGCTTGATGTGCAGGAGACGCTTAATATTTGTTGATAAACTTGAAGTGGAAATCTCTATTGTTTTCTGTAATGACGTATTTGACTCTAATAGTTTCTGGTATTTTTCTGGTATTTGACATGTCTGTCTTTCTTTCAAATGAACTTTGACAAAGTGTAACCCTGTGAAGTAGAAACGAAAAAGTTTTATCATTCTTTATAAGCAATAATTTCGAGAAACATGTGGACATTAAAAAGTAGAGCACACTGCTGAGCTGGAGCTGTTGACATCACCTCCTCATAACCTCTGCTCCTGCCCATCATCAAAGCGCGGCTGTCCTTGTCCTTGATGGCATTGATTCCTACTGCTTCCATTCATGTGCATCACAGGTTATTTTTCATCAGAAAAATGATGTTCGTAGTAGCCGTGTTTGGCTTTGTTCAGTGGGCTTAGAGTTCCATTGGAGTATATTACTTGATGTGCTTTTGAAACTCACTTTTGCTTAACTTTCCTGGGTTTAAGAAACTGAACTGCATTCATCTGTTCAGGCTCCCATAACAAAATAATGTACACTGAATCAGCGGTGGCCAGCCTTTTGGCGCCCTGGGGCCACACTGGAAGAAGAAGAGTTGTCTTGGGCCACACAGTAAATACATTGCAACATGTAATCACAAAAAAATCTCATAATGTTTTAAGTAAATTTACTATTTTGTGTTGGGCCACATTCATAGCCATCCTGAGCCCCATGTGGCCTGCAGGCTGCGGGTTGGACACCAACAATAGGAATTTATTTTCTCATGGTTCTGGAGGCTAGAAATTTAAGGTCAAGGTTCTGACTGTTTCAGTTTCTGGTGAGGGCTGTTGTCCTGGCTTGCTGAAAACCACCTGTCTGCTGGGTTCTCACATGGACTTTCCTCCACACAGAGGCAGAGTGGAGGGGAGAGAGCTATGGGGTCCCTCCCTCATTTGTGAGGTGAACGTGATAACCACTGCACTACAGAAACCCTCCCTCATTTGTAATGACACCTGTTTCGTTGGACCAGGATCGTACCCTCCTGACCTCACTAGCTATGATGACGTCCTAATGGCCCAGTATTCAGAGATCATCACACTGGGGGTTGGGCTTCAGCATATGAACAGTTTTGTTTGTGACAGTTTTCACAGTAGCATCTTTAAATGCTGGCATTATTTTACATTTCTGTTGAGTGTGAATATAAGAAAGAACCCATCTCTAGGTAATTATACCTGAGGAATAATTCTAGGCAATGAGAGTGAGTTTGTGAAAAATAAATGGAAAGTGATATAAAGATTTAAGTTTACTGAGAAGGGTAGTTTAAGTTTCTGACATGCATACACTGTAGAATTTTTAAATACATGTAGCTTATTACCTGCAGACACAAAGAGTAACAATAATACTTTAAACGTTTCTTCATTCTGATGGACTTAGTAAAATTAACAAATTTTCATTTGTAATTAGCATTCAGATAGTGTGTTAGGGTTTTTAAATTATTATTCTATTACTAAGTAGAATAAATGTACCCCCATACAGATTTAATTTTATTATTAATTTGCTTAACATTTTCATGGTATAATAGACTTTTTTACACAGACTGAATTACTGATTAGTGGAACCTTAATGAGTATGGTTTAATTTTACCACAGCATGTGGCCTGAGACCCCGTCCATGAGCTTTCCCGAGGGAGGACTTGGGCTGAGAGGTGTCTCCCTGGAGCTTTTACACTGGTGTCTGCTTCATCCAACTCTGATTCTCCTGGAAGGGCCTGTGGCCTGGGATAGATGGACACACACACACACACACACACACGTACAGAATGGGTCTTCATATGCAAACCGTCTTAAAGCATTGATACTGAGAATTCCTGATTTTTGATAAAAAGTCAAAAAGAATAGCATTCATAATGTTGTGTCTCCCATGTTACCCAGCTAAAGTAACAAAAGACCTTGACACAAATAGTTTGGCTATAGTTTTCACTGTCACCCTGAATAAAATTTTATCTTTTTCAGCTTTTGAAATTTAGGCAGGTACAGGTAGAAGTAACAGTAATTTCAAACTTGAGGATGTACGGCAAACCTTGTCAAAGTTGCACTTTGTCCAAATAAATAGACTTTAGTACACCAATAAAAGGGATCCTTCTTGTGGTGAGTTAGTTAACTTAATATTTGAGAAGTGGAAAACTTCACATGAAGGAATAGTGTTGGGGGAATTCTCCCCCTCCCCAGCTATATTGTCTTTTTAAATGATGAAGACAAGAGAATTTTGAATTTATATTTTGAGTTGGGCTGATTGAATGGGTCAGGAAAAGCAGTGTAATAGTTTTATACCATATCATTGTCTATATGCTGTTTCCTTGTTTGGAGAAGAAAACTGATCTCTGAGACCATCTGAACCAAAAATAACAGGACTAGGGTTTTAACCATGTAGTCCTAGATTAGAATGAGCTCCCCACTGCAAGGACACCCCGCATTGCTACCACCTGAAGGGGGTTTCCGGACAGTGGTGCGTTGCAATAGGACAGAGGAAGGCAGTTCTCATGAAGTAGAGTCTGAAGCAATTGGGCGCCTCTGGCTACGTAACATTCGAGTGAATGGGGGAATGCAGCACAAGCCATACAGAGTAGAGGTCGAGGAGGAACGCCCCTGCACATTGGAGGCACTCTGTCACACGCTAGATACTTTTGAACGCACAGACTGTGAGCGTGTGACACTGTGCTGCGGAGTGCATTGGGAGACACGGGTGCGTGAGACCTAGTGCCGGGAGTTCACAGCCCGGGGAGGGCCCACGTCAGGTGAGAACTCATACACTGGTGCAATGGACGCGCAGTGACCAGGTGGTCGGGAAAGGAACTGGGATGGGCAGGTGTCAGCGGCAGGCCCCACAGTGGTTTCCATCGAGAGGACTGTCGGTTTCCCAGCAGCCCCTTCTCGTTTCATGTTTCTTTGATCTCACTTCATGTTTCAGTTATACTTAGGGCTTTGAGAAGGGCATGGAGTAACAACAGAAGATTCTAAGGCATTCTGAGCAGTTTCTCCTGTGCTATCACATACGCCCAGAATACACAGACCACTTCTAATTTTTTTCTTAAAGGCTATTTTGGTAATTTTAAATCCTGAAATACAGTTATTGGAGGGGTATTAAGCTCCAAATTATTCTAAAGTAATTTTTTTGTTAACTAAGGTTTGTAAAAGATTTCTCTTTGTTTAATATTAGCAAGTGGACAGTGGACAAAACAGGCAGGTTTTGGTCAGGCACAAACAACTTTGCATCCTGTTGATTCGATAGAAAATACCGAAGTAAATGTCGGTGCTAAGAATAGATTCCTTCAGGTATTCAGTTTTGTCACACCAAGGGGTGGAGTCCTTGTGCAGGAAGAGTGAGATCCAGTAAACAGGAACTGCGGGCCGGGAGAGATTTTCGGGGAGGAAGAGGAGGCCCTTGCTCGAGGAATGTCAATGGAATATTTCACCACTATGAGTATCTTTCCGGGAATGTTGGATCTAATAGCATGCCAAGTGCGCTCTTCTTGCATCACTGCTGTGGATGATTAAGTGATCTTTACTAGGATGGCATGTTGTGATTAAAGATGTGAAAGCTCATTCAGCTGTGTTTTCACAGATTAATTCACTGGTTTTCGGTGCTTTCCACTCTGAGGGTATATATTTTTTCATGTTAGGTAGAGATGGTTTTAGTATAATTTAGGATATTTTAGTATAGCCATGTGTTTTTACATTTACATATACAAGTTGTGGAAATGCCAGGTATTTGTTTATTTGAAAGACTTTTTAGAAATTATTTTTCACTTACAGTTGACATGCAATATTAAATTATCTTCAGGTGTACAAATAGTGATTAGATATTTATCCAGGTGTTATATTTAAAAAGCACAATTCCTTGTCCTGGAAATTTAGCAGGGAAACAGCATGTAACCCTCAGCTTTCCTTTCTTCTTTAAAGCAGTTGTTTTGGGAAGCTCTATATTACATTCCAGTAACATTACTATTTCTTAAAATATTTTTGAGGGTGTTCCTTTTGTGATGCCAGATGTTCAGTTGTGCAGTGACCGCTTAAGTGTTGAAAATATCAGAGAATTCAGGCTTTTCTGTGGCTGAGAACATGGAGAATGGAAAAACTATAATAGCGTAATGGGAGACTCTTCTAGTTATGGGGAGAGAGAGTTGATGTGAGGAAGGGATTTTGGTGAAGATTCTCTAGTACACGAAGAAGTGGAAAACAAAATCAAGGAGACCAGCATGTTATTGAGCAGATGGGTGTTGGGAGGAAATAATGTAACATTGGTAATGCCAATTTTATTAAAAAATATGAACACTCTAGTACTGAATCTAATAAAATTTTGTATGCTTGGAAAAAAGGTTTTGTCCTACCAGTAAATTTAGATTTTTCAAAAATTAATTTAAGCAGCCCTGGCTGGCGTAGCTCGGTGGATTGAGTGCGAGCCTGTGAACCAAAGTGTCGCAGGTTCGATTCCCAGTCAGGGTACATGCCTGGGTTGCGGGCCAGGTCCCCAGTAGGGGGCATGTGAGAGGCAACCACACACTGATGTTTCTCTCCCTGTCTTTCTCCTTCCCTTCCCCTCTCTCTAAAAATAAACAAATAAAATTTAAAAATATATTAATTTAAGCAAGTGAAGTATTTTTATACATACAGTTCTTGCCTTTTTAAAAAAATATTTCTGTGAGATGACCTAGAGGCCAGCCTCAGTCTGTTCATGGGATGCACAGCATTCCCTCAGTGCATCGTCATTTACCTCCATTGTCCCCCTGGGGTGGACATCCGCAGTGGTTTTGGAGTCCAGGTCTTCTCACAAATAGTGCTGTGGTGAATGGCATCAAATATGTGTGTGTGTGGTTTGGGATGCTTTTTGTGAATAGATACGGAGATTAGGTGGCTGGTAGGGAAATTACCAGTGATCTGCGCGTGTGTGCGTGTCTGTGTGTGTATTTAACACTTGGACAGATATTGCCAAATGGCTCATTGAAAAGCCTGTGCCAATTTATATTTCCACAACCAGTGCATAAAACTCCATGCCAGTGATAGGTTTTCATTAAACTTTCACAATTTTGCCAATCTGGGAAGTGAAAAAATGTGTTTAGATAATGTTTCTTTCATTCTGAGGAGGGTTGAACATAGTTTCATATGTTTACTGGCCTGTATTGAAGGGAACTAGCCAGTTTTACCTCTATAGCTGTAAGAAATGCTTGCTATTAAGTGGAGACAGCCTGAACAAATGGAGGGGGTCTGGCACCTCTGTAATACAACTGCTCATGTCTGTATCCGAGTTGTTTGGGGCGTGTGTACAGGATGGAAGACGAAGAATTCCCAGCACCTTTGGGGTGTGTGTGACCAAATGTCACTCCATGTTGTGTACATGTAAGATTATAGGAATAGCAACTTTCTTCTTTCTTAAGAACAAAGAAGGTTATCTAGAACAGTTGGAAAAAGACTTAAGTTGGATATTTATTTTTCTTTTTTGACTTTGAAAGTAAAAAAGAGGTATTTAATGCCACTCACAACATTAAAAGTCTTGGTAATACCTTGTTTTATTTTGCCTTTTTGTTATCAGAATTTAATGGATTTATAGCTTTGACAAAATGAGGAATATTTTTCTCATATATAGTAAATCCAGACTGATTTCTGACAAAATCAGTAAGAAATTTATTTGCAGTATTTGAAAATAAATTACAGGATGGAAAAATTCTACTGGTACATTGGCAAGTGGATAGGACCAGATGATCAAATATTTCACTTCTATGTCTACTTCTCATGAGTCAGTTTCA
This sequence comes from Phyllostomus discolor, assembly GCF_004126475.2. NCBI lineage: Eukaryota > Metazoa > Chordata > Mammalia > Chiroptera > Phyllostomidae > Phyllostomus > Phyllostomus discolor. The sequence goes on along the minus strand of NC_040910.2, from coordinate 25,331,334 downwards.
CACAACAGCTGCTGTGGAGGAAGGGTTGCTTTGCCAGAAGACTTCATAGTTTCTTTCTTTCTAAAAAGTTTTTAAAAACAAACATAGAAAATAATGCATTTAGACAGAAAAGGGTAAACCAAGTTTTTATTGCTACTCAATAAAAAAGATCACTTAAAACACAGAGTTCTAAAAAGAGCCCCTTTTTGTGTTTCAGCATTTTAACTTACAGAGAGCAGTGGTTAATTTTTAAAAAGTCTTTTAGTTTATAAGCACTAACAGCTAACATCAAACCTGTATTGAACACTTTTAAAAAAAGATTTTATTTTCAGAGGGGGGGAAAGGAGGGAGAAAGAAAAGGAGAGAAACATCAGTGTGTGGTTGCCTCTCATGCGCCCCCATCTGGGGACCTGACCTGCAACCCAGGCATGTGCCCTGACTGGGAATTGAACCAGCGACCTTTCGGTTCACAGGCCAGTGCTCAATCCACTCAGCCTCACCAGCCAGGGCATTGAATACTTTTTGTGTGAAGCATTCCACGTACATTATGTGAGGACATATTATTCCAGTTTTGAAAAGAGGCTTTGGAAGCGCAATGACTTGACTTGTCAGGGACGATGAAGGTAGGAAGGGACGATGCAGGTAGGAAGTACTAGCTGGGGTATTGGACTTCAGGGACTTGGTCTTAGAGCTTGTACTCTGACGCACCGTTACACGGGATCCGGGTAATCAGGAGGAACGAATGTAATTTGTAGGATGGGCGTATATTGTTAAAATAAATACCTATTTATTTTAAAACGTTGAAAGCAATCTTCCTTGAGTACTTTTCAAAGATTAAGAAACTTGTTCTTTCTACAGTTACCACCCATTTCTTTGAATTTTATTGATAAAAATATTTGTGTTGCTCTTGGTTCAGATCTTAATCTTCCCTTGTTTGAGTCTCACAGATTATGTGAGAACTCGCAGAGTAAACAGAAATCCATAAAAGTGAGAGACACATAAAAGTGTGTTTGGAGTGCTTCTTTTCTCCATCTCACAGCACACTCATAGAAAATATATTTTTTCCAGCACAGAATATTCCACTGGGCCCATACGAATTGATTAATAAAAGGAGGATTTGTAAAAATCATATGTAGTAGTTTATCTTGACTGAGACCTTGGATTAAATTTTATAAATTTTCACATCTGCAGGGATATTGATATAATGCTGTAGATAAGAGCTTTTTCAAATGTTACGTGGTTACTTTAAAGTTGATATTTGATGGGGAGTGAGATGTATGGAATAAGTGTTTCTGGCTTTTTTTTTTTAAAGATGGGCAGGGTGCTTCTTGGGGGAAGTGTTTTCTCTGACTGAACAAATGCCTCTTTTTGACAGACCATGTTGTTGCCATGGAGACCTTAGGTTCTATAAATGTAGGCTCCAGTGATAGTCAAGAATATGGCATTGGGTTGTGTGTGTTGTGGGGGGGTGTGCGGTGCTGTGAGAGCAAAGTGAAATCTCGATGTGTATAGTCAGTCAGTTTGCTCACTGAAGTTCACTCACAGTAGCCAGAAGCCATTTATGTTTTTGCCATCTCATTTTTTCATATTCTTTTCCCCAGTGTGTGTGTGTGTGTGTGTGTGTGTGTGTGAGACACAGAAACAGTGGGACGGAATAGAGAAAGACCCCTTTTTCCTCCTCTAATCTCATGCTCCTTTCTCTCCCCCAGAACCAACCACTGCTGAGAATTTGGTGGATATCCTTGCAATCTGTTTTATTCTTCTGTATGTGTCTTCATAAACCACAGTGTTGTGTTTTTAAAGTTCATCGAAATACTGCGGTGTTTCTTATGTCATTCTGCAACTTGCCTTTTTCTCAGCCATATTTTTCCAACGTCTCTTCTTGTTGATGTGTATTGGATTTGTTTATTTTAGGTACATGGGCGTTCCATTGTATCACAGTTAATCTAGTTCCTTAGTAATGGATGCTCAGAATGTTCTCCTGTTGTATTTCTGTGTAACCCCTCAATTTCTTTACTTTATTTTTCCCCTCTGTGTCATTGAGTATAGGAACTCAAATACTTGCTTGATTTAATTTTGGTTTGGCTAAAGCTCAGTTATAAGCTGTCTTTACTTTGTTCTCCTATTCTTTCCAGTAGTCTCAGTTCATTTTATTAATTAAAAAGTATTTTAGGTACCCCTTAGTCATTCAATCTCTCCAAAAGTTCAACCTAGTACAATTCAACTGTTACATATTACCCAGGTGCCTGTTGCCTGGCCAGGTTCCAGGATGTCTATCTAGATTATCTTTTCAAGTTATACGGTTATCAGAAGATCATAAGTAACAACATTGCTATTGCAAGAAACTGCTTTTATCACATCTTGGTTCGTTTAAGATTTATAGAGAAAGAAAAACTATAACCTCTCAAATACTTTTGATCAAGCTTCATGGATGCTTTTACGTATTAAACAACTTGCTTATTTTTTATTCCCTTATCATGATACTATTCAGAAAGTGCTACTGAGGACTCAGCGCTTGCCTAGTGTTCACAGTTGTCAAAATACAGGCCGTATACTGGTCAGTGCTGCGTGATGGAAATAGAATGCAAGCCACACATGCAATTTGGTTCTCGAGTAGCCACATTAAAAAAATGTAAAATGAAACAGTGCAAGAAGTTTCATATCAGAAATTATTATATTGCTTACTGAATTGGAGAATTTAGAGAACCACTTATTTGATGTTGAAAAACAGCCTTTCCATCATACTGACATTTAATGGTGTTTATAAAGATAGATTTTATTGAATCCTAGGGCTATGTGCACCCTGGCTGGTATATAGCTCAGTGGATTGAACGCGGGTCTGTGAACCAAAGTGTTGCTGGTTTGATTCCCCATCTGGGCACATGCCTGGGTTGTGGGCCAGGTCCCCGGTAGGGGGCTTGTGAGAGGCAACCATACATTGATATTTCTCTCCCTGTCTTTCTCCTTCCTTTCCTTTCTCTCTAAATAAGTAAAAAAGAATGAAAAAAAAACATGTTGAAAATTGTCAATGCTAGTGCCTTATACAGGGTGTGGCACAAATAACGTCCCCAGTTTATTACAAGATCTTTTATTACAAAGTCATAAGCATGTAACTCTGTAACATAACAATAGCACACTCAAGCACACCATATGCCATTTTAGGTGAAATGTTCAAATTAAAACTATAAATTATTCCACCCGTTTTATTACCCTACCAACCATATTCACACAGGCCTTACTTCTGCCAGAACCCTGTATTTATTTTCAGGACAGCTTTTATTTTGAATTAGGAAGTGTTGTGAACTCTTAATAAAGAGAAAAAAAATCAAAGAATCAGATGATTTGCTAATTTTGGAGGTTGTGTGTAATGTTTCCAATTATTTTTCCTGTTTTACTTCCATTTTTGCCTCTGAATACTTTAAATCTTCCATAATGCATATGGTGGTTCATATTTAACAACTACCTATTGAATGCCTACTCTTCTCATTGGAAATGGAATTTCACTGTGATTCTTTCCACGCCTTTCTCGTAAAGCACTCTTAGGTTTGTTTGTACCAGGCACTGGGTACTGGAGGGAATCAGGGTTTCACATTATGTTTTCTCAGTAGTAGAAAGTACATCTTTCTGTTTATTGGTTGCATTTTCATGGGACTTTCACGATCCAACCCAGAAGGCACAAAAGTAAGCCTAATTCTTAAGAACAGATAGTTTTCTGTTACACAAATTCTCTTTATAGCCTGTTTTTTGAAATGCTGACATTTTACAAAACGTTTGTTACTATGTTTCTTGAAAAGAGGGTGTTGTGGTCAACTTATTTTGTGGATCCAAATTAAACTTGGATTAAACAAATTTATTTACTGTAGCATTTTTGGAGACTTTAATTTTCAAATCTGCATCATGCCTGAAATATTGATCCACTGAATTAGAAGTAAAATTGGATCTTAAACTGTATTGTGGATACTTTAAAAATAGCAAACTTAGTTAAAATTTTTGTTTTAGTTTTTTTCTTCATTCTCCTGTTCTTTGTTTATACCTCCTTCTCCTTTTTTAAAAAATAACAGACTATTTTATATAAGTGATGAAAAAGAACTGGAGAATTATCCTGAGTTTTATTTTCCTAAATAGATACTTTCTACATGTATTGGTGATAGGAGTACTCAAAAATTGCTTTTAAGTATTAAGTATTATATTGTTTAATTTTGGGTAAGCACTTCATAAAGTTATTTAGGACTGGATAGGTTTGCTCCTTGTTTACTTTAGACTAATAATCTGAAGTTCATAGGAGACAGGCTGTTATTACAAAGAGATGTGACTTAGAACATAATTTTAAAACTTTATAAAATGTTGTGGCATTGACACTATTCTAAAAAATGGTTGGGTACAGGTAAAATTTGGATTTAGAAAATTGTGCCTGTAATCTTAGTTGGTTTACTTAGAATTCTGTTTTTTTCTTTGCTATGGAATTTGCAAATCCTAGGAGAAGGTTCATCAAGTAGTATTAGTGTATATTGTTAGTTACATTGCTGCTGTTATTAATTATATTAATGTATCTTGTTTTTCTGTGTGTGTGGTATTTATACTCTTATTAAGTCACTGAGAGCGCTGAATTAGCAAGTAATGAGTGATTTCTCCTAGGGGATATACAAGGTTGGGTTCCCGCAAGCCCCTGGTCACAACAGTTTTATCAAGTGATTGATATGTACCCTCGCTTTCTGTATGTTCCTGTGTAATATGCAGGGGTGGGCAAGAGTAGGTTTACAAGTGTGAGCACACGAAACACAGAGTTGATCCTTGTGTTGTTGCATTAATTATTGCATAATTTACCTGTGCAACTGAAAACCTACTTTTGCCCACCCCACGTGTTGTTGTGTTGTTGACCTTGACCCACGGACAGCAGCCCTGTCACCCACGCTGGAGTGCAGTTCACCCGACTCGTGCCTTTCCTCCAGGGGGCGCAGCGCAGCCCTTCTGTGTGTAGGAACTTAGCCAGTACTTCAGTGTTGTGCCCGGGGGGCCAGTGTAAACATGAAATCACCAAGAAAAAGTATAAAAATTCAAAAAATGTGACACAAAATACACTTCAAAAGGGCCTGGTTTACAGGAGGGGAGCTGAAACAGTAAGGCAGGGCAGTGTCCTCACTCTCCCTTAGTGGGACCTTGCCTGCAGAATGACTCACATTTTTCACCCCTCTGTGCGTGTCCCTGAATGACCTTGCATGCACCTTGAGTACTGAACTTTGGGGTTACAGACACATTTTAGCAAGTAAACGAATTCACAGATATGGAATCCGTGCATGATGAGGATCCGACTGTGTATGGATTGTTTTGGAATAAGGTGTTGATGACCCAGAAGCTCAGGTTTCGGGTAACTCAGGCTCCTGGTTAGTTGACAATTCTCCTTTCCCTTTGCCCTTGATGCTGCCGCTCTCCCGTGCGAGGTGTGTGCAGGGTGCTTGCACTGAGCAAGAAATACAGGATGTGATCCAGTAATGGAGTCTAAGTAGTGAGTAGAACTTCGGGCCTTGGCCACAGAAATTTTGTCCCCAATTTTGCCCCAAACTCTTGGATAAGTCAGAGGACTCTATTGTGTTTTCCGATTCCCAGTACTTTGGGTCATACGTAGTGTGCTTTATGCTGGAAACCGCACATACTGGGTTCAAAGGCAGACCACAGCAGAGCCATGGGAGTATGTTACATACAGGTTGCACTTTTTGATTTTTCAAAGACTTTATTTATTTGTTTTTAGAGAGTGGGGAAGGGAGGGAGAAAGAGAGAGAGAGAGAGAAACATTGATGTGAGAGACATTGATCGGTTACCTCTTGTACTCATCCCGTCAAACCTGCAACCCAGGCCTGTGACCTGACCAGGAATAGGCCTGTTGACCTTTTGCATTTGCGGGACGATGCCCATCCAACTGAGCTGCACTGGCCAGGGCTTCAGACGGCACTTTCTAAATGTACTTTCAGTTCTACCGTCCCATGGAAAGGCTCCCTCCACACCACCTGCCCCACCCCCGTGTGGGCTCCCAGATGCTCACAGCTGCAGCCAGAGATAATGACTTATCTCAGACGGCTAGTGCAGTGTGGCGCTGGTCATCTGATTTGGTATGACATCGAAAATATGACTTAAATGTAGTTAAATGATCGATTTTGAGCAGAGCTTGTTAACTGGTTTTTTAAGGAGGGCTCTAAGAAATTTTCCAATTGACTATGTGGGAGCTTAGTTTTTTAGAATATTAAAAAAACATGTATGAAGCACCTGTTTTGCATAAGGTCCTGTGGCTGGCCTGTGGAGAATGAATCTGAATGAGTAAGACCTGCTCCCCAGTCTTAGGAACTCACGGTCTGACACAGGATGAAACATATTAAAAACAAAGAAACAAAAAGCAAAAGTACTGTGGGCTTTTGGACACAAATTATTCTGAGTAGCTAATAAGGTGCTTGGGGAAGGGGTGGTGAGGGGTCAGTAAAGGCCAGTATCATTTCTTTCTTTTTTTTTAAATATTTTATTTACTTATTTTTAGAGAGGGAAGGGAGGGAGAAAGAGACACAGAGAAACATCAATGTGTGGTTGCTGGGGGTCATGGCCTGCAACCTAGACATGTACCCTGGCTAGGAATCAAACCTGCGACATTTTGGTTTGCAGCCCGCGCTCAATCCACTGAGCTACGCCAGCCAGGGCCTCATTTATTTCTTTGTGGTGTGTGCCTGTCTCTGTAAAGTATGGTGTCATCAAAGGTTTTTACGTTTTTCATTTCAGAAAAATAACAGTTGTGCAAAATTGATAGGGTAGGGAAAGATTGATGGGAGGCAGATAAATTACTGCCTTTAAATGGATAAAGGCCTTGGGGTAGATGCTCCGTGGTGCAATGGAAAGGTCATGTGGAAGAGCAGGAATGGGCAGGGTCTGATCACGGATGTGGTTTAGGGAGAAAGGAGAAGTAGGTGGTTTATGCTTTGAGTCCTTGGAAATGATGAGTGTTCCTTGTCTCGGGTCTGTAAGTCATTCCCGAGCTAGAACCCAAATTCAGAGATTCAGAGGCAGTGAGCCCCTGGTCGGGACCTGTAGAGTTTGGCATCGTTACACATTTTTTTTCAGCTGTGACATGTTTGTTTTAGATTGATCTATCCACACACATACAGTTTTTTCTCTAAATAAAAATTAAAATTTTTATTTCAGAGTAATTTTAGAATACAAGAGTTGCAGGGATAGTATAGAATGCTTGTCTGTCTCTCACTGGGTTTCTCCTGGGTTTCAACTTCGGATGTCACCATGATTCATTTGTGAAAACAAAGGAACCAGGACCGCTACATCACTGTCAGGTAGACTCCCGACGTTATTCATGTTCTGCTAATTTTTCCACAAGCACAGCCGTCTGTCCCAGAATGCCGTCCAGGCCATCATCAGACTGCATCGCCGTTGTGTCTGCTTCGTCTCTTCTGACCTGTGTCGCTCAGTCTTTCCTTGTTGTTTTTTTTTTTTTTTTTTATGACTTTGATAGTCTTGTGGACTAATGATACATTATTGGGTAGAACGTTCCCCAGTTGGGGTTTTATGTTTCCCTCACTATGAGGCTGTGGATGTGCGTCCCTGGGAGGAAGCCCACGAAGTGCTGTTTCCGGCAGCGAGTGTCAAGGATACGTGCTGTCAGTGCGGTTCGCCACGATGCCGGGTGCGCCAGCTTTCTTTGCTGTGAAGTCAGCCACGCACCCTCTCCTTCCCTCCTCCGTTCTCAGGAAGCACATCTTTAAATCCAGTCCACACTCAAGGGATGGGATGGGGGGATTGAAGCCTCACCTTCCATATAAGTTATTTGGCATTCTTCTCTAGGGAAGATTACCTGTTCTTCCCCATTTATTTATTCAGTCAAGTATTACTGAAAGTTCAGGTTTATCTTGTGAGTTTTCCCACCCCACTTCTAGGACTAGCCATTTCTCTAAGCACCCCCTGGTTTCTTTTATTGGAAAATGACATTAGAAACCAAGATCTGGGTTGTTACGGGGTTATTGTCTCTGCCAGGCCCTCTTCCTGAATCGAGCTAGGATATGCGCGCGCGCGCACACACACACACACACACACACACACACGGATAGTATTGTGTTATAGCAAGGGATTTATTAATAAGAGAAAGTTAAGGAAACTGAGATTTCCTTATGGACTCGTAAGTGTTTTATAGCTTAAATGTGTCCTTGGCTCAAATTGTCTTTTTTTAGTTTTCTAATTTTAGGTTTTGCTGTCATCTGGTTGGTTAGTGAATACTTAGATGCTTGCTCTGTGCCACTCTGAGTCTTCATACTTTTACAGTGGTGAATTACTCTATCCTTCAGTTATCTGCCTTTACCAGTTACATTGATAGCCTTTATCAGTATTAAAATCACCTGGTTCAGTGGACAGGTGTTGACTTAGATGCGAAGTTTAGAACTAGATTGGCTAGAATAGATGAGAATTTAGAACTAGAGATCATCTGGTTGAGGGTTTTTTTTTTTTATTGTACATTGAAAACATCTGGACAGATTTACAAACTACTCAGGCTGGAGTCTCACCCCCAGAGATTCTGACATAATTGACTTGGACTATGGCCTGGACACTGGACTTTCCAAAAAGTTTCCCCAGCTTATAGTAAAGTGCAGTCAAATTTGAAAGCTACTGTTACAGTTCCTCATTCTGTAGATAACATAAAATAAGACCCAAACTTAACCAAGTACTTTCTATTTTGAGGACCCAAAATCATTAATACAATTGATGCATTCAGCATGACTCTTAAAGTAGTAGACTCTTAAAGGCATATTGAGGCATTAATAACTTAGAGCATAACTAAAGATGAAAGTCTCTCTTCTTCTTTTCAACTGATCGGTTCCTTTCTAAGGTGACAACGTTGAGTGTCAGCACTTGAGTGGCTAGATTTCCCCCCTCCCCCAGGTTTGTAGCATTTCCTTCTCTGCCCTTCTTGCCTCCCCTCCCCCACCCTTACCAACCCTTTTAAAAAAAACAATTCCCTGAATTGGATCTTTGCTGTTTCTTGGAGAGAATGTCCACTCTTTGGAAGTTATTTATAGGGTTCTTATAGGCTAAGGAAGGCTGCTATGCAAATTTGTGAGTAGTGGATCTCTAAAATAAAACTGTGAATTCGCTAGTCTCACGCTAGAAGGGAGCATGCGAATCTCAGTGCTTGCAATGGTGTGCAGTAGATGCTCAGCTCGCGTTTGAGTGCGTGAGTTCAAGGAACGTGTTTTAATTTTTAAACACGTTTCTCCCTCTCAGTCCATGACTGCTGTAGCCAGCAAGGATCTTTGCCGTGATTAGCAGACTGGTTAGATAAGGGACCTGGCCTTCTCTTGCCTAATTTCTTTAGGTTCTAGTTTGCTTATGAAATGGAGAGTTGGACAGATGCTTCTTAAGGACTTCTGTAGCTCCAGTATTTTATGATTTTCATAACCAGAATTATGACAGTATAATTTTAAGCAAATGATACTTTATCTCCTAGACATCCAGAGGAGAGAATGTTCTTAGCAGGCTAATTAGGAGGTTGTTTATCTGGAATTAGAACTAGACAAGCAAGTGAGATTCAAAATGGCAGGGGAATTTACCAGGGAGATAGGATTTGGAAAGGACAATGATAAGAGTTTCATTCTCTGCTAACACAATTCTTGACTACTACTCCTAAGAAGTAAAGGAGACAAATTATATTATTACTCAACTCTTATTTTCTTACGTGTGTTTTTATCTTTTGAAATCCTCATTCAGAAACTCGTCTTTGTACTTTGAAGAACGCTTACTTTGTACTACGAAGAACTAGTGTCGTTGAACTCAGATTACGATCCTGTTATGTAATCTCTCATTCCACTCATTTTACCTTTGTTTGTTTGTTTTTTCCCCCTGTGTGTTTTAAGCCAGATTGCCTTAGAGACTGGTGACTGCATTTAGCACTTAAGAAGATCGAGTGATTGGTGATAGATGTTTGGCTATGTTAATGTACTTGAAGATTAATACAATGAGCTGTTTCTGGAGATAGGTAGGATGCTCAGTCAGTGACTGGGTAAGGAGATTTTAGAATTTAGAAACACTGTCTTTAACCATTTCTAGAAAACTCTTGGGACCAAAGAGCCAGAAGGGATCAGTGACTTGCTCAGAACCTCAGGATATGATCCTAGATCTTAGTCAGATTCCTTTCCCTGTCACTACACGTCTGGTAAGAATTCCACACAGGACTGAGTGGGTGAAGGAGGAGGTACTGTTTTCATAGTAATTGGCGCGGGGATAACATTGTGTGCCGTAGGTACAAGTCTGTTTGCCTAGAAGCCAGTCGTTTGTGTAGCCTATTAGAAATATGTAGTACTTTAGCTTTTAGTAGTTTATGTATTATTTGAAGCAATAATTTCCAGGGGTGAAACATTGAGTATTATAAAAAAGTAGTATTTGGAATTCAGAAAATCCTGTAACTTCTATGACATACGCCACGGAAGTTAACGCGGGGAAACGTGTAGCTGGTGGGCTACAGCGATTCTCCAAGTGGGAAGAGCAGACAGTCTCACCCTGTGGTGGGGAGACGGATTTTAAAGTTCTCCGAATGTGTAGACGGGGGGGGGAAAGACCAGCACGGAATTCCAGTTGAGCAGTATTCATTTTTCATTTTAATAGTCTCTGGCACATTTTAAAAAAAATTTCCTTTTCCTTGTTTTGACAAGATCTAAAAGGATTAGAAAGTGGAATGTTTAGGCATTTCTTCTTCCCTTTGGTCTTGAACAAAGGTGGGAATGTTCAGTAATTTTGCCTTGAGAAGAAGCATAATTAATGGGAAGGGGATAATGGACTTCTTTGTGAGAAAAGTTTCCATGTCGTCAAACATATGTGGTGTGATCTATTTCTCTAGCAGGGCCATTACTGGGCTTTTTTTTTTTTTTTTTTTTTTTAATTGTTCTTCACTTGAATTGACTCTGTTTAGAGCAGAAGAAACTCCTAATTAGTGTAGGTGATGTTGCAGAAGATGTGACAATTCTCAAGTGTCTTTTCTTTGTCAGGCAATAACATAACAAAGGCTCTTGTCTCTTGGCAGCTCTGTGCCATTTAATTAGTGAATACATCCTTATGCTTCAAGGTGAGTTCAGTTTTAAAAGACCAACATGACTGATTTGAAAAGCCGTGTGCTTTACTTGTCACGTATATTGTTGCAAAGTGTGGACAAGCTAAATAATTACTTTGAAAATGGTTACTTTTTATAGGCTTGCTCAAACTCTTCAGAAAAAGTATCATTTAATTAAAATATGAAGATTCATCGCCAACTGCAATGACATGAATGGATCTTAAGAGTATTATGCTAAGTAAAATAAGTGGAAAAGGATAAAACCCGAATCACTTCACTCATATGGGGAATATAAAACAAAAATAACAAACTATCAAAACAAACAAAGCAAAAAATTAGGTACAGACAGTGGACCGGCAGCTACCAGAGGGGATGGGAATGGCGCGGGGAGGGTGGTTGTGTATAGGGGACAGACGCATGGTGATGGGAAGAAACTAGACTTGGGCGGAGAGCTCTCAACAGAGCGCACAGATGTGAAACTACAGTGCACACCTGAAATTCATATAATGTTATGAGCCACTGTTACCTCAATGAATGTAATTTAGAAAATTCTTTAGGCAATCGAAATTTATATCAAGTTGAATTATTTCTTATTTATAATTTCTCCTTTGCAGCGCTCCTCAACAGTTCTTAATATTCCAACGTAAAATGAAGCCATCATTCAAATTCTATTAGTGGGTTCAGTAATATCAAACTCACGAAACCCACCTTTTTAAATTGTTGTATTGTAAAGCACTGTAGAAATGCAAAAGGAGGCAGAATAATTGCACTGGCTTAGGTCATTACTGCTGTCTTTGGATAAAGTTAGTGAAGTACTAAGTCCAGCCCAAGTAGTGATTGTGTTTATTGTAAATATAAGTTATAATTATTAATGATAAAGGGTAGATAACACAGGCAGAAAGCATTATAAGCTTGAAATGTGGGCTTCCGTAGAATGGAAAACAATAAATGTACATTGGCAAGAGGCACCAGGATATCCTTGACCAGCCAGGTGGGGTAGATGAGTGGTTTAAAGAGCCAGTTCCATGTCATGTGCTGGGGGGCGGAGGGGAGTGTGTGCGCCTGACTGGAAGCATAAGATCTGGTTTTCCAGCCAGGACCCTGAGTTAGCAAGAAGTTGGGAGGTGAGGATGAAAATTTAGTCTGCGTGTTTCATTCTGGATTAAAATTCATTTTAATTTATCCTAGTAGGTTAAGGATGCTAGAGTATTGCTTTCATTTACAGACTGTGTGATCTTGGGCAAGTTACTTAACCTGTCTGAACGTCCTCATTTATAAAATCGGGGTAATGAATAACCTAACTCATAAAACTATTTTGAGGATTGAAAATGGTCCTTTTCAATCAGATGGCTTTTAGGAATGTGAAATAATGAATCTAGTAATTGCATTTAGACTGTGGTTACATTTTAGGTTAGAATCTTGGGAAGAGTTGGGAAGGAGAAATTAAAACAAAAAATAAATCAACTTGATATAAACTTTGGTCAAAACAGGATAGGGTAGAATACTGTCTCGTATTCGGTCGTTTTCAAATACGTTTGTTGTAAAAATTAACGGAACTCCTATTTCTCATTTATTTGTAAGGGTAAAACTATGAAATTATTACCCCGTTTTATAAATGAGACTCAGAGAAGTTTGTTCATTTGCTTCTTTGTAGGAAAGTGGAGATTGAAATCCAAGCTTTTAAATTCCTAGTCAGGCCACTACTACTCAATATGCTGTGTATCCGTTTGCCTAACAGGACTAACAAAATACTTATGTACATTTATTACAGAAAATCAAGTAGGAGCTTGCTGTAATCAACCATTAAGATGTCTTCTTTTAACCTTTTCAGTTTAACTGGTTTATAACATCCTTGGTTATGTTACCATAGAAGAGTTATAAAGCTAACTTGCTGTAAACACAAACCATGATTTTTATACCCTGCCTGGAATATCAAAAATCTGGTATCAGTGTGCATCTAACACCGTAAGATTAGCAAGTACAGTGGTAAGTAGGGGCTTTTGACAAGGAACACATTTGCAGATGGTAGGAAGCCAGTGGCCCTTCAAGAATTCCCTTCCTTCTGTGCTTCCCAAACTCATGTGCTTATATGAATTGCTTGGGGGAGAGGGGTGGGAGGCACAGATTCTGCTTATAGTATATACACATTCCTAGGTCTCTAGAACTAAAGATTTAGTACAGGAATATGTATTATTTAAAAAGCTCACCCTGTGGCCTGATGCTTAGTTAATTTGCAGCCTTTTCCTCACTTGCCTGGTGCATTGGCTGCTCATGCTGTTTGGCTGGTCAAGATTCTTGCATTGCCCATTTTAGGTGAGGAAGAGATAATGCTCTATTGTACCTTCTTCACAAGGAACTTCATGATCTATGAATGTCAGTAAACATAAGCAGACTCCGCTAACCAGGAGGTTAGGGCTGCAGCGCTGCCCTTTGTTGCAAGGATCTCACTCGGACGGTTGTAGTTGATCCTCAGTGAAACTGGGATGTAACAGCAGTAAAAACCCTGGTCTGGAGGGGAGACTGGATCAGTGGCGGTTAGAAAAAAAAGATCAATCAGCAGGGTTGTGACAGAGTGTCTGGGAAAAGACAGGAGGCTTAATGTTGTCATTCATTATTGCTGATACTCCTAAATTATGTTTGTATCATATCTTTACTTTCCAGTGTGGGAATTATAAGCCTATGACCCTTTAGAGTGCTTTCTAGGGTTTCAGAGTCACACCTTTGACTTAACTTGACTATACCGTTCACCAGGGATGAATGGGTGGCTTTTTTTTTTATTTAGAAGAACAGGTTTTACAAGATTTCAAGTTTTATTGCACTTGGTATCTGTAATCTGTTGTGGAAAGGAATTCTTCACCAAGTCTCTTCTCTAGGATGAAGGGAAAACTTGAGAGATAACAACTTTAATTTTTGTACTGCAGTGGCTTTCCTCGTCCATCACAGTGAGCTGGGGTTGGGGTGAAGAGCGATCCACGGTGGTGCTAGCAGACAGTGCCTGTGGCTGTACCCTTACAAAACGTGGGTTTCCCCAATGGGTTGTTCTCCCAACCTGTTTATCCCGCATTTAAGTTGTACTGAAAATGGATAGTATTTTCTTTTTAAAGGAGGTGAATATGAACCAGGAGCTTTTGATAACTTTTGTTCTTAAGCATGTCTGGATTGTATTTTTGTCACAAAAGTGAGAAAGGGACAGTTTCTCCCTATTCTCCCAATCCAACAATCAGTTCTTTTATCTTTTCATTGTTGTTTTTTTTTTTTTCAATCTGGGAAAACATGGTTACTTAGGTGTAAATGGGGATATAAAAATAAACTATGTTTGAACAAAAAGCAAAGAAAGGCATGTCACTGGCCTTTGGTTCTCTTTCTGTGTGCTGTGTCTAGAAGGTCTCTAAGCTCCTCCAGTGAATCTCCAGTTTTCTGGGGTGGTAGCACCTAAACTGTCTTTATTGAAAGTACTTAAGAGATTATCAGAGGCCATTCAACAATTTTCTACCGGAGTCTCTCTACTTTGAAGCAGTCGACCCCTGTTATTTGCATGGTGACTTGGTGCACATTTTGTGCAAATGTTCTCTTTGTGGGGAGGGAGGAGGATGTAGTCACCAACAGCCATCCTTCGTGGTTGGAAAAAAAGAAAAAGTAGAGCTTGCTAAGTTACTCAGGAAAGCATCCAAAGTATCTTAAAAAAACAAACATAATTAAGTCTTTTCAACCTACTCATTTTGTACAGTTTAATTCTGTCTTATCAAGAAGGATGAAATTTTACCAGTCGAATTTGCTAAATTGGACCTGGGAACTTGAAAGACAGAATCAGAAAATTGTCGTTGGCTACCTTGCTGGAATCCCTTCCTCAGGTTTCAGTCTTCATTAGGGAGCCTGGCTAATTCTTTTTTCCCTCTTAAATTTGAAACAGCAACAATAGCTCTATAATAGCCAGTGTGTAAGTGCTTTATATACCTTATCTTATTTGATCTTCTCAGGAATACCGTAAGGTGTGGGTATAATCCTCAGTTAAGCTTAGACATGCTAACTAATTCTCCCAGTGTCTCACAGCACTAAATATAGCAAAGTCAGAATTGCAGTGAGTTCTGTTGCCAAAATACTTCCTCTTGACGGTTCCCTTGTCTGCCTCTGTCATTTGCACTGACTATACGCCGTATCTCCTCCCACCCTTGTCCTTCTCGATCCCGCGGCTGCTTACATTTTGCATCCTACTTCCCTTTTACAAGCAAGAATGTGTAAATTCAAATTGCACTGTATGGCAAAAATGGCCTGGCATCATTATTATTCCTGGGAAAAATGCGTTGCTCAAATCTGTGTGGACAAAATTAGTACTTTGCCTTTGTTTTTCGGACTCGCGATGGGGTCAGACTATGGGTATTTTCAAGGAAACTTAGCATAGTGGTGCTTGTCCAAGAGGTCAGTTAAAAAGTAGTTGAGAATCAAGACTGACCACTGAAGAATTGTCTGCATGTATTATGGCAAATTAAATTTGACACATTTTGTTTCCTAGTTTTCAGGATTTCAGCTGTTATTTAAAAGGATGTGGGCTTTGTCCAGGCCGTGGCAGACCCACCCACTGATGAACCCATTCATTGCTTTCTGTGGTTTATTTTGCTGTTTTGTTAGGTACTTTGTTAGGATTCAGGTGATTTTGCTCCTTTTAAACAATTGGCATAACATAAAAATTCTACAACTTGAGCTCTTCATTCGAAGTGTGGAGATCATTTTAATGGGCGGTGTGGGCAGCAGCCGCCTCCCTGTGCGTGGCAGCACCCTCTTTGCAGGTGGGAGCAGACGCGTCCTTTTTCTCAGGAGGGGCAGTGGGCACTGTTGTTCTGTGACTGTCCGGTGAGTGCTCCTGTGGGAAAAGGTGAGGCCATTGTCACACAGGTATTGCTGATCTCCCTCTAACCTTTTATTAATCTAAAAGGAAGGAGAATTCGTTTTAACTCCAGGACTTAAATACGAAATGTGGCATTGTATTCATATTAATTGGACATTTAGCGTTCTTAGTTTAACAGGACGTTTGTCAGCAAGAAACGGTGTGTGTTTCACATGGCATTGGCGTTTGTGGCTGTGCAGAGACTTTGAACAAGTCTCTTGTTACGTCACATGACCATAGATGCACACGTGTCTCTGTGTCCCTTATTTGTCAGTGTCACTTATTTTATGAAATGCATCTTTTACCTATTGATACTTCTTCCCCCTTAATAACTGGTAGATAAAATGTTAACAATAGCTAATATCTAGGCAGGTTTAATCCTCTCTCAAACCCAATGGGGAACATACATTTATCCTCATTTTCAAGGAGAGGGAAGTTGAGGAAATCACCTGAGGTCACATGTGTAGTAAATGGAAGGACTGAGCCTCCCACCCACCTCTTTCTGACTTAAAGCTCCGTTCATAACACAGGAATATCCGTGGTAGTGTTGGGTCTGTGGCTGGAAGGTGTTTGTTTTCTGTATTTCGATAGCATGCATGTAAAGAAAGGCTACTTCAAAGTTGATTGCATTGCAGCCTACAAAGCTTACACTCGACTCACTTGATATGATCATGTAATTTACTTTTTTCTGTATGGAACAAACTGTATGGATGAACATCTGGTACTTGGTGTTTTAAAGTAATGACTCCAAAAGGGAGTGGACTTGATTTAAGGGAATTTGTAATGCCCGCTCTATGTAATTAATCCTGTAAATCATCTTTTTTACTTCCTCTTTCATAATGAAACTTTTTGAATACAAGGCAGGAATTCATATTCATTAGCATTTACTTATCCATATTGAGGTTTAAAAGGTAAAAAAAAAAATACTGCAATGATTCCTTTTATCATTTGTCTTATGCTGTATTTTTAGTCCTCTGCTAATAACTTGGGATCACATATTGGGAACCAAGTAGAAATTAAAGTTCTTTAAAGCTATAGGTTTCGAATTCATAGTTGCTTTTGATCAAAGATATGTGATTACATTGGAGGGGAAATTGTGAGGAGAGGAATAAAAGAACAGCAACTTGAATGAGGACATTCTTTTATGTACATAGTTAAAAAAATCTTGGATACAATCATAAAAAAGTGGATTGCTATGTAGCATTGTAAATATTTTGAGATAGAGGTGTTCATTTTTGTTAATTGATTACTCAAATGAATTTTAATTTTTCCTTTTTAAAAATTTTTAAATTGTTCAATTACAGTCATCCCCATTTTCCCTCCATTGCTCTTCCCTGCCCTGTTCACCCCCACATCAAATGAATTTTAAAAATTCTGTTAATAAAACTGAAAATTTTTAATGAATTTCTTCTGTGATATTGGGTTCAGAAAACAGGTGGTTAGAAGAGATCTGAACTGTATTTGGAGGGTTTTTTTTAATAGTTAAATTCTATTTTCAGAAGTTTGCATCATAGGTAATTTGTAGTGCTCCCCAAGTTTTTCTCTCTGTAAAAAATGTCCTTGAATTAAAGAAGTAACTTAGATTATTATGGCAGTTGTGATAGTTTGTTAATGTTAGCCATACATAATTGCTTATCTTCATACATATTAAATTTGATTCCTGATGTGTTTAGATCAAGGAATAGACCAAGGTATAGTGATACCTTCCAAGAATCTAATAGCTGCTTAATAGAGGCAGGTCAGACTTTTTTTTTTTTTTTTTTTTTTTTTTTTGAGGGCTATAGCACTGTAGATGATCTGACAGATATGTTCTAAATTTTATAATCCTTTAAAGCCTTCATTATAAATTCCTGGGGAGTAAATCCTCAGAATATAGCCTGCAAACAACTGGAAACCTTCATTCTGCTCATTTATATGCTGTCTCTAGCAAATTTTAAGTGTTTATTAAAAATCTGGGAATCTTTATGTATATTTTAAAAAAAACCTTGAAATCTCCAGGGAAGCACACTCTTAAATCTGCACTCTTACCGTTCAGGTTTGCCATGCACGTTAGTGAACCCGGACTAGAGAACCTCTGTCCGCCCACCCACACCTGCACGCTCTGCCACCCAACTATCAAAGTAGCACCTAAGGGTGTTGCTGGCGTTGTCTCATTTAATCTTCACAACAACCTTATGGGCTGACCATTGGTTTTCTCACATTTTCCAAGTGGAATTGATTCTTAGGGGAAGAAACTCTGTCCACAGTTGGACACTTGCCCGTAGCCGAGCTGTGGCTTGCAGCTCAGCCTGCACAGGGAGCTCAGTCTCTCACCCACTGTGCTGGCTGCAAGGCGTCTGAAGACAAGCATCTCAGTGGTCTCTTCTGATCTTCCTTGCAGTGCTTTTCTCCCCTCAGGTCACTCGGGGTGAAGAAAGAGGCGAAATGTCAGAGCGTCGGCAGTGAACCATACCTGCAGTCTTTCTGTCCCCCTGCCACCTTCTTACTCCCAATGCTTCTCCAAATTGGAAGCATTTCTGAGGACTTAGGGACCATTGGCTGAGTGAGGGCTGTGGAAAGTGCTTAATTTTTGTTTTAATTTTTTCATCATGTTATTCCAGAAAAGATAGATAATTACTATGTATTTGTCCCTTCTGGAAGATGGGAGTGCTTAAGTACAGTGAACTCCTCAAGTAACATCAGCAGCAGGTTCTTGGAACTGCAGGGAGACAGCAGAACGGAACCGGCTTGACCTTAGGCTGAGTGACACAGCGAGAGTAGGTCCCAGCGGCACCCTGTCAGTGTCACAACAGAACGACATTGACAAAATGATGTCATTCAAGGACCTGCTGTAAGTGGTGGTCACTTATTTCTAGTGAAGGTGTTTTTTCCCTGCTAAACTAACTGTGTATTATCACTGTGCCTGTTTTACAGTGGCGGAAATTTTTTCCTCAAACAGCCCCAATAACATCATGTTTGTGGGTCCTTCATATAATGGGAGTTAATCATGGAGACATTTTATCACGAGGTGTGAATACTGGGTGTCGAATAAGCACTCTGTCTTGATGGTGAAATTAGCTGTGGTTACTTGTGGATGCTCAGTATTATTTTTTTAGCGGGGGGTAAAATTAGTTGTTTATATTGATAGAAGAAAGCAAATAAGAAAGACTGTAGAAGTTCAATAAAAATGTGAGAGAGGCCTTAAATTTTTCAGCTTTTTTGAGGCAAAAGTGACATATAAAATTGCAAGATATTAAGAGTGTGCCCTGTGGTGATTTGTTACACATCTGCATTGTAAAAGGATCCACCTCTGAGTTAATTCACACACCTGTCACCTCACATATTTACCATCTTTTCTGTTGTTGTTTAGAACATTTAATTCCACTCTCGACAACTTCAGATACACAGTAAGGCGCTGTCAGCTGCAGGCACTATGCTGTCACTCAGAGCCTCAGACCTCGGTCACCTTGGAACCGAGAATCGGTGCCTTTCACCAGCCTCTCCCTTCTCACCCGACACCCCAGCCTCTGGCCACGACTCTTCCTCTCTCTGTTTCCACGAGTGTGGCTTTCTTCCTTTCGTAAATTCCACATAGAAGGGATACCGTACCTGCTGCCTCTGGCTCACTTCACGTAGCACCATGCCCTCGGGCTCATCATGTTGTTTTAAGTGACGAGATGCCCTCCTTTTGGAGGCTGGGCAACATTCCAGTGCATCAGCACCGCACGTGTCCGAGGCCCATTCAGCTGTCTCTGAGACACTTAGGTTGTTTGCACACATGGGCTGTTGCGGATATTGCCGTGTAAGTCCCTGTTTTTTGCATTCTATATTGCGGAACATAATTTTGTCTTAAATGCAGAAATAAAAGATTGATTAACAGTGATGTTCGTACTCCTTAAAATCCACAGGTTAACTAAATCCAGTGGCGTTAAGTCAATTGAAGAAAATTTGCTGTTAAAAAGTAATATATTTAAATAATTTGGTGACATAAAAATAAGAGTTATCTCCTTGAGTGCATTGGAAAAAATGTATTCACTGACTCAACACATTTTAATTGGGGTCATCCGAGAGGCTAGATGCTGTGTAGTTTTAGAAGGTGCCCAGGCGGGTGTACTGAAAGGTCAAAGAGGACCTGAAAAACAAGCAGACGTCATAACAATGGAGATCACGTCAAGTATCCAGAGGAGTGTGCAGCAATAGCACACAGATGAGATGACCTGAAGTGGAGCAGTGGGCTCTGAATGTGGCCAGTTGCTTTTACCAATAGTGTCATTAATATTATGTTGGTTTGTATCAAGGTGTATAGTCACTTATAAATTACAAACTATGTTCTAGGGGATATGTTTTGTGTTTCTAAATTGCTGCTAATGAGATGTGCTTAATTTTTAGCTTTCTGAAAAGGTGATTGTTGAAAGGTTATATCATAGATTAAACAAACACCAGGACAGTTGTAAGGTTTCATAAAGTGTGCCTTCAGTTTTAACTTTACTACTTAGATGAGTATAACACGATCACTATCAGTAATTTTTTCTTTCTCCAGGGGGAGGGGAAAGGAGAGTGGGAGAGAATTTGAATGAATACCAAAAAATGAGGATTCATCTGAATGACTGAGAGGGAGGAGTATAAATACCTGTTTGGGATGTGAGGGCCCTACTGTGACATATACATAATCTTGCTCATCATGGAGTCTGATTTTGTGTGTGGGTTGGGGGAGGGAGCAGTTTAAAAACTGTCTTTGACTTCTTTGCTTTTGGTAATTATTAGATATAAAGTATCTACATGCGGGATTGTTTTGGAAAGGAGAGATAAGAGCTGTAGAACTTCCAGCACAGTGCGTGGTCTGCAGTAGGTGGTGGTTATTGTTCTCGTGAATAAATTACCCTTCATGTAACATGCAATACAGTACAGTGATTTAAATCATATCTTGAAACAATAGGTGTGAAACCAGTATCTTTGTTTGATGATTTATGTTACTAAGCTGTTGAGACATATCTTTACAAAAATAATAGAGCCCCAAATCAAAATAGCAAACTGAATGCCAGACCATAAAAATAAAGGCATCCATTGTATTTTGTGACTCGGTCCAGTTTTCTTTTCTTTTCTTTTTTTTTTTTTTTGTTCATCTTCAGGAAAACAAAGCTCCAAGTCATTGAAATATTCCAAAAACACACTTATGGTACAAAAGCAAAACATCCTCCTCTGAAAATCTCTAGTATTATATACTCCTACTAGAAAACTTGAATATTGGAATATATTCTACAAACTTAAAAAATAGAAATCTAACACAAAGAGCCTTTTATGTTTCTTAAAGGGAGTTTTTTTTTTCCTGGGGGGAGCGGAGAGTGGGAAACACTCTGTGGAGTGGGTTTGCTTCGTATGACAGCAGTGGCATGAAGCCAGCTGTGAGTAATTACATCTGATATTTGATTTCCAGCTGTTTTGTTCAGCTGGCTCTCAAGGTGTTTGGATATTAATTAAATGCTGACTTATTATAAAAATCTCATGTAAAGTAAGGCTGCCTCAAATAGAACATTTAGAATGGGCCGCATGGTATACAGAGTTTCATTCTTTCTGGTGCAACTGTTATCCTGAAGTCAGCACAAATGTGGTCCCTCTCTGAGAGCATATGGTCTTTATTGAGTATTGCCTTTATTGACTTGTTCCCACAGATACTTCACATACATATTAAAGAATACCAGCAATAAAAATGAACATATAATCAGTTCCTTATGAATGATGCCCTAATAAATGTCCAGGCGATCAGAGAGAGGGGAGGCCTGGGGAGGGGGGTGTGGACGGGCTTCCCCGAGGATGCAAGCTGAGCGGCCCGCGGGGACGGATGCGTGCAAGGCAGGAGGCAGCATGCGGGGAGGCAGAGCAGCCTTGCTAGTGCAGACCGGAGCAGGGAGATGTGGGAGTGGGCCGGGCTGGGGCTGTGGGGGGGCAGGCCGCAGCCCGCCCTGGGTGCTTGCGAGACCCCCAAAGGTTTTTCACTAGCTGAGAGGACAGCCCACAAACTGTTTGGGATTCCTTATTTTGCTGGTATTATGCATCATACCAGAGAAGAAAGCCCTGAAAGTGTTCATGCTATTGAAAATGGAATGATAAAATAGGACAGGAGACTGAATGGGATTTTTAAAAAGTGGACTAAATGTATGAAAAAAAGAGAGAAGAGTGGCTATCAGCAGGACCGACCTACAAGTTGGAGATGACTCCTAGGGTTTTCACTAGGGTGCTGGTGCCAGTGGTAGAAGAAAAGTCTTTTGGGGGGGTGGAATTTAGAGTGAATTTTAGTTACCATTCTAAGTGATGCTTCTAGCAGCCTCAAATGGAAACTCATCAGCTGGTGATTGCACTAGTTTGTAAGAAAAGGCACATGTAACAATAGGCGGAGAATAGATGTGATTTCTAAGTGAAAGGATCCTTATGAAGAAGGGTGAGGCTCAAGGTCAGACTTGGGCTGCTCCCGGGCACGCACCCTGCTGAGTGAGTGCTGGGCGGAGACTGAGGACCAGGGAGGGAGTGGTCTGCACTAGCCTCCTTTCTTCACACTCCTGCTCCCCTTCCCTTGGGTGCTTCATCTTCTCATTGCTTATTACTGTCAGACAGTTTCTGTACTTATTAATCCCACTAGAGGTGATATCTACTGGACTTTAATATCTGCAAGGGCAGGGATTTTTTTTTTTTTTTTTTTTTTTTTTTTGGTCTGTTTTGTATACTAGTGCATCAGGGCAAAGATCAGATTCCAAAAAGTTATACAATAACTGGATAGCTGAGAAAATGGACAAAAGGGGTGAACCTATCATTCCAGAATCTTGGCCAAGAAATACAGCTGTTGCTATAGAGGTTTTAGGAAGGGGTCAAGTAAAGATTTTCCAAGGCAGAAAACTTGTTCATTTCTAAGAAGAGAATTGAAAAGGGTACAGAGAACACAATGTTCATAGTTTAAACATCTGGGTGTGTGTTATTAGTTCATGCATAAGTCTGTACGCTCAAATGACTGATCAGAAAAGGCATGTGAAAAGGTGATGAAGAAGAAGTTGTTCTCGGTCTGTCTTTTTTTCTCTGTTCTTTAATTGGTAAAACTTTAATTTTTTTGCCTGGCTGGCGTAGCTCAGTGGATGGAGTGCGGGCTGGGAACCAAAGTGTCTCAGGTTCGATTCCCAGCCAGGGTACATGCTTGGGTTGCAGGCCATAACCTCCAGCAACTGCACATTGATGTTTCTCTCTCTCTCTATCTCCCTCCCTTCCCTCTCTAAAAATAAATAAAAGTAAAATCTTAAAAAAAATTTAATTTTTGCTTAGGGTACTAATACTAAAGGCAGCATCAGTTTCTGTTTTGGGGGGGAGGTTGTAAAGAGGAGTTTACTGGTCTGTGTTTGCACTGAATCTTCTCCCCACAGGTTAGTTAGTTTCCTTGGGCCTTATCTGCATGTGCTTGCTGGAGTCCTCACTGACCCGGCGAAGCAGGGGTTTGCAAAGGCTGCGTGTGGATCGCGTCTGTGGCATCTGGTTTTCTCTCTCATGAGTGAAACGATGCCTGGGTTCCGGAAGAACAGGAGGCATCACAGGGCGCACTTACCTGCCGTATATTCGAGGATTAAAGGACACACAGACACAAGTAGTGTAGAGTAGCAGCTTTGGTTCCATAATTATCTGTCCTTTCATTTTGATTTACTAATGTTTTTCTACTAAGATGAGGATCAGCTGTAATGAAATGAAGTTTAACTTAAGTCAGGGCTTATATATCTAGCTAAGTATTATCCTTCAAATTTGTCATGTTTCCAAATAAACATGCTGTTGGATCAAAACATTTTATAGCTTGTATCCCAGTGTAAGTTACCAGAATTGCTTAGTGAATAATACCACAAAGAAGTTACCTCCTTACCCCCTGTAATTGCACATTATTTTTTGAGCCTAATTGGGCTTGAATAACCAACTCATTCACTAGTCTTAGTTCTGGGTGAGTGTTGGATGTTTCCAAAAGCCAGATCTCCCAGAATGACTACTAGTGACAATATTCAAAAGAATGTGCTTACAGATATTCTTAAAGGACACGGCTTATGCATACATTTAACAGGAATAACATCACTGTCCATAGCGGTGAATGACCGGTGAAGAGAGAGGAAGAGATTGTTTCCTCTGCCTTCCCTTTCGCTTCCTTTTCCCCGAGTTCGTCCCAGAGTTCACCTGTGGCTTTGACAGCAGACTCGGTGCAGGCAGTGCACGGCCAGATCCCACATGTATTCGAGTATAGCCGAGTCCGGTTTCAGCCCCCGAGGCAAGCGAGTTTATTTGTACTTTTTGTCAGAAGCCATTTCCGTATATTTTATTATTGAGCTCTAATAAGTTTAAGTAACTCGATAAAAATACACTTTGGAAATGACACTATTTTCCTAAGAGGACTTGGTGTTAAATATAGGATCTAATTACATTTCCTTGTGGGTAGTAGATATTGAATAATGGTTTGCCAAAGGGAAGAAAGGTAAGAGATGTTTATGATTTCTGGTGTAACTAATTTGCTTATTCTGGAGTTTGAAAGGAGAAGAATAGACGTGGTATGATTTAGAAGTTCTGATACTGGCTGGCAGCAGTGGTGGAGTGGCAGAAGGCACTTGTGTTGTTGAACTTGGGAGGAGGAAGCCTTGTCTTCTGATACCCGTGACCTTGAATTTCTATCCTGCAGTATAGCTATTAGGGAGGATGTTGTATCTGCTCTAACAGACTGAGTTTCTTTGAGGGACAGAATGGTGGTGTACCAATGTCGTGTCTCCAAGATGACATCCTAGCACAGAGCAACTGTTGGTGTGTCGGACTTTCCTGTGACGGGTGGGGGGAGGGAAGGGGTGACCACCCAACAGTTTGGACCCTCCCTATCCCCGATCTGTGTTGAAATTCGGGACTCAGTAGGCGTCTTCATTTGTATTAAAAATATGAGGCATGGCCCTGGCTAGCATAGCTCAGGGGATTGAGCTCGGGCTGCGAACCAAAGTGTCGCAGGTTTGATTCCCAGTCAGGGCACATGCCTGGGTTGGAGGCCATGGCCGCCCCCCCCCCCCCCCCCCCCCCGCAACCGCACATTGATGTCTGTCTGTCTGTCTGTCTCCCTCCCTCCCTCCCTCCCCTCTCTAAAAATAAATAAAATCTTTAAAAAATTTTCTAAAAAAAAATGAGGCGTGTTTAAGATTCTCTGTTACTTCCCAAATCTTGCCGTTCTTTATTCCTTAAGCTATCCATTATTACAGCATTGTATTTTACTTTAAAGCCAGAAGTTATCTCAGTAAGAAAACACAACTGAAACACTAAAATGCGATTCTAAGTATGTTGCCAGGAAATCTCAGCCGCCTGACACATTCTGGCCAGAGGATTGCTGAGGTCCCCTCCACCCCACAGCGCCCTTTGGTAATAATAATGGTAGCTAGGGCTTTAGAAAGTGCCTGCCGTGAACCAGGCCACCTTTCTAAGCACTTGGCCCATCTGGACTTAGAACTGTTCTTATCTCCATTTTACGGTTGAACAAACAGCTGCGGGGGGAGGCTGAGTGACTTGTCCAGGACGCAGATCTTGTAAATGGCAGAGCTGGGATTTGAACTCAGGCAGTGTGGTTCAGTTGACTTGTGCTCTAAGCCCAGTGCCCTGAAAAGCAAGTAATGCACAGGGGAGTTGCCTGGCAGGGCTTGAGCTGATTATAGGCCTGGCCCAAAACATCTTGCCACATTTTCTGCAAAATTTACATTCTTTGCCAAGACCCAGAATTCCTCCAGAAGTTTCCAATGTCAGAGATTTCTTTAATTAAAATTTATTGATGAATCTCTTTTGGAAAGCATTAAAAATACCTAGAAGTTTTGAGAACAGAGCCGGAAGTAAGAGGTGAATAATTTTGGAAACTTGCAGACATCTCTGCCCCCTCCCATCCCTGCGTTAATGGAGTGCCTGAGTGGGTGCCCCAGTTTTTTGGATTTCATCAAAATAGACCACTGACCTCCCTGGCCACCACTCAAAAATTAGGATACAAGTGTAATATGGACAGTTTAAAAATTTTTTTTCTATTAATGGTATGAGACAAAACAAGGAACTACTATCATCTGGTGTCAGTGTAACTCCAAAGAATGATGTAAAAGGAGACCACAGGCAAACTGGTTTCCATTCCTAAATTAAGGATGCATTGGGCTGGTCGGGAATCTCACCACTTGTCTTTGTTTTTCGTTTTGCCGTGTCATTGGTGGACATTTTCCTGTGGACTGATGTGTGGAAACCCTTCACTTTAGGTTTCTTTGAAATTTGTCCTTTACCAGGAAAAGGAAGTTTCACAACCTTCTTTCCTTCTTCCTATAAAGCTCCTCCAGTTTTAGGTTGCAGTCACGGATACACAAACCCATCGGCCCTTTCTAAAGCCTGGCTCTGAAGTGACACGTATTTTAAGTGATAAATACGTATTTTAGGGAAACTGGTGTGGGAACCCTCTTCCCACTGGTCCTGCCCATCTCCCTGAACGGTCGTGATGGCTTCTAGACAGCAGCTGACTTCACAGGATGCTCACTGTCCCCACACAAGGGCTCTTTGCATTCTGGATTTCTGGAGAATCTCGGTAATGCTGAGGGCTTCAGGGGCTGTGTGTGTGTGTGTGTGTGTGTGTGTGTGTCAAAGTGCTGCTGTTACAAAGGGCAAGGTATTTATGAATGCCATGGCCTGCAGCACATGAATCTCATGCACACATGCACTCATGTAAGCTGCCCTGCATGCACCATGCATCCTGTGCAATTCCGGGAGGCAGATATAGTTATAGTGGGTAAGTAAAGGGGTTCTGTTTTAGCTTCAAAGGATTGAAAGGTGGACTGGTTCAGTGACTGTGACCTGCTGTTCCTTCCAGCGGAGCATCGATTAGAGTGTGTGTGTGTGTGTGTGTGTGTGTGTGTATCCCCTAATTCTTCTCTACAGTCTGATAACACACTTTTTCTATCACTGCCCACCTTCCCCCCAAGTATTTATCTGTTTGTACAGTTCAACCTCCTTTCTTGTCTTCCACCTCATCTTTTATGGACAGATCTGAATGAGATAAATTTTGAACAGTTTCTTTAGCATTTAGTCCATTTCTGACAAACAGAGTTGGAAGGCTTTAATTACTCGTGGTAGAATATTTTCATTTGCTTCATCCTCTAGAGAAATAGAAAAGTTTGAGAATAATACCCTTGGTGGTGGAGTCTTTGGTAAAACATTCAAGATGGGGAAAACAGATGTCCTATTATTTTTGTCTTGGATCCTAGAAAAATGACAACAATGAAGTGTTCTCTATTTAAAACCTGCTTCTTCTATTCAGAATCACTTCCTTTTTACCGAGAGGCAAGAACGAGCCCGTGTCCCCAGTCACCTGCTCTGCTTTGCCCCTGTCGGGTTAGGACGGTGACCTCCACCTCGGAGGACTGTGGGCATTTGTGCAGTGAATGGCTCAACACGAGAACTGTTAAGGGAGCCTCTGGAACTGGGTCGGTGTCTGAAAGCTGAGGCATCCCGAGAGTGATCTGTGTAGACTCTGGGGGCCCCTTGCTGTAGAGACTGAGTGCGGGGGAGTGTATGGCAGGGCCCTGCACCCATCCCTACTCAGCAGGACCTGCACCCGGTTTACCCAGAGCCACACTGGCTGTGGGAAATGAGCTGAACACCAAGCCAAAGGGAGGGAGTATGTTTGGCTGCTTTTTTATATTGAAATGAAAGAAAGTTCAAGAATCATTTCATTAGGGCAGTGTGTGTGTGTATGTATGTTTTTAGTCAAATGTTTAAATGTTAACTTAAAATGTACTCACTGCCCGCCTGCTAGTTTATCATTAGAGAGGAAAAACAAGGCTAGCATTAAATTTACTGCAAATAATTTTGTAGTGAGTTAATCTTTACACATGAAACTAAAATTTGAGTACGGATTTTCTAATCCAAGAGATTATAATAAATTTGTGACTTTATAATGAAGACATTTTGTTCTTGCTTCCTAAGAGATGTGAATTGTGGGAAGCTGTCTGTAGGCTCCGTGATAATGCATTGTTCTGAAGGGGAAATCCTTACCCTGACTCTCAAAAACAGGAATTGTGGACTGATTTAGACACTTGATATTTTTCTTATTTGTGCCCAGGGCCAGTTTTTAGTTACAACTGAAGTGCTGACTTTTCGGAGACATTTTAGTCTTCGCAAGTGAAGTTGATCTGCTTAGGTGGTGGTTTCCCCCAGGACAGGGGCCTGAGCACCGGACGGAAGACAAATTCTAAGTTGCTGAAGATAACACTGCTCTGGAATTGTTAAGAACCAACTGCCTTGTAAGGTCTTCCCCGCCGCCCTCATTGAACTCCTGGGTTTTCTTCTGTAAGAGAGAAACTCTTTGAGAGTGAGGATTACATGCAGCACCTCCCCTCTCCTTTAGAGTTTACCCAGTCCTTTCTGCCTTCTTCAGCTCACCTTCCCTGAACCGGGATTGCCTCAGGCTCCCCGCCCCCCAACTTGAAGTGGAGGAAGCAGGGGCCAAGGGTTTAACTCTGATGTCCACTTGGTAATTTTTGTGGTTAATTTAAGGGGTAATTACTTTATAATTTACTTTTGCACAAGCTCAACACTCCCTTTTTAAAAAAGGTAGAAAGAATGCCTTTTTTTTTTTTTTTTTAGTGGAAGACTCCCAAGGAGGTCTTAGACAACCGGAATAGCTGGAACCTGTGCCTTTTCCTTCTGGAATTTCGTATCTCTGTCTCGTAACGCTTGTGTGCCCAAGGCCGAAGAGGCACATCCCGGCTGTGTTATAAATGACAAGTAACACAGTCACCAGGTTTTCCTGGGTTTGGCACGTGAATTTGAAGGAAGTCACAGCTCTGGGACTTTTCCCCCTTTTGGTGTAAATTAGTAAGCTCAGGAACTGCTGTCATATGATTTAGGACAGAAATGACATATTTGAGGATATTGGTGAAAATCATGACACTCCCCCGTGGGTTTGTTTTTACCCGACCCTTTCCTGCAGTGTGTGATGGTGCAGCTCTCCGGGGCCTGAGGGACTGGGCGGGCACAGACACCTCAGCAGGGTAGGGGTTTGACGTTTTTCTGTGCTCGGGTGTTTTCCCAAGAGGTGTGGGGTATGGAGGCTGGTTTAAAATAAGGTTTGTCCTTGCTAGGGACGATGGAAATGAAATGATTTTGATGGAGGTGCTGATAGACTTGTCTGCCCTCTCGTGTCCCCTTTCATTAGGGCGTGAGGGGAAAGGACTCATCCTATTCTCTGAGATGATGGAAAAGAACACTTTTGAAGACCCAAATCTCTTAAGTGTGTTTAATGGAAACGCACCTGTGAGAGCCAGGGACTCCAATTTGCTAGGGCTGAAAAAGGACTATTGGTCTGGTCTGCCCCCTCGTGGCCGTTTATAAAATTGTCTCACTCTCTGCAGGTATGAGTTTCTTTGCACAGCATTGAACACCAAGACTGAAAGCAGATTTCCTCCCTTCCTTTTTTTTCACTGTTATTTTCAGGAGGTTTCACTTGTGCATACCACCGGCCTGCAGAAATGCTGCCCTTCTCTCTTTTGGCATCCAGTGCATTCCCTGTCTGTTGCTAGATGCAGAGATGAGAACCAAGGATAAAAGAAAACAGAGTAACTTTGTTCAGACTGTTTATTCCCTGGCGGAGGATAGAAAATGTAAACCCCTGAAAGTAAAGGGACCACATGGAGCACAGGGAAGGGGCAAAGGGTGGACAGGAGGTAAGAACTTCATGGCCCAGAAAGGAAGCCATCTCTGCCAGTGGAGACTTGGAGGAGGGCCTTTCTTCGCCTGGAGAGAGTGTTTTGAAGGACTTTGTGTTAGGCTGGACCCAAAGATTGCTGGCCATTTGTCAGAAAGGGATGCAAGGGAGTGTTGGTGCTTGGGCTTTATTCAGAAGCCCGCTTGGGGAGCCTGGCAAGCAGGTGGTTTGACATGATGTGCTTGAGGCAGTGCTGATGGGTGGGTGCCCCGGAGGCCATAGGCCCCCTCTGCCCACCAAACTGCATATAAAAAATCTGGATTGATAAAGCAGACAATTTAGGGGCTCTTTATTGTTTTATATAAGTAATTCATTCCAGTATTTGTTGGATAGAGATATTCACATATGAAGATCTCTCTGTAGAAATTCTCATGTATGTAAATGTCAGGAATATTTTAAGTTTATATTCTTGGTATTACTGTGCCCTGGTATTCAGATTTCACAGATAATGAGATCAGCTACCATTTTTCGAGGGTCTGTATGAGACACATGTTGTTGTGAAACTCGGTATCACTTTGGCCACAGGGCCCAGCCCAGCACACTGTTTGCAGTGATTTGCGAACACGGCCTCTGGAACGAAACCAGGCCCACACATCTCAGTAAGTGCTGGGCATGAGGACGTCAGCTGTGCTCCGTTTGACACCAGAGCTCATCTTCTTCCCATTATCCTTCTTAGCGTAGTTGTTTTGCGTGTTGTAGTGTGGAAGAATTAGGATGTCCCCAACAAAACTTACAAGTGCAACTGCCGTGGCAACAGACATAACATGCAGGCTTCCCGCCTTCCTGCCTCCTCCCCCATTGGCTGGAGACGGGAGTTTGGGCCTTGGCTGTTCTAGCCTTTAACCTCCTTTTCAATGATGTTCAAGACATAACTCTCTTAATTTTTTGCTAGTGACCCTTGGCCAAGACAGATGAATTCGTATTACTGTTATTTTGTCTCTGCAAGAGAGGGAAGTTGGCGTCAGTATAGTTCCTGCTCCTGAGATCGCTGTTACCTAAGATAATTCTTTCTCTTCCCCCTCATGTTTAAACCCAAACGTACCTACCACTTAGGTCTCCTCCACACAGCTGCTAATTGTAGCCCAGTCTTGGCCTTGCTTTCTTTGATGATTGCAATACAATCTTTTTAAAGAAATCTTTTTTTGTTAAGTTATCGTGTAACCTGAATGTTATACCTTTCGATCACCATACTTTGGATTATAGTTTAAATACATAACTTCACATATAAAACAAAACTCATTTCAAAGGACAAAGATAGCTGTATTTTTTCTCACAGGCCGGTACGTTGTTTACAGAGACCACAGAGGAAGGGAGGAGGGGGCTCAGCATCTCCGGTGGTGGGGAGGGAGGAACGCATCTCCTCTCTCTGCTCTCCAGTGGTCCTGCCAGCACATGCAGTACGTTGCTAGCGGAACCCCGGTGCTGGTGAACAAGCAAAATTAAAAGCTGGTTTTAAGTGAGGTCTAAGTTTGGTTTGAGGCCTACTGCATGCTGAATGAATGAGTCTCCGAGGAGACATTAGCCAGAGAGCCCTGGGCGCCGAGAACTTTCGCTCTGACTTCTTTCCTGTTTGTTACACTTGTGCGGAGTTGACAGACTCTGGGCTAGAGGTTTAACTAGATTGTGAACAATCCCTCTCCCAGATAGCACAGGGGATGCTTTTGGACTTTCACACGTAGTTTACATGTGGGACCCCCAAAAAGTCTTTGCCATGGAAGACTGCATTTTCACTGGCCTGTCAGGATCTTCGTCTGCTGGGCTCCATTGTCTCTGATAACTTGAATCTGCTTTCAAATAGCATCTGTTTTTGAAAAAAGGATGTCCTTCCTAGGGTAGCAGGAAAGGCTTATTGTTCTAAAAAAACACTACTTCCTGATGAGAGCAGTGTGTTCCTGTTTGTATTCAAGGCTAGAGAATTATTTGGGGAAAAATAGCTCACCTTTTTTAGGGTTATTTAAAATAGTCATAGGCACGTGAATTTTACTTGTGTTGGGAGGTGCAGTTGGGGAAGTCAGGCTCTCGGGTTGGGAATCCTAGTTTCTGGACAGAAGTGGACACTGGACGCTTCGGGCGATTTAGCTCTCCGCTGGTTTTTCTTTTCCTACGGCCAAGGTCGTTGGGACGCAACTTCACTCTGCGAATATCTCTTGTTTGTATAGAGAAAAAAAATTGGGATCCAAGAAAATAACTCCCCGAAGGCCATGCATTTCTCTGTTTATCTTGAAAGAAAACTCTTTTTCTGTTTTACCTAGTTTTCACCGAAGTGGACAGATTTCAGGTTGATTTGAAGAGCGAGACTTTCTCAGCACCTCACCCTTCTGCCTCTTTGTTTCCTTGCTGCACGAAGGCAGTTCCACGCCAACTCAGAGGTGGCTGTAATAAAGGCCACCTGTTAAGGGGAAAGGAAGGTGGAGACATCAGAGTGAAAGGGGAAGAGGGGCAGTTAAGGGCGACTCCTAGGGGCAGGGCAGGGTGGTGCTAGTTCCTGGGCAGAGTGGGGCGCTTTGCATGGGTACTTGGCCAATCTGTTTCATCTCTCTGGGTTGTGCTGTCTGAGATCTCATGCCACTCAGAGGTTTGTTTGGACTAGAGACACTCAAACGCTGATGGACAGTTCCTCTGTGCCGGGTTCACGGGCCCCCACCCATTACTCACACCTGCATTTGTGCTCAGACCACCTTACTTTACTTTCAGACCAGGACGTGGTGCCCCCAAATGAGGTTTGTGGTGCTGTGAGGCTGCTGGACACCTGGGGAGAGGGCAGGAAAACTGATAAGAAAATTGAAAATGCCATATTTGCCTATTTCAAAAGTTGCCCAACCTGCCTTGCCCCTAGGGAAGGAGAAGAAATCATGTCTCCTTTCTTGCCTTGCATTGCTATTTGCCTCATTTGCAGTCCCCAGTCCTTGGCCCACCGAGGGTTTGGCTTGCCGGGGCTTGAGCACAGGCTCCTCCTGCCTTCAGTTTGCATTTCACTGTTCACCTCCAGCCACAGTTCTGTCTGTCCTGGGAGTCTGAAAGCACAGGCTTCCTGGCGCCCCGTCCACAGCTTCACTGCTTTGCCCTTTCCCCAGTCTGTGAAGGTCACGTGCCCGTTGTGCACAGTGAGACATTACATTTACTACTTGTTCTGTGCTGCGTAGACATCAGTTTCTTACCGTAAGTGATGTCACGTTTGGATTAGACAGAACCTGTCTGTAAAGTCGTCTGCTTCAGGCTGGATGATACTGCCCTCCGTATAACTGATTCACGTAGAGTAATGTTGTCTGCTTGCCTAGGTCATAAGCTCTTTGTGACGTAGGCCATTTAAAACAGTTTTCTTTTAAGGTGACTTACTCTAAGCGTAAACAGTGGACATAATTGTCGAATTCATTAAAGAAGCTTGTAGTCCAGTTAAATATCCAAGATACTCACACGAAACAGTGGCACAGGGTTGCTGGTTGTGTATTTGCTTGGGTGGCCGTATTCAAACTTACGCTCTGCCCCCCCTTGCCATCCCTGCCACAACATGGTTATTTGAGGTGGGAACGTTTATTTTTTGCGGTTGCGTACATATAGATGGAAAAAACTACTTTTTAAATTTGGTCATGCAGTACTGGCAAAATGCTGTCTCTTTCCTCCTCACTCAGCCTTACAGTGCCGGCTTCCTGACGTGCTGTCGGTGACTTGTAGGTGACAACACGCCCTTATTCTCCACGTGCTAATGAACTAATAAGCAATCTTGCTTAATTTGCAAGTTATGACTATATATATTATTTGAAGATAAAGATGTAACGGTGGTAGTTACTGTTCACAGATATATGCTGTATAATTATGCAAATTATACAAAGTTAGGTTGGCACAGGTAGTACTGACACATGTCACCACCCGGCATGACCTTGTGCGAGTGTGAAACCCCATGATGTTAGAGCACAAGTAAGCAAAGTGCCATCTGATCAAGGGACATGCTTTTTTACTTTGATTTTCCTCGCTTTGTTTGAAAAAGAAACAGACCTTTCAAGGTCTGTTGTCTCTTCAGGATTAATGCCGTTCTTTTTTTTTTTTTTTAATTACTCTTCTCCATTAGTTCCATGTTTTAGTCTTTTTTTTTTTAAGATTTTATTTATTTATTTTTTAGAGAGAAGGAAGTGAGGGAGAGAGAGAGAGAGAGAGAGAGAGAGAGAGAGAGAAACATCAATGTGCGGTTGCTGGGGGTCATGGCCTGCAACCCAGGCATGTACCCTAACTGGGAATCGAACCTGTGACATTTTGGTTTGCAGCCTGTGCTCAATCCACTGAGCTATGCCAGCCAGGGCCCCAATGCCGTTCTTTAGCTCCTTCTGTTTCTGAGCTCCAAGTTCTTGTTCCCTCATGTTCTTCTGGACTTCTCCTTTCTCTAGTCTTTAAAATTTATACTTGTTTCTACTAATTTCCCAAATGTACTTTTTTCGTCGTGTAAATTTGTTTGCCTGATGAGTATTAAATGAATGTGAATAGACTTGTCTGTTTGCTTAGATAAAAGAATTGTCAGCCTCAGGCAGGGTACCGTGGATGATGGGTGCTTAAGGGAAAAAAAATGTACGACTTTAATATTTGATTTGGAATATAACCTCTTCAGAAATGGGAGTCTTTCTGTACTATTTAATAACTGCAAGTAAGTCACATACTTATAATAAATAAAATAGAATGTGAACGTCAGAGTTATGTAGAAGAACATTTTATTATAAGCATTAAAGAAAATTCCTCATTGACTAAGATATCTTTATTGGCTCTCCCTAGATGCAAATAGAATATTGTGATTGGCATCTGATTGCTTCTAAAGAACATGAACTTTGTTAATTAGATAGTGGGAAAGGTTTTATTTTATTTTTTTATTTTGTACTGAATTTATAGGGTCTAGTTTGAAATTTCAGTCTTTAAATAGCTATTAAAAGACTCGTGGGAAATAACAGTACAGATGAATAAAAATAATTTATTTGAAAGTTGACCACCTGAGGGGGAAACTCATAATCTTTAATATTAACACATTTTAAATTGGGAAAAATTTAGAATTATAAATGAGGTATTTTCTCCCATAGCACATTCTAATATTGTTTTAAAAATATTTTTTATTACAAGAAATATTTTTATTACAAAAAATATTTTAGGTCAAAATCCTTCATAATACCCTCTTTTAAAAGTTTCAAAATCTTGCTGGCTGGTGTGGCTCAGTTGGTCAGAGCATCATCCCATGATGTAAGGATTATGTGTTCGATTCCCAGTTAGGGCGCATACCTAGGTTGCGGGTTCAGTCTCAGGTCGGGGTCCAGGTGCGTCGTGAGGTAACTAGATGATGCTTCTCTCTCTCCCTTTCTCTCCAGAAGCAATGACATAATGTCCTTGGGTGAGGATTAAAAAAGAAGGTTTAGAATTTTTTAATTATTCTATGAATCATTGTCCCTATCTATCCCCAAAATATATGAACGATAATGGCACATGGAGTTTGAATTGTCTTGAAAGATATTCCTGAGGCTACAGACGTTTTTCTTAATTAAAAGAGAGGATTAAGTTTGACCCTGTGGAGGTTGTGACTGATCTGAGAGATGCAAACTCTTTTCTTAAATATTGTTGCATGTATCAGGGGCATAGGTTCAAGGGTATGACTAGCTTAAACGTTATGGCTTAACATTAGTCACGTACAGACCCGATATATGTAACGATGTTTAAGGGAAGAGTTTGTGTCTCTCTTAAGCAAAGTATTGCAAACCTTGTACACTGAAAGGTACAAAACTTTGTTGAAAGAAATTAAAGACCTGAGTATTGGAGAAATATCCCATGCCATAGATTGGGAGACTTGTTAATCTGACAGTACTACTGTGTTTGATCTATAGATTCAGTGCAATCCTTATTAAAACCCTGCTAGCCTTTTTTCAGAGATTGACAGGCTGATTCCAAAATTCATATGGAAATTCAAGACATTCAAAAGAGCCAAAACAATCTTGAAAAACTAAATATTCACTCATATTCCTCAATCAAAAACTGGATAATCCTAGATATTTATTGGAGCCTTAAAATTCCTTACTGGCTTGTCATATAAATGTATAAATAGGATTTTGAATTTTTACCTGTTCTGAACTTTCAATAACTGAATCTTTATTTTGTATATTGTAATATGATCTAGAAAAACAAACCATGTCTTTTTTTTTTTAGAGAAAACATTTAAACTTAAATATTTAAGCGTATAAGAGATATCATGGTACAAATAGGAAAATTAAATTCAGGCTAATTTTTAAGTATAGTCATGAAATAACATACATTAATTTTATATTGTCTAAGAAAATTATTTGATTTAATCACAATATTAGCAAATACACATTAAGGTAAAATTTTGCTCTTGGCATTTGAATGTAAAATTCAGAAATAAGTGATAAAGAACAGTTTATGAGGGATTTCTTTTCATAAGTTTTTGCCAACTTATTTTATATTTTCATAGCTTTTGTCTATATCCCAGAGGCAGTTGTATGGATAGCATGTTGGCAATTTAGCTTTTCTCTTAATAATACTTATTTTTAATGCCTAAGAAAACTTCTATTTAAAAAAAACACCTGTCTTTGACTTGGTCTGCAAATTGTAAATATAGTGACTTAGTTCAGAAGCTTCTTCTCCTGACAAGTCTGATGATTTCAATCCTTTTTTTTTCCCCCAAACAGGATCTGGAAATAGTGTATTCCTATTTACACGGCATGGAGGCCTTGTCAAACCTGAGAGAGCATCAACTTCGGTGAGTCGTTCTAAGATGAATTATCATAAGATGCCAGAATTCTCTACAATCGTTTGTTATAGTTAAGAAGTAGGATCAAAGATAACTTACTTACGAAAACCCTGCCTCATGGAACCCCTATATTGGTTTTCTAGATTCTATAAAATTGAATTCGGTTTTATGCAGGTAATGTTTTTACATTTAAACCACAGTGATAGCCTCTCTCCCCCATCCTTCTTCCTGCTCCCCATCACCTAAAGTGATAAACACCACTTGGTGAACCCACCAAAGGGAGCGTTGCCATCCTGGCAAAGAAAACCGTACGTCTCAGCACTCAGATGCATAAGAAACCAGAATATTTCAATTGTTCAGACTGATCAGGTCCATTATTTTATTGTGTGATTTAGGTCTTTGTGGTATTTATTGCATCACATTGTCAGGCCCCTGTCTGGGAAACGGAGCTTGCACCGCAGCTGTTTCTCTGTGGTTCACTTCCTACCCCTTCTGGTGCATCACTTGCATGGTCTAGCGGCAACCTTCCTGATGGCTCTCTGACTTCATACTGAACGACTAAAACCGTGCAGTCCGGTGGGGCTTTTTTGGTTTTCACCTTAACTGGAACAGAAAATAAAAGACCCTGGGAAGATGGGTAACATATAAGGAAATAAGACGTGGTGGGAAGGTTTTGTTTCCTCCAACCGTAACTAGTTGTGAAACCAGCAGTTTTTAATTATGAAAGGATAACTTTTTTCTATATATTTCCCCTTTACTCTTTGAACACTAATTAATTTGTGAGCATGTCAGTTTCATATTTAGTTGTTAATTGAAAAAAGTGTCAAGAGGATTGAGAACTTCTAAAATTAAGTTTTTAATGAAAATCATTTAAATTAAAGTAGATTGGGGAAGTTAAGTGTTTAAAAATTTAGTCAAGTTTTATTAGAAAGGGCAAAACCACTGGGAATTTATAAGATGGCTGAAATTAAAGCAAGAATGATTTTAAAGTGTATAAATTTCATCTCATTTTGTTTTTTTTATATCAACTATTTGAAGAAAAAAATTAGCACCAACTGTTTATTTAATCAAAGGCAGTTAATCTTCATATGTAAGTAAATTAACTATGCAAATATAAATCTTTGTTCTTGGTACATATAAAGACACATGGATAATATTTAGATGTAATGACTATATAATTTATATACAGCATATACGGTTATAAAATTAGACAATAGGAATTCTATGAAATAGTAAAAGAAAAACCTTAATACTTATGAAAATGTTTAAAATTATAAAAGCAGAGATAATAACATAGTGAAGTTCCATCCACCTCTTAACCAGCTTTACAGCTATCACTTTTCTGCCTTTCAAAGGTAAATTTTGATTAGCAATAACTGACTAACTAAAGGGTCTAGTTTAGTCTATCTGTACCTTAGAGAGGTTCTGGAGTTCTGCTTGCTGGCGTGAATTTACGGGGAGGAGCCTCTACGATGTTTATGTCATTCTGCCTGTGTTACAAAGTGGTTTGCTTCTCCTGTTTATGGAAGACCTCAGCTGGAACTATCTTAGGTTCATTTTCAGAGCAAGAGCAGACTACCCAGATGAACAGCCACCACAAAAGAGGCACAGATAAACTTGATGATTTGGATAATTTGCTTTATAATAATGACCACGTCTGAGAAAAACACATCATGTGTAGATACACTTTCTTTGAATTTTTAAAATAAAATTTTACCTCTAGGGTTAAAGAGAGAACAGTTTAGACTTCTACACAATACAGTTTCCAATTTAGGGGGAAAAAGCAGCTTTGAACCAAGGCTCTCAGCCTGTTTATTCGGTAATAAGCAGTAGAACATCAGTCTTCAACCGTGAGGGGGAGGGGCTGGTATTTGAAAGTGTCTGCTGTGTGTGTTCCTGTGGCCCATTCACATGTAAACGGCGCGGTAATTCTGAGCCGTTGATTGACTGTGTTACTCACTGTATAGCCCTACACTGTGAAACGTGAAGGTTTTCAAATCTTTACTTTAAAATCGATATATTTTTCAACGCAGCTCAGTTTTGTTAATCTTTACTTCCTTAATCCATGCGGATCAGAAGCAACATGTTGGCCCAAGGGGAAGGGGATGCTAGAATTAGGAGTTGAGGCCAGAATTGGTGGAAAGCTCAGAGTGCCTGGGGCCGGTCAGAGTTGGACACAGGAGCCTGCTGGGCTGCATGTAGCTGTCCTTCAGCGTTACGGATGAGTGTACGTTGTACGGGCATTTCAGATGTCACACCACAACTTCATTGTGTTGCTGTATTCTTTAGGGATTCAGGAAAGATCAATATGCTTTTGATAAAACATTTCCTAACCGTGTTTTAGGATTAAAAAACTTTTGGCGCTTTTTTCATTCATTAGAACATTGTCATATAGATTTTTTTTTTTTGATGGCACTGGTTGCATTTATTGATCTGGTCAACATTCTTTGATTGTGTGCTGACTGTGTGCTAGCCACTGATGCAGGCCGTGGTGGTACAGCATCGAAGTGGACCGGACAGCTGCCACTGTGGGGGTTAGGCCCCTGTGTTGGGCCTGGTGAGAGCGGGTGCTGGGCAGGTGAGCAAAGGTCTTGCAGTGTAGGTGGGTGTCAGGTGCTCTGTCGTGGGAACAGGTGTGGTGTATGAGGAGGCAGGTGCTGTGCTGAGTACGAGAGACTAAGTAACGACAGTACAGTGAGCACGGGGGCCTGGCGTTCGTTCGAGGGTAAGGAGTTCGCGCTTCCTTCTAAAGGCAGTGGAGATTAAGATGGGAGATAGGAGGAGATCTGAGTTAACTAACATTTGCAAAGATTTGTCTGGAAGTTGCATGGAGACTGGACCGTAGGTGAGCAAAAGTAGATGCGTGAGTCTTCATTTGTGGTCCTGGTGAGCGAGAGTAACCAGCGGGGTAATCGTGGCTCACACTAGGTTTTCCCAGGGGAGATGGTGAACTTGGTCAGTTTGGGAGGATATATTTTGGTAACACATGCTGCCCAGACGATGGGGTGTGAAGAAAAGAGAAGAGTCAAGGATGAGGACTCCAGGTGTTCAGACTAAAATACTGTGTAGTGACTGTGAGAAAGCAGATTTTAGGGGAAGAAGTTCAAAGTATGTTTCGGACATTTGGAGCATGAAATGGTGGCCATTACCCCGTCACTGGCTGCAGAAGCAGGCGTTTAGATGAGTGGATGCCACAGTGCGAGGTTGGGTCTGGGCCATTGCTGCGGAAGTCATCGGTTTACGGATTAAATGTGACATCGCAGACTGGGTGAGGTGATTCGGGGCAGAGGCGGAGAGGGCTGAAGGGCCGCTGCAGGTGATGGGGAACCTTTAGAGGTCAGGTAGAGGGACGGAATGGGCGGGGGGAGAATCCAAAGGAGACAGAAAAGGCACCTAATAAACTGTATCAGAAAAACCTGGAGACTGGGGACAGAAGCCTAGACAAGAACATGCTATTAGGAGAAAGGAGTCATCAGCTGATGTGGAGAAGTAGAATTAAGGTAAGGACAGAAAGGATTTAGGTAGCGCAGTAGCTCGCTAACTTTTTAGAGCCTTTGCTTTGGGAGTCGGGAACCAAATGGTGTGGGAGTGGGAAGAGGGTGAGAAGGTGGGGATGGTGTGTAGACAACTCGGGAAGGGGAATTGCTGTCATGGGAAAAGCACAATGTGGGTGAGAGCTGGAGTGGGATGTGGATCGAGAGAGGTGTCCCCTCCCATACACCA
The DNA here is from genome assembly GCF_004126475.2 of Phyllostomus discolor. Lineage (NCBI taxonomy): Eukaryota > Metazoa > Chordata > Mammalia > Chiroptera > Phyllostomidae > Phyllostomus > Phyllostomus discolor. The sequence goes on along the minus strand of NC_040910.2, from coordinate 25,291,196 downwards.
CAGGCGGTACTCAGGTGTGTTTCTGTGTTACGGACAGTGATTCAGGAGAGAGGGAGACACGGACGGCGGTGCAGGAGGAGGAGGTGAGCTGGCAGGGAGGCAGGGTCTCGCGCAGGAGAGGGAACGAGATGCAGTGGAGGTTGGGCAAGGACCCTTCTTTCATTCCAGCAGCCAACAAGGCAGAGGCACTGCTGTCTGTCATCCTTGTCTATAAAGAATTCATGTGACTCAGTCTATGAAGGGAAACTGTGTGTCTGACTGATGTGCTTTCAGCATTAGATGCTGCCTCCTGGAGCTGCCACCTTCAGCCTGGATGTCTGGAGCGAGGCATCAAGAGGGCAGGAGGGACGTGCAGAGTGGGGTGGGGGCAGCGGAAAGAACAAGGGAAAGAGAGGACCCAAGGGGGTTGTGTTCAAGGGGAAAATCACGTTGTATTTATTGTGTTTAGCAAACAGGAGAAAGAAAAATGGGTCGGGGCGATCCCAGTGTCTCCTAGACTGGAGACCAGTAGCCCCATTGGCCAAACCGGAGGTGCTGTGAAAGACTCACTTTTACAGCCAAGCCACCTTCTTCTTTGTGCTGTTTCCTTCGCAAGAAGATGTGACATAATCGTCCTACTCTCCTTTGCATTTCTATATTTTTGGGAAATTTTATTTGGACTTAATGGGATGCTTTTTGAAGATGCTGTTCTTGAAGTACTTTTGAATATTTAAAAATGTATTCATGTTTTCCGTAACTTACACAATTTTTTCCTCAGGGATGAATCAGCTGAAATAACAATTCTTCAAAAGATGTAAAGCCTCTATTTAATCATTAGTCATTAAAATATTGAGTTAATAAAAGCTGACTTTTGTCTGAGATTCCATACTATTAAGAAACATTAATGTTGAGCTCTGAATGACATTATCACTGTTTAATTGGTAGGTTTTCTTTTCTAAAGTTCCTTCTCATTTTCTGTTTACCTTGAAGAATAGTCCAAATGTCATTTACAAAGTATAAAAAACACATACAGTTTTGTTCCCTATAAAATAAATTAGTGAAGTTAACATCTAACAAAACGTTTTTTCATAGCATCAGATTTTATTATGTTAACAGAAGCACCAAAGCTATTCATCTTGAGGCCAGTAAATGATTGTGACAAGACTATAAGTATTCTTAACTTAGTAGACTAGGTGGTTCATTTATGTTTTTAAACTGTGAGTGTATTTTCTCATGACAAGTGTTTAACTCATGCCTTTTTCTTCGACAGGTTAATGTGTGAAACCGTGAGATACGAAAGACACGAAGCCAATGAAGTTCTATACTAGTAGGTGTTTCCTTTCTCTTTGTGCACAATGTGTGACACAGTGGCTAAGTACTGTCCTCAAAGTGTCAGAGAAGCATTAGTGACAGCGCACTGTGTCGGTGTCACCTCACTTCTGCACTAACCGATCTCACGTGGTTTAGAAATTCAAAGCACTTCAGCTATTTCCTGACACAAAGGGAACGTTCACGGTTCTTCGCTGGTGATAACTTCACGTCTGTAGCCGTAATGTCTTTCACGTGTGATTCAGTTGTATTGTTTCACATGGGGTATTTCCACATTTTTATCCTTATGAAATAAATAGTATAAGGTCTTTTTAACAGAGTAAAATATGCATTCCCACAACCATACCAGATAAGATGCAGATGTAGCATAAATATCCTGCTTTAGCTTATAGTCTTTGAGAAACAGAAAAATAAGCTGGTCACATCTGTTCAGGCATAGTTCCTTCTTTCAGTAGTATTGATAGTACTTCACAAGATGTGGGATATGTTTCTTGAAAAAACAGTAACTGATTTTTTTAAGGAGTGTGACCCACGTAGAGTGGGTAAATGTTGTACTAGGATGTGCAGACTGTGACTTCCCAGGCCTGTTACTTTGTTAATCATGTTTGCCATGGCTGACTGTTGCTTTGACTTTAATTCCTGTTTTCCAGAGCAGTTTATTAAATAATTACTCTCCATGTATATTGTAGGGAGTATTTATTGAAATGAGTAAAACACAGCTGCTGCCCCGAAGGAAGCCCTACTCTCTCGAGGGTGGTAGAATGAAGGGGAATCAATGCTGACAAAACCCAGCTGAAGTCCCTGAGAGCGTAGGCCTGGGCGAGGGGCTGCAGAACTGCGGACGGTTTGGGGAGGGGGTGGCTCCAGGGAGATGGGGAGCATCTCAGAGAAGCGGCCCTTGGAGCCAGGTCGCAAAAGCGTGCCCTGGTGTAGAGAGACAGCTTTCCTGGTGGAAGGAGCCGTGTCCACAGGGCACAGAGAGGAGAAGGGCCCCGGCCTGGAGCCTGGAGCTGGAACGTTGTGGCGGGGTCAGCAGGGCTGGCACGCGGTTTGTGGGTCAGGGTGACGCGTCGAGAAGAGGCAGGCCAGTCCCCCTCGCTTGTGAACGTGTAGTTTTAAAGAAGTGGTCTCGATTCTTTAGGCAGCCGGAAGTGGGTTTTTTCCCCTCTTAAACAACATGGTATTGTGGCAAATTCCAAAAGTCCCCCGAATTAGAGAGAGTAGCATAACGGGCCCCCACGCACGCACCGGCCAGCAAGGCCAGTCGGTGGCCAATGATGTTCCATCTTTTCTGCCCCCCGTCTCACCTCCAGATGGGTTATTTTGGAGGAAATCCAGACATATCAATTCATTTATAATTATTTTGATATGTGTCTTTACTTTTTTTTTTAAGATTTTATTTATTTATTTTTAGAGAGGGAAGGGAGGGAGACAGAGAGAGGGAGAGAGAGAAACATCAATGTGTGGTTGCTGGGGGCCATAGCCTGCAACCCAGGCATGTACCCTGGCTGGGAATTGAACCTGCGACACTTTGGTTCGCAGCCCATGCTCAATCTACTGAGCTACGCCAGCCAGGGCTCGTGTCTTTACTTTTAAAGACTTAAGCTAACCACAATGTCATCAAACTTTAAAAAATAACTCTTTGTATCATGAAAATGTTCCCATTTCCTTGTCTCAGAATATTTTTTTGGAAAATTCTTATGAGAATTCATTTGAGCTAAATTGACAGCATGCTGGGGGAGCAAGATCTCAAATGCTCCCCCCCCCCCCCCCCCCACTTTTTGTGGTTTATTTATTTGAATCAGATCTGAATAAAGTCCATCCGTTGTGGTATCTTTCCGAAGTCTTTTTCAGTCCGTAGTTTGGTGGCCAGTTTTCAAGCAGCAAAATGACGTGACCAGATGCCTTCCAGCCGCCCCCCTCCCTCTGGGAAAGGCCTGTGCCCGTGGGTGCAGACACCAAGGGTGGGTGAGACGGAGTGGGTGGGCAGGGAGCTCAGCAGGGAGACAGTTGCCTGGTCTGAGGTCACACGAGCTGGGGCTGAGGCTGAGCCCGAAGGAATGGGGAAACCAGGGGTGGGTTTTACAAAGAGGTACAGGTGGGCATGATCTAGGACTATTCATAGGTTGTAACTTAGGAAACTTAATCATCTAGGGGCTTTTTAGCAGGAAATTGTAAATATCCATCTAGGGCTTGAAAGAACATATACCAAATACAGAGGAAGAGTAAATAACCAAAACGTAATTGGTAAAGAGAAGATGAATACCAAGGCCAGATGCTTTGTTCTTGTTCTTGACGAAGTGAAGCTGCACCTCACTTAGAACATTTGCTGTCAGTGGCGCAGGTGCACAGGTGTGAGGGCTGGAACTCCTTGGCGAGTGTCACTGGTATTTATTGAAGCCGTCTGGGGAGAGTAAGCGATAGCTCTGTTGTTTTGTCCTTCCCCTCCGAAACCTGGTTTTGTAGCATCGACGGGGAGGTGACAGCAAACACTTCACGAGCCCCCCACGCCCTACGTACTCTAAGTGCTTCCTGCGCAGTCATCTGCCTGCTGCTCGTAGCCGTCTCGTGAGGCAGATACTGTCACCCCAGTTCTGTGCATGAGGGAGCTGAAGCTTTCGGAGGATGGGGTGCTTGTCCAAAGTCTCACTGCTCCACAGGGGACCTGGATTTGAGCCCAAACATTACGATTCTGCAACCTTAACGGTTACCCCGCTCACCAGCATTTCCTGGCCTCTTGCACGACGCTGTAAAAAATGGCACGATGAACAATGGTGGCTGGGCCTTGAGAGTATTATGCTAAGTGAAATAGGTGAGAGAGAAAGTTAAAAACCATGATCTCACTCATGTGGGACATGAAACTGAAGGCAACAAATAAATACACAAAGAAAAGGAAAAACTCATTGACACAGACAAGTATGGTGGTTTCCACAGGGAAGGTGGGGGAGGTGGTAAAGGGTAAAGGGGGCCAAATATAAGATGATGATTTGACAGAAGATGATTTGACTTTGGGTGGTGGGTGCACAATGCCACATATAGATCATGTGTCATAGAATTGTGTACTCGAAACCTGTATGATCTTATTAACCTATGCCACCCCAATACAGTTAATTAAGAAAAAAATGATAATGCTTATATACATGTCAGGATAAGTGTGTCCTCTTTCCCAAATGCTGGCTCCCCAGTGGGGGCTGGTGGCAACTGAAACCCACCAGCAGCTGTGCCTGCACTGTCCTGACTTCCTAACAGTTTTTACTTATGATTTCTTTACACTGAAGACGTATTTCAGTGTCCCTTAAATACGTGTGCCCACAGTTTAGACAGTGAGTGTGAGCTGTGTGGGAATGCAGTTTCAGCCGCGTTTCAGGTGATCCTGAATTGAAGGTACTTGGGCTAGAGTTTGTAGCAGGAGTTGATTGTAGCAGCTGGTCATTTTTGACTAGTTAGAATCAGGTAACGTGTTAGTTCGCAATGAAAAGTCTGTGGATATTCAGTAGGTCATAACTTCATAAGCTCCAACATTCAGGGACTCATTGTAGATGAACTCAGTCAGACTCCTGGTATTTGGCCAGTCTTGTTATGAAAGGTGATTGTGACATTTCCTTCTGTGATCCTTGAACAAACATGTCTCTACTCTTACCAATTTGTGTTAGTTGCGCTGTTGAAAAGGAGAGAACCCTTGTGTTTGTGGTGTGTATAAACCTGTGATAACTTCACACCACCCCTCTTCCTGGGACCTGTTGCGGTTACCTCGTGGGGGAGAGGACGTGTCTGTGCCTGTTCTCCCTGGAGCCTGAAGAACGTAGTGGAGCCAGAGTATCAAAGCCTGCAAGACTGTGGTTTTACAACCAAGAGATGATTATTCATTTTCCTTATTATGTTTGTGTGCTTGTGTGCTTCCAAGTCTGTGCTTTTAAATAATTTCACCAGGTAAATAAAACACTCTTTTGATCTGCCCTTGTACCTCATTTGGCTCATCTGTAGAATGGAAACAATAAGAATAGTACCTACTTTTTGTGTTGGTGATGTGCTCAATCTACATCTAAACCCTTAAGGTCAGCATTACTTTCTGTATTTTTAAGCGTATGCAGCGAAAACTCAGCATTGTTTTGGGCTGGACCCTGGGCCCAGCCATCACTGTTTGGCCTGGGCACACCCACCAACTCCTCTGTTGTAACAATGCAGTGGGACACATTGCTTCTGGAAAGAGACATCCTTTAGGTATGCCATCCAGGTATCCACCTGGTGGCTTTTCAGATATGTGTACCCTTCCTTGATGGCCTGGGCAGTTTCACAAGTGTTCTCAAAGCTAATGTGATTTGTACCTCCTAATTTGCATGATTTTGTGGGGTTTTCTGGGTCAAGCGAATAGCTAACCATTTTTCAGAGGTCACCGGAGGCTGTTTATGGGAACAGTCTGCCACTCGCATTTTGTCACAGGTCTTTCTTCGCAGCCCCTCTGCCTTCATTGCCGTAATAAACAGCCTTTTTGGCTGATTGGGGCCCTCTTAAGTTTTCTCATTGTATTGAGAGCTGGATAAAGTAGCTATTTTGTATTACTTTTTTGCCCTCTAATAATCACCTTTGCTAATTTAATTAGTTTCTTTTGATTCATTAGCTTATTGTTCTTTCAACACCCATATCAATTTGTAACTTGATCACTTGTATTAGCATCTTGCTTTATCAGTAGGGAAATGTGGAGCAGCTTACAGAGCTCTTTCATGGGGAGACATCGCCACCTTGTGGACTTGCAGGATATTACTATGGTAGTCCTTTAAGCCTGGCTTTGTTTTTCCAGTTACTAGTAAAATGAAACTCACATCTTTGACTTTCAGCCACTCTAATACTGTATCTCAGTTTATGTCTATTCAGTCATTAATTCTTTCATTAAGAAAAAGCTAAGCACCAGTTAGGCATTATATAGGGTATATGTTGGGGCTACTGATGAGTTAGGGACGTTTCAAAGCTAATGAAGGGAGACTCCTGAAATAAATAATTATGGACTCTGGCAGCTGCTTAATGTGAGCGTGTGTAAAGTGCCCTGGGAACCCAAGATACTAGCACACTTTGCAGAGGGCATGTTAGTTAACCTTGATTTCAAAGGATGAGTAATAAGTTTATCAGACAAAAGGTATTACTTAGGAGCGGGAAGAGCAGGTTTATTCAAAGCCCCTGAGGCACAGGTGAGGGGAGAAAGCACAGTACAGCTGAACAGGGCAGAGTTTGCAGCATGGCATGTATTGGGGATTGGAGCAGCAAGCGAAGTTGTAGATGGCTCTTTCAGGGAATGTTGTAAGAGAGGAAAATAGGTGAAGAGAACCAGTAACTTTTATGTCTTTGTGAAGTAAAGTACCCACACGTGTTATTTCAGTAAATCAAGTGTCATCGTGATGAAGGTACGCTGTCCCCATATCACAGCTGAGGAACTAGCATCTCAGAATTTAGCTTCACCAGGAGCAGCCGACCAGCACGAGAGAACATGTGTGCCGAAACCTCTGCCCTTCTCATGGCACCACGTAGCTTGCCTTCCAGGCTAAGCCAAGGGCTTTGGGCTGTCTCCTGTTCAGGATCCGTGGGCTGGGAACAGAAGCAGCCATGATCTGACTTGCCTGAGCTCCCGGAATAGTGTTCAGTTTCTACTGGGCGAAGCACACACTTGCTGCCTAAAAGGAGGTTCAGTGTTACAAAATAGAATGGAAGGTAGATGGGGTGAGCATTCTGGGGTTTGGAAAATGGTGAGTGAGAAGATTTTATTAAAGGAATAGGGCTTGAGCCATTCCCATAGGCAGCAGTTTGTAACTTCTCATCTCCTGGCACGCACAAACTAATCACTAAAATCCCGAGGCACACCAAAAATGTATTTTTTGCCTATTTGGCAAACAAATGCGTAATTTCGATTCATTCACACTGGCTGGCTGGCTGCTGTTGTGTTGGCTGCTGTCATTTTTTTATTTGACAGTCTAAGGGAAAAGAGGTCAGTGCCCCTGACTGAGTAGTCAGGCATTGCCCGTTTTAATAATTCCTGTTGGCACACGATTTGAAAATCGCTGCCCTGAGGTATGACAGGACTTAGGAGGTGGGCAGCGGCAGGCATCCCGGGCAGGTCAGCAGGCATCCGGGGGCAGGTCGGCAGTGCGGGGAAGGACCTATGGGGCGGCAGCGGCACGCCAGCAGTCGTGTGCCTGTGTCGAGGAGGAGAGAGAAGTAATGTGGGAAAGGAGTGGGATGAGCTTGTCCGGCTGCCTCTTCCCCATTATTCCAAGCCTAAACCTGCCAGTCGTCTAGGCTCAGAATGATGGGCGGTGGGGACCACTCATTCCTGATCGCCGCAGTGTCCTCGCTCATCGTTCGGGAAGGTGAATCGATCATTTTGTGGTGGTCTGTTGATATTTTGTCTCCTTTTGTTTGTTTGTTTGTTTGTTTGTTTTCTTTGGCTGCATTCATTTCCTCCCTGTTGATGACAATAAAAAAACCCAGGAATGTTTCTGCATGCCTTGTCATGCCCCTGGGCTTTGATGGCTTTCATTTTTGTTACTGTAGGACGGGATGTATTGGACTCAGATCAGTTGTCCCTTGTAGTTCTCAGCTCGGTCTCAAAGTCGTAGGTGTTTGCTACGGGCACTTACTTAGTCGTTAGCTTTGTCTCTTCTGCCCGTTACCGGTGGTTATGTAGAAGTGCTCGGTCAGGGTTATTCCAAGATCAGCTTTTGCCATTTCAACAACCAGTGGGGAGACTCCATAGCGCATAATTTTAAAACATAAAAAAGTTGTTAGAGAAAAATGAAAGTAACATTGGTGAATTCAGCACAGGCAGCTACTTGCATACAAGAGGGACAGAGTTGTAGTTTCTTTTTCTGCCCTTTGTTCCTATTTGAGGTTTGACATTGAGAAAGTTTTTCTCACGTTTTTTTAGACTTGATAAGCCCATGCCTAAGAATCACCTGGGGTATTTGCTTAAAAGGTATTGTGGTAGACCTAATGATGGGAAACTGAGGGGCTGGGTGGGGGTGGGGGGAGGCAGATCCTGGGACCATGCATTTGTCATTCTCATCCTAGACAACGAATATGCACATGAAAGCTTGAGAACCACTGGACAGAGGAAACTCTCAGCATTATTCCCAGATAATGATGACAATAATAACTATTATTATTTTGAGTCTTTTGTTATTAGCCAGTTCCCTTGCCGGTGCCTGCAGGCAAGGTCTCGGATTCCTTTGGCTTGCCCTCTGAGTGCAGAGAAGCTTGGTGTTGGTTGGCGCTGCTGCTAAGTACTGCCCTTAGAACTTCTTTTTCATCTTTCCTTTAGAAAAAGAAACCCGAATCATCATCACTTCACACATATAAAATTGCTGTAAAACCCCTCAGGTAACAGCCGAGCTGTGAGAAGGGGTATTTGTGCCTTGAAGGGGAGTAGGCTGTACCCCACACCGAAATGCTGCCTGGGGCATCAGTGAAAGTGAATACACTCAGGACAGTGGTTTCTAATAAAGTCAGGAGAGTTTTCTGGACCACTGAGACTAAGTAAAACAGGTCTGGTGGGGGCCTGTCACAGCAGGGACTCCTCAGGACCAAAACCAAACATGGATTCAGTGGGGTGTGAGGAAGATGAGGAAGATGACAGGAGGAGGACTTTTCTGATATCCTGCTATTCCAGAACATCTTTGAAGTAAGATTGTTTTTGATGGTCTTCATTCTTACAAGCTTTTGTAAGGCTTGAATCTTTTAAGAGACAACTCAGTAATACAGAAATTACAATGATCTCATTTGGCATAGAAAATGTTCTCTAAATTTAACAAAATGTGGATTGAGTGGCCATTCTCTACAGATGTCTACTCAAGCAAATACAGCTCTGATAAGTTAACATTTGAATTTTTGGGGAAAGAGTAGAGAAACCATCATCTATCAGGTAAACAGTTACAATAAGGGGGAGATACTGAGAAGACCAGTTTCTTATCTTGACTTCATTAAATCTTCCCCAAGATTTTCCTGAGACGAAGAGTCAGCCCTGATTACGGGGTGGTCAGCGAGCATCCAGGGTACCAGAACTTCTGCTGTCACAGTGTTCTGTCCATTGTGGCCTCGGTTGCGTTCATGGGTATTTCATGATCAGTGCCAGGAAAGCTCATTGACTGGGCTGGCATTGATTTAGTCCTGACTAATTTCACCTTCAAAATGGACAAACACGCAGTAACTGCCAGTGAATGTTCTGTTTTCTGTGTCACAGTTAATCGAGACCTTGGTGACATTTATTGTACTTTTTTAACATGATAAAAAACTATCGAATAATTATTATATGCTTTTAATGAGCATTGCTCATTTAATCCTTACAGTAGCTTCGGTGCCCTGCCCAAGGCCCCGTAGTAGGTGGTACTCCGCCTTCATTTCCTGGTTTCCTAGCTTTCACTTCCATTGATTGGCCATCCTCTGGTGACAAAGGGACCATTGTAAGTGCAGATTAAGATAAGCCTATAAAACAATTCATTTTCTTCTTTTTTATTTCACTGTCTTGTTTGCAACAATTTAAGCTGTTTTTGCATCTAGCAAAACACCTTTTTACTCGACGTAAATCAGAATTAATAATAATGCTGTCATCTTTTATTAAGAAAGACAATTTTTGCCCCCAAACTAGGTAAATGATTGATGGCAAAAGCTAATGATAAAAAAAACTTGGGAGAAAGGATCACATTCTTTTTGAAGTGCTTTGCATTTGCATTGGAGAAATCATTTTACAATTATGGTTGCATTGGAGCTACACTCCTATTTGACAGTTTTTAGAAATGTTTTCTTTTTTTTTAAAGATTTTATTTATTTATTTTTAGGGAGGGGAGGGAGGGAGGGAGGGAGAGAGAGAGAGAGATCAGTGTGCGGTTGCTGGGGGTTATGGCCTGCAACCCAGGAATGTACCCTGGCTGGGAATCGAACCTGGGACACTTTGGTTCCCAGCCTGCGCTCAATCCACTGAGCTACACCAGCCAAGGCTAGAAATGTTTTCTTGAGGCCTAGAGTGGTTGTGGAATTGGTTAAGAATGGACTCGGGAGAAAGGGTGACCCACTGTTGACTTGCTTGAGAAGCAGATAGCAAAACAAAAATGATTAGGTGATAGTGATTGGTGTTTTAAATAACGTAGTTATTTAGAATTGTAAGTAGAATTGAGTGCCCTTTAAAAACATTTGGAATCTATGCACAAAATAAAAGGAAGGACTTGGCGCAGGTTGCCGAAGTCCACATCGCATCCCTTGCCTGTGAGTCTCTGGGGTCCGGGGGTGGGGCGGGGGGAGTGTCGTGTGCAGCTTCCATGTTGTACTGTTAAAAGGAAGGTGATGGTAATTTAAAGGAGAAAAACATTTAAAAAAATTTTTTAAGGAAACGGGGTGTGCTCTGTACTTCCTTTCCACCCCTTCCACCTGTGAGAGTGTGGACAGGGTGGTGAGCTTTGGAGCTGCCACCGTAGAATACCAGCCCGGGGGTGGGGGTGGGGCGGGCGGCGGAGCAACCCAGGAGCGAGGGCCGGGGTCTCCAGTCCCTGGTGCCGCTGCGCCAGCCACCTTGGTTGACCCATTGCTGTGCTTGGCTTTTTGTTTTATTTTGGTAGTAATCGAGCCTGTTGACCAACTTAACTCTATACAATAAAATAACTTACCCATGGCAAAAAGCGCAGTAAACAAAAGTCACAGCGTAAGCCTCACACGGGGGGAAATGGCACTCATGTTTTCCAAAGGCCCATTTTCCTAAGTGCTTGCAGGTAGGAAGAAAATTACACGTCTTCATAGAAAATCGGCTGGAAATTACACACCGATTTCCCAGGAGAATAAATAGGTATGACTCATGAAAGTAAGAGAAAAAAAGTGCTCTTATACTAATAGGAAAAAGAAATGGAAAGTAAAACTACTCCATCGTTACCGAACAGAAAGGGTTTGTCCACCCAGCGCTGGCAGAGCCGGACACTGGACACTGGGAGCCATAGCGGAGGGACTGGCTGTTTTGTCGATGACAGCGCTGTCGAGGAGTACGGGAAGCTAAAAAGGGTCAAAAACCCGAACTTCCCCAGGGCGTGGACGCTACAGATCGTTGTGGGGCAAAAATCACAGACACTGTGGGTCTGGGGCTTGGGGTCGAGTTGGGAGCTGCTTAGTCAGCGGTGAAGCAGGGGTGGGTAATAAAGCGTTTCTTTAGGTCTGAGGGCAGTTCTGAGGTCTGTTCCGGTGTCTCCGCCTGGTTTCCTGGGGTCGTTCCACCCTGGGGCTCAGAGGCCGAAGCATAACTTAGGTCAAGATGCTATCTTTAGTCTGCCAGAGGTCCAGCCGGTGTGACCATTAGTCAGGTCCCTGCTCCCGTCTCCTGTCGCTTCAGGGGCTGCTGCTCATCAGGGGGAAAGGCTGGGTCTCTGAGGGGCGCGCACAGGGCAGGCAGCAGTAGGTGTGCGGTTGAGAGTACATGGAACGGTTTATCCCTGTATTATTGTTGATTAATTGTTGGATTATTTTCCACGTGAGGAACTGTGAACTTTTGCCTCACTCTGTATGTGTGTATGTGTGTGTATATGTGGTGTGGGGGGGTGAGTAGATAAAGACGATTTCCAGAGCTAGGATTTAAGGCTAAATTTAATCAAAGTCACAAGGACCCTTGGTTTCAATGTCATTTTTATCAAGCAAATTGGCAAAACCTCCAAAGTTTGACTAAAAGCCTCCGTGGTAGGAAGCCCTGTGCCCCCTGTGGCTGGCCCCTGACCCGGCCTGCCTCAGCCGCCCCACACTGGCCTCCTGGCCAGGCAGTGGCAGCCTGCAGCCTTTGTGCTTACACTGGAGACCCGCCCTGCCCTCTGCTGGGAATGCAGGTTCCTTTGGGACCCAGTCTGCTAACTCCTCTTCTTTGCCCAAAGGTACTCTTCTCAGCGAGTGTGTCCTGAGCGCCCATCGAAAACTGCCACACCCCACCCCCTTTTCTCTTACCCTGTGCTACTCTTTCTTCTGGAGCTCTGACTTACAGTTCTCCAGTTTATTACTTATTATCTGTATTATCCCGCCAGAATATAGCTCCATGAGGGAGGGGATCTTTTCTGTGGTTCCCTGAAATACTCTACGCACCTAGAACAGCCCTCATCAGAAAATTGTTAAATATTTGTTAAATAAGTGTAGCACAGCACAGGAAGTCTGGTCAATAATATTATAACTGTGTATGGTGGCAGGTGGGTACTAGAAATATCGGGGGAACACTGTAAGTTATACGATTTACAGCGTAAGCCTCGCGCCACTATGCTGTGCACCTGAAACTAATAAAAAATAATATTAAATGTAAACTGTAACTGAAAGATAAAATTTAAAAAATAAAAATAAAAAACGTCATCTGTTATGTTAGCTACCCTTCAGAGATAATAAATGTGTGTTGTTTTAAACTGCTAAAAAATATAACAAACTACATTAGTAGGGCTACAGGGAAGCAGGTGGGCAAATACATTGTTAACCACCTGTGGAGGATAACGGACAATGTGTATCAGCATTACAGTGTATGTACCCTTTGGCCCAACAGTTGCACTTGTAGTTATGGTTGTAGTTCTTGTTTATTTTTTAAAAAATAATTACATATGATTAGAATTTAGTTATTAGTTATTAGAAATTAGATTTAGTTTAGAAACAACTAAAGTGACCGAGTAAGGGGTTGTTTCTATCAAATATCGTGCATTCTGATGAAAGAGGTATAAGATTTAGCACAAAGGAGAGAATACTGTGGAGTGTGCTGTCTTTTCTGTAAAAAAGAAACAAAGATGGTGGGGGGAATGAGAATGTGTGTTTATTTTCGTGTGCATACGCATCAAGAAATCCTGAAAGACTGCCCAGGAGGTGTGGTGGGGAAATGTGGGAGCCTGGTACGCAGGGGAAGGGTTGGGAGGCCAGGCTCACTGTTTGACTCTTCGTGTTTTCTGTTTTCTGAAGCAACCGGAAGTATTTTCGGTTCGAAAAGTTAAGCTAAAAAATAAAACTAGAAATGGTAAGTGCTGTACATCTATGAACAATGAAAATATCTAAATACACTGAATATATCTCTAGCTTATTTGCAGGACAAAAATAATGTAAAAATGATTCTAGTTGTCAAATAATGGTATTTTTATGGACAGGTTTTATGCTATTTCATTGTACTTTATGATTCTGAAAGTAACGTGGGTTCTGTACTTGTTGCTACATCTGTTTTGATTTTCTTAATATTGTTATAGATAATCATCTGATTCCATTTTCTTTTCAGTCCTGACGATATTGGAACCTGCTGGTACATCCTTCTTTCCGGTTCGGTGTTCATTAAAGAGTCCATGTTCCTTCCAAGAAGCAGGTATGGTACAGACATTCTCTAACAGGCTCTCCATGGAACTTGAAGTCCTTTTGCAGAATCCTTTCCCTTCCCAGTTCCTCTTCTAACATAAAGCAAAGCCATGCCTTGGGGTGTTAATACATACATCTTTAAGAAAGGGCTGTTTAAGGTTATAAACACTGTTCCAGCCTCTTTAACAAAGGGCAAGAATGAAAGACCTGCTGGTGACGTGTCCATTTGTTACAGGAACACGTCAAGCTAATTTAGGACACGTTTATTCCTGGGGAGTAAAATCTGCCTCTATAACAGGCAATCTCGTAAACATCTATAGAGAGGAAAAGAAAGTTCACTGAGACCACTTGGGACTGGAAATGGAAAGTCAGGAACTGTCGTTGACTTCTCTGCCTCTCAGGACCATATGGTCTCTCAGTTTTGCATCTGTCTCTGGATTGGCTTCCCGCTCTCGAAGGCTATTAATGTCTTTCTCCCTGTGACTTTGGCTTGTATGTGCCAACTGTTGATTTATGACCTTATGTCCCTAATGTTTACACCATTTGACTGCAGTGCCTGGGCCTTTTCTTTGGATTCTTCAGGCTACAATCTGATTGGCTTGGCTTGGGGCCCATGTGTTCCAGTTCCAATCAGCTGCAGCCAAAGAGAGTTGGGCCTCATCTGCTACGAAGGTGGCTGTCTGTGCTCGGGGCCCAGACTGAGGGTATCAGCTACTAAGTTTCAGTGGCTGTTTTTCCCAGTTGTGTATTTTTCACAAATAAATACTTTTGTCTTGACTAAAGATTTAAAAATGTTTAACTGATTAAATATCTTTATTTAAAATCACTAATTGCATATTTTATTTAAATTGACTCAATCTGCTAAAGACTAGTGCTCTCCCTCTCCCCCCTCCTTACCTTATCTATATATAACCTAGCCTAATATTAAACTATATTTTTGCTAAACAATTCTGAGTGGGCCAAGGACATGGTAAGAATCTATTTTAAAGATGTGAGCAAACTTTTATGACCAGTCAGAGTCAGTGCGGTAGGCAGGGGTAATTCAGACGGTGCTGGGCGTGGTGATAGAAGGCACAGCCACCGACGGCCAGAACGGCAGCGAAGGAGTGCCAGAGGCCCACGGTGTCTGCCGGCAAACACCCTCTGGTGCAATTCCCCGGCCTGCTCGCCCGCCACTTCTCCGAGATCAGATTGGCAGGCATTGCTCTCTCTGGAACATGGCCCCATGGGGGCGGGAAGCTCAATGGCCTGTTTGTTTGCTGTTCTTATAGTAGCAGAAGTCACAGGAAGACTGGTCGTGTCAGCCATGGCAGGAGGAGTGCTGGAAGTAGGACTAGTTGTAGCAGTGGTGACATGGTGACGGAAAAGTAGCTGAGGCTTTGCGAGTGCTTTCTCTTTTCCAGTCACCATTCTAAATGCTTCATACGTATTGGATCATTTAATTTCACAACTATCTTTTGAGGCAGATAAAATTGTTACCTGCATTCTGTGACTGGTGAAAACTCTGGCAGCATAGAATTCCTAGAATGTTGTGTGGGAAGCTTGGAGTGACCCTGTGAAACAGCCCCCGTAATTGCCGAGTCTGTTTCCCAGGGGAGTGGAGAGCTGAATAGCAGCGTCTTCCCGCTCCTTCAGGCAGAGGACCTGCTGTGGGTCCTCCGTGGGGGCTACGTCTGCCTCTGCCTCTGCACTTGGAAGAAGGTGCAGGCGAAGCACATTTAAGGACTGGCATGTTTTAAAACTCACATGTCATTTTAATGTAAAAGGTAATAATAATATAAATATAAATTACCAGAGATAAAGAAAAGGAAAAAACATAACTTAAAATCTCTCATCCAAGATAATCAATCTTTGATATTTCAGTGTTTTTCCATATAGTCTTACATATACATATTCTACATGCTAAAGAACATATTCTACACACAATTTCTTGCTTATTTCAGTTAATATGTATATGTACATGCACTGTCTTATAATATTAAACACTGTGTCAAGACTTACTCTTTACACATTTTTTAATTTAATGTTCCATTTTTGAACTTTCCATAATTCTGTTAATGATTATGAAGGGTAAATTATGCTATAATGAATGTGATTTCAAATTGACGCATTGTAAAGAGAACAGAGGTTAATGACTTTTGCAATACCCCGTTGCAAGGTCCGTGGTACGAACTCAGTCCGTCTGCCAAGCCGCTAGCACAGTGAAGAGCCTGCGGTGGTCTTTTTTTGACTGCCAGTCATCCCCAGCTCGTCAAGCGACAGCTTGTTCTAGCTTGTGGAAAGGAACCTAATGTTCAGAAAACTGTTGTTCTAAGGACTCGCAGTTCAGACCTATTTCATGAACACATGTTTTGGACTCTATGTCTAATTATTTTAGAAGATGACATGAATTACTCTTTCTCTGGCTGCATGTCAAATGCTTGCAAGTCAGTACTTTAATGGGATGAAGGAAGGAATGGTGTTTCAGACTGAATGACAGGCTAGTGCTATATATAGGCGATTCCTTCATGTTGCACCTGGTGACATTTGCTCTCTCCACGTTGTTTGTTTCCTTTGGAGATGTTGCCTTAGGAATAGCGCTGAGGCTGTTTTCATACGAAAGCGTCTCGACTGGTACTATGCTAAAGGTGGACATCAGTGAGTCATTGCTATTTCCCTGTCCAGAAAACACTGAGGTTTGATTACAGACTAACATGGCTTAGGTGTTAGTGATAGTCTGCTGGTTTTATAAAATAACCAGTTCACGGGTAATTCTCCACATTCACCATGTTTTTATCATGTTAGCCTAGAAATTGGTCATCAGTGTATATGATGAGTACTTTGATCAGTCTCTTGAAAGTTTCAGCTCATTTTGACAGGTAATTCACCCTTAACAGTCAGTTACACATCAAAGGACTTTGAACAACAGTTTCATATTTTTAACAACTTATCGTGAAATTGCTTTGACTCCTGGTATCATCCTGTGAGAAGGGTGTTACACATTGTAGAGTCTGTCGTTTGGCTTTTAGTTATCGTTAGTTTTATTACATTTCTCAATTGATGTTTAAGTCAGCATTTTATGGTTTCATTGTTTAAAGAAAAATTTTCATTTTCTTTTTAGATAAAGATAATTTCGGTTGCATATTTTCACTTGGGTTGTTCAAATGTGAATGTTACTCCTTGGTAAGATTTCTAATGTTGACTCAGCATATGACTGCCTGCGTGACTCTCAGTGAGACAGCAACTCCCTCTTCCCACTCTAAGCAATGCCATTGGTGAAAATGCCATTTTTGTGAGTTTTATTGTAATCCTATTCGATTTTCCAAGTTTCGAAACATCGGTATTTGTACAAGTGTCTATCATGTCGCTTTTAATATTGTTACATACAATGTTGCCCTAAGATGGAGCTAAACTCTTTATTTGAAGTACAACTTTTATTCTTGAAGCAATGTACGATTTATAGTTATATTTTCCTTGAAGCCTTATTTAACATATATTTCAGTTCTTTGTATGAGCGGAAAGATAGTGAACAAAGGTAATTTAGGAACACAGCAAAAGTTATTCTGACTCTCATTTAGGAAAATGCCAGGGGGGACGTTTGCCGGAGAGGGTATCCAAATGTATAAACTCTGTGTTTTTCCAAGCCTGTAGGCAAAGCAGTGTGGTCACTACCTTGGACAAGTCATGTGCTGCACAGCTCTCTGACAGGCTGTGTCCGTGGCAGGCAGAGGGTAGGGAAGTGTCTTGTAAGGGAGGTCCCACACTCACCTCATTTTTCCAGCGGCGTCATTTGCAATAGCAATGGGGCTGGAAAACCATAAAGGAAAATAATCTCATATAAAGTTGTAGGGTAGGAAATGGTTTTCTTAATGTATTTTTGTTTCTACCTAAGGGCAGGACAATATTAATCATGTTTATTGCTCTACTTTGCTCTAAATCGTTGTATTTAAGGCACTGCAATAAAAATTGTTAATATATGTTAAATTTTCTCACTTCTAAAACTACCCAACTTTATAAATGCTGAAGCCTATTTTATAGTAAAGTCATAGCATAATAACTTAATGTTATTTTTTTGTCTGCTGACTTCTTTGAAAAGTTGAGAATTCTAATTTAGTTATTAAAGATAGGCTGGGGCTGTGTTTCTAAACTTTCAACTTGCTGTTTGGATTATTTGTTAAAGAAGAAATAGTTTGCCTAAGTTGTGTGTTAACTCATGGAGTTAGAATCTTTTTCTACTAGTATATAAGTCACTTTTACATCTATCTGCAAGAAAAACAGAATACTAGATATTTAACAAAGCATTATTGTTATACAGATGCTTCTTTGAATTTATCTTGGTCACGATCCTGGAAAATAGTCACTGCTAGTAAAACGTTGAGCCTGGTTTTCTCAATAGACTCAGTTTTATCATAGAGGCCTCCAAGAAAGGGCCTTTTAATAGAAATGGTTGTGCACACCATATTTACTCATAAACAATATCTTTATTGTTCTGATAGTAAAAAACTTTCTATGTTTTCACAAACAGAGCAATTAGTAACCAAGCTCTTCACTTCCCACTGATGCGTGCTGGGGTTGGGGCTGTCAGGTTGAAGGACAAGATAAGCCTGGGCTGGCCAAGAGTCTGGGAAATCGGAAGGTGCCTAGAGAATGGTTGAAATTAAACCTGGGAGTCAGAGGGACTAGGCACGAAGACCTACACAGAGGGGTGGTGCTTCCAGGGCAGGGACGGGCGGGTCTAGCTGCAGGGTTGTGTCAGGGGCAGACCTGTAGGCCGTCGTCGGCACACAGCAAGTGTTGAAAAGTTATGCTCATGACTGGCCAGCACTGTCAGTGGAAACTGATGAAATGCCATCAGAAGTCAGGGTCGGTTCATGGGCCCCTTTCACATTTATGGGTTACTCTGTCCCATTCTAAAATAGACTTGGTACAGTTCAGTTCTGAGGCATATGTCCATGTTATTTAATACGTTAATTGAAACGTGTATTGAGTCCTACTTACTGTGTGGTCTCTGCATTAGGTTTTGGAGCATACAGAGGGAGCAAGATGGTCTACTGCCTGCTGTCATGTAACTTAATACCTGGTTGAGGAGATGAGGCAGTTCCCTGTGAAACAGGGAAAGTTGCCCAGGTGTCATGAAACAGTACAGAACAAATCGATAGAGCAAAGACGGCTAAGAATGCAAAAGCCCTTCAAAGATAGGGATAGGTATTTTAATGTAAGTGCATGGTAACCAAGAGTGGCTTTAACTTAAGGAAGCGCATACTGAGTGGGGCTTATGGTTTCGATTGCCGGGCCGGGGTTGGAAGTGAAATCTGGACACAGTACAGGGCGTAAGTGATGGCACAGAAGTAGGGTTGAGGGAGGGCCGTCTGGGCATAGGCACGAGAACAGGAGTAGGTTATCTAGGATCAAGTGCAGTTTCAGGCATGAAATAGTTGGGAAAGCACTGGTGATGTTGGCATTAATGAGAGGTCTAATTTGCAAAGCTCTGGGTATCTTGGCTGGAGCATTGGCAAATTAGGTCTCAGGTAACATTGGCAGGAGGGTGGGAGAAATGTGCACATCACTTATTTGTGCCATGTTGGCTGAGTCCATTTGCAATTAGTGCTTCTCTTTTATTGATACCAAATATGTCCACAATTTAAAAATGAAAATTACGCTGTGGTACTCTCAATGATCACATTTTAAATTAGAGCTGGCAGCTTTAATGAGGGTAAGTGGGGAAACAAGACATTTAACTAATCAGTTCTGAGAGGCTGAAATACTATTCTCATTATGATTCTCGTGACAAACAATGAGCTACTTAAGTTTAAGAATCACAGGCCTACTTTATGCTTGCCCGTGCTACATGATACGTTAATTGGTTGCCCTGAGAACTTGGTAGTTTGCACAGTAATGGAAGAGGGCGGAACAATGGATGAGTGATTCTGTGTGCAGTAGGGACTGATGGCACATTTAAAGAGTATGCCTTATTCCATGCAAAGAGCTATATAGGATTAGAAAGTCATACTCAAGAGAGTATGAATTTGTTACCAATCATGTGATACCTTATTGGAAAAGGGAGCATGGCATTTTAAAAATAATTCACTGGTGAATCATGCTATGGAAGGGCAGGTGACTTTACTGGACATTAAATGTATCCAAAAGGTGTGCAGAGAAATGAGGATCCGCGTTGTGGAAATCGTGCATTACAGGTAGGATTCACCTTCAAGGTGTAGGTGAAACCACAGCAGGGGGAGCACAAATTGTAAGCATGGAAAGGAAAGAGTGGTTATTGAAGAAGAAATGGGGGGAAGACTATGGATTATCATGAAAGTGTTCTCACTGAGTTTTAAAAATGATGTATTGGTCCTAGATAACTTCCTTCCTACCATGCGGAGAAACATGGGGGGAAAACAGAATTAAATGAGGTGATACATAAGGTTTTCAGAAGTTTTCTTTATAGCCAGCACTATTAGAAGTTGTTTATTTCTTTAAAAGAAAAAAGGATCCCCTCCCTTCCTTGAAGAGAAAACAGAAGACTTTGTTTAATTTATATTTGGAATGACCTACTGTTAGTGAATAATGGCTGAAGGAGTGAGCGCTAATAAGTTGTACAGGAACTGTGTATCTCAGGCAGTGTCTCATACCACCCATTATCACATTATTTTGAAGAAGTAGGTGTTTGGGGCCCTTATGTGATTGACCAGATAATGGAAATAGTCAGGGAATCCTGGAAATGTTATATCTGTTTTAACTTAAAAATGTTTAACTTGATCTACACATATAAATGTAAATGAATTAACTGATTATAGATTTGGGCTGAAATATATACAGATATGCACAAATACATCTGTGTTGTGTTGTGTGTATCAGTCACACACAGGGTTGGACTTGACTATTTTCTCCTGTCTCCTACAGTTATTGCCACTCCCTCCCTCCTCACACCTAATCAGCAGCAGTTTTAATAAACTGACATATCCGTATCAGTACTGCCAAAGTGTTCTGCTTCATATGTTAAGTAATTATTAAGTTAACGAGATAGCTATCAAGAATGAATGGCAATTGAGTAGTTCTTTTAAAATACTGATGTGTAAAATCTAATCACCACAAGAGGTAGTGTCCTGAAAACTTCATATCTTAGGAGCATTGTTTACCCAGAGGATTATCAAAAGTGATGAACAAAATGACTGGAGCTGATTTCTAGAATGAAACATTACCCTAGGCTGTTAGTTGTATCTTTTCTAGAGAGTCCTCAGCTTGGTGCCTAATTGATACTAATGAGCCCTTCTGTCCTGACCTCTCTTCTAAATTGCTCACCTGCAGTCCTTTATATGCACATCCTTCTGTCTTACTCATTCATCCTACAAATAGTAAGAGCCCTATACGTCCTTGCCTAGAGTCTGGTGCTGAAGCACACAGATACCCTGCTTGTGTCACCACAGCCAAGAGATTAAACAGTGCTGTGAGAAGGAAGAGCGATCAGCTTGTCTGGTGCCGTGGGGACATTCATTCAGTTCAGTGGAAGAGGAGACCTGACCTTTGGATTTAGCAACATGGAGGTCAGAGGTGGCCTGAGCGGGCACACCAGCCACAGTGCAGTGGCGGAGCCTGCTGAGGAGACAGTGGGGAGATAAGAACTGGCCAGAGAGAGATTTCATCATTTTGAGGAATTTTACTGTGAAGAAAAGCAGGGAAATGGGGGGAGTGGCTGGGAGTTGTGAAATCAAGAGGGATTTGTTTCTTTGAAATTAGAAGCTGCTAGTGCTAGTGCGGGTTTGTGTGTTGATGGGAACAGTCCAGTAGAGAAGAGTAAATAGATACAGCAGGAAAGAGGGGAGGTCATTGCAGGAGTGGGTGAAACCCACCAGGCAGAGAGCTGTCAGCTTTGGGAAGAGTGAGAGAGCATCACCACCCTTTTACACGGATTTAGGATAAAAGGTGTACGTCTGTGCATCTGGGAGTTCAATGGTAGAGATTTAGGAGTCATAAAGAGAGAGATAAGTGGTTGAAACAAAGGTAGTGCCAAGTGCCCATCTGGTATTTGTTGTCATAGACTGGTTGTGTGTGTGTGTTTCAACTTCCAGCTTTTAGGGGCAAGTATGGAGAAGGTAGGTGTTTGGGCGTTGCTGGAGTCTGTGCTTTGCCATTTGCAAACACTACAGGAGAGAAGGTGCAGGAGTCAAAGGTGTGCGTGGAACACCTGCCTGTATCTTTATGGGAATTTGCTCCAGGTCTCGTGCACTCTCGGTACCATATCTGGAATGCACCAGACGCCGACACGCCGGCTGACCTGATGCTTTTCCTGTCTCCAATGGCTTTAATAAACGGTGTGTCACCAACTGTGGAAATTTCTGTGAGTCCCAGTGCTGCTCTCTCCTTTGTCCCCTGACAGTTGGTTCTTTAGTGAATAACAGTTGAGAGGTAGAAATGACAGTATGGAGCTAGTCAGCTGCCTCTCTCACCTCTCCGCTGCCTTTGTTCCGATGTCACCTGCTCTACTGGAAAAGCTCCCCAAACGCCTCCTCCCCTTCCACGGTGTCTCCATGTCATTGTTAAAAAGCACTGACCTTTACTTGTTGATCCCTTGCGGAGTGAGCTTAATTGTCTTCCAGCTACCAAACACACAATGCAGGCTCCTTAGTGAGGGGCATTGGGCAGCTCAACATGAGTTTCCAGCCCACGTCATTCCTTACAGCCTCTGCAGTTACGCAGGCTAATTGTGGCCGGAGTGTACCTTCCCCAGACTGACAGGGATGTCCACCTCATTGTCGCCACCTGTGCCCCCACCTTTACCTACCCACCACATTTATTTACTTTAGGAGCTGTATTTTTATATTCCTGTCAGACCAATCCTTTGATATATGTACCAAACTAAGATTTTTCAAGGGCATGGTCTGTATAATGTATATTTGCTTCCTCAGTGTGTAGCACACAGCGGGCATTTAATAAATACTTGTTGAATCATTAGTGGTTCTGGATTCTATTTTAACTTGCCTTTTAAAAATCACTTTTAAAAAGATTTTAATAGTATTATGCTAACCTATTCCCTTTAAAATAGTAATTCAATAACCCATGACTTATTGGGTGTGAGGTTAATGTAGAAAAGAAAAGTCAGGGCAAAGGTGAAGCTGCAGCCCAATGGAAGGAGTCTGGGGCGAGTTCATGAGGAGCTGGTGCTGGTCCAGCTGCGCAGGAGCGCGGAAGAAGGGAAGAGGCCACTGGATATCATTGTGCTGCCGTAGCGAAGTTAGTTTTGGTTGCTTCCTGTTTCTCTACTGTCCAAGGACCCTGAAGGGAGGTCCGGGAAGGTCTGGTGGCTACAGATGACAGGCCTCCATCTTTCTCGTCAGCTTCAGGGACGTCCGTTCACAGCCTAGGGTGTCTGCGGAACTCCACTGTCGGGTCTGTGGTGGAAGCTAGGAGCAGGAGCAGAGGCAGACGAGCAAACGTGTTCACTTCCATCCAAACCGGATTTTGGGGAAACATGTCTTTTTATAGCTCATTGTGCAGAATGTAGTCAGATGGCCACTTCAGGCCACCCAGGAGCCTGAGACACGTAGTGTTTTATTCTGAGATGCAACGTGCCCCACTAAAAATAGTAATTTAAAAATACCCTTCTAAGGAGAAGGAGGAGAATGAATATTGGAGTAGACAACCAGCAGCCTCTATTCTACTTGTTCTTTAGTTTTCCCTCACGTTCTCTTAGTTCATCGATTATCTTCCTTTGCTAGATCCTTCTCCTCCTCAGCCCTGGGCTCACACTCTCCGAGAGCTTAGCTGCGCCCCTCCAGGTCTTACATCATCTACAGTTCCCGTCTGTCCTACCTAAAGTTGACTCAAGTCCAGGTGTCCCCATGACACACACATTAAAGATTTTAAAGAATGTTCTGGGAAAGAGTTACAAATAAGGCAAGTAAAATTATAAAGCACATGAACCTGGTTTGATGAGAGTTGATATATTAAAGGGAGAATGTAGTTGCAGTTGATGTGAGTATGTTCTGTGTTAAATTTGAGATAGGATTGATCTCTAATAAAGGAATAGTGTAAAATATGTAAATGAAAAAATGGGATATACTGAAATGTTCCTCCTTCAGGGATTCATTGTACTTTCTGCTTCAGTACGAAACAGCTTCATCCTGGAAAGCTAACATGATTTCAGCATTTTTTTAGACCACCCCTGCCCCTTTTAAATCATATTCTGATGTGATACCTGATGCACAGAACGAAACTGTTCTCTGGAGAGGGAGTTCAATTGCTGGATCAAGTTGGGAATTTGGTTGCTATAACTACAAGTTCACAGATGTGCTGGACATAAATGTGAGCTTTCCTAGTCCTTGGAATGCTGGCTGTTGTAGGGCCTTAACAAAGTAAGTAAGTAGCCTTCCAGAAGAGGACTTGGCTCTTTTGGGGTGTAGAGTGGACGTGATATCACAGGTCATCTGAGGCTTGAGGGGTTCCGTCAGGGAATTTGTCGTTTATGATCCTTGGTGTCAATGAGTGAGTTCACCCTGGAACTCCTTCTTTGCAGTAATGTTTGGATTTCTCTTGCTGAAGTAGAGGTTATTATCTTTCATAAAGGTTTTGAAGTTGGATGTGTGTCTGTCAGTGAAATATAGAATATTGTGTTTCTCAGTAAAATGTTTGGATTGTTTATCTGCTGCTAGGTATGAAAAAATTCATGACCCTTGTTTGCGCCACAGTTGTTTGGGGGTAGAAGGGGTTTGGAGGAGTGTGTGCATTATGTTTTACCTTATGAACTTGAAGTCTCTTGCATATACAGCAGCTAAGTTTGCTTTTGTTTGAAGAAGCATTTTTTTTCAATATTGGGAGCACTAACAAACTAACAAGAGGAAGGATACGGGATCCTTCTGTTGTCAAGAGAGACTAATATGGGATCACATTATGCTCGGTGAAATTGTAACATCTCTATAAAACTGAAATGTTTAATTAGTCATAGTTCAGGGGCCCTCTATTTTATTTTTATCATGAGTTAAATTTTATATACATGTACATACACATAAAAATAATATAAGTATATTTATATACAATTAAATATATGTTAAAGCCAACAAAATTACATATTTGCATGTTAAAATAAGTGTATTCTATGTTATTTTTTGATGTATTGAAAAATGTTGAAAAATAATAATAATAAAACAGTTGAAATATATAATGTGAAGTAACAGCTTAGACATGTGTGTATGTCAATTTGTGTTAGAATTTAAATAATATGGAATTTAAAACTATCTGCTTAATATTTATTACTGATTAGAATATGAACTATAAGCCAAAAAGATTAAAAATTATTGGTTTCTTTAAATATTTCTTACTTTTGCCACACATTTATGGCCTCAGAGGGGTTATATGTTTTTACAATTAAATATAAAAAAACATTTTCTTACATTGAATATTCATGTATTGTAGATCTACATAAACATTAAATAACTATTTTCTTAGTTATACATTTGCCTAAATTTTTTTAGTCAGATATTTCAGGATCAGGATTTTTTCACTTTATTTTTTATCAATGGCTTATTTTATATTTTATAGCTCTGAACTGCTTAGTGTGTTAGTTTTATTATATGTAACTGTTGTACTCAGAAACAGACTCACAGATTTAACTTATATGTGGAACCTAAAGACAAATGGAAATGTATAAAACAGAATCAGGCTCATGGACACGAGCAGACTGGCGGCTCCAGGGGGGAGTGGTGGGGGGCTCTGTGAACAGGGTGCAGGGACCGAGAAGTGCGACCAGGAGTCACAGAGTCGTCCCGGGCATGTGAAGGGAAGTGTAGGGAATGCAGTTGGGAATATTGTGGTAACTAACTCTCTGTGGTGCCTGCCGGGCGCTGGAAGTGTCGGGGGAACACTCAGTGAGGCGTACACTGTGCCGTGCACCTGAAACTAATACAAAATAATACTGAATGTAAACAGCAATTGAACAAGATTTTTTTTAACCTAAATAAGATGACTTTGTTATTTCTTAATTAAAGGCTTTTATGTAATTTAAAAAATTAAGGTCTGTGGTCAAAATCTTTCAAATACTTCTTATTTATTTTTTTAACTACTTTTTTGGTGAACACAATACACAGATGATGTATTATTATACAATAATACACTTGAAACTTATATCATTTTGTTAACCAATGTCACACCAGTAAATTCAATGAAAAAATAAAAAAATGAAAGTAAGTAAAAATTAATTTTTGCTTCATTAAGGTGAATTTAGAAAACCATCATTAAGTATATTTAATTCAGTTTTTCAAATAGGAAAACTTTGAGTTTAGAGTAATTCATTTCATTGGTCTAAATCATATATATTCCAGGATTTATATATGTATATATATCTCAGAGGTCCTCTTCTGGAATGATGGATTACATGGTATAAAATAATAAATAATTGTTATTAAGAATATTGAGACCATTTCAGTTTACCACTCTGTCACTTGATCTTGAATTTTAACATAATTTTGGAAACACAATGAGGCGTTTCTGTGAATAGGGTCTTTAGGTTTTATAACTGTTACCCCATGTAAGTGAACTTAAAAAAAAGCTTTACCTATAGTTAGTTTCGTGTATGCAATCATCATTGTAGCTGAAGAGGAGATTTTTCTCCATTGATTGTCGATGTCAGAGTGTGATGTAATTATAGTCTTTCAAATACAGTAGCGAAGCACTGCCTGGTAATTACTCAAGCTCAAGAAGTATGAGTTTTAATTTTTCTAAGAATGCGCTTGTGGAACAGTAAGCAGAAAAGACACTGTATTCGAGTCCTAGTGTTTGCAGTGAAAATTGTTAGAAAATAACATGGGCAAGACTCTGAAAGATGATTGACCAAGACAGAGGTTTCCAAACTGAGCTAGTTACAAGATTCACTTGGCCTTAGGAAGGCAAAGTACTGAGTCCCGTTCTTCAGAGATTGCTTTTGTTCACTGCGGTCTGGATTGGACCTTACACTCTCATTTTCAAAGCTTACAAGCAGGCGATCGTTGAGATAGGAACTGAGAGGCTAGGCTAATGACTGTGAAACCAACGTGGAACCATAGAAGTTTTAAGGTCAGTAGAATGAGAGGATCCTGGAAGATTTGGTAAATGCGAGCCAGACAGGTCCGCTATCAGAATTGCTTTGGTGTGCCAAGGCGAGGGGCCTGAGTAGTCTTTCCACAGACATAGAAGCTAACAGGTCACATGGGGGGAGTGATTTAGAAGGATTAATTAATGGAATATAGTGACAGAAGTTAGAGACAAGGGAGAATACCGAGTAAAGAGTGGTTCCCGTGCTTGAAACATGGATGTCTGGCAGAGAGATGCTTTTGACAGCTATAACCAAATCTGAAGGGGATGAGTGGCTGGCTGTCAGAGTTTAAATGAATATATTGCATCTAGGCATATTGTGGTGCATGCTCTGACAGACGGGGAGAGAGATACAGGGGATGTGGAGAGATGATGCAGGCATCAGGTTCCCTGAAGAATGTTGGGGTTACAGTAGGTTAGGGTGGAATGGTAGGTAAATAGGGAGATGGCAGAAGCAAAACAAGAGATGCTTATGAGGACAGACTCTGACAACTGAAATTGTACTTAACTGACCATTCCTGTGCAGAAGTATCTCATGGCCTATTTTGAGCAAGTCATGCAGCGTGTAAGTAGAAGGCAGATTTCATAAGTCCAATTGAATTTTATAAGCGATGTAGTATTAATATTTTACAAAACATTAATTTGCAAAGAATGGTTTGGGTTTTTTAAAATTTTTGGTTTGTATGAACATTCACGATCATCTGTCCTTTTGTGTGGACATGTCTTTTGGACATGTCCACACATTTATTCAAGAGGACATGACCTCTTGAATAAATAAATACCTTGGAGTGGAATTGCTAAGAAACTGCCAAACTGATTTCCATAGTGGCTGTAACATTTTCCCCTCCTAGCAGATTCTGAGGGTTCTGGTTGTTCCACGCCTTCTCCAGCACTTGATGTTGTCAGTGTTTTAGTTTTCATCACCGTAGTAGATATGTGGTGGTAATCTCACTGTGGTTTTATTATGACTTCTCTGAAGACGGTGTTATGGGGAATCTTTTTAAATGTTTATGGGCCATTCATATATTGTTTTTGGTGAAATGTTACTTCACCCATTTACAACACATTTAAAAAAAAGAATTTTGCTCAGTAAAAAAATCGGATTGACTTGTAAGTGTTCTTTGTTTTCTGGATACAATCCCTTTGTGGGATTTATTTTGCAAAAATGTCCTGCCAATCTGTGGCTTGCCTTTTCTCTTATTTATTTATTTATTTAATTAAATTACAGTTTACAGTGAGGTGCTGGGGGTGAGGGGTAGTGACTCCTAGAGCAACACAGCTCAGTCTGTGACACCACTTGAGTCATCTGCACCTTTACTCCAATGGCCAGGGCAACTGACTCTTCCCCAGGATGTGAGCTCGACACGGTGGGAGAGCAGGGTAGGGAGGGGGGTGGGCTATTGCATTCCCCCAGGGTGATGCTGTGGGGGGCGTTGTCCTCAGCCTGGAAATGTGGCTTCTGTGTGCAGTGTGGGAGAGGGACTCATAACCATGGGGGCTGTGTCTTCAGCTCTCCACAGAGCTGCACAACCCAGTCTTTCTTCACCTGAGTCCAGTCTGCTCAGAGCTGCCTCCCTGCACTGGAGTCCAGAGTGAGTGGGTGCAAATGAGGTTTTGTGTTCTGATCCATAAGAGGGTGCCTGGGTTTCTTCAGACTCCTATCTCTCACTAGTGGACAGAATGTTGTCTTATAACAGCCAAATGTTATGTGGGCCCCTCTTCTTGGGCCAGGTGCTCTGGGCTGGGGAGTCTGGTGTGGGGTTAAGACATCATGTCTCTTGGGGGGGACCTTGCAGCTGGGATATCCTCTCAGATTCTCAGTCTTAATTGCCACACGTTGGTGTGGGGCCAGCTGTTTTCGTCTCCACCCTTCCTACCAGTCTCTATGTGACTTCTCTAAATACTCGGTTATCAGACTTGTGTTTAGCTAGCCTTCAGTTGGTTATTCAGGTTGATGTACTATATTTTAGTTGTACGGTTTGGTCTTGGGAAGGGGCGAATGTAACTTCTACCTACTCTACCATCTTGGATCTCTCTCCACCTTTTTCTTAACTAGGCCTTTTAAAGCAAAAACTTTGCATCTTAATGATGTCCATTATGTTAATGTTTTCTTGTAGAGATTGTATTTTTGGTGTCCTTTTAAAGAAATCTTAACCTGATGTCATAAAGGTTTTCTCATGTTTTTGTTCTAGAATATTAATAGTTTTAGCTTTTCCATTTAGGTATGAGATTCACTTTGATTTAATTTCTGTGTATAGTGTAAGTTTAGGGTTGAGGTTTGTAATTTTCCATACAGATATTTAGTTGTTCCAGGATCATTTATCCAAAAAAAAATCAGTTGACCATAGTTGTTCGTGTCTATTTCTGAACTCTCTTCTGTTCTAAATTGGTCTACATGTCATACCAATTCACATTGTCTTCGTTTGTGTTGTCTTATAGTAGCTTTTGAGATTCTGTAGTTGAATCCCCATCTGTGTTCTTTAAAAAAAAAAAGATTTTACTTATTTATTTTTAGAGAGAAGGGAGGGGAGGGAGAAAGAAAGGAAGAGCAACCTTTATGTGTGGTTGCCTCTTATGTGCCCTCTTCCAGGGACCTGGCCCTCAACCCAGGCATGTGCCCTGACTGGAAATCAAACCGGTGACCCTTTGGGTCACAGACTGGTGCTCAGTCCACTGAGCCACACCAGCTAGGGCCCCATCTGTTATCTTTATCAAAATTGTTTTAGCTTTTCTATGTCTTTGCCTTTCCATATAAATTTTAAAATCAGCTTGTTGGCGTCAAATGTTGTTAGGATTTTATTGGAATTGCACTGAATTTATAGATCAATTTGGGAAGGCTTGCTATCTTAACATTGAGCCCTCCAAACCATGAACATGGTGTATCTCATAATTTGTTTAAGTCTTATGTAATTTCCTGTTTCAAGGTCAGTACTGGTCTGTAGTTTTAGTGTACAAGTCTTGCACATCCCTTATCAACTTTATTCATAAGTATTTTATTTTTGGTGGATGTAGTAAGGCCATCTCAGTGTATATATAAGGGAAGATCTGAAACAGGTTAAACAATATTGCCAGTGTTACCTACTGGTAGAATTAGAAGGAAGAATTACCTACAGAGCAAAATGAAACAAGATAAGTGTGGCTCATGAAAAATGTTCATATTTCATTCAGTGCTTTACATAAATTGACATTTTGTTACTTGATATCTTTGTAAGAAATTGCATATATGTGAGAGTTTTTGCTTTCCCTTTCTCAGAAATGTGGTTCTTTAACTTCCAGAAACTGGGAATGCGGCTTGTCCAGGTGGCCTGAAGTGTTGTGCAGGTTCTCTCTTACAAAGACATGCCGAGTCCTTCAGCTTCCGTTCTGGTCTGAGCCGGGGTTTGGGGAGGCTGGTGCCTGGGCTTTGGTGCCATTCATATAAAACTAAAAAATATCAGATGTTTGGTTGGCATTCTCGAGATCTTACTTAATTCTTTAGGTCGACTCAGGTTTTTTTTCTGGGTTAGGCCAGCCACAGCCACTTATTTGAATTCATCTACCATTTTTCTCGTTGACAAATTATGTAAATCAGTGCAGTTATTTCTTAATGTAATTGTTTATTTTACCTCTTTAATGAATTTTATAAAAATGAGGTCACTTTTAGATAACATTGTAGAGCTAAGCTTCCTTGTCTCTTCAACACATATGTGGCGAGCTGTGCACAGTGAAGTGTGAACACTTGACAGAGAGGCATTTTGGGTGAGGCGTGTGTCTACACGCTAAATGGGAACGCTGTGATGGACCATGACTTTTATACAAACTGAGCCGCTGCCATCTGTGTACAAAGCACTGTGATCAGCAGAGACCTGGCTGTGCCGTTGTGTGGACTGATAGCAGCAGATCGGTTTAGCTGAGCTGTTCTCTAGCAGTTTGGTCACGAGGACTTAGACACTACCAAAGTGGAGCCATCATCACTCCCCTGTGCTTTGCTGGTTTAGATTGTGGCAAGAGAGAAAAACTGCTTTGCTCTCTTCACCCCAGCACAGCTGAGGTAAGATCCACCTTTTTACTCTTGAAGGGAAAAAGAAGCGGAAAAGCAGCCTCTTTCAACTTTTCACATGCTGTTTTGATTTAAATTTATGCTGGTTCTTTTCCACGGTAATCCCTCAAGCCAGGTATACAATTCAGCATTCCTTTTGTGGAAAGCAACATGTGTAGTACAGCTTGGGTAAATTTCAATAACAAGATTGCACTGCTGAGCCCATCTAAGCATTTGACCTTGAAGACTCACAGGAGAGCAGACATTGCAGATTTTCCTACTTGCCCTTGACTTACAAGAGAGTAGATAATGAATTAATAGAAATTGATAAAGAGCGTCTGTCAGGCAGCCGCTGAGGTCATGAGGCTGGTATGCGGAAACGGTGCCCATGCAACATGCGTAGCACAGGACTGCA
The DNA here is from genome assembly GCF_004126475.2 of Phyllostomus discolor. Taxonomy (NCBI): domain Eukaryota; kingdom Metazoa; phylum Chordata; class Mammalia; order Chiroptera; family Phyllostomidae; genus Phyllostomus; species Phyllostomus discolor. The sequence goes on along the minus strand of NC_040910.2, from coordinate 25,260,105 downwards.
GCCAGGAGGGGCGGGTGGGTCATCGAAGCAGGAAATTAGCCGGCAGAAGGAATGTTGGCTCCCTGCTCCGGCTCCAGCCGCATGGCCTCCCTGAGAGAAAGCACCCTGGGAAATGGGGAGCGCTCACTGCTGCAGAGAAAAGAGCTCCTATTCTAGGAGGTGGCAGTGCCATCGCTGCTCCTAGTGCTTCAAAGATGCTATTGAAGACAGTGCAGGTTAGATTTCTTTTTTTAAAGAATTTAAAATGGTAAATAGCAGGAATATCAAATGTTTAGTACTTCTGTAGTTAAAGAGACGACAGGCTACGGAGAAATGAACAGAGAGGGGGAAATGACAGCTATGAGGCCTTGGCTTGTAATTTTTTTTCTTGTGTTCTATTTTTATAAGCAAAGGTTAAACATCGAGAACCACTGTGCAGGGGAACAGACCTCTGTTAATTTGTGCAGGGTGATGATTGTTAGAATATCTCTAAATGAGCCTCCGAAGAAATTTAGGGGTGCTAAAGTGTGTGCTTAGTTTTCCCAAGTAGTCACTACTGAAATATGATCCTGTTAAAGGCCATGCTTTCTAAACCGTTTGTAATTTACACGCAGCAGCAGCAGCCTAGATGTGTGCTTGGGGTGTGCGTGCTTTTTGTTTCAGAAAGCTGTTACTTTCTTTTTTGTTCTTGTTGAACTAAAGAGTGAGGATAAAATATTTTAAAAGATTAAATGCATTTTTAAGTTAAGTCTCTCAAACCACTTTCTTCTTATACTTCTGTTAAAATTTATTCCTGTGTATTCTGATTTTTGAGAATGGAACTCATGGCACCAGCAGTTTCTTGCTAGGTTTTTTTTTTTCCCTCTCCTTAAAGTTAATTGCTCTTCTGCTATCTAAAGACATTGTGCGAATATTTTTGTAAGCCCAAAATAAATATATAGATTTTTGGTTTAGGAGCCTAATTCCAGTCATTTACTTAAATTTTAAAAGGAGGAAAGTGAAATTTAGTAACTGCTTATCTTTTTCTAGAAAGGAACGTATGAAAAATTTGTATCTTAAAGTATTCCACTTTTAATCCTTTTGTACATTAGGATTGCCTGCCAGTGTAATCTCCGTTTGATTGCTGTCATGCCCCCACAGGGCCGAGTCTGACATGAATAAGTTTACATTCCAGTACTGAGGCATTGCATTCCACCGGGCAGTTCTGACGTACAACAAGAATGTGGAGGCCCATACAGAGGGCAATTTTAGGGACGCACATAGAAGAGGCTTCTGTGCTCCGCAACTGCCTTTCGTGGAAACTCACATTGGTAGAAAGTGCTCTTGAGTCAGTTTGGGTGGGGGAAATGTGGTCACAGAACTTAGAACCCAATGGCCTTACCAGAGTAAGAGCCCACGACACCCTGTCTGGTGTGGCATTACCTGTGGGTATTTATGAAAACTAGGTAAGACTTTATATTCTCAAACATTTTTCCCTTCTTGTTGTGTCTCCTGAACTTGCAAGAAAGTTTCCCAGGCTATTCATTTTTATTTTCCTCTATTTTGCATTATGGAGAAGACAAGTTGCTGTTAGTAATTTTTTTTTGTCTGCATACTTTTGGTATTATAAAGTCATTCAATTTTGTCTCTGTAAAAATCTTGAGCTCACTTTATTTCAATTTTAGGAACAACTTGTAGTTCTTAATTTGTACTGTACTAAAGTTTAGCAAAAGTTTAATTTAACAGGAGTGAAACTCTGGATTGCTAAACTGTTCTTGGAGGCACCACTCCTAAATTAGTTGTACTAAGGAAATAGGAGCATTTAGGAATAATCTGCTTGTTGTGCTGCAAATGATCTTTTCATTATACATTTGCTGTGAGAATTTTTTTTTTTTGAAATATCTCAGAGAACCAATAGATGGACCCAAAGTGAATCTGCATTACTCTGAGTGGTCACCTTTGGTTGTTTAATGTAAGATTATACGGACATTCTGAAGTGCACTGAAGTTGAGTGCTTGAGGCCCCAGCTGTCTAATGTATTTGCACAGAACAATTTGGAAGGATTGAAAATATAGACTATAATAATTAAATCTTTATAGTATGTAGAACCAGAAGACTGTCAGCATTCTTTAAAATATATATACCATACCTTTTTGCCTCTCCTTATCTCTTTCTTTCTCATTTTGTAGCCTTTTAGGAAAGGCTGGTATCTAGTATAGAAAGGGCTAACAGGTTTTTAAATATTCGGGCCAAGTCTCATTAATGGCAGTTACCTACATCTTGCTTGTTTTTGAAAGATAGTTATTCATATATATATATATGTATGCATATTTGTGTCTTGCATAATACGTAAGTATGTACACATAGGAAGATTGAAACTACCAGAAGACCGTGATTAATTGGTAAAAGTACTTTAATTCAAGGTTAAAAAATAAGCCATGTCACTTTATCTTAAATTACTCTCTTTCTTTACTATCTTACTTTAAACATTAATGTGTTTAGATTTTAAAAATACCCCTGTTTATCTTGGTGCATGGCATCGTGAGTGTCACGTCAAAGAAGCAGATGTGGTGCCGGGCGAAGCCCTGGCAGCAGCCATCCAGCCAGGCTCGGTTTTAGAGGCTTGACATCCCGATCTTGGACTGTTCCAGAGTGACCCTCAGGCTCTTGGCCATTTGTAATTTTGCCAAATTTGAATCAACTTCTGAGTTACAAAAGCTGATTTGTATTTTTCACTCAACTAGCTAGTGCGTGGGCCTCACCAACCTCTGAGAATGCACCCTCCAGAAGAGCTCTCTTCCCGCCTGTCGTTGGGCTGGTGCTTTCTGGGCGAGTGTGGTGCACTATAGCAGTGTTCCCTGAGAGGCCCAGGAACTATTCCTCACGAATGCCAAGCTTCTGAGACTAGAGTTTACATTATTGAACGTGGATAAAGGCTCTCACAGAGAGTAACAGAAAGGGAGAGGTCAGTAACAGAACCTGTTATTTCGGCCATCCAAGTTAACTGATGTTCGGGTAGGTTGGCTGAGTTTCTCCAGCTGGGAGGTGAGCACCGAACTGGAGGGGCAGTTCTCGTGGGAAGAGTAGGATGGTTACAGGTTGTACATATTGTCATCACTGGACGCCTTTTTCTGATTCCGAAATATTTCAGGCCCTTTGTAGCACGCTGGATTGTGTCATACTTTCAGGTATGAGATTGAAGGAAAAAATGCTGCGATGCCCTTTACACTATGATTTTTTTTTCGATTCTGAAATTCTGTAAATTCGTTTTGGTTTTGTGACGCACTTGCAGGAGGAAATATGATAATATTTTAATCAGTCTCATGATGCTCACTGTCCTGCCTGTTATCAAAGCTTCTTTTGTACTCGTCTTCCGCAGGATGCAAACTACTTAAGACTAGGGAGTATATTTAGTGAGTTTTTTATAAGCTCTGTATTGACTACAGAGTTTATATTGATTGTATAATGGGTCCAATGATTATTTGGAATTGGAAGCAAAATTGTCTCTGTCTCCCCATATATATGTAAAGATGGGGTGGAAGGGTGGCCTCTGACTTACGGTCAAGGGTAAAATTAAAATGGGATTAATGCTGGATGAAAGAAAAATGTAGGTATAATTGACTGTGTTAAGAATTCTGATTTAAAAATATTTCAGTAATACTTGTTTACTTTTTCTCATCTCTTTCTAGTTTTCCTTCGAACTACAGCTTCTATTACCTCATTGCTTAATTAATGTAGAAAAGAGCTTGGTTCCCGGTTTATCAGTGATATAGTTCGGTCACAAACTTAACTCTCCCTTTGTCCCTAAAGGTTTGTTGTTTTTGGTCAAAGTAGAGTTTCAACTTTTTCTTCCTCAAGTCCTGAGATTTTGACAGACCTAGAGCCATTAAGACAAACAAAAATTCTGTTGCTAAGTTGGTCATATAAGACTTTTAAAAAATGTGTTGTTAAATATGTATTATACACACATACATGCAAAACATAAAACATGCCACGTTAACCATTTTCAGTGTGTGATTCGCAGCATTCATCACAGTCACACTGCTGGGCGACCATCAATCACCACTGCCTGTTTCCAAAACTTAAGTTCCATAACTCCAAACAGAAACCGTCTAACCATTAAGTATTCGTCCAACTCCTGGTGACCTCTAATTTACTGTCTTCCTTTATGAACTTGCCTAGTCTACATATTTCATATGACTGTAGTCATACACAATTTGTCCTTTTGCCGACCGGCTTATTGCATTTCGCGGGATGCTTTCGAGGCTCACCCCTGGTGTTACATGTCAGCAGACCCTTCTGTAGTTTCCACTTTCTGGCTGTTGTGGATGATGCAGTGATGCACATTGGTGTGCGGATATCTGAGTTCCTGTTTTCAGTATTTTCAATACTTATCTAGCAGTGGAATTGATGGATCTTATGGTAATTCTGTGTTTAACTTTAAGGGGAGGTGTCAAGCTGTTTTCCACAGTGACTGCACCATTTTATGTCCCCAGCAGCAAAGTACAAAGGTTCCAGGTTCTTTGCATTCTCTTCATCACTGGTTATTATTATTTTTTAACTGACAGTCGTCCTGGTGGCTCATTTACCTCTGGTATCAGATATGAAATAATATCTCATTGTGGCTTTGATTTGCGCTTCCCTGATGACTAAGGATGTTGAACAACTTCTTACATTTTTTTATTTCAATTTTCAATTACAGTTTATATTTAATAGAATTTTTTTTCAACAGTTATATACCTTACAAAGTGATCCTGCCCAATATTTCAAGTACCCACCTGGTACTATACATCATGATTACAACATTTTTGACTGTACTGTGCTGTACTTTACATCCCCATTACTATTTTCTAAGTACTGATTATTACTTCCTGATTCCCTTACCTTTTTCACCCAGCCCCCTAACTCACCTCCCCTATGACAACCATCAGTCTCTTCTCTGCATCTGTGAGCCTGTTGCTATTCAACTTTTCATGGTTTTATTTGCTAGTTTTGTATCTTCTTATTCAAGACCTTTCCCCAGTTTTTAACTGGGTTGCTTGTCTTTTTGTTGAATTCTGCAAGTTCTTTATATATTCTGGACATTAAACCCTCCTCAAATATATGATTTGCAGGTATTTTCTTCCATTCTCTAGATTGTCTTTTCAGTTTCTTGGGGTTCTTTTGAAGCACAGAAGTTTTTAAGTTTGACGAAGTCCAGTTTACCTGTTTTTGCTTTCGCCTTTTGGCGTCACATGCAAGAGTCTGTTGCTAAATCTAAGGTGATGGGCATTCATCTCTATGTTTTTTTTCTAAGGGTTTTGTGGTTTTGGTTCTTTTATTTATATAAGTGATTTCATTTTGAGTTAATTTTTGTTTATAGTGAGAGGTGGGAGTCCAACTTTATTCTTTTTTGTGTGTAAAGACTATTGTCTCACACATTTGTTGAAGAAACTTTTCTTCTCCCAGTGAATGAACTTCACACCTTTACCAAAATTCAGTTGGCCGCAGACATACAGGTTTATTAGTGGACTTTCGATATTATTTCATTTATGTCTGTGCTTGTGTCAGTACCACACTCTGATTACTGCAGCTTTGTCATAAGTTTCAGACTGAGAGGAGTGAGTCCTCCGGCTTTGTTCTTTTGCAGAATTGTCTGGCTAATTAGGGCCTCTTGCAATTGCATATGAATTTGAACATTGGCTTTCCCAGTTCTGCAAAAAAAGGCTGTTAGGATTTTAATAGGATTGCTTTGCATCTATAGATCACTTTTTATAGTTTCTTATAAGATGTAATAACAAAAAGAATGCATTTGATAGGACTAATTGTCCATTTCTGACAGTGGCACCAAGGGACATTTGTATGTTTGTGTATGTATGTTTGAATGTAAATGAACATTTTAAAAATAATTTTTGAGAACCATACTAAGTATGGTTCTCTTTTTCATTTTCATAGAACAATTTTGGAACAGGAAAGTACTTAAGTGATGACCTAGTCTAACCCGATAATCTTACAAATGAGTAAAATTTAGGTAATGAGAATGGTCAAGTTGGTTTGCTAGAGATCACAGTGATACAGTGAAATACTGACTTTCCTATTCTCTTCATCTTACATGACTTTTTCGCTATGAAGTTTGATACATTATATACCACCATTTATAAAGAGTATTACAAACACAACAGGAATATCCATAGGAGTCACTCAAAGTATCTAATTAACGTGGAAAAATTGATAAAATCTTTCTTTGGAAGTATTTTTTCCTCATTTTCCTCAAAGATAGATTATTAAAAATGATTACTAAAGCCCTGGCTGGTGTGGCTCAGTGGATTGAGTGCTGGGCCTGTGAACCAAAGGGTTACTGGTTCGATTCCCAGTCAGGGCACATGCCTGGGTTGTGGGCTAGGTGCCCGGTGGGGCTTGCACACATTGATGTTTTTAAAAAAAACAGTGTTGACTGGAGGGAAGGGAGGGTTTTTGAAGGAGTGAATGGGCAGGGATGGGAGGTGCAGTAGTAGAACGAGGCAGGATTACCCAGCTTGGCCAGGATTTTCTCTTCATGGTTCTAGTCGTCACATAGCTGTGTCAGAGAGACTCAGTCTGCTCCGGTGTTAAGATGGGAGTTCTCACAGATAGGGCAAAGGTGCTATATCTGAGTATGTTAGTGCAAAGTTTTCAGGAGCAGTGGCCATTTAGTGTGCATATCTACTTAATCACTTGATAGCTAAGGAAAAAGAGTCTTAGGTTGAATACCTTTTCCCTTAACATTTTAGCATAAATTGATTAGAAAATTTAGAAAAGTAAATACACTTTTTAGGTGAAAGAAATTTTAGCCTAAGCCATTTAAGTTATAGAAGAGAATTACATACACTTGATACATTCTTTGGATTTTTTTTGTGATTTGCCATTGATTCAATGCCCACCATCCCTATTGGAATATTGAAAGCTTTGCCAAATGGGATGATTTAAAGCTGCCAAACACAAAACATATTCATACTGGTTCTCCTTTACTTACATTATGAATTTGAAAACATTGTGCTGGAATTTTCCAGAAAAAATATGTGTCTGAAATTTAACAGTTTGAATGGTTCCTTGTCATTCTGTGTAAATATGATTAAAGATAATCTTTCTACAATATGTAGTTCTTATAGTTGATTTTAGTTTTTATTTTTATTAATCTTGAAAGTTGACGAATTCACAATTTATATTTTTTAAATCTTTTTTTTCTTTTCTAGCTTTGGTAAGCGTTCTGCAGGAAGCTTTAGGCGTGGCTGTGAATGCATTGTTTTGGAGCCTTCTGAAATGATCGTGGTAAGAATATTCCTGTGAAGACATTTTTCTCCCCCCTCCCCCAAAGTTATAAAATAAAAGCACTTCACAAACTACTTATAATAGTATAGTATATGTTTCATAAATTTGTATATATTTATAAATTTTATTATAAATTCGAGTTCATAATCATTATAATTATTTACAGGATTATTTACAGTTACATTCCAGAGACCCCCATGACAGGTGAAAATCCACGAAGTAGTGGCATTATATTTATTTTACAATTTATATATTTTAAGGCTTTATAAACCCTTCTCACACTCCTATAAACCTTTCCCATTCTCTTATTAACCTTTCCCACACTCTTATAAACACTTCATATGCTCTTAAGCACTTACTACACTCTTAAAGCTACGTAATTTCAACAACACTCTATATGGGTACAGTATACCACAAAATCTTGCAATATAGTGAAAACTCTGCGATACAGAATTAGATACATATTTTTTTAAAAACCCGCAATACAGTGAAGCCGCAATAAGTGAACCGCGATATAGCGAGGGACGAGTGTAAAAGAAAAACAAAGTACCCGCCTGGCTGATGTAGCTCAGTGGATTGAGTGCCAGCCTGTAAACCAAAGGGTTGCTGGTTCGATTCCCAGTCAGGGCACATGCCTGGGTTGCAGGCCAGGTCCCCTGTTGGGGGCATGCAAGAGGCAACCTATTGATGTGTCTATCACGTACTGATGTTTCTCTCCTTCTCTTTCTGTCTCACTTTCCCTTTCTCTAAAAATATATTTTAAAAATCTTAGAAAAAAGGGGGAGGGGTAAGTACCTACATGTTTGGTGCTTGAACTTTGTGAATCAGTCTATGATAATACTGTGTAATTGAAATTTGGGGAGAATCATTGAATTGTAGGATTTTAGCTGCCCAAATATTGATTGCAATGAGTGAGATACTTAAAATGAGTCACAGTGATATGTATGTATTTAGGCAACAATTATCATAAGTAAATCACTTCAGTCCTTTTACCTAAGTGAAAGAAAATTGGGGAACTAGTTTACTGGTTAAACACCCTGTTGAGATCTTCTCTTTTTAACCAAATTTGTGATTTCAACCCTGTATTTAGATAAGACATATACATAAAAAATGTTAAAAATAGATATTAGCAACATTTTTTGGTGCTTTTTAAAAAAACCTATGACATCCTTCCTTATTACATAAAAGTGATTTTAAGGTACGATAATATGCATTCTTTTTAAAAAATCAGCAACAAAAATAAGATGGGATGGAAGGAACTCCAGTGTAGACATTCAGTTGATACAATGTTCATATTATTCCTCATCAAGCATCCTTTTATTATGAAATGTTGTAAAATAAATGGTGGCCTAATATAGATGACGCTGGAAGCTTTTAATTCACATTTAGTAAAGTGTTTGGTAGAGTACCAGTCTATTTTTAGAGAAGACAATAGGGTTTTTCCCTATGACACAGGAGAGGAATTTCATAAAAAATGAGAACTTCCTCATGAAAGCTAGTGAAAACTTTTGGTAAAATTTTACAAAATTTACTCTCAATTGAGAAAGTGACATGGTAGTGACTAAAGATTTAGGTTGGGAAAAATGTAGGCAGATAAATAGAACCTTGCTGCAACAGGTCTTTTTAATTTTTTAATTAATCAATCAATCAATCAATCAATTAATTAATTCTTAGAGACCAGGGAAGAGGGGGAGAGAGGGAGAGAAACATCACTGTGTGGTTGCCTCTCACCCATCCCCAACTGGGGACCTGACCCACAACCCAGGCATGTGCCCTGATTGGGAGTTGAACCTGCAACCCTTTGGGTTGCAGGCTGGTACTCAGTCCACTGAGCCACACCAGCCAGGGTGCAACAGGTCTTAAAAGATTTTAGATATTTCCTAGAGATTTTGGCCTCCGTTAATGCCATTTTTGGGTTTCTTTGAAGGCTTTTTGGATCTTCAACATTCCTTGAGAATTTTATACTTGCTGGTATTATACACACTACCAGGGTTGCCAGTGTGAGAATAGTTTTAGCATCTAAATATGCCTCTATAGTGAGCAGCTGCATTTCAATTCTATCAATATGATAAGGATTAACATCATGTGACTTAATTCTGTATTAGTCCATTCCAGAGTTTCTGAAATGTTTAAAATGAGGAATTACTATTTTTTAAAATACTGCTATTTATAAAAAAAAGAAACTGAATCTCCAGAATGAAAGTGGAAGGGAAACCCTTTGATAATCTACCAAAGCCATTCTGCTAGCAGTCCTATTTAAGTCATTTGGATTTGGGGATTTTTTACAAACTTACTCATATGCATCAGTGTTTTTGTGCTTTAATTGACAATGGAGCAGTTGCTTTCAAAATGTGTGGTAATGTATCCGGTGAGTTCTTTCACTACTAAATCAGCACAAAGACTACCGAAAATATCCCTTCCTTAGAAACTACAGAAAATTCAAGAATTACCCATATTGTCCTAAGTGGAACTGAAAATGCCTCTTCATAAAAGAAAAGTTACTCAAAACTAATTAGTTCCAGAGAAGTTCCAAAACACTTAAAAGTCTGTTTAGATAGTTCGGCCACAAATGTCTTTGCAAAATGAATGAATATGGACTATCTGTAAGTTTTATTCAGCATTTCATCTTAATATAGAATGTTGTTTTTGAAGAAATGATTTATTTTGGCTTTTTTTAAAAAATCAGGTGGACTATATGGATGAAAATGAAGAATACTTTCAGCGTCAAGCTTCTCATCGACAGTCTCGAAGGAGATTTAGGAAAATTAACCAGAAAGGTGAAAGACAGACAATTATTGACACAGTGGACCCCTATCCTGTGGGCAAACCACCTTTGCCTCGAGGCTACCATACGGTAAGTTTTAACAGTATGACATTTGTATTTGCCTTCAGCTTTTGGGGGAGTTTTGTAAAAAGACATTTACATTTTTTATTTTTGATGAGTAATTCTATGGTATACTCACTCGAATTGCAGATTTTGCTGGAAATATACATAATATGAATAGAACTATTTAAATAGAACATTGAAATAAGGTATCAAAAGATTGTTTAGCCCTTTTATTTCTTAAAATGTTCTCTGAAGATCCGCTTTGTGATCAGTATGTATAAGTAACTGGGATATTTTAAGTTCTTAATCTAAAATTTTAGCCTCCCCCCATCCCAATGACTGGTATCATGCCTGGTTTTTACTCAAAAAAGTAACTATATAAAGATTAAATATTGTTTTTATACTAGCCTGAGAATATTTTCTGAGAATTTTTTGTTTTTAATCTGATAAACTGAGATAAGCATCATTTGAAATGATGCTTTGTAAAATTCTAGTGTAAAGATGGTTGAAATACAGGGTCCAACCTGCTTGAGTGTGGTTGGTAGGGTAATAAATAATATGGGTGAATAATTTATGGTTTTAATTTGAACATTTCACCTAAAATGTCACATGGTGTGCTTGAGTGTGATATTGTTACAGAATTACATGCTTATGGTTTTGTAAAGAAAGATTTTGTAATAAAATTAGTTTTGCTGGGTACTGTATTTCTAATAGGTTCAAAGATCTTCTTAAATTCTTCATTGTCATTTATTCATAAATATTTAATAAGGAAACTATTTTTTATGTTTGAGGAAATCAAGCCACAGATAAGTGATTTATACTAGATCCCAATAGAGGCAGCTTTAGAACTTTATTTTATTTATTTACCTTCCTTTCTTTCTGCTTCGTTATACTATGCCCATATTTTCTGTGACGGCCAATCCAAAAGAGTTGCAAACATGCTTGAGGATTTCTATTTTCAAAAAGAAAGTGTCTTGAATTCTTACACATGTCATAATATGGCCAAAGATGCTCCATCTGTACATGTAATTCCATAATGAAGTATTCATTATATGTGAAATTAATTTTAAAATAAAAATAAGAAAAAATAAAAATAGGTAAATGTCAACTACTTTACAGTTCACATTTGTTTTTCTAATCTATCTTTTTCTTTTTACAAATAAGTATAAGCGCAAAAGGCATGGGAAAATGTATATAGATGTAAAATTATATATTGAGTTTTTTAAACTTTAAGTGATACATTTTATACCTATGCTCCATATATTCTATTTGTGAGAGCTCATTGTGTGGAATATTTACGAACTTTTTGATCACCAGCTACCCGCCTACTTCTCTTACTACCCATGCACTACTTTAATTTAACATGAATTCTAAAGTTAAATCCTTTCATTGAGCTCATTTGAAAAGGGTTGCATTTTGTTCATCATAAAGACAGCTTTGTTTGTCTGTTGGAGAGACTGGTATATATTTTTTAAAAAATCTATGAAAGGTTTTTTTGTTACCATTGTCTATAGAAGAAGGTAGTATTTTTAGTGTTAGTGTAACATCATGGAAGAAGGAAATACAGATTAAAAATGATTGTACATATTAATAGTACAATATATTATGACATTTTAGCCAAGTACTAATATTGATAATATTCTCTCTGCTTTAGAATTATTTTTCCAAACCAAAAAAACAACAACAACAAAAAAAAGAATTCCAAATCAGATTCCATACTAAGGTACTTAGTGGGAATGTCAATTAGTTAAAAGTCAGTGTTAAAGCTGATAGTTTAATTTTATGTTGTAACATGTATTTGGGGGATTGTCTCCATTCCCATGTTTTCATCCTTTATGGAATGCTTCAGTCACTTTCCCTCCCCTCTTTTCATCTAGTTTCTTTTTTTAAATGTGCAGGGTTGTTGTTTTTTTTTTTTTACGAGATTAACTTTTTTAAGTGATTTAAAAAACATATGTTACCTGATCAACAGGTACTTTTGTTAGGGAAAATTCAGGACTAGGATGACAAATTTAACTTGATTGCTAATGGATCACAAACTGGTTAACTAGTAAGTGACATGTTGGTATTAATTTTATTAAAGGAGTTCAGGTTGGCAATGACATGGCTTAAATGAAAATACTGTATCCTGTTTTTTGGTGCAAATTTTGTTTTAATTACATAATACTTACTGTTTTACCTAAATATATGATTTTAACTTAGGAAAACAATTTTGTGCATATGATACCACAGAATAAAAATAATTAAATAAAACTACTCATTAGCTTTAAGTCATATTTACTTATTCTTAACAGAAATATTTCTCTCTGAAAGACCCCTACTAGGGTGTTATTGAGGTTGAAAAGTTTATTGTAAGCATGCATAATCATATTTCACGGGTGATTTTTAAATGATTGCAAGTGCATTTCAAGTGCATGGCTAAAGAACATACTAGACATTATACATACAGCCAATTCTATAGGTCATACTTAACCTAATTTTAACATTATCTTCATTTTGGCAGATGTACTATAGCATGTCTGATAATGTTCATCTTTTCCTTTCCTCCTCTATGGCACTCATTTCATTTTGGCTCAAAGGAATGCACTAAATCTCAGGTATTGTAATTTGTGTGTGGTCTCCTAATACTAACCCGATTTTATTTGTAAATTTGCATTGTAACTAATCAGTTCTAATATTGATATGTTTGCTTGGTCTTGTTCTTTCGTATTTTGGTCTGAATTAGTAAAATCTCTTAAAACTTTGAAACTATCAGGGGCTTAGGTGGTACCACCAGCTGCTTTATTTGTGCAGATCTAAGGATGGAGTGCCCACCTTCTTTGGAGAAAGAATAAAAGTATAACCTGCGTACTTTTAAGAATGAGTGGAGCACTGTTCTTTAACTAACCTGCTTTACAAATAAAGAGGTGAAAGTAGAAAGACAGATGACATAACGGAAGTTTAATTGCTTTTTGTGTGAAAGCTTATGGAAAATTTCCATTAGAAATTTTCATGTTAAATGCTGTAAATGAAAGTTTTAACTTCAGGCATCCCAATGTGAGAGGCATTTGGGGATACCACTGGTAAAATTATCATCAAACACAATAAACCCTTAGTCAAAAAGGAAATAAAAAATCGCTTGTTTTCTTATTTGTGCTTTATTTTTAACCAGATTTCATGCTTTTATTTCTGTATTTTAATCAAGAGGCCTATAATAATACCTTTGCTTATTTCTTTCATGCCAATACATTACTAATTTATGATTTTCAGTGATACTCTTTTGAAGTTTTGGGTCAAATTTGGCGTTACCAGGGAATAACTAAATGGAACCGAAGATTTAAAAACAATTTAAATCTGGAAACTGATTTAAGTAACTAGTAAAATTTTGTGGCTCTGGTTTCTTATTGCACAGGGAAAAGATCATGAATAATTTAATTCACATTTGAAGTCTATCATCAATATAATGTCTTTGGCTATTATAACAACCTTCCCTGAAAGCATGAAATACTTATATAATTTTTCAAATAAAATGAGGCAGATACTTTATGTTGTATGTAAGAAAATACATATTAAAATGCCATAGGTGGTATAGTTTCAATATTGTATTTTAGAAGCACTGTTAATTTTTAAATCATGTGGTAAATCTAAACAATTTTTATACATTTTTTAAGTTTTATATCAGAAGTTTTAAAATCACACCAGTGTTTTGAGCTTTTATCTAGTAAAGGTATACTTTAAAAATATATAACTTAAAATATTAAAAATAAATCAGTATATAATTAATTCTTCTTTTTTTTAATGTGAAAATTACCAGTTAGTCCAGTTCCTATTTAGAACCAGGAATTGAATTTAAAATGTGCACTGAATTTTTATGTATACCTTATGTACACTTTAAAAATGAGATGTGTTGAAGTAGTTTAAAGCAGATTATACTAATTTTCTTCAGAAATGTGAATGCCCGTATAGTCCATGCAGAGTGTTATGAGGACATTTTATCAAGCGTGTGAGGTGTGCCGAGAGACTACGCGTTTTCAAATGCTCCGAGGAGATAAGATTACAGTTGGCTTCCCTTAGCATTTACTTACATTTTGATTATATTCTTAACCTAATTTTGGCAGCAACATGATCATAATTGAAAATACGGGATCCTGTTCTTTGGAAGATTTATTTGAGGCTGTATTTGAGATGGCCAGAAAATAGGATGTAGCGTGAAGTTTGAGTCTCGGAGTGGGTAAAGATTATGGAGGCAGGAGGTATGCAGGTTTCTGGCCGAGCGTGGAGGATTTGGGGACTGGCTTGGGGCTTCAGATAGGTTTCCTTTGTCTCCAGGTTCAGAAGAGGGGGGTAGGTGTGGGAGGGGTTTGTGTATTTTGACCATAATTACAGGCCCTCTCTGCATTCATGAGTAATTTATTCTAGAAGCTTCTGTGGGTAGGGAAATCTGAGTTTCCCAATCAAAATGGACAGAAGAGGTAGTAGGACTTAAGGGGGTGGGGACTGGAGCGATGCAGAAGGTGGTATGTACCTGTTCTGTCATCTTTTGTATTTCTCTTTTATTTTAATGAAAAGTCAGCTCTAACGTCTTCCCAGTTTGCAAAGAGCAAAAATGGTTCCAGGGATATTAGGCTGATGGCTAATAGAAAACTTTCCTGGCTACATGGTAGAGGTTATGTATATCAATGGGTATTTCAAAAGCTTTCAGCCTTTTTTAATTAAACGCTCTTCACACTTTGAAGTCCTGATTGACTTTCCACTCCCACTCCTACTTGCCCCCCAAGAAATGGCTCTGCTTTATGCAAATTTGAACTGGGAACATTTGAACACAGTATAAGAAAGTTTCAACCAATGCAGAATTTTTGAAATAATGAAAACCTATTGTTCCCACACATTTTATTAGTAGTCCTTTACTACATTGTGAAATATATATTTCAGAGCACTGTTTAATAATTATATATTGAATTTTTCAGTAGATTAGGCTTAAAGTTCTTGGTGCAGGTGTATAAAATTAATAAAAATACTGCATAAAATTAATATAAGGTATGTTGAATTAAATGTAGTACTACAGTATTATAGGAATCATTTTTTATAATACACCGTCTATAAATGTGGCACCCATGTAATATGATTGATTCTTATATGAGTTATAAAAATAAGCCCCAGTTTTTTAAGGTTGTTCTTTATAACATATAATCATTATATAGTCATTCCTAGATTATGTCTTATATATCTTGGAAGTAGATTTTTTTTTAAGAGATAGATTTGATTTAAGTTGGTTCCATCTTCAGTAAAGGACTTCTTGATAGGTTTGGTTAGTTTCAGAAATTCTTATTGAGTCCTGGTTGGTGTGGCTCAGTGGATTCAGCTCCAGCCTGAGAATCAAAAGGTCACTGGTTTGATTCCCTGTCGGGACACATGCCTGGTTTGCAGCCCAGGTCCTCAGTTGGGGGCGTGTGAGAGGCAACCAATAGATGTTTCTCTCCCTGTCTTTCTCCCTCCCTTCCTCTCTCTCTAAAAATAAATAAAATTAAAGTCTTAAAAAATTGTTAAAATAGGTGAAAAAATACAATGTTTGTGTAATTATAAACTTCTCTTTGACATTAGACTTTTTTACTTTAACTATTGTTCTCGAATTAGAAATAGGTAATAAATTTACTCATATCATGGCTTTGCTTTGCCACTTAGTATTTATTTAGGTTTATTTTTTACAGAGGTTTTAGTTCAATCTAATATTTGCTACTTAATAGAAAGAGAATGTGTTTTGTGTAATATGTCAATGACTTGTATATCTACTACATTTCTTGAATATTAAAGCCATAGGATTTTAACTTATAACCCACCTGGCTAATTTATTCATATGATATTTTAAAATCTATATGCATACCCAGAAATTATTCAAATATTGGGACAATCTATTAATTTCAGTACTTTCATTCTTCTTCAATTTAAATTCATCAAATATTTCTTTTCTTAATTGAACCTCAAGCCTTTGTCTTAAATATTGTCACCGATGCCTGTTTATGAATTGTAATAGGAGGGAGTTAAAGAAAATTTGTGTATTCTGTTTCTGATATCATACAGAGGAAAGCTCAGCAT
This sequence comes from Phyllostomus discolor, assembly GCF_004126475.2. Classification (NCBI taxonomy): domain Eukaryota; kingdom Metazoa; phylum Chordata; class Mammalia; order Chiroptera; family Phyllostomidae; genus Phyllostomus; species Phyllostomus discolor. The sequence continues at coordinate 25,243,961 of NC_040910.2, read as the reverse complement.
TTTTTACATGTTTTTATTTATTTAACAAATATTTATTGAATACGCCTCTTGTTTTCAGGTCTGTGCTAGACTCTGGGGCTATAATGGTCTACAGGAGAAACAGAATCTTGCTCTTAGTGACCTTTTAATCTCACAGAGAATACAGAAAAATGTAATGCAGGGGACTGCAGGGCCTGGCAGAAATAATGCCTACTTGAGTGTGGTTGGTAGGGTAATAATATGGGTGTAATAATTTATAGTTTTAATATGAACATTTCACCTAAAATGTCATATGGTGTGCTTGGGCGTGATATTATGTTATAGAATTACATGCTTATGATTTTGTAGTAAAAGTTTGTAATAAAAAAGGGGTGTTATTTCTGCAGATCCTGTATATTATAAACCATAGGGAACTCCATGTGCTAAGGGGCACATACACAGGGCATGGCTGCTTGAATGGCTTTAATGTTTTGGCTCAAAAAAAATATTTTTTAATCCAAGGCTGAACTGGGAAATTAAGAATGGAAAAGGGGGCGTGTGCAGAGGGTGTTAGAGACAAGTGACATATACCCCCCCCAAAAAAAAATTCATAAATTTTGCTATATACTGTTTATCATATTCATGCCTGATGTCTTATATTGCATCAGAGAGTCTTTTTGAAGAGGACTGTAAAAAGTATCCTTTGCTTTTTCACGCTCATTATCAGCAGGTTTACTGGTTCCTCTTCACTTAGATCATGTTGCATTTTAAAATCCTGCAGAAAGCTCCCTGTGGAAAGATCTTTGAACAATAGGTGGACGTAGCAATACTGTGCCATATGTGCTGCAATTTCTGGCAAATTGCAGCATGTTAAAACTGCTGCAGTGGTCTCCATCTCCTTGCTTTGGGGGGACTGTTTCTCATTCTTGCACTTATAATCAGGTATTTATGCTGATTTAATTTATACAGATTGGGAAATTACAATATAGAGTATGTATAGAAATTGAAATGTAAATCAGGAAGCGGTTTAAAACATAAAATGATTTCTCTTGTGCTATTAACAGCATGCATTGCAAATTCATGCAAGGCAGTTGAGAATAGTATGCACTGTGCTGTTTACCCAAGTTTCAGCTTCTGTTAGAGGATGTCTATTTTTATATATTACATCATCTCTGCTGCAGAACTACCGTGTCCACTGGGATTTACTGTTCTTTCATTCCATCTTGAAAGAAAGCTTGTATTGATGTCATAATTGGACCCATCTTTTGGTTGCACTTGGAAATTGAAAGTAATAAGGGTGGGTGTTGTGTAGCAAGTCATGCAATATTTCAAGCAATTTATTTGTCAAAAAGATCACTGCCACTTTGTCCTGCCTCCAGTTCTGAACACTGGTGGCTCTCTGTGCCTGTACATGTTTTAAGTATATTTGGCTAAAATTTAGTGAAGATCCCTTTCATCTTTGTTTCATTTCTTATCATGTGACTTTTTAAATGTTTTAATTATTATTTATTTTTTATTTTTTTGGTCATGAGATTTTGCAGTACTCCATGGTGATTTGAAAAATGTCTCTTTTCTTTGGAAAAATCAACTTTGATATTGAGACCTACTTCCTACCAGTGCTGAATTGATCTTTTTATAATTAAGCTACCAGTTGCAGGTTTTCTGTTTTCGCTATTTGAGATACTGGGTGACTAGAAATGTTCTCTTTGGATTTTGAATCCAGTGTTAAAACATTATTAACTTGAAATACTTTTCTATTAGCTAGAAATTATTGTTGACCTCTGAAAGACACTCTAGCCTTTTATTCAGTTTGTAGGTGTTAGATTTAAATCATTTTTGAAGTGGAATTGTTTATATTAAAATAATTTCAAAATGGCTACTATATGTTATACATATTTATGTCTATAAATTTCCCCCTATTTGCTCAAAAAAATTAGTCATTATCCTTATCTCAGTAGTAAACTTTTCCTTTAAAAAAAAACACTGATTAACAGCCAATATACCTTTTTTAAAAATGGCTTTGTTGAGTTACAATTCACCCATTTAAAGTACATAATAAATGATTTCTCTCTTTTCGTTGGTAAAAGAAAATATAACATTAAATGTACTACCTTAACTATTTTTAAGTTTACGGTTCAGTATTGTTAAGAACGTTAATAGTGAACTTTTGACTGATGTGAGTACAGTGAGTTCACAGATGTGCCCAGCTTCCTGTGTGATTGTTTAGGTTACACATAGGCTGAAAAAAAAACCTTGAAGATATTTTGGAAAATAATAATTGTAGAATCTGTTGGAAAACAAAATGCCTTACTGAGGAATTATTTGTATTAGGGCAGTTTCTTATGGATTTAGTATGGAATCAGGTGTCTTTTTTATTTTTTAAGTCTTCCTTTTTCCCTTTCAAGTGGAACACGGGGATCATTGAATATAATATGGAACTTGGAATTGCTGGCCTAGAAGAGAAATGATGTAGCAGCAGAGTGTGCCAAATATGAAATGTGAATTACTGGTTGGGATAACTGGGGGATTAATTCAGAAGGGAAGAATTTGAGAATGAAAAAGAAAATATTTCAGGTTGTCTTGAGTTTTTATTCAGATGTCTGTGAGGATAGCAATGATATTTGTTCGCCTGTGGTTTTAGAACAGTCCAGAAGGCCTTTGGGAATGTTGAAAAATAAAGTTAAAATCTCAAAATAAATTGTAATATTTTCCTTTCACTATTTATTAGTATACTTTCCCCTTTTTTGCTATTTCTTTATATGTATTTTGAAATTGAACCTTAAAAAGCTGTTTGAATCATCAGGAATTTTAGAATTCTCAGAAAAGTTTTAGAAAAATGATTAATTTACCAGTTGCTAATTTGTGAAACCAGCCTATCCCCAACCAAGTGGGATGTAGAGAATACTTGGGCATCGCTGATGTTCTTGATGGTGTTGATGCCCTTGACCATGGGCATTGTTGATGAGCGCTTGATGGCTTCAGTGTCTTTTTTCTACTTGCTATAAATGTTTGCCTAACTTTTCATACTAACTTGAGTTAGATGGGAAGAGTACGAAGAGCTAACCTTTCTGCAAGTGACTTTTGAGGTTCAACTCAGGTAGTATTTTACGTAATACAGGGTTTTGTCTTAACAGAATCTAAAGACAGCTGATTACTGTGTGTCCTGTAAAAGAGCTAAGAGGCCATTTATTTTCTAGTTCATCTCTTAGAGCAGCGGTTGTCAAACCTTTTTTACCTGTGAACTCCTTAAACCTTTTTGAGGTCTCCCAACAAATTTCTGTCTATATGAGTTATCTATATCAACTATTTGCCATTCTAGAAGTTAAAACTGAAAAAATTTTAAATATTATTTATTCATTAATTAAAAATAATAAACTTATACATTTATATAAAGGTCTTTTAAGTGAAAACTGCATTTTACAAAAGTATAGGAAGAGTGGTATTATTACATACTTTTGCAAATATGTTTAATATTTGGCTTAGTAGAATACAGCCGGATTCTCATATTTACTTCTGTATTCAATTTATGATACGCTCTTCTGGTTGAAGTATATAAAGTATATGAAGAAAATCTGGCCTCACACAGATAGGTAGTTTAAAAGGGAGGAGTGTTTTCATCGTTTTTCAAATAATCTTACTCAAATACTCTTATTCTTATTTCACTTATTTCAAATAATCTTATTCTTATATCCAATAATCTTAATCGTATTCACTACATCAAAGTTTGACAAGTCAGAGTTCCTTAGAGGTCTGCTTGAAATGAGGAACCTATGACCATATCAGTGGACTTTTCTTTTTCTCTTTTATTAAAACCTGGTGTTCTTGCTGACACGTTGAATGTGTCTGTTGACTCCACGCGTGATTTGGAGACATTGTGCATTGGTCACTAAGTTAAGCAGTCTTCCAAATTTTGGCATGTTGCACAATATTTTTTTTAAAAAATCACATTTGGCCCTGGCTGGTGCAGCTCAGTGGATTGAGCATGGGCCTGCAAACCAAGGGGTCACTGGTTCGATTCTCAGTCAGGGCACATGCCAGGTTTGCAGGCCGGGTCCCCAGTGGCGGGTGCGTGAGAGGCAACCACACATCAGTGTTTCTCTCCCCACTCTCTCCCTTCCTTCCTCTCTCTCTAAAGATAAATAAAATAAAAAAAAATCACATTTGTTAAGCCACTACCAGTCACATAGAAAACAGCCTTCATTTTGGGGAAGCTGTCGAGCTCATGGTGTTTAATACAGATTTCCAAAAGTCTAATTTTTTCTTGAAGCTAAAATTTTATTGTTGACAGAGGACTGTCAGCTGTTTTCCTTGCAGTGACAAGTTCGGTTTGTACCTTTTCAAGAAAATATCTGCCAAATACCTAAGTCTGAGTAACATAGGTTGTCCGTTGTTTTTTTCCAAATAAAGATAGTGTTCCATACAATAAACGAAGTGCAAGGGGTCCTTCTGGGCACAGGGTTCTGTGTGACAGCATAAATCACAGGCCCATGAAGCTGGCCTTCACCTTGGTTTCCTGTATAATTTTCCCCCTTACTTCCTTTTCCACCTTGCCACTGAATTCCCTTGTAGGTATTAGTAGAAAATGGAAAGCTTGCAAGGTAACTCTGGATGGAATGAGAAGAGATTTAAAATACTTTACATTAAGTAATTATGTTTTAAATATATTAATTGTATTTGATGGTTACCAACAATCTATTTTGTAATTAGAGTAGTGATTTTCAAAGATATTTTCACTTAATATTTCTCATTTAGAGCATTTTTTCCTTCAGGAATTCAATATTTGAAGTCCCTTTCTGCACGCTCCTCTAAAACTATTCTCTGTCTCCTCATTCCTATTAAGCTAATTATCAGCCAATATGCAAGAGTTTTTAAATATTTAAATTTTTATGCAAAAGTTTGGTATAAAAATATGATATTATCATAACTGTACAGTATCTGTTAAGTAACCTTTAAAAACTAGGTTTGGGTCTCAATGCCATTATTGGTAAGACCAGTTTTAGGTCCCTACCATACCAAACCTTCTCAAAAGATGATCAGTGTGGGTAGTTTTGACATCCTATGGGTGATTAATAGTTAATATGCAGAGTCATCTGGTCTGATTTACTACAAATTGTTTCATTTTGACAGTGCAAAATAAATAACCTAGCAATGTATTTAATGCTTCTTTAGTCTCGAAACTACTGCTTTTCTAGAATTCTCTTCTATGTTTGCTGTCCTCTCCTTTGAGTATTTTCATTTTTACTGGGATCTTTTTTACTTTTGCATCCACTTGTTCTGCTTATTCTGAAGCAGTAGTGGCTAGTTTCCTTCGCCATCACACGCTGGATTTACTACTCATGAGTGTGCTCCGAGATTCGGTGTGGTTCAGTCAGTAAAGAACAATTTCTGAAAAGATAAAGCCCGTTTGGGAATGGCCTGGAAGTGTCTCTGCTTCCCAGATTTGAAATGGCGTGTTTCTCTTGGTGAAAGATAAAATGTCCCTATGAATGTTCTGTGGGGTTAGTGATCACTATAGCTTCTTGAATTATTTCTCACTTAAATTTCTGCTTTAAATGATTGCCTCATTTTCTTTCCAAATATGTTTTTTACCTTTATTGTAAACACTATGCATTCTTGTAGTTCACTTATATTAATCTTACTTGTTTTGGTTTTTGTGTTTAATTTTAAAAGTCTACTGGGTTGAGTGATATATCTTTCTAAATTTTGGTCCAACAGATTTTTTTATTTTGCTTAGTATCCTTGAAATAATTTTTATCCCCTATAAAACACAAGCCATCAAGAAATACAGGTTTGTTACACATTGGCTCTAAGACAATCTTCTAGTAGTCATTTCATATGACGAACAATACATTTTGCTTATGTTATACACAGTGTTGAACTCCTAGGATGACTTTTGAAGTTCACTCCCAATTTCTTGTTTTGTGTATGATCCCTCTTAGTCTTGCGGGTCAAGTGTAGAATGAATGAGTGAGTGCCTTACTCTGTTTAGTGCTTCATTATAGACCTATAGTCATGTGTTAATATTGTGAATTGCTACTTTATGGTCCAACCAGGAGATGTCATCTTACATGAATATGACCCGTCTGGCCAGTTGTGAGCAATTCTAACAATTGTAATTGTTGGATATATAATTCAATATTCTAGTAGTATCCTTTTTAAAATATCACCATGGTAGTAATTAAAATTTTCAAAGTGCAACTAAAATATGAACAGGTAAAATATTCACTGTGCCTTTTTAGAGCTTTTGAGGAGAGGGAGAAATTAGGTATGTGGTTTGGGCTTTGTTTATTCATTTATTTATGAGAGGAAGATTAAATATTGTCACCTTAAGCTCATGTGGTTATATCAGCATCTGACTTCTTTTTCAAGAGAATATTTTAAAAAGTTCTATGGCATCTAAAACATTTTCTATATTGAGACAATCTTCCATGTCCAGGCAAATTTACTTGGAAGCATTTCCTGTCTGGAACATATTTAATTACATCAGAGGGACAGTCACAATTCTATTCCTGGTAATGAAATCCATCAGTTAATGCTTCCATTTATAAATTCTGTCATTTTCTTTTAGAATGAAAAGTCTTGAACCACTATCAAAGCTTGTATGTTTTGATATTTATTTGACTACATTAGATTTTTAAAGTGAGAATGTTTATTAAAAATTAAATTCCTGAAGAGTCAGTAAAGGCTTTGAAAACTGATAGTATCTTGTATGCCAATGTCTCCATTTGGCATAGCTTATCCTAGCTGCTCGGCACTATTTGGTGGTATATTCTGGGAGTCTTTGGATCAAACTCCCAGAATTAGCATTAGCTTATATTTCTAGGAGTGTCCTTATAAGTCACCTGCATTAATGATTCTGTACAAGCATATCTGCACGAGGATCTCAATCCCAGCCATCTACACAACATTAATTAATGGGTTGCCCAAAGCTTAACTGCAGCCAGCTTTTTAGAACATCTTGGAAGAACAAAATTGACTCTTACTGAATGTTTATGACATATACCAGTCAGCTAGGTGTTTTCTCATAGGTTTTGTCAATTAAACCTCCCCCCAGTCCTAACCTCTAGGTAATGGTTGTCTCTACCATTAGGAAATAGGAATGCTGGGGTCAAAGAGCTTAGCTATGGTATTCAATGTTCATGGTTACTCAGACAGAGTCAAACATGGACATAGGCCTTTTCACATTCCCAAAACAAAATTATTTGTTTTAGATGCCTGCTACTTAGGAACCTTGCAAAGAGATACTCTAGCACATAGATTGTCCGATGTGAAGAATAATTACCGAGTTACATTTGCAGTGATGATAGGCTTTGTGTTGGATTCATCAGTCTTTTTTGTTGCAATGGTTTTCCCTTCTGGAAGCGCATATCTCTCATCAACAAAGCACAGCATTTTCTCTTTATTCTAGTTTTATTCCAATACAGAAATGGGTTTTCACCTGCAAGTATTACCATTTCATAAAAAAGGATGACTATAATTAGCATATTTTAAAAGTTAGATTCACTGATATTATAAGTAATAAAAAACATATCTTGCTGAAAGATCTTTTCTAAAGTAGGAACCAAAGCAACTTGGCAGTTGTCTAAAAGTAGTTGTCGTTTTTTGAGGCTGAAAACCACTGTCATAAAATTGGTTGCTTCCGCACCAAAAAATATTGGAAGTGTTTTGCTAGTATTTCAGAATATTGAAAACATGTATTAAGTAATTTCAAGGGCATTTTAAAACCTTCTGTAAAACTAATTAGTTATGTACAATTTTTAGTAATTCACATTATTGGTAACATTATGAAAATGACTTTTTACTTAAATTTGACATGTTTGGAAAGTAAAGATGTGAAAAAGAAAACCTAAATTATTGTTTATCACTATAATTTTTTCAAAAGTAAGAGCATTTTAATATTCCCCTCCGACTGCTTCAATAGAAAGAAAGTCACCTGCATTAATTATTCTGTACAAGAATCAAAAGAAATAGAAAGAAAAAATTCTCAGAATAAAGAATAGTTACCACCAGGAAGTTTCACCCCAACATGGATTAATCTCTATGCATCTGGTCTTTCTTTTCTTCAATTCTACGTCATATTACTTCTTCTACCCGCTTTCTGCTAGCAGCTAATGTTCCGTAACAGTCATGTTAGATAATTTTAAGAACTTGAAAGGATTTTAGGAATTTCCTAGCCAGACTACCTAATTCACTTTGTTTATTTTCTCTTATAATCACTGACATTCGGCCTCTTTCTTTCTCTTTTCTCTCTTTTCTTTTCTTTTTTCTTTTTTTTTCTTTTCTTTTTTCTTTTCTTTTCTCTTTCTTTCATGTGAAATTGCAGTTGGTACTGATATTTGCAAGATAGTCCTTACATATTGTGTGTCAAAATTGTATCCTGCTGCCTGGTACTAAGTAAGGGTTTAGTTATTCTGAGCAGTTACTATTAAGAAACTTTTCCTTATGTTTAGCTGAAATATTCCTCTCTGCAATTTTAGTTCAGGGTTCTAGATATCTTCTAAAGCAATACAAACGAATATTCATATTACATTTCATATTACTGTGCTTCAGGTATTTGAAGAGATCCTACCCCATGAAGCCTTTTCTCTGGGTTAAACATTCCTCACTTCTTGTAGCTTCCTAAACACCATATCATTTAAGTTTTCTGCTGTTTGAACACTACAGTTACTCATCGTCTCCCCTAAGTCATGAGGTCTGGAAACAGGTTGCTATAGCTTATACAAGGTCCTGCAATGCAGATTACAGTAGAACTTCCTATTTTCTGTGCTCTGGACATTGTAGCTGACAATGTAGTCGATCATAGTAGGGTTTTGAGGTGTTGCACATTGGCTCGTATGGAACTTTGGCCATTGCATCTTTCCAGCTAACTCTCCCCACCTCTCTTTCCCCATGAATTGTTCCTTTAACCTGATCTCCCTTATGCTTGTACAAGTGCCGTTTTGATGGTACAGATGTAGGTCTTTATATTTAGTCTAATTTTGTCAGCAAACAACTTGGACATTATTTATGGTTAACACACACAGCTATCCTACGTGTGTTTCCTCATTCTAAAGCTAGTGTGGTGATACTTGACCGGTTAGTTTTGAAAAGTTTCATTGCAATCACTTACGCATTAATTCTTTGATTAACTACTGTGTGTTAATTGTTAGAGCTAAGCATAACTTACTATTGATAGCATCAGATAAATAAAATGTTGCACGGTCCCTGCCTTCAGCTAGCTTTTATTCCAATTTGTGATCAATATTCTTTTCTTATTAAATAAAAATAGAGGACAATTAACAATTTATTGTGTTTATGCAAACATATTAATCATAAGGGAATATGTTACTTGCTAAATTAATATTTAAAATAGAGATTGCTGTTTACATCTGGAGTGTGCTTCTTGAAGTATGGAAGGTAGGCAGCCCAGTTGGAGACCCTTGTCCTTAGAAAAAGCAGTGACATGATTTGCAACCAGTGTATGAGGTCTCCCTACCTCTGCAACCTTAAGCATTTCAAGGTGAAATCTGGTATTTTCTTAAAATAGGTTCTAGGAAGTGAAATAAGCTTTGTTAAATCAGCTATTAAAGTCTGCTAATTTTTCAAATAAGTGTAGTTTTAAAAAACCCTATTTTTTAATGTTTTAATTTCTCACTGACTTACAGGCTTCTTAAATTTTTTATTTGTCTTCATGTTTTCACGTACAATCTTTAAATTTTTCTCTTATAATTACATGTAAATACAGGGTTGGGCAAAAGTACAGTTCATATAGAAAATAATGCAGTAGTTAATAAATAATAATAAAAGAATAAACTGTGTTTCATGTACTCACAACTGTAAACCTACTTTTGCCTCACCCTGTATAGAGCATATTTATTATGGATCGGTTACTGCATTATTTTTCCAACTATGAATCAGATACAACATAAACAGTTCATCAGAAACTTTTTCAATGACTTAAAGATTTCTTGGGAACATATCTTTGGAGTATATCTCAGTGATCTTTCCTGGACTCTCAGTTGGATCTAAGTGCTAATTCAAGTAACAGCTTTCCTATATTTGTAAAGCCTGTGTTTAAATCCAACTCAGATAATTCTTTTTTTTTTTTTTAAGATTTTATTTATTTATTTTTAGAGAGGGAAGCGGGGGGGGGTGGGGACATCAATGTGGGGTTGCTGGGGGTTATGGCCTGCAACCCAGGAATGTACCCTGGCTGGGAATTGAACCTGGGACACTTTGGTTCCCAGCCCACGCTCAATCCACTGAGCTACGCCAGCCAGGGCTAGATAATTCTTCAGTAATTATTATGAGTCAGTATCTCATTTTATGTATTAATTACATTACTTTTAATGGTGAATGTGAAGTACCATTCTATTTGGTCAAAGCAGAAAAAATAAAATTTTAGCCTGGATTTCTTCTGGGGTTGTCTTGGGCGGGGTCAGTATGGAAGAGCTGTTGGAGGTATTCCCATGGCAGGAAGAGATGATATGAAATGTGGGACCGAATAACAGTTATAAAGGATTGTCAGGTAATCAGCTTTTCTTTTGGGGTGGGGGGGAAACCTTGTAGTATTAATGGGAGGGATGTTGGATTTAGAAAAAGAGAACTAAAACTTCTGACGATACCTAGGACAATAACTTAATTTTGCATTTGCTTTTGCATTTGCTTAGTCCTTAATTGATTTGACGAATTCATATAGAAAATAGCATTTTGAAATGCCATTTCTTTGGTGAATAATAAAGCATTAGGAATCAAAATGATAAAATTTACCATTTTTGGATATCAAAGAATAGATTGTCCCTGCCTCTCCCACAGACTTTTCTCCAGCCTCTGTAGCTTTTTCTCTGGGGTAGGGGGAGAGGGAAGAAATCAACATACAGTGGATAAGCGAAGTGAAGTATATTAACAACCTGGAGTTCTATTTTGCATTCTTCTAAACTTCTGTCTCCATAATCTTACACACTTTATTTTCCTGTGAAAAATGAATGCATTATTATTTTATTGCTTCACTTGGGTTTTGACCAAGTTTAGTTAAATGTTTGTAAAGCACATTGAAATCTATGGATAAACACTATAGATATTATAAATAAATATTATAAATAAGTGAACACATATTAATACTAAGTGTGATTAATAATTACTGAAAAGAATGTTCCCTTTTCTCAATTTCACAGTAATTAAAAAGTGACTACTTTAGGTGGGAAAAAAAATACATGAATATGATAGCATTAAATTTAGCATCGAAAGGTTTTTCATTCAGTAGCTTCCCAAACTATGGAAGTAGTCTCCATCTTTTGGATCATTGTTGCTGATCGTTAATTAGTTGTTCCTGACACAGAGGCAGACAGCTGTGACATGATCCTTTTTCTAGCTGGATCTATTTACTCATACTTGCTAAACCTAGATGGTTAAGGAATGGGGTAAATATAACCCAAATAAGGGCTATTTCGGGTAAGCATGATTTATTCTTGTTTGTATAATAAGGGACTCTCCTAGGTCTTCAGTTTGTATTTCATTTCTTAAGCAGTGTTTGGCATATTGTATAAACTGGCATAATTTTGTTTCCGTGTACAAGGTAGTATGGATAGTAAAATTGCAGTGTTACAATCATGAGTTTTAAGATATGTAGGTTGTAGGCAGGGAGCCAGGTTGTGAGAGAAATCACACCAAGTCTTCGCACAGAAAAACATCAGTGCCTGAGGAAGTGTGATTTTCTGAGTTCATCTGTCAGGTTCCCCGATTAGGTTAGTTTCCATTCTGAGAGAAGTGACACGTTTTTCCAGAGAAGCAAGCAATGGGAAACCTTCACGTAAAAGGCCAGAGACCATCACCACAGGGGTAACTTGACCTAAACTTGGAGAAGAGTTTTTGTCATATGGGCATGTGGGACATAGGGTAGGTGGATGAAATTTGTGGAACTTGATTATTTATTTTTTGAGTTGCCATTTACTTTTTTAATATTGTGATAAATATGCTTAACATTTAAATTTATCATTTTTAACCATTTTTTTTAAGTGTGCAATGCAGTAGCATCAAGTGCATTCACACTGTGATGCAACCATCCCCACCATCCAACTCCAGAATTTTTTCCATCCTCCCAAGCTGGAATCCCATCCCATCCCATCATTTACTCCCTGCCCTCAGCCCCTGGCTACCACCATTCTCCTTTCTGTTTGTGAATTTGATGACTCTAGGTACTTCACATAAGTGGAAACATACAGTGTTTGTGTTTTTGTGACTTAGTTCACTTAGCATAGTGTCTTTAAGATTGAATCTTGTGGCTTATAACACAATTTTATTTATTTTAAAGATTTTATTTATTTATTTTTAGAGAGAGGGGAAGGGGGGAGAAAGAAAGGGAGAGAAACATCAATGTGTGGTTGTCTCTTGTGTACCTCCTTCTAGAGACCTAGCCCGAAACCCAGGAACATGCCCTGACTGGGAATCAAACCAGCGACACTTTGGTTCTCAGGCCAGTGCTCGCTCCACTGAGCCATGCCAGCCAGGGCAGAATTTTATTATTAAGACTAATATCCCATTATATGTATATACTATATTTTGTTTATACATTCTTTCACAGATGGACATGAGTCGTTTCTCCCTTTTGACACCATTTACTTTAAAAAAAAAGACTTTATATTTTAGAGCAGCTTCAGATTTACAACAAAATTGAGAAAAAGTTACAGTTGTTTCCCATATATCTCCTGTCCCCACACATGCACAGCCTCCCCTATTATCAACGCCACTCAACAGAATGGTACCTTTTTTTTTAAACCAAGGATGAACCTACACTGACATATAATACTTGCCCGAAGTCCCTAGTTTACCTTAGGGTTCATTCTTGGTGTTATATGTTTTTTGAGTTTGAACAAATGTATAATGGCATGCATACATCATTATAAAATCGTACAGAGTATTTTCTCTGCCCTAAAATTCTTCTGTGCTTCATCTATTTATCTCCCTCCACCCCTGGCAGCTACTTATTATTTTTTTTTTTACAATGTTGCCTTTTCCAGTATGTCACATAGTTGGATTCAGAGCAGGTAGGTAGCCTTTTCAGATTGTCTTCTTTCACTTAGGATTATGCGTTTACAAGGTTCCTCCATGTCTTTTCAGGACTTGATAGCTTATTACTTTTAGTGCTGAATAATATTCTCTTGTCTTGATGCACTATAATTTTTCCACTCATCTACTGAAAGCCCTCTTGGCAGCTTCCAAATTTTGGCAGTTATAGTAAAGTTCATCTAGGTTTTCACCTGTTATCCTGTTGGTGCAGGAATTTTACAGTTTTGCATTTTACACTTAAGTCTGTGATCCCTTTTGAGTTATTATTTTTTTTTTTTTGTGAAGGGCATAAGGTCTGTGTCTAGATTATGGGTTTTTTTCTTTTCCTTTTTTTTTCTTTTGGCATGTAGATGTCCCATTGTTCCAGTACCATTTTGTTGAGACTAACTTTGCTTTATTAATTTGCCGTTGCTTCTTTGTCAAAGATCAGTACCATTTACTTTTCAATCACTCAATCACATTAAAGAAAAGTATTTGAGATTTTTACAGGAACTAGTTTATGAGATCACACTTGATCTTGCTAATTAATGTCCATTCTCAGTCCATGAAGATTTTATTTATTAAAAAAATATGTGAGTGTCTACCATATACCATGCTAGTTACCACAGCTACAGGGGCTTGCAGACAGATGCATTGCTGGCCACCATAGAGATCAGAGTGTTGCAGGGGAAGCCGACATTACTACTTTAAAGATTTCATGATTAAATATAAAATCACAACTCTAATAAGTGCTACAGGGAAGTGATATACAATATCATGGTAACTTTAAGGGCATTTCACCAATGCTTTTGGGGGTGGGCTGGAATCAATCTGGAAAGGGATGTGACGGATAGATAGTTCCTGGCAGAAGAATTAACATATGAGAAGGCCCCCTTGTTCATTTGAGTAAGCAAGAGCAGCCCAGATAACCTAGCGGGCGTGAGCATGGAGTAAGTCTTGAAAACATACAAATCTTTCAGACTGTAGTACAAGTTTTAGTCTGTATGCTGAGGGCATGTGTTTTAATTTGAAAATGGGGCTCCAGGGATGAAATTGAAATTACCAGATTTAGTTTTTAAAAGATCCCAGGAGGTAGTATGTTAAACAGGTTGGGTGGGTTGGATTCGAATTTATTCTAGACAGTTCAGTAAAGGGACTGAACTGTCTAGAATAAATGAAGTTTTCAAATTTTGCCTTGAAAACTTTTGCAGTTTTCAAGGCAAAAAATTAATGATTGGAGTGGGATGATAGCAAAGATAAGAAGAAATGTAAATTTGAGACAAGGTCGAGAATTTAAGAATTTAATTGATGAACATTGCAATTGATGGGACATGGAGAAAGGTGGTGAGGATAACTCATAGATGTATAAATTGTATAACAACCATGACAGTGCTTCTTCTGAGGTGTGTGTGGAATGAGGAGTTGGTAGAAGTCAAGTAGATAATTTCTGAGAGATTTGGTTGTGAAGTGGGGAAGAGGTTAGACTGCAGCCATGGGAGAATATACAACCCATAGACAGTTTCTGGTTTTTGTTTTGTTCTTGAGTTGAGAGAGACCTGAACATATTCAAAGGCCAGAGTGGAGAACCTCTAGTCAAGGGGGAGATGTTGAATATATATGGAAGAAGAGGGATAATGCATAATATTAGGAGTCTGTGAAAGGGGTGTGTTGGACATGGGTGGGCAGAAGGATGCAGCATGAAGATGTGGAGGAAATGGTTATCCTTAAATATGGGGGGGGGCGGGAGCAAAGAGACTAGTATGGGGGAAGTGTTAGACAGGAAATACAGATTAGCAAGCACTGACAGTTCCAAAGTTAAGTATTACAATTGCTAGATTTTTTGTATCTATTTTCTGTTGTGCATACTTGTATAGAAACTGCCCAGTGCTTCAGAGTTAAAATGTTCTTATTTCTTGTCAACTGTGTCTTTCAAATAACTAACCTGGGTGAAATTAAGAGTTTATAATAGAATTACATTCAATTTGAACTCTATAAAAACACCCGAGTGGATTTATTTTGATATTATTTGCAAGGCGTTGTGTGTTTTGCAGGGGGTATGGGTGTATATGGGTGTTTGTGAAAATCACGTCTTCTAAATTTATATAAAGCTTATTAAATGTGCATTTTGCAAATTTTGGGTAGATACTTGTTTCCTGTAGCACAGTGATACCTGAGGGTGGGGAAGAGGTCACATCCATTCCTTTATCTTCACCTTGGTGAGAAATCATGATTTAGTTCAAAGCTATTCAAGTAAGTCTTTGCTCCGTTTTCCCACCCTGTCTTCAGTGATATTATTTGGAGTCAGCAATCAATGGATTCCATCCCTCTGAGACTTGCTTAACCTACAGCCGCTGATATAATACAGGCAAGAGCTTGTTACTTTATCTGAATTGTCCATCGCTACCTTAATGAGTGAAATGGTTAAGTAGAGGAGGGGGCGAGCCTTAAGGAATGTGTGTTCCATTTGAGCTGAATATTTCAGTGTATATAGGGAGAGGGAGGGTGAGAGAGAAATCTACTTACATCACTGGGAACTGCATTGAGTGTGAGCCTTGCAGGTTAAGAGACAGACTACAGTGTCTTGCTTTCTGCAGGAAGCAGCAATGCCGTTTGTTTCCTAAGAGGAATTTTTTATTTAGAAAAGGAAGCTTTCTCTCTACCCAGGAAATGGCTTTCCTTGTGCGTTGCTATGCCAACTGCCTGCAGCCATGGTCCTCCAAAGTAAGCACAATAATGTAATTATATTGGTGTGTTACATTCAGACTCATGATTCTCGAGATTGTGTGTGTGCATGTGCTGTGTCTCTGTTAGTGACTCTCTTGCTAGCAGTCATGCTTGTGTTGAGTGTGAGGGACAGACATCATTAAATTAAATGTCCATCAGTGTCATGCTGCTAAGATTAATTGTGCAAACTTGGTTAGTGGAGTGGGACAGAGATCACCGGTCACCACTCTGTCAGCATCATTAGCAGCTAGGGAGGAGGTCCCGATTCACACGCTCTGCCCTGATTTTTCTTTCTTTCTCTTTTCTTTTTTTTTTCTTGGTTGGAGGGGATCGTATGTGTGATTGCAAATGAAACAAGAGTATTAACAATGCTTGGCTGAATGCTAGAGACTGGTTCTCATACCACCCTGACTAATATAATTCTGTATTAAGCCTTTTGAGGGGAGTCTGTGTGCAGTCAGCCATTTTAGCTTTTTTTTTTTCTCTCTCTCTTTTTTTTTTTTTTTGCTTCTTGTTCTTCTGTCTCAGAAATGATTTTGTTCTCTTGGAGGACTGAGAGCTGTCTAAGGTTTCCTCAGTCTTGTTGTAGCCTAAGATGGTTAGAGTTTCAATGTTATAAAAATGGAGATGAACACGGTTGTTCAGATTCCTTTTCTGGTCTACAAGTGTGAGGGGTTTTTTAAGCTTGCCAGTAGTGACACTTTAAGCTGCCGCATGGTTTCCTCCTCCCTATTTTTTTTTTCCTCTCTCTTTCTTTTTCTTCTTTCTTTTAATTTAATGCTGTGGAGGGTAACTTGCCATCCATGAGAGATTGGTACATGATGTGTAAATTCGGTTCAGCATATGTTTCTTCATTATGAAACCACTAGCAGTCCCAGCTAACCATGGAGTTATGGGCCAGCAGGAGAAACATTCAGTAAGTATCACCAAACGCTGCTTGTGCTTTGATAGCGCGTCATAGAGAACTGCTTTACAATGGGAATTATTGCTGTTGCTCATCAGGGAAAACAGGGTTTTTAGGGGGCATACTAGATTGCGTGGAGGAGGGAGGGTAAGTTACAAGTGGCTTGTGCTTCCAGTGTTGTTGTGATTTTAAAAAATTTTAAACAATTTGTTTAAAGCAAAATCACAAACATACTGGAAAATACTGGATAGCTGATTTTTAGAATAAAACATTAAAGCTTGATAATTCATCTTTAACTTAATACCTGAGTGGATTTTTTAAATGCTTTTTTATAGTTGAATTTAATGAGAGATGAGGAAAAGGGTTGTGGGAACCGGCATCTGTAGTAAGGAATTCACGGGGAGGTTTGAGTGAGGGAGGGAGAGCTTCGATTATTGATTTGCTGATAAAATGATTGGTGGGACTCCTCTGACTTCTTAACGTGTTTTAATAGGAGATGAAAACACAGAATTTTTTCTTAATGTCACAAGTAATGCTTCTTTATAATTGATCCCATGAGTCAGCGATGCATTTGTCATGCTGAAATCCCACAGGCGGCTACTGCTGTTTGTGAGAAACACTTTTCTATGGCTGCCACCAAGTGTGAGCCTCCTGTCACAGGAATGTGAGTGCTCACAGTGCTACTTTTATGTTGCCATGTTGGAAGTTTCTGCTGTCATGCTAATTCATGTGTTTTCTATGTGTATATGTGTATTCAATCCTCAAAATGAAAACGCATGAATTTAAGCAGCCTCTGTAGTAGTCTAAGTATTTTTGAAATGTCTACCTTTGTATTTTCACATCTTAGCATATAGGAGGTATTGTGTTAGGGTGTAGCATTATCTCTTGTGTATTCTAAAAAGCATAAGATGTTAAACTCAAAAATGGAGACAAATCGCTGAGGCTTCAGAAATTTATAGGCAGAAGGCCATGAGTTTGAAGTATGAGATGCTTAGGTTTGTGTGTAGAATTTGGTTTCGTTCATCATTATGAACAAAATTATTAACTAAATCCAAGAGTTTTTCTCACATGAAGTGACTATGACAGCATTGCCTCACTTTTCCAGTGAACTACAGGATGTTCTTAAGTCAGTGGCTGTGTTGGAAGTGTGTTACTATGATGCTGTGCTTAGAGCCCAGGCCCCTCATAATGAGATCCTTGTGGAACCTCACTAATTAAATCTCTTCGGACCAAATCCAAAAAAAGCCCAGCCTTATACTTAATTTCTCTAATAGGGAAGGTTGTTATAGAGAAGTTCCACTAGAGTTCAATTTTGCTAACAGGGCCTTTGAAGTGAGGCTCCTCTGTAGTCACGATGTTTTCAAGTTCAAGGGAGAGTATTACTTCTATGATACTTGAGGAACCTTAGAAGCAAAGTGTAAATCACAGGGTTTTTGTGTACCTTTTTTATATGCTCTTTCTCAAACTGAGGGAGAGAGTATTTATTAATAATAACGTAATTTTCATGAATAAAGAAAACTGTTAAAACTATTTTCTGGCAACAGAGGAAAAAGTATCACTAGATTTGTGGGAATGAGCGGTTGGGACAGATAATAGTAAAGAGTGTGTAAACTACAGTGCCTTGTGTCCTGTTGTGTAAATATATTTGTTTCCTGACAAGTGCTTTATGTTTTATTGAAATTTAGTGTAATTCTGTAACTAAAGTACCGTATTTTGCCTTGTATAATGCGCACTTTTTTGCCTGAATTTTTGAGAGGAAAGTAAGGATGCGCATTATACGTAGGTATAATGATTACTTGCCATGGGATAATAATCCCACGCATAATGTGCACAAAAACATGGACGCGTATTATACACAGCAAAATACAGGTAACACTAGCCATCACATAACTTCAAATCAAGCAATTTCTAGAAAACATATGAGTGGTGTTTTCCATACTACTTTTGTTACAGATTGAAGTGCTAGAATTTGCCGTCCCAGACCATCTTCCTACGTGACAGAGTAGGCAGCTTATGATACCAGGATCTTGCCAGGTGCTTGTTGATGAGTCCTTTGATTATCTAGACTTTGCTGTTTCATGAGCAGACCTTTACGATTTTAATTTATATGCAAGGAGTTGAATAGGAGAGTAATTGCTCTGGGTCTCACATAATAGGTGACTCAGAAAACCGTTGTAGAGCAAAAATGAGTGAGAATGCCCTCTTTTGACCGATGAGGCTCTACGAACATAATGTCAGAGCTAATTTTAAATGAGTAAAATTTAGCAAATTCACAAATACTTCCGTTTCTGTGTCTTCAGAAAGTTTGTGACTTTTTAAGTGGCTTTGTTTTCTTTGACTACAGAAGAAGGAAGCGAGGTACTGAAAAGAAAAAAAAATTACATGGGGGCTTTTTAAAGCTATGGTTGGGCGCCAGCAGTAAACTCAGTTATTCTACTTTGTCAGAATCTTCAGCGCTTACGGGCTTTTGTCCTTTATTCATTTTCTATGTAGCTCAGTGTGTATCTTAGTTGCTGGCACATGGTAGGTGTACAATAAATACTGTTGAATTTCCTTTTAATTGCATTTTTGAATTAGTGAAGTCTTATTTACCCTTTAAAGTAGTAAATTTTACATATTTTATCGCATCTCCTCCCCCTGCTCTGTGTGTGTGTGTGTGTGTGTGTGTGTGTGTAGGACAGTTGATAATACTGAGATGAATACCTACTTGTGTGTCACACACAGTGCAGCCAGCCCTGGTCTGTGTTCTTTTAGTCACTGAGTGCCTTCAGTTCGCCTTCAGAGGAACCTTGTGATTTGTGAATTTTGAAAATAAAAGGAGATTATTAACATTTTCTAAAAATGTATTATAAAACTGAATTTTCCAAAAGACCCAGTAGAACACTAACTGTATAGACTGTTAATAGATGTCACAAGAAGAAAGTTTCATAGACCCAATGAAACTTGAGGGTAAGCCTTAGGACAACATTAGAGGTGTCATCACTCTATTTACGAATGCTTGTTTGTTTGTTTGTAATCTTCACCTGAGGATATGTTTATTGACTTAGGAGAGACAGACAGACAGACATCAATGTGAGAAGCATGGATTGTTTGGCTCCCGTAGGCTCCCGTAGGCTCCCGTAGGCACCCGGACTGGGGCTTCAACCCATGGCCTAAGTATGCGCTCTAACCTAGGATTAAACCCGCAACTTTTTTTTGGTGTACAGGACGATGCTCCAACCAACTGAGCCACCAGGCCAGGACTCAACTGTTTTGTATTTTTTCCCGCTCTCCCCCACTTTTATTTTGCCTGCCTCAGATTGTTGAATGGAAATAGTATTTCTTAAGCATGCTTTTTAAAAATTCTGTACTAGAGGATGACTTTGAAACTTTGTAAATTAAAAAAACAAAACAAAATGAGTCATTTGAGTCAATTTGGTATTATCCAAACTGATCATTTATTTTCTAGTTGCACATTTTTATAGAAATTACTATGTTGTGTGCCATACTTATTATAATAAGTAAAACCTCAGTCATGATTCAATAAGATTTTCAAAAGAGGTGTATGTAACAAAATGCCTCACTTAAATGTGGGGAATAAATAGCAACAGCTGTCATTTATTGAGCACCTATTATATGACAGTCACTATGTTTCATGTTATCTGACTTAATCATTACAAGAACTTCCTAAAGAAAGCTGTATTATCACCTTTCATGGAGATGATGAAACTGAGGCTTAGCAAGATTTTATTATTATTATTATTATTATTATTATTATTATTATTATTTTGCCAAGCAGTAGTTACTGGTAGAGCCATTATAATTGGAACTCAGGGTTGTCGGGTTTCACAGCCCTTCTTTAACCGTAAACCTACAGTATTTCTCCTTCTGTGGCCAAACTTAGTCTCAGGCAGGTGTGTAGATTCAGATTTGTGAGAGCTGGTAATGGAAGACACAGCTTGCAAAAAAGTACTTGCTTTTCTCCTGTGACTCTGTTTTGCCTGGCACTGGTGACAGTTCCACACACTGAATATAAAAGAACAATAATGTCATGGTCAAAACTACTTTATAAAACTTACAAAAATAATTCAGGAAACTACTTATTGACAGGTACAGTTTATAATGAATCTGTCCTTTTTGATATCACCTTGAGACTTTAGTTGGGATGATCAGGAATAAATGCCATTGAGCCCATTTCCTTCCTTCCTTCTGCTTTTTTGTGTTTGGCTATATCACGTACCTTCTCGTTTTGCTGCTTAACTCTCTAAGCATAAGCACGATGCCTCAACTTTCTCGGTTTCCTTTTAACTTCTGACAGCCTGACCTTGACCGCTTGTGTTCTCTTAGAAACACTGAGTTTTGCAATTTTGTCTCCCGTTCCTGCGTTAGTGAAGTCTGCATCTGCCACAGAGCCCAACTTCAATTCCTCATCACCTCTCTGAAGTCCATACTAACCATGGCTCATCTGTGGCCATAAATATCAGTGTCATCATTTCGTAAGTTTATTAACCAAGAAACATGGAGTATAGCGTGGAGAAGCATATGTCCAAATTCCCATTGATCACAAAGGCCCTCTATCATGTGCAGTCTCTCCTTTATGAACACATTTTTTGCCCAAACTATGCTTTTTTAAAAGTTTAGGATGAGGTGATCTATTACAGACACTTGAGGGTCCCTTTCTTTTCCTGTTTCCCAGCTTGTAGTGTCCTTTGCTTAACTTCCACTTGCTCCTTGCCTCTTCGTATTCATGCCTTCCTCTCTTTGGTTTGCAGCCTGGCACTCAGTCCACTGAGCCACACCAGCCAGGGCGTACCTTCCCTAAATAATGTTTTTGTGGCACTCAGTCCATAATGCTCAATTTTATTAATTCTTTTAATTGGTGCTTTTAAATTGGTTTGGTCTTTACAGTTAGATGAGAAATCATATCTTGAATGATTCACTCCACCTTCCTTGTGTTCCTTGTGTTATGTATTTAGCATATGGTTGGAATTCAGAACTGTTAACTGTTTGAGAGTACAGAACAGGCAAGGATTTTCTAGGATGGAAGAATGACATGTGAGAGGGTCCAAAGGAGGACAGTGTGGAAGGACATGAAGAGCCAGAAGGTCATGGGGACAAATGGTGAGATAATCACCACGGAATGGATTGTGTTAGGGAGAGCAGGTTGAAACAGGTGATGGAGAGGAAGATGTTAGGATACCTGACAATTTAATGACCACAATTTGGGGGTCCAGCAAAGAAGTATAACCCCCTCTTCCTCTCTACCCACACTCTTCCTTCTCTATCTTCAACTAGAATGGGCTTACAAAAACTCCATTTTTTAAAAAAAATTGTTTTTATCTACCATGACAATTTGACCTTGTCTGTAAACATTGAGTACAGTGTTCTTTAATATAATTTGATTGATTCATTGTTCTTAGCAACGTAGAAAATAGCACCAAGATTAATTATAGATGTTAGGTTCTTCCACTTTTAGGTTAAGACTCCACCTTTTCTTTATCTGATCTTTATTTTGTTTATAGTGACAGATATATTTCCTGAGATGAAATGAACTTATCTCCTGGGAAGGTTTTCCACCATGCTAGCTAGCAGAGAGGCGGGAGAGGAAGCAATATCCTGTTGTTTTATTCAAGGACAAGGTCATCTTGCCTTGGATTTGGGCCAAGAAACCCTGGCAACAAATGATAGATCTTTTTACCCTGTTAGAAGTGAAGAAATATATTTTAGAAACTTTTCAGTGCATTCCATACACTATCTGTATGCACAGAAAAAAGCTCTAGTTCATTAGAGTAGGGCAAAATGAAGAAAAATTAGTACTTATATTCAGATAAGAAGTGTACTTTACACTTTTGCTTTTAAATATTGTTTAGTAATTGTCCATTTTAAAAAAAGAACTGTATAAAAATAAAAGCACGATTCATGAAAAAAAAGATCAGCTTAAAAAAAAATAAGAGAGTGCTCACAGTGCATCATTAGAAACTCAATTGTTCTCCTCTAGCTATTTAACCATAGTAAGATCACTAACTAACCTTTTTCTCTCGTTTAAAATATATTTTATATATTTGAAATACTGATCTTCAATTTGCACCAACATAGTTGCTCTGTAAAGTTGGTCACGTATACATAATTATCCATGAAATATAACCTGAGATTCCTCTAGTCTATCTTCTTGATTTTAGACCTGATGACATTCTTAAATATTTTATTCAGGCGCTCTGTTTAACAATCTTTTCAGTGTGACGGTCAGCTTTCTTCATCTTTCTGTGTCTAATAATAATTGTGTAGATATTATTGTTATTTAATTTAAATCCTTAATTATTTTTAACACTTACTTTATATGCCTAGTTAAAAAAGGAGTAACATTATTGTTGTGTCTGTAGCAATCTTTTGTAAACTTTTTCTATTTAGATTAAATAACAATATTATTATCCATATATTGGATTATAGTTAGTTAATGAGCTTTTTTTAAAAAAGAAAAGATTTTAAAAACAAAAGAAAAATAAGTGTGCATAGAGATATGAGAGAGAGAAAATTCAAATGCAAGTTTGCAACTGAGTTTTCAAGGTCTTATTTCTTTTCAATATTAAGAAGTGGTCTTTATTTTTGAAGACCCGACACACAAATGCCAGTGCTACTACTGTGCGTAGGTGTTACACAGAACAGGTTCAATAGAACAGTGCCTATTTTCTGGAACATAGATAAGACCCTTGTACAAAAACACATGAGAACATAAATACATCTGCACTCTAAAGAACATTAAGAGCCATGGTCAGTGTGGCTCACTTGGTTGGAGCTTTGTCCTGTGCACCTAAAGGTTAGGGATTCAGTTCCTCATCAGGACACATGCCTAGGTGTCAGGTTCAGCCCCTGGTCAGGGCACATACAAGAGGCAACTGATCAAAGTTTCTCTGTCATGTCACTGTTTCTCTCTCTGTCTCTCCCACTCTCTTCCCCTCTCTCTAAAAATCAATAAACATGCTCTCTGGTGAGGATAAAAAAAAAATATTAAGAAGTGATATAATAGGGCACCCTCACAAAAGTAACATGTCCCTCTACATGGTGCATTACACAGAGAGTCCCCTTAAACCCTTCATCCCTGCCTCTAACCTTCATGTTGGTGTGGACACACCCTTGCCACACAGAACTAGTCAGTTGTCAACCTCTGCCATTTTCTTATTAATTGAACCTGTAGCATAAGCCTTTTGTGTTAGTTGTGTTATATTCTTTTTCTCATCTATATGTGTGTGTGTATAGTGTGTACATGATATATAATGATCGATCTTATCTAATTGTTTTATCTCATACATGCATATATAAGTGAAATACATATATACATATACATGTATATAGTGTGTATATGATGTATAATGATTGATCTTATTTTAATTGCAGTCTGTGATATGTGTGATATCTGCATAACTTATCAGTTAAACACCTAATCTGGTTTTTTGCACATTAAGTCACTATATAAATATTCCCCACGTTCTTCAAATCTCTCCACTCTAGATCTGCACACTGCGTTCCTCTTTCATAATTTACTCCACATGTTCATTACAAAGGCTGTGTTTAGAGACATTTTAGTCATGGGTTAACCTTACATTTGTTGATTGATAGAGTGACAGTCTGAAAAATACCTTTAAATTAATAAGGTACATATTCTCCTTTAGTGAACTCTAGGGAAATGCATTATTGGTTTATAATATTGACTTGGTTTGATTATAAAATGAAATATACCCTCCCCATATATATGTATGAATTTCATGCATATGTGTATGTTTGTATAAATAGAATTAACCCATAATCTCATTTCTAATCTGGGTGTGGAGATTAAGCTAGAATTGAATATTCTGCATAGCTTATTTTATTGATAAAGGGTAATTTTCAGGAATATATGCCATTTATCTCTTGTGATAAGTGATATTTTCTTACTGTTTTAATATTAGAGATCTAAAAATACAAATTAGAATAGGTGCTTCTTTTATGGGTTATTTGCAAAAATTCAACATTTCGCTGATTTTAAGTGCTAATACACAACTTCATACCTTTCATAATAAAAGAAGACAATGAAACATAGCTGTAAAAAATGTAGAATTGTGATCTTTTGATTGTCTCCTTTTTCCTATGGGGAAAAATGGGTGCAGCCAGAAATTTTTGTTCTTTGAAGTATTTTTAATAAGTGAAAGCACTATTTTTCTCAGTAATCAAGAGAAATTTGGAGTTAAGTGACAGTATTGTAACATACAGTTTTTCTGGAAAAACTGTGACATACAGGGTTTCATGGAATTGACTTAATAGTACCTTTACTATTAGTGAAAATGCAGATGGCTTAGAGTTGTCCCTACGGACTTAGAGGGATTGTATAGTCATGGGACCTGTAGGGACTGGTTGGTGGGGGCAGGAGGAAGGTCGGCAGAAGTTGGGTGATGCGTACAATTTACCCCCCAGGGTTCCAGTGACTGAGAATTTGAAGGAAGAAATTAACTTTTTATTTATGGTTAATTAGTCTTCCATTTATTTCTTCCAAAAAGTATACGTTTCTGCATTTAAAATAACAATTAAAAAATATGAATGTGTTTTATCATACATTCATATTATATTAACATACAAGGCTTCCTATTTCTTTTTTAAATTAATGCCACTTGTGAAAACAACCCAGTGTCAAGTTCATACTGTTGTACTTTAGGGATCATATTTACCTAAATATAAACGTAATTTAAAATTATTCTATTTAGAAGATATTCTTTGAATAGCTAAACTAATCTTCAGGGCTTGTTTTGTGTTACGGTTATTTAGGTGACAGTTTGGTTTGTGGCTTTGTCTATGTTATTAGTTTTGTGCATAATTTATAATTTAAATGTATAATTATATGTTCATTGAACAAAAAAAAAAATAGAAAGCAGATGAAGACAAGGACAGAGAATGAATCTTACTATCCCAATAAAACCATTGTCACATATCCTCTTACTATAGAAGTGTTGTTTATATTACATGTATAAAATCTGGCAGTGGTGTTTGTCCTAGATTTTACTCGCCAAAGTATATGTAGAAGATATATGTAGAAGGGTAGCTGATTTAGGAGAAACATTGTAACTGTTATGAAGCTTCTATTATAAGGTGATTTTTCTACTTTATACTTTTAAAGTTTGTTATATATTATAGCATATAATATATAATACCGTATGAGGGGGAACCAAAAACACCCAGAATTCATTTATGAAAAATTGTGTATTCGTACATGTTTAAACTTCAGTCACCTTCAGAGTATTCTCTATTTGATGCAATATAACTATCAAGATGTTTTTTCCACTGCTCAAAGCAGTTTCTGGCCCTGGCTGGCATAGCTCAGTGGATTGAGTGCAGGCTGCGAACCAAAGCATCACAGGTTCGATTCCCAGTCAGGGCACATGCCTGGGTTGCAGGCCACGGCCCCCAGCAACCACACATTGATTTCTCTCTCTCTCTCTCTCTCTCTCTCTCTCTCTCTCTCTCTCCTTCCCTTCCCTCTCTAAAAATAAATGAATAAAATCTTTAAAAGAAAACAAAAACAGTTTCTGAACTCGATTTTGATGTCTTTTAGTGTTTCTACCCTTTTTGTTTGTTTGTTTACCCTCTTACATATCATGAAAACATTTCCCTTTGAGGGCTTTTTTCATCGGGGAAACAAAAAAAATGTCACTTGGGGTGAGATCAGTTGATTAGAGAGGGTGGGGCATGGGTTCATGCTGTTTTTAGTTAAAAACTGCTGAACAGTCAGGCCATGTGGACAAGTGCACTCGTAAATCACCCATCGAGAAATGGCCAAACACGTTGCAAGAGTCTTCAGAAAAATTCACTGAAGCTGAATGCAGCCTCTCCCAAAAACTCCTGCTGGTGCACTGATACAGATGGGTTCCTAGAATACCCACCTATGGGAAAAGCCTGTACTACAGTGGACCCGCCCTCCAGAAGATAATTCCAGATACTATTTGGGTCCTCCCTTGTATATAAGTTTTATGTATAATATTATAAATGTTGACAAAAATTATTTGCTTAAGGAGCTTCTTCAGCTAGTGTTAGACTTCCATCTCAAATGTGGGAGAGTAAGAATGCAATGTAACTTTAAGTTTACTATATTCATACCATTGTACTTCTCTGGAAGTTTATGCAACATTTTAAGATATAAAAATGAATAATAAAGTATCAAAAGAAAAAGAAGTGAAATTTCAAGTAGCTTAGATACAGAAAATATAAATTCCTGTGACAACATTTCTTTTCTCTTTCTACTGTATATGGTGTCTTTCATCCTTGAAATCTTTTAATTGTGTTTCTTTTAGTTTGGCATATTCTCAGATTTCTTTACCCTCCATTATCCTGTTTTTTATTGCCCTTCCGTCCCAAAATTAACAACCTGATATAGGTAAGACTTAAAGCATGTCTGCTGAAGGACAAATGTCACAAAGCTTGAAAGTTGACAAATAGTAACGCTTTTAAATGAAAAGCTATTTTACTCTAGAAAAAGAGAGATGGATAACTCAAATGCCTCCATTTCTTTTACCCCCTCAGGGCAAGATTGCTTAAGCTCTGTCTTTGAATAGAAGAGAATATAGATTATACTTTTTATCTGATAAAAGTGTGTTCAGTATTAGCTGAATAAAATGTGAAAATAAATAGTGCTTTATAATTTGTGACTAGTCAGAAAAGAAGCAAATCTATATTGATATTTAAAAACATGGATTAAAAGAAATATGTTTTACATAAGAACACCATTGACTAGTACAGGAGCATTTAGCAAATAATTGCAAAAAGTGAACCATGTATTGAGATTTTAAAGAAAGCTGTAAGTGTTATTTACATAAATGTTGTGCTTTTTCATCTGAGAAGTTGCATTTGTTTTGTTTGTTTTGAAATAGTGTTCTGCTTATTTGCCTTTTGAGAAGAGAAAATAACAAAACAGTACATCATGAATATTTTCTTGTGCATTTATCAAGATTTCCATAAAAGAGATTTAAAAATAAGGTTTGAAAATTTTGCGTCTCATTGTAGTAGCATATATTTACATGCTGAGTATGCAGTACAGACAAAAAATACACAGGCATGCATAGGCAGGAATGTCATGTGTAATTTGATTAGTCCACAAAGAAGGAAATAAGACTTGAGCTGTGCCACAAATAATCAAGATGTGAAGAAAAAAGGAAATGGGAGAAATTTTTGCAAGGCCAACAGAATGAGCCCCAAAGCATCAACTTTAAAGTGTTCGTGTGCGGTGAAGGAACACTGAGTAGATCACCTGGGTTGAGGTGGAAGGGCAGCCACGGGAACCCAGGCTGATGAGACGGGGGTCAGCCTGTAGAACCTTTGAATGTCAGGTCAGAGAGCGTTGACCTAGTGCTGTGGTTTCATGTAGTACCTGGAGATTTATTAATGGCAGGATGAAGTGAAATGAAAGTGTGGTGTGGCCCAGGGTACCACTGTAGGATTACAATGCTCATGAGTTAGATTTCCCAAGTAACAAGGATTTGTTTAGGTCTTCATGTAGGATGGCTAACAGTCAAATCGTTTCTATTGATCTGGACAAACCTGACTAAATGTTTCTTGCCTCTAACTATATCATGTGAGTGGATGCAAAGGATCAAGAATTCCCTGGAGTTACTTTTCTTTAAAAATTTGACTTATATGTATTTTAATGAAAATATCATTTTTTCACGAAATTTAAGACCATTGATTGATCAACCTTACTTTAAATGAGCCACTATTTCCTTTTTATTGATTGTAAGATGGATCCCAATTTCAAAAATGTTAAGATAAAAAAGAAGTTGTGGATCTGAGAAACAATGAAATATGGTATTAGCCACATTAATATAATCATGTGTTTAATAAAACATTTGTATGTTACATTGATAGTAGTGTGGTGTGCAAATAGTTATGGAACTAAATATCCTATGTCTAGCCACGAAACCACTTGCTTGAAGAAAACGTGTTCTGTATTTGTCCTTTGTTGTTTGATTGTGGATAAGACTGCTTTTGTCCTAGAGTGGCTCATGCAGGTGTACTGAGTGTTAGATATGGGCCCCCGCAGGGGAATGTCTGCGGGCAGCTGGGGCCCACTACGTGGATATGAGTGGACATGCAGAAAAAAGGCAGATGGATTTTGGAGGTTTAACCAACACACCCGAATCATCCAGAAGAGCTAGAATACAGGGTTTAAAGAAGGCCGGGGTAAAATAGAGTTGAAGGTGTCCTCTCCTTATTGGCTTCAGTACCGTACTCTTGTAATTTATGTGATGTTGTTTTCCTGCCCCCAGAGGAACTGAAAACAGAAACATATTGAAATAACTAGCTAGGTATCCACAGGAATTCTCAGAACTTGGTGGTGGGTGGGGGTGGGGTGGGGTGGAGGGTGGATCTCACTTAGAAAGTGAAACTACTCCTAGTAGCCTATATATACAAATAATCTAATTAAGGAAATTCTTTGTACATGTGATCAGGAAAACTATAATCTGACCGCCTGTAGCCTTGTTGAAGAAAGATACAGCAGTAGAAGGGATTAGTAAGAGCTGTATCCTAGAGCACTCCAGAGCAGGAACTTGGGTTTATATTTTGGCTTCCTGTGTCCTAGGCAATGGTTTAAACTCTTTTCAGATATTATCTCAGTTGCTCCTCACAATATCAGTATGTTGCCCCCTTTTCATACATAAAAAAAGTCAAGACAGAGAGAGGTAAAGGAACTTCCCCAAAGTTCCACAGCTAACACCCGGTGGAGCCAGTGGCAGTCTTTCTTGTATGCTTGCTCACACACGCACACATGCAGATC
Organism: Phyllostomus discolor; assembly: GCF_004126475.2. Classification (NCBI taxonomy): domain Eukaryota; kingdom Metazoa; phylum Chordata; class Mammalia; order Chiroptera; family Phyllostomidae; genus Phyllostomus; species Phyllostomus discolor. The sequence goes on along the minus strand of NC_040910.2, from coordinate 25,214,583 downwards.
TATTTTTGGAAGCTACATGAAGTACCTCAACTTTGCTCCTAGTACATTGTACTAGGATGGACCGATCCCTTGTTTTCTGTGTGCCCCGTGGATTATAATTCTCACCAAAAAGATTTGAGAACACGTCATTTCTGCCCCTGGACCCAAAGGTAATTTCCTTTAGTACAAGTTTCAAAGGGGTTTCATGTGTGTGATGTGCTGTCACCCACACCATGAAATGTACAGTAATGTTACCTTGATTTTGAAGGAAATAAAAGCAATGTATTTTATTCCCCTTAACCTTAGCCAGAATTGCAAGAATACAGTTTTGTATTATATAATTACTCTTCAACTCTTTACATGAAAGTTTTCTCTTGTTAGTTTAACCTTTTATGGAAAGGATGCCATGTTTATCGGAGAATTCCCATCCATGTGGTTCTCCAGAGTTCTTTCACATTACCCTGCCTTAGACTTGAATACAGAAAAGAATTCTGTTTTTTTTTTTAAGATTTATTTATTTATTTTTAGAGAAGGAAGGGAGGGAGATAGAGAGAGAAACATCATTGTGGGGTTGCTGGGGGTTATGGCCTGCAACCCAGGCATGTACCCTGGCTGGGAAAGAATTCTGTTTTTGACTTACTGTTTGGGTGGTATGGTAGCTCTCTTAATTTGTTTTTGGTTAGGTAAGTAATTAATAAGGAGGTAATTTTACCATATACCCAGATGAAAGAGTTTTCTGAGCCAAACAGACTTAGCAACATTGTTTTAGCTATCTAAAATACAGAAAAAATGAACAATAATTAGGTCCATCTTTAATACAATTTCTTTAGCCATCACTGCTTATAATACATATGCATGGAACTGTGGAATATAATTATACCTTTTAGAAAGCTTTATTAAAATATACTTTAACCTGGTCACAACAAAGTGACCTGAAATTCGATGATAATGGTCCTCCTTGCCTTAAGATCAGTCTTATCTTGGTGGTGCTTGTGGCCCTAGGCTCAGTCCAGCAGGATGTTGGGGAGGACATTGTAGTAGGCAGGATTAGAGAATGTCTTTCAAGGCCGTGTGTCAAGTACTGGCCTTGTTAGCTGAGGGACTATACATTACTTTCTCTATTTTGTCCCTGTCTTTAAGTGTTATCCAAAGATGCAATGGGAAAGGTTATAGCCTTCAATTGGTTATAAGTTAATGAGTGGTTTTGAAGTGTTAACCTGGGCCTGAGAGCAAAGCAGTGGTGTAGAAAGCACTTATTAATTGTGCTCATTGCGTATCGTCCTCAGGCATGCTTATAGGGATGTTTAAAGCAAAGTCCTCTTTATTTCATCTGTGAACCTTTCCCCATAGTAAAAGGGAAGAACTATTCCAACTTGGCTGTTTGCATAATAAAACAATATAGTACTTTACCTACAAAGACATTATTTTGAATCTTTGTTCTGAAGTGACAAGCTGTGCAACTGTTAGGCAAGTCACTGAACTTCTTGAAGTTTCTGTTTTCTCACTTCATCCTGGGGATCATGATTACAGTTCTGGTCTCCCTCACAACATTCTTTTGAACATTATAAATAATTACAGTAATAGTTAAAAATAAGTTTACTGTCATACATATATTTAATCATCAAAGCAATACCAGGAACAAAGTGAGATTCTGCATTTTACAGATTAAAACTTGAGGTTTAAATATGGAAAACATAAAAAGTTAATGTTTCAGAATCTTTATGCGAAATATGGAAAACATAAAAAGTTAATGTTTCAGAATCTTTATGCGAACTGTGAAGCCTGTGTGAATGTCAATTATTGATGTTAAATTGTAGCATCCTAGAGTCTTCACAAGCGGGTTGGAATCCCAGCTCTTCTTCGTAGCTGTGTGACACTAAGCAGACTACTTCACTGTTCTGTACCATTTTTCCTAGTCTGTAAGGTGCTGTCAGTGACGCATAGGGTGGTTGTAGGGGTTACGTGGCTGCACAGGGTTCGGCACACAGGCCCCATGATTTTGATTAGCGCTTTCCCAGCTACAAAATTTCCCCTTGCTTGGTTTTTAAAAACGATGTTGACAGGGATTCAGAGATTTATTTTTCTCCATCTAATTTTATGTTCACAGAGCATGATTCTCTGTTGGACATCTTAGGTCAATTATGATTTGCTTTAAGATCCTTCATTAACCACTTTTTACAAATTGGTACTGGTTTCCAAAATAGCTCATAAAAGATCATAGTTGCTGCAAAAAAATTCCTGTTAAATTTTTTCTAAGTACTTTAAAATTTTCCTCCACTTATTAAGGGATTTTGTGCAAGTAGAGCTGCTTAGTAAGACCTGTCTTTGTAGTCGTTTCGTGTGTGTGTGTGTGTGTGTGTGTGTGTGTGTGTTTGCAAGGAGGTATTTTTAGATAGTTTAGCTGAACAGCAATCTGACGTCTTTAGAGGAGACATCAGTTCATTATGTGGATACAAATTCTATGCTTTCAGCTTTTATACACCAAATCTTAATTTAAATCTGTTCTTCTGGCCTTTTCTAACGCGAGACTCTATCATGGTGAGTATTCTATTTCTTCCTAAGGCTGGCCTTTCTAGTTAACCTTTGCTTAGAGAAATGATCGAGGTAGAAATGCTTTTATTTGCTCACAACTTAATATAGATTTACAAAAGCATGGAGTTTTGGGTCATATTTAAATATGCCATTATGCATTATGCTACACAGTGTTTTTCAGTTGCAATGTGATTGAAGATATTTTAAAATAGTCATGGGGTTCATAAATGCTGCTTTCTTTTAAGTAGTCAATTTAAAGGCCAGGATGTGGGAGTTACATACCTCTTCACTGTACATGTTGCTTTGTCGAAAAATGCTTTTTGCTTTGTGAAAGATAATTTAATGCTGAGCATGTAAGAGGGACATGGTTATTTGCTTTTTGTTGCTTTAAACAGAGTGTTGCATATTAAGTTACGATAATATTTTCTTTTATCTGGTTCTTTTCATCTCTTAAAAATTTGGGAAAAGAAGCTCTTGCAGCTTCTTAAGCCAATTAGCATTAGCTGTCTGGGGCACTTGTTCCCACAAAGGGTGCCTGTGGTTAACAATACACAGAACTTCTGTGTGTGTTTTCCTAATTTTACTAGAGCTGATTTTGGGGAACTATTCATACAGAATGTTCAAAAGATGTTGAAAATATATTCAAATATATATTCTTTATTCATGTTGGAAATTCAAATTTTATGTCTACTTCGTGTCAGAATGTCAAAGAAAACTTTTGTTATTCATTCAGTTGTATTATCTGCTTGGTGTGAAGCGTCCAGGATTTAAAGCATGGTTTTTGATTTTTAATTCAGTTATTTGATAATATGTGAACCAGTTGAAATTTTGGTAATGTTTTGATTATTGCAGTGGAAGTCCTTATGTTTATTTACTTTTTTATTCGGTAAACATGAAGCATTGTCATGGAGAGATGAGTTACTTCACCTAAAGAAAGGCATGATCTTGCAGAGTCAGGTTAATTGTGGGCATCTCTCTGAAGGTGTGATGATCTTTCATTATCCAGGGAAAAAAAAGCAGTAAGTTTTACATATATTATATGTATATATATATATGTGGAAGGGTGAGACAAGACATTTTGTAGTATGAAAAACAAAGAAGACATTCTAAAGGTTCTTTTAAAAACCCTTTCTTGTTCTTAAAAATTAGTGGTGTTATGTAACCATTTAAGAATTTAGCTGAAGCCTGATATTAAGTGACTCAGATTCCTAGCTTCTTAATGATGCTTCTTTACAGTGAAATTCAAGCAGTTGCCAGATTCTTAAGCCATGAGTTCATTCTCTCTCCTCACAAAATTTGCATGCAATAAAAATTGAGAATTTATGCCAAAAGAGGTGTTAGCACTGAAATCCTTATATTCTCAGTGCAACATCTTATGTTAGGCTGTTTCTCAGTGAAATTATCTGTATTTCAATTTAAGAAAAGTGACCAATTTAGGCTAAAGCTTCTTTACCAAAAAGTGGCATAAAAGCTCCCAAATCTGGCTTTATTGACTCCTTACTTCTCATAGCACCTCCGCCAAAATAGCCATTGTTTCAGAATCATTTCCCCCAAATCAACAGAGAAAGGCACCTACCTTCTTCTAACACAGTAATGTACTCACCATGTCAACTAAGCATGCTATCACGTAGGCCAGGTGTTTTCTTGTCTCACCAGGGACTTAGAGAGAGACACACACAAGCTTCTAATTGTACATTTAACCCCAAGGATGCCTTCAGGTAGGTATTATGGAATTGAACACCTCACAAATTTTTCCTAAGGTGCCTGGTGATTCTGATGACCCTAATAGGGGAGAGTACCTATTGGAAATATTAACAATGTAGTTAATCTTTGCGCCCCTGTCCCTAACACACACGGCTCTGCCCCATCACACACATACACACAAGCCAGTCATTTGCACTGAGATAAGCGAACCAGTGTCCTCCTGGGATACGTAGTGCCTGACTACTTCAGTGTTCATTCAAATTGATGCGTGATCTCCTTTTCCTCATTAAAGGTGATTACATTTTTTTTTTTGTTATTTTTATTCAGTTCACTTCAAAATATCTCATAGATTTGAACCATTGTTAACTGTAATATATAGTTCTTACTAATTGTGTAATTTATCACCTTTTCCCTCCTTTCAATTTGTAAGTCAGTTATTCACTTTGGCATTTTGAAGGTGTCTTAATTTACTCTCTTTGCATGGACTAGAGATTATTTTCCACCTCTATAACTTTTCATTTTTTGTTTTCCAGTTTTTCCATAATTGGAACACATTTCTCATCCTCCAGTTTTCCATAGTTGGGAGAATTCCCAACTTGTTTACATCTTGAAGATATGCATATAGGGCTTGGCAAAAGTAGGTTTACAGTTTGCATGCAAAATAATACAATAATGAATAATATAAGAATAAACTTTTGCATACTCACAACTATAAACCTGCTTTTGCCCATCCCTGTACATCTTGCTTGTTATGAAGATATCTAGTCTATAAGCATCACAGAACAACAAATGTCAGATCATAACTTTCCAGGAAGGAGGACACCCAAAAGAAATCAGAGTTTATGTCTGATTTGCTTGTTATGTTTTGTTATTGTTATCTTGGTTGCTGTTCAGTTTTACTTGATTCTAATCTGAGCTCTTTGAACTAAGATATGAAAAGAAGGAGATTTTTATCTCAGGAGGTCTCTTAATCCTATTGATAAAACTGAAAGCATTAAAGAACAGACTTTATTTACAAAAGCACATTAAGTCAAATGACAAACATCTAGCCAAGTTCATATCACACCTGCACTTTTATTAGGTTTGTATACATATGGAGAAGGCACTAGCCACTTATAACGTTCTTTAAAAGAATCCGTAAACAAAATCTCACTTGGTTTTAAACTTTACTGTAAAATAGAAATGAGTTTCTATTTTACATTTCTGTGGGCTTTTTTTCTTGTATGTCTTTAACATTTTTAAGGGCTTAGCTCAAAGGGGAGGGAAAACTTGAGAACTTTTACCTCTGGTTATGCCATCTGTTTATTCATTTAAAGAATTCCTACCCCATCACAGTATAGCTTCAAATATTTTCTTCCTCATCATCATAATCATGTTGACCATCATTTATTACTTTTGTACATATTAACATGTAAACCTACTTAATGAGTAGGTGAAAAGTTTTACTAAGTTTTGCCTTCAGACCCAGAAATGCATTGGTTGGTTATGATAAAATTCAACACTGTATATTCACTACCCACTAGATATCTTGATGAGGATGTGGTCACCTCAGTTATGATGTGGCCAAAATATAACCCTCAAGTGTTCTTTCAGCCACCACCCAAAAAGTACATAAGCCCAGCCAACCAACTAACCAAGCCTGCAACAAACTCTTCCTTCCTCTTCCTCATCATCGTTGGTGTTGCGATCTATTCGGATGTGGAAGCCCAAAACCTATGAGTTATCTTTGGTTCTTCAGGTTGCCCCAAATGCTATATTCTTGAGCAAATCTTATTTGATCTACCCTGCTTATCATGAATTCATGCTCTTTTCTCCATCTCCATTGTTAACTCCCCAGTCTGGCCTATCATCATCCACTCCCTTGGACTGTTCCAGTTAACTCCTAGTGTTCACCTTATTTGTAATCTTGCCCTTCACACCATTCTTCACATAGCAGCCTGACTTATCTCGTAAAATGTGACTCAGACCATGTTGTATCTGCTTTTAACACCTCACTAACTGTTGTACATGGAATAATATCTATACTTCCCACAGAGCTATGCCTGAACTAGCTCCGGCTTGCTGTTCTTACCTCACCTTGTACAACTCTCCTTTTTATCCAGGCCACTTCAGCGGCCTTGACCTTCCCTTTTTTTAACAGACCAAACTGTGGAGTCTTTCCTCCAGTTGTTTCTTTTGATCGAACTCAGTCAGTCTCCTGTGAACTTAATCTGGCTGGTTCCTTGACTCTGAGGTCTCAGGTACAGGAATGTCTCCTGGTTGGCCAGTCCAAAGTGGCCACTCAGGCATTTCAACTGGACCGTATTATTTAAATTCTCCACCAAGCGTTTATTACTATATTTTTGTTCATGCTTTCACTGCTTACTTATTATGTTTCTCTCTCCCCGATGAACTTGAAGCCTCATGAAAGCAGGGGACTTGTCTGTTAGATTCAGTACTCTATCTGGAATGTCTAGGATATGTTAAAATGACAGTCATTTAAGAAATATTTATTCAATGTGTGAGAGATAAATAAAAAAAGTTCAAAAATGCAGACATAGGCAAATGTCATTAAGTTCAGAATGAGTAGATAATTGTTTCACTTCATGAAGATTTTCTCCCTTGCTTATGGCTAGATAAATTTAGATGATGCTGAATGGGTATAAAGACAAAAGGCTGTGAGGAGCCCACAGACATCAGCCACTGAATATTTACATGAGCAGTCCCAGTGATAATTAGGATCAACATTGTTAATGATCAGAATTTGTTATAGTGAGTCCTAGAGTTCTTTTAACATTTATGTAAATCTTGGAGATGATTATTATTCACTTAAGCAGCAAAAATTTTCTGCTATAAGTTGCATACGAATTTTGGATGATATAAATGCTTTAGACATTCAAACATTCTATTTAGAAAGAATATTAATATGAATTATATTTGAAGAGCAAGCTAACTTTTTTTATAATCTTCAATATAATTCAATGCCAAAATCTAGGTAAAGGTACTTGCTTGTGTCTATACATTGTGAAAGCATGACGATCTAGCATGATGAGAGTGATATGCTTTTTCAGCAGCAGTCATTGTTTTAATGCACATATGTCGTGGAATTGAGGTTGTAATTAATCCTCTGTTAATTTTAGATTACACAGCATAATAAATCATTAATAAAGTTACAATTCCATGTTCCGTTATAATCCAAGTTTCCCTTTTAGGTTTTGTTTTAGAATACTTGTTTAAAATATTAATGCTATAATATACATTGTGGAAAGTTTGGAAACTATTCAAATTATTTTTTTCCCTATTACATAAAGCTAATGCCTAGAATCTTGTTTCAGCTGTGCCATAGCTAGTTCACCTTTCCGGATGTACGTTCCCACTACCGTGAAATGAGGAGATTATGTTAAATGAATTCCTAAACATCCTTCTAGGTCTCTCATTGGACTTTTATATAAAAAGTTGCATTTGCATAATGCTGTATATTATTAGATTTCTTTTACATTTGTCCTCTGTTCTCACAACTATCTTGTGATGAGGTGGATAGGACAGACCTTATTATGTCAACTCTATACCCGTGAAGAAATTGAGATGCAAGAAATTAAAATGATTTTCTTGATGCACACAGCTTGGAACTAGCTGTGTATTCTTTCTGTAATTTCATACTGTAATCTGTGACCTCCTAGTGCCAATCTGTGGTTAGGTAGTTGGTCAAAATAAATACTCATTTTGTAAAGATATTTAATGAATTACCACTCTAATAGTGAGTATTATAATTGGACCACTTGTTCCTTGTAAATTTGGTTAGGCTCACACAATTTATAGGAGCCTAAAACTGATTACTAAAGTATTGTAGCAATCAGTGACAGGTAACTAATCACCTTTATGGGACTTTAAGAAGATAGAAGTTTTTATACTTTGGAAAAGTTAAACGTTTACAGAGGCCCCACTAAGTGTCATCAGGTTGGGTTTTGAAAGGTCATTTTTACTTTTGTTTACTGTTGTTTAGATGGCACACCCCATCCTAACTTGCCTTCCCACTTCCATTTGAAGCCCTTGCAATCCAGTCTTCCTACTGCCCCAACAGAATTGTCATAGGAAATGTAACTGGGTATTAAATAATTGCCTGTTTAAAAAGCCCAGTGGTTTTCCATTGCACTTAAACAGCCTACTTTTTAGTCAAACTAGTTCCTACTACACTGACATCACTTGTACCATCTCCCCATTGACCCTTCTTACTCCCCACCCACCAGTCACCTTGAACATCTTCCTGTTTCTTGAACATACCTAGGTTCTTCTCACCTTGGGGCCTTTGCCATAGATATAACTTCCATTTGTATAGCTCTTTCCCAGATCTTTGGCTTGTTCTTTGTATTTCATTCATCTCATGTCAAATGTCAAATGTCATTTTCTTAGAGCAACCTTCTCAGCTCACCCAAGCTAAGCAGCCTCCCCACTCCCCACCACCACTGCCCCTCGCATTGCCTCCCTTTCTTTGTATTGCATTGAGAGTACTTACAGATATCTAAAATTATTTTGTTTTTTGTTATCTCATCTTTCCCTTTCTACCCTCAAGTCCCTCTTGCCTCCAGACTCTAAATTCCGGGGAGCAGAGACTTTGCCAGTCCCAATTATTGCCACCTAACTAGCTCCTGTTACAACGCCTGGCTCTTTTCAGTAAGCCAGTACATACTTGTTAAATAACTAAGGAGCTGAATGAGTCTGACAATTCTGAGGAGAGTTCAAACACTCCTCCTCTGCCAGGCTCCTTTGTTGGAATGCATACAGAAAAGAAGTCAAACATGTTTAAGTCCAGAAGTTTTGTTCTTTTTCATCCTGACTTGTAGGAAATCCAAACTAAATATATCACTTCTCTGTAATTGCTGTTAGCCTAGGTGTGGCACTGCCCTCCCTCTTCTTCACTGTCTTTCATTTCATTCTGGTGATCCTCCCTGCACGTACTGGTGGAAGAGGGTGACTGTGGAATTAGGAAGGGGTCAGACGATTCTTACTCACCTTCTGTCAGACTTCGTTTCCTCGGCTCCAAACTAGGGTTAATTCATTCAGTGATTTGCGTATTTATTACAAGCACTGACTATATTTTAGCCACTTAGAAGCAAGGGAGAGAGTGATGAAAAAGGCAGACATGTTCTTCTTTGGACATACCCAGAGAAGGCTGTTAAATCATCAACGACTGTAACATGTAGTTAAGTTCAGTGCCAGGCAACAGTCTAGGTGTCACAGGAGCGTCTTACAAGGATCTGACCTCAAGGTGGAGAGTTCAGAGAATTAGCTCTCCATGAAGTTAGAGTATTCTTCTAGGAAGACTGGATGGTGAAGACTCAGGAGAGAGATGCAGAGTGTGACATCTGAAAAAACCATAAATAGCTCTATACTTCTAGTACAAAAGAAGTTAGTGGGTGTGGTGGTTAGAAGCAAAACATTTTTCTGAGGGTAAAGCCAGTCCACTAAAAGATTTTTGGGAGGGGATTCATATGATCAGGTGTGCATTTTCCCATCATTCTATGAAAGTTTACTCTGCTGCAGCATGGAGAAGGGATTGAAAGGGAAATATAATAGTCCTACAGAAGCAAGACAGTGGTACTGCTGTAGCAGAAGAGTGAAGTGGGGTAATCTTTGCAAATCCTATGTTAGAGTGTTCTCACGTGTGATGGGAACTTGGTTCATTTTAGAAGTTCTTGCTTTTGCCGAAAGTGAATTGAGGCTAGGTAACTTCTTGGTTTAGAAGCTAAACTGTTTATATCTAATCACATTTTTAAGTTATCGGTGCTTGTGTGTGTGCACACAAGCACACACTACATGACACCACAGTTTACATCAAACCACTCGTACGATTCCCTATGTGGATGTTGATTAATGCTGTTCTATTGCCCTGATTTAGCTTGTGATAATAAATTAATATGTGTACACATACACACGTAACAGAAAAGTTCAGGGAAAGCAGTTGGCATTTGAGAAAAGTAAAAGCTTAATAGAGTGATAGGATACTAGATGTTGGCGCTAATTTAGGAAGAATGTGCTTTCTAAGAGAGTTGCTCAATTGATTATGTAAATAAATCTTTGCAGATGACTGGGAAGGTCATGAAAATTGACAGAAGTGAGGGTATTAGGAAGGAGTCTCCTTATGAGGTAATGTGTGCTTGGCTGTCTTAGTAATGCAGCTATTTATTTGATGATGCAGTGTCTAAGATTTGTCAGTCTCAACAAACAAACAAAATATAGGAAAGATGAAGGAAAAAGAAAAATTTATGAGACTTTTTGCAATTTATGCAGCATATTTTCCCGCTGGCCCTGGGAAATGAGTAATGCACCACACACGTTCAGTCAATCTCTCACAGTGCCCTCCAGACAGAGCCAAAGTGATGAAATTATCTGGTGTGCCAGGGCTGACACATAAAGCCCTTGAAAGCATACGTTAAATTAAAATGTCTTATCACTGAAGTCCTTGGAAATAAGTGCTAAAAGGAATATCTTTACCATTGAAGTAAAAATCCAATACACTAGGTACTTAAAATTAATGCCTGTTATTTTTTTTTAGTAACTGAAGAAGAATAACATATAATTATATTTTGATTGGAAGGTCATTGTCTATGGTGTAATACTCATCGTGAAAAAAGTAGTTGTGGTAGTGTTTTAACAAAATCTAGAAATGAAACTTAGGTAGGATCTGAGATGCCTTTTAAAATCCAGGTAGTTTTCCATGTGTGTGCATGCATGTGCACGCATGTGTGTGTGACATATATGGAGGAGGACTAAGGTGGGATTTACAGTAAATATAGGTGTAGAGCCTATGTACCCACAACTGGTAACTTAGAAGAGACACAGCTTCGTGGTTGACTTAATACCCATGGGTAATAAGACAAGCTATGATGTCCTTGTTAGGTGACAGCCTCTTGATACAAGTTGTAAGAAACATCTTTTTCTGTTTAAGTTACGTGGAATTACTATTCAATAGTCATCCAAAAATAATATATATTCACACTTTAAAACTTTAGAAAACTGTTTTAAATTCATGCTGCATACGTTGTTAGTGCTCAAAACCCTCCAGATGCCTTCCCATCTCATTCAGAACGAAATCCAAAAGCGTTACCACAGCCTTTCTGTGTGATGTCACCATCGACTGTCTCTCTGTCCTAATTCCCTCTGGTCTTCTCAGAGCTCGTGCTGACCTCCTAGCTATTCCTAAGCCTGCCAAGGCCACCCCTACCTTTGCCTTCTGCTCTTGATGACCTTGTATATGATGAAATGCCTGTTTCCCTGGTGCGTATCCGCAGGGTTCAGCCAGTCACTCCATTAAGGTCTTTACTCAAATATCCCCTTAGCAGTGAGACTGTCCACCCGCTATACCCTGTACCCTACTTTATCAGATTTCAAATTACTTACCTCTGTGACATATTATTATTTGTCTGATGCTCTCCGCCTTCCCCTAACTTTCTACTGTGACACACAAATGCCAGGATATAGAGGTCTGTGAAATCAAGGATTTTGAGTGCATTCAAGATTCTTCCTAGGGAAATAGTTTCATTATTTCTTGTTTTTAAAAAGATAGTAGCATATCCCTGACTGGTGTGGCTCAGTGGATTGGGTGTTGTCCCACAAACTGAGAGGTCACTGCTTTGATTCCCGGGCACATGCCTGGGTTTCTGGCCAGGTCCTCTGGTTGGTGGCGTGGAGAGGCAGCTGATCGATGTTTCTCTTGCACATCGATATCTCTCTCCCTCTTTCTCTTCCTCCCTCTCCCTCTTTCTAAAAGTAAATAAAATTCTATAAAATCTTTAAAAAATAAATAAAATTTTTAAAAGACAACAGCATAAATTTTATTTAGAAGTATTTTTTATTTCAAGCAATCAGTCTATTCAATGAATTTTTGAGCACTCAAAATCAATTGACCAAGTTAGGTGGCTTCTAAACTTAATTTTCCATTTGCCTATTAAGTGGTACTTTTTTAGAACAAATAATTATTTGGAAGCCTTATATTCTCATCATCTAATATTTATATCTTGAAATTCGAGTAGATATTAAGGCTCTCCAATTCATAGGGCACTGAACATCTCTGAATAAATTTTATACTAGTCTTTGGTTCATAAAATACTGTGATATTCAGTTGATTTTTTTCTTTTTTTCTTGTTTTAAAGTTGTATAAATAGTCTAAGAATTTGTCATAAAATATTTAGTAATTATATTCCTTTGGCTTAGTGATATAGTCCAATTTTACACAAAGATAAATATAAATATAAGAACCTTTATAAATATATGAAATGTAATATGTTATATATAATGTATGCATGTGTATCTTATATAGAACTCATATGCATGTATGTGTATATGTATAAGATGTGTGTGTGTCTCTCTTGTTAATATAATATGATTCTCTTTTTAGAAAGTAGGTCAGAGTGTAAAAACAATTTTCTCATCTCAATATCATACCTTAGATCCTTCCCTGGTTATCCAGTCACTTTCTATCATGTCAGTCTCTTTTAATGTTTGCTCAGTGAAGTATTTATCACCATTTGACAACTTTCTTTATTATCCTTTTATTATTTGTCTTCACCCACTAGTGGTAAGATCCAGGAGAGCAGGGAGTCTATCTCTCTGCTATATTTAGAAAACCTGGACTAGCTCCTGGTATACTGGCATTAAGTGGGTTTTCAGTAAACATGTCTGACTGAACAACTATAGGAATTCTGATGCTTATTTCAGCCAAATTGCACACAGCCCCATGAGGCCAGGGTGTTAGCAGGGCCCTACTACTTTTCCCTAAGGAATTTAGAATTTCACTATAGAAGATTTTTTCACAACTAGGTCACAACTATTATTGTAGCATTAGTATGAGTTAAGACAATGCCAGCTGCTGTACCAAACCAAAACCAAAACCAAACCAAACCAAAACAAAAAAAAAACCATAATTCCTCAAACACAATAGAACTTGGTTTCTCTTTTGCATGAAATCCGAAGCAAGGACTCTCCATCCCTTAGTAGACAGCTCCCTTCTGAGCAGTGATTCGGAGATCCCGCCCCTCTGTTTTGTGGCTTGGTTGTCTCACGTTCGATTCAAAGCTTGTTGTCTTCCAACGGAAACTCTCTTGATAATAGGAGATAGGTCATGATGAGTCTTATTGGAAGGTTTTTATCCATAAGGCATGGAATGGCATCCATCATTTTTGTATGTTTATACTCCAAAGGCCTGGCCTTAATTATGTTGGCACATGTGTAACCGTAAGGGAGGTTGGGAAATGCAGTCCAGCACAGTTCCCTGGAAGAGAAGGACATTGGTGAGTAGATAGCGAGCCAGTCTCCACCATTTTGTGGTATGTTATTGTCTAGAGACCTTAGTATATTTGATTTTTGAAGTAGCTTTTATGCTTTTTAAAGAATTAAAAATTACTTGTCAATTAATATTTTTAATTCTGTGTGAGGCTTTTTCCCCCAACCATTTATTTTTGTTCAAAAAGAAAACAGCTTAGGATCCTCCGTGCATCCCATAGGAATCTTTTTTCCTTGACTTTGAACTCTCATTTCCCTAACTCCATATTCCCTTGAGCATTTGGACAGCTGGGATAAGTAAGTACAGCCCCTCCGGAGCCCATCAAAGCTGTTGTCTAATTGGTCATGGAAGCTGTCTTCTGGTATTGCCAGAGACTCCCCTGCCTCTCCAGGGACCGTTATGTTCATCGACCAGTCCCGTTTGCTCCTGGAAAACAGGAGACTGGGAACTTGAGTAACTGTAGAATATTATTACTATTACTATATGGATAATCACAAGTTTTGCCAAAAAATATATTTATAAGGGTTGGTTTTTACATTAAATAAGGAAGAGGATGTACAAATACTAGGTTAGAATATAACCCCAAAATAGTAATTGTCTAGAGTCAGGGTACAATGTGAAAAGGGTATCTAGATTTTGTGGGGCTTTGGACCAGTCACTTGAGCTGTTTGAACTTCCATTTCTGCAGCAATTCAGTGCAGCGTCTGGGCTGTGTATGAGTGTTAGAATAAATGGACGACACATATTCAGCACATTGCTTATTGCTCTCAACAGCAGTAATTGCTGCCAACATATAGAGAAAATGCACAAAAGAGTTTCAAATTTAAATAGGTGAAATGCTACCCAGAAGATGAGTCGTGAATTACCTGACTCAGTGCCAACAGTTGCCATTTATTTTATTGAAAATTTCCTGGACTCTGAGTGATCCAGAAATTTTTTAGAATCCCTTGGAGAAATGTGCGCTTTTCAGATCAGTGGTTATTGTTGGTTGCAAACAAATTGAAATGGAAAAATAGATTATATGCTGTGTGTGTTAGGGGTGAGATGGAGTAGCTGCTACTTGGAAACCCTCATAAAACTGTGTTTCTTAATAGGCCACAAGACATTTTATTTGGACATCTTTACATGATAGTTAATCAACTAACTATACCTCAGTACTTGTGTGGAAAACTATATAAAGTTTGTTTTATTTTAGGTTCCAGGTAAACACTCTTATTCTGGAAAAAGACGGCTGTCTTTCAGATAACAGACTTGCAGTGCTTCCGATACTGCTGATGGAAGTGCTCTCCCTCTGCCGGGTGTCTTCAGAGCGATAACATCCGTTGATCAACCTATATTATAACTAACTCCACGGATGTGTGCACATAATCCTTTTCTGGTTGTAAAATGTTAGGGAAATCGTGTAAGGCACTTTTTGTTTTTGCCAAAATTAACTAGCAGAAAAGGAGTTGCTTCCATCACTTACATTTTGAGGTCTTCTCAATGTATTTTACCTTTTTGAAAAAAAAAACAAGCAAAAAAGTATTCTACAATAAGGGACAAAAAGCAGAAATGACCTCACACAGTGCTGGCTTGGAGTGCTCATGAGGGTCACATGTTGGAACGGGTATGAAGAGGTTAAAGGAGTCTGATAGTTTACTCAGACTTAAATTGATTCCTGGATCTGTGACCTCAGAATTGCCAGCATAGGATATTGCCATAACTTTTTAAAGATTAGTTCATAAACAGTGATTTTGAAAAGAAACTGCAAGACAAGTGAAAAATCAACTTTACTAATGTTGCACATGTAAATTTTTAAAAATGGTGTGTCTCTAGTAATTTAGAAAGAATGAACACGCTGGTGGAGTGGCTTTGTGCTCTGGCTGGTATGGTTCAGTGGATTGAGTGCCGGCCTGTGAACCAAAAGGTTGCCGGTTTGATTCCTACTCAGGGCACATGCCTGGGTTGTGGGCCAGGTCCCCAGTTAGGGGTGTGTGAGAGGCAACCTTCCGATGTATCTCTCCATCACAATGATGTTTCTCTCCCTCTCTTTCTCCCTTCTTTCCCCTCTCTCTAAAAATAAATAAATTTTTAAAAATGGATTTGTGATAGCAGATGGAAATTTTCAATAAATTTGTTTTATGAAAGTGAGAGTAAGAAATTATTTTAAATTAATATTTTTCTGTGTGATTCTGAAATGTTGTATAAGCAACTACATTAATAAATTGATATAAGCATTATTTGACCATTTCATCAATATCCATGAGACTTTTCAAGTCAACAAATAAGTTAATAAATATATTACAATACAACCCTTAAGCAGTGTGTTCCAGAGCCAGCCATCCAGGGTTGGAATTTGTCACTTTTCGCTGTATGGCCTTCTTGCAAATCATTTAACTTTTCTGTGTCTTAGTTCCCTCCTATCCTTAAAGGTCATAATAATACTTCATAAGATGTTTGTAAAAATTAAATGAGCTAATATATCCACTGGTGCTTAGAACAGGCCTGGCATGTAGTAACTGGTATACAGGTGATCTTATGTCCTTCTCTTTGAGAAAAATGGGTCACAGCATTACATTTTAGAATATACGGTACTTAAATCAGATCATATACTTTCTTGTACTAAATTTCACTTTTCTGTCTTGCAGTGTTATTTGTGTTGGTTTCCTCTTATTCAGTGCTTTCTTTCGACATCAAGTAGAAAGGGCCTTCTAACACTGCTTGCTTGAAAACATCAGCCTTGTGGCTGACGGCCTTTCGATCTGTTTCCTAGTTTTGTTGTTTATTGTCCTTGACAGGAGTCTTAGGTGTTTCATGTATGTTCAGACATCTCCATTTCATAAAATACAGGAATTAAATTTTAGATATACTATAATGTGTGTAACTGTAGCCAAAGTTTATGATTTATTTATTTGTTTCTAACTCTAAAAAACATGAGGGTGACCTTTCTGCCCTGGGGAGAGGTCAGGGTCACTGCCACATTTCAGTAACTACTTCTAACACATAAGGGCCTGTGTTTGGGTGGAAAGCCATGTGCAGTATCCATGTCTATAAGCTATATCTTAGTACCAGTTCCTCTCTGTTACAGCCCCCTCTAAAACATTACCTTTAGCGGAGGAAAGCAGCAAGGCATCTCTGAAGTGAGGCAGGACCTCCCTTGCCCTTCCCCCGCACAGTGGTGTTTCTGTTGGGATGGTCCTCTGGAAGCAAGTGTGCCCGGATGGCTACAGTGGACTGTCTTGGTTAAACCTAGTTGGCAGCATGTGTCTGGCCCAAATACATGACTGTTTTGAAGGCTTTTCCATGAAACATGATAAAACTATATATACAAAAGCACAAACTTTGCAAAGGGTTATATCACTTTAAGAGGATTCTTAGCTATGAACATTTGTAATTCCGTCGAAGAAATTGTATTATGAGCATGTCATGACAATGAGATTATTTACTTTGCAAAACTTAGTACAGTCTTCTCAGTGATGAGCTCCTCCAAGTAAATATATGGTTTCTTTAAAATGTAATATAGAAACTTTTGTGAGGAATGTATGTAAACAGACTCATATAAAAGTAGTGTTAGGTATGACATTGTCAAAATAAGTTAGTTTTTTTCTTTTCATTCAAAATAAGTTAGTTTTTGTTAGGCTGATATGGATGACACTGGAAAAACTACAGAAGGAATGAAAAAGAAGAGAGAGGCATCTCTAAGGTAGATTCTGTAGGTTACGAATGATCATTTTATGTAGTCATTGTATGATGTTTTATGCATTTTTATGGAAGACGCTAAGGCGCACAAGTTAGTGAACTTGCTCAAGGTTGTTTGACTTAGGAGGAGGTCGACCAGAAGAGAACTCCATGTGTGTCTGCAATGAGGCCTATGTCTTTTGAGCCTGGCAGGAAGACTGGAGAATGTTGGATTCTTACAAATTTTTTGTTTTTGGCAACTTTCTCTAGTAGATATAAAGCAAACTTTTGTAGAACCATTTCCGTAAAGCTTAGTGATATCAACATTGTAAAATGTCTGTGAATTTTAATAAGAAATACTAGATTTATCATTTTGTTATCTCATGACACTTTTGGCAAAACTTTGTTTCTCGATTTTATATATGTTTATATACAAAAGAAATTGTATGTTGTGCAAAAAGTCTTCTCTTTGCTGTGTGGGATACTGATGGATAAAGTACTGAAAGATGAGCATTTGATCTAGAGCATATCTTAAGAGAGTATAAGGAAGCATAAATTATTTCTTATGAATAATATTCAGGAGTCCAGATGTTTACTTCTGGTTTTCCTAAAAAAATATTATGATTTAAAGCAATAACAGTTGAGTATATTATAAAGTAGTTTTTAAAACGAGCTACTAAATAATAGTCCTGCCTGTGTTCAAGCTGTACGTAGGAACAGCTCAGTGCCAGAACTAGTATCTGCAAAGATCAGAAGTAAAAAAAGAACTGGTGTGTGTGTGTGTGTGTGTGTGTGTGTGTGTACTCAGAGAGAAAGAAAATGGGAGTTTCTTTTAAAATACAACTTGAGTTCGCAAATGGGCAAGAGTTCTGTAGCTGGATAACTTGAGTCACTAAAGCCCTTTTGGGGAGAACGAAATTACCCTCTGGCATCTAGTCTTAGATTCCATTGACAGGAATTCTGGAGCTGGAAAGGCTCTCTGCCTTACACAGCGTCTAGCACGTGAGAATTGAGAGCTAACACACTTTTGTAGTGATTTCTGTGTGCCAGGCCCCAATCCAAGTGCTTTAGGCTCCGTCATTCATTTAGTCCTCACAACACAGGTTTTCAGTGAATGATGAATGCGTGGAAAACGTAGAAGGCTATTCTCACTGACACCTCAGAGAAAAACAGGAAATGTGTCCAGTAATATACCAACTCTTTCTTGGAGGGCTTGAAAACATGAGCATAAAGAACACTCACAAAACTCCAGTGATGATATGGGGATGACAGTATTCATTTGGGTAAACTTTGTTTTTAGTCACTAAGTGTGATAATTAATTTACCTTAGGAAGTGTTAGTCAGTATTAACTGCCAGAGAAGGTTGGATAGATTCCAACAATCACCCCAAACGTATGTACTCTCTTGTAATATTTCCTTGAAATACAGTGATCCTAAGGTTAGTTGGGAAATTTTCAGTTAAATAAATATAAGCTGATGGTGACAGTATTTTATTATGTTTTCTGACTATTGCATTATTTCAGCAATATGATAATGATGCATTATGGAACATGAAACTATTACATTTCCACTATATGTCCAATAATATACTGACTCTTCCTCATTGAGCTTGAAAACATGAGCACAAAGAAGTTTGTAGGGGAGAGAACAGCCACCCTAGTCTCTACTTCATTATCACTACTTGGAGGAATTTTACCAGTTGCACAAAGTATTTACTTAGTTGTGTCAGAAACATCAAGGCATCCACACTCATTGAGTGCATTATCAGCTAGTACTCTTACAAATGCCAATCATTAATTATTAAATCAAAGATTATCAAATACCTGTTCACATGTGAGACTTACTTCTTCTGTGTAGTATTTCTTACTTAAAGGTGTTTTTTGTAGCATCCTTTTTTCTCCCAAAAAGAAAATAAAATATTATGTAATTAATACCAGATTTAGCAAAACTGTGATTAATTTTATTTTTTTATAACTTTATACATTTAAGAATCTGATTTAAATATTACTACTATTGTTACATAGTTAGTAAAATTTATGGTTAAACTATGTATGGTTCAGTCATTTGCCAAACAGTAGTTTATTACAGTTGTGATTCACAAGCACAACATTTTTAGAATCTAGGTTGCTTTATTCAGGAAAAATTTGAGCAGTAGTATATTCATATAACAAATACTTAAATAAGAAAAATAGGAGATTCCTTTGCTGTGAAATATATTGGTATTAAGATCAAAGTGTATAAACTGTATTTTTAAATTAATTATTACTTAGTTTTATTTAGGTGATTGCTGTATATATAGTACCAGTTTCAAGATTCTTTTCCTGCTTTTTAATAGGATTATTGGTATAAATGCTGTCTAAAGTCAGATAATTCACAGCCCCTTTTTAATCTGAAATTTGATAGCATACTGATAGTAATTTAAAGAGGTAGTGTGTCAAGTCTAGAAGAGGTTGGAATGGGTCAAGCCTAGAAGAGTTTGGAATAAGTAAATCTTGTTGTCTTTGGCATGTCATACCCACCCCCACCCCACCCCTGCCTCTTTGGTATATTTTGCTAAGACCATGAGTTACTATCTCCCCAGGGGTTCTGCGTTACCCCGCTGCCCTCAGGTTTAAACATGGTGCCTGTGCCAGGGTTTGCCCCTGACCCCCAGTCCCCATACAGTTCATTTGTTTCTTGGACCTGTTTCTCCTCCGTGTGGGCCCAGTCTCCATTCTATTCAAGTTTCGTGGCTGAGTCAAGTCCGTGCATTTTACACCACTTTCCCCCGAGTGGGAACAGCTTCCAAAATTTCTCCCATCGCATAACCTTGGCTGGTGTCTACTCTCAATAAAATTTCATCATGGTACTGTTATCCCAATTTATGGAAAATTTTTAAAGCTTTTGTAAACATAGTATCTATTTACTCTGGGTTTAATGTAACAGCATTTCATGTGTTTTTTGTTTGTTTGTTTGTTTGTTTGTTTTTTTGCAAAGAACATAGAGGGTATTGAGGAGATAAAATCCATGTTGGAAAAGCTGGTTTATTTTTCTATCATGCATAACACCTATTTCAATGACTTTTCATGTGGAAGTTACATTTGGAATTGGGAATGCCTTATTCACCCTGAGACTACCTGTTCCTGACAAAGAGTCTAATAGCAGCTACTCGACAAGTACTTATAAAATTAGAATTAAATTCTTAAGAGTGAAAACATTCCTTCTTTTCTTTTAAATAGTCTTTACAGTCCTCAGCTGAACACAGCCACACAATTCTGGCATTTGTGGCTGGAAGTAGACATAGATGAATAGATTGTGGTTCAGATACAAAAAGCTGGATCCATGTCTATTAGATTTAGAGCTCTTATAACGCCTATTGCCTTTCACACAGGGAGTTCTTGGTCAGGAAAGATGACCAGCTGATGGGTACTTAAGAGAAGTGTCCTGTGTGACGTACATAATTTTTTAGTGAGTAAAAATTCATTGGATAGTTATATCTTCATTTGATATATTGATTTTAAAAAATCATGCTATATGGTCCGTGTCAACCTGAGTCATGGCTATAAAAGATAACCAGTAGAAATCAGTTTGTTACTCTGTAATTGCGTGTATTGATCAATGCCTTTCAAAATCACTGAGCCATTGAGTAATGTTTCCCCAGTTGCCTCTACAGTGAGCGACTGAATTAAATGGAAACGTAGCTAGGATGGTGAAGGATTTTTGTCCTGGCTTTGAACACATTGTTTTGATATCTGATATTTATTACTGAACTACCTATGAGAGCATAGTCATTAATGCATCTCTGCAAAGTTCTGTCTTCCAATGTTCCTGAAGAAATCCTGCAACTGTTTCACAATCCCACATTGTGAATAAAACATAAATTCTTAATGTAGAGGCATTTGCCTATCTATTCCTAGGAAAATTGTTATTCTCCTAAATTTTACCTAACTTTAAACATCTTTAATTTAAAAGGAAACACCCCTAGTGATACACATCATGTCTGTAGTGATTTCACACATGTGCAGAAACACCTCCTCTGAGCTCCTCCAACATGTTTGCATCCATTTACTTGACATGCCCTCATACGTCCCCTAATGAATTCATCTTTAAACCTTTCCCTTGGATGCATTTTCTCTCACGAAGTTAAAAAAAAATACTCCTGTACAGACTATAATAAGTATTACTAAACATTATACTCTGCTTTTTAAGTCAGGTCTGAATGATTGTGGGATGTAAATACATCTGCTTCTTCCTTCGGGTCTTTGAGGTGTCAAAACCCATTGGTCATTGTTATAAATTTGACCCCCCCCCCCCCCCCCCCCCCCCGCTTGTGAAGCTTATTGCGAACTATGGAATGACATCTTGTTTTTTGGAGGGGAGAAGGGCTGAGGTCATAGTAGAAGAAGGGAATGTTGCTAGCCTAAACTCTTAAGTTTTAACAATTAGTTTATGTATTTGTTGTTAGTCAACAGCCAGATCTGCAGGCAGGAAAGAGCCTGTTGTCAGGGTTGCATGATGATGGTTAACATATGTTTTGAAATGTCATATGTGTAATTGGCCAATAGTATTATAAGTGTGATGTTACAGATAGCATCTTTTTTTTTTAATTCAAAAGGATAAGTAATCACTTATAAGAGTTCAAGATTCTTAAGGGTAATATTTTCTTACTCTCATTCACTGACTAGCACATAGAAAGAGGAAAAGAGCTCAGTAAATACTTGTTCATTAGGTGAATGTATGAATGCTTCCCTTTAAATTTTTTTTTTAATTTACTGACTTTAGAGGAGAGAGAGAGAGAGAGAGAGCGCGTGCACGCAAGAGAGAGAAATTGAATGAGATTTGTTGTTCCGCTTATCTATCCATTCATTGGTTGCTTCTTGTATGTGCCTAGACCAGAGATAAAACCTACAACCTTAGCATATCAACTGAGCTACCCAGCCAGGGCTGAATGCGGTTCCCCTTTTCAACGCATTTTCACAGCTATATGTGAAAGTGGTGGAAGCACTTAAAAGATGCTTACTGAATCTGTTCAATAGAGGTTATAATTATTTAGGGTTATACTTGAACAAGTAGAAGTTTGATGTTTGTGTATGTGAATAGATAAGGCAATATTGTCCATAACTTTCTGAATTCTAAGCTCTTTGAGAGCATTGTTTTCTATTTTCTCCTTAGAGCCTAGCACAG
This sequence comes from Phyllostomus discolor, assembly GCF_004126475.2. Classification (NCBI taxonomy): domain Eukaryota; kingdom Metazoa; phylum Chordata; class Mammalia; order Chiroptera; family Phyllostomidae; genus Phyllostomus; species Phyllostomus discolor. The sequence goes on along the minus strand of NC_040910.2, from coordinate 25,192,289 downwards.
TTACTTGTATACAGTAATGCCCTTTGTCAATTCTAAGATGCTCATTTTTAACCATAATCTTTAAACATTATTGGGGGGGTATAAAAAACCTTACATCTGTTTTCTTATTTAAGCTGTTTCTCATCACAAAGTTGCATTTGTGATAGCTAAGAGTAGTAGGCTAATTTACTCATTGGTGTGTAATTTGAAAATGTTAGCTCATTGAATTAAATGCTTATCCAAGTTAATCTTAACTGCCAAACCCACCTGTTTACACATTGAATTTGGTATTATTTGAGGTTTATTGAATGCTCATAAACTTAAAAATTTTATTTTGTGATTTTTGGTAAATAGTACAATCTTTAGTAATTTCTGAATTTTAAAAAATGAAGGATCTTTCCTAATACTTGTTTAAATGATGTGTGGAAGAGAGTATTATATAATTCTTAAATGTATTTTTGAAGTTCTTGATTCAAATTGTAATCCTAGTTTTTCCTGCTCCTTCCATAGCTTCCTGCAGATTTCACAAAACTACACCTTACTGATAGTCTCCACCCACAGGTGACCCACGTTTCTTCCAGCCACTCAGGATGTAGTATCACTAGTGACTCTGGGAGCAGCAGTCTTTCTGATATCTACCAGGTAAGAAGAAGGTGTTTTCCTTGTCATTTGCTTTATTTTCATGCATTCCAAGGACTTTTGTGATTATTAATTGATAGAGCCTGTAAATTAACTTATGTGCATATATGTGCATCTACAGACATAAAATGCTAATGTTTGTACTTCATACAGAATAAACATTGTAGTTTGTTTTAGGAGATAGTACTACTATCTGATTGTATTTGCCTCTGCTATTACCAGTCATCAGAATTTTTAATGGAATGATTACAATGGAAATGTTTCTCTTGACTTTAAATGTATTATTATTTTCAGTATAGATGTATTAAAGTTTATGGCTTAAACCACAGCTGTAGGGGAAAACTGCAAAACTATGCTTTTATAATAAGGTTTTTTTTAAAAAATTAATATTTAGAATATGACAAAAGGAAAATATTAAGATTGGATCATTTTTTTTCTTACATTTTTTATGACCTATAGATTTAACTATGTGTTTAAAATAAATTTTTTACGATACCTATGAATGGAAAAGAAACGAGAACTATGGAATTCAAAAAAAGTTTTAAAAGCAAAATTTTATTGTTAATGAATAATTTATTGAGTTAGAAAGTGTGAATTCAGGAAAAGTGACTAAAATATAAGAGGTCCTTTGGGGGGGGTCTTTAATTATATATTACTAATATGGGATTTTGGATGGTTTCAAACAAAGAAAACATAATACATACTTTACAAACTGTAATTAATTCTTGGCTTCTTAGGAATTGTGATATAAGACAATGATCAAGTACCTTTCTTTGGAAACATAGTGTTTTAGGGTCATTGATATATTTAGGCAGTGCTGAGTTTCTTTCTTTTTTTTTTTTAAGTACTATAAGTACTAAACATTTAGAATAACATTAGGACAGAACACATTTAAGCCCTAAATTGAATAGATATTAGAAAATTAATATTTTTTTTAGTTACATACTTTTAAAAAAATGTTTCAAGGATATTGTGGAAAGGTTACTAATAATTGATAGCCACAAATGCAATTTTTTGCAGATTCTTGACTGATTAAAAATTTCTCTATTATTTTGCAATAAGAAATATAACTAATCTGGCAACACACATAAAGGACACGTGGGGAAAGCCCAAGTGGGTAGGATCAAGGGTGGGTGGGGGAGTGGAGGGAGGAAAATGGAGACAGCTGTATTTGAAAAACAGTAAGAAAAGAAATATAACTAATCTGGCTTTTGAAAGTAACTTTTTAAGTTTCCACTTTGATGAATTAATTGTTAACTTGTATTTAAACCTCTAGAAAGTAATTCCATTTTCAAATGGAATTTGCCTATTTTTAGAAGTTGTTATCTTTTAACATTTACTCGGAGTGTGGCTTACAGTAGGATAATGAACACTATAAGTAAAAGCTCTGCTTCGGTTTATATTAATTGAACCACCATGGTAGAGCCCTTGTCTTCTAAACTTTGAGATGATTATATACATTTTAAATATCTATGGTGGGGATACAGCTTGAGGTTGTAGAAGTTACCACTGCTTTCTTCAGGTAGATACAAACCTGACTATAAATTTATAAGAACACAGTAAGTGGTTTGTATAACCTATTGAGGCATGTTACAAGGGGAGTTGCTTGCTTTATGTGCTGTTACCTTGAGTAGGCTGGGTAAGGTCATGAGGAAAATCTTGGTGGTACTTCTGCTGTCCTCAGCTACCATCAGAACATCTGAGCATCCAGAATATGGGAGAGAACTCCAAGCTGCTCTGATGTGGTTGCAGCCTGCAGCCTGCAGTCTGACTTTATCTTGGGGTGTAGATGGGATAGAGGTTCACTGTTTATTTTGATTCATTTTAGTTGTACTTCAAGACTGTTTATTTCAAGCTTGATGGCAGGCATGTAGCCTGTAAGGTTATATATCCTTCATAAGGATATAAATTCATAAATGTAGCAAAAGACTTAGTTATTTATTGGCTCTTCAAACTTAGCATATATTACAGATCCCCAATATACTATGTCTGTGATCTTTAAATCAGAAATTCTTAAGCTGAGAAGAAACCTGACAGATGTACATACCTGGGTTAGTAATGAATGTTGTATTTGAATTCTCTACTGCTTTCCTGTCAGTCAAGCATCCAGTTTCTTCTTGAGCAGTTCCAGGGATGGACAGCTCTCTCTCATGGCAACCCATTTAATCTTTGTGCATTTCTGACTTAGGAGAAAGCATCTCATTGAAGTGAGTATAAATGCTCATGAGATGGACACGGAGAGGTTGAAATCGGATACTGTGTACAGGGAGAAAAGGGTAGAATAATTTTTCTGAGAGGTTGTGAGGGGAGGAGTTCAAGAGCGAAGTGGAATAACTAACTGCCTTTAAGAATAGAAACCCTCCTTTATTTTAATGGGGACATAAGGTGATAGGTTTGAAATAGGAAGTTTGGGAGAAGGAGTTTCTATCTGGCGGCTTCTATATTTCTCTCTGAAGAGTTGAGTTTATTTGTTGAGAGAGAGAGGATTGGCTGGTAGCGAGTTTTAAGGAGAGCAAAGTTTTGAAATAGTAGTTTCAGAGAGTAGGAAAGCAAATTGACCAGAGCAATGCAACTCAATTGAGTTGGCGCCCTCAAATACAGAGTGATTCCCCTCTGCCCTTTTAGGTAAATTTCTCCACCCAAAGAGCGCAAAGATTTGGCTTCTCCCAGGACTGAAGTTTTGTATGTGAGTGTATTAGAAAAATGGATAGAGCAATATGCCAGGCTTTTTCTAACTGCAGAACTTCATTTTTGCATGCCTTCTGCCTGGAATGGTTTCTCCTAACATGATCCTTTTTATTGCTTGTCTCCCTTTTGAAGTACCATCTTCCCAGTGAGTTTTTTAAACTTTATTTTTATCATTGACACTACTACAAATGTTCCCATATAACCGCCCTTTGCCCACCTTCACACAGTTCCCATTCCCCATCCCTCTGGCCATCACCACACTATTGTCTGCGTCTTCAGGTTATACACATACGATCTCTAGCGAATCCCATCACCTTCTTTTTAATTTCCCTCTAAAAAGTAGGTCCTAAGCCCTGGCTGGCGTAGCTCAGTGGATTGAGCGCGGGCTGGGAACCAAAGTGTCCCAGGTTCGATTCCCAGCCAGGGTACATTCCTGGGTTGCAGGCCATAACCCCCAGCAACCGCACATTAATGTCTCTCTCTCCCCCTCTCTCTCCCTCTCTCTCTCTCTCTCTCTCTCTCTCTCTCCCTCCCTCCCTTCCCTCCCTAAGAGTAAGTAAATAAAATCTTAAACAAAAAATTATATGTTAAAAAAAAAGTAGGTCCTACATTTTGATTTCTTCCTGACTAATCCTTTTTGTTTAAAAAACAGATTTTATTTATTTATTCTTAGAGTTCTTAGAGAAAGGGAAAGCGAGGAAGAAAGAGTGGAAGGAGAACATTGATGTGTAGAAAAACATTGACTGGTTGCCTTTTGCATGAGTCCTGACCAGGGACTTGGCCTGCAACCCAGGCATGTGCCCTGACTTGGAATTGATCTGGTGACCTTTCACTTTGCAGGATGATGCCCAGCCAACTGGTCTGTACCAGTCAGGGTGTGGCTAGTCCTTTTACTTAGATTTTTAAAGATTATTTTTCTATGTTCTGTGTGCCTACTAGAATGACAGCCTCAAGAAGTCAGGGAACTTTTCTGTCTTGTCTCTATTTTCTCTCTAGAGCCTAGTATACTGCCAGAAAATCGTAGCCATTCAGTACAGATGTGTTTAATGAATGTGAAATACTAGACTAGGAAATATTAGCTAGAGGAGTGAGCGCTAGATATAGTAGAGTCATGGAGATTGAAGATCATGCTTGAGTTAAGAAAAAAAGGGTTACCTTGGAAGCAGATGGAAGCAGGTAGAAGATGGAAGCAAGCGAAAAAAAAAGTAGGTGGCCCTCACTCACTGGTGTGGCTCAGTGGGTGGGCATCATCCTGCAAAACTGAAAGATTGCTGATTTGACTCTTGGTCAGGGCACATGCCTGGGTTGGAGGCCAGGTTCCTGGTTGGGGGTGTGCAAGAGGCAACTGATTGATGTTTTTCTCCCTCCCTCCCTCTCTTTCCAAAAATAAATAAATAACTTTTTTTTTAAAGTAGGAGGTTGTTGGTGATAGAAAGTTGGAATGACTAAGTTGGTGATATGAGACAATGCAATTTCTAGCCATGATAAGATCCTAGCTAAGTGGTGTAATTAGCAGAGCAGTGGCTAAGTGGGCTGGAAATAGTTGTACAAAAATAGATCAGTGGAATAGAGTTCAAGCGCATTGGAACTCAGTATGTACTGAGGTAGTGTATACAAGAAGGAAACTGCACAGATCAATGAAAAAAGTGGTAGATTATTCAATAAACGGTCTTTGGGGTGGGGAAATCATTTTACAGTCTTACTTTATATAATTAAGATTAAATTCCAAGCATTAGCAAACTCTTAATGGTATGGTGAATGATCAAAAAAAATTAATAATTAAAAGATCAATTGAGACATTTAAAGTTAGAATAGATGCAGATCAATAAGAAAAATACTCAGCTCATAATATAACAATTTAAAGGGTAAGAGTAGGTAATTTTCAGAAGAGCACATTGCAAATATTATCTATACTCTAATATACTTAAAACATTAGTAATTGAGTATATGAGGATTTTAATATGAACCTTTTTTCCATCAAATTAGCACAGACTTTCTAATGAATATTCATACATAGGTATTCTTACACTTATTAGGATTGTTAATTTTTGGAAAGAACCCTAACAATTCACATTAAGAGCTTTAAAGAATTGTTCCTTTCTTTTAAGCATACACATATTTTTAAAGCCTATATTAAAATTAAAACATTGATAATGTAAAACTAGGAACAGCAAAAATTGTGATATACAAATTGACTTAATGCTGGCATTACACTTAGGTTGAAATATATTTTCATACTTTCTACAAATATGGTTTTGGCTGCAGTTCCTACTCACTTTGTTGTCTCAAATTTTTTATTAAATTTATTGGGGTGACACTTGTTAATAGGATCATACAGGTTTCCACTGTCCATTTCTGTGATACGTGTTCTGTATACTGATTTGTGTACACACCAAAGTCAATCCATCAATTAAATTGATACCAACACTAGCTTTCAGTATAACTTTCCAGCCTAAATTTAGGTATTATCTGAGTTAAATATGTATGTTTGAAATTATGCACAAATTCTACTTACATCAAGAATACTATGAAGCAACCCTCTTTAACATGGGGGTATGTGTAGGTTATTTAAGAAGCAGAAAGGGTTATTTGTAACTGATTTTTAAGTACTTAGAAAACGTGTGGTGGTTATGTTTATTTTAGTTAAATTAACACTTTATCAGAACTTTATGATAGTTAATATTTCTTCAGTGTGTTCTTTTTCTTAATTTGTAAAAATGCAAAATAAACTAGCTTTTAAAACTATATTTTTAATGATATATGTAGTCCCTTTTGATTTTAAAAAATCATAGAGCATTGATCTGAGAATATTGATAGGTTTTTTTAAGACTACTGACTGTAGCTATAATGTGCATTTAAATCTATGTTAGGTTATAAATGTGGAAGATAAATTAATTTACGATGGAAGTTATTTGCCTAACTAAAATACATAAGCCTTCCTTCTTGCTCCTGAGACAAATCCTATTAGATACCTTTCAGATACTAAGCATTTGTGTGCATATCATTAGTTGAAATAAAAGAACTTAAAGACTCACATTAATCTTAGTAATATTAGTTTGGAGGGAGCTAGAAATTAGCAAGTGCTTTGTGTTTATATGCAAATACATATTTTAAGTGTTTTACTGTGGTGTGCTTTATGGCATAGCAAAGCAGAAAACATTCTATGGCTTTATTATATTTTAACAATTCTCTTTATGAAGCAGTCTTTTGAGAAAACTGGTCAAAGTATTATGATACAAAGTATTTAGTAGTTTGTGCTGGTTAGACCAGATTTGGAATCCCAGCACAATCACTGGGTTTTCTTTTGTTTTATTTACATTGAACAATTATTTAATTTCCCTTTTTGTTTTCTCATCTAAAAAATAGGGGTAACCTAATTTGCTGAGTTGATATGAAGGTTATTATTTACTATAAAAGCATCTCATGTAGTGCTAGATACATGGTAGTCATTCAATGTAGGATCGCTGTTTCTGTAATTATTTTATGAGCCATTTAGCCAGAATTTTATGGATGCAGTTAGCCTAAGAGAAATTTTTTTTCACAGTATATAAGGGGTTGGGGTTTTAACAGAGTTGTGGGTTGTTTTTTGTTGTTGTTGTTTTTTGTTTTTTTGTTTTTTTTTTGTTTTTACAAATATGCTCATGTAAATTGTGTGTGAGGCTGTAGCAGGGATGGGACGAGGTAAAGGTATGCAAGTCCTGAAATGGAAAATGTGTCCCCTTGAGGAAGGAACTCAATTTGATGTGGCTTGTCATTGGCTTTCTCTTCCCTATTTGATCCAAGAAGAGTCCTGTGAATGGCAAGATGTAACTCCAGTTTACTGATAATAAAATTGGTTTCGTAGAGATTAAGGGACTTTGTTAAAGCCGCATAATGATTGGTAGAGCTGAGATTTGAACAATTAAAGTCTGAGTTTGTGTGTTCATTCAGCATAAATAAATTCCATACTAGGTTCCAGGCATTCCTTTTAAGTGGAGTACACTTCTGTAGACCACTTGGTGTTCATTAAACTTTAACTTCACTCTGTCTTCAAACATTTTATTGCTCACGAGAAAGTGATATTATGAAATTAATAGATTCCTAAAAAGTTACTGTTTTATTTCAAACATTATTAAAAGGAATACTGTAGTATTTTAAAATAAAAAAGATATTTATTGAAACAGAAATATTCTCCTAAGTTGCCGGTATAGTGAATGTTATTTTATGAATAGTCTCTTAAAGAATGGAATACACATACCAGAAAACAACTGATGATCATTTACACAAACAGGGTGGAAGATTCAGTTTTGGAGAGATTAATTCAATTCACATTGGAAAGTCTTTTTTTGTTCTATTTAAGACAGATATAATTCAGTTAAATGATAGGAATGATTTCTTTGAGATGGTATCGATATATTTTTTATCTCTTATCATATATTAGATGTTTACAAATAAAAGGAAAACGTTAAGTTATAACTATGATTTAAAAGAGTTTTCTGTCTTTAGTAGTGTCCCTTCTTCACTCTGGGCTAACATTAAAGAATATGTATGTAGAAGACTGATTGTAAACTTGAAAATACAAGGTGATAAATAATCACCTTCAATGTAAAGATTAAACAGGTGAAAATGTAATCAGGACAAGTATTAGCACATTGTCACCTTTCTAGACTTCAGAAATAAGGTGCCAATAACAACAACGTCGGCCTAGTTTCTCTGATCACAGCTGTGGCATACTACCTCTCATCAAGTTCGACTTCACTTCAGTTTCATTCTAGAGTTTGGAGACAATGATGTGAACTCTGAATTTAAAGTAGGTGCGATGTTTCTGAGCATGCCGCCCGGTTGATTCTCTCTGCCTCAGCCACGGGGCCTTATTGCTTCCCGGCTGGAGTGCCTCTGCTCCCGGTGGTGTTTACTAAATCATGTTTTCTAAGGCCTTGTTTAGAGAGCTGTTGTAAATGTTAGGTTTTCTGTTTTTAATTATTCTGTCTTCAATAGGTACTCTGTCTTCAATTATTCTCATTTTAGGTTTTTCTTACAGTGTACATATTTTAGTTCAGGAAATGGTACCTAACAAACCAAAAATGTGATTAAAATTCTTTTGGTAAACTTTAGAAAATATTAACACAAGCTTAAGCTATTCTCTTTTTAAAAAAATGGAATAAAAGATAAACTCTTTTTCTTCTTTATTTTACTGTTTTAAATGCCATATGATAGCTCAAATAAGAAATAAAAAAATATTGAGATAAAGTCATTAACCCTTACTAAAAATTTAATAGGAAATAAAGTCACTCATTCTGTTGAAGTAATTATTTTACATAGTGCCTGGTACATAAATATTTGTTGGTATTGAATATCTGTAACTTTGTTACAGAAAATTGGTATAATGAAAATTTAATATTTTAAACTAATTTAGTTATTCTTTTGGGCACAAAAGATTTACTGAAAACAGTTTAAAAATTTTTTGCATAGACAGACCGCAGCATGGTGACTACCAGCGGGAAAGGGGGTGGGGAGGTAGAGAGGATGAAGAGGTACATAATGACCGAAGGAGACTTGACTTGGGTGGTGAACACGCGTTACAATATACAAGTGATGTCTCTAGAATTATACACCTAAAACCTACATAATTTTATTAACCAATGTCACCCCAGTGCATTCAATTAAAAACAATGTTTGGTCTGTTTTAAGGCCACAGAAAGTGAGGCTGGTGATATGGACCTGAGTGGGTTGCCAGAGACAGCAGTGGATTCTGAGGACGACGATGACGAAGAAGACATCGAGAGGGCATCGGACCCTCTGATGAGTAGGGACATTGTGCGGGACTGTCTGGAGAAGGACCCAATTGACAGGACAGACGATGACATTGGTGAGTTTGGGTGAGAAATGTATCTAAGGGCAACTCAAAAGTATTTAGAAGTAAAATGTCCTGATGTAATAATAGAGCCTAGGAATGGCAGGCTTTAAAAGTATAAATGTATAAATTTTCCTTGTGTAAATAACAGCATTTGTTGAAGAAAAATTTTTTATCAATTTTACTCAGTCAGTATCAAGTTATGGATAAAAATTCCTAATAAAAATGTTTTCATACGAGCTTTTTCTTAGCTTGTTTTATAACAAAAAAACTAAAAGTAGTCTTCTATACAATATTACTTCAATTAATTTTCTTGTGAGCACTATTCCCATTAAGCTCATCTTGTATAAGCATTAGTCATGTGGCAGTTGGTAAAACTGCCACGTAGATGGCTTTGCTGCTGCTCTCCTCCCACATGAAGATGAGCTGTGAATGGAAGTGGACAGCAGAATGTCAAGTAAGCAGCCCAAGGGTTGTAGAAGTTGAGTCTTTTTTAAGTGCACCCTAAGGTTAAAATAAGTGGCTTTATATCCGCTTTCCCTTTCCTCGGGGTTCCCTTTACCCACCTTTGCCATCAGAGCAAGACTTGATTGTGTAATAATGACTGCTTGTGCCTTCTGCACCCTGGCTTCCTCAGTGTACTGCAAGTGAGAGCAACTTCTGTTGGAGTCTTCTGTCCACCACAGATCTAGAACCTGTAACCACACTTACCTGAGCCCGAATGATCTGTTCTTCTGTTCCCCTGGCTCATTTGGGGCCACTATGTATTTGAAGAGAAACTCAAGGAATTGAACCTGTTGAGATTGGCTATAGGATAGTATGGACATGATTATGTTGCATGTGTGTTTGAGGGAGACAGACATATATGAAGAAAAGCTTTTATGATTTATGTGTAAGTACGCCAGGAAGTTAGGGACAAAAAAGCAAAATTTGGGATTAGATATTAAAATATAAGAAAGCCATTTACAGGAATTGCTAGCTATTTATAGATGAGTTTCATGTGATGATAACTATTTGAAAATTAGATTGAGCACCTTCTGTGTATGTACGGAGCATTTTTCTAGGCCCTCGCATCTCAGTGGAGAAGAAGGCAGATAGGTCCTTACTCTACTGCAGTCTGAAGAAAAAAGTGGGACTGGGGGTGTTGGACGTTGGGGAGTAGAGTGAACAGGAGCCTTTTTTAGTAATTCCCGTTTCAAGGGCTCAGAATTGACTGGCGTGAGAAAGAGGAGCCAGCTGTGCCTATGGCCTCTAGTACAGAAATGCTTCGGCATTAACCTTTTCTGGATAATTGTTCTCTAGGTCTGTGCTGCAGTAAGGGATTTAACTGCTTCTCAAGTGTGTGCATCTCTAACTCCTCCTTATTTTAGCCCATTTCTTTCTCCACCTCTGATACCCCTCGTTCCAAAGGTGCGGGTAATTCCTAAATCTCTTGAGGGTTCTGCAGCGCAAATTGTTCTGCCCCCTGAAAACATAGGCTTTTGCTTCCTTTGTCTGATACCGCACATTCATCTGAAATCCAGCGTCTAAAATCGCATTTCACTCTCGTGTTCTCTTTGTCTTTGCCAATTTCTTTTTAAAAGTCTCTTTATTACCGCTTTAAAGAGAGAATGAAATTGAAGTGTGTTCAATTTACCATTTTAATCCAGGCTCCGTGCTCATAACATTTTTTTAAATAAGATTGAACACTGCTTATGAACAGATTGATGTGGAAGCTATCCTTTTGTGAGCCAATACATCTTCTTTTTTGATTATGTTCATTTTAGTGTAGTTACAGAAGAAAATGATGATCATCGTTCCTAAAAAATGTAAGACTTTCACTTTATACCTGAGGTTTCTGTCCTAACATTGCTGGAAAGTAAGAACTATGCTGATTCCTACAAAATAATGCAAAGCTAACTTCTTTGTTAAATGTGCTTGTCAGTACACTCTCTGCAGTGCATAGCATTTCCTTGAACACCAGTTCTCTTGCAAGCAGCAATGATTCTGACTTGAATATACTTTTATTTAAAATAATAAACCATTATCGTTAAAGATAAGGCCTAATGAGTGTTGTTTGGTCTACCCAGGATCTTAGACCTTGTATTCTATCTCCTCAAAATAAAACACGTGAGAACTCTCCAGCCCTTACTTTTGCCATGAGTCTTGTTAAATCGAACTCACACTCAGGTATTTAGTTAAAACAGACCTCTTTCCCATGAACTACAAACATTTGTATGATTGATGTTTTCTTTAGATTCCTCTTTCTAGCCACGTTCCTCTACACTTACACACACACAACAGAAAGGATGGTGTCTGTTTGGGGTGGCAAGAAATGGAATCAAATGGAATTGCTAATATTTTACCATATTTTGAAAACTGCAGGAATTAAAATTTGGGGGGTGCTCCCTAGATGCTTAGGTGTACCTTTGTTTCATTACTTTGAAGGATGGGGCTTTATTCGTTTTTGGTCTCCAGCTGGTAATCTGTAGGTGGCCAATGATTGGATGGCTGTTCATGTAATTTTTTGTTTTGAGGCCGTGATACATCGAGGTAGAGAAGCATGTTGATCCCTTTTAAAGAATTTCTGTTTTTTTCCCCCTTCAAGTATCACCAAAAATCTCCACAGATTAAAAAAAAAACATATTACTATTATTTCTTACATAAAATTAAACAAAAGCCAATAGGCTTTTTTCTGAATTGACTTCAGTTTCTGGTCTATGCGTTGATTATTTGATTTTCCATTACGTCACATTTACTGGGGGAAAAAGTTTTTTTAAATGGCTGATATTTTTCAAAAACAGCAATATTCCCGTGCAGAGTAAGATGGGTCACTTTGATGTATTATTGAAATAGATTCTTCTAAACCATATAGAAGTAAAAAGGTTTGCTTCTCCCATCCTTGGCTTTTTCTTTTCATATGTCCTGGAAACTGCCTTATTACCAACCAGTTTCAAGCTCTGAATTCTTGACGGCTCTAATCCCTTTAACTCTCTTAAGAGCCCTGTAGCATGATCAGAGTTTATGTTGAGCCCTAATGCCAAATGCTTCCATTTTATATCTTTTTTAAAAAAGCATTGGTGATAAAAATTCTTTTCTAATTGCACTGAACCTCCAGTGTAGTAAGTAGTAGGACAGAAGTTATCACAAAACCAGTAATGCTATTAATAAATCTTTGAGAATCTTAAAAACTCTTAGATGCCATCTGGTTAACCGTTTATTTATTTTTAGTTTTTTAACTGGGACTGAAGAATTATAGACATTTTCTATTATTAGACATTTTCTTTCTCCTTTATTATTTATCCTCATTGTATGTGATGCACAAGTATTTTCATGCTGTTGTATTTTTTTTAATGTTAGTCACTACTCATGTATCACCAGGTGCTTTTATGACCTACTTCATGGGGTAGGAATCTGGCAAAGAGCAAGAAAAACGTCTCTGTGAAGCACTTCAAATCATTATTTCAAGTATTAGTAAATGTATTTTATACTTCATGTTCATATACTTCACATTGTTCAATCATTTTTGTTAGTAGTTTGACATTTATTATTGTCTAAACATTATGTAAAATTGAAATACTTCTGACAACTTCTAGTCTCATATTTTTTAAGACCATGAATCTTTGCTCGTGCAAAGAAGCTTGCCTATTACTGGGGAAGAAAAAGAGTAAAGTGTGCGGTCTGTAGGGAACATTTTAATGCCTTATGATGAGGGGTTGGGGAGGGGTGAGAGCTGAAGAAAACAGGCTGGAAACAGCAGGGCTGTGATGTGCTAGTCAGAGGACCATGACTTGGCCTTTATGTTTTAAACTGAAGGTCAGCGCGTTTGTAAAACAATGATTCCTACCTCCTGAATGTAATAGATTTGGGTCATCTCCTCCAGTGGTTTCAAAGTTGCTTTATTGCTATCCCCAGGAATAAATATATTGTACAGTATAACACAAATGCACCCTTAGGACTCATTCTTCCCCTAAGTGATGGGCTTTGATGCTCTTTCTTATTTATGTATTTTTTAATGCTGGTTGCAGCAGTGAATTGAATTCCTGACACATTAGTCGGGGTCAGGTTGAAGAACACTGTCCTGTTGGACAGAGTCCCTGGACACCACCTGTCATTGATATGCTCCTGACGACCGTAGCCACCTTGTGTCATGAAAAGTCTTACAGAGGAGGGATGACGTAGGGTCTGATCAGAGCAGACATTACCCAGCTGGACCAGAGAAAATCACCCAGTCTGACCTTCTGGAAATGTCATATACATTCATATGTATATGCCATATACATTTCTATATTGAACATGTTTTTCTATTCTACATTGTTTTTGCAAATAACAAACTATATCCAACAACATAAAATCTGTCATAAATGTTAATAGCTAGCAGGAATGTGCATAGGGAGAGTTCCAGTATGTGGTGACAAGAAAAATAAGTGGAATTTTTACTTAGCAAAAGTTTCAAAGATATGAGTGTAGTAATAAAGACAATAAAGTAGTAGTTCTCATTTATTAAATATTTACTCTGTGCTAAGGACTTATCATCTGAATTGCATTTGATCCTCACAAATGTCCAATAAAGGTATGTATATTGCTTTTTAAGAGTGAGAAAAAACATGCCTTAAGGGAATTAACCAACTTTCCCAAAATCATATAACTAGTAAGTATTCAAAGGATGTCTGACACATACCTTGTGCTGTCCATCATCACTACCTGTAACATCCAGCATGAGCTTTGGAGGCAGATAGTCCTGAATCATGTCACTGCCACCTACTAATTATAGGATTTGGAGCCTATTTCCTCCCTCTGTAATGAAAAAGAAAGCATGTACCTCAAAGAGCCACGATGAAGAGTGAGGAAAGAATATAGTAAGTAATTAGTAAAGCTATCTAATAATAGAGAAAATTAAAAATAGAGACCACAGGACTTGAAAAGACCGTGAAGTCATCCACCTTGTCAACAGCTAGAGTTTGGCCAAAGTATAAGTGCTTCTCCACAGCATCGCCACTAGAGTGATCAGGCTTGTCTTTCTTTTGTGCCAATCTGTGAGATAATAAATAATATGTTAATTGTCATTTGCATCTGTCATGTAATATAAAATTTTAATTCATTTGTCTGATTCATTGAAAATAATTCTTGGTTTCTAAATCTTGGAATAGAACTGGAATGGACTGGAATGGCTTTTGGAGAATTCTCAGAGCTCTTTCATTTCAGCTTATGATTTCAACCCTTAATATACCTTAATAAGACCACAGCTCACTTTCAATAGAAATTTCCCATTTGAAGATTATTAATATATTCATTCCCATTAGAATTTGAATAACAGTGTACACTATTGCTCCTGAAACAACAAGTATATGTCACCATTTCCGTAATGACAGAACTCTTTGTAGACCTGTGAAAAACCCAACTTGTACTGCAGATACTTGAAGTAATTGTACTTTTCAATGGGTTGAATTGTTAGGACATTTCAAATAAAGAACCCTAGAGCATTCTTTTTGCTTGCATGTTGTTTTTTTTTTTTTTAATGTGATTTTTACACTGAATGTGCATGTTTTTCAGAACAACTCTTGGAATTTATGCACCAGTTGCCTGCGTTTGCCAACATGACAATGTCGGTGAGACGCGAACTCTGTGCTGTGATGGTCTTTGCAGTGGTGGAAAGAGCGGGGACCATAGTGTTAAATGATGGTGAAGAGGTTAGTAAATATTTCTACCACCTAGAAAGTTGCTGTTTGAGGTCTTTTCAACAGAGCAACTGAACAAAAACCCAATTCTTAAACAATAGACAGGTTTGAGTAAGTCAAGAATTATGATGCACTCCATATTATGTCAGAATATTCCAGATCCACATTTCCTTTTCAATTACTTAAAATTTTTGAAAGACATTAATAGAGATATTTTGTGTTAACTTTACATGTTTTTTTTTTTTAATTTAAATGTTCACAATATAGTGTGTTTTTTTTTGTCAGAAGAAACGGATGTTCCTACTGAGGCAGTAATGATCATTTTTTTCTTGTTCACTACATATGTTTTTAAGCAACAGAAGAGATTTTTTTCCTTTATGTCATTTTAGAGAAGAGTATCAAAAGTCATATTAAGAGAGTGGAATGATGTGTGCCCTGTGCTAGACAGGAAGATACAGACATATGTATGGCTGTGCTTTATTCCTGGTTCTGTGAATTTGCTAAAGAGTTAACTTTATGTATTTCTTCCATCATTTGTAGGGACCATTCTAGCATTTACAGCTACATGATTGTGATGTTATTTTCTGCTTTGTCTTTCTTCTTTTTTTTTTTTTTTTTTTTTTTAATTAGCTGGATTCCTGGTCAGTGATTCTGAATGGTTCTGTAGAAGTGACTTATCCAGATGGAAAAGCAGAAATACTATGTATGGGAAATAGTTTTGGTGTCTCTCCTACCATGGACAAAGAGTACATGAAAGGAGTAATGAGGACAAAGGTGGATGACTGCCAGGTATAAAATATCATTAAAAATGTTTAAGTATGTTTAATAAAGAACACGTATGTGCAGTTGTGGTAAGATTTTTCTATCT
Organism: Phyllostomus discolor; assembly: GCF_004126475.2. Lineage (NCBI taxonomy): Eukaryota > Metazoa > Chordata > Mammalia > Chiroptera > Phyllostomidae > Phyllostomus > Phyllostomus discolor. The sequence goes on along the minus strand of NC_040910.2, from coordinate 25,176,625 downwards.
GTATAAATAGGTCATCTTTTAGATTTATAAGTAATATTTTAATGTAGAACTATTACTTTTAGTATTTTTACTGCTTTAATGTTACCACACCCGAGGAAATTAAAAAATAAATCTCCCTTAAAGTTATTTGAACTATACAAAACTAAATGTTCTATAAATATCTTCCATTTTAAAAAGTATTCTTTAGATATAGTTATTTAAAATTTCATCAAACTATATGGGAGAAAAACTCCCATTATCAACAGACATTATGCCTCAACCAGCGAGGCTCAGTTGGTGGAGCACCATCCCCCAAAGCAGAAGGTCGCTGGCTGCATTGCCAGTCAGTGCACGCGCCTGGGTTGCAGGCCCAGCCTTCGTTTGGCGCATATGCCAGAGGCAACTGATCAGTGTTTCTCTCGAACATCGATATTTCTCTCCCTCTCTTTTTCCTTCCCTTCTCCTCTCTTTAAATATAAATAAATACAATCTTTAAAAAAAAAGAAATTATAAGTAGAGTAATAAAGATTGCCCTGGCTGGTGTGGCTTAGTGGACTAAGTGCTAGCCTGTGAACCAAAGGCTTGCGGGTTTGATTCCCAGTCAGGGCACATGCCTGGGTTGCAGGCCAGGTCCCCAGGACGGGGTGTGTGAGAAGCAACCACACATTGATGTTCCTCTCCGTCTCTTTCTCCTTCTTTTCCCCTCTCTCTAAAAATAAATAAATAAAATCTTAAAAAATAAAAAAAGATGATCTGATACTGTTATGCAGTGTTCTTATTTAAATATATACAAGATAAGAAGTTAAGTTTAGAAGTATGAATCAGAAGTAATCTTAGTATGATTCAGTAGGAAAACTTGCTAGTAAAAAAAATAATTGCTAATATAAAGAAAATACTTGAAATATCAGTGCTGATATTATGGTATATTCATTATTTAAAAGCACTTAATTAAAGACTAGAAAAAATACTCTATTTGTGAAGTTTAATTAGATTAATATAACTAGTAACATCTATGTTAGCAAGAAGTAAATTTAAGATGCTTTTGTTATGGTTTATAATTTGTCTTACAAGTTTCTTTGAAAGGCAAAATATTTTAATGTAAATAAAGCAGAATATTTAACTTTGACAAATGAGTGTTAAATCCTCGGTGTATTTATTAGTCTGCAGTCTGAAATACATGTGAATATACTTTATTCTCAAAAGAACATCATTGAATTTTTATAGGGTCTGATAAATGTTAAACAGTATTCATTATGCATTCATTTTAAGCTTTTTACCACTAAAAGGAAAAATGACCATGGGTATAAATAAAATCATTTACTAAGGGAATCAAAATAATGTTGCCCAAAAATTCTTTCAGTGAGCACTATAGAGGGAAAAAATGGCCATGAATTCAATGTTTTGAATATGTAATGGCAGAAAAGCATTCTAAATATAGTCAACTCTCAATTATTTTGAACAATATAGGAAAACAAAATGGTAGGTAAATCTTGAAGTCTTTATTTGGCCTGGAAATGTGTATTGAAAAGCAATCGTAAGTGATAGCTCAGCTCTGGAATTACGCTTCAAAAATAACAAAACCAAACTGAGTCAGAGCAAACTAGAAAACTTTAAATGTTTCTTATCCTGTTATCTCTAATCTGTCCCTGAACCATTCTACACATCCACATTGCTAGAACATTCGAGTCCGAGTCTCTGCCTTTAAAAGTCAAGTAGAGTTCTTTTATTTCCTAGAATTCAGGTATTACATTAACACCCTTCACTTGGCCAACCCTATGGTTAGAATTCTGTAATCATGGGACAGAAATGATTTAAGAGGCACAGAGATGTTTCAGAATAATTGATCAAAGTGTAACATGATTGAATATTACAGAGTGCTTAAGTAATGTCAAATGTACCTGGTAACATTAAATATTTATATGTGAGTCTGGGAAAGGGAGAGGAGGTATTTGTTAGGGAAGAACATATCACCTATTTACTGGATGAGGAATTGGTAGGAAACCTGGAGTGACAGTCAGCATGGTAGGCGCCAGAAGAAAACTCCGATTAAGACACCTAGACTCCTATAGCTCCTTATCAAGGTTCACAGATACACAAAGAGCAAGTCTTTTTCTTCCTCTCCACTTCATGCCAAGCCACTGTAAAATGAACATGTTCAATCAGGGGTTTCAGGAATCACTCCTGTACTTTCACAAACCCATCTGTCAGGCCGGACAAGGATGGAGAATGAAGTTAAACCATTTGGTACAAATGCTTGCTTGAAATAGTGCATTCATGTATTTCTGTTAAAATGTGACAAATCTGTCAGAAAATATAAATGTTAGATGATCCTCTTGTTGGGAGAAGTAAAGAACAGTGAGGATCATATTTTCATTTATCCATAAAATGGCCTTCATATTTTGCTGTCGTTCTACTGAGTACATTGTAGGCAATTGACAGGTATTGGAGGACATCAACAAAAGTGGTGGTGTTCTCTTTGTCAAGAAGAAGCAATTTTGCTTAAGATTGGATTTCATTTTCTTACATTTCAGTGGATTCTGAAAACTAATACTGAGTTATGTTATACCTAGTTGAGCCTAAGGACACAGTAGTGAGTGGATTGAATTTAACATGTATTTCTGTTTATTGGATCCCACGATATATTCAAGGTTGTGTCTGCTCTAGATCCCTTCTCTGCATGCTCCTCTTCGAGTTCTCTCTTTTCAGTGTATTCTAATGCCATTTGGTTTGGAGGATGAAGGCAGGGCTAGGTGATATAGACCAGACCATCCTTATGATACCACATGACTGGTAATGGTTTTCCATTCCACACATGCACCTCTTCCTTTTCTTCTTCCCTCTTTTTTTCTCTCCAGCTCCTGGGAGAAGGGGGCGCATCTTATAGTCCGAATGTAGCTTACCTGGCTTGTTGAGGGGGGGGCGTGGCCTATGTTGTTTATGTTATTAAATATTTTACCACATTTTTTACTTCAAAAATTTTTTCCTATTTTCCTCTAAAACTTGGATGCGCCTTATGGTCTGAAAAATATGGTAGTTGTAATTTGCATTGCTCAGACATAATAATTATTATTAACATTTTGTTATATTTCCTTCCAAGATTTTGATACACAATTTCTTAAAATTAGCAAATATGTAATTATGAGACATTGGGCAAATCAGCATGCTAATGTTACAGCTGTGTCCTCATCAGTACAATGAGGATAATAGTAGTCCCTTCCTTACGGGATGATTTGGAGGATAAATGGAGGAAGTTCTGACCCATGGACATGAACATACAAAAGTATGGGGATTGCCCTGGCTGGTGTAGCTCAGTGGATTGAGCATGGGCCTTACTTCGAACCAAAGGGTTGCCGGTTCGATTCCCAGTCAGGGCACATGCCTGGACTGTGGGCTGGGTCCCCAGTGGTGATGTGTGAGAGGCAAGAACACATTGATGTTTCTCTCCTTCTCTTTCTCCTTCCCTTCCCCTCTATAAAAAAATAAATTAAAATAAATAAAATATTTTTTTTAAGTGTGGGGATTGACTGTGGGAGCAAGGGGTGTGGTGGGTGGAGAAAGCAAAGAGGGAAAGTTGGAACAATTGTAATAGAATAAACAATAATAAATAAATAAATAAATGTTCTATAAGGTTACTGTAGTATACCAATGAAGATGTCATTATAAATATTACAATATTTGATTTTTTCACTGCTAATAAATATTTAATATAATATCATGAACATTAAGCCACAACTCTAAATGTCCTATGAAAATATGATTTTGGATGGCTGTTTCATATTTTACATATGCTGTGATTTAACCATCTCCTTTTTTTTTTTCTTTAATCTTTTCACATAAAAAGAAACGTCCACGCTTTTTGATTCCCAAATGATTTCTTAAATAAGAATAAATCACTCAAAATTCAGAGGTGACAGTGGCCTTTGGTTAATTTATGTAATAAGTGATTTCTATAATTCATTCTTAACTTTCTTTAAAACTGCTATAAGAAATGTAACTAAGTGGTTTGCCCCAAACCCTGAAATTATTTATATTTGGAGGCACGGAGGAGTGATGACTTGATGTGTATGTTCCTTTAAGGGCGCAGACCACCACAGTCCCACTTGTAGGGAATAATAACTTGAGTGAAACAAGTATGTGCCTTGTTTTGTGGACCTTTATTTGAACAGACTTTCTAAAATAATTTTTTATCAATATAATTAGCAGATTTCTAATATCTATGTATGCATGGAATTTCGATGTCTTTTATTAAAACCATCTTTATTTAAAATGTTACTTTTAATATTTTTTCCAGCTTTTAAAATCAGCTAAATGGCAATCATGTTTTTTATATCTAGCCTCTTAAGATTCTACTCCCCTCCTGGAATGTTTTTTAATTGCCAAAGAAGGTGCTTGAGAAAGGACTTACCTGATTCTGTCATCTGATTTTTTTAATTGTTAGGATGTTTAATATAAAAAAGATATAAATACTGTAAAAAATGAAACTTTTTTTGACCAAGGAAGAAATACATTAAAAAGTAGAGAATTAATGATGATTAAGGTTCATTACTGCACTCATTAGAAAGTATGAGAAAGACATAGAAAAATGTCAGAGTTAAATAATTAAAACACTGAATTATTAGTAGTGCTAGGTCTCTTGCAAGCACTTTATCATTAACATGTGACTTATATTTCATTCCAGTTTGTCTGCATTGCCCAGCAAGATTATTGCCGTATTCTCAACCAAGTAGAAAAGAACATGCAAAAAGTGGAGGAGGAAGGAGAAATTGTTATGGTGAAAGAACACCGAGAGCTTGATCGAACGGGGACAAGAAAGGGACACATCGTCATCAAGGTAAGACAGATACGGCTCTGTTTTTTTGGTCATAGCAGTTACGACAACTTTCGATTTCCCCACCCCATTTTCAGGCATAATGTCTCTGAAAACACATCAGTTGTAAAAAAATCTTTGTATGATGCATGGCAGCTTTACTAATTATTATATCTATCACTACCCAGTTCATCGTGGGTTGAAAATTTAAAATTGGGGTACCACATAGATGCTATTTATGCAGAACAGTGATCAAACGTTTTCATCATTACAGGGCACCTCAGAAAGATTAACAATGCATTTGGTGGAAGAGCATTCGGTGGTGGATCCAACGTTCATAGAAGACTTCCTGTTGACCTACAGGACTTTTCTTTCCAGCCCAATGGAAGTGGGCAAAAAGTTATTGGAGTGGTTCAATGACCCGAGCCTCAGGGATAAGGTTGGAAAATACATTCTGGTTTGACTTTTAAATATGAAATATTCAGATATAAACTTAAAGATACTTTAATATATGTGTATTTGTTGTGCCATTTATGTTCAAATTATTTTAATGGAATAAGAGAGTGTACTTTTTAAGCAAAAGTGATACAAATGTTAGTTCTTGTTAAAGGTTTCTGGGTTCAGTCCTAGAAATGTCTCTCTCTCTTTTTTTTTTTAATGGAAAGGTTAGTAAATTGTCCAACAAATGTTTAAATTTTAGTTCTATTGGGAATGTGTTGAGACATAACCCCCAAACACCCTGGGTTCCATAGGAATCAGCATTCTCGAGTTCGATAAATGGTCAGTGTGCACCAGATAAAAATTACAGTTTTAGCACCACAGCAGCATCTCATTACAACCATTGCTGGCTGGTAGGTCCCAGTAATGTAGTTCTCAACTGATTCTTCTTACCACCTCTTGAGAGCTGTGTCAAGGCTAGATTAGATGATAAACCACATAGTCTTATGAGGTTTGTGAGTTAACAGTCTGTATTCATGTCCCCTTTCCGTGTGCACTCTGAGTTACGTGAGACAGACTTGGGAGAGGCAGGGTAGCAAAATCCAGAACAGGAGACTATATGAAAAGCTCCAAGCTCTAGTGCTGGTCCTACTACTAACTGGTCCTGTGGCCTTCGAGAAATCATTCAGGCAGTATGGCTCCTCAGTTCATGGTTCGAGAGTCACAAGCCCAGAAAAGATCTCAGCTAAGGTCATGAGCCATAAAAACTCGACTTGAGCGTTGCCTCTGCCATATGCCTGATATGCCATTGGACCCTGCTGACGCTTGTTTATTTGCAAATAAATAGCATCTTTTGGGGGACTGTTATGAAAAGGAATAATAGAAGTAAAGTTCTCTATGTAGTGCCTGGCTCAGAGCCAGCAACTTGATACATCCTAAAGGCTGTTTGCTGTTGGTAATAGCTGGTAGTTTTCAATTTATGATTTATGAGTCTTGTTTTTCTAATGTGTCATAGGGCTAGTAGACTTTTAAGTTGGTTTCTCAGTAGCAAAATTTTAATTTTATGAAAAGGTCAAGTATTAGATATAGTTTTAAGGGAGATCATCTTATGTTTCCTAAATTTGAAAAATTGGGCAGTAGTGATAGTAAATGACATACAATTGATATAAATATAAACTAGTTACAAATTAACTTTATATCATCTTCTCTGTTTCTTTACTGCTAGAATAGCATGCTTAATTTTCTCATTTTAAGGGGTTACTTAAATGTTTGAAAACTATTCTATGGAAAACTCCTTTTATATTGTTGTTCAAACTTACAAAACTAAACACATATAAAAGAAAACAAATACTTTTATATTGACAGATGCAGTTATATTCACTTCATTTAATAAAATTTTATTGAGCATTTAGTTTATACCAGGCATTGTTGTAACTATGAAGGAAGCACTGAGGACATGACATAAAGTTGTCCTCATGGAACTTAGAGTCTAATGAGTGTCACACAGTTCTTGCTGGACACACAAAAATTCCCCATCAGTGAGTGTGTATATTGGCCTCTGCAAAGGTGCACGGCTGTGTGAATACACATGTGTAGGGTGAGAAAAGGCTATTCATTTTTCCTGAGGAATTACAGGTGTTAAAAGCTTTCTGAATCTTAATGTTAACAAATACTATGTAACTCCCAGCTAGCTCCTTCCTCTTATAACCTGTTCCCTTGTAGATCTTTCTGGGCTCAATCCTAGTTGTTCCTTTTGTCTATTCTACTCTCTACCTTTATTGTTTTTTTTTTTTTTTAAATTTCTGTCTTCTTTGTCTTATATTTATTTATTATAGTTTTGTTTTTATTGTGACCTGTTTCAAATAGATTTTGACAGTAGGTAAGATGTAAGTTTATTATCATCCTTCACAAATTCAAAATGTTTCTTGGCAAAACAGCGTCAAGTCAGTAATCAAATTATAAATATATTTCTTAGAAGGTCATTTTCTTATGAATAAAATCCTTGCTGAGAGTTTTGCATTTCGTTTATTTTCTTGTTCATTGTTACTACTTAAGCTGTACGTTAGGTATCTTATTTGAAATCACTTTAACTGAAAATTTTTAGCACTAAATTTTTTTGAAAATCATTCCTTTTTCAGGTTACACGGGTAGTATTATTGTGGGTAAATAATCACTTCAATGACTTTGAAGGAGATCCTGCGATGACTCGATTTCTAGAAGAGTTTGAAAATAATCTGGAAAGAGAGGTAATAATTGTGATTTTTCTCGACACTTATAAGTTCATTTTATTCAGCCTGTCTTTGCAACCACTCTTTCTGAACTCTTACAGAAAATGGGTGGGCATCTAAGGCTGTTAAATATTGCCTGTGCGGCTAAAGCAAAAAGAAGACTCATGACGTTAACGAAACCCTCCCGAGAAGCTCCCCTGCCTTTCATCTTACTCGGGGGCTCCGAGAAGGGATTTGGAATTTTCGTGGACAGCGTGGACTCGGGCAGCAAAGCGACCGAAGCAGGCTTGAAACGAGGGGATCAGGTGCGGTGTTTCTAAATCCAAACGCTGAGGGTGAACGCTGGTGTCTTTTTTTTTTCTTCTTCAGTCCATTGGGACATCGAAATTAATTATATGATTTTATTTGTAGATATTAGAAGTAAATGGTCAAAACTTTGAAAATATCCAGCTGTCAAAAGCCATGGAAATTCTTAGAAATAACACACATTTGTCTATCACTGTGAAAACCAATTTATTTGGTAAGTGTTTCTGCATGCTTTTTAAAAGGGTTTTTATTTATTTATTTTTAGAGAGAGAGGAAGGGAGGGAGAAAGAAAGGGAGAGAAATATCGATGTGAGAGAGAAACATCCATTGGTTGCCTCTCGCACGAGCCCCACCTGGGGACCCGGCCAGCACCCAGGCATGTGCCCTGACAGGCAGTTGAACCGGCAATCTCTCACCTTGTAGAAAGATGTCCAGCCAGCTGAGCCATTCATGCCAGGGCTTTGCAAACTTTTATTTTTCTTATTTTGGTCATTTTACATTTATGTCACAGTCATAAAAAGGTCATTTTTATAAGTAATATTTCAAACATTGTAAGAATAAAAATATTTATAGTACAGTGCATAGATACATAATCAGGTAAGTATGTAATTAGATCTAAATCAGAATCTACTGATGTGAGGACCAGAAAAATTATGTTTTAGCAATGCTTTTATTCATAGATGTTTTAAATAGCTAGACATTTAAAGAACATACTGGACATTTAGCACACTGAGTGGGAATGAAAGAGCAACATTATAAAGCAGATTCTTGTTGTCATTCATTCACTGGAGTGGTGTTTTCCTATGGGATTACAGTTTTGATAGCTCAAGCCTGTACTTTTCATGTTTCCAAGTTATACATGTGCCTCTGAATTATTCAGATTTCTTATAATGGACATTTTGTCGTGTTTATTTCCACTTTAGTATTTAAAGAACTTCTAACAAGACTGTCAGAAGAGAAAAGAAATGGTGCCCCTCACCTTCCTAAAATTGGAGACATCAAAAAGGCCAGCCGCTACTCCATTCCGGATCTGGCTGTAGATGTAGAACAAGTGATAGGACTTGAAAAAGTAAATAAAAAGAGTAAAGCCAACACTGTTGGAGGCAGGAACAAGCTAAAGAAGATACTCGACAAGACTCGGATCAGTATCTTGCCACAGAAACCATACAAGTAAGTGTCTGTGTAAATTTTGTGTGCGTTATTTCTGTGAGTTACAATAATATGCAATGGTAATGATGTAGTTAATATTCAGTCACATGAGTCTAGAAAAGGTTTTAAGCTTTTATGCCTGAACTATCTTAGAAGAAATATTAATAAAGTTCGTTTTAATTCAGTTTCTGCTACTTACTTGCCCATCCCAACAACATTAGAGAGCATTTAGCACTTCCTCATTTGAACTTTTTTTTTTAATTATTTCTCATTTAGACTTAAAAAAAGTAATGGTGTGGTTGCTGCTGTCTTCCCTGTGATTGGGAGGTGTTTTTACTACTGTGTCTTTGTTTCGGTATCTTCTCTACCATCAGCATCTTCTCTTTGCCAACCAAATCATTGTTGGCTCCTGTTGCTTCTGTTCATCTTTGCCATTCTCTCTTTTCCTTTCTTTCCTGCTTTCAGTTCTTGAAGGTAACTTGAAAACATGTTATTTATTTTCTTTCTTTGATAATTTAATGCATCTTACAAAGGAGCAGTAGATACAGACATTTAGGATTGTGTCAAGCATTTCTATTTTTAAATTCCATTTCAGGTAAAATTTTCATCCACAGATTGGAGAGATATGGTGTAGAATATACTACTGATAGGCTGAGCATAAAACTTGTGTTGTCTTCATTGAATTATAATGATTGGTGGTTTTGATTTAGCTACAAAAGACTTCTACAGCAGAATTCTCATGATAAGTAATGAGTGTGATGGTTTTATTTATAGACTTGAGAGTGTGTTCATATTGAATAAGTTTCCAAAGGGCCATGGATTAGGTCTGCTGACATTACAAAAAACAGAAATTGATTTTGAAAGTGACCTTCATGTTTAAAAAAAAACAACTTATTTTTAAATAGATAAAAAATGTACTTAGATGTAGAATTATTAGCAGCACACTGACAATAAAAGATCTAAGAGTAACATTTGACCATGAGTTAATTATGAACCTTAGGAAAAAAATCAAAAGTCAACCTGACCCTGGCAAGTATTAATAGAAATGTGACATATCAGAACTGGGATTTAATCCATTCATAGAACAGGGTGTTGGCTGGTACACAGTATGAGAATACTGTGTGTAATTTTGTTCCATGTGTATTTAGAAAGATATTCAAAAGCTAGAGAAAGGGAAAGAAAGATAATAATTAGATGTGTTGAATTTAGAACACTGAGGAAACATCTTTGTAGGTAAAAATACATGAATCATTTATGTATTTTATGTAAAATTATTTGCTATAATTCATATTGTAATACAGTTAAAAGGAAAAGTAATTATATTTAAAAGAAGAGTAAGTAAAATGTAGGATCTGTATATTGGTATGATAGACTTGATTTAATACTGGTTACTACTTAAACATTTCTCTTCTAAAAATCAGTGTATGTTTATGAAGATTTTCTTTGTTTTGACAAAGGCACTGAATTAGTCAATTACAGAAATTGTTTTATTTTGTTTAGTTATTTCCTCTTGCTCTCAGACATTACCAGTAACCTAAGATGCAGACTGCTGGCAGACTGCCAAGGATAGTGCGGCAGAATGATATAAAGAGAGGGGAAAGAACAGGGTGGGACAAGAGGATTGTAGGATTTAGGTCTGTCTGTCAGGTAAGTAGAGATACTGATGAGTCCAGAGAAAATAGGGAATAAATCAATAGACTGAAATCAACAAAGGCCAAAAAACTGCTTTCGGTAACAATGAGAGAGCTGGAAAGGTCCAACAACAAGAGGATGTGTTCAGAGGCAGACATTTCTGAATATTCAAGACATTGTCTTGAATATAAAGTAGTTTCAATCCAAGACTATCCCCATGTCTGTAGATAACAGACACAGGTGAGAGAAGAGAATTAGGTCATGTTAGGTGTTAAAATATTGCAGAGAAACAGTTCTTAAGAAGGCAGACTTTTGGGGGCATGCCTGAAGCATACTAGTATTTTTAGGCATTTGTGCTGGGAGTGGCCCTGTCAGCTGTATCGTTGGCCTGAGCCCATAGTAATGTCTCAAGTCATATGTTACCTGTAATATTTTTGGCAGAAAAGCCTGGTTTATATGGTTGAATAATAAAATTCAACTAACTATATGAAGGTTGGAATATTTCTCAGAACATTAATACTTTCCGTCTTTATGTGCATGCCTCCATATGCTTCCATGGAAATTAATTTGAAAGAACTTACACTAAAATTTTCTTTAATTTTTGTTTTTAAAAGAAAGCTCTTGTCTTTGTTTATATACCCTTATGTCTAGTTCACACAAAAAATTAAGAGAGAATGTTCCTAGATCTCTTTTTATCACAGTCATTAAAAATAATTGGTATTACAGTCAAGCTCCAATGTCTGAAAACCTAATTGATGCTAAATGCCTTAATTTTATATATGACATTCCAAACTCGGTATAATTCCCTTTCTTCTTCTTTCAAAGTATCGATAGAAACTAGGCAGAGCTCTGACCGTTTGCTTATGATCTAGTTTGTTTTTTGTGAGTGCAGGCATATCGTTTTATTTTGATGTTTTGTTTTGGAAATGACCTTTCAGATCTAGAAATCATTTTTATATATTTTTAAATCTTGTTTCCATAGTAACAGCCTTTTTATAAGTGGAAATAAATTTGTAGCCATCCATAATAAGTAGTGTTTTTCTGGGAATTTCAGTGTATAACTAGAAGATTTGAGTAGAGAATTAAAAGTGAGTCGTTGGATTTGCACAGCCTCTTCTTTGATTCTGAGAAATGTCACCGCAAACCACTGCTTTCTCATGCTCTGTGTAATTCAGAAATAACGTGTCAGGGTTTATTTACACTTGACTCTATAATGACATCATTGAGTTCTCTGAAAAGGCAGTGTAGGAAATTGGGGCAGTTTGGATTTTTTCCCCTCTGTTCATGTTTTTTTTATTCAGTCTTCTTAAAAATTATTCAATCTTTTTTATTTATTAAAGATCAGATTATAAAACAATTATTCTCATGCAGAAGCCATCAGTTTAGTGAGAACTAAATGTGTCCTTTTTAGTGTGCTTCTTAAACAAAATCTGTTCCCATTGAAAACTACAGCTTATCTTGAATCTATTTCTGCACTGAGAAACTACTAATATTTGTTACGATTTGTCTTATTAAAAAGACATAGATTTCAGAGAGACATACTGTGCCCTTAAGACAGCAGAATGAGTTGGATACCCTTAAGCAGTAGTTACTTTTGCAATTTTCAACCAAATTTATCGATATTTTTATGTTAATTGTGTGTTTTGTGAAATATAACTTATTTATGGCCTGTGTCTATTATATATTGATGAGTTAAACTCTCCAACTTGTTGATTACTTCCGTTCTAATTTTTCTCTCTGTTCAGTGATATTGGGATTGGTCAATCTCAAGACGACAGCATCGTAGGATTGAGGCAGACGAAACACATCCCGACTGCATTGCCCGTCAGTGGAACCTTATCGTCTAGTAATCCTGATTTACTGCAGTCACATCACCGCATTTTAGACTTCAGTACTACTCCAGGTGAGACTGCCCACACTTCCTTTGTTTTACTGCAATAACCCCATCCTTCTGATGTGTGATGGCAATGCTGTGCTATCTCTCTTGTTTTGCTGTGGGTTTGTCAGACGCTCAAAGTCAGGGTGAATGTTAGAATGATTGGAACCAGCTCTTTTTCATTCTTCAGACTATTTTGATATGGCCATGGGCAAACTAATGTCTCTGAACTTGTTTTCACTTTCATAAATGAAGATAATACATCCCATGCAGGCGTTACTGGGCTATATTAAGCAAATACAGTGAAAAGCCTATTTTAGGTCAGCATAATGGACTTCTCAATATAATGAAAATGAACTTTAGATTTAATTTTTTTTTTTTTACTTTTTGCTACTAACCTGACAATCTTGTGTTCAGCTTTTGTGTACTGATGTGTTTGCATTTGTCTGTAGATCTTTTTATTTATCCGTAGGAGGGCAATATGTTCTTGCAGATTATCAGCGTGTTCACTGACTATCTTTGAAGAACAGCTTATAGTAAGGGAGAGGTGAAATTTTAGCAATATCTTTTTTTTTTTTAGATTTTATTTATTTTTAGAGAGGGAAGGGGGGGGGGGAGAAAGAGAGAGAAAGAAAGAAAGAGAGAGAGAGAGAGAAACATCAATGTGCGGTTGCTGGGGGCCGTGGCCTGCAACCCAAGCATGTACCCTGACTGGAGATCGAACCTGCGATGCTTTGGTTCGCAGCCTGTGCTCAATCCACTGAGCTATGCCAGCCAGGGGCAATATCTTTAATAAGAAGGGTTGTTTTCCCCAGATTACTTTACTTAATTGTATTACCATAAATTAAAATACATCCTGCTTATGTATAGCTTTTCTTTCTCCAGACTTGCCAGATCAAGTGTTAAGGGTTTTCAAGGCTGATCAGCAAAGCCGATACATCATGATCAGTAAGGACACCACGGCGAAGGAAGTGGTCATCCAGGCCATCAGGGAGTTTGCTGTGACTGCCACTCCAGACCAGTACTCGCTGTGTGAGGTCTCTGTCACACCCGAGGGAGTAATCAAACAAAGGCGACTTCCAGACCAGCTTTCCAAACTTGCCGATAGGATACAACTGAGTGGAAGGTACATACAGTATCTCTCTTTTTGGATTTGTTAACCTGCCCTTCCTCCCTCTTAAACCCACATCAAAGTCTAAGAGATGAACACTTTCAAAGGGTTTTCTAAATGAGTAAGCACCCCCTTCACCAAGAATTGCTTTATCGAAGCAAATACACATGGTGAACATTGACCTTCACAAGGATCTCGGAAGCACTTGTCCAAGATGAGGACACTGTGACCCGAACATTGTTGCTGCCTACAAGCGTGCAAGTAAAAACCTGTCATGTTCGCTCTTTAAAACACTGGTCTGGCAGAATGTAAGGTCACAGATGCTCTCTTCTTCTTGGAAATGCACATTTACAAAAATACTTTCTACTCCTACTCTACTGTCATTTGCTCCTGCCTACCTAACTCTTCTAGGAACTTTGTTTATTTAGGCAGAAGTGCCTATGACAGTATAATTGGCTGATGCTGACTATGTATGTTATGCTGTGAAAAACCCTTAACTATGGAATCAAAGTGTAGTTGCTGCAAAGCTTAGCCCCCTCTGCTGCATGAGTTCTTATATAACCCATGTAACTTGCAAGAAAACATTGTATTTGTCAGTCTCTTGAATGGTATTGCCATTGATAAAAATATGGAATTTGTATTCTCTAAGCACAGATTAGTGAAAGCTGAAAAAGTAGTTAAAGTTTTAACTAGATTCTGCACTGACTGAAAGTTAAGTAGTTCCAAAAAACAGTTCGTTCTGTTGCTCGCCATATGGAGTGTTTCACTGGACCTGAATTTTTCATGTTATATGTCCAGACCATTCAAAACTTGTTTCGTTTCTGTCACCTATAACCTTCTACTCCTCTTCCCTTTTCCTTTCTTTCCAACCCTGCCACTAGCAGGTAGTGTTGTTTTAGGAGGTCGGTTTTTCTCATTATCATTTCAGTGCACATTAATATATCTGTAACCGCAATGGAGTTCTACAAATCCCCGCTGGGGTACAGATCCATGGTTCACATTCATTATTCAAGAAAATTGCAGGTGGGCGTGTGCCATGGGCTTCATCAGTAATCAACACAGAAACCATTAAATCCAGGCATGTCAGTGGCTCGAGGTGTGTGTTTTCTGTCATGTTACATGACAGAAAACATGCAAAAGGCCACTTGGACAGAACACCTGCTGTGGTCGTTCTGTTTCTTCTTTTATGACATTTGACTTCAGGAAAGAATCTGTTAAAAAAAAATCACAGGGCCAACATCTGGATTCTATTTTCAACAAGCTGCTTGCAGAGAGAAAGGAGCACTGTCTCTGAGTTCCTGTCTCTGCAAGTGGTGTTCACTAGTCATTCATCTGCAGTAGCCTCGGCTTCCTCATGTGAAAATAGGAATAATATCTGCCCCACTTACTTGTAGGGTTTTTGTGAAAATCAGATATTTAAAAGTTAAGATCTGTTTTAGTTTGGTTCTACTCAGAGAATCAAATGGGGGAACGGCTTATAGATTTTTTTGGTATTTGAATAAGTAAGCACACTGGGATCGATCCAGTGTGAACCCATCAACAGCCACGGAGTCTCTCTGGGAGAAAAGAGTGAGCTGTCTGATTCCTGCTTCTTCCTTAGAGCCTACTGCTTTGTCTAGCGTGAAAGTTTTAATATAGCTATTTTCTGTCATTTTTAGGGAAAAAAGGTAAAATAATCTCAAAATCAGGGACGGGCAGAAAAACAAAAGCAATCACAACTGGTGCACATGGAATTCCATGTGCTGTGTTAGTTTTAGCAATGACTTCTGCACAGGTGGTTCTGTGGTCCGGTGACAGAGGCAGCTACATTCTCATAGTGGGCAGAAGTCTTCCATCATTTGATTTCATGTTCCCTCGAACGTTCTATAAGAAATAGAAGTTTTCTTTCAAGGAAGATCATGAGACTGTTGCTTAGGCTTTGAATTCTGTGTTTTCCATAGATATTACTTGAAAAACAACATGGAAACAGAAACCCTTTGTTCAGATGAAGATGCTCAGGAGTTGCTGAGGGAGAGTCAGATTTCTCTGCTGCAGCTCAGCACTGTGGAAGTTGCCACACAACTTTCCATGCGAAATTTTGAACTCTTCCGCAACATTGAACCTACTGAATATATAGATGATTTATTTAAACTGAAATCAAAAACCAGCTGTGCCAACCTGAAGAAATTTGAAGAAGTCATTAACCAGGAAACATTTTGGGTAGCATCCGAAATTCTGAGAGAGACAAACCAGCTGAAGAGGATGAAGATCATTAAGCATTTCATCAAGATAGCTCTGCACTGCAGGGAATGCAAGAATTTTAACTCAATGTTTGCAATCATCAGGTAAGAGAGCACATTTGCCGTAAGATTCAGTTCAGTTTATAGGTTAAAATATATATCAATCCAGGAGCACCACGTAATTTGTATAAGTGTAGTAGTTTTAATTGAGTCACCCTGAACAATTCTTTTCCCCTGAGTCCTAATCTTAATCTTTAATTTAAACTCTCTTAAGTGCCGATTTGGAGCCCGGAAAAATCTATAGTCACCACTTTTTATTTTTGAGCTGTGTCATCTTGGGAAAATTATTTGAACTCAGAAAATCAGTTTATTTCTCTGTAAAATAACGATTTTCCAAAGAGTTCTGGAGCAGATTAAATGATATGCAGTAGTCTCCCTTAACCTTGGAATATGTTTCAGGCCCCCCAGTGGATGCCAAAAACCATGGATAGTACCAAACCCTACATATACTATGTTTTTTTCCTCTTCATACATGCCAATGATAAAGTTCAACTTACAAATTAGACACAATAAGAGATTAACAATAATAACTAATAATAAAGTAGAACAATTATAACAACATACTGTAATAAAAGTTTTGTGAATGGATTTGAGGTCACTATGAAGTAAATAAGGGTTATGTATGTAACAAGCACTGTGATACTGCCACAGTTGATCTGATAACCCAAGTGGCTACTGAGTCACTAAGGGGTGGTGAGCGTGTGCAGCATGGCACACTGGACAAAGGGATGAGTCACATTCCAGAGGGACAGAGCAGGAAGACATGAAACTTTATTATGCTGCTCAGAACAATATGCAATTTAAAACTTATAAATTGTGTGTTTCTGAGATTTTCCATTGAATATCTTTGGAATGGAGTTAACCGCAGGTAACAGATTGTGGACAGCAACACCATGGATAAGGGGGAGAAACTACTGCAAAGTATGTGGAGTTTCATCAGCCTACACAGTGGAGATGCCCAGTAAATGTTAATTTTTTGTTTTCCTTTTGCGTGCTTAAACTGAGGCTGGAAGAAAATACAGGCTGAAACAATGGGCCATATTGATGTTGATGGTGATAATTAGTCTTCTTCACTGCCTAGGAGTTTGATCATATTCTCCTTACTATTATGGCGTTAGTTCTATTTTATTACTATAAGGTCTTTGGCCAGTCTGCTATGTGCCAAGCACTGTGCTGTGTATGGAGACAAAGCAAGGAAACAGTTCTACACTCATGATGCTTTCATTCTTGTGGTTTTACTCATAATAAACAGCAGGAGGATGTAAAGGGAAGAGGAGTGAAGCATGTGACCTTTATACTGACCCTCCTTCCATCTTCCATTCTTATTACCTAGAATTATTAATAGTTTCTTATGAGTCTTTCTGTAAGTTGTTATGTATAAATAGCATTCACACAGAGGTGCTGTATGTTGATAAATCCACAATGCACTGTTTTGCCTCCTTCCTTCCATAAGGATGAGTCGTTTCACTTCGTATCACTTTTCCTTTTCTTTTTTGTCTCAGTGGCCTAAACCTGGCACCAGTAGCAAGATTGCGAACCACCTGGGAAAAACTTCCCAATAAATATGAAAAGCTATTTCAAGATCTCCAAGACCTATTTGATCCTTCCAGAAACATGGCAAAATATCGCAATGTCCTCAATAGTCAAAACCTACAGCCTCCCATAATCCCTTTGTTCCCAGTTATCAAGAAGGATCTCACATTTCTTCATGAAGGTAAATACAAAGTAAAGGATTGGTACCTCCAAAATAGTCATGGGGATGTACAGTACAGGTCAGGGAATATAGTCAGTAAAATGTAATAGCTATGTTTGGTGTCAGATGGACACTAGAATTATTGGGTGGATCACTTCATAAATTTATAACTGCTATGTTGTACACCTGAAACTAACCTAAAATGATACTGAATGGCGAATGTAATTGAAAAATAAAATTTAAAAATGCAATTCAAAAAAAAAGAATAAATGCCACGTAATTCTTTTTTCTTCTTTGGTAATTACAGGAAATGACTCAAAAGTTGATGGGCTGGTCAATTTTGAGAAGCTGAGGATGATCGCAAAAGAAATTCGTCACGTTGGCCGAATGGCTTCTGTTAACATGGACCCTGCCCTCATGTTCAGGACGCGGTGAGTGTGTCACCGTCGGTGGCACGTGTGGGATTAGAGAAGATTGAGTTGAGAGCTCCTTAATAAATGAGGAAATTTTGAATATTTATATTTGTAGCTTGGCAGAAATTCTATTAGGTCATGAGAGACTCACCATTGAGCTCTAATGTGGAATAAGTGTCTTATCCTGTATCAAGAGCAGTTTTGACTGCCAGTATAAACAGTTTGTCTTTCAAACATTTTTCATTTAAAATGAGGTACAACTATTTGCTCCTTATTTTTCAGAACAATCACTTGCAGAGCTAAAACTCATACTTGCTAGTATGAACTCAAATATGTAAATAACCCAAATAGTATTGTTTCAATATGCACACAATGATTTAGCTGTCAGTGTAATGAAAAATGATGAGGCCATTGAAGGAGAGAAAAGGAGTCAGCCTCCTTTTAAAACAGAAGATTTAAATACATTTGTCTTGTGAGCCACATAAATATTTCTGGTACAGTTGTGTGTGTGAGGTGATTATGCAGTTTAATGTTTGTGGGCTTCTTGTACTGCTTATTCAGAAGTCTAGGCCTTTCTTTCTGAGCTTGTGATCTTTCTGTCTCTCTTTCTACACCCATGCTTCAATCTCCATGGCTCTCACTTACAGGAAGAAGAAATGGAGGAGTTTGGGGTAAGTGGTGGAGACCTTGGATACCCACACACAGTTCTTATTCTGTTCATGGCATTGTTTTCTTACCTGCTGTATTTTCTGATGCTTTGCATTTTTGCATTTTTTCTTAACCCTCTTGCTCTAGCAGAATTTCAGTTGGCAAACTGATTTCAAGTTTAATCTGTTGGGGCTTTTGCTTTCGAGGTCATGATCCATGCGAGCTGTGAAATGATTGATGATGGTTCCGGGGAACTGTAGGTCAGACATACTTCTGAGCTTGCAGAAAGAGTTTATTTTAATGTAATTTCTGTGTTTTCAAATGGGAAACGCTTAAAGTGGGGTGAGGGGAGGAAGGATGTGCAATTTAAATGCCATTGCACAGATATTTGAGAAGTAAATATAGGTAATATCAAAGTTGCCCCTAGGTGTTAAAACTAAATTTTTTTACAGCTCAACTAACTACTGTTTTCATTCTATAAACCAATTCTTTTGAAAAATAATTCTTAACAATTCATGTGCTAGTTTCTATACATATATGTTTATATTTGCATGACCGTTTTATTAACAGTTTGACCATATTACTTTAGAAACTCACTACATTTAACCCAACGAATAAGAAAACAATTGTAAACATCTAGCTGATTTTTTTAATCTGTGTAAAGCATTCTCTTTAGGAGTAAATTTAATGTAAATCCTAATTATACCTATATTTTTGCATGAGCTTTTGTATGTAATTATTAGTATTTGCCAGCTTCTCTGAGAGGACTGCCTTGAATGCTCTGTAGATGGAAAAAGCAGAATTTCCTAGTTGGAGCAGTACAGGCACCAAACATACATATGTATGTATGCAGGAGTCTTTTTTAAGTTAAAAAATTTTTACTTGGTATTATTCTATACTCCTTTGTAATAGTTTACTTACCAGAATGAAGCATGTGACCTTTTGAACATAGACTATTTATCTAAGTCTTGGCACGTTTCAGAGACATAAAGCGATCCCACGCTAGAGTGAGCTGCATATCTGCCTTTTCGTCTTCCAGGTCCCTCAGCCAGGGTAGTACAAACGCAACTGTGCTAGACGTTGCTCAGACAGGTGGTCACAAAAAGCGGGTACGTCGTAGTTCCTTTCTCAATGCCAAAAAGCTTTACGAAGATGCCCAAATGGCTCGAAAAGTGAAGCAGTACCTGTCCAATTTGGAGCTAGAAATGGATGAGGAGAGCCTTCAGACGTTATCCCTGCAGTGTGAGCCAGCAACCAACACATGTGAGTGTTTCCTTCAAGGGGCTGCGCCATCTGACTGGTGGAATGCGGGCTTGTTTCCTGGCGGTGGTGGTGGTAGGGGTGGTGACAAAAAGAGGGCTTAATGCAGCCGGGAAAGTCGTATCCTGAGACACCTTGACTGCTACTGTCGAATACCATTCAGCACTGTCCTAGGCCAGGCCTCATGTCCAACACCGAGAACAACACCGTAGTGTGGGGAGAACGACACCGTAAACTTAGTGTGACTGTTGTTTTGGTTTTATTCCAGCACAGCCACTATGCAGGCAGGGGACCCATGAGTGAATGTGTCTCCCATTTGCAACCCTTGTTTTCTCACACAGATCCTTCCAAAGTGATGGGCAACCTGCGAAGGGTGAGGGGCCCACAAGGTCAGAGCAGGGCAGAACTAGGGGTACTGGCTGCCCTTTATCCCCTCAGCCCAGCCAGCACCCAGCGTTACATTCAGCTACCAAGTAAAGCAGTAATTCTGCTAACCCTGCTGCATGGTGAACCACGAATCAGCCTAGTGTGAGGTGTCCCGGCCTTTAAAAATCTGGCCAGGCTAGAAATGGGGGTAGTTTTCTCTTTATCTGCACCTGCATCTGTATGACAGGGGCATTTCCCATTTAGGGCATGGCTGGGTCTTTTATGGGCAGGTTTGAGGACACCTTCTGTAAAATATGTAGGTGACTTGAGAAAATTCAAATTACTGGGTTTGTACAAGGCACCGGAGAAGCTCTGTGTCATGATGAACAGCTTGTCCTCCGAGGTCAGGCCGGTCTGCGTTCACTTCCTGTTTATTCCTCCTCCTAGCAAGGTCACCTTAGGCAAGATGCTTCAACTCCCTAATTCTTAGTTTCTCCATGTGTAAATTGCAAAAAGTATACACATGTCGTTGAGTTGTGTTCAATATTAGTGTATAATACATACAGCATTTAATCGCCCTATTAAATTGGTTTGCTTTCTATCTGCCATGGAGTTACACTTAGTATATTCCTCAAGCAGTATTGGCTGCTATTAGCTAACATAATTCTACCCCGCAGAAGAGAGAATTTGACAATAAAAAGATTATAATTGATACCATTCATTAAAAACTAAGCTCATGTATGTAAGGACTTTTAGATACCCATTTTAGAAAAACAATTCCTTACAATTTTCCTGTTGCAGATCTTATGATATAGGTGTGTTTTTTATATACACATATGATGTATTGAATTATCCATGTTTTTCTATTTTTATTTTTAATGTGGGCTTGAATAGTATAATCATCTTGAGATAGTGAGCTTCATAAGGTAAATACCTTTGCCTATCATGCCTTGAATATTTTCTGTAGGCAGGGCTCTCCCGCCGCCCCATTTCTGTCCCGTGTGTAGGCAGGCATGAGGAAGAAAAGATACACATTTTAGTATTCTCCCTGCAGAAAGTGCTCGTGTAGTTCTAGCTTTATCTTGTGTGTGGCTACTAACATCTTAAATGTCTTGTTCTGTTTTCAAACCAAACAATGATCAGTGCCTAAGAATCCTGGTGACAAAAAGCCTGTCAAAACCGAGACCTCCCCGGTGGCTCCGAGGGCGGGGTCTCAGCAGAAAGCACAGGCTCAGTCGCAGCCCCAGCAGCCGCAGCCCGCTCACAAGGCCGGCCAAGGGCTGCAGGTCCCTGCCGTGTCACTCTACCCTTCACGAAAGAAAGTGCCCGTGAAGGACCTCCCGCCCTTCGGTAGGTGATTAAGTTCATGTGCTCTTTGGGTGCTGTACACTGTCATTTTTTTTTTTTCAGATCAGGAAATTCCTTTGTCTAGTATTCTTGAGTCTCCCCCGATTATTACCTCTTAATAAAGCATTAATGTTTAGGAAGTTAAACTTTTGTCAGTGAAAAGGACAGATTTTATAATTTCTCATTTAATTGTGCTCATCCATCATTGTGGGGCATGGGGACATGGAATAGAGAAATTATGCTTTTATTTAATGTAATTTAAATGGAGTACAGAAGTTGTTTTATCCATATACATTATTTTTTTTAAAGTTTCAGAAACCTAGTTCTTTTTTTTTTTAAGATTTTATTTATTTATTTTTAGAGAGGGAAGGGAGGAAGAAAGAGAGAGAGAAACATCAATGTGCAGTTGCTGGAGGCAGTTGCTTGCAAGCCAGGCATGTGCCCTGACTGGGAATCGAACCTGCGATGCTTTGGTTCGCAGCCCGAGCTCAATCCACTGAGCTACGCCAGCCAGGGCTCATATACATTATTTAAACTAGTTTTGTTGTATGATCGATAAATTACTGGAATTTAGTCAGAATATTTTTAAGTGAAATGATTTGTCTGGAGGTGAATTCTTATTCGTTGAATCCCTAATTCTATAACTTGGAGCAAAGGATGTAATGAATTCCTGAATGTTTAGGAGCCATATTGTGCTTCATTTTTTTTTCCTATTAAAAGTAATAGATCTAGTTTAGTCCCTTTATGTAAGCAGTGCAACAAAAAAAAATTTTTTTGACCAGTACAGAAGTTTATTTAACAAAAGTTCCACGTGAAAAAAATTGTGCATGACCTGATTTTTGTATTGTAGTAAAACAAGTGTCATGGGGAGGGGACACACGGAAGCCGGTGCTTTCTCTGGTGAACACAGCCACTCCTGGCACTTGTTCCAAGGCTTCTATCTAACACGATGGTGCCATTTCCTTGCATTACTGCCATTCCAGAATCTGTCTGCTGCCCACTGGCTGCCATCTCCACACATTTATCTATCACAGGATTAACGTCATAAAGGCGTCAGATCCCCGTAATATTCCTTGGACATGTCTGTCATCATTTAATGTCAATGATAACTTCTTGTCCATAAATCTTTTTAATTTAGGAGGGTGAGCTCTACTCATGGTAGAGCTCAACAAGCTCAAAAATGCCTCCAAATAGCCAAAATTATTTTTCATGAAATATACTGGTATATGTATAAGGGAACAGTGTTAATAAAAAAATTTTTAAAAAGAGCTGGTAGCAAAGAGTTTACTTAAATAAAATAGGACATTGGTAACCAAGATAGTTCCTGCCCAATTACAGCCTGTCTGTGGGTCGGGCAAGAGTCTTAGAGTAAATCCTTTGGCTCATTCTTCCTGGTCAGCAGTGTCTCATTTTTAGAGTTAGGGAAGACTGACAAAAGAATACCTTTAAAAGTATTTTCTTTCTCTTACAGGCATAAACTCTCCACAAGCTTTGAAGAAAATTCTTTCTTTGTCTGAAGAAGGCAGTCTGGAGCGGCACAAGAAACAAGCAGAAGATACGATATCAAACGCGTCTTCGCAGCTTTCTTCTCCTCCCACTTCTCCACAAAGTTCTCCGAGGAAAGGTGGGTTCAAGTACTTACTGTTTCCTTTTATAGCCATCTATACATTTCAGCTATAAAAAATTCCAGAGTTATATATTAGATCACTTTCTATATTATAACGTCATTTAAAAGATCTAATATATAACAACCCATGGCTCTTTTGTCTTCTCAGTTTATAAATTAGGAAAAATTAGGGTATTTTTAATCTTACGGGAAGTAGTGTTAAACTTATAACTACATAGGGCCTTCAAAAAAATACATTTAAATTTTTTATTAATTGTAAGTGTAGAAATAATTCTTTTATACCAAAAGTTGTTCTAACTAAATATGATTATATAACATTAACTACAGAGTAGAGAGCTTTAAAAACAAGAAAAACTAATACCTTCCTGATTTATTTTTTTCATTGTATTAACACGGGTCTTGATTACCTTCTTTGTTGCTACTTCTTTTTATTTCTGAAAAGATTGCATTTTAGGCAGTCAAACTCTCCTCCTTATTTTGATGCTTTCTTACATTAGAATAATAGATCCCCCACGTAACCCTCCAGATGACTTCCTTCCACCCTTTGATTGAATGGGTATAAACTAGTAATGGCTGAGACAGTCTTCCCTAGAGAGAAGCCACAAGATAAAGAAATTGCGAGATTTCACTGAGGCAACAAATACCTCTTATGCTTTACTTTTCAGACATCTGTGCATTTTGTGTGGGTATCAGTCTCTACTGTTCTTTTTAAACAGATACAACTAAATTCTTTTCTCATCCTATTGTTAGGTGGCAGTGGCAATCAGCTGAGATCTTTTGGCTCCGGGCAGTTGGACTTAACCAGTTCCTCCTCTTCTCTTGGAAGTGAGAACAGTAACAAGAATAACAATGCACCACGGACCTATGGGATAGGTGGGGTTTATAGAACCAAAAAACGGGGTGGGAAAGAGGAATTACCTCATTCATTAAGGAAAATGAGAGAATTCCTCTAAATGTCAAGTGCTCCATATGAGTGACTATTATCCAGAGATGGTTTTTGAGCAGACTGTTCAAGGAAGGCTTTAAATCTTGTCTGTCAGAACTCCTAGTGTGGTCTATAAAAAGACATTTCTCAGAGAACACATTAAATCTTATCAAGACCTGTGCAACCTTTAAAAAATAAATCAGGAATTAACAAGTTACTAAAAGGACGTGGAAGTACTGTTTAGAAAATAAATTTAGTAATATTTAGGTGCTTTAGATTTAACTTTTTTATTAGTAAATGGCATTGACAAATTACATTGAATACATATAATCATGCAAAATCAGTATTTTAAATCATACGACATCCTTAGTCATGTTGGTAAAAAAAATGTGTAGTGAGAAAAAAAAATTAGATTTTTTTTTTTTTCATTTAAAAATATCAAGATAAGCCTCTTCTTCTGTGACTTCCAACCTTATATTTAACAACAAAGGGGAGTTAATGGCTCTTCAGGTCAAAAAATAGACACCTGTTCAGATATTTTAAAGTGATGGTCTAGGGAGAGAATGGAGGTTTTGTGTAGTACAGCCTTCAAAACAATTGGCTTTTATGCAGTTTGTCCAGTATACTATTAATGTTTAAAAACCAAATGATAGCCTTAGCTGGTGTGGCTCAGTGGAATGAGTGCCAGCCGGCAAACCAAAAGGTCGGTGGTTTGATTCCCAGTCAGGGCACATGCCTGGGTTGTGGGCCAGAAACCCAGTTGGAGATGTGGGAGGGGCAACTGATTCGTGTATCTCTTGCACATTGATATTTCTCTCCCTTTCTTTCTCCCTCCCTTCCCCTGTCTCTAAAAGTAAATAAATAAAATCTTAAAAAAAAAAGAAAAGAAAAACCAAATGATAGAAATCCAAAGGTTTTTTTTCCCATGTTTTATTTCTCAATGCTTTTATGTCCATTTAAAATTATAAATATAACACATATTTCCAGTTTAATTATTCTGTGCCATAAAGTTCTAAAAACTGGAAACAAGATTACTGACTTTGCAGTTTGCAAAACTGTACTTAAAGATCTGATCATAGTTATTCTTCATAGTTTCTTTAAAGTAGACTAATAATAGTCTAATTTGTACTTAAGGGAGCTGAGAATGGTCTCGTTGTGCCATGATTTTTGCATTATTTTCTATCTCCTGTAGCAGTGTTTCCTTTTTTCCTCTTTAAACTTTCATTAAGCAAGTTAAGCTTCAGTCGAGTCTAACTTTACTTTATCTCAGTCACCCGCTCTCCACAAGTAAAATGCATTTTTCCTCACTTCAGTGATGATATCTTTGGCCTGCACTTGATTTTTGCTTCTACTTGGGGAGACATCCGTTTTATGTTACAAACCTACAGCGTCTAATTAATATGGTTGTATTTCCCATGCAGGCTATACTTTGGCTCCCAGTGGTACTGTGGATAATTTTTCAGATTCTGGTCACAGTGAAATTTCTTCACGATCCAGTATCGTCAGCAATTCCTCCTTTGACTCAGTTCCGGTCTCGCTGCATGACGAGAGGCGCCAGAGGCATTCTGTCAGCATCGTGGAGACAAACCTCGGCGTGGGCAGGATGGAGAGGAGGACCGTGATCGAGCCGGATCAGTACAGCTTAGGGTAGATGCCTTTTCTTGAGTGTTATTTTACATCCTTTTCTCCATCTTTTCACAATGTGTCCTTTTTTTCCTAGATGTGTATTTACATTTATTTTACATAATGCCTAAGAACTTTTCTCCCATCCCAGTGACGAATTTTCACATTACCTGGATTATTTTTTTAAGATTTTATTTATTTATTTTTAGAGAGCGGGGAAGGGAGGGAGGAAGAGAAGGAGGGAAATATCAATTGATTGCCTCTCACAGGCCCACGATTTGGGGACCTGGCCTGCAACTCAGGCATGTGCCCTGACCGGGAATTGAACCGGTGATCTTTCGGTTTGCAGGAGCACTGAGCCACACCAGTCAGGGCCACAACATCTGGATTATTAAGTACCATGCTATTTTTGTTGGGCTTTTAGAGTTAGGTTTATTGTTATTGGAATGCAGTTGCTCTGTGCTATAGGCAGAGGGTGACTTCAGAGTGTATCTCAGCTCTTTTGTGTGAGCTGTCTCTTAAAATAATCAGATTATATTGAACCTTGTAAAGAAAATGCTTATTTATCAGCCAGTAATTTTTCTTTTCTCACTGTATTAATTTTATGGTGATGGCAAGGTGGGAAAATCGGACATCGCAGAACTGGCCACTGGAATGCAATCCAGTCGTGCTTTCATCCTCTCCCTGGGATGAAAGAGAGCCACCTTTCTAGGAAAAAATATTTTTGTTGTATCATAAGTGTATTAGTTAACAATCTTGCTTTCCCTTTTTCTTTGAACCACTTAGGTCCTACGGACCAATGTCTGAGAGTCGGGGTTTATATGCTACAGCGACCGTAATTTCTTCTCCAAGCACAGAGGAGCTTTCCCAGGACCAAGGGGATCGCGCTTCGCTCGATGCTGCGGACAGTGGCCGTGGGAGCTGGACCTCGTGCTCAAGTGGTTCCCATGATAATATACAGACCATCCAGCACCAGAGGAGCTGGGAAACACTTCCATTCGGGCACACTCACTTCGATTATTCAGGGGATCCTGCAAGTGTCTGGGCCTCAAGCAGCCATATGGACCAATTCATGTTTTCTGACCATAGCACAAAGTATAACAGGCAAAATCAAAGTAGGGAGAGTCTTGAACAAGCCCAATCCCGGGCAAGCTGGGCGTCTTCCACTGGCTACTGGGGAGAAGACTCAGAAGGTGACACAGGCACAATAAAGCGAAGGGGTGGCAAAGATGTTTCCATTGAAGCTGAAAGCAGCATGCCATCTGTGACCACAGAAGAAACCAAGCCTGTTCCCATGCCTGCCCACATAGCTGTGACATCAACTACTGCAAAGGGACTTATCGGTAAGCTTAGCGGAGGGCTTATCCTGTTTGGATCCTGGCTGAAATCTAACTTATTTCAAAAGTTAAATTATATTTTGTAGCTCTGTTCCTCATTTTGCCCACTCCTGTATGGGGCCTGGAATGAATAGTGGTTAAGAGCCCAGGTCCCATGGTCAGGGACATATATTTTCTAGCATAGTGTACATTCAGTACTTCTTAGCTCACAGAATCAGTAAGCAGTCGTTACAGTTGTTTTCTGGTCTCATACGGATCTTCCAGAAAATTGTCAGGAAGGATGGCCAGTCTCTGCAGAGGAAGAGTTTTTGTTTATTTGAAACTTTTAAATATTTTATTCTGTTTTGTTTTCTTGAATTGTACTTAGAGATCTATACTTTCATATTTAAAAACTTTCTATTGATTTTTGATCTGCAGGCAGATTGCTTCTGTGCTAAACAAATTCTCTCCGTACGCTACGGAACAGGGGACAGGGTGCTAAGAGCTAACATAATGAGTTAAGAGCTTAGGAGTCAGGCAGATTGGGGTTGGAATCACTGTTTTGCTACTTTTCTAGCTTTGTGGCATCGAGCGGCGCACTGAGCTATGTCTGTTTCCTCATCTGTAAAATGAATTTAGCCATTTCTCCTAATGCAGTTGGTGTGAGGATTAAAGGAATCCTCTGTGAGGCACTTAGAACAGCTCCTGGATGTTAACTGATAAGCGCATGAAAGATGCTATTGCTCTGCTCCTGCTGTTTATGTTGTCGAGTGTCTCCTGTTCCCTCACTCCCACGGGGATGAATTTTCTATAGCACAGGCAACGTCTGTAGAACTGGGGCGTAGAAACATCGTAGAATGTAGAGGGAGAAGTTCTGGAGTGCAGCCAGTACAGAAATCATGTGTATTAGCAGAGAAACTGTAGTTATTTTACCATGTACATAGTCATGGGATGGTGCCAAATTTAATGTCCTTTGCAGATGAATAAGGAGATAGCTGTTAATGCCCATTTTTAGGTTGCAAATTTTAAAAACACTTTTATTTAAAGTACTTTTTAATGCAAAGGAAAGAAAAGAAAAGGAAAGAAAAGGGATTTTCAGTTCTTAACAGTTGAATCTAGAAAGTTCAAGGAAATGAAACTTTGATGTTACTTGCCTTGACAGATTTCATATTCTAGGTCATGACCATGAATAAAAGAATTTTAAGAGAAATGCATACCTTACGCATAGTTGTGGAGCTTTTAAATTTGCATCATTTTTTTGGTAGTATTGTCCAAATTTATTTTCATACGCTGTTTTCCAAAGTGGGGCCCAAGACCTGAGATCACATGGCCTTGACTGTCTGCTCGATAAGGAAAAATGCCCAGCACAGCAGGGTGGCCTACCCTGTCCCCGGGGCAGGGCGGGAGGGAGGGAGTTTTACCGGGCACTACCACTGTGTTGCAGGCACAGTACTAGTACTTATGTTCTCTCTTTTTGCTTAATCTTTCCAATAAACCTGAGGGTTGGCCGTTAACCTTATTACTGCTATTTTAGAGTTAAGACAAGTTTTTAAGTAGTTCTTTTAGCGTTAAGGGTATGGAGACTGCTCAGTAACTTCTCTCACCAGTGGTTTGGCCACTGTGAATATTTGGTTCAGTTAACTCCACCACCTCGCCTACCATACCCCCCCCCCCACTTCTATCCCATACCACACAAAATCCCATTTGCTATACTGTCTTAATAATTATTTTATAGGTTTTTATGAACACTGTTGACATGAAATATTCTTCCACAACACTTTTTAATGGCTGGTGCCTTGTCTCCACTATAGCTCGAAAGGAGGGCAGGTACCGAGAGCCCCCGCCCACCCCTCCCGGCTACATCGGCATCCCCATCACTGACTTCCCGGAAGGGCATTCCCATCCGACCAGGAAACCTCCGGACTACAACGTGGCGCTGCAGAGATCTCGGATGATTGCCCGGCCCTCGGACGCCGCCGGGCCTTCCCCGCCGCAGCAGCAGCAGCAGCAGCCGCCGCCGCCGCCGCACACGCATGCCGCAGGGGGACGGCCGGTGAACAAGCCGCAGTGGCACAAGCCCAATGAGTGCGACCCGCGCCTCGGCCCCTATCAGTCTCAAGGGTTTTCCACCGAGGAGGACGGTACATAATCCTTAAAACCGTAAAGTTAGATGTGTTCGCTGGTGCTGCCTGTAAGCTTGCCAAGGCGTTTCTGTTTTCTTAACACTGTGCTCACCGTGTCTTCAGCCACTTCCTACCTGTTTTATAGAGTTCCAAATTCAGGGTTAGAGCTTTTGCCTGCTTTTGCTTGTTTGCTTGCTTGTTGGTTGGTTTGCTTTCTAAAGGGCTCAAGAAATACCAAAGATTGCAGAAGTGGTCACTTGTAATAAAGTGTGTGAAAGGCTGGATTTATCTCCTCATTCTCAAAGTTCTTTGAAAAGGTTGGGTTTGGACTTTTAATGAGTTCCAAGGGAAAGGCTGAGAAATGTACTTCTCTATGCCTTCTTTGCCTGCCTTCTGCAACTCTGCCTTCATCTGTAATGAGGAGGAAGAAGGAGATCGTGCCCCCCACCCCTTTCTTTTTTTAAATTTATTTTAACATGTGTTGGTATGCAAAATAATCACTGTAGAAAAACGAAAAATACAATAAATGAAAATTGCTTATAATCCTGCCACTGACAGATAACAGCTATTACCATTTTGTTATTTATCCTTCTAGACTTTTGTTTATGTGTACATGAGTGTACATTATTTAAAAAGTCACCTGCTTGTCAGGTGACTTTTTATAACTTGTCAGTGAAATCATAACTCGTTTTATAACTTGTCAGTGAAATCATAGTTAATGGAATTCATTAACTTTCCAATCTATAAGTAGACAATATGTGTGTTTTTTTTAAACTAATGGTGACTTTATTAAGGTGTGTTTTTTTTTTTTTAAGATTCTATTCATTTACTTTTAGAGAGGGAGGGGGGGCAGAGAGAGAGGGGGAGAGAGAGAGAGAGAGAAACATCAATGTGCAGTTGCTGGGGGCCGTGGCCTGCAACCCAGGTATGTGGCCTGACTGGGAATCAAACCTGCGACACTTTGGTTCGAAGCCCTCATTTAATCCACTGAGCTATGCCAGCCAGGGCAGTAGACAATATATGTTTTATATTGTGTATATATTTAAATACATGCATCATGTATGCTTTATTTTTATTTCAAAGTTTTTATTATTAATAATCATCACCTAGAGAAAAAGGCAAGGGCTTTAAGAATACTAAAAAGAGCTCTGGCTGGTGTGAGTGAGTGGATTGGGTGCTGGCCTGGGAAGCAAAGGGTTGTTAGTTCGATTCCCAGTGAGAGCGCGTGCCTGGGTTGGGGCTGGGTCCCCGGTGGGAGGCATGCAAGAGGTAACAACATGTTTTACCTCTTTATAAAAAAATGTTTTTTATAAACAATACTAAAAAGAACAGTTAGGGGATTTTTATCAAGCACATCAGTGAATGTATTCTCCCTCAGCACAAGCATGACTGGCTTATCAACCTTTTTTTCTCTCTGTGCTGGTTATGTTTGCAGAGGATGAACAAGTATCTGCTGTTTGAGGCACAGGCTCTCCTGGACCCAGTGTGAGCCACCGACAAGGAGAGCACAAGAAGACGTCCCTAGCGTTGGAGCCTTGGAACTCACATTCTGAGGATGGTGGACCGGTTTGCCTCCTTCCCTGCCTTAAAAGCAGCATGGGGCTCTTCTCCCCGTCTTCCTTTCCCCTTTGCATGTGAAATACTGTGAAGAAATTGCCCTGGCACTTTTCAGACTTTGTTGCTTGAAATGCACAGTGCAGCAATCTTCAAGTTCCCACTGTTGCTGCCTGCCACATCACACAGTATCATTCCAAATTCCAAGATCATCACAACAAGATGATTCACCCTGGCTGCACTTCTCAATGCCTGGAAGGGTTTTTTAAAATCTTCCTTTTAGATTTCAATCCAGTCCTAGCACTTGGTCTCATTGGGATAATGAGAAAAGCTAGCCATTGAACTTCTCGCTCGGGGCCTTTAACCCACCAAGGAAGACCAAGAAAAACAATGAAATCCTTTGAGTACAGTGCTTGTCCACTTGTTTACAATGTCCTCCTTTTTTTTTTTAATGAATTTAAAGATTGTGTTTAAAGAGTAAATGTTATATCCATTTAATAATTACAGTATTATTTTGAACCTTTAAGTAGGGTTGCCAGCCTGGGTTTCTGAAAAACCAAATACGCCGGACAGGGTGTAGTCACACCAAGAAGAAGGGAAGACATGGCTTGTAACCCCGTCTTCCCATGTCTTCAGGCCTCACCCGTGAAGTGCCCTATCCTGGAGAAGTATAAACTGTTAGCCAATCACTTAGATACCAAGACACCCCATCCACCCCTTCCCCAGTGGGTGGGGATCTTCTGTAAAACTGTTTGCACATGGCCAGGGGAGGGAACTAGGACCCTTGTGTCCTGTGTCTGAGCCTTATGGAGTGCAGGACAGTGTCATTTGAGGGTGTGTCCTGCTCCATTGAGATGGATGGCAACCCCCGCCCCCTTTTTTAAGTTATGGTCTTTGATTTTTGTTCATTTAGTTTTAGGGATTTCTTCTGTTTGTTTTTAAAGAGAAGCGTTTATAACTGGATAGCATTGCAGTGAAAGCAGCTTGGGATGCTGGAGCTAGTGCCAGCTGTGAATACTGCTCTTTCAAGACAGCCTCCCCTGACCAAATTGGCTTTAGGGAATAAACAAGCCTTGAACGTGATTGAAGATCAGAAGATCATACACCCGATTAGATGTGCCAGCCTCTGCCAGGTGGGCTAGTCACCTGAGACTAACCTGGAAGTGGCTTTTTGGATGCTATGGATAGAGAAGGCCTAAGTGTAGCAACCACCTGCTCACAGCTGCTATTAACCCTATAATGACTGAAATGACCCCTCCACTCTATTTTTGTGTTGTTTTTGCACAGACTCCGGAAAAGTGAAGGCTGCCAATCCGAGTAGTACTCAAATGTGAGGAACTGCTGGTCTTGGATTTTTTTTCCATTAAATTCAGCTGATCATATTGATCAGTAGATAAACGTAAATAGCTTCAAATTTTAAAAAGTCGAATTGCAGTGTTTTTTCACTGTATCAAACAATGTCAGTGCTTTATTTAATAATTCTCTTCTGTATCATGACATTTGTCTACTTATATATTACATTGTCAATTAAGCATTTGTAATTTTACATGTAATATGCATTATTTGCCAGTTTTATTATATAGGCTATGGACCTCATGTGCATATAGAAATACAGAAATCTAGCTCTACCACAAGTTGCACAAATGTTCTCTAAGCATTAAGTAATTGTAGAACCTAGGACTGCTAATCTCAGTTCGCTCTGTGATGTCAAGTGCAGAATGTACAATTAACTGGTGATTTCCTCATACTTTTGATACTACTTGTACCTGTATGTCTTTTAGAAAGACATTGGTGGAGTCTGTATCCCTTTTGTATTTTTAATACAATAATTGTACATATTGGTTATATTTTTGTTGAAGATGGTAGAAATGTACTATGTTTATGCTTCTACACCCAGTTTGTATAAGCTGGAAAATAAATAAATATAACAGAAAGCCTTGTCTATATTCTTAATGAATCATGCATGCTTTTTATTATCTAAGTATAATAAAGCCCTTGGGTCTCAGTGCAGGGGCAAATCCTTGGGAGGCTGAGAAGACCTATTTAGTCCCCAAACTGCCCAATAGCCCATTCTTTTAGGTAGCTTTCTGTTGATGTAAAGAAAAGAAATTAGTGTCATTAATGTTAACACAAACCAAACCATATTCAGAATTCACAGTGTTTCCTGAGATTCAGTGAAACATGAAGATGGTATCACTGTATATTTACATAATATTTGTCTCTTCTCAATGTTTCCCAATAAAATCTATGTGGGACATAATAGTTTGATCCCTAGTGTATTTACTGAGAAACAGGACCTCAGAGACCTTAAACTGACATTCAAGATCATGACCACTAAGAGTGTAATTTAGGTAATGATTTAGGATTTCTAATAAGTACATAAAATATTGTTATATCTATGAATTCTCATGTGTGGTAAGTCTGATTAATATTTCATTCTAGCAGAAGGGCACCTATTTGTTTAAAGGTAAAAAAATCAGTTAAGCAACAACCTAATTAAGCACATTTTGAAGTCAAGGACTCTCCCTGGCTAGTGTGGCTCAGCAGATTGAGTGCGTAGTGCAAACTAAAGCGTTGCCAATTCATTTCCCAGTCAGGGCACATGCACTCAAATACGGGCATGTGAGAGGCAACCACACTGAGGTTTCTCTTCCTCTTTCTCCTTCTCTTCCTCTCTCTCTGAAAATGACTAAATAAAAATCTTTAAAGAAAAAGAATTCAAGGACTCATTTCTTACCCATAAGAAATAAATGGAAGTACTCTCCATCGTCACTGGGAAGCCTCAGAAGTCAGAGTGGAACATACGGGAACCCAGGCACCGAACATGACAAAATGTGCAAGAGCCTGAGAAGGAGTTAGGAGTTGACTCCTAATACTAACGTGGACACTGGCTAAATGTGAAAATCTTTTGCAGGTATTTGTGCTAGCTGCCTTAGTGACTAAACTTTGAAAATGTGGCCATCAAAACAAGTCGAGTTAATCCTCTACTTGTGCGTGCTTTTTATTATTGAAGTGTAATAATGCCCTTGGGTAGAGCTAATCCTCTACTTGTTTTGATGGCCAGATTTTCAAAATTTAGTGATTAAAACCAGTAGTTTCAGCCGTACCTTTTAAAAAATGAACTGTGTGTATTTATATGCCCACCTCTATCAGCTTTTTAATTTAAAACACATCACCCAGGAATACCCCTATCAAAACAACAGTCTAAGCTCTAGTTAATGCAATGTTCTAAATTTCTACCATTCAAAAAACTTAATTTTCTCAAGCCTGTTTTGAGAAATGTAAAGAATCTGATAATTTTGAACAATAACCTCTTCGTCATCACTTTTTGTATTATGTGCTAAAAACAGGAAAATGACAAATCTGGTGCCTCTTACTCCCCTTTTATGTTTTAGATTACCTTTAAGTAGCAAAGGACTTGTTGTCTTTACTTCAGGGTTTCAAGAAATAAGTGTTCATCAGATATAATCGATAACAGTGACATGTCAATCTGTGTCAAGTTAGTAGCAGAACTTTTCCAAAGTTTTAGGAATGTTGTAGAAAGTGCTGGCAAACATCTGATGCTTCCTAAGCAACAGGGCTGACCAGACATACATCTTTTTTTCATACGTACCTTTAAAGCCCTTGAAATATTTCCTCAACTGTAATTCTTTAGCTTCTATTGAGAAGTATAGAGTTTTTATTTTTTTTTAAAGATTTTATTTATTTTTTAGAGAGGAAGGGGAGGGAGAAAGAGAGAGAGAAACATCAATGTGCAGTTGCTGGGGGCCGTGGCCTACAACCCAGGCATGTGCCCTGACTGGGAATCGAACCTGCGACACTTTGGTTCACAGCCTGCACTCAATCCACTGAGCTATGTCAGCCAGGGTGAGAAGTATAGAGTGTTTGCTCATTGATGTTTTAATATGACTCATCTCGAGTTCACTGATAATCTCAGAATGTTCTCAAATGATGCAGGCTGCTGAGAATGTGTGTTTTAACACCTCTTAGGTATGCATATTAGTGTATTTTTTCAGGGCATTATTACACTTACATTTGTGCCAAAAAAAAAAATTAGGAAGCTCCCTGAGCCCTCGAATGTATGATATCATTCTCCTTTAAAAATAGTTTATTCAAAGAATAAAGGAAGTGCAGCAATGGAAGGATCAAGTTACAAACTGGAGAGGTGAATGATTTTGTGAATATCCACTAAGAATGTCAACAAGCAGAGGTTGGAAAGGGCAACAACCTAATGGAAGTGAGTTGGGCACACTGCCACAGAGGCGACAGCACTTTAAAGAAGGACCTTGACATGAGTGAGAATTTACCCGGTTTAGAGTGAAACAAAACATTCAGTGGAACTGAGAGATGTAATTGCACTCTTTCCTATGTTTGCATTTTGGCCAAACACAAGGCCAGCACAGTAAAATTGCTGCCTATGTTTGAAATTATACTTATTGCCCAGTTAGTTTTTACAATGCCACGGCTACATAACAGGAAAATTTATAGAGGTGATCAAAACATTGCATCAAGGTTAAAGAATCTTAGTAAAGGCTTTATTTCCTAGGCAATTAAAGTCATAACAATTTTCATTGTGGGAAAATCATCTAAGCATGGAATATAATATTAGAAGTAGATTTAGGACAAAAAGTGACCAATTTTATAGAAGACAGGAAATAATGAAATAAATACAGTCCAGTGCACTTGAAAGCAAGCAATAGCATATCAGAATATGTGAGGGTTTTTTTTTTTTAATTTATATAAGTTGGACCATTTCAAATAAGACTCAGAAATTGATTTAGGGTCAAGACAGTGTCACATGTACCACTAAGATGAAAATAAGTATAATGCTTCCAGATGTAGTTTAATGAGCTAATTTCATTTATGTTGTGCACTTCTATGATCTAGCACTTTTCTAGATACTGGGTATTTACAGATTTCACTAAAGTGAACCAAGGTGCCTTCAATTTAGTCTTCTGGCAGAATGTCTCCCATTTCTCAGGCCATAGGGAAAAAACTTGACTAAGTGACCCTAAGATGATCATGTCCTATCCAGCAGCCTTGATCACAGCTGAGACAAAGGAGATGCCTGGCCCAAGAGTAGCCCACGGTAGGCTTGCCTGCAGTCTATAAGGAGGTCCTAGAATGAGCACTGTAGCTAGAAGTCATTCCATTCTCTTTGGGGAATTTCTGTGCAAATGCGAAGAAAAGCAAAAGCTGTACTCAGTGAGGTCAGAATGTGGAAGCCATGGGAGGAGAGGTCGTGAGTATGCAGAAGTTCTGAATAAGAGCTGAAGAAACTCATCAAAGGTAAGTAGTGTTAAAGTCTTAGTGGAACTGACAACTATTCCTGA
The DNA here is from genome assembly GCF_004126475.2 of Phyllostomus discolor. Classification (NCBI taxonomy): domain Eukaryota; kingdom Metazoa; phylum Chordata; class Mammalia; order Chiroptera; family Phyllostomidae; genus Phyllostomus; species Phyllostomus discolor. The sequence continues at coordinate 25,140,592 of NC_040910.2, read as the reverse complement.
CGGAGCAGCCAAATGATAGCTCGCCGTTGCACCTGAATGAATTCCCAGACTCAGAACAAGTCCCTGTGAACCTGTCTTGTTTTTCTTGAAACCGGAATGCAGGGTCATTACTGTTTTTTGTGTATTCTCTCTCAATAGCCACTCTATTCTCAGCACCTAAAATAGTGCCTGGAATATAGTAAAGCTTTTAAATAAATGAACAACTTATCATTTGTTAGAGGATCCAAATTACACAAATTAGACAATCAAAATCAGCCAACATACATTTATTTAGGTACATCTATAATTGTGTCCAATACTGGAGAATATTCACAGTATAAACGACTTCTTTCAAAGTTATTTTTTTCTTTATTGAGGTATATTGACAAACAAGTGACCTAACAAGGCTGAAAAGGGTTTAACGTTAACCAGAAGGAGCAAAGAATAAAAGACTTAAGTTCAGTTTTACATGGCTACAGAAGTTCAGATGAATGAAAGATCAATAATAACTGAAGAATCCATACAAAGGGTCTTAGCTTTATTGACAATATGATTATCATGAGGATGATAAAAAAATCAATGAACAGATTTTTTATTATATTTCCTGGCATCTAATAGAAAAAATAAAAAGGGCTTTATTATGGGTATATTCTCTTTTCTTAGCTTAAAAATAACTATGGTTATTCAAATTTGAGTTATATGGCAAACATTTTTTTCAAAATTAAAATGCTGACATGTGGGTAGAGCAGAGCCCTTGAATGACAGGAAATCCCACTCTTGAAATTGTAGTGATGGCACTGAGATGTTTCCCATTAAAAATAGTTGTGTCCCATATACTGGATATTTATGATAACAGCAAAAGCTTGTGTCTTTTCTCAGATTTGGGTTGTTATCAGATAAGCTTATTTAGTTGAAGATTAAAGCACATAATTTTGCACTTGATAGCTGAATCCAGGGTTTATCTGACTTGTGCATCCAGTAGCTTACCTCTTCGATTTCAAGTGTCTTTTAAGGTCAGTCAAGGATGGTTATACCTTAGAAATTCAGATATGTTTTCTTTTACTCCCATAGAGTAGGAAGTCCTCGGAGTTCCCCCAAAGCAGAGGGTCCTTGTTGGGATGGTGGGATAGTTCAAAAGCTCACACCACTGGAAATTTCCTTTGTTCGGGGGAAGCGAATTATCCATGAATTTACATAATATCTCTATTTAGAGATAAAATATTAATAAATATTTCTTTTTATATATATATTTAAAAGATTTTATTAATTTTTAGATAGAGGGGAAGTCAGGGAGAAAGAAAGACAGAAACATCAATGCGTGGTTGCCTCTTACGTGGCCCCTACTGGGGACCTGGCCTGCAACCCAGGCATGTGCCCTGACTGGGATTCGAACCGGCAACCCTTTGGTTTGCAACCTGTGCTCAATCAGCTGAGCTACACCAGCCAGGGCAATATTAATAAATGTTTCATTTTTCTTTCTTCTTCTGTAGACCCAGAAAGGAACCCAGAATTTATCACTTTTATACAGGCTCAGCCTTGAAGTTCAGATTTAATCTGACCCATAACTACGTTAGGTTCCCCTTCCTTCCTGGTGCCTCTACCAGAAGCTGGTCCTTTTAGCTCTTCACACTGATTAAGGACTCCCTGCTGGAGGGCACATCAGGGAGCTGATTCTTTGAAGACCTGATTCTCTCCTGACTGTGGAATGCCACCGCCCTCTAGCCTCTCAATGCTGGGAAGTATTGGCTGTGTCTGTAAATCAAGCTTGTCCACCCAGACAGGAAGGACCCACCCTGTGGTGACAGTCACAGAGAGGGATTTGGTGAGTATAAAGCTTAAAGCTTCCATGAGCTTTAAGTGGTTTTCAAACCAATACTTGAAATGTGTTTTTTGGAACAAAGTGGGATAGAAGTCAATAATACCTATTAAATTAACCACGGTGGAGTTTTCATTCCCCTATGAATATGTTATTAATTCACTTCTATCATAAACTAGTTCCTTCTCACCATCCCTTGCCCTCCTCTTTCCCTGTCCTCCCAGCCCCCCACCCACCAAGCCCTAGGAAAACAATTTCTTTTTTTAGTGTTCTTCTGTTATGATTCACACCATATCAAAGAGTGGTTCTCATAGGACAAATTTAAAAATGCTTTCATCCCCATCCTCAGGCTGGTTATGAATGCTCAACTGCCAGATCTTTAGGATCTTTGAACCAATCCTTACAGCTTCTGTTGAGCTCACGGGGGTCCGTTCTTACTCAACTCCTTCCTCGTCCTCTGCACAGCAACCTGGGCAATGTTCACTTCCAACCCCAAAACAAAATAAACTTTTGTCCCACCGCCCGAGAAATGCATTCAAATGCAATTGGCATCACCATTTCACTAAATTAATTGGTTAATTTTTTAGATCAGGCTGCTGTTTCTCTAAGAAACTGTTGGCAGTGCAAAAAGAACAGTAAAAGTGTTTGGTATGATGTAAGTGTGAAAGGAGAAGATGTGTTTTCGTGTGTGAGCACAGGCAAGGAAATATGGGTGTAAATACAGTGGGCGAGAGATAAGATCGACTAAAAGGGAAAAAAAGGAAAGTGAATGCACACAGTGGGTCCAGTTTTACAGCGAAAAACAATTTTGTTACTGTAGGACATGAGGGTGGAGCCCTCATTCGTGGTGTTAGTGCCCTTACAAGAGTCACAAGAGAGCTCGCTCCCTTTATCTCTGCTCTCTGCCAAGGGAGAGCTACAAGGGAAGCTACAACCCAGTCTGCAGCCTGCGAGACGGCTCTCTCCCCACATCCCTCCCACACTGTCACCCTGATGTTAAAAGTATAGATATGAGACTCTTCAGAAAAGCTGGTTTTATTTTTGGTATAGTTTGATTATAAGGGAAAGATCGAGAACATTCATAATGCACATTCCACCGTGGTTTGAATATATTACAAAGAGAAGAGTTTCTGGAGGGACGTGGATCTTGGTTTGAAATCCAGATCTTTCTCCCTCTAATTACGTGATTTTTGAGGGATTTACATCTCTGAGACTGCGCAGTAGGCCTCAGTGATACCTGTTCCCTGGTTTTTATGCCCCCTTCTCCCCTCCCATGATGGACGTTGGTCTGTCCCACCAAGACTAAGGCAGAAGTGATGGTAGGTAGTATCCAAGATTAGATTATAAAAGACTATAACATCTGCCTTGAGTTCTTGCTTTTCTTTCTGATCCCAGCTTTCGGGGAAAGCAGCTGCCATGCCATGAATGCACTCGGGCAGCCAGGGAGAGGCCGGAGATGAGAACAAAGGCCTGTGCTCAGGCCTTTGTAGACTGTGAGTGAGTGTGGAAACAGGACCCTCAGCCCAGTCAAGCCTTGAGCTGTCTGGTGCTCCTGTTGACAAGTTATCTGGAATATCATGAGCGACTCTGAGCTAGAACCACCTAGGTAAGCTGCTACCGGATTCCTGGCCACAGAATCTGGAAACAGCAATAGATATTGATGATCTGTTGCTTAGGCAGCAATAGATATCAATCTATTTCTTAGGCAGCAATAGATACTATCTCCAGGTGACTCAAATGTTGCTTTCATTGTTTCAACTGTGTTCTGAATCTTCCAGAAATGTTGTTCCCTAGAGATCTGGTGAAGGTTGGCTCAGTTGTTTACATCTCAACTGGAAATGCCAGGTCCACTAAAGCAAACTCTGCTTGAAACAGGGAGAAGTTTGCGGTCTGGTGCAAAATTACGGAGGTTTGCCTGGAATGAATAGTCCAGGCTCATAATCTTCGCTCTATTTCCCCATCCTTATGATGCTGTTTCTCTGGTCATTTTGGTTGTTTAAAGTTAGATCCGTTAGGAAATATTTGTCTGAAAATTCTTGCACTTGAAAATTCACTTTGGCCGAATATAAAATTCTTAGCTCACATTTTCTTTTCTTGGGCATATCAAAAGTGGTATGCCACTGTCTTCTAGCATAAAGGAGTGCTAGCGGGAAATCTGAGTTTCTTTTCCTTTCAAATACTGTGAACTTTTTCAGGGATGCCCAGAGGACATCCTCCTCCCCCAAGGAAAAGGCTAAGTTTTGTCAGAAAATGTCTTTGCACTGTGAGTTGTCAGCTATTTCATGCAATCAGGGTGCGTATTCAATAAGTAGTTATACATCCTTCCTACAGGAAGCTCTATTGAATTTTAGATTTTAGCATGCATTTATGTCAATTATTTAGGTTTCCTTTCTTTTTTTTTTAAGATTTTTATTTATTTATTTTTAGAGAGGGAAGGGATGGGCGGGGGGGGAGAGAGAGAGAGAGAGAGAGAGAAACATCAATGTGCGGTTGCTGGGGGTTCTGGCCTGCAACCCAGGAATGTACCCTGGCTGGGAATCGAACCTGGGACATTTTGGTTCCCAGCCTGCGCTCAATCCACTGAGCTACGCCGGCCAGGGCAGGTTTCCTTTCTAAGAACCCCCCCTTTAATACACATTAGATCTTTGTTTCCTCTCTACGAAGTTCTCACTTTCCTTCTAATCTTTTTCATCTCTTTCTTCATTTCTTTGATCTTTAGAAGTTTCCTCCTTTGCCATCTTCTACTTCCCTTGAAGCATTCTGTGTTGTGTGTTACTGTGTTTCATTTGGTTTATCTTAAGTTTCTCAAATTATTATTTTTAATGTTTTCTGAGTTCTTTCTCCTTTAACATTGTCTTTACTTATTTTATTTATAAACTTTTTGGAACTCTGATTTTCGATGTTTTATCAAAGCTGATAATATTTATCCTTATATTATTTTAACATAATATTGAAATATTAGGTTACAGTTTTCATCCATTTTGTGAGCTTGAATTCCTGGCATTATTCCATAGCATGTAAAAATTTAATATATCCCCGGTTCTCTTTGTTTCTAATAATAACAGGTTGGTTCGAGATTTGTAAATCCTTTACTGCAGATAATTTTTAAATAAAATGCATTTTTTTGTCTTCTTAAAAGGGATGAATGAGCCAGGATAGCTTTTCTAATTTTTTGACTCCCAACCACTCTCTTTTGTTTTCACAAAATGATAAAAAAATATATATATGACAGTGTACTTCCCAAGATGTTCCTCTTCTGTTTGTCTCCCCTAATTTTATCTGGCCTTTCTCTTTCCTTTGCCCCTATTGTTTCTGCCCTAGTCAATTAGGATTCGTTGATGTAAGAAAACATCCAGACCGGTAGAGAATTTTTATGAGTTTATTTGAGCCAAACTGACAACAATTGCCAGGAAGCAAAGTCTCAGTGAATTGAGAAAATGCTCCAGAAAAATGGCAGTTCATCCACTGGCTTTACACATCAGAATCAAAGGAGAAGATGTAAGGGGGTTACCTGAAATCCACTGGTGATAGATGAGGGAGGCGGGAGAAAGCAAAGGAGGAAAATCTCTGGGACTGGATAAAGAGGAAGAGAAATAGACACTGCTTTTCCATCCGTGGGTACAGGAGAGTTAATAATGAACATTTACAGCTTGTGGAGATGGCATTGGGGAACACGGTAGCAATGGAGGAGCTCTGTGGTCTCTTGCTAGGAGAGGTGGGAGTGCCCTGAGGATGTGGGAGAGGAGATTACTCTGACATTTGAGAGGTTTGTTATCTCAGATGCAAAAACACAACATACAAGCCCACCTAAAATAAAGATTGACCTTTGTCAAGGAAGCCACAGGCCTAGGATGTGACTACTATTGTCGTGTTCACTTTTAGTTAGGAAATTTTTATGTTCCTGCCATCCTACGTGGTTGCTTTTGGTCTCTGTTTGTTGTAAGACCTGCTATGCAGGGCTCCCCTGAGCTTGCAAGGCATAGTACGTGGCCCCTTCTACATCCATAGATTCCACTCTGCATTTTCTCCTTCGTACAGGATTTATCATAGCATGTGGGTGCGGTTTATTACTTTCAAGGATTCATACTGACAAACCCTGGACATCCTCAATCTCCCTGCAATCCCCCTGAAATCGTCTGTATAATGAAACTTCCAAAGAGCACTCCCAGTTTCTACAGTTATTCTCTGAATAGTCCACCACGCTTTCCATGGAGTCACTGATGGTAATTTTACAGGAAAATTTAGAGATTCAAAAACTGTCCTGCCATCATTGCCAAATTCCTAGAATGGTATACTCTTGCCTTTTCTTTTGAACAAAATGTCTTTAGAAATGTTTAATTAATTAATTAATTAATTTATTTATTTACTGAGAGGGGAAGGGAGGAAGAGAGAGAGAAACATCAATGTGTGGTTGCCTCTCACGCAGCCCCCACTGGGGACCTGGCCTGCAACCCAGGCATGTGCCCTTGTTACAGAACAAACAAGGGGGCCTAGGATGATATACTATTATTGAAAGAAGCCCCGGGTCCATTATGTCTGCCACCCGAGGAAAGACGTCTCTCAATGCCAGAGATTTGTGAAAAGGAAAGGAAATGTTTATTTAATGCTATACAAACTTCAAGTAGTGACCTAATGTCTCTATCAAAAATCCTAAAGTCCCTTAAAACACCCACAAACAGACAGTCCTTCCTTCCTTCCCCCTTTGCCCAGTCCAGAGTACCATATCTTAGGAAAGGAAATGGAAGTCCATGGCTCAGGCAGTCCTCTGGTTCTTCCCAGTTAGTAATCCCTCTCGACTGGGAGACCTCCCTGGGTTCCTGGCACCCTCAGCTGTGTTGCCGGGATCTCTGCTAAAACCAGGTGGTGGTTCCCCCTTCTAAAGCTGCGGGAGTCTCCACTCTGTCCAGGCCGAGTGGTTCTCCCTCTCTCAGGGCTGCGGGAAGGGAGAGTCCCCACTCTGTCCAGGCCGCGTGGTTCTCTCCCTATGGCTGCCGTGTCTGGGTTTAAATCCCCGCACCAATCTTCCTCTGCAGCCCCATTTCTGACTCCTCCTACACTCAGGCACACTTGCCCTCAATCTGCTGTCTTCTCCAGCTTTTCTGGTCGCCATCGTGGGTCTGGGCAGGTGTGACCCCATGTCCTGGAGCCAATCTTCTCTGAGCTCCCACGCAGGCGCTGTAACTCGGGGGACCTGCCCCCTAGTCACATCTTGAGGGGGGGAGGTCCCTTTCCATCCCCCTGGCCTAGAGCATGGCCATAGCTATTCAGCATATCTAAGTGACCAGCCAAAGGCTAGAGGTGTGTTAAATGACCATGCCATGGATTAGCTGCAAAGCTGCCCTGCATGTTCTTGCTCTGGGTGCCCCTTCCCCCAGCTCACACCTGTGGGGGAAGGGGTGAAGACACCTTAAAATCTCCTGGACACCTTGAGTTCTGGACCCCATTTCAAATGCCCATTTGGGGTCCCCCCTCTTGGTTGCACCCTGTAACACCCTTGACTGGGAATTGAACTGGCAACCCTTTGGTTCACAGCTCATGCTCAATCCATTGAGCTACACCAGCCAGGGTGAGAAATGTTTTTTTAAGAAACTTGTACACCTATTTAATTTGATTTTGTTAGTTAAAAAAAATAGTGCTTATCATGTAAATTTAAAAATATATACAGAGGTAGAGAGGGTAGTAGACTGTACCCTTCTATGCACCCATTTCCCATAATTATTAATACCTATTAATATATCCGGCCTATTTTACTTGATTTTAGTTTTATACATGCCTGCTCCCTCAGTGGATTTTTCTGCAGAAAATGTAAGACCGCTTGTCATTGCAGAATGAAATGCTTTCATTCTTCAATTATTGTTGAATGCTGAATTATATATATAAAATATATAACGCCAAGCTAAGATGATTTACAGTTTCACACAAGGCATGGGGCATAATAGAACCTTGGTTTTGTTCCAGATTAAGGCAATTCATTCTCCTGTGCACATCCAAATCTAATTGAACACAAACAGGAGTTTGTAGGAATGAATGTAAAGGTTTATTTTTAAGGAAATGGCACCACGCCTGAAGTCACAGGTGAGCTGGCTCCCTGATGGCCAGCACGGGGATGGAAAATATGTGGGACAAGTTATCAATGATGGTGATTAAGGGAGGTGGGGTCCTGGGCTCTACTGACTGGTTGGGGTGAGGGTAGGAAGCAACCTATCGTTTTTTTTTTTAATCATTGTTCAAATACAATTTTCTGCCCTTTACTCCCCCATTCCAGCCCACCCACCCATCCCTCCCCACCTCCCTCCCATTTCCACCCCCCCTCCTCCCCCAGTTTTTGTCCTATACATTTGTTCCTGTAAACCCTCCCCATTCTCCCCTGAAATTCCCTCCCTTCTCCCCTTTCCCCGCTGGTCACTGTCAGCCTGTCCTCTATTTCAGTGTCTTTGACTATATTTTGCTTGTTTCTTTGTTTTGTTGTTTAGGTTCCTGTTAAAGGTGAGATCATGTGGTATTTGTCTCTCACTGCCTGGTGTATTTCACTCAGCATAAGGAAAGCAGCCGATCTTTATGTCAGATCCTGATGTCAGCCTGTTTGGCTTTGTGGTCCTGGGGCCATGGCACTTTCAGGGGCCTGGGGCTGTCACACAACTGAAGTTAGGATGTTATCTTTTTTTAAAAATTTTTAGTTTAATTATTGTTCCAGTACAATTTTCTATGTTTTACTCCTATCCCAGCCCACCCACCCAGCCCTCCCCACCTCCCTCCCATTTCCACCTGCCCCTAGTGTTTGTCCATGTGTCCTTTATATTTGTTCCTGTAAACCCTTCCCCTTTTCCCCTGAAATTCCCTCCCCTCTCCCCTCTGGTCACTGTCAGCCTGTTCTCTATTTCAGTGTCTTTGGTTATATTTTGCTTGTTCTTTTGTTTTTACTTTTATTTTTTTAAAGTACAATTTCCATTTTATTTTTTTTAAAGATTTTTTATTTATTTACTTTTAGAGAGGGAAGGGAGGGGGAGAGAGAGAGAGAGAGAGAGGGAGGGAGAGAAACATCAATGTGCGGTTGCTGGGGGTTATGGCCTGCAACCCAGGCATATACCCTTGTTACAGAGCACACAAGGGGAGCCTGAGACGATATACTATTATTGAAAGAAGCCCCGGGTCCATTATGTCTGCCACCCGAGGAAAGACGTCTCTCAATGCCAGAGATTTGTGAAAAGGAAAGGAAATGTTTATTTAGTGCTATACAAACTTCAAGTAGTGACCTAATGTCTTTATCAAAAATCCTAAAGTCCCTAAAAACACCCACAAACAGGCACAGTCCTTCCTTCCTTCCCCCTTTGCCCAGTCCAGAGTACCATATCTCAGGAAAGGAAATGGAAGTCCATGGCTCAGGCAGTCCTCTGGTTCTTCCCAGTTAGTCCTCCATCTCGACTGGGAGACCTCCTTGGGTTCCCAGCACCCTCAGCTGAGTCCCTGGGATCTCTGCTAAAACCAGGTGGTGGTTCCCCCTTCTAAAGCTGCGGGAGTCCCCACTCAGGCAAAGGCACATGGTCCTCTCTCCCAGGGCCATGGGAGTCCCCCACTCTGCCAGAGCCGCGTGGTTCTCCCTCTCTCAGGGCTGCGGGAAGGGAGAGTCCCCACTCTGTCCAGGCCGTGTGGTTCACTCTCTCAATGGCTGCCGTGTCTGGGTTTAAACCCCCCGCGCCAATCTTCCTCTGCAGCCCCATTTCCAACTCCTCCTACACTTGGGCACACTTGCCCCCAATCTGCTGTCTTCTCCAGCTTTTCTGGTCGCCATCATGGGTCTGCGCAGGTGTCACCCCATGTCATGGAGCCAATCTTCTCCCAGCTCCCACGCAGGCGCTGTAACTCGGGGGACCTGCCCCTTAGAGCCATCTTGGGGGGAGATCCCTTTCCATTCCCCTGGCCTTGAGCCTGGCCATAGCTATTTAGCATATTTAAGCAACCAGCCAAAGGGTATAGGTATGTTAAATGACCACGCCATGGATTAGCTGCAAAGCTGCCCTGCATGTTCTTGTTCTGTGTGCCCCTTCCCCCAACTCACACCTGTGGGGGAAGAGGTGAAGACACCTTAAAATCTCCTGGACACCTTGAGTTCTGGACCCCATTTCAAATGCCTATTTGGGCCCTGGCTGGCATAGCTCAGTGGATTGAGCGCGGGCTGTGAACCAGGCATCGCAGGTTCGATTCCCAGTCAGGGCACGTGCCTGGGTTGCAGGCCATGACTCCCAGCAACCGCACATTCATGTCTCTGTCTCTCTCTCTCTTTCTCCCTCCCTTCCCTCTCTAAAAATAAATAAATAAAATCTTTTAAAAAATGCCTATTTGGGGTCCCCCCCTCTTGGCTGCACCTTGTAACACCCTTGCTGGGAATTGAACCTGGGATACTTTGGTTCCCAGCCCACGCTCAATCCACTGAGCTACGCCAGCCAGGGCTCCATTTTATTTTTTTCCAGAGAACTTTTCTTCAGTCCTTTAGGGCTCCTTACATGGGCTTTGGTGGAGGTTGTGGAGCAGCACCCGCAGGTCTGAATCTGGGTGGAGGTGTTTGGTCTTTCCGGGCTTCCTGAGAACGATTCCTGACCACTTTGCTGTGAATGGCACAGCTCACACAGTGATGCAGTTTCACACACAGCTTGGGAAGCACACAGGCATCAAAGATACTCGCTTCCTAAATGTCCCTGACGACTGCAACCTCTACTATGTTTCGAATGACGAACTTCTTAATGGCCTTATCCTTGGGCACGCATCGAGTGCAGTTGGTGCAGCAAATAGGCTGCACATGGCCATAGCCTTTTTTGGCATGACCATTGTTCCTTCTTTTCTTCGTCATCTTGGAAGCAAGGACCCGAAAGAGGTTGTTATCTTTAATTTGACCTAAAATCTCTTCCCTTGATCGACACCTGAGGCTTTGTTCTTAAGACAGTTTAATGGCTGACCGGAACCTGATGTACTAAGGGCTTCAAAGGTGGAGGAAAGAAAGAAAGGAAGCAAGTGACTCATGGAGCCATTAGACTGGACCAGGCCCGTACGAATCAAGAAGCCAGAAATAGGGTCATGCTAAAGAAATGGAGCTGCTGTGGGTTACAGTTTAACACAGCCTAGGAAAGTGGTGTCTGTGGAGGACCACAGAAATCAAAATTAAGGAGAGGTCGACTCTTGAGAGATTTATGAATATACAATACCAAAAAATAACAACAGTGCTTAAAGCCATCTATCCAGTTTTCCATGTCAGAAAACCTGAGAGTCATCATTAATACCTCCCTTTTCCCCCAACGCCCCAAAGAACTTGCAACTAGAGGTTCTATTTATTCAGCATGTTCAATATGTATTCCCATAGTCACTGCCTTAATTCAGGACTTTATTTCTTTCCTGGACTAAGGAAACAGGCTTCTAACTGGTTTCTTTCTTTTTTTCTTGAATTTATTAGGGTGACATTGGTTAACAAAATTATGTAAGTTTCAGGTGTACGATTCTATGATACATGATCTATATACTGTGTTACGTGCTCACCACCCCACGTTAAGCCTCCTTCCATCACCCTTTACCCCCCTTTCTTCCCTACTGCCTTCTCTTCCCCCCTTCCCCTCCAGTAATCAACATACTGCTGTCTGTGTCTATGAGTTTAATTCATCTTTTGATCTCTAGTGTCACCCTTTCCAGTTGCTCCTCCAAGAACCATTAGTAAGATCTTTTCTAAGTGTAAACAGATTCAGTTGGCTTTAACAAAATGTTAAAGCCCTTGGGGCCTCCTATCATGGGAGAATAAAGAAAACACTCCTTTTGAAAAACTAGGTTGCTTGTAACCACACAGAAACTCCATTTCTTTAACATGACCCTTTCTCCTTCTGACTCTCTACTCCCTTCCTTAATCATAAGCCCTTAAGGATGCCAGATTCTGGTAGAGATCAAACTGCCTTAAGAACAAAGCTTCCAGCCTGTTGACCACAGAAACAGAGTTTCTGTCGAACTAAAGGTAACATCGTGACTTCAATCCAAGGCCGATGAAAGCCGAACAAATCTATGGGACCTCACCCTCCTGAAACCGGTGTGGCTCAGTTGGTTGGGCATCGTCCCTCAAAGCAAAGGGTCGTTGGTTCGATTCTCAAGGCACGTGCCTGGGTTGTGGGTTTGGTTCCCATCAGGGTATGAATGAGAGATAACTGATCAATGTTTCTCTCCCTCTCTTTCTCCCTCCACTTCCCTCCCTTCTCTTTAAAAGTAAATAAATAAAATCTTTTTTAAAAAGGAGAGATTCCCAAGAGTGTAAAATAAAAAACAAAAACAAAACAGACAGAACAAAGCCATTGCTGACATCAGAACCCGATACGATTACCAACTACTCCCTACCAATCCCAACCAATCAGTAGGACTCACAACCCCAACTCATTTAGCCACAAAGATTAATGATTTCCGCCCTATAGAAACCATTCTCTGGAAGCCACTGGGGAGCCAGCCTTTGAGCATTAGCTTACCTGTGACTCCAGGTTTGACACCATTTCCTCAGTGAATGAACGTCTACTTTTCTTGGCTTTGAACTCCCGTTTGCGTTTGATCGGGTTTTCACGCATGCAGGCAGACAGGCCCAGAGCTCTAGTCTGGCCAGACGTGGACCCTGTCTATTTCTTCAGTCTCTCCTCTTACTCTGTCTGCACAAATATTACTTGTGCTTTTTTCCAGGCTCTGAATTATTTTAGACCACTATGATTTTTTATGTGTTGCTCTAACACATATGTGTTGCTTTATGTGTTTTTCCCTAACCCTCCCCCTATGGTGCCAGCAAGCTCTAACTTACTGCCAAGCTTCAGTAATGTCGCTTCCATCTGTGGGGGAAAAAAGTAAAATGACAAAATTTTGTTCACAATGATAACTTAAATATTATTTCGGACTTTCGGTATTCTGCTCATACTTCTTACCTCATTTATTCCTCAAAAACCTCCATGAAGCCTGTAAGGCTGGCACTGGTTTCTGTGGAAGAGAAAACCCAGTAGAAGCAGCAGTCGGAGGGAGGGGGAGGGAGGAGAAGGCCTTGGGAAACTCCAGTAGGCACCATTCAGGTCGCATCTTACAGAATTGATGCCCCGGGTCCTGCGGCAAGTGAATCTGCCTTTGTTTCACAGGCAACACTTTCAGAGCTCACAGCAGGGATGTCTTTGGTTATGCAGATTTTTGACTTTTTTTTTTTTTAAGCTGTCAGGTCCACTAATTCTGAATAATAGACAACTAAAAAGCTTTCGACAGAAAGAAAGTTCATTTTTTTTTCCTCACCTTCTTCACTCGCAGATGAACGCAGGTCAAAAGTTTAGAGAAATTTGGTTTAAAATGGCATCCGTGTTTTGTTATGGTACATTTTGATTTCTCAGTGCAGAAGTGATTTAATAGTAAACTCCTGTTGGTCCAATTGGAGGTCATGGGAATGGCTCTACCTGAATGTAAAGAATTGGTTTTAAATTATTAGATGGCCAAGGGCTTACAGAGATCAGAGTTAGAGGGGCAGTTTATGACCTTTACCTACACTTGAACTGGAAAGACAATCTGCATTTCCAAAGACGTTGAGGGTTCCAGGGTGAGTTTCTGTGGTGACACTCGGAAAGACGGCTCACTCCGGGCTGAATGAAGGTGGACAGATGTGGGCCGGAGGTTCTGAGCAGGCGACGCTGCCAGTGAGAGCTGACAACCAACTAGACTTGCCCCAGGAATTCCTGTTTTTTTCCAGATGCAGTATGCAACTAATTTTTTGTTGACATTTGGTAAATAACAATTTAAAAATTTTAGCGTTGTCATATGTGTGAGAATGGTGAAAATGGGAAAGATTTTTATTGTAAAATGCTTTTCTTCAGGTTGTGGGAACAATTTAAATTTTCAGTGAATGCTTTTTGATAACAGATATATGGATAATAACATTAATTTCAAAGTTCTGAAAACTTATTTTAAGTTTTACTTTGTAGTTTCACATCATAATGTTTCTGAGGGCAGTGATGTGCTTTTGTATACTAAGAGTTAAATTACCCAGTCAGGGCACATGCCTGGGTTGCAGGCCACGGCCCCCAGCAACTGCACATTGATGTTTCTCTCTCTCTCTCTTTCTCCCTCCCTTCCCTCTCTAAAAATAAAGAAATAAAATCTTTAAAAAATAGTTTAAAAAGGAGTTAAATTAATATAATATGTCAAAAATAAACTGATTAATTTGGATGATAATAATAATTCCACAGTTAGACTGATAACCTCTCCCATTGAACAACACAATCTTGAGAAAATAATTAGATAAAGCTGATTATTTTTAAGATAAAATTTAAGAAAAGTTGGATATTTTGGAATTGAAAATTAGTTAAAACAGCAATTTAAGCTCTCAGAACTATGTTTGAGAATGCTAAAAATTAGCCTTTCTTCAGTTAAAAAAATGTTAGAAGAGACCTCTAGTGTTTATAGTAACTTACTGCAGCTTCATTTTTTAAAAAAAATCTACCTATTCCTAAGTACAACCAAAACCCCTGACATTATAGAACAAACATGAAATGACTTTGAAAGGTAGAAGGAAGAAGGCAGGCTGAGACCTCAGGACCAGAGGTGATGTGTCCTCGGGTTTTCTTTTTGCCTCACACATCCCAGACTTGGGGCTAAAGACAGTAGCAACCTGGAGCAGCCAGCAATGCAGACCAGACCAAACGGACCTGCTCTCCAGCCAAAGTGCCGACAGGTGGCAGCTAGCAGTCGGAACACGGTTGGACAGTAATTGCTCTGCTCTAGTGGAGCACCACAGAAAAGGGTGCGGCCCCGCCCACCTGTGCCAGCCAAAGCTGAGCTGGGAAGCCTAGGTTTCCACCGTCCACAGGCTGTAATGGTTGTGACACAGGCTTCCCCTTAAGAACCTCCACGGGGCTGGAGAAAGCGGAGGAGGAGCGGCTGGGACTTTCATGCCTCCCAGGCAGTACTGGAGACCATGCTGATTTCCACACCTGCCCAGCAGTAATGACACCAGTCCTCCCCCATGATGTCCCCAGAGGCCATGAGGGGTAATGTAACCAGGCGCCTTGCTCCCTCCCAGCCAGGGAGGTAGCCGTGGTGGCTGGCCATCTAGCAGGAGCTCCCACTGTATCTTCTACCAATGAGTAGCCCCTCCCTTCCGATATCAATGAAGGTCAAGTAGGAATCTCAAATTCTACCCCATCCAGTAACAATCTATGCTTTCAAAATGTGGATGGACCAATCCAGAATTAGTAATAGCGCTGGCACTTATGCATGGCATCTACAATAACCGTTTCTCATAGTCATTAATAACATTAAATCATCATATATGTTACTTTCTATTGTACATGAAAGAAACATGAAATTGTAATCTGGGATGGAAAGTTTAGAGCAGAGGGAAAAGGCTAAATCCAAATTAACAACAGAAAACAAGGGAAATGACTAAAGAAGCTTCCAGAGCAGAAAGAACATTAAGTCCAAAAATACAGCCAGCTTCAGAACCAGTAAATGAGGGTTCACAAATGCACGTAGAGCTGTGGCAAGAGTTGCACGAGGCTCTAAGCCTGGTGATGTGAAGCAGTTTAAGGGGGCATTCTGGGCCAGCGTGGCCAGGGAGACTCAATTCTTGCCCCAATACAGCTGTGGAGTAAGCCAGGCCAGAATGCAGTGTAGGGACGACACCCCCTTTGCCCAGAGCCCAGAACGACCAAAGCTTCAGACTGGGAATCGCAGACCCTCTGTCCGGCAAATGGTAAATTTGCTCAAATAGTTCACCCTGGCGATGTAGGGGCACAACATGTATGTACATGAGCTTTTTCTTAGCAAGGGCAGGCGTGCTTGCTGGAGACTGTGAGAGTTACTTTGGTTTTCTAACTTCACACAATAGCACTTTTTGTGAACCCATATATATATAAAATTACAGCCTGTTGAAATCTTTCTACACCATGTATATACTAAGAGTACTTTAGTAGACAGCATCTGAATACCCTGAATCAGTGTGTCTGTGCAGCCCATGTGAGAGGGGACATAAATGGTATTAACTGATTTACAGTGAGCCTTTTCTGTGTGCTAGGCACTGTCCTAAGCAAGTCATATTTAGTGATGGGTGTCTCAGCCCTATAAGGTAGATAATATTCTGGCCATTTTTTCAGCTAAATAAATGGAGGCACAGGGAGGTAAGCAAGTTCCTGGAGCTGCAGTTAGAAAGTTGTAGAATCAGAGTGTGAACACGCAGTCAGGCCAGAGGCAAAGGCCGTGCTGTTAGTCGTTACTCTGTGAATGATCAGACAGTAAGTCAATTGCAGTGTCCGGAAAGGTTACCTGAATGGTTTTCCTTGAAATTGCCTTGGCATCCATGATTTCTGGGCAATAGGGAAGGCTTTTAGTTTAGGCTTTCAGTTTGCAAGTTATTTTTCTTTATATGTTAAAAAAATGCAGAATGCTGTATAAGCCCCTCCGACCACAAGCCACACAGGCCTCACCCAGACGGGACAGCAGAGAGGCTGAAACACAAGGGCGGAAGTTGTCCAAACACGGGGCGGGCTTCAGGGCTTCGTGGTATTCCGTGTCCCCTTCCCCATTACCTCTCTGAGGCTTCAGAAAACTTTGTTTTTCCTTGCAAAGAATCTGTCATTTCTTGCTCTTTTGGCTTGTTTTAGCTTGGCTGGCTGAGCTTCCCAGTCTTCAGCATTGCAGTCAGTGTAACTGAGCTATTGTGCAGCAAGAGAAAAGTTAACAACTTATTCAGAGAGGCCAAATCTCTGCAGATGAACAGAGGCTGCGGAAAGGGAGAGAGCTGGAGGGGATCCTGAGTAATTTACGGGAGGGAGAAAAATGAGGAGGGGGGAGAGTGAGAAGAGTTTGAATTTAAAATGGAATATCTTCCCATATTACTCAATATACTCAAGAAAAATTGGAATCCCTTTCTAAAATTATTTTGCTTACTAGATGGGATATCTATGAATGTAACTCTGAGAGATATGGGGCTCCTTGTTTCATCACAGTTTCATATACTTTGATAGAGAAGGACCACCCCCAAGAGCAGACTGGTTGTTACAGAAATTCTACAGAATGTTTTTAAGGAGAAAACTTTAAAAATAATGTAGATGATGAAGAACAAGTACCTTGTACTTAAAATCCCTACTTGATGTAAGTGTAAGCTAAAAAGTAGAGACTTCTAAAATTAGAAAGAACCAAAAGAAATTTAAAAAACCCCAAGAAATAAAAGATCTGTAATAAGAAAAGTGTAAATACTTTTAACTGTGTTATGGGCTGACCAGCTCCTCGGAGGAATTGTAATATCAAAATCTCAGAGTTTATTATTTATTGTTCATTCTGTGTGGTTGAGTTACTTACAATGATGTGTATAATTCTCATTTTGTAATGCAGGTTTAGATATTTTTGTTAAATTTTTAGTTGTTTACATAATGTTCTGATTTAAGAAAACCTTGTTACTCCCACAATTATTCCACTGGGTAAGTGGGATCCCCACTAAAAGTTGCAATAAAATTCTGGCCCTGTAAGTAGAAAAATTGGGTAAGCAGCGCCCCCTGCAGGCTAATTCCTTAATTCAGGATATATGTCACTCATACTACCTGTTAACAATCATTTAACAAAGAATCTGAGAAACTAAGGTTGTAATTTGAAAATATCAATAAAAACAGCAATATGAAACATGTGTAAGTTGTGATTTTTTCCCTAGACTCCTTTATCAGTGTAATCATTTTTCCCTATTTCTCTAGGTCATCTTTCCCAAATAAGAAAACATTGAAATCTGACTAAGAATATATGTCTATGCCTAGATGAAGGGAGAATACCCTTTCTAAAAATAAGTTTTTAACTTCAAGCATCCAAGGACTAGTTTGTGAAAATAAACTTGAAAAGCCTATAAAGGTCATGAGATTGAAAGCTTTATTGATCCCTCTTCAGTCAGGAGAGTTCGGTTACTCATTGCTCTGTGTCTTACTGGAAATGGAAGTGTAGTGATCTGAACATCATGTTTTCATTGCTGTCATTTAATCTTTTGGACAGTGCATTACTTATTTCTTTTCAGTTTCCCCAGGGTTAACAGATCTGACTATGGGTTCAGATTTTGGTGATGTGGTTTTACTGTCCTAGAGTATTTGGTCATTTTAGTCAGAAAATAATTCTTTCACGATTCAGGCCCGAAGCATGGGAAAAAATAATTCCTCCCCTGAATCCAGTGTTATTTGAGACTCCACAAACAGCCCGTTAACACTGCAGCTCAAGGACAGAGGTGAGGATGTGGCTTCTTAAAGAAGGTTAGTTTTGTCCTTAGAGAGTTGGCCTGGGTATGCTGTGAGAGCTCCACGTAAAAGGCACCACCTGGGTCTGGCACAGGTGTGGGGGACATGCTAATTTTGTCTGGCCTTATCCATTTCTCTGTCTTCTATTGATTACACCTTTACTTGGTGAGGGAGTCCATCCCTCTCTGTACTGTGGCCTGGATCACATGCTCATCCTAGGTTTCAAGGACATCATGTGACTCAGGCCTGGCCAGTCAGAACACCAGGTCCCACTGAGAGACCCAATGGTCAGGGATGTGGTCATCTCCTTCACCTGGTCAAGGAGAATCCCTGCTGGGATGTTTGCTGGAACTTTTGGGAAAGAGGCAGTGTCTTGGCTAGGGTTGTCAATTGGTAGATTGGAAGCCAAGCACTTTTGGTGGCCATTTCTTGCAAATAATTAGAAGCGTTAGCCTTTGCCTCGGAAAAAGCCAACCCAGAAGAAAGCAAATGAAAGAGATGGAGCTGGTAAGGAATGCCTGGAGGTGTAATTGAGCACTTGTTCCTCTGTGCCTGAGCCCATTCATATCCCTTGTCAGTTATGTGAGCCGACACATTATTATTATATTAATAACATTATAATGTTATTACACTGACAGTCAAAAGAGTCCTGATTAACACAATTAGTTTTCTGCAAATTGAAACTGTTGGCCATGACGAAGAATGAAACATTGTTAGAAGGTCTTGTGATCCTAGAGGAGAGTGACTAAAAAAAAATGCAGAGTAAAGGACACTATTTCAAATTGGCTATTGAAAGAGTACAGGCTGCCAGACAGAGGAAACTTTTATCAACGGACCCATATTGAGATGTATAAAACAAGACATTGTTTAAAAAAAATAGTGCAGGTGGATCCACCTTATTCAGAATGAATAGAAGTCACGCGTATTGGGTTAAATAAT
Source organism: Phyllostomus discolor (assembly GCF_004126475.2). Classification (NCBI taxonomy): domain Eukaryota; kingdom Metazoa; phylum Chordata; class Mammalia; order Chiroptera; family Phyllostomidae; genus Phyllostomus; species Phyllostomus discolor. The sequence goes on along the minus strand of NC_040910.2, from coordinate 25,121,614 downwards.
ACCCTCCGGAAGAAGATGTCTATTTCCTAATCCCCAGAACCTGTGAACATTACTTTACATAACAAAAGGGACTTCAAAGAAGAATGAAGTCAAAGATCTTATGCGGGGGGAGATTACAGTGGATTACCTGGGTGGGTTCAAAGTTTAATCACAGGGGTCCCTTATGAGAGGGAAACAAGCAGGTCAGAGGAGGAACAAGAGGATGTGGAGACAGAAGCAGAGTCTGGAGTGATGAGGCCGTGAGGCCGAGGAGCACCAACCACGGCTGCCTCCAGGAGCGGGAAGAGAGTTTTCCCTGGCCCCCCCAGAAGGAGCCGGCTCTGTCCATGTAAGATGGGTATCAGACTTCTGCTCTCCAGAACTGTAATAGAAAAAAATTGTGCTGTTTAAGCCACTATGTTTGTGGTGGTCTCTTGCAGCAGCATGAGGCAACTAAGAAAACACATAACAAGTTACACGGATCTTTTCAAAGTGGACCACCACATGATGAAAAATATTTGCCTCTTAAACTACTAGCAGCTGTAAGAGGGAAAAAGAACGTCACATATCCCTGGGCCTCCTTCTGCGAGTAACTAAAACAACATTTTTAATTAGGGATAAAGACAGGGATTTCCCGGTGAGCTGGATGACTTAGAAGTGTCATCGGGGTCAGATTATATCCTGGCGCTCACGACCCGCACACCTAATTACCCGTGAGGGCGTGTTAGAAGGCCTTCAGAGGAAGTTGGGGCGATTCTCTGGCCCACTTGAAACGTGGAAAGATGAGAAGTTAAACTTTCCCTCAGGAGCCAGTGTGTCAGTCAGGATACTATTTCCTGTCAGTTGAAATATCTTTTTATAGCTGGGAAAAACTTGGGAAAATCGACTTGTGAGCCATGGAGAATGATTTTTTTTTTAATTTTGTTTATTTACTTTGGCTTTTTTGAAGGGTTCTTGGACTTGAGCAGATGCTTGACTCTGGGGAACGCAGACCTAAGGACAATTAAAGCTGTAACGGATGGACTCGGCGAGGAGCTGGCATTGCCGGTTGCTGCCCTTGAGGTCAGCTCCCAGAGGGAACGGAAAGGAACAGGAGACTGCTGAGCCCCAGGCCGGTGTTCCCGCAAAGGCAGGCCCTGTTTCTGAGGCACCTTTGTGCGGTGAGTGCGTTCACCTGGAACCCTTCCCAAAAGAGGACAAAGACGTATGTGTTCACCCCAACTTTAACTTAGATACCATGTCCGATCTTGGTTAAGTGCCATTTTGTTTAAAGAAACGTACGTATTCTGAATGCATATTCCTGGAGACCCAGGAGATGCCCACCAGGAGAATTTGGGCCTGTCAGTGAGCTTTGTGCAGGGTTCTCTTGGCTTTAAGCTCTTCTGGAGAGACCAGGACTAGCTGAATCCATACTTAGAGGTAGCCTCAGCACAGTTACTGTTGATGAAATCTAGGGACAAGATTCTTTCTGTAACCTCCCAAGTGATGAACCGCCAGGAGCGGCAGATACTCGCCCTGAGATGGGAAGTCCAAGTGCACCAACTTTGTTCATGGATTGAATGTATAGGATCGGGATAATGGTTTTAGGTATTTAACTTTCCGGAGTCACTGGAGGATTTTTTTCTTTCTGACTTAGGTTCTTCAAGTGCTTGTGGTGGTAGACGTAGAGGTGAGGGTGTGCGTGAGTGGTGGAGTAGAGAGAGGGTAAGGGGAAACCACCTTATTATACTGAAAGATGAATTTAGATGCAAACTAGCAGCTGCAAGGAATACACCAGGAATAGACTGAGGCTAGACTTAGATGCTCAGAAAACAGCAAATAACAAAGATTTCTCCATAAAAATACCTACTATGTCCTGGGGGCTTACTCTGAAGGAGAGAAAGTCTTTGACACATTTACACACATGCTTTACACATTATAACCCACACAGCAGGGCTCTGCTCTTGTTCTTCCCATTTCACAGATGGAAAACTGGAGGCATGGGGAGTCTAAATGCACCCAGCCAGCAGATGGGGGACCAGGATTTCACCGAGACCATGTAGGTCTAGAGCCATACAGAGAGAAATGGGAGAGGAATAAAAGGCTCCACTCAAAAACAGATGATGACACCTCCAAGCAAACGGCAGTCTGCTTACTGAGACGTTTTCGCTTCTCTGTGCATGTGCTTCCTTGAATGGAAGGTGACTCAGCCCCAGCTTGGGCAGACCACTCCCTGGACATGCAGCGGGGCCTGTCCTGCCAGCACAGGTGCGGGTGTGGGTGTGCCGGGGCCGAGTGCTGAGGGGGAAGGTGGTGGAGATGGGAGTCGTCCTGGTGGCTGACTCGCAGGACAGGCTCTAGTCCCTTTCTGCCTGATGGGGAGTTTGACTTCCTGGGGGAATGTGGTTCTGTCTGCAGTCAAACCAACTTGAATTAATTTAGCAAGTATCAATTGCGTCCCTCCGAGCTTTGCCAAATGCTATTCTAAGGTTAGACTAACTAGTGAATCGCTCTCACAGGCTTCTTTTTAGAAAAAAAAAATAAGATTGAGATAATGTTTCACCCAAAGCTGAGACTGGATGAGGCAGCTCTTTTTATCCACAGAGATACTTCCCCTGAGGAGCTGATGCATCTTGCACAGCGTGGGGACCTGTCCTGGAGGTGGTTCCCGCTGGGGCGGCTGTCCTGCGTCTCACCCTCTTGGCCTCACCCCCTTCAGGATTGGTGCTGGACACTGGTTTCACCTTCTCTTTGAGAATCTGGTTCCTCCCAAACTTCTGAGAAACAGCTTGGAGTAAAATGAAGCCTTTGGAGGTGTCACTGTGATTGCCAGGAGCCTTGGATGTGATTGTGCATGGCAGGCAAAGTCTCCCCTTAGAGGAGGGCAGTTTAGCTTAGCACTCAGCCAAGTGCCGGCTGGAGGCTGGGATCAGCCCCAGTCCTTCGAAAGAGCTTGAATGGAAACCAGATGCTGAGGAGGGACTGGCTTCTGCACACTTCTTCATCTATCTTCTTGCTCACACTGCTCCCACCACACTGGCCTTTTTGTTCTTAGATCAAGGTATTTCCCACTGCAGGGCCTGTGTACTTGTTCTTCCTCCGCTTTGAGTCCACTTCCGCCATGTATTTTTAGTGCCTTTTTTTTTTGTGGTCTCTCTTGAACCCTCCCTTCCTCAGAAGCATTTCCTAACTACCCTATCCAAAACAGCACCCTGTATCATTTTGTCTCCTCACTCTGTTTTTTTCTTTTTCTTAGCACTCATCACTCCCTTACTTATTATTTTTTCATATTTGTTTATTTTTTTCTACTAGCATGTAATTTCCACGGAAGAAAAACTGTGTCTTCCCGTTTTCCTTGACCACAGTGACCCCTTTCAGGGAGCGGAGAACTGTTTACCCAGTCCTCATTTCCTTATTTCCTTATTCCTTACTTATTTCAAATTTGACTTTTACAGTAAATCCAATTCAAGCATTTTAAGGACCATCATCGTTTCCTACCAACACATTTTTAAAAGTCTAATTAAACACTGTTAGATGTTATGTAATTTCCTGGCACTTTCTGCCCCCATCCTATCTTCCTTTTAATTTACTAAACTGATAATATTCAATTTTTGAACAATTTTCCTAATACAGACTTAGTTAATTGACCCAAAGCAATTCTTTTCTTTTTTAATCCTTACCAGAGGACATTTTTTTTCCTTTGCTTTCGGAGAGAGAGGAAGGAAGGGGAAGTAGGGAGAGAGAGAGATTGAGAGAGAGAGAGAAAGAAACATCGATTGGTTGCCTCTCATACACACCCCAACTAGGGATTGAACCTGCTACCTAGGTATGTGCCCTGACCAGGTATCAAACCTGCAACCTTGCAGTCTACAGGATCATGCCCCAACCAACTGAGCCACACTGGCCAGGGCTAAAGCAGATTCTTTATAATTACCAGGCCAACTGCCCAAGAAGAATGTAAAAAGTTACCATTCTTAAAATGTAACTGTGCTCAAAGAAGACTTCCAATGTTTTCCTCGTGGCAACTTACGCATGCATTTTTACTTTGAATCATGGATCACCACACTGTGCTGTGGAAAAGCCACGGACTCTGCTGTTAGTGATTGTGAACCTGAGTCTTGGATCAGCTGCTTGAATACCATATGACCTTGGGCAGTTATTAAATATTTCTGAGATTCATTCCCTCGTTTCTGAAAAAAGAATAACAACAACAACAACAACAACAACAACAATATCTACCTCACAGGGATGCAGGGATGCTAGGATGATTGCCTGCTCTCACCTGTAGGGAAAATTGTTTGAGAACGTTTAAAGGAGCATAGAAATGTTTGCTGTTACTAATGTGCGTCTGGAATATAGGAAGGGCTTAATGTATTTTCTGAATGACAATTAATAAAGTTGTATTTATTTTGTGCCCCTTGAGGACCTCTAGGTGAAGGCTGTGCGGATTTCAGGTGGGGTTTACCAAGGATGGATATTGGGCTATTTTATGGAAGGCCTTAGTCTTTGTCTATTTTCACTGCTGTCCAATTCTGCAGTGCCACTTTAAATGCAGAGCTAAACTTCACGTGAGGGGAAATACTAATTTTGCAGGAGACCTCTAAATTACCTAAGTAGCAAAGAAAGAACAGAAATTATACAGACATACGTATACACATACTTGTTTGTCTATTTCTCAATTTTTATCTCAATTTTCACTGATTTAAAATACATCTACATGAAAACCATCTGTCTCTCTATCTGTAAGTCTGCCTATCCAACCATCCATTCATTTATCTTAAACCCATGGATAATTTAATGGAGACAATAATTGAAAAACAAAGTACAAAAGAGAACAAAAACGCAAGCTGACCAAAATGAACAGTTCTTAATGTGCTTGTGCTGGAATTCCAATTTCATTACACAGGCTAACGAAATAAACTATACCGTTGTATTCAATTTGCTTTTACTATTAGTGAAGGTCCCATGACCCAGCCTGCATTTCCTCCTCCCTTTGCTGTTTATTTTATGGCTCTCATTTTTAATTTGCTTTTGTTTTGTAAGCTTGCTGTAGTCTATCACTCTGACAGTAAGCATAAGACACCATTTGTTAAAATTCTGTTTCAGTTATTTTGACAAATGTGAATCATTTCTCCTGAATTTCCTTAAACACACACACTGCTTATTCTCCAAAAGAACCTCAAATATGTATTTGGTTCAAAGTAGCTGGGACTCCAAATTATGAAGTCATAGTTCTTTGTGATTCTCTCTGAGCGGGTGTAAAACTGCTTCTCTTTTCTTTTCTCCTTTTTTTTAAAAAAAGATTTTGTTTCTTTATCTCTAGAGAGAAGGGGAGGGTGGGAGAAAGAGAGGGAGAGGAACGTCAATGTGTGGTTGTCTCTGACACTCTCCCCAACAGGGGGTGGGCGGACCTGGCCCATAACCCAGGCATGTGCCCTGACTGGGAATTGATTCAGCGACCCTCCTGTTCTCAGGTCTGTGCTCAATCCACTGAGCCACCCCAGCCAGGGCTAAAACTGCTTTTCAATTGTATCTGCCAATCACAGCAGTTTCCAGCATCACTGGAAAAAACCAAAGGAGCTGAAGGCGGACCCCCCAGGATACAGAGAGGGGCACTATCTAAAGACAGAAGGCTCTTCACAGCCTCCGCACCAACAGGCACGGAGAGGCCACCCAGAGCCAGTCTGGGGTGCCAACTAAAGATTGAGCCATTGCAATTTGTAGACAGACATGGTAAAATAATGAAATCACAACCTGTCTCCAGTCTTAAAACTGACCTGAGATAGGATGCGAGCCTTTGCAAGAAGGTGGGGATTCTGAACCTGCCAGCAATAAATTGCGTTTGAACTGCCTCTTCCTAAACAGTGTTCCCGAGTTCACCCATGGGATGCCCTGCTAGCGACTGAGCAAGCTGAGGTGGGTGATGTGCATGCACTGGAAAACGCTGGCTTCAGTTCACTCACTTTTTGCAGCTGGGGATGTATATACTGTTTGCCAAGTGGGGAGAATGCAACCTGCCTCTGTATTCTTGGCTTTAATTACGGCAGGAGCTGAAGCTCCCTTTTTTGATGGTCATGGGGTACCCTAGGGTTGAGAAATGGATACTGAACTGTGATTCAGAACTGGTAGCCCTCTGGGAAGATCTTAAAACACCACTGCAAAACCTGAATTTTCTCTGCCTCAAAAGCCCTCTGATTATGTAAATATTCATCTTCTGGGCCATATTTAGAGTGCACGTACTCCAAAAAATACAAAATGAGTGGAAGGCCTTGATTGCAGAATTGTGAAGAACTCACAGCCAATGCTGCCAGTTTCGTACGCTGTCATGCTGTCTTCCTTGAGACACGAGTGGTACAGAGGAGGCAGCCATCTGGTCGCTGTGATCAGGACAGATGAAAACTTGACTGCGATGCACACAGATTCGTCATCTTTCTAAACCACAAAGGAAAGATCTTGGTTGAGATCTTGATTAGAAAGATCTGGGCTGAGATTTTATGACATGATTTATTCATCAACTCCACAGACTCCCTTAGGGTCTACCTGGTGCCAGGGCACCAGGCTCAGGTGGACAAGGAGACAAGTTGCTTTCTTTCGTAAAGCTTACAAAATATTTCTTCAAAGCAGATACAGCAAAGGTGATGTTCTTGCTTCCTTACCATTATTATTCTTTCAAACATAATACAAATCTAGAGATCATAATGATGGGCTGCCTGTTAGTTGTATTTTTAAATCTTGATAACATTGAATTGGGACTTAAATAGGAAATGTTAATTTGTAAGCAACTGGTAACCAAGTCACTCATTTCCTGGGATTTCTAATGGGGTGGAAGTCTGAGGCTACTGCTGAGGTTTTTTTTTTTTAAAGCATAATTGTTATGAACCATTGTTTTGGAGTATAGAGCTATTAATATACTTTGTTAGTTATTCTTAAAGCAAAGCTTATACGTTTAATTTCTTTGCAGAAAACTGACTTGTGGTTCAAAATCGTTTGAAAAATGACATGGGGTAAAGTCCATGGTCAAAAAAAACCATGAATATATCTTTCCGTTCTCTTCCATTTCTCCTGCTTTCTAGTCTGCTGATTCTCTAGATTTCTGATGTGATTTCTGTCTCATTCTTCTCTACACAAAATGTTGTAATCGCTATGCCAAGCCCGTATTCATATCCATCCCATCCTCTAAGCGAACATTAGTTCCTTTCATTCACTCAGTTTTCAGAACTGCATCTGTGCGGACCGTCTGGAATAAGTAGCTCAGGTGGCTCACAGAATTCAATGCTAAGGGGACTATGGGTGTCTCATGTCTGCACGGGCCAGAAAGCTTTGCAAAGGGACATAATTAGTAATTCACTGGTTTGGCAGAAATTAAGAAAATGGATTCAGAATATAAAATAGGACTGTCATTTACGAAGAATTGTCTGTAGGAAGGAAAGAAAGGATTGCTTACTAGTCAGTAGTTGGGTGAATATCGCAACCCAGTTTCTTCACACATGAAAATTACAGGCCTTCCCTGAGATACAGGTGCACTCTAAGACCCGTTCTGAGAGATGCCTTGTCACCAGCAGGGCGAGGGGGCCTCATCATGCGTCAGTAGAAGAGCAGAAGCCTTGTGAAACTTGGCATACCTGGGGAAAGTGAGCTAAAAACCTACGTTAGCAGATTTCAGAAAGGCTACTTAAGAGAGTTATTGATAATGGCTATTTGCAAGGAATTACAAGGTTGTCTTTTTTGGGGGGTGGGTGTAAATAGCAAAGCTGTACTCGTATATCACTGTGTTTTCAACTTTAGTGCATGTGGTGCGTTATTATTAGTAAGAGTTTAATTTCTTCATCACTAGGCTTTTGGAAAACAATCATCTAGTTGTGCTTGATATTTGGAATAATAAACATTAGCTTCCCGTGTGTCTTTAGTCCTCCAAGCTTCTGTAAATTGCCTTTTCCTGTAGTACTTAAAAAGCACTTGAGCCTTCTCCCGGAGATGAAGCTCACGTCTGAGCTTGACAGGGGACAGATTGCCAAGAAGCACACCCACTTCGGCCTGTGGAAGAGTATGCATTGGGTACAAATCGAGGGGGCAGGCGCGGTGCAAGGTCCCTCATTGCACATTGTATTCTAGGGCAGTGCAAGGAGTTCTAGCAAGACAGGATGGGAGAGGGACTTCATCCTTTGGATTCAGGTTTATTAAGCTGTACGATTAGGCAAGTACCAGCCCCACCCTTCTTGTGATGAGGACACTTATACAATAGCAATATAATGAGCCAGAATCTTGGGTCCAGCCCTGTCCTGAGAGTTCAGTGTTTATGACACTGAAGAGGGAGGCATTAGCCTTTCCTCTGGTATGGCCAAGAGGCTTGTGTTCAAGGCTTGTAACTACAACTGCACAATGTGACCAGAGAGCAGCAGGCCTGGCCACATCGGTTGGAGAAACACCCGCTTTCTGCTGGCATGGTTGAAAGGCTGGGTTTCACGTGTGTCATCAGTGAAAATGGATGGCCTTCATCACAGGGCCATACGTGGCTGGATTCCATGGGGCTTTGTGGAAAGTCAGCTGCCTCCCTGAGAGGCCAGCTGCAGGAGTCAATTCGGGCAACCCTTATCTTCGAACTGGAGGAGGTTTGGTCTGCCATGTAGGGGAGAGCAATGTGCAGTAATGAGAATTTGCATTTGTTCAGTACCTCTTGCTCTATCCACGTATAACAGGAATCCCTTATAATATAACTAAGGTTTTGTTAACGCAATGTGACTGGAAGCAGTGTTTGACGCTTGCCAGTATGCACCTTAGGACACGGAGCCTGTTCTTCGCCCTTCGCACCAGCTTATGGAACCAGGTTATGGCCACCACTCAACTGCAACCAAACACATGACAATGAGGCCGGATGGAACAACAAGATTAAAGGAACTGTGTCCAACAATAGCCACCTTAGAGGGGTGCCCTGCTTAATTGGTACTGTTACCTGACAGGGAAATAACATTTCTAGTTCTTCAACTCAGTGTCTTTTTAGGTCTCTCTTAAAGCAACTTAGCCTCCATGTTGATTAGATTATAAACTGCCTGACAACAGTGCTACAGTGAGACACCAGACAGCGCGGGCTAGAGATGGAAGATTTGTTTACACCTTGGCACAACATTTGCTGAAACTTCTACCTGAAAGACGCACCATCTGCTCTAAAGGAAATGCTTGGAAAGAACAAAATATTAGTATGTTTTGAGTTCTCTTGGAAACTTTAGCAAGAAATTCAATAAAGAGTTCAGGGAAGAATGAGCTAATTTTAATCAGAGATGTAAGAGAATGAAGAACCCATATGGTGGGAACCTCTTAGGGTTAGAAAACCAAACTTATTTTCAACTCCTTAAAGGGTTTCTCAAAGACCTATTAATATTTTTCTGTAAAACAAAGTTAGGTCTGTGGTAAAGACAAGATTAGGGTGTGGTTTTCCTACTCAAACCTATTGTTTCACATGACCTGAAGATGACCTTCATTGAAATGAAGAAGAGAAGCCAGGGTTGAGCTCAGAGGTTAAGAAATAAGCAGGGTAAAGAAATATGGCTGGAAAAGAATGTTGAAAGTGGGTACCAGCAAATGAAATAGACTCTAAAACATACACCAGAAGCCAACCAAGATTTTGAGGGGATTGTAGTGCCAAAGAAATGACATGCCTGGCTCATGAAATCTTGTTATTGTTCAACACCAAACCAGTTCCTAAGTAGGGCATGCTTTTGAACACCCACTTTAGATTGGACTCTGCTGGTATGGACAAGAATGAGCCTCCTATAAAGCATAGCCGGGTCCATAGAGGACATTGGAGTTATTTCCAGGGAGCAAATTGGATGAACCAGACAACTTATTTCACTGCTATGATAAAGTTCTGTGATTTTATGCCCAAGATTTGATAAACCCTGTCTACTAGTGGCTTCTGTGTGTTTCTTATTCTTCCTTGCTCTCTCACACTGCATAATGGATGTAGGAGTGGTGGGTCAGGATGATTGGGCAGATTAAACAAATCTTGTGGTTTATGGTACCTGAACTACACAGATCCCTTCGGAACATGACCTATGGTTTCTGGAATTTGAGCTGGGTTCGGTTACAGGATGAGACTTTGTATTTCTTTTTTGAGAGATGTCTGTGTTCAGCTTGTGGGAAGTAAGATGCTCATGGATATGGAAATGTCCAGAGTGGTGGGCTCTGGCAGAGACCACCATCTATGTGCCAATATCCATTATCCACTTCTCCATACTGTGAAAAGTTAACATAAGTGGAACCATTTTAAAATAAAACCAGAGCATCCACCCCAAAGGAACTACCTTGCATGTCTTATTTGTTGAAGTAAGAGACTGGGTTTGTTTGGACTGGGCCAAACAAACATTGCCTTATAAACAACTGTTTGTGAAGCTAACAAAGACAGATGATTATGGATATTCTTCAGAATCAGTAGCCAGCCATGTGTAGCTAAAGAGTAACCTAGCTTGGTAGTACTGATAGCAATTCCTATCTTCTGGTCATGTAATCATTTTCCTGTCTTTTCTCATAAAAATGCCTTGCTTTCATCCCATGCTCAGGAAAGACTTTGGGTTACTGTCTGAATCTATGCCCCAAGATTGCAAAAATTTTTTTATCTCAAATAAAGGCTTGTAGCCTCTCACTTGGACTTTTTATTTTTAGGCTAACAACAGGTAGCTCATGACAGAGCTCACGGCTAACCTACTAAATTGCATTTCCCGGCCTTCCTTGCTGTTAACAAAGACCGTAAAATTGCTTGAGACAAAGGAATGTGAGCCATTTGGGGTCAGAGCCTCCCCTGTGCCCTGTGTGTCCTTGCCATTTGCTGGAGTCTGGCTGAAGGGTAACTCAGCTTTGACTATGCAGATGATGACAGGGACCTAGGGACTGATGGAGCAACAAGGTGGAAAAAAAACCAGATCCCTAAAGGATTCTCCCCAATCTCAACTGCTCACGTGGGGTCAGTCACATGATAAAATAAGTGACCTTGGTTGCTCTTTAAGCCAATATATTTTTGGATTCTTTGTTATAGCAGCTTAGCTCTCAGTCCAAGAAAAACAGCCCCCTTATTTTACTTCCCCTGAAAGGTGGCAGCGTACACCACCCCAGAGCATGCCACTTTGACATAAGGAGTTGAAGGCAGTTGAGAAGCAGATATAAAAAAAGCTCTCTGTCTTTTCCCAATTTGCCTAAAAGCAGGAAATAAATTTGACCCCTGCCCCAAACTACCAGGAAGGAAAGAGGTTAATCACTCAAGATGACTTTAGACCCTTATCAGCCCAGAGAAGGCACCAGAGGTTCTAGAGAGCAAACTTGGCTAAAACTAACCCTTGTCTTTCATTAGTTTCTCTCATATATTTACCTTTTCCTAATTTGTCACCCTGGGACCTCCTTTGTCTTACCACTTCTCTAACAATGTATTACTTTTTAGTTAAGATGCTATATAAGCTCAATTTCTGCCCACCCATTTTTTTTTTAGATTTTATTTATTTTATTTTTAGAGAGAGGGAGGGGAGGGAGAAAGAGAGGGAGAGAAACATCAATGTGTGGTTGCCTCTTGCACAATCCCTACCAGGGGCCTGGCCCACAACCCAGACATGTGCCCTGACTGGGAATTGAACCGACGACCCATTGGTTGGCAGGCTGGCACTCAATCCCCTGAGCCACACCAGCCAGGGCTCTATCTATCCATTTTTTAGTGCTCCCATGTATATGCCTGAAACACATATTAAACTTCTGTTTCTCTCTTGTAATCTCTTCTTTGTCAGTCTAATTTATAGGACCCCAGCCCAAGGACCTAAAAGGGTAACGAGAAAATAATTTTTTTCTACCCCTAGACCCTCATATGCCACTCATACAAGAACCTGTGTTTATTAGCATTTTGCTGAAGGAGATATGGGAACCATAGCAGAGTTTAACTTTATAGCAAAGGATTAACATAACACATAACTTTAAACAGAGTGTTAGATTTTTTTCCTAATGTCCTTTGCCCAGGAGTCTCATGGTGACTTATCCTTGGCATTCTTTACTTAGTCCCAGCCTCCCACTCTAAACAATAAACTCTTCATTTCCAAGTTCAATACTTCAGCACACATATTGGTGTTACTTTATAGTTTTTGACCCTCTTGACTACCTGAAACTTTCCACTCCTCCCCTTGTGTTATTTTTGTCCTTGTGACAAAGCTCCATAGCAGTCTCTTTTCTAGCCTTTTTATCCACTCCTTTGATTAAAATGGAACATTTCTACAGCTTCAGTCCTGGCTAATCATGCAATGAGTGGAGTATGATCTCAGTGCAGTGGTTAAAAATCGTTGATTTAATAGTTGGCTCTCCTAAGTATGTGTGTTATATGTGGCAAGTGGTTATTTTCTCACTGCCTACCTTTCTTTCATGGCTCACAATGTAGCCACAGTCCTTTTTTCCCCATTATGGCTTTGTTTGCAGTCCTTTTAAATGCCAGGCACTTGTGCTAAAAATAGCTGTTCCATTTTCTTGTGACTCCACCTGGGTTAGTCTGCCTGCTTCCCTGCTTCCCAGGAGGCCATACCCACATTAAGGTTTTGTTAGCAAGTCTTTGTACAATATCATTGTTTCGCCCCTCCAACTGCAGGTGACCCGCACTGCCTGTCCTCTGCAGGGCTGCGTAGGGGCGTTCCTCAATAGCTCTGGGCAGGGAAGATACCACAGGGTCCAGCTGCAGCTGTGGGGACTCCCCTGAATGTGCATCAACATCATCATTGCAAGTGGAAAAGGTCACTGCTGAGGGAAGTCGTCTCATTTAATCTTTTAAAAAGATTAATAAGAGGCCTTTAGAGAGGGCCATGTGCAACCCCAGGTGAAAAGGAAGCCAAAACAATGGGAGGTCACAGACAAAGAAACAGGAAGAAGCTTGGAAGGAATTTGTGGTCCAGCCTCTAAGACAGGCACTTTTTCCATAGGTCAATATTGCAGATGTCAGGGCATAGCTCACAGTTGCTAGGCCCCTGTCACGTGCTACCTTACCCCCCCCCCCCCCCACTTATCCTCCCAGCCCTACCCCACCGCCCGACACAAGGCCATCATTCAAATGAGGCTGTGACTCTTGCAATGAATCGTGTCTAGATTTGAGGAAACCATATGTATTCACCAAGGTAAACTCACTGCAGTCCAGGGTTTACCCCTGCCTACCTTGTGAATGAAGAGCCCTAATTTGCAAGCACACGGAAGGACACTTCCCAAGGAAAGGTCTAACATTTACTTGGATTACACAGACTGAAGTATGAGTTTAGACTGTCTGTTGAACAAACATAACACAAAGGGAGAAATAGAGGAACATCCATGTCAGTGTGACCAGCCTGTTCCATTCCTAAAAACGGATTCTGACTCGGAGACCTCCCTTTAATTAGCCGAGAACTTGGGGGGATTTCCAGGTGACCTGAAAAGTCCGTCTCCGCAATAGAGACAGTCTTGTCCACAGGCCCACGCCACTCATTGGCCTTTGGGGTTTTCCCTTTTGTAATCTTTTGCCAGCACCTCAACTCTCCCTTTCTGATGACTTTTTTCCTCTCTCTTTATTTTTCCTTGGGAATCCAGGCAGGTAGTATTTTTTTAAAAATCTTTTTTTAAGGGAAAGTTTAAAAATCTCTAGGTTGAATTATTCTACCCTTAGGCCTTAATCCTCTTAAGGCATGCTCTGTTTAAAAAAATAATTTGAAAGCTGCAACAAATATATACCCATACATGACCTATATCTACATATCTATTTCTATACAGGGAATATTTTTGCTTTAGTTATAGTTCGAATTACAAGCTTGAGAGATAATACACTGTCTATGGCATCCTTTATACTACATCATTAATTCTCAACCTTGGCTTCAAATGGGCTGTCCACTGTACCGAGCCTCTACCCCTCCTGCTCAGGTGAAGAGCTATTTTTGTGCACTATGTGACAGGAATAATATGGTGTTACCCTTCTATGCCCAGTTTCGTTCACTCAACACATGTTTGTAAGATTGCAATGTGGTTGCGTGTGGTTGTACATTGTCACATTGTCAAAGCTCATTGCTGTGTAGGATTTCATTATATGGATATGCAGGTTTCTTCACCTGCTCAACTGTTGGTGGGCATTCGGGTAGTTTCCAGTTTTTGACTATTTTGAAGGTTATTATGAACATTCTAGTACATGCCTTTCAGAGATGATACATATTTCTGTTAGGTATATAGTACCTAGGAGTAACACTGATGGGTTGTGAGGTATACCTATATTCAGGTATATAAAATATTTTCTTTAAATGAATATCAGACCAAATGCTTCACCTGTTGAAACCCTCAGTGACTTTCTTTTATAGTTTGAATAAACTGTGCTTTAAATTATAAGACCCTGTAGGGGCAGCCTGTGTCAGATTCTCTAGCTTCACGTCATGCTACTCTTGCTCTTGACTCAGTGACGTTTGTTCCCATTCATTTACTTTTCTGAACGCAGGTCTCCTGCTTTTTTAAAAAAAAATATTCTTACTGTCAGTTCAGCTCCTCATTCAGCAAATATCACCTTCTTGGAGAAGCCTTCTCCGATTGTGGTTATCTAAGTAATTACCTCATTTTATCTAAATATGCCCATTTTATTTTCTCTAATTTTATCATATTTCTTCAGAGCACATGCTGACAAATTAGAAAGTATATACTAATTTTGCTTCTTGTTCATATGTATTATCTTTTAGCCTTGGGTACTTTAAAAGATATTCATGTGTATGCCTCATTCCCCGACAGCTTGATATAATTAGTTTGGTGGGGATCCTGGCCTTGGTAGTTTTTAAAAGCCTCTCGAGCTAATTATTATGTTACAGTGTATGCAACAAGTCACATGCACATCATTGTGAATAAATAGTGGAGGTGTGATATAACAAATTTTATTGGTGGATGTATGCAGTACAAAATATTTGGACAGCACTGGACCAGCTCACACAATACCTCATTTTACATATTAAGGGACTAAGTTACAGAGACTCTCTGAGTTACATTCAGTGCTACTCAACTGGTCACTGTGATAGCTGGGACCACCCCAATTTCCAGTGCCCCTGCCCTTCCACCGAACTGCAAACTCTAGGTGTTGCATATTCTAACTATTTGTGCACACCTGTCTCCCTCACTGAATTGTAACGATTGGGGCTGTGTCTTCTTCATTTTATTTTCCTGTAACATATAGTTCTTTGCTTACAGCAGAACATCAATAAATGTGTTAAGAGCAGATAATGTAAGCATTTAGATCATGTATGTGCAGCATGAAGTAAGCTTCACTGAACAGTTTCTGTTTGTTTATACCTTGAGTACTGACATTTCATTATTGGAGAATTTTTAATTTTTGCACACAAAAAAGTTGAATTCATCTTAAAGCCTCAAAACCAAAGAGGTTTAAGGATCCTTGAAAGTACAGTGCACTTTGTGGAGTATTAAATGTCAGCAACAGCAAGGACTGTCTTGGTCTATGGCAGACATATTCTTGGCCAGTGTCAGAAAATAGAGTCCCATCAGTCAGGAAGAATTGTGGTTATTTCAGTGTACTTGAGGCATCACTTTATTCACAGTATTTGACTCCAGCTTAAATGAAAAAAATAATCATTATACAATGAAGTAGTTTCTGATGATTTCTATTTTTAAAGAAGAAAAAACCCAATACATTTGAACACTCACAATACTATCTTAAATTAATGAGGTCATTCTAGCTAGAGGAATTTCTGGTAGAGGTTCTTTATAAAGAGAATGAAACTAAAATTGTCAATAAAATTCAAGCAATTTGTGGTTGGGTGTATGTGGTAAGCCATCTTTTCTTGACAATTTTTTAAAATCCTCACCCAAGGCTATGTTTATCAATTTTAGAGAGGAAGGGGAGGAGAGAGAGACAGGGAGAGAGAGAGAGAGACATCAATGTGAAAGAGAAACCATTGACTGATCGCCTCCCATTTGTGCCTCAGCCTGAGATCGGACACGAAACCTAGGTATGTGCTGTAACCAGACAGGAACCAAACCAACAACCTTTTGGTTCAGGGGCCAGTGGTCCAACCAACTGAACCACACCAGCCAGGGATAAGCTAGCTTTTCTTAACTGGTATGAACATCATGTTTCTAAGAAGAAGAGTCCCTGGTACATTTTTATTAGACAAGAGTGAGGTCTCTTAGAAAATACAGGGTTGGGAGAAATAATTAAATAGCTTTAAAGTAGTTTTTAATACTAACTATATATCTCAATAAAAAGTTCATTTATTTTTTTAAAGGATATATATATTTTTAAGATTTTATTTATTTATGTTTAGAGAGGGAAGGGAGGGAGAAAGAGAGAGAGAGAGAAACATCAATGTGCGGTTGCTGGGGACCGTGGCCTGCAACCCAGGCATGTGCCCTGACTGGGATTCAAACCTGCGATGCTTTGGTTCGCAGCCTGCGCTCAATCCACTGAGCTACGCCAGCCAGGGCTCAATAAAAAGTTTTTTTAAAAGTCACAATAAATAAAATATTCAAGAAGAAACCTGCTTCATCAGCATAATAATTTGCTCCAGAATTATCCTGTTTAATTTATCAGAAAACATTGCCATTGGCTTGATTACCTGAGGCCATAAACTTCATTTTTTAAATACACACACACACACACACACATATAAAAACATGTATATGTATACACATATATATGCTTTCTTTAATATTTTCCAAGCCAGTCCTCACTGACTTGAAATGTCATGTCTTATACTCTTGCATTCTTCTCTGTCCTTACAAGTCTTGGCAAAATGCTGAACGGCTCACAGATTATTGCAGTGCTCGAGGGCATGCTTTCCTGGCTCAATCTTCTGGCCAAACGTCGAGAGAGTATAAACAAATGTCCCCACACTGCTACACTGACTTGTCCTCTTGACCGCACCCTGATGAGGAACTTGAAACACTTGCAATGACAAGAGCCCACCCCCTGCCTCAAAACCACTGCTGGAAAGGAACTATGATCTTCGGATGTCTCCCTTTCTGCTTTTAAAGTTCTTGAGGGTGACATTTTTTTTCACCTTCATGTTGCTAGCACTTGCCATATTGTTAAGTCACCACTTGATGCTTATTTTGCAATTTCTATGAATTATGAATGTGACATTGTGGGGTTGGTTATATAGTAATAGCCTTTTACTTGCCTCTTGCCCCTTTAAAAATAATAATTTCTCTGTAACTTTTACACCCTTCTTGGGGTGAAATCAGAAAGCAGATTTATTTTTATTTCCATTGTTAGTTGGAATTTACCCAGCGGAAGTGGTTTACCCACTGCGTGAAAGTGAGGGCCAGCCCCACACTTCTCTGCTCATGCTCAGGTGATAAAATGTTCTTTGGTTGGTAATTAAAACACCTAGTTGCATTAAAAGTCAACACTTCGATTCTAATTACATTTAAAAACTTCTCCCTGTTGAGGGAACGGCATGTGGCCAGGGGAGGAGAGAGATCTAGATTCTGATCCAGTGTCATCCCTGGTTTGGCCCAAGTTTTGAAGCTGATTCTTTTTCTCCGGGTTTCTTTCCTGGGGTTTCTGGAAGCCCTCCTTGACTCCATCTCTCGGGCTTTCTCATCACCTGTTCCCTTGACCCGGAAGAATGCCTCTTTGCCTATCACTTCATGGTGAGTAATTTCATGGTTTTTGTCCCAAAGTCTTGTAGGTCATGTCACATCATGCGTCCACTCCTCCGTCATTCTATTAATGTCTATTCCATATTTTCCAAGGCAGATATTAAGTCACCGGGTATCCTAAATGGCATTAGTTTTCTTTCAAATCCCTCTTGATTTCAGGTGGAAGAGGGAGTTCTGAGGGTAACCAACCATTCCAATTTACTTGGGGTGGTTCAGGGCATCGCATGGAACTCCTCAATCCCTGGAAGATGATCTCTGAGAGGCAAACCGTCCTGGTGTTCTGCAGTGCATGAGGAAGGCTGGGGGTAAAGCACAAAGCCCACATGGCTCTTGCAGGATGTTTGGTCCCATCTAAAGTGTCCACGGAGACAGTTCGTCCCTGCCCATCCATCTGCCTAACCTATGAGCCATTACCAGCTTGGCTAGTGAGGCAAGAAGCCTTATTACTGGCAGTCCAGCCATAATACTGTTATTGGACCAGTAAAATATAAGGTATTAAATCTGTGAAACCAAAGTAGAAATAATTTGAACCCAGGGTTCTCTTCTAAGCATGGATGTTTTGGACAAGACCAAATATTAAGGACCATTTGGCACGGATGCTGTAATTGTGAGCATTAATGGCCCATCTTTGGCAAAGGGTATCCTTTGCTGAGACCCACTTTGGAGAAGCCCTGTTACACCAAATGGAGACCGATCCACTGTTTCCAAAGCCTCCTCCTCTCACTGACGGTGGGCTCTCTGGCTCCTCGGGGCTGTGTCACCCAATCAGGATCTTAGTGGGGGATTATTAGGCAGATCCACCTCAACACTCATTTAATATTAGAACTCTTATTGCTCACTTGGGTCAAACCTGATGTCCTGCTTCTTGAAGAACTGAGTTCTGTAAGCTTTTTGCACAGATGTTGTCATTGTGAGTGTCAATAATCTACCTTTGACTTTGGATTAATTGTGCTTTGTACTGAGAGAAACTGATTTCTAAGGGTTCAGTTACTGAAAATGAGAGTGATTACAATACCAGCACCAGCATAACTGAGACATCCTTGAAACATAATAACTGTGTTATTTTAATGACAGATGGAAGGCCACATACAACTGGATTAAGAAGGTAAATAACCCAAACAGAGCATTCTGCACAATATGCAGAAAATAATTTGGGACTTCATGATGAGGCTGGGGATATGGGAGTACATATGGAGACTGAAGCTCAAGTCTGGGATGAACTGTGCAGGTACCTCTAAATCAATTAAAAGACACTTATGCCTCATAATGTTTCCTGATCAATGAATAATTCAGCTGCCACGGAATTAACTTAGGCATACCACAGGGACAAGCACTTACAGTATTTTTCCCTTGGTTGTTCTATGGAACTGAGTAAAGCTACCTTTCCAGATGTTGCAACTAAAATGCCCTGTGATTGAGCAGGGACCTTTGGAGAACAGGTGCTTTGCCGCTGTGCAGCGTGGCCCTGATGCCGTCACTTCTCACCAGCAATCGTGCTTTCTCCAGTTTACCGAGTGATGTGTTGAATCCAAACAGTCCTGCCAGCTCTTAGGTACTTTGGTTTGAAAAATAAAGTTTCAAGTCATCTGCTCAATCTCTTCAAGGATTTTAATGAAACCACAAAAAGTATAACATAGATTATTGATGTCTTGTTTAAATAAAAACTAGACTTTGCTCATTTATCTACACATCCCACTGTGCAACTGTAAATTTTGTCGAATTCTGTTTGGTTTATAAACTCCTTGCCAGATAAAATGAAAAGATCATACCTCTAAATGTCCAGCACAGCTTGTATACAACACACCTCATATACAACATTGTGTTTTGCTTTACTGTGGTATTATAGCCTTAATAATGAAAAGATTTGGTCACTTTCCAGTTTCCTTAAGATATGAGAAAGCAATTAATGAGATCTTCATGTAGACATGGAAGGAGAGAAAGCCCTCTCAGACATGTGCTTCTTAGAAGCTATCAGTGGTGTCAGGCGTAGAGAAGATGTAACAATGTTGGCCATGGTAAAATCCGAGATTTTACACTTCCCTTTTAAAAGTGTGGGTCAAAAGGAATGGCTTCCTCTAACTGGGAATTACATGGAGGATAAGAAAGAGAAAATGTTGCAAACAGAAATGGGTATGCTGGTTTTTTTTAAACTTCTTAATGATCTTAAAAAAGGGTGAAATGACAGACAACACTTGTGTTCAATATAATGTGTAGGTTGCAACAAAAACTCACAGAAAAAAAAGGCTGATTAAAAAATACATCTAGCTGCAAAACTCAAAAGCTACTAGGACAATGCTAAATTAAACAGGACTGTCTTGAAGTTTTTTTTACACTAAAGCTCTAACTTACTTGGAATCTGACTCTGCTAACCCCAAATTCCAGTTACCTCTGTGCTTTTGGGTGATTTTCTCTGAGAAACAGAGGTCTAACACAGGACGACAGCCAGTGCTCGTAAACACAGATCGCTTACGTGGTAAGTTGATGGATGCAGAGGAGCTGGTTAACAAACTCCTGGACTTCCAACCCAAGCGTGGAGAGACACAGCAGATGGACAGATTTGGAGAGCTGGAGACTAATTCTCACACGTCCAAAGTCCTGCTGTTGCTAGTAAATAAAGTCCCAAGGATTCCACGCTCAAATGCCTTTGTCGAGAGGATATTTAGCTTGATGTCCTCACACTAGACAGACGCCAGGAATCAGTGGAATGTGGGTTCGCTAAGAGGAGAGCTGGAAGTCAAAGTGAATTTCACATCAGACGCTATTTATTTTTATCACCACATAAAAGAGAGAGGAGAATGTCCTGAAGTCCACAGACAGCTCTGAAGAGTATCATTGGAAAAGGAAACAGGAAGAGTAAAAAATCCTGTTTTATTATGGGAAAGAAAGAAACATGTGTTTGTGGTTTTTAAAAAATTAAATACAGTAATATCTGTTCAAATAGCTCTATTGTATTTACCTTCTTTTAAAAAGTCTTACTTGCAAGTAACTTAATTTAACCTACAAATTATAAACATCCAAAAAGAGTTAAAAATGGAGTTAAAACAAATTGCTGTATCAGAGAGAAAGAAACAAAACTATGTGTTTTTTTTTTCAGATGGACTACTTCTTTAATTAGTCCTATGATTAACTTTTACTAATTGCCACTATTGACTATCCTATTGTTATTTTCTTTTAATAATTTATAATTTAACATTTTTGCAACAGGAAAGTAAAACAGCAAATAATTTCAAAAAAACCCATTTGCGTATCTTTAAGTTAAAGTAATAACACAAGTGGGTATTTATTATGTACTATCAATCCCTCACCCCTGGGATAGAGTTATATAATTTGCCAGCACGTCTCTTTCTAAAAACACCTTTTCCACACATCAGAACTCCGCAGCCTCCCAGCTCTGTCACGTCGCGCCCTGGGTTTGGGTGGCCCTTCCACTGGAAACCTGCATGACACGGTCCTGTCCTTCACCTTGGAATGCGGCCCCTGGGTGTCTCAACCTCCGTTTTCTGAATTCAACAAACATCTTTTGATTTATTCTTTTAATTTCTAGTGAGCTTTCTCTCACTCTGAAAACCAATTCAGTGAAGCTTTATGAACGTCCTGTTTTGTATTATCAGGAACAAACACACTTGAACCTCACCTTCGAGCTCAGACTCTCTGGATGGTGGGTCCCACTGCTCATCAGAGAAAGGCTCAGGAGGCTTGTGCTTCAGATAATGAAAAAAAAAAAATCAATGGTCTGCGCTTGTCTGCTTCGGTAGGTCTAGAGGAGTTTGCATTATTCACTGTGACTGGTAGTTGAAAAGCTGCTCATTTCCTTTTAATGCAGAACTTGCTTACAGTTTTTAAATATTTAATGTTTAGAGGAAAAACACAGTCGAGTCATTAACAGAGGCTTGGGGGTTGGTTCACTATTTGCAGACCGCCGTCCCGGGGGAGGTCTTGCCTCGCAGGTGTGCGGTGTTCTTCCGCGAGGGACCAGTCAGCGATCACCGGGAGAGAAAGGCAGCCTGCATAGCGCGTTTCCAAGCTTACTCTTGTTTTCTTAGACAACACGTTCACATGGTTCAAAATCTAAAGAGCATAAGAAAGCCTACAGTGAACATTCTTCATTCCAGCAACGGCTACCCACGCTCCACCCCAATGCCCTTCCTTGGTGACAACCAACATTACCAGTGCCTTGTAAACCTTCTAGAAACAGTTTGCTTATGGGTTTACAAAGAATTACAGGGCGGGGTGTAAGTGGGTTTACAGTGGTGAGTACACATTAACAGAGTTTATTGTATTATTATTTATTAATTATTGAATTATTTTCCATGTGAACAGCTGTAAACATACTTTTGCCCCGTGGCCATGCCAGGCTGGTCCTTAGCCCAGAGACCTGTGCAGGTAAGATGGTGAGAGAGAGAGCAGACCCTCCAGACTCATAATCTCCAAGTTCTGAAGGGAGACTAAAACGTTTTCCTTCTCCCCCCCCCTCCGCCCCCGCAAGCAATAATGCACCGCCAAAGTTGAGAGTTATGTCAATCTGAATGAAACTTTCCAGTTCAGTCACATGCATTGGTCAAGTTCAGATTCTGCTATTCCAATCTTGCTGTCTTCATAGGTCCTGCTGGCTCGTGGCTGCCTCTTCCGCAGAGAGGCTAAGGAGGTCATGGATGGGAAAGCACTTTGGAAACTAAAGCACGGGGCTTGGGAACTTCCACAAATATTTCACTTCAGCAGATGGTGAAGATTTTATAAGGACAACATGCTACTAGGAAAGGCTCCCTCTGACTAGATCTCTTTCCTTTTCAAAACATCCCTGTATTTCTCCAGTGCTTGGAGAATTAAGCCCCGAATCCCTGAGCTACCATTCGAGAGGTCCATTAACACCAAATCTACCCATCCCGTGTCAGTCACTGCAGTCTCCTAGAGAGGCATGCACAACTAGGAAGTGGTGGTGGGATTCAGAGCAGGAGGCGAACCTTTGACCAATGGGGGACCAGGACCCCCTTTCTAAGTCCACAGATAACTACCAACCTAGGGTGCCTTTTATTCCACAGATCCAGCAGCGAGCTATGCAGACCAGTGGCCAGCTCAGAAATAACCTTGCGCTGGCTCTTCTTCCTTCTTGGCTCCTCCCCTCCCGATGTCCCTCACTCCTGCTCCCTGATAAAGTAACGCACGAGGGCCTTTCTGCCTCAGGCTCTGCTTTCTGGAGAACCCGGGTAAAACACCCGCACTTCCACCTACCGAAAAAACCTCATCATTGATTCAGCCATCTTATAACATCATTTGTTCTGGACCATATGAGAAAGAGAAAGGCTCGGAATCCACACTGGCTTTGAATCCTGGCTCCACCACTTACCATATTTTTAGGACTAATGAGATGCACCTGACCATAAGTTGCACCTAGGTTTTTTTTTAAAGATTTTATTTACTTATTTTTAGAGAGGGAAGGGGGGGAGATAGAAAGAGAGAGAGAAACATCAATGTGCGGTTGCTGGGGGTTATGGCCTGCAACCCAGGCATGCACCCTGGCTGGGAATCGAACCTGGGACACTTTGGTTCGCAGCCCGCGCTCAATCCACTGAGCTATGCCAGCCAGGGCTGCACCTAGGTTTTAGAGGAGGAAAGTAGAAAAAATTTTTTTGAAGCAAAAAATGTGATAAAATATTTAATAACCTGTGACCCTGCTCCATTGCTCCCCCACCCCCCACAACGAGCCAGGTAAGCTACATTTGGATGATGAGACACACTCCCATTTCCTCCCAGATTTGGGGGGAGGGGGAGGAAGTGCATCTTATAGTCCGAAAAATACGGTACTAGCTATGTAAGCTTGAGTAGGTTGCTATGGTGGATACTGTGGAGCAGCTTATTTAACTTCATTCTACCCTCCTTCTAGCTGGATATTGGAAGGCTAGTATCTGCATTCTCTAAGCAATGTTGTGGCTAGCATCCTGGGTGTGAGTTAGATGTAGTTGTGTGAGATTTGAAAGGCGGAATGGAATCGAAGACCACCTTCCTCCTCCTTGGCTTTTCCTACTGGTGATCAAGGCTGCAACAATGTTCCCGGGGACATGCTCCATTGTCCCCGGTGCTGAGAGGCTGCTGCAGTGACAGGTGGAATGTTTGTTCTCCATATCCCTGCTCAGAGTGAAATGAACAAGGAGCTATTTGCAACTGGTGAAAGACCATCGGTTAAATAACCAGTGAATGTGAAGGTAGAAATTTCAGAATAACAGCATTCAAGGAAAAATAGCTGAACTGGCCTCAGGACGGAAGTAACTGCAAAAGCAAATATGAGAACAACTGATCTCTTTTTGAAATAATGCTTTTCCTTGCTGGAGGACTTACTGAGAACCTAATGTTAACTCTACCATGTGACGGTGGGTGAAAGGCTTGAACTCTCTCAACCTCTGCTCTGCATCTATCACATGTGATCCCAGCCCAGGGGCTGAGGTCCTGGGTGTGCAGGCCTCTGTACACTGTGTGCCTCTGTCTTTGGCTATGTGTTTGTCCATCTCTATGCTTGTTGCATCCATGTGGATTTATATGTCTGTATCTGAATGTATCTTTTGTGTCTGTAGATATGTTCATTTGTGTGTCTGTGTTCATGAGTATGTTTTGTGCACGTGTGCTAGTGGGTATCTGTATATCTAAGTTGTGGAGGTGTGTGTTATGTACATAGTGATGGGTGGTGGGTGTTTGACCACCTACTACCTGAATGCAGGTATGTGCATGGCTGTGTCTATTTGAATGATTTCTGAGTACACTCTAATTCACGGGCCCAGCCTTTCTATACACAGGCACAGAGCACCCTCTAGTGTTCAATAGGAGAAAGTGCCTTGCCCATGGCAGCATAGCAGGGCCAATACAGCTGCTGCTCCGTGCTTTGGTCCCACGTCTATGTGGCCAAATTTCCAGGACTGTCCTTGAGAGGAAGAGGAGGATCATGCCTTCTGGAGTTGGCATCCCATGTAAAGGGAGCTCCGCGCAGGCCACAACCCACAGGAAGTTGCTTAAGGTGTGAGGTGGAAACATACCTCCACTGGGGGTGGGAACCGGATCCCGAGGAGCTGGTGGGACAGTGGGTGAGGACTCGTTCCCTAGCATGCCTCCTTGGTGAGTCGGGAGGGGAAGGGGAAGGTTGCTGTGGTTAGGAAGCTCCCTTCTGCCCTCTACATTTGAGGGTCTCTGCACCTGGGCAGCGGATCCCAGAATACACTACCTTCCGATATGGCTGTGCATGGAGAGCGTAGGTGCTGTTCGTGGAGAGTTTACTTTGTGCCAGGCACTGCTCTAAACTCTGGATGCACTATCTCACTGGATTCTCCAAATAACTCTTTGAGGTGGGCACAATTACTGCACCCATTTCCTGAAGATGAGAAAATGGAGGCCTAGTAATGCTACATAACTTGCCCAAGATCACAGAGTTGAGTGGCCCTAAAGTCAGATTTTGAATCCAAACTGCCCAAGTTCAAAATACTACTCATGCCCTGGCTGGTGTGGCTCAGGGGATTGAGCACTGGCCTGTGAACCAAAGGGTCACAGGTTCAATTTCCAGCCAGGGCACATGCCTGGGTTGTAGACCAGGTCCCCAGTTGGGGGTGCATGAAACGCAACCACATATTGATGTTTCTTCCCCCCTTTCTCTCTCCCTTTCCCTCTGTCTAAAAATAAATAAAGTCTTAACCAAACAAAACAAAACCTTGTTTAAAAAAAACACTACTCATAATCATTATAGGGTTTTCCATGGTCCAAATGCCCATTTCACAGGTGACAACCTGAAAACAAGAGGCAGGGGCACTTGTTAACAATTTGACCTATGATAAATGGGAGAAAAATATTGATGCCCAAGAGAATATGTAAAGCTCTGGCTGGTGTGGCTCAGTGGATTGAGCATCGGTCTGTGAACCAAAGGGTTGCTGGTTCAATTCCCAGTCAGGGCACATGCCTGGGTTGCAGGCCAGGTCCCCAGTAGGTGGTGTGCGACAGGCAACCACACACTGATGTTTCTCTCTCTGTCTTTCTCCCTTCTCTCTAAAAAAAATAAATAAAAATCTTTTAAAGAAAAGAAAATATGTTAAAATTTCAGCAAGTGTGCCAGGTCCATTCAGTGGGGAAAGATTAGTCTCTTCAACAACTGATGCTGGGACAACAACAAAATGATTTCCAGCCCAGGAGCCCCTATCCTGACCAACTGCTCATCACGTGTGAGGGCAGAGTACAAACATTTCCAGACATGCCAGCTCTCAGCAACTTTACTTCCTGTGGCCTCTTTCCCAGGAAACCACTTGAGGCTGTGTTCCCATCAAAACTGTGGGAAAAAAGGAGAAAAAGGACAACATGTCACCCAGGAAATGGGGTTTCACCACTGGAGAGTAGCAAACAAAAGCTTCTAGAAGACAGCTTGCAGAGGAAGTCTGAAAACAACCAATCCACAAACTACAACGGAGGAAAATTTTAGGAGGAAGTTCCTCAAGGGTAAAAAAATGTAAATAATAATTTGACAGTTTGGACCATGGAATAAAGAGGCCTGAGAGAAACTATTTATAGGAAATGGAGTAAATGAAACAAGTGAGAAAATATTTCCCTGCAGCACTGGCTGGGTAGCTTGGTCAGTTGGATTGTCGTCCTGATGTGCACAGGTTGCAGGTTTGCTCTGTGGTCAAGGCCCATACACGAGTGAATCAATGAATACGTGAATAAGTGGAACAACAAATTGACTCTTCTTGCTCTCTCTAAAAAAAAAAAGAAAAAAGGAAAATTTTCCTCCAGGAAAAACAAGTAAACTTTATTGTAGTACACCACTTCATATGGCAGTAAATATATATATATTTAAATATTTAATTAATTAATTTATCTTCAGAGAGGGAAGGGAGGGAGAAAGAGAGAGAGAGAAACATCAATGTACGGTTGCTGGGGGCCGTGGCCTGCAACCCAGGCATGTGCCCTAACTGGGAATCGAACCTGTGATGCTTTGGTTTGCAGCCCACGCTCAATCCACTGAGCTATGCCAGCCAAGGCAGCAGTAAATACATTCAATAAAAACTAGGATATTGCCATATAGGAAGATGCAGGAAACAAACCCCATCTTCTATCAGAAGTGGTCAATATGTAATGTGCAAAATCAATAAATCAAGGAATATTGGTAAAAATTATTTTTAAAAGGAGGTAAATAATACAAGTAGTAGTGTTAAAGGTTTTTAAGATCTTAAAGTGGTTACTTTTCTAAGGCAGGAGTTGAGATCATAGAAAGTAGAGGACAAATGTTTGGGTGTGGGCTATATGGCTTTTAGTACTGTATGCCGGCCTTACTCTGGTTAAAAAAGTCGTTTAAAAATTAACCAAGAAAAACACCATGAATGTTTGTCAGAGGATAAATTGTAAATCTGCAAGTAGTCCTGATACAGAATGTAAATTAAAAAATGAACTCTTGATTTTTCTGTTTCCAGCAGCCTAACAAGAATGGATATTCTGAAATACACTCCCAGGTCAAAAGACACAAATGCTAGATGAATGAGAGTAAGCATACTTTTAAATGTGTTGCTGAGCTTAGAAGAAATTAAGGGAAGTAGTCCTTAATGAATAAATGAGCAGAAAAATAACAACAACAACAACAAAATCATCATCATTCATAACTAAACAACACGTAGCTGGATGTAGTGTGGTGGCCAGCACAGCAGCTTGGGTGGGCCAGACCTCGGTCTCTCACTCAGAGACTCAGAGCTCTGCTGGTTAAAAGCTCCAGCGGCGCAGAATTTCAACCTGACCAAGTGGGTGAGCCGAGATTCACAAACCCCAATTAAACCAGGTCTTTAGTTAAAAAGATGAATTTAGAAAAATTTGCATGCTGGTAAAGTGAACCAGCAGGAAAGAAAATCAGTCTGTCTCTGCCGATACTGGATTAAAAAAGAAATCATGTTAATATTAATAGTCTTCTTTAATGTCCTGCACCACAGTGCTACTCTCATGTGGCCCCAGGGTTTGAATTTCAGCATAGTTCCAGGCTAGAAATTCCAATGCAAGGAAGTATAATAAGTTGAA
Source organism: Phyllostomus discolor (assembly GCF_004126475.2). Lineage (NCBI taxonomy): Eukaryota > Metazoa > Chordata > Mammalia > Chiroptera > Phyllostomidae > Phyllostomus > Phyllostomus discolor. The sequence goes on along the minus strand of NC_040910.2, from coordinate 25,094,011 downwards.
ATATTTTCAGGTGGTAGGTGCCCCCTAGCACTTGGCAGAAAGCAAGGCAACTTGAGATTCCCAAATTTAAAGTTCAACCACATTTGAATTCATAAAAAATACAAGTGTCGCAGGTTCGATTCCCAGTCAGGGCACATGCCTGGGTTGCAGGCCATGACCCCCAGCAACTGCACATTGATGTTTCTCTCTGTTTCTCTATCTCCCTCCCTTCCCTCTCTAAAAATAAATAAATAACATCTTTAAAAAATTTTTTAAAAATACAGCCAATCTTAGAGTGCGTGAGGAAACAAGCCGACATGAGCAAGAGTCAAACTGTGCAGACTAAGACACATACAAAGACTGCAGGTATTGAAATTCCAAGAATGTATAAGAAGCATGTATGCTAAAATACTTCAAATGAAATTAAATTAATACAGAAGCTCATAGCTAAAAATAGATGGACCCAAGTTGAAGCGGGAGAACAAAGTGCAGTGACTGGGTATGAGTTTGAGGTATGTGAAACAATGTGTTACTGGACTACGGGTAGACACGTACTAACTGAACAGAATAACAGACCCAGGTATCATGTGGAACTGCAATGCTACGATACAGTAGGATTGTATGCTTATGGATACATCAGAAATGGTGCTCAGGGAATTGTTAATCTCTATGGAAACAACTAGCTCTCTATCTCACACCATAAATAAATATAACTTTCATGTGGATTCAAGGTAAATATGAAAAACATGACTTTAAAAATTAAAAAAATCAAAGGAAAGAAAGACCATGTCTTCAGGATATGGAGGGATTTAAAAAAAGCAATCTAATAAAAGGGACAAACCATAAAGAAAAAGTGGATAAACATGACGTATTAACACACAATAAAACTTTTGTTCAGCAAAAGGCGTCGTCAAAAGCACGAAAAAATACATGGAATGAGAAATGCTCGGTGTTGTGTTCATCCCCCGGGTGGCGGAATGCTGATGAGGAATACCCAGGGGGCTTTGCCATACCACGTTAGTTATGTCTTATTTCTTAACCTAAGTAGGGCACATAGGGGCTTTCTTTACACCTCATTTGTATATATTAAACACTGAGTTATAAATAAGCACCTATATCCCCAAAATACATGCATAAGTAAGGTAAACGTTTGTCTTTTCAACTGCTCTTTTAATTACAAATGGGTTTTGTCTGCCTCTGCTCCTGTATGGCTCACAATCCCCCTCTGGTGGTAACTCATGGGAACTGCAGTTTATTTCCTTTGTGATGTCTATTTCAGTGAAGCCAAAAAACTACTGCAGACTTCCAGCTCCACCCTTGTGCTCGTTGTAATGTAAACTTTCCACGCAGAGACCCCCTATTCTCAAAGTAAAATGGTGCATGGGTCACAAAAACATTTAAGAAGTTAAACTGAACAATTAAAGTGGCTTTGCTTGGTTAGTGCAATAAGTGAGAATGTGGGATGGGGGAAGTTGCAATGCAATTCAGGTTTGTTTTGGGCAATGAGAATTTAAAAGGAGAGTAATTTGGAAAAAAATTTGAAAGTGCACGTAAAACATTGTGTACTTACATGCTTTTTGGCCTTAGAATTATCCAGACATTAATCAATGTATTTTGCTTGAGCTCTTAACCTACTTTGTGCTACAGACTTTAAGCCTGTTCTTATGTCTCATTCCCCCCCCCACCCATGATAACAGACAACAAAGACTTTCACAAGCTGATATTGTCTACTAAACTTTTCTATTCCTTGCATCTTAGAGGGTTCTTATTAAGTATGTTAATCATAGGATTATTTCCAGTGCTTTTCTCTCCTTCATTCATTGCATTTAACTAACTCATAGTTAACCTTTTTTTAGATTAAGTTAGATACTTAGCCATTTGTTACACTAACATATCTTAATTTCTCTTCCTTTTCCAGACAAATTGTCACAATCTAGCACTTATTTCATTTTAAAACTTAAACTGTACTATCCAGAGTGCAATTTGGAGTGGAAATGTTATACATATGTACTAAGGACAGTTAATCCCAGAAGAAATTGATCTGTCCTGGGTGGCTGATTGCTGTTCACCAGTGATCTTGCTGTCAGTCTAAGTGAGTCTTTCATCAGTTCAGAATCTGTTCACAATGTTTTCATTCCAAACCCCTTGTGAGGAAAATACTGGGCTGATAATAGAACATTAAAAAAATTGTGGTAGCTTTTATTCCTTTGTGAAAACAGGTGATATTGTAGCAGGGTGCAGCCAAGAGGGGAGCCCCAAATTGGGATTTGTAATAGGGTCCAGAAGAGCTTGGAGATAATTGGCCCCACACCACAGGGCCACACCTGTCCAGAATGCAGGCAGCTGTGGCCAATTGTGAGAGGAGCCGGAAATGGGGCTGCAGAGGAAGATTAGCGCTGGGATTTAAATGGAGGCACGGCAGCCATTGGGGGGTCTCTCTTTTTGGGACCACGTGTCTGTTTAGGACCACGAGGCTTTGGTGTCTTGGTTGGGATCATGAAGCTTGTGTGAGAGTCAGGACCACAAGGCTTTGGAAGTGCTCCCTTTTGCCACATGGGGGGGGGGGTGCTGGGAGGACTGTGTGCATTTGTGGGGAACTTTAGTTTGTGTTATTTCAAATGAATAATAAATTCCTTTCCTTTTCATGAATCTCAGGCATTGAGAGATGTCTTTCCTCTGGCGGCGGACATAATGAACCTGGGGGTTCCTTTTGGGTAATAGTATATCGTTCTAGGCCCCCCTTTTGTATTGTAACAATATTATATACACATTTTAAGAATATACATACTTGGAATTTTGACATTTGAAATGTGATAAGAAAGTCTTGCTGAAAAAATCAGGTTTGAGTAAATAGGAAGAAATCGAGAAAGAAATACGCAATGTGTTCCCAGGAGTAAGAGGGTCATGAAAATAAGATTGAAGTCAGGGAAAACAGGGTTGTGGGAAAGGCATTTCCGATAACTACATTATATAATGTTAAACAGTTGCTCTACAAATATTCTGGGCACTTTTACTTTTGGTAATCTTGTTAATCATTTGAGAAATAATGTTTAAGAAAAGAAAGGAATAAAAATATTCTGAGGTCCAGGTACCTTCCCCATCAATGTTGGAGGAACAGGTAAGGGCGGAGTTCTATGGGGACCCTCAGACCCAGAAAGAGAGGGAGGGGTGGTAGAGGAGCTGACAGAAAGGGTGTGACTTCGGATTGACCCACGAGCAGGATTCCTGCAATCAATCGGACGCTCCTCACCCCACTGCTGCCCTTGGAACGTGCTTTCTGCCGTCTCATCTTGCCGCCGCCCAAGCCTAGTCTTGTAAGTTCCCTTGCTTTTGACCTCTATGTAGGGAGCGGTGGCCTGTATGTTAGATGCATGTAGACACTGTGTACACTGTGTATGAAGACGTTCCCAACACACCATCTGATCGGATGCCCTGATTTGAGAAACGACACGTATGACATTCTGGCAAAGGAGGGAAAGGAACGTCTGATCAGGGGCTGGCCTCTCACAGCAAGAAAATGGAACTGTGACTCCCCATCCCCCAACAGTGTCTCTAATTCTGGCTTAGCTGACTTCTCATCCTTAGATCTCAGCTTAAATATTTCTCTCTCTCAGAAGGCTGGTCAATTCTCCCTACCTCCCAATCTAAATTAGGTCCACAGACAGCTCATCATCCCAGTATTTTTTTTGCAGTACTGCTGATCATTTGAACCTATATGTTTATTTATCTCTCCTAGATTATAAGCTTCACAAAAGAAGAGCCAGCATTCCTTTTGTGTGCCACTGTATTCCTCGCCCAGCTCTCTGCCTGGCACATGGCGATGCTGGATAATATGTTGAATACATGAAGAGTGGCTGCATCTATGAGACTGCTGAACAGTCCATGAGTGTGGATACATATTTCACCACCTTAAGTGCCTCTTTGGAAACGCTCATCTGAGTCTATTTTGCAATTATATCATTATGCTTTCTAAGAGCGAAACATGCTGCCTGTCTTCAGCTGTGATGTATGCTTCATGGTGGGTGTATATCAAAGGCTTTCCTAAGAATCTACAAAATGACACCGGGACAGCAGGCATTGTGCTGAGAGTGTTATCCACACAGTAATACCTGCAATAGATATTTGCTGACAGGCTCATGTTTTTAAACAGTCCCTTTCATCTTATTGTTTCCCTGCTCAAGGAGGCACAATGGCTTTCTCTTGGGCAATTATATTAAATCATGAGATTGTAAAGTGGGAGGCTGGGAAACATTTCCAGCTAATTCACTTTTTTTTTTCTTTTGATAAGTAAGGGGTTTGAGGACCACAGTGGTCCAGGGTTCTTCTAGAGCTGGAGCTGGCTAGTGGAAGGGCCTGGCACCCCATCTTCTCTGCTTGCTTGTCTGCTTGCTCAGGTTGTCCGTACTCCAGTCCTGCTCCTCCGCCTAATCTTATTTTTCACTGCTGCCTGCTGTGACCTGAGAACATTTTCTCATTGTTTTTTCTTTTCTTTTTCTTTCTTTCTTCTTTTTTTTTTTTTTAGAGAGAGAGAGAGAGAGAGAGAGAGAGAAAGGGAGAGAGGAAGAGAGAGAGAAAAAAAACCAGAGAGAAACATTGATGCAAGAGAGAAGTATTGGTTGGTTGTCTCCTGTAAGTCCCTGGACTGGGGATCGTTTGCATCTGGACTGAGGATTGAACTGCAACTTAGGCCTGTGCCCTGACGGAGAATTTAAACCACAACCTTTCGGTTAGGGGTTGATGCTCCAACTCACTGAGCCACACAGGCCAGGTCGATAGTTAGGTCTTTGTTATATCTGTGGTGACCTCCTGTTTGAACTTCCTTTCCAGTCTTTCTACGCAGTTGCTATACATTTCTGGAGGCAGAGTTCAGGCCATGTCACTTTCTTTGTTTCCTTGTGGAAAAAAATGGACATTGTCTAATGCCCAGACACCTTACCCAGACACATTGGTTCTACGTGATCTCATCTGACCACCTTTCTCTTTTTATTTTTTCTTATTCCTTTCTTTAAAAAAATATTTATTTATTTTTAGAGAGAGGGGAAGGGAAGGAGGAAGAGAGGGGGAGAAACATCATTGTGAGGTTGCCTCTTGAGCACCCCCAACTAGGGACCTGGCGCGCAACCCAGGCATGTGCTCTGATTGGTAATCGAACCGGTGACCCTTTGGTTTGCAGGCCAATGCTCAATCCACTGAGCCACACCAGCCAGGGCTTCTTATTCTCTTTTAAACCCTTTTTGCTCTGGCCAAGCAAAATGATTCTCTCTTTGTCATGCATGCCCTGAGTCACATTATTCTGAAATATGGATTCTCTTTCTCATTGATTCCCTAGGTCAGAAATTCTTAGCCAGCCTTATTCTATCTACTCTTCAATGGCTTTTCCAGGTTCAAACCCCACTCCTTCAAAATAATCAGCTTATTTAGGGGTTTGGGGGAGTTGATTCTTTAACAGATTTGCTTTTTGGTGAACTGGTCTGTTTCCTCTTATTTTCCACCAACTCTGAATTTATCCTCTGCATATCCAGATATACTTTCTCTAATTTGAATTCTCATTGTGTTTTCTCTGTTGTCTTATGTTCCCTATGAGGATGTCAGCTTATTTAAGGATCAGCATTTAATTCACATTTCTATCTCTCCCCATTGAGTATCCTCTAGCACTTTGTACATGGCTGATATTCAATAAATACTTGTTGAATAAAGCTGTTGAATGAGTAATTGGTGCTCAAATATTGGGTCACTTATCTTGGGCATGTGCTTGAATATGCCACAAAATACCATATTTTGCCATGTACACCGCGCTTCTGTGTATATTGCACACCCACGGTTTTGGCCCAAACTTTCAGGAAAAATATCTTTCATTTTTTTAGTTCAATTATTTATTTATTCATATTTAGAAACAAAACTGATTATCATATTCCAGGGTATTATTTTGCATAGGTATACCATTATTGCTCTCAAGAGTTACACTTTTAATGCATAAGCCTAAATAAAAGAATTAAAAACATGGGGAATTAGGATTACCCATGTACAATGTACACAGTTACTTTTCCCTAAAAAATTTGGGCAAATAAGTGTACATTATACATGGCAAAGGACAGTTGTACTGAGCTCAGATCCTTGTTTAGTGACATAGAAAAGAATCCAGTGAGGCAAAACTATTGGCTCTTACCTCGCCTCTTATGACACTGTGTGTCTGCACTGGGGCTGGCTCCTGGGGGTTTGCTTCTCCAGGACTGAGAAACAGCCTCACCCACTGCTTCTCTTCTGCAGTGAAATTCGTTCCCCTCTGTCCAACTGTGTTCTGCCCATACTTACCACAAAAATTTCATTTCTATGCTGTCTGTACTGTTCTTTTAAAAAGATATATTTTATTGATTATGCTATTACAGTTGTCCCATTTTACCCCCTTTATTTCCCTCCACCCTGCACACCTCCTCCCATCCACATTCCCTCCTTTAGTTCATGTCCATGTGTCATGCATATAAGTTCTTTGGCTTCTATATTTCCTATGCTATTTTTAACCTCCCCCTGTCTATTTTCTATCTACCATCTATGCTACTTATTCTCTTTTCCCCCTCTCTCCCCCTCCCATTCCCCAGTTGATAACCTCCCATGTGATCTCCATTTCTGTGGTTCTGTTCCTGTTCTAGTTGTTTGCTTAGTTTGCTTTTGTTTTTGTTTTGGTTGTGGTTGTTAATAACTTAGGTTGCTACCATTTTACTGTTCATATTTTTTATCTTCTTTTTCTTAGATAAATCCCTTTAACATTTCATATAATAAGGGCTTGGTGATGATGAACTCCTTTAACTTGACCTTATCTGAGAAGCACTTTATCTGCCTTTCCATTCTAAATAAAAACTTTGCTGGATAGAGTAATCTTGGATGTAGGTCCTTGCCTTTCATGACTTGGAATACTTCTTTCCAGTCCTTTCTTGCCTGCAAGGTCTCTTTTGAGAAATCAGCTGACAGTCTGATGTGGGTAACTGTCTTCTTTTCTCTTGCTGCTTCTAGAATTCTCTCTTTATCTTTAATCTTGGCTAATGTAATTATGATGTGCCTTGGTGTGTTCCTCCTTGGGTCCAACTTCTTTGGGACTCTCTGAGCTTCCTGGACTTCCTGAAGTCTATCTCCTTTGTCAGATTGGGGACGTTCTTCTTCATTATTTGTTCAAATAACTTTTCCACTTGCTGCTCTTCCTCTTCCCCTCTGGTACCCCTATAATTCGTATGTTGGAATGTTTAAAGATGTCCTGGAGGTTCCTAAGTCTCTCCTCATTTTTTTGATTTCTTGTTTCTTCATTCTTTTCTGGTTGAATGTTTCTTTCTTCCTTGTGGTCCACACCATTGATTAGAGTCCCAGTTTCCTTCCCATCACTATTGATTCCCTGTACATTTTCCTTTATTTCACTTAGCATAGCCTTCATTTTTTTCATCTAATTTGCGACCAAATTCAACCAATTCTGCGAGCATCCTGATTACCAGAGTTTTGAACTGTGCATCTGATAGGTTAGCTATCTCTTCATTGCTTAGTTGTATTTTTTCTGGAGCTTTGATCTGTTCTTTCATTTGGGCCATTTTTTGTTTTTTGGTCTGGATGTACCTGTTATGCATGAGGGGCAGAGCCTTAGGTGTTCACCAGGGTGGCCTAACCCATGTTGCTGTGTTGCTGTGTTGTATGTGGGGAGGGGTCCGAGAGGCAACAATGGCCCTTGCTTAGCTCTCTGCCATATTTCAGTACTTCCCCCACTTCCCATGTGCAAAGTAAGTCCTTTTGGTGCTGATTCCCATGTGGGTGGGCTTATGGATATTCTAGGATCCTGTGGGTCTCTCCAACAAACTCTCCTTTGAGGCTGGGAGTTTCTCCTCCCGCTGCCGCCTCAGCCCCCACAGGTGTTTTCAATCCTTTTTTTGAGGCTTTATTTCCTCCAGCTGGGACCCTGGGTTGCACAGTGCGTCTCACTCCCCAGGTGTTCCTCCGGGTTTATGTGCACACGAACGTGGGACCACCTGCTCCACAATCCGCTGCCTTGCCGGGTCTGCCAGCCGCCGCCTTGCTGTGAGTACTCTCTTCCCAGCTGCCCGACTCTGCCCCTCCCTGCCCCTCCTACCGGTCTGGATGGATGTTTCTTCTTTAACTCCTTGGTTGTCAGACTTCCCTACAGTTTGATTTCCCGCCAGTTCTGGTTGTTTTATGTCTTTAAATTTGTGGTCCTTCTTTTGGTTGTGGGAGGAGGCACCATGTGCCTGCCTATGTCTCCATCTTGGCCAAAAGTCTGTACTGTTCTTTTTTATAGTCCTCTATGGTGACCAGATCATGTGTTTTTTTTTCCCCCTGAGGAATTTCAGAGACAGGGAAGAGAGCAGTGCCATTGGGCAAGTTATTAAGCTCTCTGGTTCTGGGTAAGAACATCTGACCACTCACAGCAACCTCGGCGAGTTTCATCTCCAGTTATTCAGCAAGGTGATGCCTTCGAGGTTCTGTGGGAGGTGTAAGGTTCTACACAGTTATTTGTTTTACTGTTAGGATGTTAGCAGCTTTAGTGCTAGGATGGACCTAGAATATTCCTATGATTGTCAGGGTGGCCAACAGTAGCTTTGGTGTTGTGATCCAATCGAGGATGAATTTGGGGTAGAAGAAAGACAGAAAAAAGTGGGTAAATTTTATGTGCCAGTGCTTTACAATAGAAATACACTTTTATTTTTGTAACTCATCACTATTGGGACAAATCTCTTGTATGCTATTAAATCTCTCAAGTAACTTATTTTATGAAATGTAATATTTAAATGTCTTTCCCAGTTTATAACACACGAGTACTTTTTCCTATAGGGAACTGTCAGCTGTGTAATGAGAATAGGATTCACCCTGAAGCGGTAGTTCTGAGTCTTCAGTGGGTATTAGAATCACCTGGAGAGATGTAAACAGCCTCAGTCTCCAGCCTGCACCCTGAGCCAGTTCAGTGGTGCTGATAGCTGGAATCTCCAGCAATTCCAATGAAGAGCCAGTATGGAGCCCCACTGCACTAAAAGATTTACTCTGGTCCTGAGATTTTTTTGGGTGTTTCTCCCCAAAAAACAAGGGTTCTTTCTTGGTGATGACAGCTTGCTTTAAACATTTTTATTTCTTTGCTTCATGTATAACCAGAAATCACAGCCCAGGTTTTCAAACAGTTTTGTTAAAGTATCATGGACATATAAACACTACACTTTTTAAATATGTAATAATGGATGAGTTTTGACATATATGCACTTACATAAGACTCATCACCATGACTGAAGAAATTGAATCATCATCTCCAGAGGTTTTTCCAGCCTTTTTTTTTTTCTAAGAACACTTAACAAGAGATTTACCCTCTTAGCAACATTTTTAAGTGCACAATGCGGTATTGTTTACTACAGGCACTGTGTTTGGTACAGCGGAGCTCTAGAACTTACTCCTTTTGTGTAAGCAGTACACCCATTGAAGACAACACCTCTTTCCCTCTCCCCCAGTTTCCCGTCATCACCATTCCACTCTCTGATTAATGATTTTGGATTGCTTTAAATACCTCATATGAGTGAAATCACGCAGCGTTTGTCCTTTTGTAGCTGGCTTATTTTACTTAGCAGAGTGTACTCGAGGTTCATCCATGTTGTTGCATGTCAAGGACTCTTCTTTTTTAAGGGTGAATAATATTCCATCACTTATGTATTGATCTATTTGGATGAATCCACTTTGTTCTGGTGTATGATCCTTTTAACTTGATATTTGGTTTAACCTGCTAGTATTTTGTTGGGGATTTTTGCATCTATATTCATCATGGATATTGGGATCTAGTTTTCTTGTGGTATCTTTCTCCACCTTTAGTTTCAGGGAAATACTGGCCTCGTATAATGAGTTCGGCAGGGTTCCCTCCTCTTCTACTCTTTGGAAGGACAGGTTTATTTCTTCTTTAAATATTTGATAGCATTCACCAGTAAAGCCACCTGGTCCTTAGCTTTTCTCTGTTGGAAGGTTTTTGATGGCTGATTCAATCTCATTACTTGTTATTGATCCATTCATGTTTTCTGTTTCTTCATAGTCTTGGTAGTTTCTATGTGTCTGGTAATTTGTGCATTTCTTCTAGGTGATCCGCTTTGTTGGTGTGTAATTGTTGACAGTAGTCTTTTATCACCCTTTGTGTTTCTCCTTATGAGTTGTAATGTCTCCTAGGCTTTGCACCAAGAGTTTCCGATTACAATGATAAAAGATTTTATCTCACTGTTATTATAATACGTGCATATTTTTCTGAAGGTGATAAGTAGTGTGACCCGGTGGAACCCTGGGGGCCAGCATATCTCACTCACATCAGTCTGTGCTTGCCCCCTACCAACCTGGAACAAACTGCAGCAATCCCCTCGAACCTTAGTTTTCTCATTTGAAAAATTAAATTATTTCTGAAAGCTCATGTTCATTAGCCATTAATTTATAAGCCCAGGTAGGGGACAAGTTATAGGGCAGGATAGTAAATAGTTAAGAGCCTCAGGCTTAGAGTCTGCCTATCTGGATTTGAAACCTGGTTGGACCCATTACTGGCCTCTCACTTTCAATTGCTACTGTTACAAACGAATGGGTCTTTCAGAAGCAGACACTGAGAAGTTAGGCGTGCAGGAGATTGTGTGAAGGGAAGGGGAAGCAAGCAGGACTGGGGAGAGGGAGAGAGCAAGGTGTGCAGCAGGCCCGACAAGGCTCACCAACACCACGGGCAGCCCTGGAGAGCACGTGCCCGTTAGAGCGGTCTCACGGCGGCGGCGGCATCCGGCCTTCCGCCCTGCTGCGGTTCGTTCCTTGATGTGGGCTCCCCTGGTAGGGTGTGTCCTTGGCTAAGTCAGTTCTCTGCCCCAGAGGAAAACCCCAAAATTGCTGGCAGGTAGGGGAATACACCCTTCCTTGAAGAAGGATCTTAGTGGCGCAATTATTTATTTATTTGTTTGTTTTTTAATCTCACCCAAGGATATATTCCTACTGATTTTTAGAGAGGTAGGGAGGGAGAGAGAGAGAGGGAGAGAGTGAGAGAGGAAGATCCGTGTGAGAGAGAATCATCAGTCAATTGCTTCCCAAATGCTCCCAGACTGGGGTCTGAAGCCACAACCTAGGTATGCACCCGGACCGGGAATTGAACCCATAACCTTTCGGTGTAAGGATGATGCTCCAGCCGACTGAACCATCTGGTCAGGGTAGTGGTGCATTTTTTACCATAGCTACAAGACCCTTTCATGCCTCATTTGCCGAGTGGTGATAATAATAGAATTTACTTCCCTGGGTGTTGAGAAGAGTAAATAGATTATTATATATAAAGTGCTTAGAACAGGGGTGGGGGACACAGGGGATCCCCTTGCTATCTATTACTGATGACGATGGTGACAGTGGTCACAATGCTGGAGAATTTTTGAGCTGTTGAGTTGGAGTTCATCTAATTAAATAGTTTTAAACTTTCAGCACATATCATAATCTATTGGGGGACTCGTCGAAACAGATTGGTAGGCTGTGCTCCCCGAGTTTCTGATTCAGTAGGTCTTGGATGGAGTTTGAGAGTCTGTCTCTGTTTCTAATAGGTTCCCAAGTGATGCTGATGCTGCTGGTTTCAGTATCAGCCTTGGAGAACCACTGGACTAAACATTTGCTTTTCCAGTTGAGGGCCACACAAGGAACGACTGGCCAAAGCCCTGTGGTTGGGAATTCCATCTAGAATCAACACCTCAGTCCACTGCCCTTTTCGCTGTTACAGCATCTACAGTTCATTATCATTTCAGCCTCCAACCGACTTTCTGCCTGGAGCCATTCACAGAGGATGAACATGTTTTATTGGTATTAAGATTTTTCAGATGTGACTAACAACATGTGTAACACCTGAATCAGTACCTTTGTTTCATAAATTCCTTCAGGTAATTACTTTTATGGACTCATTCCTGGTGGTACATTTCCCTTTTCCAGTGCTCCTGGGGCTATCTGAGATAGAAGACAAGCTTTTTTTTTTTTTTTTTGCTATAAAGTTTAATTAAGAAGTTTAATTAGGAGAAAATACTATATAGCACTTGATATGGTATTTTAATGTAGTTTGCAGATGGAAGTCATGAGAATTTCCAGATCACCAGAGGCTGTGGGGCTCATTCCCCTTACCTGCAGACATTGGAGTGCTGCACCTTTCCCTGAGACGCCAGGGCCTGCTGGCTCCTGCAGTTACCCTCCCAACTCTCTCAGGCCCCCCAGAAGGTGGGACGTCCATCCCACCTCACCGCCCCCCACACAGAGCCAACATTCACTCTGAATCCTCTTCCCAGGGGTTGGGAGCTCCTTCTTTCTCCTAGGCCATCTTCGCAGGCAGCAAGGGCTGAGCCTTGGAAATAAGCAAGTGCATTTGCTAAACTGCTGTCTCTTCTGTCTGCTGACTAACAGCAAACCTCTCATTTGTTTGGGCTGCAGTCTCAACTGCCTTCTGAAATGTTATTGTAGGCCTTGCCATCCTGTCCCCCCGTGTTGTGATTCTGTTTCCTGGGTCTGCGCTGACAGTGCCAGGAGGAGGGGAACTGGATCACTTTCTGGGGACGTCATCCTGGTTTTGCTTTGACCTCTTTTTCAGTGTCAAACATCTCTTTTCATTTCTTCCCAGAGAGTCACCGTCACTTCTTTTCGAGTGGCTCTTTCCTGACTGCTCTCCAAGGACCTCATGCAATAGCATATTCCTCCCCTGTAGCTTCACTACATAACATGGGCCTTCCCAGTGAGCATGGCAACAAGCAATGAACATATATTTTACTGATGTTCAGCTTATTTGAAGCAGAGCAGATGGCATTCGAGGAGTCAGAGGGCATAGTTTTAAGATGCTGGAGAGAAGAATCTTCGAGTTCCCACAGCTGTGATTGAGTATCAGTGACTTTAGCTTCAAAAGACTTTTCCCCTACCTATCTCCCCGCCACCAACCCCCTGCCCCCGCTTTAAGATATATACAAAGAAGTGACAACAGGCCTGGCCAGTGATCTGCAGGGCCCAGTGCAAAATGCAAATGCAGAGCCCTCATTGAAAAATTATCAAGAATTCCAGACAATGGCAGCAGAGCATTAAACCAAGTGAGGGTCACTTCTGAACATGGGGCCTGTGCAACTGCATTAGTCACATGCCCACTGCCCCCGAAGCTAGTCCTGGTGACAATCATAGCCGGCGACCACAAATGCCACTGGCTTCTGAGCCAAAGACTTCAGGTAAACTTCCCTTTTCTAATTTTTGTGTGACATTCATCTGGACCTCTCTGCTTCTCCACCTCACTTGTCTTGACCTTGGTAAACTAGGAGACGGGAAGGTTGCCTAACGTATGCACTCTGATCATGGACTGAACCCACAACCCAGGCACATGCTCTGACTGGGAACTGAACCAGTGACCTTTTGTTTTGAGAGATGATGCCCAGCCAACTGAGCCAACACCAGTCAGGCAACATGTAAAGGGATTTTTAAGCTCACTTTTCCGCTGAGCTCACGGGGAAGAAGTCAAGACCAGGATGGGAGAACTGCTCCTGTAGATGCAGCCTCTGACCTGGGTATGCCTTGGGGCTGCTGTCCTGGGCAGCGTGCAATGTGCCCTGTGAGGCAACACAAATCAAACAGGATTCTTATCTCAAAAATGGAAAGCAATTAATGCAAAAGCCTTTGTCTTTTCTCTAATGAAGCACATTGGAAAGACACAGAGGCAAAAGAGGAAGGGGGGGGACCATCAAGGTGATGTGAATGGTGGGTGTTGAGTGCCCCCACAGTCTCTTACAGTGCCCAGGAGAGAGGCTGGGCACTGGTGTTTCCCGGAAAGCTTCCTGAAGTTGAGCAGAGAGAAAACAGACAAAAAACTGCTTGTACAAGGGCTGACACTGAGACTGACTGCCGCAGGGGGCGTTACTCTGGGACTCTCGGGAGGTGCAGGTGGGCAGCAATACCTCGCTGTGTTTCAGAAAATGGTAAAAAGAATCCAAAGGGCACCCGACATAGTATGTTTGATTCTTTCATCCCACCCACTGATCATATTTGTTGTAACTTATTTTTCTGGAAGTCGAAAGCAGTCCACATATGACACGGATGTTCCTTACCCTCCTAATTTTAAAATAATTCCACTTCAAAATTGTTTTATAGAAAGAGGACAAGATATATAGAGCTGAGTCAAGGGTTTTGTGAGCTCCTTACAGAAACCGAACTTTGAGTTTGTTTTTATAAATGTACACATAGAAAGGAAGGAATCAAAGGCTTGACATAATGTTTAGGTCAGTCAGAAGAAGAAAGGTCAGGTGCCCATTGAAGTTTTCCTCTTATTCCACTGAGTTACTCCAATACTCTGGAGTGAAAAATGTGCACAGGAAGACGCAAGACATCCATGGACGAGGTGGGTGGAGAGGCTCCGTCCCAATGGAACGTTCTTGGCAATCACAGGCAGCTCTCACAACCTAAGTTTCTTCAGAGCAAAAAATTCCTCCACTTGTCTTGTTTTTACCTCTAACGTGGCTTCTTTCCTCAGTGGATCCTCATTACTATGAGTTGAATGAAAGAAAAACTTTGGAGTACTTTAATTGAATTACAATACATTGTGCTTCAACAGCTGAAATATGCCCCAAATGCTCCAACAGCTGAAATATGTAGTGTGCCCCCTGGTGAGGTCTGGGAGGGCTGAAGCACTCGGTAAACTAGCTACTCTGGCCAACGCTGGCAGTCTGTTGGCAATTTCAATTCCTAGGTCAGGTTTTAATTTCTGCAGTAGAGAGACTGTCCCTGCCATGTCAGTGAAGTTCACAACCATAGGACACCTGTGACAACAGAGCTGAGGCAACAGAGAGAGTATCCAGCAAGAAGGGGGTTACAAAATGCTGGAGTTTTCCTTAAAAATGATATGTGGCACTCTCATTGTGTAGTGGGCTGTACTGGATTATAGTACTTATTTTGTTCTGGTACTTGTATGACGTTATCCTCTCTATTTCAATCTAGACTGAAATTTTGCTTTAAAGGGTGTATACAGTAGGGATCCAGCATTATTTCGCACCATTTGCTTTGGTGTGCTTGCACCACTGTGCTGTGTTCTGTGTACAGGGTCTAATTGTTTTGACCTTCAAATCACAACCCCTGTAATTAAGGCCAGTGTCCACTGTATCTCCTGGTTCAGCTGTTTTGATTGCAGTGATTGTCAATTAATCAAGGTAGATATCTCTTAGTTTCCTGAATCCACTATTCTTTGAAGGTTTTTATTTCCTCATCAATCTTATCCTCTTTGTTCCAGTCTCAGGAGATAAGATGTCCTTTCTAATGTTTAAGGCCAGTCTGCTTCTTTGCCATCATCTTCTGTAGGAACTTCCTCTGCAAAACATTTTTCTTTTATCCGTATTCTCAACTTTATCCCCTCCAATGGCTCTTTTCCTATCAAGGCTATAAACTTGGGGTTGGAGATAAATTTCACTCTTGTATCCATGGGAAGCCCAGAGTTTGTTCTTTTCACTTTAACCCAAGTTCAAGAGCAGGGTGGTTTTGTCTTCCACACAAATAGGGCCTCTTCAGAGTCCCCAGGGAAACCCTATTCAGGGGTTAACATTGAAAGAGAATCTTGGGCAGCTGAAGAAGGAATTGACCGCATGGTACAAACTGGATGTGTAAATCAAACTCAAAACTCTTTTCAGTGGCAGTTCAAATTTTAACTTAGAATCGCTTTCTAATTCTAACTTAGATGTGCCACTTTAATTCTGCTTTATGCATGCATTTGTGGGGCAGAAATTATGTGCACAACATAGTGCTCACCCTCTCTGGTTCTCCTTTCCTCAGACTTACCGTCTTACTTTCTAGTCTCCATGGTTGCTGTGAACTATGTACATTTCTTTGATCCTGGTCAGAAATAAGTGTTTTTTGTTTTGTTTGTTTATTTATTTACTAGAGAGAGCAAGAGTGAGAGCAAGAGAGAGAGAGAGAGGGGGAGAGAGAGAGAGAGAGAGAGAGAGAGAGAGAGGGAGAGAGAGGGAGAGAGAGGGAGAGGAGGTCAATGTGCTGTTCCATTTATTTATGTACTCATTGGCATACATTAGTTGATTCTTGTATGTGCCCTGACTGGAGGTCGAACCTGTAATCTCGGCATATCAGGCTGATGCTCTAATCAAGTGAGCCACTGGCCAGGGCAGAAATATGTGTTTTTTTTTTATGTCAAAGTTTTAGTTACTTCACTTGGTGCCGTCTTCATTCTGCTTGTAAGTTAAAAGCCATTAAAAATGTACACAAATCCTGTGCTGATTTCTTCTACCAATTTTTGTCTTTCCTTCAGAATTTGCCTATTGTGTTTTTTTTTACTCTTCAGTATCTTCAGGTTATTACTTTACTTTCTTTTTCCCACAGCTAATAGCTGATATCTAGATGGTTAAATTTAGTAGGAACTTATTTAGCTGTATTGGAAGTGGATACTGGTTTTATTTTGAAAAAAGTATGGTAACCATAATCCTTTCAGAGTTTAGGGCCTTTAAAGTCTTAGTCAGTTATGGCTGCATTTCATATACAATAAACATGTTCATTGAATAAATATGTTCAAATAAATTTTTATTGAATGAGTAAATGAATTAAACATTTGGTCTGATTACTTTTTCACTGAACTAGAAGGTTGTTTGACCTAATTAGATACATTGGCTCTTTGACTTTTGTTATTCTTTCGTTTTAAATTTTTCATTGTACTTTTCCCTTTATCATTTAACCCCCTTCCCCCCCTCCCCCCTGCAATCACCACACTGTTGTCCATGTGCATGAATCCTTTTTCCTTTGTACTTGATCTTGTTAACCCAGTTTGTGGACAAGCAGAGAGGAAGCAGCAGTTTCTGTTTATCTACATGGTTTTTCTTGGTGGATTTTTGCTTTACTTAAACTAACATTTCTTGAGAATACCTGTCATTGTTTCTCAGCAGTAAAAATCAATCAGCCAGAAGAAAAAAAATACCTTCAGTTTTAGAACAATAAGATAAACATTCCTTATTTGTCATTACTCTTAAGAAACAGATTGTAAGCAGGTCACTTGGGTAAATAAGATTGCTCCAGCTTCCAGCAGAATAATAGAAAATGCTTTGTAGAAAACAGCCACGCTAACTCTAGTGTTGTAAGGAACATGAAATATGAGCAGTCAACAGCCTATAATTATAAAAAACTAATTTGATTGCTTTTTTTTTAAAAAAATAATTCAATTACTGAAGTAGGAGTCAAACGAAATAGAACAGATGTTTGATCCAATACCTCATAAAATATTTTACTTAGCCACATATGAATGAATTAAAATTGATTTTATGAAATGTCAATTCAGGAGCAGCAAATGTGGTGCAATTGAACCCCAAATTACTCAGAAGATTTATTTTTGAACAACACTATGTAACTTAGAATTGAAGAAGCTTATGGAAGTTTGGAGAAAGGGATTAGTAACAAAAATTTGAAAACCTTGTATTGCTAATGGGAATATTTAAAATCTAGGAGCTTAATGTTATAAAATATTTGCTTAACAGAGTATTTACTCATTAGAGCATGTTATTAAATAGAAGTGGAGAGAGACTGAAGAAATGGGCAAGGGAGCTATGGTGATTTAAAAATCAGTCGACAAATTCTTTGATAGTCCTCCTTATCACAAGGTATAGGCCAACCTCCCCAACCTCGACTGTAACTGGATTGAGTGATCTACTTCTCAACAAGAAAATGCAGCAGAAACTCTGATAGGTAATGTCTGAGGCCAAGTCATAAAAACATTTCTTGCCCCTCCCTTAACTTTTGCTTGGGTTGCTCATCCAGGGAGAAACCAGCCTCCGGGGCAGCAGGGCACTCAAGAGACCACACGGAGAAAGAGAAATCCGTGGAGGAGGACCTGAAGCCTACTGACAGCAGCGAGCACACATGTCCGGACCCTGTGTGAGCCTCGGACAGGCTTCCCCTTGACCTCAGAGCACTGCAGCTCCAGGCGGCCCACCTCCTGAGGGCCCCTGAGGCAGAGCCGCCTGCTATGGCACCATGGGCTCCTGCTATAGCACCATAGGTTCCTGACTCACAGAAATGGGGGATGATGAAATACTGGGGTTTTACACAACTAAGTTTTCAGGTAATTTGTTATGCAACAGGAAGTCACAAAAGTCTAGCTCTGCTTCCTTTCAGGTTTTCCTTAGAAATGGCATTGGAGCTTAACTTAGTTATGTTAGATTAAGTATTTACTACCTCATTTTTGGTTTGGAGGCCAGTTTCCTCAGATGACAGGGAGACTGTCCCTGTGCCTCTCTGACACAGATACCGTGTGTGTGTAGGCGGTGGTGGAGGTAAGAGGGGGAGAACCGAAGTAAGGCGGACAAATGGAGTAATTTTCAAGGTTCACACCTAAATTATCCATTCTATGCATTTGAATTATTTTTTAACTTAAGTGAGTTGCAATTAAAAAGCTGAACACCCTTGGTAATCATTTTACAATTTAGGTACATCAAATCACTGTGTCGTACACTTTAAACATTTACAGTTGTATTTGTCGATTATTTGTCAACATGGAGAATAATTGCTCTGGGGAAGGTAAAGGCCATCATTTGCATTTCGCTGTAGACTGTTAGAATAGATAATGACGTTGCCCAGCACAATGGTTAAAATACGATGGACTAGGACACTTGGGGGAGATAGGCTTGGAGCATAGGCAAGGTAAGAGGGGCAGGCTGGGAAGGGCCCCGAATGGATTTGGGATGGCAATAAGCAGTTTGAAAGTGAAGGGAACTAAGGCACTTTTACTTTAAAAGTCGTATGAACAAGTAGAACAGATAGTAAAATGGTTGGTGCCAAAGATCATTATCTCTTGTTCCGAAACTTGCCCTTGGGGGTCTGTCGTGGTTATTTTTAGACTACTGAAAATCTTCTTGGTACCCACTCTGGCATATTCTAAAAAATGTCAAGTTCAATGCCTGCCTTAGTACACATACATGAAGAGTGGTTCACTCTGGCTTTGACACATAGGTCATGAAATACATGCACAGGCATTGCTGGAGCTGGGCCACGCTGGTGCAGCCAACGGCCTGGCTGAGCCCGGCTCCCTTCTGTGCCTCCTTCATCGCAGCAGTGCAGTCACGTGCTGCCGGGTGTGGGGATTCTTCCTTTGAATGTGCTTTCCTCCCCCAAGACTGGAAGCCAGCTAGCGGTTGGAGTCCTGGCTTATCCCGTTTGGTGCTCCCTGTTGAGCATATTGGTATTATATTGGTGTAAGTATCTGTGGAATTATGTTGAATATGGAAAAAAGTTTATCAGTTTGTTGAGTAGTATTAAGGTTATACGGCTTTATTTAAAGAACCAGATTTTAGAAATATCTAATACTTGCTTAAGCTATACACTTATGGAGTCTTAAGCCCTAATGGGTGTCTCCTCAACTGTACATGAGGTGAGGATGGAGTGTCGAGTTTGGGAGGTTAGTTAGGAAGATTGGATGGGATTGGAAGAAGGAAATATTGAATGAGAGGAGTAGATGTAGCCATGACATTGTTCCTGGAAAAAGGAATTATAGAGGTGAGAGAGAGAGAGAAGAAAGAATATACAAGAGACAGACTATAGTTAATAATAATATATTGAATATTTGAAAGTTGCTAAGAGAGATCTTGAAAGTTCTTATCACATGAAAAAATTATAACTGGTGATTATGTTAATTAGACTTGTTGTGGTGATCATTTTGCAATATAGACATATACAGGCATGGTAAATACAGGTTTATAGTTATTTTATGGAAAAATAATAAATACTAATGCAGGGATCAACTTTGTGTTTAGGGTACCCACAATTGTAAACCTACTTTTGCCCATACTGTATTGAATCATTTTATGTACACTTGAAACCCATATAATGTTCTATGTCAATTATAGCTCAATTAAAAGAGATAGAGGGGGGAACATAGAGAAAAAAGTGAAGAAAATGACTGGAATATCATGAGAGGTGGATTGATAAATAAGGGACAGAGGAGAGATGTTCCGAGAATAGTCAAGACCTAAAATCCAGGACTATGCTGATGAATGGATCTTTCAATGATTTTATTTCATACTGTGCTCATTTGGGTGTTCTGGTTTCAGGGAGCTAAGATGGGAACTAGATTAATAAAAATAAAACTCACTTTAAGGATACACATGCCTTGGAATGAAGAATCAAGGCACCAAGACCATCCCAATGGGCAGCCACCTCCTCCCTCGGCTTGCAAAGCCTCTGCTCACTTCTCTCTGGTCAGTCGGTGAGACCAGTCAGGCTCCCTAGTCCATACCTGAAGGGAGCCATCACACAGCTGATCTGTGTGACTGGCCTTTCTGACCACCATCCTCGGACTGGACAGAGAGTGCTACGTGCTGGGACAGTGGCCCTTGCTTGTGCCCATCAGCCACTCTGTGCCTGCCCTTGTTCACAGAAGCCCCTGGACAGCCTCTCTAAGTGAGCAAAGAACCATAGCAGATGGGCATTGCACTATGATTAAAATATCCAATCTAAATATAGATGATCAATTGAAAGGAACAGAAAATAAATCCCTGAATCATAGTTACAGACAACCCACAACATTTAACATAAAGATCCAAACCTGTATCTCGATACAAGGAAGGCATTTGATTTATGTGTCTGAAAAAGTAGTTCTACTCCTATTACTTCTCTCTGAAAACCCAACTCTATTTTATAAACCCATCTCTAACTTGTTTCAGATTTACACTGTACTCCACTGTACTCTAAACCTTACACCAAATGCGCTGGGTGATTCTTCAGCTTTTAAGCACGGCCTCTTCTCTTGAAAACAAACAGGGGTGTTCACAGCTCTTTGGAGATGAAACACGGGCAGCCTTTTCTGACTCCACGGGCGGGCGTGCAGAGATGGACAATCCCACACCTGACCTCTGCTCCCTTTAACATCCTTCAGGGCCTTTGCCCACTATCTCTCAAAGCTCCTTCAGAATCACTTCAAACCACTTCAGATGTTTTAGGGTCAGTAAGCCCTCCCACAGCATAAATAGTGGTGTCTGTCAACTTGTTGGACTGTGTCTGAAGGGGAGACAATATTAATGTCTTTTTCCTTATAACTTACAAACAACAATTTATTAAGGCAACAGGTGAGTCATACAAACATATTTCTCTGGTGTGCTTTTGTTGTGTTCCTAGCAGTAAATATCTCTGATGCTGTGGTTGCCGGTGTAATAAAAATCTAAGCAGATGATGGTGTTCACATCCTGGGCGCTGGGGGCTTTTTAGTGGCACCTCTCTGGGTACTGTGGACTCATTGAGTTTTCGAGTTTTCTTGTGTTCTTTCTAGCTGATAATAGGGTTGTTCTTCTTGTGGTCCCAGTAGCCACTGACAGCTTTTTGTGGGAAGCCGCTCTGCAACGAGCTCAAGAAGATCCAAACAGAGGCAGGCCCGAGTGATAGAGGGCTGTAATTTGCATTTGCTGCGCGCCTTGCCTCCGGTACGTGGTGTGATGTCTCAATCCCAGAGGCTCTTGAAAAGCAAAAGGCAGCCACAGGCAAACAGGAGAGACAGAACAAATCTGTTCAATGCTACGGTATTTACTCTGCAACTTAGCCTTAGAAATGCTCACATCCCACTAGGGGGACAGAAAGGAGCTTATAGAAACATATTGTGAGCGGAGCAGACAGTGTAGTGATTTTCAAAAATCTGCCGTAACTTCTTGGTTCAGTTTTTGTTTCCCTGAGGGCAAGGGGGTAAGATTTTATGTTTTTCCTGATGTAGGAGGTCACCTCTGGATAAAGCATACCTTGGTTCTGTGGGTGACTATTTGAAGAGGTTGTTTATATTTCCAGTGAGAAGATAACTTTGAAAACCAAGAGGTGTTGATTGATAATAGAAATCTATGCTTAGCAGTATTGAGGCAATTTATGCATCTGCTAGAATGGGATTACTGTTTGATGACACTTAACTGACTGTTTGACATCTGAGAAAGAGAGCGCATAGTCATTAAGAGCACGCGGTGGGAGCCTGGCTGCCTGGGTTTCATCCCTGCTTGGCTGCCTGCAAGCAGGTGACCTCTGGCAAATTATTTAATCTGTTTGTGCTTCAATTCCTCATCTTTGAAATCAGATACTAATAGTGTCTACTTCATAAGGTTTCTATAAGGAGTAGAAGAATCAAAATTGTAAAGGCCTCAGAGGGTGTCTGGTCTATATAAGAGTTTGTTAGGCGCACGCATGTAAGTACACAAAGACTTGATTTAAAAATTCTTTATTGATTGTAGAGAGAGAGGAAGGGAGAGTGAAAGGGGGAGAGGAAGAGACAGAGAGACATCAGTTGGATGTTCCACTTATTTATGCATTCATTGTTTGTGCCCTGACTGGGGGTTGAATTTGCAGCGTTTGTATATCGAGATGACGCTCTAACCAACTGAGCTACCCGGCCAGGACTCAACTTGATGGCATTCTAACTATTATTAGCTGACTTTATGACCTTGGACAAGTGCCCTAACTTCAGTGCTTCATCTGTAAACTCAGGAAGGTGGACTAAGTTTCACGCTAGTTGAGCAAGTCTATGAACTTATGTCACTGTGTTTGGAATTAGCAGTCAAGATATGAAGAATACTATGGGAATCATAATTAGAGACCATGATGGATGATCTGGAGAAGTAGGTGGGGCCGTTCAAATGTCTTCCCATTTTCTGGTATTTAGAAGCATGGGATGATATGTGGGCAACCCGGGATTCAGGAGCGTATCGAGACGGGCCTCTGCCAGATAAACAGAAACAGACACGTTCTCAAGAGCCAGAAGATACTTTTCCATTAAAAATGACAACTTTATGATCC
Source organism: Phyllostomus discolor (assembly GCF_004126475.2). Classification (NCBI taxonomy): domain Eukaryota; kingdom Metazoa; phylum Chordata; class Mammalia; order Chiroptera; family Phyllostomidae; genus Phyllostomus; species Phyllostomus discolor. The sequence continues at coordinate 25,071,256 of NC_040910.2, read as the reverse complement.
AGACTGTGTAAGGCTGGCTAGAGCTGAGATTAGAAAATATGTATACCTTAATCAGAAGAAAGAAAAAGCCAAGGATTTCAGAATGACGAGGGCGCGCAGTCAGATCCAGGCTGAGTGCGTAGGTGAGAGACAGGTTGTTTAGTGAACTTCCACTGCCGCCTTCAGGGCGGGAGGTGTGATAGGAAGCCATTTAGCACGATTTTTTTTAAAGAAGATTTTTATTATGATATATTCCACAGTATTGAGAAAATTTACTTCTTGTGAAATTGGAGAAAGTTTAAATTCTCAAGCTGGGTGGAAAAAAAGATACAGTGAAAAGACCCTAATGTATCAGGTTATGGAAAAAAAAAAAAGACTGAGGTACCTTAGAATGCATAGCTTAGATTGACTCTGAGTATCTTTAGCAGTCTTACGATATTAAACTTTTTTTCCTTCTCCCTTTACTTTCCAGTTGTAATCAGAGATGTGTTTGGAGTATGACCTGAGCTCCTGTTAGGGGTTTTGAGCTCTTTGCAGAGAAAAGAGCACTGCTGAAAAGGTCCATGAATAAATAAGAAGTCAGTGTAGCTTTGCAAATATTTTCTCAAAGACTCAGGGTCACTGCTGTATCGGAAATGGAAAAGAGGAACAGTTAAAAGAGCATCAACCAAAAATGAAAACTTCAAAGAGAAAATACACAGAGAAGCAGAAATATTTACTTAAATTAATGTCTACTGAAAGAGTCAAGCTGTTATAAGAACCACATAAAGCAGGAAGACCTTTGAGAGAGGAAAAGGCATGCCCGTAAATAAAAGGGAGAGTCGTGAGAAGACTTTCAATGGACGATACTGTGAATTTACTGTTTTCTAAACAGACTGATTTTTAAAACCGAGGCAAGACCTTTACTGTAAGGAAGTCACGAAGACTGTTTCAAGAAGCCTGGAATATTGTATTCAGTTTGAGGCGTTTCACTGCCGGGGAGATGAAGGCAAACAGAGAAGGGAATTCAGAGGGGAAAAAAAAACCCCACATAAAAGTATTTCAGGGCCTATGGAGAACTGACTTTTCAAGAGAAAGTACGAATAAATAGAATAAATAATAGCTTGATTTGTAAAGTTCAAGGAGAGGGAGGTGATACGTTGTGTCTAAAATTTGCCAGAGCAAAATCCTAAGTAACTGGCAGTGCCTCACTTAAACCCCATGAACTTAGTTACTGATGTGATTCTCCATTTGTGTTGGGGTATAGATGTTTATTTGTCAGTGTTTGTCGAGTATATGGAACATTTGCAGATGCACACACAAGTATACTCATAGCCAACAAATACCCAAACTTCCTTTCTGTTTTCTTGCACTTTCTTCTTGAGTAGATGACCTCTGAGACTATGAAGATGATCTTTCCTATATTTTCTCTAAAGAGATTTGAGTAACCACACACAGCTGGCTGAACTTCTGAAGTTTGCCCATCTCAGCTCTGGCTGAACAGAGCTACTGTTATTATCCATAGGAGTATACAAACAATCTTCTTATTGAAAGATTTGACTTATCTTTAGAGAGGGAAAGGGAGGGAGAAAGAGAGGGAGAGAAACATCAATGTGTGGTTGCATCTTGCATGCCCCCTACTGGGGACATGATCTGCAACCCAGGCATGTGTTCTGACTAGGAATAGAGCCAGCAGCCCTTTGGTTTGCAGGCCAGGACTCAATCCACTGAGCCACACCAGCCAGGATTAAAATATATGTTTTTTTTAAAAAAATTTTTTGAGAGGGGAAGGGAGGGAGAAAGAGAGGGAGAGAAACATCAATGTGTGGTTGCCTCTTGAGCATCCCCTACTGGGGACCTGGCCTGCAATCAGGTCATGTGACCTGACTGGGACTCGAACTAGCAACCCTTTGGTTTGTAGGCTGGCACTCAATCCACTGAGCCACTTCAGCCAGGGCCAAATGATCTTTTTAAAGGCTCAGTTTTGTTTAACAATGATTTAGTGACCAGAGGCAAGGGTTGCTAATCCTTCCAATACCAAAAGAATTAGGTATATACTATCATTTTACTCTCACAGTAAGACACTGAGATCCACTGAAATAAATTATTTAACACATATGAACAGGCAAAAGACTAAAATAGATAGATGTGATACTGCTGCAGCTGAGGCATGACTATGTTCTCCTATTTTTTTTTTTTTAATTTATCACCCATTCTTTCCCCCACTCTTTCATAGTAGGAGCACTAACATGTATTCAATAGATAAATTCTGATAGGGTGGTCAGGGAGGATAAGCTGTTATTTAAAGCCTTTTCTGGCGGCGTAATCCATAGCTTACCTTGTGCTATGGTTGGGTAGCTACGTGTATTCCATCAGTGAGAGCGCTGGGCCAAGGAGTGCGGTGAGTGTGGTTTCGGGCTGCCAGCTGGGCTTCGGAATGTGGCAGTACCTGTGTTTGTTGCCGACCAGTATTTTTCAAGAGAATATAAACATTGTCATTGTCTCTGTCACCGTGACATCACTGAACCATTAAGACTCACCGGAACAGACTATAGCAAAGGATGTTTTCCTTTGCCATGTATTTCATCATTTTATGGGAAGCAGTTTTCAAGAGCTCTGGGTTTAATGCAATAAAAAGGACATTTAATGCACAACAGGTATTAATAGACACTATCACAACTAAGTAAAGGTGAATTGAATCTGGGAAAGTGGCAGTTGGAGTCTGATGACTGGAATTAAACGCAGAAGGCCCAGAGAAAAATCAGAAAAGTCAGTAATATCTCCAGTGACCAGCAGGGGTCACCCAATAGCCAGAGAACAAATGGTAGGCTAGTGCGTTCTCAATGCTGAAACGCAGAACTAAAAAAACGCTCCCACGCGAAATGTCAGGATGCCCTACAGAGACACACACGGAGCTCGCTCATAATTCTAATTCCAAATTGAAAAACAGCAATTTACTTCTCAGAAACTGGGTATAGGGAGGAAAAAATCACAGGGCCAACTCAGACGTTCTGCTACCTCTACAGGAGAGGGAAGAAGAATGGAATCACTTGGGGCTGGAAGAGAAGAGAGTGGAAGGTACCTGAGGGGGAAGAAACTCCCTGTGGGGTGCAACTACTGTTGATCTAACTTTAGAGACCCAGAAACGGAAGGCCCAGCCTCCAGTCAGGCTTCCCTTGCCATGTTCAAGTACAGGACTCAAAGAACTGTTACTGACCCCTGGTGTTTCAAAGGTTTTTGTAAAATGCATTTTTAAAACATTTTTTTTTAAAAAAGCTCAGATTACTGAGATTTTAATGAGTCTTCTATTTTTCTTACAGTTCTCCTCTACTTCCCTTTCTCAATGCCTGCTATCGAAAAAATGTGTGTCCCCATAGCTCCTTTGTCTTTGCGTTCCTGGCAGAGTCCAGAGGATGGATCAGTCATAAAGGGAACAGCTACGGAGATAGGGAAAGCACTGTGTTACTCTCTGCCCGGAGCTCTCACTGAACACGGGTGTGTTTGATAACCCTTAAAGGGGCTGGATTGTGTGGACACCATTTTAAGGACGGGGAGACTAGGCTTCACAGAGAGCTGAAGCAGAGACCAGCTCCGGCTGCTGCATATTCTTAACACCTGTGCCATTCAACTGTAACTCTCAAGGCCAGAGGGGACAGAGGCACATTGAAATTCACCCGTTCCACAACTCCTAGATACAGAGAACGGACTGATGGATGCTAGAGGGGAGGGAGGTTGGGGGACTGGGCAAAAAAGGTGAAGGGATTAAGAATACTAATTGGTTGTTACAAAACAGTCACGGGGCTGTTAAGTACAGCATAGGGAATATTGTCAATAATATTCTAACAATTACCTAAGGGGTCTGATGGGTAGTGGAAATAATGGGGCATTGTTATGTAAAGGATGTGATTGTCTAGCCACTATGCTGTATACCTGGAACTAATACAAATAATACCGAATGTGAACTGTCAATGAAAAATAAAATAAAAAGAACTAACTGTTCCCACTACCTGTGTGGTGTGCAAATGTCTTCTACGGCATCTCTGTCAGCTGGTCACCATATATCGCTGTGATGGGGACCCACGAGTCGGTCCATTCTGCCTTTGCACGTATCTGACTGTGTGAGGGTTCTGCCTTATAGTCCGCTGCAAAAACAACAACAACTCAGTTCCCAGAGACTCAATAACAGAAGGCTGATTTCTCTTTCCATGACAGTGTTTCACTCATTTCAAGTGAGCTATTCGGAATTTCCCATGTACACGCAGGGTACAGAACCAATAAAGAGATATATGTACACATGGAGTTCATTATAAGAACTGGCTCACGTTACGATGGAGGCTGAGAAATTGTGTGAGCTGCCACGTGAAAGCTGGTGGTGCGATTCAGTCCGAGTTTGACGGCCTGAGTGCCAGGGAAGCGGGTGGGGTGAGTCCCAGTCGGAGTCCGAAGGCCTAAGACTCAGGAGCCGATGTGTGAGGCTTGGAGTCGGGGGCTCACATCTGGGCCAGGAGAAGATGGACATCTCAGAGACAGTGAATTGGTTTTCTTTTGCATGTTTGTTCTTTGCAGTGGATTGGATGATGTCCACCCATGCAGTGAGGGCGACCTTTTCTAAGTGTACTGATTCCCATGCTCATCACTCTGGAAGCACTTTCACAGATGCACCCCCAATCATCTTTGACCAGCTACCCAATATTCCTTAGCCCAGCTAAAGTGACACATAAAATTGACCTTCACACCTCAAGTCCTCTCTTGTTTTAATGCATTAACATCTCTCAGAGATTTTAATTTAATTTTATTTTTAAGATGCCATCATTTTCAGTCCTTTTTCCCTCCGAGGGGACTGCATTTGTCCATGTCCACTCCAGAGTGAAATGAAGCCAATCACACAGCAGGCCTGTCATCTCTGTTTTAAAGATAGGTGTTTTGCCCTGACCTGTATGGTTCAGTTGGCTGGGTGTCCTCCTGCAGGGCGAAAGGTTGCCGGTTTGATTCCTGGTCTGGGCATGTGCCGGGGTGGCAGGTTTGTCCCCAGCTGGGGCAGGTTTGGGAGGCAGCCGATGGATGTTTCTCCCTCACATCGATGTTTCCTTCTCTCTTTCTCCCTCCCTGCCCCTCTCTCTAAAAGAAATAATGTAAGAAAAATTTCCCACTGATAAATGAAAAGACCTTCCTGCCAAGAGAAGGTCCCAGGAGAATGATCAGAAGGGATGGAACTAGGTGGGGCTTGAATCTTGAGGGGGATCCAGTGCCACAGAGCTTTGGGTTCCAGACAAGACCACGTGTGGGGGTGGCCCAAACCTACAATAAGTTGAGGGGGTATCGAAGCAAACTAGAGATCTGTGCTCACCTGAAACCCAGAAAAGACGCCCTTACCAAGTGCCTCATATCACATGGGCAGCTTTAGAAGAACCAAATGTGAAGACGGACTGTTCTTAAGCAGCAAGGGTTGCACAAAGTTGCACACCCCCTCCCTTGGTACAGGGAAGTCATTCTTGCTGTTGGCACGCAGAGACACGGGGGGACAGATGTACGGGGACAGACATTGTCACATGTGACATAATCAGAGACTCAGAAAGACCTTGGAGTAGATCTGAAGTTACAAACTCAAATACTGCCAGGGGCTGAGTGTGGAACATGGGTGACCTAATCAGCTTTCCCTTTCTCATTCTGGAACCCTGGAAGTACTACAGGAGTGGGCAAAAGTAAGTTTACAAATAAACTCTGTGTTTTGCGTGGCCACAGTTGTAAACCTACCTTTGCCTGCCCCTGTGTGTGGAGAAGCCTGGGTGCTCCAGTGAGAGGGTGAGCGGGTGAGCGGCCACGTGGAGCAGAGGCGAGTTCTCTAGCCGAGGGTCCTCTGACCACACAGCCTGCCCCGTGCAAGGTGAGAGTGAGGCCCCCTGGGACCATCAGCCTCAGCCAAGCCACCAGCTCACTGCAGGGGTTAGCCACACTGGCCTGGACCTGAGGAGCTTCCCAGCTAACCCAGAGAACCGTGAGAAATAATAAATGGTGAGTATTTTCTTTTAAGAAAACCCTTGAAGTTTCATAACTGGGCAAAAGAAAACTATTTGCGCATCATTTTAATATAACATCACCCTGATGACATTAATTTTAATATGGCTAACCTCCATTTAAATTTGAGTAAATGATTCGTTTATTCTGAGAAATTACCATTTTCGTCTTTCACCACATTGGACAGCTTCAAACCTGACTGTGTTAAAGGTCGACAAAAATGAGGTTAGTCTGTCAGCCCTCCATCTCCACAGGTTCTGCATCTGTGGATTCAACTACTGCAGGTAGAAAATATCCAAAAGAAGAAAGCTATGTTATTGCTGATGCAGTTAGGTCTACCAGGGGTCTATACATGTACAGCTCTTTTTCCTTGTCATTATTTCCTAAACAATACAGTATAACATTACAGTATTAGATGTTATAAGTAATCTGGAGATGATTTAAAGTGTATGGGAGAATGTGTGTACTTTAAATGCAAATACTGCACTACACCATTTTATTTAAGGGGCTTGAGCACACCTGGATTTTGGTAACTCAGGGGTCGTGGAACTGATCCCCCGTGGATACAACTGTACTGAAGTGTTTAGTAAGGTCTAATCTGCCTTTAAATCATATTTTCTATTTCCTTTTGCTCTATGAGTTAATTCTATAATCAGTCCTCCAAGCATTAGCTCAATATTTTTCAATTCATGTCCCGAAGAAAGTCTAATGTGCCTCTGACCTTGACTAAAGGTCAAGCTCAAAGCTTCAACTTTATACTGTTCAGGAGCTCCGACAGGAAACCTTCATGCAGGCTCTCTCTTTAATTTGAAGAACTCTCCAAATAACCCATAGGGCCAACTGATGCTTACCTCTGGCCTGCCCTGGAGTCTAGAGGTCCATAATTTTAGAGATTCAAGTGCTGAAGGTGAAGGCATCTTAGATTTTTCCCACAATTGAAGAGACAGCCTCGGGGACTTTTGTTTGGCTCACACAATGCTGGCTCATTAATCTAAAAAATTCAAATAAGTTACATTGCCAAATTCTTGCAGTTGGATAATTACACTAAAGAATCTTCACTTCTAAATTATTTTGAAAAAAAAAATTGGATGATCTGGCAACATCGAGCTTGCAGGACAAGAGGTTTTTGAAGCTGAGTATCAGCCGCTCCTTCTACCTGGGACAGGAGCTCACTGAGTCCCCAAGGAAACCATCCCGTGTGACCACCCGGCCCTTCAGTTCACCCCGCTCATCAAGCCACACACCCAGCCTCTGTAAGGACTTGAGTGTATAACCCCTAATGTATTCCAGTCACTTAATTTTACAGATAAGCAAACAGGTGCAGGTAAAAGTGACTCCCATAAACTAGCCATGGACTTAAAATGCGTGTAAGACATCATCAGCTGTAGAGCTGATTGTAGCTTTCCTTTTCACCCGGCAGCTGGCTGAAAGCAGTTAGCTTTGAATGGGAGTGGGCAGAACACAGGGTCTGGGGTTTTCTGAGACAGGAAGGCTGAGAGCAGTGCGGGGACCCCAGGATTGGTGTCAGACCCCAAGTGCTTGGAGGGGAGGGTGGAAAAGGAAAGGAGAAGTTAAGAGACATAGAGCCACATTGGACTTAGTATTTTTTCCTGGGAAATCACTGTGTTACTGGTGATATTGGTAGGTCTTGGCATGAAAGTCTCTCAAAAACACAAAAGAGACTGTAAGATTTCAGCTATATTGATGGTTGTCTTGATTTTAAAATGTGCTTCTTAAGATTACTTTGAAGATATCTTTGAATTTCTCATGGCAAGAAAAGCCTATGTGTGCTGAAGGGTATTAACTAGGCCTGTGATCATTTTGCAACACAGGGATGGGCAAAAAGTAGGTTAATGATGTGAGTACACAAAACACAGTGTTTACTTTATGCTTTATTTATTATTATATTGTTATTCATAGGGACAACTGTGAACTTACTTTTGCCCACCTTGTGTATATGTGTATGGAATCACTGTGTTGTACATCAAAAAAGTAATGTAATGTCGTATGTCAATTTTATCTCAATAAACACTTCCTAGAAATTTGTGTCACCTTGTATCCAGTCATTTACTAAGTTCTATCTCACAGATGCCTCTCAAATCTGTCAGCTCTCCAATGTTATTCCTGCTGTCACCCCCTGGATTGAGATCACCATCATCGCTCCAGCTTCCAGGCTGGTCTCCTCGTTTGCTGGGGGGCTCTCATTAGGTCTGTTCTGCCGTTGGGAGCTGACCAACAGCTGAACTTTGACACAGTCGGGTCGGGTGAGACGCATCTGCACAGCAGAGGCGGCTGTGTCCGGATCTCCTGTCTATCTCCTGTATGCCTGTCCCTGCTAGCAATAGTTGGTGGGATTTTTAGATTCCTGTGTGTTATAATAAAAAATCTGCACGATGCCTCTGATTCTGCGTGAAATGACTTGCTGACCACGGAATAGAGACCCCTAGCAACCCTAATGTTGCCCGTTTCCCTCACCTGGGAAGTTAAGGACAAAATTAAACTATGGGCAGACCAACTGCCAGAACGCTGGAGGAAGCTGTTGCTAGGAATGTTTCTTAGGGAGTCACCACCTGAAAGCTTAAGATTTATTAGAGCCGCTACCCCTCTCATACCCTGGACAGGACTGTAAAGAAACAAGGAGTTCTAGTTGAGAATAATAATCTCAATACATGGAAACGAACACAAAACATGCCCCACCCCAAGATGTATAAATAAAAAAAAAATAGGCTAAAAATTAGTTATTTGATTGAGATAAACTTAATTTTAACGGACAATAGTTGATTTCTATATACCTATAAATCACCCCTTGCATCCTTTAATTTAGACCAATCCCTAGAATCTTAATAGACACCTAGTTACTAATCGGCACCTGAAAGTTTGTGCCCGTATGGCTTCGTTGGCTAACTGATTAATGACCCTCTTGGTCAAAATAACCTTTGTTTAATATGGTTCATCTGTGAGACCTCCTGTATTTTTCAGTTATTTCTTTGTTTAACATGATTGACCTGTAAAGCCTTCCGTGTGTTTAGAAATTATTTCTGTGGTAACTGTTTCTGTTTTAATAATCACACTATGCATTGAATGTTGTATAACCTCCCCTATAAGCATAAAGATTGATCTTTCTCGGTGAGTCAGTCGGGCCCAAAAAGCCTGGCTGTCCTCCGGCAGCCCACCCAGTGTCTCGATTTAGTCTCTTCACCTTAGCCGTGCATCCTTCGGGGACTCTGAGACCCCGAGGAGGCTGGACGCCGGCATTCTGCTCAGAAGCCCCCACCTGTGCCTCCTAATGCAGGAGATGAGTCATTGCCCAGGCACACAGATGGGTGGTTAGTTCGGAGCTGCGAGGTGATTCACCTGTGTGATACCTGATCTTAGTTTTATGACTTATGGGCAATTTATCAGAATGTGCTGGCGACTTTTTCAGGAATTATACTTGGAATCCAGATGCTGAATCCAAGTACTGAAGTTTGCTAATGGTGATCGTTGCAGCCATCAAAGTGAATTCTGCTGCAGTATAAGGTTGTTGTGGCTGGGGTGTATGAAGGTGGCAAACCCCTGGTTAGTATGTCTCCAGGCTTCGCAGATTGATGTCAACCACTGCCACCAACTGGGAACATTTCCAGTGATAAAATGGGATATTCACCAAACATTCCACAGCCTAAAGTCCTGAGATGTCAATGTTGAAAATGTATCCAGCAAAAAAGGAGATGTACATGTTGGAGTCCTCTGTTTCAGCATATCTTAGACCCAGTCCTTGTGTACACTAATTCACTGCTTTCCACTGTCTCCCATTCAGTTCCTCCTCCACATAGCAAACAGGATAATGTTTTTTTTTTAAATTACTTGTGAATATATTTTTTAAAATGTGTTCTTTTTTTTAAGATTTTATTTATTTATTTTTAGAGAGGGAAGGGAGGGAGAGAGAGAGAAAGAGAGAGAGAGAGAGAGAGAGAGAGAGAGAGAGAGAGAGAGAGAGAGAGAGAGAGAGAAACATCAATGTGCGGTTGCTGCGGGTTCTGGCCTGCAACCCAGGAATGTACCCTGGCTGGGAATCGAACCTGGGAAACTTTGGTTCCCAGCCTGCGCTCAATCCACTGAGCTACGCCAGCCAGGGCTTAGGATAATGTTTTAACCGCCAAAATCTAATTATGACATTTCCCTACTTAAAAAATGCAGACCTTTGATCTCAGGATAAATATCATGCTCCTTACCCCTTTCCGAGGGTTCAAGCGTCTTTTCCACTTCCTTTTCCCTCACACTTTAAAATTCAGCTATATAAAATTGTTTTTAATACTTGGAAGGAGACTTGACCTCTCCGGCCTTTTGAGCTTTTCCCATACTGTGTTTCCTCTGCCTGGAATATGCATTCTCCAACTGTCACGAGAGATACATTGTGATGTTCCTAACCCCCAGTGTGATGGTGTTTGGAGATGGGGTTTTGGGGAGGAAAGTAGGGTGAGATGAGGTCACGAGAGTGGGATTCTCATGAAAGCATTGATGCACTTATTATAAAAGGAGGAAGACACATGAGAGCTTTCTTTCTCTGCATGCCACCACCAAGGAAGGTCATGTGAGGACGTAACCAGGAAGAAGGTCCTCACCGAGAACTAACCATGCTGGCACCCTGATCTAGGACTTCCAGCCTCCAGCACTCGGGGAAAGTTTGTTGTTCAAGCCCGTGACATTCTGTTATGGCAGCCTGAGCAGAATACAACACCAGCCTTGCCTGTCTGCCCGATTCCTGTCCATCATTTAGGTTTTATCTTATAGGTTGTTTCCCTGAGATGTCTTTATATCCTCCTGAGTCTGAGTTAGTTGCTCTTCCTAAGTGTTTCTGTAACACCTTGTACTTCACTTTTGTGTGGTAACTGTGCTGTATTGTAAAATCTTATTTACTGTTCGGTCTCTTCTACTTGACCCGAAACTCTGAGAACAGGGATTGTATCTGGCTTCTTCATGGTTTTATCCTGAGCTTTTAGCAGGTGGTAATGAATATTAATAAGTTAATAAATATTGACTGGATAAATGAATACATTAGGCAGTAAGAAAATGTAGAGATATTTAACAAATCAGCCAAATAAATGAAAATCACACAACCCCCCCTTTTTAGTTATATACACATCTTTTTAAATCATAGAGATAGTTGCATTCTTACATATTTAAAAACAGCCTTTTCCATGGCCATGGTCAGGTAATTGTCTGCTGAATCTATCTTGACCAGTCTCATTCATGTGAATGTCTCTCTTTATTTCCTGCGATCTTTAAAACCCCAGTTTAAAAACTCAGTGATAGAAGGACTTAATAGGTAGTGCCTTCCAACAGCTATTTTTCTATATACATTAGGCACTTACCCTTTGCATACTTGGGCATTCTTAGGGCTTGCAAGTGATTATATTAACCCAGACTATGATCATTTCCTTTGGCAAAAATAAAGTCAAGCAGTTAGTAAGAGGCCAAAGGCCCCAGCAGCCGTTTCAGTGTAATTTGGGTGAATGCGGATAAAATTACAGAGTCACGTTTTATTTGTGGGATGCTGTCCCAGTTATGTGCTTAGTCACATCAGAGAGTTCAGAAATGGAAGGGGAGGAGAGGGCACACAGGTCTGAGCAATTATTCCAGGCCAGGGTGGGGTTAACTCTGGACCTCCGACCATCTGATCTTATGTGGATTTAAAAAATTCTCCAATCTTCCCAAAACATTAATTATATTCTCTTGCAAAGTTTTACACTTACGCAGCTAGTTGAGGGGTGGGGTGGAGAGCAGTGGGGTTTGGGAGATGGCTGATTCAGATGTTGCAATTATTTCAGGACTGGAAACAGAATTGAAATGACCCAGATGGTTAACTGAATGAAGCTGATCCCAAATTGATGCCAGGAGGAATCAGAGCAGTATTTCCATCTCTCTCTCTCTCTTTTCCTGTGTGCATGCACGATTGATTTTTGGCTGAAAGGGGCCTGGGGTTATATGAATGAAGGTGTGGATGTGCATAGGAAAGAAATCACAACCACAAAGCCTTTTCCTGCCAGGGTCTGGCCCCAGGCAGGCCTAGTACTCCCTCTCAATGGCACCAGTGTGGAAATTCCCCTTTCCTCTGCCTCTTACACCACACCCTATTTCCTGGGAGGGAAGAATGCCTTTTGGAAAAAAGGTGCTTGAGTAGATGAAGCGGATCATGGGACATCCATGTTGCTGACTTGTGCCAGGGCGTTTGTCCAATGCTCCATTACGAGCAAAAAATACATACTGTGTTACCTGCTGGCCCAACTCCTATACTCACCTTGTCTCTGGATGTGGATTTACCAACAGGAACTGATGCACCCGCTTCAATGCTAAAGGCAAAAAGTGAGGACCGGGCTCAACACCTCATCCCATTGCTACTTGGGTTTTAAACTATAAAAGGATTTTTCTTTCAATTCAAGTAGCTGTCATACGTAAATCTTTAGAACAGTGTCTGGTACTTAAAATATACTAATTGCATTTTAGCCATTATTTTGTTTAGCTGTGGCCCTTACTGTCTTCCCATTCAAAGGTGTTTCTTTAATAAACATAAAAAGCTATGAGCTTTCTGTGGGACAAGAAAGGACACTGACTTAAGAACTGACGTGGTAACTATGCCCCCTTGGATATTGGGGAATGAGCCTCAGTTTCCTTAGCTGTGAAGTAAAATTATAATGGTGCACAGTATCTTTAGACTGCTTCCCTCTGTAGGGGAAAATAGCATGCATTTTTCTATCTACTATGTGTTATGACTGTAGGGTACTTTGCAAGTATTACATTATTTAATTCTTACAATTCGCCTTTGAATTGGGCTTTGTTAAGAGACTGAAATTCATAGAACCCACGAAACTTGTTAAAAATAGCAATTATTTTTGTTTATTGGGCGCCTCGTATGTGTCAAGCTCTCTCTGTACCATATATTATTATTTCCTCATGGTTACCCTGCAAGTCATATTCTTATTTTCCAGATCTATAGCTGAGCCACTGTGGCTCAGAGAGATTCAGTGATTCATCAAGATCACATTGCCAGTAAGTACTGGAGCAAAGACTTGAACTCGTGTTTCTTCAGTGCTTAAATCCATGTTCTTACTGTTAAAATAGAGCTGCCTTGTGAGATCATTTTCCTATTAAATCACAATGACTAAATCCAAGATGAATCGGCTTGATAATAATTCTATTCGAGCTAGGGGAACAAAAACTGTCCTAGAGAAAAGAATGCTTCAAAAAGCACAGCTTGCCTTATGTGCAAAGGAGAAGTTATGCCAGAAGAAAGCAAATTTGTGAGGGCTTCTGCAGACGCAGGGATACACACAATCTCTAACCCAGAGATGTGATGCATTGGCCACAGTGTGCATGTGCATTTGTGTGCTGTGGGAGGAGGCAGGTTTCCATCCTGCACGTCTGGAACGATCGTCTGTTAAGAGGAAAGAGCAGAGGCTGCTAGTCACACAGGCTTTCTTTGTGATGCGGATGGGGGTAAGAGTGCAGGGCCGCAGGGGGGATGGGGAGAACGGCCCCCTCCACACACTTCCTGTGGATTTTTTTCCCTGTTCTTGTCTTTGGGAAGGGATTGCTTTGGGTAATAGATTGGGGGTGGGAGGGTGGCAGAATTTTTACTTTTGGTTCGAGTCTGTACTCCCCGGCTCCTGCTGATGAATTGCTCGTGATGTCGGTATCCGTCTCCCGGGCTAGACAGCACACTGAAGCTGTGATTCCGCCTTTTGTTGTATAACCCTAAGCAAGTCGTTCCACCTCATGGAACTCTGAAGATAACAGTGATCACCTACCTCCCAGGAACCCTGTAAGGAATGGACGATAAACAGGACTACAAGTGTTACATAAATGCTAAGTAACTCCATTAATCCTCCGGTGGCCAGTGGTATGCCTATCAGGTCTGCTCAATCTCTCTCCAGTGACATGAATGCGGTGCCTCAGGATACGAGTTCCCTCCCGGAGACACGATTGGAACCACAAAGCAGATCACGTCGGGGGGCTGGGTCCTGGAAGGGCAGACAAATGGAAAGAGGTGAAGCTGAAAATTCATCATAGGCTCCCTCTATCGGGCTCCAGGGTCTGCAGACCCTATCACATGACGCTTCAGTGCCTTTCTGTTTAAAAGTCACTTTTTCTTCAGAGGGGAGAGGAGAGGGAATTTCAGGGAATTTCAGGGGAAAAGGGGAAGGGTTTACAGGAACAAGTATAAAGGTCACATGGATAAAAACTAGGGGCAGGTGGAAAGGGGAGGGAGGAGGGGAGGGCTGGGTGGGTGGGTTGGGATGGGAGTAAAAGATAGAAAATTGTACTGCAACAACAATTAAAATAAAAAAATTAAAATTAAAAAAATAAAAGTCACTTTTTCCAAGTGAAAATCCTTACTTGCTTTTATGTTTCTAAACAAAACCTCACTCTGAACTTCTGGATAGCAGTTGTGCCTATTTCCGTGAGGAAAATGGTGCTGGAGGCACAGAATGAAGACAGCGGCTGCTTTGGCCTGGTCTTCCCACGTGCATGCTCCACACAGGGTTGCTCCGCTGTGGCGGTGATCTGTGATGCTGGGTTTCCAAATGGTCGTGAAAAGCTGCTGGAAACCATTACAAACAACCATGTTTGCTGTGGGGGAACTTGTGCTTCGAATTGCTGGCTCTTCCTCACACTCGTCACCCTCACAGTGGCTCTGGACAATGAGGCTGGCACTTCCAAACTGTTAGGTTACCTGTGGGTAGAGAAGAAAAAGTCTCTTCTAGTGGGATTCTGTTACCTCAGTCTTCCATCCACACGTGGGGATTGGTTTCAGCTAAAGTACTCATTCAACATGACTTCATTTATCCACATGTCCCATGAACTTGTAAGATACTGTTAACTATTTCAGTGGACTATAGGATGTATGATTAACTGTTTTAAAATTAGGAAGGGACAGACATTATCTTTGTTTTAAAGATGGGACTCCTTAGACTGATGCTAGAGTGTTGCTGCTTCTGGAAGCTGCCATGACACGTCACTCTCCTGGTCTTTTGTCGACTTCCTCGGCAACTTCTTATTAGTTTCTTTCTGCGGGCTCCTCTGCTGAATCCTACCTTTTGGATTGTGCCTTCCCCTTGACCCTATTCTCTTTCTGGGCTCTCTCCCATTACACATCGGGAGGTCAGTAAATGTTGATACTGCTTACATTTTTATCTGGACTGCTGAACTCTGCCTTGATTTTCAGAGTCATATATCCAACCGTCTGCCTGATTCTCCACTTGGATATCAGACTGGAACCCGCAAATTAGCACATCCAGAACTGAGCTTTTTATTTCTCTTTTCCTAAAGCTGCTTCTTTCCGTCTCTCTTCTTTTCCTTGAAGGCAAGACCTTGCATCTGGTGGTTTTCAGGACAGACTCTTATTATGCCAGACAGCTCTCTTATCTTTGTGTTCCTTGTCCAATGCATCGGCATGCCCTCCAAATGGGAATCCCAGCCCTCACCATCTACCCTGCCGCCAGCCTGGTGAAAACACACCTAATTCTCATTTGGGCTCTCTTGCAGTAGCCTCTTAAATAATGTCTCTCTCCCAGCCTTGTCTCCTACAGTTTGTTCTCCATGTTTCTCCTGGTAGAATTTATGTTCATAATTCATCTGGGTTTCACAGAGGAAGAGATGCCAGGGAGGTGGCTGGCTTGTCTTAGATCACGTGGGCAAAATGATGGAAGAAGGGCTTGAATCCCGTTCTCCGTAGTCCTAAAAAATTAACCTTTGAATGGTGTTAATCCCATCCTCTAGTCATTTAAATCGGTGCGCTCAATGTTATATTCTATTACTAATGGTTAATAATTATGTAGCATGGTGTGCTGGGCTAAATAAAGCCTCCAAGGGCTTTACATATTTAAACTCATTAGTCTTAAAATAAGCCAATGAACCAGATACTGTTGTTATTGCTATTTACTATAAGGAGACTGAGGCACAGAGCGATTAAGTGGCTTACCCAAAGTTGTAGAGTCAGTAGGCAGCAGAGGCCGGATTCAAACTCAGGCATCCTGCCCTAGGACTGCGCCCTTAACAGCTGCGCTATACTGACCCTCAAGGGAAGCCGTGAGTGTCAGCAACATGATCCATTAGTCTATCTGGGGACATTTGTTTTTCCTTTCTCGGACATGAGTTATTGTATCTGTTAAAGGAATTTACTATGACAACAAAATTTATCAGTGACTTCACCAGTTGTTTCTCAGGTACAGCTATGAGGAGAATTGTGGTTGCTTTTAGATTTTTTTCTTTATACATGTGCTTTGGGACCCACACTTTTGAGCTTTAGGTGATATTTACCCTAGGGGCAGTCTCAAAATGAACTCTCAAATTGCCTCAAATACTTTTTATTTGGTAACATTTTCCCAAAGGCTCTGCCCTGGGAGCTGCTGTGTGAAACGGCAAGTCCCGTCCCACAGGGGCTGCTTGCTGTTTGAAAAAAACGTCCGGTCTCTCTGTCGCACCTTTGCTGCGCTTTGTTCATTTATTTAGTCAGGGGAGACTACAAAAAGGACCTGTGATTTGACCTTAGGCTTGACATACTGAAAAATGTTTAAACACTGAAAGGAGGGTTTTGTTCATGCCAGCCCCACAAGGTAGAATGCGTATAAGCAATAAGCCTGTTTGCCAACTATTTTATCAATTGTGATGCTAACCTCCCCATGCTCCAAAGGTAACACACTGTAGAGCTAACCTGGGGAATCGGTGGTGTAACATCATCCTCCACCCGTGTGAATGATTCTTTGTTGATAAGGGACTCATTGTCATTATTAATGAAACTTGGTCATCTCAGTTTGATGTTTGTGAATACCTTGCTCATGTTAATCTGTCTCAAGGCCATATTTTATGCTTACTATGTTTTAATTTGTGTCTAGATTGTGTTTGCTTGTTGTTGACATAAAGATTGAGAACTCCCTTGGGGTGTTGTTTTTGAGATATGTGATGGTCCTGGAGGATGAGCTTGGAATCTCGCAAACAGAACTACTTGGCACAGCCCTGTGCTTATTGCCTTGAAACAGGACTCATAACTAAAGCAGGGAATAAGTTTCTATAGTAAAACCTTTAATCTGCTTACATTAACTCAGCGGTGATTCTTTTCCTTACCTCAATCCTGAACGTTTTTCTTTCCCTGTGGAGCTCTGTCGTTCTACTGACCTCTACACATGCCAACTTTGTTAGGTTTTGGGAGAGTTCAAAATCTTCTATGCAGTGAAGATGATGCTTTCTTTTTGGGTAAAATTTTATTTATTTTTTTCTGCTTTTATTTCTTTTTTATTCTTGTTTTCTCTAGTAAATTTTATTTTGAAATAACTTCACATTTACAGAAAAGTAGCCAGAATAGAAAAATCCCTGTGTGCTCATCACCCAGATACCCCAATTGTTATTTTACAGCATTTGCTTCACACGACGCTAATTTGAAATGACTATTTTTTAGTTCTTTGAATTCCAGGTAGGTCACCACCTGTGTAGAGCATAGAACTCCAAATGTAAGGTTCTTTCTGGAAGCAAGTGAGAGGAGGATTAGGGAGAGGATGGGTTTATTGTTATTAGGAGGGGATTAATAGGAGAGGCAACAGAGGCAGTTTGTAGCAATGCTGTCTCAGGTGTGCTTTTGTTCCTTCAACAGGTGCTCTGGAAACAGTGCCTGGTGACACTAGTTTCTTGTCATGTCTTACTTCTCAGATGTCCATTTTCCCTGACCAATTGATGACAAATAACTGTTGTGTGTGTTGCCTTTTTTTTTTTTAGGTCACTGACCGTGATGAAGAAAATAAAGTCAAGTGCAAAAAGTCACCCCTTTGGTGCACCTCACGTAAATATGTAAGTCTTTCCAGGGGGGTCTCCAGGTCAAAGAACAGGTCATGTGGCCAGGGGGATTGTAGGTGAAGCTGAGGGTTGCCGGAACTTTCCTTGCTGCTCACTGATCCTTATGGGTGCAGTCCCTGGCTTCCCTGCCTGCCCCGGGAGGGAAAGGAGTAATGTGATCTGAATTGGCAAGAACCACGATTTTCACTTTAAAAGGGATCTTTTATTCTTGAGCCGAAGCCAATTGAAATACCCTGAGCCTGGGCCTTTTTATTCAGACAAGAACAATGAGATCAATTTTCACCAGAAAATGAGGAAAAGGGAGAGAGATGGCAGCTGAGGTAATAGGCTATAAAGGACAAAGTTTGAAATTAAATATTAGGGTTTAAATGGTCCTGTAATTCAAGCCACCCTTCGCCCCCACCTCACCCCCAATCTTGCATTAAAGAAATAAAACAAAAAACTCCTCACTGCAAAATGGAAGGCAATCTTTTTCTAATAGAAGAAAATTCTCTCTGCAACATGAATTTGAGCTGTGGTGATTTGATTTCTATGGAGATAAAGAGGCGAAGAAGTTAGTGCTGTTTGGAAGGGAATGTAAATGTGGTGTTAAGGAGCGAGGAGGAAAACTTCACGCCTGCTGGCTTATTAGAGTTTGCTGTATTTTATCCTGTTTTCACTGAGCAGCAGAAGGGATGCAGGGAGCTTTTTATTTAATTTTTAGAGCAATTAGGGGAAGGAAACCGAGGCTGAGTGACTTTAGACTGCTCATTACCTTCTGGCTGGCAGAAGGAGAGTGCATATTTTAAATGTTAAGATCAGATTATTTATAAGTTTCACTTTGAAATTCAAGGGCATGGAAGGAAGGATAACTTGATTAACACAGGAAGCAGTCTTATGTACACAGCTGGTTTCATCTCTGTAATAGGTCAGAGTCTGAACAGCAGCATTTCTTAGTCTTTTCCTGGAAATAATCTGTTCTGGAGAACCCATGAAGTTTAAAAAAATTTTTTAGATATTTTTCCCCCTAAAATCTTTTAACTGATGTTGTGATGGGAGTAGGCATTCTTAGGAGACCTTGATTGGCTATACCACAATGACGGTTTTAATTCCACAGCTTCCCTGGGATGAAGTACTAACTCCCCTGGAAGTAGCTGGAAGCCTCGGATACTGGTAACTTCAATATCGTACATCACAAGATGTCTTGGATTGTTCTGTACAATGCGTGCATCTAGATAACACAGAATTTGTGGTCATTTCATTCTCTGGCAATAACAGCTGTCTATTTGCTTGATCAGAGCATAGTGGCTAACTTGAATTTTCTAAGGAAATTGTTGAATGTCCTGCCCTGAGAATTTATATGGTTTCCTTTGATGGGTTGTCTAAAGGTCTTTATCCTTTCTTTAAAGACCTTTTAGGTAAAACTTATGAAAATTTGGCACTACTGCCTTGACTGCTGTAGCTCAGTGGGTTGTTGAGCGTCGTCTTGCACACCAAAAGGTCACCTTTGATTTACCAGTCAGAGCATGATTTGATTACCAGTCAGAGCATGTGGCTGGGTTGTGAGGCCAGGTTGTATAAGAGGTAACCAATAGATGATTCTCTCCCTCATTTCTCCCCTTTTAAAAAAAGAGACTTTATTTATTTATTTCTAGAGAGAAGGGAAGGGAGAAGAAGAGGGAGAGAAACATCGGTGTGTGGCCTCTCACATGCCCCGCACTGGGGATCCGACCCCCAACCCAGGCATGTGCCCTGCCTGACTGGGAATTAAACTGGTGACCTTTTGGTTTGCAGGCCAGTGCTCAATTCACTGAGCCACACCAGCCAGGGCTCTTTAAAAAAATCTTCAAAAACTTGAGCATCACTTAGTTTAAGCAACAGAAAGACTTGGGCACCTCCATCGAATGGAGAAAAGAACAGACCCGCCTAGCATTGAGGAGGACGAGGACCAGGGCCCCCAGGGACCTCGGCAGCTGGGTTCTGTTGCCTTTCTCTCTGAGTGCTGGCATTCTCGAGACTTTCTCTCATTCAGGCCATTTCTAACTCCTGATCCCAGTCCCCCCAGCTTTGATCAGAAGTTCCCCTGAGGATCTATCAGCAGTGGGTGGGGGTGGGGAAGAGTCACAGAGGACAGCCATGGCGGCTGCTCACTGCTCCCACGTGTGGAGGTTCTTATAGAGGGTGGGAGCCTTGTGAGATGAGAAAACCCCTTAAGACTTGTCTATTATACCCGACTAGTCTTTGTGTGTAGGAGAAACAATTTGTTACTTAAAATCCCTGCAGACTGTAGCTGCTTTTGAATCTTAAGGAAGTGGCAGAATTTCTCTTTGGAATAGATGAGTTATTTGGCTGCAAAAAAAAGATAAGCTGCAGGGAATGACTTGGAAAGCATAGGAATGAGAAAGAGAACTAAACTGCCTTTATCACTAAAACAAGAATTTGGAGGTTGCCAGGGCCTGGACAAGAGAAGAGGAACCCGGCTTTGATGAGGAAGCTAACTTACAGGGAGTATACAGTGAGCATAGCCAGTGGGCGTGGTTGAAGGGCATTTGCAGTATGCATAGCTGATGACCATTTTTATTTTCATTTTTTCCGATACACGTTTTCACTTTAGTTTGCTGGGCAGGGCTGCGGCATAGCCCTCCTGCCTCTCCCTGGACCTTAGTAGACAGCTGACCTCTGCCTGGTGTTCAGTTTATTGGTGTTTTAGGCAGTGCAGGAAGCAGTGCTTAAAGCAGTGTGAAGGATTTAGTGAAGTAATCCCTTCAACTGACCCAGGGAACTCAGGAGGAACTGAAGCCAGAGCCAAGTAGGAGGAAGATAAGTGCCCCCCTGCTTTCCTCTGAGGAATCTTAGGAGAGGTGGGAGGGACAGCAAATTTTCTTCTAAGGGTGGGATAGGAGCTGAGACTACATGCATTTAAATTTCAAGAGGAGGTAACTCCAGCAGTGTTTGGGGACAGGGGAGTGGGTTCCATACACGTGATGAAACAGCACGAATGTGGTAATGTGGAGGAGTTTTTAGGGTATCCTTGAAAGGATTCACGTGAATGTAAAACTATTTGTAGCCTCATTTTTATCCCTGGGAACGTGGCATACCTATTTTCGTCGCAACGAAAATAGTTCGTTGTGAATAATCTTAACTGGGTGTTTCAGGGTGGCTCTGTTTTAGCATTGCCACTTTCTTCGAAGGAGAGGGGACAGAGGAGTGAGTTCCACGCGTCCTCTGGCTGTCATCCTCGTGTGGGACACACACTCAGAGCGGAAGTAGAAGAGTTCTGTGGGAGACTCAAGTTAGCAAGTGGTTCTGGAAAATGTTTTGGTTCTTCAGTTTTCAATTTTTCATTCTATGGAGGACATTGATTTTCTAGGCGCCAATTTTAAAGGTGCTAAGAGAACCAGGGTAGTTCCACAAGGTAATGAGTTCCTATTACTGACGTCTTCCCTTATTCATTCTTCACAAAGCACATATTCAGTGCATATAATGCTGTAGAAAGATGCTGGGTACTGACTGCATAAAATGGACACTTAAATAAAGTATTAAAATGCTGAGATAAATGCCAATAGAAGGTCATATACACTGCTGACAGGAACGTGGAGAACAACCGCATAACATTCTTATGCCTAAAATCAAGGAAGGATAAGATGCAGAAGAGGAGAGGGTTTGTCTATACTTCACCCTTTATTTCTTTCTTACCATGTATTAGAAAAAGTATCCTATTTCTAATTGGTTCTAGTCCCTTATGTAACTATGATATTTTAAAGTCGCTGTTTTTGTTATAGAAATCTCCTTACAGATGGTGATTTATCTTTTGTAAATTTTATTCCAGTATTATTGACTAGCCTTAGGGCCCTGACCACCAGATATAGCATTGCCTTATTAGAAAATTGTGTGCATGTATGCTTTTTTTTAAGTTTCAAATGAACCTTTTTAGTAGAATTTAAGTTGGAATTGTCTGTATTGGTTATAACATATAAAGTATGTATTCCTGGCCATTGGGATAAAATTTAAGATCAGGAAACTCACAGTTATTAACAACCACATCTAAAACAAAAACAAAAAACGAACTAAGCAAACAACCAGAACAGGAACAGAATCACAGAAATGGAGGTCACATGGAGGGTTAGCAACAGGGGAGTGGGAGAAGGAGAGAGGGGGAAAAGGGACAAAGAATAAGTAACATAGATGGTAGGTGGAAAATAGACAGGGGTAGGGTAAGAATAGTATAGGAAATGTAGAAGCCAAAGAACTTATAAGTATGACACATGGACATGAACTAAAGGGGGGATATGGGTAGGAGAGGGTGTACAGGGTGGAGGGGAGTGAAGGGGGAAAAATGGGACAACTGTAATAGCATAATCAATAAAATATATTTAAAAAGAAATAGAAATGGAGCAGATGTGGTCAAATTTAACAATTAGGGCATCTTGGTGAGAGGCATGCAAGGGCTCTTTGTCTTGTTCCTATAACTGTTCTGCAGGTTAGAAACTATTTCAAAACAAAAAAAAAAAATTAAGTAAAAAGAGAGTGACTCAGATGGTCTCAGCCGACAAGCATCATTTTGTTCCTTCCACTTTTCCTCATTGGACAGCGGCAGCCAGCAGAGGGCTGGTCGCTCCTGGGCCTGTCCGTGTGGCCCCACTAGCGTGCCATCACCACACACGAGAGTTTGCTTAAGGCCCCCAGGTACAGTCAGCAGTGGGGTTGGAGGGGGCACTATGAAGGGTGGTCACTATATTTCTGTACAAAGAACTTGAAATCTTTCTTTTGATTAAAGCAACAAACTTTTATTTTTATTTTTGTTAGGGCATTTATAGTCTCAGTGTTGTGCTTTCTTCCTACCAGATTTTACATTCAGGCAGATTTGTTCCTGGATATCAGTGCAACTACTTACTGTGTGATCGATTTATTACTTCCTTTTATAAAGCAGGTATATCTATGCCTATCTAGGGGGAGTGTTGTGATGAGTAAATAAATAATGGAAGTAACATACTCAGCACAATGCCTGGTGTGGAGCAAGCTCTCAGTGAATCACAGGGCTGATGGGTTATTGCTGTTTTCATTTTCATGACTTCCCATTCTTCAGTCTGGGAGACTCTTTCCCCCCAAATTAATTGTATTTGGGTGGTAAACCTTTGACACTTCCATCAAGGAGAGAGATTTGCTTTGGAAACCAATGGCCAATTTCTTCCCTCTCTGTGCTCTTAGGTCTGTAGTCAATGTTTTTCAATTTTTAGGGGTTAAGTGAGGACACCAGAACATTGTTAGTGTAGTATATCATCCCAGGCTCTTTGGTTCTATTTGGTTAAGTGCCTTATGATCTATTGTATTTGTTAGTCTTAACAGAGGCTTATGAGGTACATGGTTGTCTTTATTTTTGCTTTGTAGATGGTTTTTAATTAGCTTAAATAAATTCATGCAACCTCACGAAGGTCAGGGGTGGTGCTTAAATTCAATTCCTTCAAATCCTAGAATTTTACCTGGTCCTCTGGGCCCTGCCATTTCTCTTGACTTCTGTGTTTTTGACATGGTTATAGATGTAAGCTATTGTTCAAAAGGAAATGGCAAAAAAAGCGCCATATGACTTTTTTAATGAAAGAAGTTAAATCAAGCAAGACCTCATTAGCTCAGCACTAAATTACATTGACTTATTTTTCTTTAGTTTTAGTTTATGAGTGCCCCTCTCCTGAGTTTTCCCCATGTGTTCTGTGTTAGTTTTCCTTTGCAAATTCACTGAGCATCAGACCACTCAAATCATTTTAATATTTAATATTTTACTTAAGAACTGACTGCTTACAAAAGAGTTACGGAATCTTTTTCTGGGCAAGCCCTTTTCTTCTGCTTCCAGGACAGTGTCAAAATCGACACTCCTTTCACCTTTTACCGAAGGAAATGAGAGAATTACAGAGGTAATGCCTTTGGAAACGCCGCTAATACTATGTAATGCTGTGAAATTTTGAGATCTTACAGTGAAGCCTTGGCTCTTCAGGAGCCTCAGCGGAAGGATTTTCTGGGAGAGGATTTTAGAAGTCTGAGGCAGACTTTAGAGAGTCTGAGTTTAATGAAAAAGCATCAGCCTTTGTCCCACCTCTTGCTACTCCCTCGTCCTAAGGCAGCCACTGTCAAATATTTCTAACTAATAAGGAAATGTTGTTACACTTGATTATTGTCAACTTCAAACATTATCTAGTGGAGTGGAATATACCAACCTTCTAGCGATGCATATTAGTCGTATTTTATTGTGTAGCAAACTACCTCAAAACTTGAAGGATTAAAGCCACGATTGTTCATTTCTTCAGTTTTCTGAGTCAGGAACGTGAGCACAACCGAGCTGGGTACCTGCACATCAAGGTCTCTCCTGAAGTCACAGTCAAGCTCTTTCTGGGGCTGTGGTTTCTACTCACCGCTCATCTGGAAGACACACCAGTTCCGAGCTCATTCAGGTGGTTCTTGGGAAAGTTCAGTTCTGCCGGCTGTTGGGCTGGGAGTCTCATTTCCCTCCTGGATGCGGGTTGCAGACCTCCCTCCGTCTCACATCATGCGGCTCCCCCACAAGGCAGCTCGCAACATGGCGGCTGTCTCCCTGTAGGACAGGCAATGGGGAGAGTGTGAGAGAGCATAAAAGTTGGAAGACAACATTCTTAGTCTTTCTGTAATCTAATATGTCATACACCTTCTGCTATATTCTGTGGTCAGTAAGCCTAGCCCACACTCAAGTGGAGGACATTAAACTAGGGCTCGAATACCAGAGAGAACCCTCTTAGAAACTGCCTTTCAGTTCATTCTCTAGATGGAAATGCATTTGCTTACATGTTTATTTTTGAAGTATACTGATCTTCACACTGATGCTTTAAAACAATTATTTTTATTTTGAGGCCATAGAGACAAAACTTAGTACAAAGCATCATTGTAAAGGAAAAAAAAAAAGAAAAATAATTTATCAACTCCACTCCATACTTCCAGTCTTTAAGACCATGTCTGCCCACATATTCCATCCGCCTCAAACTGTCTTTCCTACATGTTCATTTAACTTCCTTCAGCTCCTACTGGTCTACCAGAACTCAGCTGAAACATTACTCCCTCCATGGAAACTTCCCTTGGCACTCTTATTTAGAGACACTCCTTCATGTTTCCCAGCGCATCCTCTAGAACAGTGGTCACACAAAACGATATCTTTGAGTGGATGAAGGAATGCTCTGAAGAACAAAACATCATACATACAGATTTCTTCAGCATAAAAACAAAATAACACCATTATTGAAACTCTCACTTGTGCCCTGGCTGGTGCAGCTCAGTGGACTGAGTGCTGGCCTGTTATTGAAAAGGTTGCCAGTTCAATTCCCATCAGGGCACAGGCCTGGGTTGCAGGCCAGGTCCCCACCTGAGGGCGAGAGAGAGGCAACCAATCCATGTATCTCTCACACCCTGATGTTTCTCTCCCTCTCTTTTCTCTTTCTCCCTCCCCCCTCTAAAAGTAAATAAATAAAATATTTAAAAAATGATCACTTGTTAACAGAGAAGTTAAAGCTAAAATAAATGAATATGTAATGGACAACAAAACGGTCATGACCAGGAACATGTACTATTTTTCAGGCACTGGGCCAAGTTCTTTGTAGGGATTATTGAATTTTCAAAATGCTGCATCAAGTCTTCCTTCTTGAGGCCGAGTCCTGTTTCCTTGTATGTATATACCACGTCTTGCTCATCTACTCGTCCACAGACACTTGAGCTGCTCCACGTTTTGGCTATTGTGAACAATGCCACCGTGAACATGGATGTACAAACACCTCATCCAGAGACAGGTGGTTTTTGCTTCCCTCTCTTGGGGTGACTGTTTGGCAGCAGCACCCACTGGACTAATACTTGCAGTCCATGGAATAAACAAGTAAACTGAATACCTCAGCAAGGTCTCAATGGACAACCAAACTCAACTCATGATGCAAGATATTTTAATTGAGAAAATCTGTGCAGAAATGTGTGTATTTGGGTATAGGAGGCTTAAGGGAACTTATTAATGAGAAAGGTTGCAATGCTCAGACATTAGCAACAACAAGAAGACATTAGCATCATTAGTCTTGGGTAGGTTGGGAGAGGAAATTGAGTTAAGAACCCAGTAAGAGCTGGAGCTAAAGAAAAGGCACCACAGACAGTAGCCATGGAAGGATGCCGCCACTGCCATAAAAGTGGTCCAGGGGGTAGTTATGGGGACAAGATCCCTTACTTTCTTTTTTCTTCTGCTCTCCAGTCTTTTGCCAACAGATGCTATTGGTTGAGCCCAAGCACAAAGAAGTCAGATACCAAGAGATGGGTGCCTAGGATGATGCAACTCTATTTTAGTGATTCTCATGGGGAAGGAGCAGAGTAAAGAAGGACAAAAGATAAATGAGGGTGGATTTTCCCTTCCCTAACAATTTTAAATATTAGCATTTATAGGTAGGGATAGCTGATTTAGTTTTCTCTAATAATTGAAGAAGATTCACTTAATGCTTTCTTCTCTCTGCTAAGGTGCAAGGAAATGAAGCATGCATCGTTTCTGAACTTTCTTTGTTTTCCACAGCAATGGACCTTTAGAAACTGAATCAGAAAGTAGGACAACTGGAAATGGATCATTTAACACTACCTGCTAAAAGACATAAACATTTAAACCCACTCCCCAGAAAGAACTGGAGGCTGCTCTGCACAGGCTGTATTTGCAGCTTCTGTCTGTGTTCATGTGTGAGCAGGAGATGTGCTGACTGAGGAGGGAAAGTCAGTTGAAACTAAAGAGAATCTGTCAAAGTGATGAAAAATGAACTGTATGGGCTTTTAGACTCACTGCATGACCAGATGGATAAAATTAGAGACTGAGGAAGCTTCCATAAAGCAGATGTGATTGAATACAATTATCTTGTGATGCACAAAAATGCAAAAGGTGGTGTGTAGATGTGCATGTGTCTGGGGGAGGGGTGTAGTTAGAAGGTAGATTAACAATACTGAGGGCAACATGTAGAGTGTAAGGTACCAAACAGTTTCCCATTATCTAGGAGGGTAAGTGATACTCTAAGGGAACCCATAGTGAAAGAACTTTTATATTCATAGAAACTTTCACCATTTCTTTTTAAGTTTCTTTTTTCATCTTGCAGAACCTCCATCAATATCTCATCACTTCTGTAATTATCCAGGAAAGCAGGAGCAGAGTATAGGCTATTATGGGGCTGGGTTTGCAGAGGGAGCTGGTGGTGGTGGGGGGGAGAGGGAGAGAGAGAGAAAGAGAAAGAGAGAGGGAGGCAGAGAGAGAGAGGGAGAGAGAGAGATTTTGATCTAACGAAACATTCTGTTTCTAAGTCCAATGTTGAATAAGTAGATCTTGCTGCCTTTCATTGCACATACATTACATCCTCCCTTACGATGTAAACACGTAGGCCTGTCCTGTCTTCCCAACCCAATTTTCCACAGGTGATCCCACTTCAAAGCAGTGTTTATTTAGCAAAGGCAGTTTACCCCGATGAGGTTTTCTAAATAATTCATAGATGATTTCTATCAGCTAAGAATGAAATGTTGTTCCCCAGGCATAAAAATATGAGTAGTCAATGCCTATCTTCAAATAGACAAACAAGTGCCTTCATCGAGGGGTATACTATGTAACTGAATTTTAGAAATCAGTTACCTCAACTCCCCTAATGCCATTACCTGTCACATAAGATAACAAACACAAAGCCATTCCTGATGGCAATTGTTTTACAGCTTGGAATTCTAAGCCTACCAGTGATGGGATTTTTGAGAAACAGGGGCCATCTGTATTTATACAATCGATGGACATTTTAACAATTTGTCAATCTGTATTTAAACTGCTATGTTATCATTTTACTCCTGCTCACTTACAAAGTTAACATAAAAATAAAAAAGCGAAATGAGAAAGAGGCAAGAAATGCTAGGAATCAGGAGACCTTGCTGCTTGACCCTTGGCTACCAACAACCTGTGTGGCTACTTAGAACTGGTTTGACTTGAAAATTTTGGTGATTGTGTGACAACAGTGAAATGGAATTAAGCCTTTGACACTTGTCTTAATGAAATGTAGGTTTCTTTGACATTCTTAGCTATATACACCAATAAGCAATTTTGAACTCTTTGTCTAGCATGACTTTAAAAAGAAGATTGTAGAAAAAAGCCAATCCTTAAACAATTCAAATGTTACGTAAACAATTATGTACTTTATGGCTTTATCCTAACATGAATATCTTTACTCCACTCAACCACATGAAAATTTTAAAAACCTCACGTGTTTTTGCTTTGGGGGCTTTGATTATACTTTTCTGTCCCTGTCTCCTGCCTTCACTGGGATAAATCACACTCATTACGAATCCCCTCTAAAACTGGATTAAGCAAGCACAAATGAATCTTCATAATGTGTAGGCAGTATGTCTCTGTCAGGATCGGCTACTTTTGTAGTAGTAACAAAATTATCCAAAATTCTCAATAAGCTTAACATAATAAGTATTTAGTTCTCCTTCTACTACATGTACAATACTGGTTCACAGGAGGTCTCTGTTCACTGTAACTACCCAAGGACTCGGCAGTGGAAGCTTTACTTGATATACACATCCATGATCTCCTCGTGGCGAGTCATGCCTTGGCTCCTCAAGTCTCCAAGGGAAAGGACACATCACTGCTATCTGCATAGCATTGTCTAAAGCAAACATGTGGCTACTCCTTTCTAACTTCAGTGTTTGTTCAACAGCACTGGTGACCGCCAAATGTCACAGTGATAAAGAGTGAGGCTTCGCCATCCAACAACTTGGGCTGAAATTCTGTCTCTGATCCATGCTGGCTGTAACTTTTAGCAAGTTATCTACTCTTTCTTTTGTCTCAGTTTCTTACCTATAAAATGGTGCTTATAATAGAGCAGTCTCATTGAGTTTGGAAAATTAAGTGATTTAATACATTTACAACACTTAAAACCGTGCATGGGAGTATATTAAATCAATATTAGCTATCCTTTTACCCGATATTTAGCTTTTGCCACATTGTAATCTGACTTTTGTTTATGTGATCACCTTTCCTACAGGAGTGGTCTCCTGGTTAGTGGGGATCTCCTGGGTGAGTGTTGTAACTTTAGAACTTGCAGAGTAGGAGCACAATTGGTATTTTTCTGTCTTTGAGTTTTCAGATATCTACACTTGCTCTTTCAGATCAGATATTCCAGAGCCTTTAGCTTTCTTATGTACTCAGCCAACAGCAGAGTGCCTTATCCAGGAAGATAATTTGGTTTAGGTAGAAAACATGATGAAGCAAACGACTACTTTTACCTGTTTTTATATTTTATATCTAGGACATTGGAGGGACTCATGAAAGAAGAGAAAGACTCCTAACACTCCCTGCTTCATTAAAAATTTAATAGTCCCATAGCCCTACAAATGAGAGGTATTTTCTTCCTCCAAATGTTTTCAGTAAACTTTCATGAGGAATATATAAATTACATGGAGTTTAAATGACATACGGGTAACACGAACATATCAAACTTCAATACCATTTCACTCACAATTTGATTTGGCAAGGCAAGGTGAAATAGGTTACTTAAAAACTGTCAGAACTATGGTGCAGGGTTGTTGACAGCTGTGGAGAAAAGTTGAATAGTGCAGTGTTGAAAAGGTCAGCTTTTCTTGTTGCTATCGGCAGGTGGGGCGGGAAGGGCCGTCAGGATGGCCGATGCCCCCTCCAAGGACATGCACAGCAGTGGAGGCATTAGAGGTCAGACTGTCTGAGATAAGGAGCGGGCCTTGTTTTCACAGTAGTTCTGGACTCAGAGGCCACTCGTGAACCCTTTTGAATCATTCTTCCCCCAAAGGCTCAAGTAAAGAATGGGAATTCATAAAACTGGGTAATAATGAATTTGGCAGGAGGCCATTCTTCTGTGACTTTTAACCACGTTTAATAGTGTGTTTGGAGAGAAAGTAAAAATTCAAGAAAACTAGAGAAAAGACGTTTGGCCAAAAAATATATACATAAATAAGTCAACACATCCAGCTTCATTTTTTTTTTCATTACAAACTCCATCATAGTGGCTCACCTCTAAAAGTGGCTTTCTCCTTTTTAAGTCTCATGGTTTTTGAGGGTGAATATATACTTCAACTCAAATGACTGGTTATTGTTCAGTGTTTGATGTAAAAGTTAAATAATTCTAGTAATAAGATGAAAGCCAGTTAATAAGAAAATATATCGTCTGGTAAATAACCCTTTCTGATATGTGCTCTTCCACAGAGCTTTGCATCCCAGGGGTTGAGGATATTTTGTAGGATGTGTCATTATCCCCGGGGAAATAGTGACCTGCACAGCATCCCTTTCATTGAGCGGATATGTATATTTCTATTGTAACACATCATGACAATCAACATTGTGATGAGTTAAAAAAATCATCTATGTTTTCTATTAAAAAAAGACCTACAGGTTTTAAGATTGTAGCTTAAATCACCCTTTAAACCTTTTATTCAGACACAGTACTGTGCAGACTTAGGTTAGGGAATGATTTCCGTGTTGCAGGCCAGTGGCAGACCAGGGCTACTCTAAAACATAACTCATTGCGGTGGTGGCAGGAGGCTTGTATAGGGAGCTGAGCCACCAGCTCTCTTGCAGCTTTCCCACCTCTCTTGGCTTTCTCAGAGCCAATAAGTTGTCTCCAGGCTGCAGGGAATTGGAACTGCTGCATCCTGAAGTTTTCAGTTTTGTTACACTAATAAATAGATTCATGCAGCAATTACCCATCCCCCTGTCCCTGGCACTTTTCTAATTATTCTATGTGTGCTACCTTATGGAGCACTCAGGGCAACATCATGAGAACCTTTGTCTGTGTTTTACGGATGAGTTAACATGATGAGGGGCACAGAGAGGTTTTCCTCTTGTCACAATGCCCATGTGAGTAGGTGGTGGGGCAAGATGAAAACCCCAGCAGCCTAGCTCCAGAGCCACTGGCTCTTAGGTTCTAACTGATGTCGTCAGGCTGGGCTGGCTTGGCTTCCTGATTCTCAGCCCTGTGAATGGGCCACTAAAAAACTTCTTTTGAATCCTAAAATTGTATTTATTTCTCACATTAATATGGTAACTATTTTATATATATAAAATATATATATATATATATATAGCAGCAAGCCTCATTAGCATGAAGACCAGTACTTACTCTAGCAGAAATTAACACAGTTTTAATTCACTGAAATGAAAACCTGCTCTTTTACAGAGAGTCGAATGGTGGTTGCCAGGGGCTTGTGTGGGGAAAATGGAGAGATATCAGTCAAAGGGGCTACATTTCAGTTCTAAGGAAAATAGTTCTGAGGATCTAGGTTACAGCATGGTGACTTTAGCTGAGAATGTGGTATTGTGTACTTGAAACTTTTTGAGAGTAAATCTGAAGTATTCTCATCACACACATATACAAAAAAAGGAGTTAACTATGTAAGGTGATGGACGTGTCAATTGTCTTGATTTGGGAAATTATTCCACAGTGTGTATGGGTATCTAATCCTCACATTGTACACTTCAAATACGTACAATTGCATTTGTCAATTATTCCTTAGTAAAGTTGAAAAAAACTTGTTATTTTATTCTACCGCCCCCCCACCTTACCTCAAAGACTGTTTTCCATATATAAAAATGTGTTGATACATTAAATATGTTTTGCTGGTGTTTTGTTTTGCAGAAACAAATATTAAAACCCTTTAGTTCTCTGTGTTGAAATAATGGCAGAGTTAAAGGGGACTGACATTTATCTGCATCAGGTAGTGATTTGTTGCTTCAGTGATTTCTTCTCAGAGACTACACAGGAGTACTTTTACTATCAGTTGGTTTTGACTTACTTTTTGTGACGTGAGAATAAGAGTGGAGTTCAACATTTAGGTTTTTCTGAATATCAGTGGCTTTCTACCACACTTGGAATATGAAAAACATAAAATGACACTGTAAAATCCTCTTTTGTTTTCAAATGAAACACTCAACAACAGATAAAGGAAAACATACATATCCATTAATTGAAAAAAGTATTTGCCTAATTTATTTTGCTGCTTGTAAGTTAATAGGATGCATGATATCTGATTCCCTGTATTCCTAAAATGAAAGAGGATTATTACAGACCTCAGTGAAAGAGATAAGAGTCTGAGTAAAGAGGCTAAACAATTATTTTTCTCAAAAAAGGAATAAGAAAAGCACTAAAGTAAAAGTGTGCATTAAATCAGCCCTCGCTTTCTGCAGTCAAACGTCTAATTGCATCTCTTTGTCTTTGCATCTGTAACATTCCAGGCAGGTAGCATGCTAGCTGATATTTATTATAATTACACTGCATCTTACTACCTGGAAATGTTACACATGAATTTTTCAATGTAAAACAATTTCCCATCAGGACATACTTATAAGGGTAGGGGTGCAAACAGAGCATTATCTATATTACTAACAGCGATCGATTATATAAATTTGAAAGATGAACAGTATTGTTCCCTTTTCCTTACCTCTTCTCTCTGGACAAGAAGAGAGTAGATGTTCAAGGTCACTGTCATTCATTTTCCACAGTCCAAGGCGCCTTTGAATGATTCAACATAACCAAGTGACCATACCATTTTAAAGGACATTAACATTCTTATTAAGCTCTTGAGAATTTTGACCTTTCTTAAATGTCAGAGAAGGGATATTCTGCAAATAAATTGAGATCAACTGGATGCATAATATACAAGTGTTTGTGCTCTTCTTTCTACCGCAGACCCCATGGGAGGGAATGGATTTAATGAAATGCCGTTTTCTATTGTGCGAGAGTATTTGATACTTTGCCTAGCAGCTCTCTTGGAACAGGAAGTGCTGCAAGATCTGACACTGGCGATCACATAATTGTATTCATCTGAACCAGTCCCCACACTTAACAAATGAGAAAACCGAGGCTCAGAAAATGGGATGACTCGCCTCAAGTCAGCCAGCCAGTTAGGGGCAG
The DNA here is from genome assembly GCF_004126475.2 of Phyllostomus discolor. Lineage (NCBI taxonomy): Eukaryota > Metazoa > Chordata > Mammalia > Chiroptera > Phyllostomidae > Phyllostomus > Phyllostomus discolor. Next base: position 25,038,539 of record NC_040910.2, on the reverse strand, counting down.
GACTGGGAAGAGAATGCAGGTCTTCAGACACCCAGGCTGGTGCTCTTTCTACTTTATCACGCTGACCTGCGTTTTCCTCCCTTGTACTTCTCTGTCCTTTTATGCTATTCATTATATGCTGAAGTTTCAAGGAGAGTAATTGAAATTTTTATTATAATTTTAAATGGGCACCACAAAACATGGAATTCATATTCGAATCCCAGTGTTCTTCCTCAGACCATAAAGAGGGCTGAATAGTGAAGACGAACCTAACCACATAAATTACCATGGTGTCTGGGCTTCCCAATTTAGATGGTCGTGTACATGTTACTATAAACCCAAATATCTCTCTCACTGTGCCTTTTAAGGTTTACAGCCCTATATACAGCTAATTATCGGCCCTGCCAACTCTTTGACTAATTTTGTTTTCTTCTGGTTCAAATATTCCTGGCTTAGGCCCTAGAAATCTCTTTGGATTCCTTAAAGAAGAGCAAAGCATCTGTCAAGTCAAGAAGATGGAGAATGTAGGGCATGTCTGCGTGTGCCGTGTGCTTGTGTGTGCACCTTTTCCTTTCACAAATCCAAGGAACTTATTTTTTTTCTCCACAAAAGCCCTGAAGTATTACCATGTTTTCGGTGTTGATTCTCCTGTGTTTAACTGCTGGTTCCCTACACCTAAAAGGCAGGGTAGAGCTGTCTTTGGCAGTCACTGGTATGGCTGGCACTAGCTGGGATTAAGGAAAAAAATCCATTGTCTAAAAGATGACATTTAAGAACAGAGTGTCTTAAACCAAATAGGAAACTGCATGAATCAGATTTATTTTCTTAAAATTAGCTTGAATCCCTGTAAGCTACAGTTGAATCTCGAAGAACATAGTTGTGATGTTATCTGTGAAGCCAATTTTAACATGTATAGGGTATTTCAGAATTCTGAGAAAGTGCTTCTGTTTGATTTAAATTTATTATACGAAGTGAAATACCTTTGTTTGGGTAGCATGCCAGTTTGCATGCTATCAATGTAGATTTTGCACCGAAATGGCAGTACCCCATCTTCCTGCTGGCTGGCATCCTCCTCCTCCCTCTTACTGTCAGCTCTGAAAAACTGCTTTCCCTTTTGCCCAAATCCCCTGCAGTGTTTAATCCTCTTACCAACTGAGGCACAGCTCTGTAGGTTTGTTTACGACCAGCCCCCTTTTTCCAGGTTGCATAGAGAACCATATATTATTACTGAAATAAATTGCTACAGCTGAAAGGGTCACCCAGGCCAGTCCTTTAAATGATAAATGAGGACTAGGGAGTGCAAATGCCCAAGTTCAGAACTTAGTGACCTTGGTGAAAACAGCCGATGTTTCCTAACGTAAACTTCCCGCTAGCTCCGCTTTTCCTACTCCTCTCTTTGATAGGCTGCAAAACTTCAGTCAGATTTGGTATGAAACATTCTTAATACATTTGATTGGTATAGCAACATGGCTGTGTAACCCCCAGAAAGCCCCAAAGTACCCAGAATCTGCAAAAATCATTTCTTTGAACTTGATCCATTGCATCTTTTTTCTTTGTTTCAGCAGATTCTGTGGCTCGCAGGATTCCCCAGTTATCTTCCGCTGAGGTTCTGGCTCGATTCTGACTTTTGCACACTAATGGGAGTGCCTGGAGGTCTGGTGGGAGGAACTTCCGGAGGCTATTCAGTAGGAGACTAAGGAGCATTTTGGAAAAGAAATGAACCTCTGCTACTGGCTGAAGAGGGAGTAAAATGTAGAAGCTGGGTCGATATGAAGGCCTCAGTGGGGGACAAGGGAGGCAAACGGGGTGGGCAGCCATCGCAACAGCCTGGGGTCTCTCACTAGCTCTTATCCTCTAGTTGGACCACATGAACTAGTGCATGAACCCAAGGAAGAGAGAGACTAAAGAAAAGTTAAACAAACAAACAAAAATTAAATCAGAAAAATCAATTTTAACTGAAATCTATGAGACATTTGGTGCACAAAGCAGCAGTGCATTTTTGGTACTTTTGTTAAAACTGGAACACACAGAAAAGGGCAAGAAAGCAGCTTTCAGCTTCTACCTTGAATTCACCACGCTGACATTAACGGAGGCTTTCAGGTAGCCCAGATACGCTGGTATCAATGATTGCTTGCCTTTTCTGTGGGTCAGCCCTCCAATGCTTAACCATGTTCTTGGGTCAGAAACATTAAAGAGAGTTTGGAGAGTGAACAATTTTTGGGCCAAGGATTTTCTGGAACATCTGAGCAAAAACAGTCATGCTTTGACATTCTTCTAGGAGCATGTGCCAGGAAAAGAGGGTGAAGGCATGCCTTCCTCTCCATCAATAATCGCCACTCAGGTTTTGAATTCTGAGGGCCCCGCACTGGTGGTGACGCCCAGGATTCCCTGCTGGAAAGTGGCAGCCACACCTGGCAGACGGAGTGGGAACTACAGGGCAGGCTAACAAAGAAAGAGGTGACTTTTGGAAGCTATTCACAATGCCTGGTGGGAGTGGGGACACCGAGAAGATGTGATACTGTTATGCAGGTGATGCTCATTAGATTCTCTGCAAACCCTGTGAGACCTTTGGCAGGACCTTGCAAAGACACTTAGGAGGAAATCCAGAGTCTGCTGATGTTCTATCTGACCAGGCAGAGGAAAGCCCATGGAAACTGAATTTTCTTAGCTCTCTATTTCTCAGATTTTTAAAATCCTACTTGGGTTGCCTATGTTAGGGGTTGGAAGCACATTTATTTACTTGTAATTTCAAATGTATAAATTAAAAAACACTTTTATGAGTACTGGCATTCTCATGAACGATTGCCATATGTTACCATTTTCTTAATTCTCCTAAAGTAATATCATCCTCTGAATGGACAAATCACATGTGAACTGTTCCATATTTCCCATTAGAATATTATAGCGTTTATATATTTTTCTCTTTTGTCACATTGCATAGCTAGAATTTTTTTTATAAATTCAGTTTTCAAATATTTCGTCATCTCTGTGCTGCAATGACAAAGAGCATGAGGGTAACGAGGGAGACAGAACGACTTCATCAGCAGCCTCTCGGCGTCTAGGTTCATCTTTTCTTACGATCTTGTGTCCTTGGTCAAACCGAGTCTCCAGATGGCACTGTTGTCAGAAAGATCAAGCAAAATAGATGACCCAAATATATTTTTATATCGGTGCTTCAGTTTATAAATCACTAGTTTTGTTTCTGAAATGTTTTTCAGGTCAAAGCAGTTTTAAGATCTCTCTTCAGCAGTTACTTGCCATTTTTGCCCTATTCTTCCCATTTTCTGTGTATTAGATACTTTTTCAGTCTGGGATTTATGGTTCCCAGTGCAATACTGGAGTTGGTTGAGAATCCACTTTTTATTTCCTGGTAAAGTTGCTTTTAGCAACAACAAAAGTACTATTTTGTTTTACCGAATTTCCAATCAACATAAATCACCGTTATCAACACAGGCACATACTTAATGTAGACCCACAATTATGTGTGTTTTTTAAACCTTCATAAGGACAATTATTAGGAAATCTATCCTCTTGACAAAATTTTAAGAGTACAATACAGTATTGTTAACTATAGGCACGATCTTGTACAGAAGATCTATAGAACTTAATCTACTGTCTAGTTTTTCATTTAAGAATACTTCTGAACTCTTCTCCAAAGCTTACCTTTGACATACTCTTACTTTTCAATAACCTTTGCATGCATCACATATAAAGGCATGCAGCAGAATCATGCATTTCTGCAAAAGCCACGCAAACACTGTGTGTTTCCTTTCCATGCAAATGATGGTACATCTTCATCCCCGAATTACTTTTTTGGGTCAGGGTGAGCTTTCATACATGGGAGGACAAGAGAGCAAATGTTTTCAGAATATGCAGAATTTGTTTATTACTGTTTCTTACAAATAGGATCTCCATTAGCATGACAAACAAAAAGCTAAATAGCATATTCTTCGTGGTACACGTGATTTAGACAGTTGTATTTATAAATGACCTTGGAGTACTGCAAGGTCCTCCCTCCGAACCACCTTCCCTGGGTGGAAAGTCATCCTACTTTACCTTGGTCTCCTTCTGTAACAATAACTTTTGTGTTAAGGCATTGGTGCAAGGTCTCCTGCAGGCCCCTGTCAAAATGTGCATGCTGTCTTGCGGGGACAGGAGGGCTGTTTCATTAGCATAGGCTGGCGCACTGCCACCATCAGTCATTTAACATCTAGTAATTGAGCTCCTTTTATGTGCCAGGCCGTGTAGTCAAATAAGGAGAAAGGTGGTTCCCTGAGGACATAAAGGATGGTTAATATCTGATGGCCACGAAGGGGGGAAATGTGAAGCATGGGGAGGATGGAAGGTTTCAGGGCCCGGAGAAGCCTAGGTGGGCTGCTGCCATGGGGCGCCCACCCAGCGCTGGGAAGTACAGGGTGTGTGCAAATACTACTGAAGTGGAGGCGAGGCATTATCCTAGAGAAGTCTTTACTTGACAAATATCCATTGAGCACCTACAATGTGTCCAATCAAGGGAATCAAGAAGCTAGTGGCATAGAAATAACAAAAGTGGCAAAGCCTCTGCCTTCAAAGAACTAATAGGCTGGTGGGACAGGCCCCACATACATGAACGAGTAAATGTGTAATGGTGACCAGTGATGAGGGATATAGAGAAGGAGCCAGTGAGGTGAGTGGGACAGGAAGTGCTAAGTGAAAAGGGTTGGGGTACTGGGTGGGGGGTGTTGCTATTTTGTTTAAGGAGCACAGAGCAGGCCTGAGGGAAGTCAGGCATGGGAGGGAGCGGCAGAGCATTCAGGATAGACCAGAAGGGCCACAGGCGGTGGCAGGGAAACACTTGGCGTCTTCAAGGAAGAGGAAGGAGGTCAATGTGGCTTAAGGAAGGAGAGTGTGGGAAAGGATTTTAGAGAGGAAGAGGGTGGGCAGCAGATTACAGAGAGCTGTGAAACCTAGGATATACTTTAGGTTTTACTCTGAATGATCTGGTAGTGATTGGAGGGTTTTCAGCTGAGAAATGACATCACCAGGCATATTTTAAAAGGGCATACTGGCTGCTGTGTTGAGATTAGACTACAGGGGTTCAAAGGTAGAAACAGGAAAATAAGAGCTGATGGTAGGTCTGATCTGAATTGTATTGGTGAAGGAAGAGATTCAAGATCAGATTCTGAAACCCTGGCTTGTGTGGCTCAGTGTACTGAGCACCAGTTTGATTCCTTAGTCAGGGCACGTGCCTGGGTTGAGGGCCAGGTCCCCACTAGGGGGCGCCCAAGAGAGGCAACCACACAATGATGTTTCTCTCCCTCTCTTTCTCCCTCCCTTCCCCTCTCTCTAAATAATAAATAAATAAAATCTTTAAAAAAATCAGACTCTGGATTTTTATTTGAAGGGAGAAGTGGCAGGATTTGCTTTCTTTTTACCTTGGACAATATGTACGAGAGCTTTTCATTCCTGAGGGTGCAGGTGTGTGGGGCTGGGTTCTGTGCAGAGGAAGCAGGACTTGGGAATCTAAAAGCACAACACTCATGGTTACATGGCCCTGGAATCCTACGTATAATGTCCAGTACCTGAAATTGCCTATATGATCACAGTGGATCGTGTGGAGCCAGCTCCAAAGAGCCCTTGTTAACAATCTCCAGGTCCAGGCTTGTTTCAAGAGTGCATGTGGGATACAGTGCAAGGTACTGTTTTCCTCTCGTTCCAGTGTGGCTTAGAGTTCAAATTCTTCTATAATCTTTTTGGAGTTGTGATGGTTACTTTTATGTATCAACTTGACTGAGCCATGGGGCGGCCACATTATGCATTGTTTCTAAGTGTGTCTGTGAAGGTGTTTCTGGATGAGAACATTTGATTGGTGCGCTTGGTAAAGCCCTGCTCAGCGAGGGGCTGCCATTGGCTGGGTGTGTGTCCGTGGGACACACTGTGAAACAGACTTGGGTCAGGACTCCGTTTAGCATCTGGCCTCCATACACCCCCGCTGTTCTCAAGGGTAACATGGTGGTGTTTTGGAAACTCCTGGTATCAGTGTCAGCTTGGACCCTGTAGCTAAAAGTGCACAGAAAATGTGGGTATTCCCTGTTTCCTAGTATAGTTATTTGTGTAAATGTCCATAGATCTCTTTAGGGAAGACTGGGAGAATCACCCTTATCTATCTTTTCTGTGGATTGCAGGATCCTTCCTCAGGTGGGCTTGCCCTTGCCTTTAAACAATGAACTCTGTGACTGACAACTGGCTGGAACCTGGAAACTAGCAATTTTTTAAAGAAGATTTCATTTACTTATTTTTAGAGAGAAAGGAAGGGAGGGAGAAAGAGAAGGAGAGAAACATCAATGCGAGAGAGAACCCAGGTTATGTTCCCTGACCAGGAATTGAACCGGTGATCTTTTGCTTTGAGGGAGAACGCCCAACCAGCTGAGCCATACCAGTCAGGGTTGATTTGTTTATTAGTACAGATGATACCAGTTTTCTGTTCATCTGTTCTTTACCATTATTAAAAAATTGTTATTATATATATATATCAGCAAAGCCCTTGTCTGCCCATCTATCTTGTCCTGGAAACACCGTGGGTCGTTAGATATTGCCGTACTTGCAGCTTTGATGGCTGTTGCGATCCACCTTGCCTCAGGCAATTGAAGGCCTCTGGTCTGCCAAATCCTACCCTTCCCACTAACAGAAGAAAGTCAGTTCCAGAACAGCATCCCTGCCCTCCTAGTGCACTAAGGACAACCGCTAGTAAGCTTTTTGACAATGTCCTCTTCACTCAGGCATTTTGTGACACTTGGAGAAGGGAGTTTCTTCCAGGACGTACCAGGGACCATGGACTCCCGGTGGAGCTTTTAGATTTTAAATAACTAGTGTGCCCACTTCTTTGAGCCTGCCGATCTCTTTCTCAAGGGCATTCTGGCATTTTTACCTCAATTAATGTGAGTTATTGGTTTTTCAAAGCTTCTAGGAACAAACCAGATGAAGTATACCAGGACTGGTTGCAGGTGCCCTGCTGGGATGGTAAGTTCAAGAGCATGCTCCATGGCAACAAATTCTCCCCTCTTCTGGCTAACAACCTCCCTTTCCCAGCCCAGCATATTCAATATCCACTTCTGGGCTGATTCTTTCCATTTCTGCCAGCACCTATTAACCAGATTCTGTATTTCCTTTCTTCCCCTCCCTTAGGGGAGGCAGTACTTTGCCAATAAGATCATGCTGCTCGAGTAGGCGGGAGGGAGGGATGGGCCCGTCCTGAGGGGCAAGTTCAACCTTGCAAAGCGTTCGTCTCAACTGAGGTTTCTGCACAGTCTTCAGGCAAGAGGAACCTGCTGCCCTTCGGCCCTGAGAATTGGGGCACCTTTTTCAGGCCCAGAGGTTGATTGTGTATGCCTTCCAGGTTCAAGTCCCAAGTCTCAAGATCTCATTCCTTCTCCATCAGAATCCCACCTTTAGCATAAAATAAGTCAGCCTTCTTTGCAGCTTTGTGGTTCTCATAGGTCCCAGTCCTGGCCGTCAGCAGCGTCTCTCCTGTAGCTGCAGGCGATGGCGTTCTCCAATCATCTCCTGTGGAGAATGTGTGGCTTTCAAACTGCACCCTGACTTGGTATTTGGCTGACCTAAATTTGAAGTTTTATTTCTCCAATCCATTAATGGCATTTAATAATAGCCATGAAGCCCACAGTTCTTGTAATCACCCTCATTACTATATACCTTAAATGCTGGTTATTACACAATCCAGTGTGCCCCTTTCCTCTTGTATCCATCCCAGTTTAGCACATATGGAAGTTTTAACAACGGACACTGGTGTTGGTCACAATACTAACCACCAACAATGGGGTGCCTCTTGCCATCTAGCCAGCGAATAAACCAATCTCAAAATCTGATCCTAAGAGCCAGTCTCCAGGATCATTTCTGTCTTGGGCTGGATGTTCCAGGAGCAAACCTGGAGTAAGGATTTGTGTCAAAGTGACTTGTGAGGAAGTGTTTCCAGGAAGACTGGCAGGGGCGTGGGAATGTAACCCTAGGAAGAGGAAAATGTCAAGCAAGGGTGAGGTGCTCGGCCAAGCGCCACGAAAGGGAACTTGGACTCATTCCTATAGGGAAGAACAAGGGATGGGGTGGGCATACCTCAGGGCTGCCATGACCACCAGTCAGGGGGCCTGGAGTATTTGTTCCTTTGCAACTGTGAGTCATTGGTGAAGGTGGGAGGTCAGTTCCTGGGCTGTCCCTGTTCTTTGTGTGCCCTGGCAAAGGTTTCTAGCCTGTGGCGGTCCATCCTCTGACAAAGACGTGGTCCCTGGCTGTTGTGAGTGAAAACACATTGAAGGACATCCCCAGGGTGCATGGAAGTGGAAAGTGATCTAAAAGGATGATGGGGGACACCCAGGCTATCCACCAGAAGGCTAATAATAGCAGACAACAAAAATTAATAATTGTTGGAGGGAATGGTATCTTTTGATAATATTAGATGGCAGAGATGGGAATGCCTCCCACTGCCTGCTAGACATTAGTCTCCAGAGTAGATTTGTAGTCTCAGAATTTCCAGATGAGCTGTCTCACTGCCTAAATGTCCCTGGCACTTCCACCCCTCCTCTTTTCCTCCTCCTCACTGCAGTTTTTCTCTACTGCACCGATGAAGAAATTTAGGAAATGATGCAGCACTGACCACATTATGGACCTGTTCAGTGTTTTGCCTCCTACTCTTTTTTTCTGCATATACATTTTAGCGATTCTATTTTATTTATTTTTAATTTTTTTAATCTTTTAAAAAAGATTTATTTGTTTATTTTTAGAGAGAGAGAGAGAGAGAGAGAGAGAGAGAAACATCAGTGTGCGGTTGCTGGGGGCCATGGCCTGCAACCCAGGAATATGTCCTGGCTGGGAATCAAACCTGCAGTGCTTTGGTTCTAATTTTTTTAATTTTTAAAGAAACTAATTTTTTTCAATTACCGTTTACATTTAATATTGATTTGTATTAGTTTCAAACATATAGCATAGTGGTTAGACAATCATATACTTTACAAAGTGTTCCCCCTGATGTCTCCTGTACCCACCTGGCAGTATACATAGTTGTTACAGTATTATTGACTGTATTTCCGATGCTGGACTTTATATCCCCATGACGGTTTTGTAACTACCAATCTGTACTCGTCAATCCCTGCACCTTTTTCTCCCTGTCTCACCTCCCTTCTCCCTCCTGGCAACCATCAGTCTTTTCTCTGTACCTAATAATTTTATTCTTTAAAGTATTTTTAAATGGTCCTCTCTGTTCAAAAAGAACTTTCCTAATATTGATTATTCAGTAAAAATTTATTAAGCACTTTATATATGCTTGACAATGCCCTAGCCACTGTGGTTACAGTAATGAGAAAAACAGGCAAAAATACTTGTCCTCTAGTTGGTGAACACAGGTAATAAACTAATACCTATGTTAAACAAAGATAAGCACTACGGAGGGAAATGGACCTGTCAGGTAAGGGGGATGGGGTGCTCTGTGCCTATGGATGCGTGTTATTTCTGAAGGGTGATCACAGCAAGACAGTGGAACAGAGGATGTGAGAACTGAGGGGAGTGTACTATGCGAGGCAGGAACAAGTACAAACACCGTATACAAAGTACAAAGTACAAAGTACAAAGACAGGAGGATGTGCGATGGGTTCAGGGGACAGCTGGGAATTATTGGCTTGAATGGAGTGGACCAGGAAGAAAACTGAGATTAGAGCAGCTGTGACCCAAGTGGAACGTGGATGGTTGAAAATCCAGGGTCTTGGGGACCGTTTTAAAGACTCATGTTTTTATTCTAAGATGAGTGGTCATGGGAAAATTTGAAAGAGAGGAGTGCCATGATCTGACACACATTTTTAAAAAAGATTTTATTTATTTATTTTCAGAGAGAGGAGAAGGGAGGGAGAAAGAGAGGGAGAGAAACATTGATCGGTTGCCTCTTGCAACTGGGACCAGGCCGCAACCTAGGCATATGCCCTGACCGGGAGTTAAACTGGCCACCTTCTGCTTTGTAAGACAACGCTCAATCCACTGAGCCACACCAGTCAGGGCCTGACTCACATTTTAAGAGACTCGCTTTTATTGCTTTGTGATAAAGGCTCTCTAAGGAGCAGAAGGCAGGAATACAGAAGCCAGTGAGGGGGCTGTTGCAATACTCAGCAAGACTAGGGTGATTGTAGTGGAATGGCGAAAACAGGTCAGGTTATGGGAAAAATGGTAGCAGGATTTTTGGTAAATTATATGGACTAGGTACGGGGTTTATAATTTGACTGGTAGGAACATTACATTTTTAAAAAGATTCATCTCTAATTCATGTTGCTTCATGGTTTCTGACATTAGGGAAGAGTAATTGTTTTGAAGGTAATCGATTACAGAGAGGAATGCTGAAACTACTGGCATTTTCTCAGATTACTGATAGCTCATAGCAACAATGAAGCAAGCAAGCCTAGTTTTAGTTATAGTGAGAGCTACACAGAAGGTAAGACACTCCTGATTTTGATAAGCTATTAGATCCTTCACCATAATGAGGCAACAAGCTTAAGATATGTGCTGTATGTCATAACATAACCGCAGAGGAGATTTTGTGTACACATATGAGAAACAGGTATGGAAAACACACACACACACACACACACACGCACATTCTCTAAGTGATTTCCCCAGACACTAAGACAATAAGAATTCGGAGATAAGATAAAATCAATCTGGGTTAAAGTGAGTCTTTGAAAGCTTCACCAAGGAAGTGTTTCAGAGTAGGCCTGTTGTAAATGAATGAACAATAATGAAGTAACTATGAATGAATTTTCTTGAGATACCTGTTCATGTAAAAGGCACTAGCTTTGCAGTTTATCTGTTTTGGTTTACGGACAGTTTAAAATTTAATAAGTAGAAGGAAATGTACAGTGATGCAAACTTTTATGTACAATTTAAGGAGTTCACAGACATTCTGGAGCTAGAGGGTCCATGGAACCCAGATTGCAAACTGCTCAGTGTGTTTCATAAGTGATTTAGTTTAGCCATCAAACAGCAACTATGCTTTACTATCGCCTTACTCTTGAAATGTGTCAACCAAGTTTGCTAGAAACCTTACCAAAACTAGAACATCGCAGATCCAGCTGAAAGTTACTGAATAGATTGACCCTGCAGCTGGAGAGTGAAGAGCAGATCACTAAATGCCTCCAATTTTTTTTTTAATAAAGAAGAATGACACTCAGATAACTGTTCTTTCTTTTTAGATTTTATTTATTTATTTTTAGAGAGGGAAGGGAGAGAGAAAGAGAGAGAGAGAGAAACATCAATGTGCTGGGGGCCATGGCCTGCACCCCAGGCATGTGCCCTGACTGGGAATCAAACCTGCGATACTTTGGTTCACAGCCTGAGCTGTGGATTCACTCAGTGGATTCACTCAGTGGATTCACTGAGCTACACCAGCCAGGGCTAAATGCCTCCAATTTTGAGCAGTAAAGAAAGGAAGAGATGCTGTGGCATTTCTAACATGCGGTTCTGCCCCCGGTGCAGAATGAATGGGCATGCAGAGGACGTTGAACACATTGTTATCCACGCACAGATGCAGCGTTTCAGTGAAATCTGTTCACCTGAGAGTGGAGATGAGCAAGGACATTTGAGGCAAGCTAGGGAAAGACCCATCAACTAACAATTTAAGAATAAGCTAAGAAATGAAATTCAGCTTTTCTGTACCATAGAATTCTGCAAGCAATCACGGAGGCTTCAGGTTATGGACTGTGAGGGCAGCGAGTCCTGGCTGGTTGTTTTTTTTTTTTTTTGCTAGTAAATTACACATTACCTATGAGCTATTTATTTATTTACCTATTTCAGACTCATTAGCATGCGTCCTTTGTAGAGCTCTCAGAGCACAGGCACAAAATAATAATGGCTTGGTAAGCTGTGTGCTCCGGGAACCCTGCAAGCAAGTAGATTCAGGTGGAATTGACACAGCCTAACTGGTAGCTGTCAGCGAAGTGTGGGCTGACCTCCAGGGGTGTAAGTGTCACTGTAGCAAAGCACTTTGTGAGCAGAGTGAGATGAACAGCAATTATCTCTTTCAGAATAGCAATCTTGGGGACAGTCATTTTCTCCCTGTGATTTCTGGGTTGAAAACTGTACTGCACACTTCGGGGAGAGATGCCTTGAGTTTTATGTAGAGCATCATACTTTCGTATGGCACCCTGCGTGGGTAGGCATATGGCAACCAGCTGAAATTTGGCTGAGCCAAGACAAAGCAGGAGGCTGCATTGATTTGACTCAGGCCTTAAAAACACGAGAAAAGGAACAGAGGCAGTGCCAGCATTTACGCTGGCATAGAAAATTGTTAAAAGGTAATCAGGCAGGTCTGTGTTCTGGTTTGGGATCTGCCACCTACTAGTTACTTATCGGCCTTGACTTCTTAAATATTCAGACCTTTATCTCAAAAATGGAGATAATAGTATTTTATTCCTAAGGCTGTTTAAAGGATAAAACAAGTAAATCATACATAGAGCTCTTAGCAGATTGCCTAATATATAGCAAGCTCTCAATATATGTGTCTATTTCTTGTCAGTTTGGACAAAGCGCACTACTGTGGCCCTGCAGGTCATCTCCTCTAAGGTTCTCTCTCTTTCTGGCTGTGACCAGGTCGGCTGAGGACTCTGCTCTCTGGGTTGCATGGCGTTCCGGCTGCTGCGACAGGTGAGGGATGGTCCCTGCATTCACAGCCTGTGCTTCATGGAGGCGGGTGTGTTTCTGGCCTGGTCTTTCAATTTGCAACTTGGCTCAAGTTTTCCCATGAAAATGGCACTATTAACATTTTAGTACAGACTTTTCAGGTTTAGTTTTTATAGATGGATAAACTTAGAAAATCATGATTATGCTGTCTATACTGGTTAGGACACTGCTCCTTTTCATTTAAAAATCGATTCTTTTCATTTTAAAATTGGTCGTGAGCATTTTCCACCATAATGAAACATTCTTCCAGTATAATTTAAAATGAGTTGTCCTATTGTACTCTTTTTTCTGAAAATGGAGACATCTTTATTTGAAAGATAAACAGTCCCTCTACTCACTCCTCAAAATTAATTGATCTTTAACATCTCATTTTATATCTTTCAGGATGCTCCTGCAAGTATAAACAATAATATATATTTTACATAAATGTAGTTTTAATACACATTTTAATCCATAACCTCTTTTTCAACTCAACAATATATTGCAGACATATTTTCATTTCAATATAAAGTCTACCTTAAAAATGAGGTAAATAAAGCAAAAAAAGAGGAAAATAGTATTTATTAGGTACCGTGCATGTATTGTTATTTACTCAATCTCTCATCACTATATATTTCGATTATTTAAAGTATTAGAATACAACTCAATTAACATCTTTGTATAGCATATAGGTATACTCTTATGCTTATTTTCTTAAATAGTGAGAAATGAAATTTCAGGATCAAATTGTATGAACATTTTGAATGTTGGTACAAATAGCCCTCCAGAAATGTTGAATATTTTATATTCCCTTTCAAAATGCATGAGTTGTTCCATTTTCTCATAGCATCACCAGAACTAGACTAGTGTTTTTCATTTTTTATTTGTAATTCTTACTAAATTAAAATATCTTTGTAAGCTGTCCTAAATCCTTGTTGGAACTCAATAATAATAATAATAAATCAGAACCAAATATTTGGGAAAATAATGCAACTGATTAATCCTTCTGTATAGATTCTCCTCTTTCTACAGCAGCCATGTTATTCCCCCAGGAAAAGATTTTCTAAGTTCCCAATCGCTGATAAAAATATCAGGCTTGCAAACTTTTCTGAGATGATGGCTGAATTTCTCAATAAATATTTATTCTGTATCTGTAATCCCATACCAGACAACTTATGAACCTGGCTTCCATTGAATGTGTTGTGACTCATTTGAACATTTTACAAGAAGTAAGAAATTGTCCCAGTGGGTTAACTTTCAAGGACTTTCCTAAAGACTTTTGGAAAACTCGAGAGCTCAGTTATTCCTTTTAGACATGCTATGTAAGATACATTTTTTTCCCCATCTTTTACTATACTTATCTTGAGACCTCATTATCTGGGCTCTGTGGCTTGAAGTCCTGAGGGGAATATTTTCACCCACAGTATTATCAGCCTCTCAGTTTCGAAAGTGGAATGTGAATCACATATTTATACTCTGCCCTTCAATTTGTAGAAAGATAGTGCATAGGTAAAATGAAAAAACGTAAGTGGACGACACAGCCCTTGTTCTTGTCTCCAGCATGTGAAGAGTTTGCGTGAGGCTCTTTTGTCACTGTTTTAAAGATTGGCATGTTTAAATCACAGAAAACTCTATTCATTAGAAAGAGTCTTTTAATAATTCTGCCTGCCAGATGAGTACAGGGAGAATATGCAAATGCTCTAAAAGTATCCACAGACAATATCGTTTGATGACATACAAGTGTCAGCACTCAATTAAAGGGCTACTCCAGGCACTACAGCATGTGAACCAACTGTGACA